>NW_028270151.1:11919581-13135415 GCF_037043375.1 Chiloscyllium plagiosum | reverse complement strand
GTACACTGGTGTTGATCAGTTTCCTACTGACCTTCTCCAGGGTCATTGCTTTGTCTGTCAATGTCCTTGTTGATTGGCACTTCCTTCTGGACAATCTGTTGCTGCACTGCGTTCGTCACTTGCCTGGTCGTCTCCAGCTTCAGCACCATCACTTCCAAGTCCCCTATCATGGCCAAGCAGCCATTGCAAAACGCCACTTCCAGCAGCTTGAAACCGACATGCACCACCAGGAATCGTTCGAAATCGAACACGGCGCTCTGCCCAGCCAGCGTCACCTCCTTCAGCCGGAAGAAAACCACCTTGTTGTGGCAGCCGACCACCAAGTCCCCCTTGACGGGGCAACAAGAAACGGAGACAGGGGGCTCCGAGAGTGGCACCTCGACGATTTCCATCTGATCTTTGGGGGCCCCTTCAAATGGAGCCTGCAGCATATGCCCCACCATCCGGATGCCAACTCGGGACTTCCCTTGGGATTGGCATTCCTTCCAGTTGAAATAGATACGCAGAGAAAGAACACTACTCTTCTCTTCGATTGCAACAAGATAGCGCCCTGAAAGGGGGGGGGGGGGGGGGGAAATAGGAGGCACAAAATAAATGAATGACAAGTGAATCATTCCGAGTCATAGAGACGTACAGCACAGAAACAGACCCTTCGTTCCAACCTGTTCATGCCGACCAGATATCCCAACCCAATCTAGTCCCACCTGCCAGCACCCGGCCCATATCCCTCCAAACCCTTCCTATTCATATACCCATCCAAATGCCTTTTAAATGTTGCAATTGTACCAGCCTCCACCACTTTCTCTGGCAGCTCATTCCATACACATACCACCGTGTGTGTGAAAAGGTTGCCCCGTATGTCTCTGTTATATCTTTCCCCTCTCATCCTAAACCTATGCCCTCTAGTTCTGGACTCCCCCACCCCAAGGAAACGACTTTGTCTATTTATCCTATCCATGCCCTTCATGATTTTGTAAACCTCTATAAAAGGTCACCCCTCAGCCTCCGACGCTCCAGGGAAAACAGCCCCAGTTTGTTCAGCCTCTCCCTGAGGCTCAAATCCTGGCAACATCCTTGTAAATCTTTTCTGAACCCTTTCAAGTTTCACAACATCTTTCCGATAGGAAGGAGACCAGAATTGCACGCAATATTCCAACATTGTTCTAACCAATGTCCTGTACAGCCGCAGCATAACCTCCTTCACGCACGTTATTTGATCAGGTCTCCACATGCACTGACTTAAGGAATACCATGCGGAAATATTTTACCTATTTCGCTGAATGTTATTTTCCGGACTTTCCCGAGGGCGTTAAAGGTGCAGATGGGCTGGCATCCGCTGTCAGTTACGTTGAACGCTTCGATTTTACACCCGGCGGATACCACGAAGAGAGTATCCCGCCCGCAGCACAAAGTCTCCGGTTCGTGTTGAACGGGAATGATTAGCTGAGCGGCGAACGGGTGACAGTTGTACACTCGCACCATCTCCAATGCATTGACACCCTCTCCTTCTGATAAAAGAGGTGAAGGGATCGGGAAGCAGCCTTTAAATCACCAGGATCAGACAGAGGGAGGGAGTGTGGGAGAGGGAAAAACACCATTACACAGCTTTTTTAGTTAAATCCAAGCTTGACAAAAAAACATTGCCAACTAAGAATAAATATACTTGCAATTGAATGAGCGCAACTTAACGTCTAGTTATATCTCCAAAAGCTGTTATAGTCGGTAATTGATGCGGACAAGCGAGTTGTAGGAAAATTACTTTCCCACAAGTTCTCATCGTTGCATTTTTTTTGCTTCTCCCGTGAACACAAGACCCTTTCTGTTGGAATGTCCCAGACCGCTTCCGCAGCCACTGTCACATTTTCGCCTCTCAGTTGCCTCGGCCAATGGGAAACGCCAGCCCCTGGCAGTCTCGCTGTCAATCACAAGGGGCTCGGCCAATGGGAAACGCCAGCTCGTGGACCCAGCCGTCATCAGAAGCCGTCTGGCCAATGGGAATGAGACTATGGACGTCATTCAATCAGTCAAAGTCAACACTCACTCAGCAAACTTCCCCCAACAAAGTGAAAGCTGCAATGGAGTTGGAAAGGCTGCTAAAATGTTCAGTGTGTGTGTGTGGAGGGAGAGGTTTTATTTTTAATTAAAAATGAAGTCGCTGGCATTCCAGTGAGAACTGGAATGGTGACAGTTCCGGTGAAGTTTGATACGGCCCATTTTGCTCTCTCTGAAGAAGGAATACCAGGCTCGTGTTTCTCCAGCTATTTAATTTTGCTTGTCTGTCTCCGCTACGGCAAGTCAAATAAGATCCTTAGCATTACAGTATTTCAGACTATTTGTCCCACATTCAATAACATGATACCGGATTTGGTTGTGGTCTGCATTCAACGTTCCTGCTTAATAATACACACTCCCACCCGCACCCCACCCTTGACTCTCTTGTAGATCAAAAATCTATCAAGAGCCTCGAACGTACAGTGTAGATGCAGAAATCTTCAACGCTTCAGTACTTGAGGTTTTGTCACCTGTAGACTATAGGAACAGGAATTGGAAGATGAGATGAGGCTGATGAACTCGTTTACCTGATTGAATGGTCTGCTATGATGCAAATCTTTTACTGTCTGCGCCCTCGTGTGTTTCTGTCCATGCACTTAAGAATAGTAGTCTTTATATTTCTCTCCTGAGTTTCGCATTCGTCATCAGTTAAATTTCATCTGCCATTTTTACAACACATGCCTCTTGAAATCTCTCCATCCTACTCACGAGGAAATCATCTATACTCACGAGTTATTAGTAGAGATTGAAATTACATTATTACATCACAGGCTATTCAGATCACTGCTCATATTTATATTTTAAACGAGTCTCCTACCACCTCTCCTCATCTCACTCCATGAGTATATTCTTTGAATAATTTCTCCCACGTTTGCTTGGCTCATTTCCCCTTTAATGTACCTATGCTATTTGACTCAACCACCTTCTGCGGTAGCAAGTTCCACATTCTAATTGGTCTCTGTTTGAAGGACTGCCTCTGAGTTCCCTACTAGATTTGTTAGTGATCAGCTTCGATTAGTCACCTCTGATTCCACTATTCCAGACTGACAGTTTTGTTAAATATCGCTTTCACATTTTCGTTGGAGTTGAAACATTCATGCTATTAAAATATATGAAAATTTCAATGATTAACAGTGAAATTAAATATAAAGCCAATATCAGAAAGTAACTTAAATGCAACACAATTTTTCCTAGTGACAGTTGTTCACAAATCACGTGCAATGCTATCTTGTGATGGAAAAGGTTTACTCTGCTGAGATTTTCCAATAGAGGTGAAATTCCATATAGCTGCTAGGAATTGATTCATTCACATGTCTATCAATACGGAAGTGGGAGTTTATTGGATGTTCTACTGTCAATCAAAAGGCAAGGGTCGGGGAGATAAATTGTTATTGCCCCCAGGGCAAAAAGCAGGGGGACTGCACGATGCTGGAAATCTGAAGTACGAAATGCAACTTTTTAAATGAACATTGCAAACTGTCAATTTTGTTTTTAAAAAAGATATGTTGCCCTGTTTCTGTCAATGTAATAAAGGGGCCGGGATCGTAACTTCGATTGGTCTGTTCTGTTTGATCCAATAGAGTAACAACCCACCTCCCGGTGACAGAACAAAAGAAGATCTGTCGTGTCCGTCGTTTTGATTGGTCTATCCTGCTGTCAATCGCATCTTTAGCCTCCCAATGGGTTAACGAGTCGCCGGCCGGTGACGCAACCTAGAGGCGGGCAAACAGGCATATTCATTACGATTGGTCCTTCCAGCTGTCAGTCAATATGCAGGTTTCCCGATATGCTAACTGCCCGTCCCTGGATGGGATAGGTGGGAGACCTTTACATTGAATGGTCTGTCTTGCTGCCAATCAAGGCTCAGGTTGCCCAATGGGCTAGCCTTATTCAGGAGATGTGATGCAATGGGCGGGCACATGCTTCCCCGCCTTGCGCGCTCCCTGTCAGACAGTGGGGGCCGCGTGCCGGGGTGCACCTGCAGTGAGGGGCGTGGCTTAGGCGCCTCAGGTGTGAAGGTGGTTGTCCCTGAGTTAACGGTCAGCCATGGGTCAGGCATGGATGGTGCTAACTCCTTTACTCACCATCTATTTCTCGTTAGTCAGTGGGAAGTACAAGGCTGGGAAACTAGAGACTGAGAAGGTAACTTTATATTTTAAAAAAACAATTAATTGTTGATGGGATCCTGGGAAATTTCTTCCCCTGGCTCTTATTGTCAAATTGGTGCTTCTGACCAAATTGTGGGCTTCAGTCTCTGATTTCTCTTTTACTCTTGGGGGATAAGAGCACCATCAGCTGGGCCATCATTAATTGCCCATCCCTAATTGCCCAGAGGGCAGTTAACAGTCAACCACATTGTTTTGGGTCTGGAGTCACATGTAAGGGTGACAGATTTCCTTCCCTCAAGGATATTCGTGAATCAGATGGCGGTTCCTGACAATCAAACAACAGTTTTGTGGTCATCATTAAAGTTTCACTTTAACATTATTGATTGATCCATCGTCACGTGTACCAACATACAGTGAAAAGCTTTGTTTACAAGCTGTACAAACAGATCATAGTAAGCAAGGATGTACAGATCAAAAGACTCAGACAGAGGCATACAGGTTACATTGCAGAGGGAGAAAGTGAGGACTGCAGATGCTGGAGATCAGAGTCGAGAGTGTGGTGCTGGAAAAGCAAAGTACGTCAGGCAGCATCCGAGGAGCAGGAGAATCAACGTTTTGGGCATAATCCCTACATTGCACAGGGCGTGCGCTAGGCACGATCAGCATTACTTGAGGCTAGACAGTCCATTCATGGGCTTAGAAACAGCTGGGAAGAAGCTGTTCCTTATCCTGTTGGTGCATGTGTTCAGGCTTATGTATCTTCTGCCTGATGACAGAGGTTGTAGGAGTTTGTTACTGGGGTGTAATGGGTCTTTGATGATGTTGGCAGTCTTTCTGCAGCAGCGAGCCATGTAAGTGGAGTCCATGAATGGAAAATTGGCTCACATGACATCTTCCATGTGCACACCACCTTCTGTAGTTTCTTGAATTCAGATTCTGCAATCTGCTATGAGCGGGATTTAAACCTGGACCCCACAACATTACCTAGAACTCTGGAATAGGAGTTTAGTGATAAAACCACAAAACCATCATGTTGTTTTAGGTAGACAAAAATATTCACGGTCTACAACTGACCTATTTTAATGTGCTTTGGAAAATGAAATCAAATAATCCACTCAACCCACTTCTATCTTTCATGTTTTAATATGTACAGTAATTCTGAGCGATTCCGGTTGATGATCGCAGCATAATGTTCACTATTATCTTCTTATTTCTCTTATCAGTTTCTCAGTCCCTCATCTGATCTGATGAAGCATGTACTACGTGAGTGTAGTTTTTTGTTTAATCTGTTCTTTCCTGAGACATTTGATGATGCCTTAATCAAATGGCTAATTTTTTGAGTTTGTTTCTGTTGCACATGTTTGATAACAATTGGTCGGTTTAAGACCAGAAGAAATAGGAACAGGAGTCGGTCATTTGGCCCATCGAAACTGCTCAACCATTCAATAGAATCATGGTTGATCCAATGCCTCGCATCCCTTTCTCCTTAACCCTCTTCCCTTACTGATCAAGTGTCTATCTATCTTAAATATACAGAAGAACTTGGTCTCCACAGCTCTCTGTAACAAAGAATTCTAAAGACTTTTTCACCCTACAGAAGAAATTCTTTCTCATCTCAGCCTAATGTTGGTGCCCCTTAATTCTGAGACTATGCCCTCTGGTCCCATGAGGTGAAACATCCTGTCAACATTTACTCTGTCAAGCTCTTTAAAAATCCCACAAATATTAATAGTTGGTACAGCATTGGAAAAATAACTCGTAAGCAGAGGTGAAATGATTTATGAAAAGAGAACAGAAGAGACAAAACCTTTTTAGGGAGGATCAATGTGGGAAGATGTTACTTCCAACTGGACTGGTGGCTTCTTCATAACCAAGTGGAAACAAGCATTAAACCGAATCAATGAATTGCTATGGTGCAATAGTAGGCCAACTTCTTTCCTATGAACTGTTTCTGGGAGCTATTCCTCTCAGTATCCCTGTCATCAGGCATAAAAGCAATGTGAGAGATCAACTGAGCCTACAAGATGTAGTAGCTTTCATGTTATTCCTCAGAGCTGGGGTTGGGATAATTTGGAAGATGGTCAATATTATAAAATACTTGATTCAATAAAACACATTAATAAATCTATTGAAGAATGTTTAGTTGATAAATTAATAAGATAAGCTTATTCCAGCTACTCAAGATCAGTGTCATGTGCTTTCCTCATGTAACACACAACTATGATTGTGGAGAAAATGAAAGTTAGATCATGCTCCAGTACTTAGAAATACATCATCTGACTGTTAGGCTAAAATACAGAGTTCTGTTTCTCTCCACTATTTGAAAAGACCCTTCTCACTGAATACTTATTGCATGTGTGACTGCTTTACTTTGTTTTTGCATTTAGGCAAATAAGACTACAGTTCTGTATCTGTCACAAGCAAGAAGAATTGCTGATAGTTTTGAGGATTTTTGTTGTTCATAAATTAATACTGGTGAAGATTATTAAATTACATACCAAAGTCTTGGTAATACAAGTCTTGAAGAAGTAAAAAAAGTAATGATTTCAAATATATCTTAAATCAAATAGAATATTTTATGTTTTTCACCAGTAATGTTCCTTTTATAAATGGGCTAAATTGCTAGATTTTTCTTTTGTGAATTGTCAATCTCCTTTTTTTTTATAAATCACTTTGCTCAAGCATATCTCCAAGGCAGGTGGGACCTGAACCTGGACTTTCTGTCCCAGCAACAAGGGCACTACCACAGTGTCACAAGAGCATCATTTGTTGATTAAAGGAGGCAAGTTCATTGGTTTGAAGTAATTACATAACCACTAACGACTGGGCTCTTTTGATTACCCTTTTGATTTGTACTTGGTTGCAGCACAATATTTATTTAAAACCAGTTAACATAAGGTTCCATCATGGCTCAGGTTTGACTTTCAGTATTTCCAAGCTTATTGAGATAGTGAAAATAGCTTGCTCTTAAGCATTTTAATTGTGTGTGCGTCTCTGGAAGAAGTATAAGGGCTAGAACTGAATTTGAGATATGACAATGATCTGAATGGACTCATCTACCATTTTCCAGTTTGGTGATCGGAATAGAGAGTCAGGAATTGTTGGCTGGCTATGAGAATATTGAGCTGAAAATGTATTGCTGGAAAAGCGCAGCAGGTCAGGCAGCATCCAAGGAGCAGGAGAATTGACGTTTCGGGCATGAGCCCTTCTTCAGGAAGGCTCATGCCCGAAACGTTGATTCTCCTGCTCCTTGGATGCTGCCTGACCTGCTGCGCTTTTCCAGCAACACATTTTCAGCTCTGATCTCCAGCATCTGCAGTCCTCACTTTCTCCTATGAGAATATTGATCTTAGTTTAGAACTGGCTTTTGAATTACTGAAATTGCTGGAGAAACACAGTAGGTCTGGCAGCATCAGTGGAGAGAAAAGAGAGTGAATACATCTGAAGAGGGGTTACTGGACTCAATGTGAATTCTGTTTTCTGCCAGACCTACTGTGTTTCTCCAGAGATTTCTGTTTTCCTTTCAGATTTCCAGCATCCATAGTTCTTTGTTTTATGTTTGAATTATTGTGCTGGTTGAAAATTGCTGAACAGCATTTATATTACCTGGGAGAACAGTTTTGCTTTTAATTCCTCTATCTGTCAGTGGATTGAAGTTTTGGCCCTGTTTCAAGGTCTTGATGCGAGCTCATCATCAATCATTTGCTAATGTGTATGATTGTCCACATAAGAAATTTCATTTCACTGTGGTGGTCATACAGAAGCAAAGAAAGCTGAAAAAAAATGTGACAGGCAAAATGCTAGATGTATAGAAAAAAGACCAAAAGAGAAGAATATAAATGTGACAAATCTGAAAGGGAGGTATGTTATTTTTGTGAATCATCCAGTTTAGAGGTATTATTACAACAGGTCGGACTAGACCATTAGGGACGCTATCATTGTGCGACAAGAGCTCTTGAAATGGACAAATGTTGAAAGACCAAGAATTGCATGGCAATGATGACAATAATCTTCAGGCGTTTCTAGACCTGGGGAAAGAAACAAAAGTCTCAAAAGGAGTTGAAAATGGTCCAGAACTCTGTAAAGGAGAAAAACGGAGGTACGGAAACAGATACCAAATTTTACTTGGGAGTCACAGTGAAAGATAAACCAATGTGAATAGTTAGAATTAGCTTTATTATCACGTGTGAAGTCATGTTGAGGTTGTATAGGACATTGGTGAGGCTTCTTCTGGAGTACTGTGTACAGTTCTGGTTGTCCAGTTACAGAAAGGGTATTGTTAAGCTGGAAAGGGTTCGGAAGAGATTTGCCAGGATGTTGCCAGGTATGGAAGGTTTGAGCTATAAAGAAAGGCTGGATGGGCTGGGACATTTTTCATTGGAGCATAAGAGGTTGAGAGATGATCTTAGAAGTTTATAAAATCATGAGAGATATAAATAGGACTAATGTTAGGTGCCTTTTTCCCTAGGATTGAGGATTTCAAGACTGAGGGCGGGGACCTTTTTTAAAGTGAGGAGGAAACTTCTTAAAAAGACAAAGGGCAAGTTTTTACGCAGAGGGTGGTTTGCGTTGTAATGAACTTCCTGAGGAACTGGTGGATGTGGGGACAATTACAACATTTAAAAGGTATTTGGATAAACACAGGAAAAGGAAAGGTTTGGAGGGAAATGGGCAAGGAGCAGGCAGGTGGGATTAGTTTAGTTTGGGATTATGTTCGGCATGGACTGGTTGGACCGAAGAATCTGCTTCTATTTTGAATGACTATGTACTCAACGTGAGTAAAGTGAGAAGTTTACACGTTGCCACTTACAGTGCCATCTTAGGTACCAATGTACCTAAGTACAGATTCTTAAGTACAATATCTTAGGGGGAAGAAATTAGAAAAGTAAAGAAATAAAAAGTCCATCACTAAATTAGAAAAATAGAGAAATAAGAGTTCAGAATAACAGTCCTTCCAAACCAAACCACATTGGACCTCAACTCGAGGCTGGGAGTCTGAGTCCATGCTGAGGCTAAGACACCACATTGGCTTTCACCCTGGACATCACCGTTACCGCCTGAGAATGGGAGGTGAAAGGAAAAAGAAAAAAAATGCACAATAAGAAAGGGGATAAAAGAAAAAAAAATGGATGGAGCAGATGAACCCCAGCTGAGGAATCCTACTCTGCCTCCATCTTGGAGATAAGTAATATACCTTTGTTGATAGGCAAAATAAAAAAAGTTATAGAATAAGATACATTATAGTTGAACAGCCTCAGTTCATTTGTGTCCTGGTCTCTCGAATAATGTGCACCCTTGCTCTTAATAACATTATAAATATAGGCAGCATTCATTCATTAACCTGAGATTGTATTTATTTGAGTTTACTTTCAGTCGCCCTTTAAACAATTACCTGTTTTATTGCAACTGCTTTGTTTTTGTTTCAGAAATGGGTATTTTTGACCAAATTTTGTTTTCTGTCTGAGAAAGGACAGATCAGCTACCATATCCGGTATCCCAAGGTAAGCATTAAATATAGAAAAGCCACAGAATTTCAAATAGCTGAAGAATAAGATGGAATATCCTCAGGTGTACTGACAAAAATAAAATTGAAAAATTAATAGCCCTGTTGATGGACAGTGCTGTGCATTGTCTAGACACCATTAATATTTGTTGTGGATATTTTGCATTAAATAATTTAATTGTTAGAAATCTTTTAAATTTCCCTTGATATATATTTTAAATTTAATTTTAAGAGTAGTGATAAACAGCTCCATTTCGGAATGGCAGGCAGTGACCAGTGGGGTACCGCAGGGATCAGTGCTGGGACCACAGCTTTTTACAATATATATTAATGATATAGAAGATGGTATTAGTAATAATATTAGCAAATTTGCTGATGATACTAAGCTGGGTGGCAGGGTGAAATGTGAGGAGGATGTTAGGAGATTACAAGGTGACCTGGACAGGTTAGGTGAGTGGTCAGATGCCTGGCAGATGCAGTTTAATGTGGATAGATGTATGGTTATCCACTTTGGTGGCAAGAACAGGAAGGCAGATTACTACCTAAATGGAATCAATTTAGGTAAAGGGGCAGTACAAAGAGATCTGGGTGTTCTTGTACACCAGTCAATGAAGGTAAGCATGCAGGTACAGCAGGTAGTGAAGAAGGCTAATAGCATGCTTGCATTCATAACAAGAGGAATTAAGTATAGAAGCAAAGAGATTCTTCTACAGCTGTACAGGGCCCTGGTGAGACCACACCTGGAGTATTGTGTGCAGTTCTGGTCTCCAAATTTGAGGAAAGACATTCTGGCTATTGAGGGAGTGCAGCGTAGGTTCACGAGGTCAATTCCTGGAATGGCGGGACTACCTTACACTGAAAGACTGGAGCAACTGGGCTTGTATACCCTTGAGTTTAGAAGACTGAGAGGGGATCTGATTGAGACATATAAGATTATTAAAGAATTGCACACTCTGGAGGCAGGAAACATGTTTCCGTTGATGGGTGAGTGCCGAACCAGAGGACACAGCTTAAAAATACAGGGTAAACCATTTAGGACAGAGTTGAGGAGAAACTTCTTCACCCAGAGAGTGGTGGCTGTGTGGAATGCTCTGCCCCAGAGGACAATGGAGGCCCAGTCTCTGGATTCACTTAAGAAAGAGTTAGATAGAGCTCTCAAGGATAGTGGAATCAAGGGTCATGGAGATAAGGCAGGAACAGGATACTGATTAAGGATGATCAGCCGTGATCATATTGAATGGTGGTGCAGGCTCGAAGGGCAGAATGGCCTACTCCTGCACCTATTGTCTATTGTTTAGTGATTGATGTGATGAACTGAAATGTGTAACTGAATATTGCAAGTTGTTGGAATGTCTCAGTGAATTTCTCTTTTATTTGCTCCTCTCCTATGTTTGTGAGGAATCATTTGAATTATAGCCCAACACCATCCCTCTGTTCTTTAACTGGGAATATATCAGTGTGTAATTGTGCTCGATACCCTGAAATTGGGATCCAGATGGTAAGTGAATGATGCCAATTAAACAGATTGAGATAAAGGAGGAAACATCATCAACTATTTTTATTTATAAAACACCTTTAACATAAAATTTTCTTCTTGTACGTCGCAGAATGTTATAAAACACAATTGAACAGCAAACCACAAAAGGAGATACTAGTGCAGGTGACCAAAATTTTGATCAAGGATTAGTTTTATGGAACGTCTCAAAGGAAATTACAGAGTTGGGGGATAAAATGCAAAGCTTAGGAAGGCACAGCATCAATTGTGTAACAGTCCAGAATCAGGAATGTTTAGGACGTCAGAATTATAAAAATGCAGACATACGAAGGCTGTGAGGCTGCAGGAGATTATAGAGATAGGGAACTCTGAGGTCATGGTGGGAGTTGAAAATAAGAATGAGAATTTTTAACATGGAGGCATTGGAGAACACAATCTTTACGGTCAATGCTGCGTAAGAAAACATATCAGGAAACATTCAGACCATGACATGTTGTAAGTGATGTTTAACCCAAGAAACTTTGTGAAGGTTGCACATCATAATGACAACATGTGGGCACTAGAAGCTAAAGGTGACAGCCAGTTGGTAGTAGATAGTTCATACTAAAGACTGAAAAGGTAATGACAGCAGTGATCTCATCTATCTGAGTTCAAAGATGAAGCTTATAACCAAGTCTAAAGTGCCACAATTTGGAGAATAAATATTTATTTACATAATCTGACTCTTATTTACTATCATTAATTTTTTAAAAAATGATGGGGCATAGCTAATCTGATTCAAAAATTAGTTTCAAAGATGTTGAAGCACAGCTCCAAGCTATTAAAGCGCTCCTGTTGTGAAATACTGAAGAAAACACATTTGAAAACACAATGACCAGACATTGGTTGATTCTGCCATCTTGCTTCTTGGCAATGGAGCAAAAATTGAAACCAGAATGATGTCACAATGTTTGGCGCAACTGCCACCATGGACACAACCTTAAAATCAACAAACAGGAAAAGGCAAGAGAAATTTTTAACAAAATCTTAAAACAAGAAAAAAACGTATAGTGCAAAGATATTTTTATTTTACCTTTTTATTTAGAGAGCAGAGTAAAGTTGGAAAGCAAACATCTGAGCATGGATTAGTATTCCTTGAACTTTATGTCAAACTTGTAGTTATTTAAAGAAAGGTATCAATCTTTACATTCTACAAAAAATAAAGTGACAATGAAAAAGAGGCAGTCAGACTGCTTTTTGTAGTGTGAAATAAATCATTAGGAACAGTAAAATCCTCTGGTATTTCTGATAATGACTGCAAAGATCCTGATAATTTTGGAGTCTAGACGATCAACTAAATGTTTGAGTAAACTTTAAATTAGACAGGCTTTAGTTCATGTTATAGCAACAAAAGCCAGATGCAACAATCAACCAATTCATATCAGATTTATGTGTAAAGGTACAGAATATGACTCACCAAAGCTAACCTAGAAGAAATGCTGATGGAGCTGGTCACTGAGTCTACACCAGTAAACCCTTAGGAAAAGAGCTTCCAACTAATATGTCATTGCTAGAGGAAGGACACAAATTCAAGCCAATTGTAGCCTGTCAGTCACACCCACATATATTATAGTGTTAACAGTTCAGCAACACATCTAGACCATGTATGAAATGTGACTTGTCTCACCAGCCAAGATGGTGTCCATCACTGTGTGATGTGTAAGTTCTGCTCTTTAAGAGGCTAACATGAGCAGGGAAAGTAATTGCACCTATCACATTTCCAACGCCCCTCCCCCAAGTCCCTCCTCCCTACCTTTTATCTTAGCCTGCTGGACACACTTTCCTCATTCCTGAAGAAGGGCTTATGCCCGAAACGTCGATTCTCCTGTTCCTTGGATGCTGCCTGACCTGCTGCACTTTTCCAGCAACACATTTTCAGCTCTGATCTCCAGCATCTGCAGTCCTCACTTTCTCCAGGGAAAGTAATTGTCCATGGAAGCCCAAAATTCAAAACAATGCTCCACAGCAGCACTGCAATAGTCAACCAAGAAACAATATCAAGGAACCATGGCATGCAAACATGTCAAAGTAGTCCAGGAGCTATCTGCATTGTCACAGCTTACAGACTCTATCATATAACATGTGGCCAGTTTGACACATCACATGAAACAAATCCATGACACCAATTGGAACATGCCCCTCAGTATTAATGTCCCTCCATTTGAATGAAATGTAAAAATTGAATAGGTTATAAAACAGACATTACACTGTACCCAATCGTGTCTGTTATTCAAGGCTCAGGTTAAACTTGCCCTCTAACTGCCAGTTTGATTGGTCAAGCACAAGTCCTTTTATTTTTCCCTTCAATCCTGATCAAGTTTCTGCTTTAGAGAATAATTATTTTGGAATGGATATACGAGATAAGGTGGGAAACATACTTTAAAAAGGCATTTGAGTTTCTCAAAATATTTGCCTGCAGTAGTATATAGGTTCAAACTGGTGTGTAGTGGCACAGACAGAAGGCATGAATAATCCCAAAGAAAATTGCATCCTCTTCGATATTTTCATGTTTAAATTTTGTTTCTTTAAAAAATATGAACAAGCTTACTGGCTGAGTGTGATCACAGGATTGCATCTACAGCAGCTTATTGGATTCCGTATTCCACCATCTGCTGTGGTGTGATTTGAGCTTGGGTCACCAGAACATTACCTGGGTTTTCGAGTCCAGGATAATACCACTAAGCCATTGCCTCCCCATGTGTGTATGCGAGTGTGACTGAAGTGTCGAGCATGCAGTGCTGGAAAAGCCCAGCAGGTCAGGCAGCATCCGAGGAGCAGGAGAATTCATGTTTTTGGGCATAAACCATTCATCAAGAAATGTGCCCTAAGTGACAAAGCAATCCTCCAATATCTTGAATGTTCTTTTAATAAACTTTAGTTTCACCTTAAAGCTTTTTCCTTTGGGTTTATTTCAAGGGTTAGAATCCAAAAACTAGGGTTTGGGAAACTTCCTTCAGCCATCCCGACCCTTGGAAGAGCAACCCACCGAGACCCATTCCTCCCTTCACCTAACGTTATGGGCAATTTAGCATAACCAATTCACCAAACCTGCACATTTTTCAACTGTGGGAGGAAACTGGAGCACACCCACACAGACACAGGGAGAATGTGCAAACTCCACACAGACAGTTGCCTGAGGCGGGAATTGAACCTGGGTTTCTGGCACTGTGAGGCAGCAGTGCTAACTGCTGTGCCACCATGCCACCTGGTAACAGCTTTGATAACATTATCAGATACTGTACATGTATACACCACCTATCACCTTGATTTAAGTATGGGGTATTCCTGAAAATAGTAACTTCCAATATTTTCATCATAAACATTTGCATATTTTTATATACCTCCAGGCAAAACACATTGTGAATTTGCTATTTTACTATGACGAGGTGACCCAATGGCCCTCTGTGTATAAGAACAGCTCAAAGGTAGGTCTGCCAACAAAACTTGTATAAGTATTATATAAATAATTATATGAATAATGATGAAATAGTTAATAATAAGGAGTGTTTCAGGAATTAACCTTCTAGTAAAATGATCAAGTTTCAGTTGAAAGCACCTTACAACTAAGTCACAATATATGCTAGACCTGCTCAGTCAGAATGCAGTTGGATGCGTTTTTCCTCATCTGCCCTGTTGGAGCTGTTGGTGAGGGATGCTGCCTTCCATTGGTCATTCTAATTTAGTGAGTATGACAATATAGACTGCTCAGCTCTACATACAGTATTTTGGTGTTTCCGTTGCCATGGAATCCATGATTTAATCAGTATTGCATACCATTTTAACAGAAAATATTACTACAATCATTTTAGCTAACCACTGTGGCCGCAAACATTTAACAGCACTTTACCACACACCAAAAACATTAAGTAGTTGTACAAATATTTTGTGAATGAGTATTATGACAGTGGCTAGAATTATTATTTACTTTTTATTTCCTGATCAATAATGCAACAACCCTCATGCCTACTGCACTGGACAGTATTGTCCTAGAATCTAATGTTTGCACTGTACGTGTGTGCAGCTTTTTGAATTTTTTTTTGCTTAACTATTTTACTTTCACTTCAGGTATTCCCATCAAGGCTTATGTTACTAGCTCATTGTAGCATATCAGCGGTGCAACTTCACACACTTCTTCTCATGCCCGTGGAACTTGCTCCATTCTTTGATAAATTTGCTAGCATATTTGCCTATTACAGGCAATAGGTGAGCCTCCATTGCGTGGTTCCTCTTCAAGTCTTATCCAAAACAGGTTTGTTCGGAACACAATTAATCTTGATCATGTAGGGATTATTGGAGAGGAATTGTGAACTGATGTTTCCCCTCCATAGCTGAGGTCAATTCTAATATTTGAAATGTTGCTCCAATTAAAACAGTGAACTCATTATATTCCAGAAATTGATCCTGAAATTTCCCTGTCTATGTGGCTCAGTTTACGTACAAGATGCCAGATTTAATCAGACAGCTGGAATAGCATTGTTAGATTTACTAGGTTACTTTATATTTTGTATTTGGTATTGAATTAAGACCTAAAACAAAAAATCTCTGGTAATGCACAATTAATTCTGGAAAGTATTTACTCAGGACTGCTGGAGCAAAGAAGCAGTGGCTGCCAATGGAAATAGTCAACTATTGAACCTCACTCAAAGCTTTTTGTTGTCTGGCTGTCAGGTATGTATGGTATTTGTATCTGTACGCTTGCTCTTAATAAAATGATGGCGATACCCTGAGGGAACAAGCAACATTGTTGTATTTTGTTTTCTTGAGGCTCAAAAGATATATTTAGAAAGTTAAACAGCTGACAAAGGCACACTGTAGTTTCTAGAGATAACAGCAGTAGAAAAAATTACAGAAATAGAATCCATGTGGATTGAGATAAAGGGCCCATCTGATAGTGAAAGGGAAGTGGAGGGTTATATTGTGAATAATGGAAAGAGTAAAAAGAAATACTGAAGAATTTCAAACAATCCAAAATTTCTACAAGCTGTATACAGTTCATTTCTTATATAATAAGTTCAAACCAGGAGAATTACTCTTATCTTTTAATGGGGAGTGAGTGAATGAAAGCGAAGAAGTAAACATGGTGACCATAAAATACACTTTAAGCTGATTGAGCAAATCATAGACATAACAAATATGAGATTGGAGAAGAGCTGAGAATAGAATTTGTGAAAATAAAATAGATGGCGACATGGTGGCTCAGTGGTTAGCACTGCTGCCTCACAGCACCAGGGATCCAGGTTTGATTCCACCCTCGGGCGACTGTCTATGTGGAGTTTGCGCATTCTCCCCATGTCTGTGTGGTTTCCTTTAGGTGCTGTGGTTTCCTCCTACTGTCTGGCAGAAAGCAGGGAGTGGGGATAAAAGGGTCCTTCTCAGGATGGCAGCTGGTGACAAGTGTTGGAACCACAACTTTTCACTTTATATGTTAATGATCTAGATGAAGGAACTGAAGGCATTCTGGCTAAGTTTGCAGACAATATAAGTATATATATTGAGGAGGCAGGAAGGCTGAAGAAGGATTTGGACAGGTTAGGAGAGTGGGCAAAGAAGTGGTAGATGGAATACAATGTGGGAAGGTGTGTGGTCATGCACTTTGGGAAGAAGCATAGAGGCATGTACTATTTTCCAAATGGGAAGAAAATTCACGTTTTCACATTATACTCCATTTGCCAACTTTGAAATAGTTAGATATAGTTCTTGGGGCTAAATGGATTAAAGGGTATAGGGAGAAAGCAGCAACAGGCTTCTGGGATGTATGATCAACCATAATCATAAAAAATGATGGAGCAGGCTTGAAGGGCCAAATTTCATACTTCTGCTTGTATTTTCTATATTTCTTTAATTATTTCATACCCATCAAGGTACTGAAAATGAAGAGTCTCTCTTTTGGTAAGGAACTGGTCTGGATCCTGCTGGAGCTACTGCATTCAGTGCTCTTAGATTTGCAACAATATTTGTCAGCTGTACTAGGTTGCACTGATTCTGATACAAAGCCAGTTTCTGTGAATTTCTAAAAAAAAGGTGCTTGGGTTATTCCTACTGTTTTAAAAAAATCTTTGAATATGTGTTGTCAGGGAATAATGATATTATTTCATGTTTATCTTAATTTTTTTGTTAATAAACTTTAGTTTTATTATTAAGCACAAAATGTTGCAGTGTTTGTTTTCTATTTTAATAAATATTCACTTTCGTAAGGAAAGAAACTTATGTTCTCTCCAGCCACATTCCTGTTGGGGTTCTGACTTAATCTTTTTCTTAACTCAAATCTGGTTACATTAATTCCGTTTGAAACATTGATTCATTTGATTTGGGGAAAAGACATGGATGTGGAAAGAATCCTTTTTCAAATTAACCTTTTTTTGATCAACCAAGGTGGTGGTTGAGGGGTGAGGTAAGAACACAAGAACCAGGAGCAGAGGTAAGCCATTTAACCCCTCGAGCCTGCTCCAGCACTTGATATAATCCTGGCAGATCTCATATTGGTCTCAATTCCACTTCCCTGCCCACTCTCCATAACCCTTCAATCCATTAGGGTGAAGTGTATAAAGAAGAGGAGCCTGTTCATCCCTGCTCACCTGGGAGCTTAACAATTAGCAATATCACACCTGGAACTATAATATCATGGCGAATTGCCCCTGGGTTCTGCTCATAGGAACTGAAAATCCTTGGTTCCATTAGGTTGTGTCTGCTGATTTTGACAGAATCTAAAGGAGGGATAGCAGAGCTACAAAGGCATCCATTTAATAATTCATGAGAAAGGTTGCAATGCTAGAAGACTGGCGGATAGCTGATAATAGTCTCTATCCAAGAGAAGGAGAGGCAGCCCTGAACATGTTCTATCAGTCAGCTTAATATTCGTGGGAAAAGTACTCGAATCCTCACTAAAGAAGAAAGTGGAAAACCGCTAGAAACCGAAAGCATAACAATGAATAGTTAGAATGTATTTCAAAAGGGAATGTCAGGCTTGACCAGGTGAATTTAATTATTTGAAGAGGTAGCAGTGCAGAAAAGAATAATCTTGTAGATGTATTTTATGTGGGTTTTGAAAGGTCTCTGGTGAGGTTGCCATGTGGAACATAGAGTTAGGACACAAATAGCAGAATGGACAGCTAACCTACTCCAAGAGCAAAAGCAAAGAGTAGCAGTATAGAGTGAGACAGGTGGAAAGTGTTGTCCATAAAGATCAGTACTACGACTGCAGTTCTTCACAATTTATGCAAGTGTTTTTGATTTTTTTAATGAAAGTCAACTGAGTGTCAATTTTGGGAGATTCATAAAAGGTTTCCCTCTGTGAGTTCTAGTGAGTTTGCTCATGCATTTTTATGCTCCTTATCTCATTATGTATGCACAATGCCTCTATGGTGCCACTCTCACGCTAATCTTTTCTCATCAGCACCAGAAATACACACCACTTATGGGACTCTGAGAATCCATCATGTTTAAACCCAGGCATGCGTAGATCAATGACTGCCAACCAGAACTTCCCTTCACTATTGCAGTAAAGTTGTCATAGAGTCAGAGAGATGTACAGCATGGAAACTCTTAAAACGGAGAGCTTAAAGTTTCTTGGCTTTTAGTAACCTGCAGATTTCTATCCAAGCACTCCTGGTCCAAAAGTTGCACAAATTAAACTGAAGTAACTGTTTTCCTTGGCCTGCTGTGAATTTTTAAAACTTCTTCCTAGGAGAAAAGCTGTACATGCTTTTGATCTACTGAGGTCTTCTCTGAACTGCCCTAAAATCTTTCAATTTCTGGGTGCTTTAAACTCAGATCAATCCATCATTATTCTGAACAGAAAACAAGCCAAATGGCTTTCAATTGTTTATTCTACCTCAGCTCAGACAATGTTTTTTATAAAAGTTATCTCGGGAATGTGACTTGAAAGAAGTTCTGGGATTTATATATTAATAAATCAAAACCTGCAACCCATTCTAAAAGATTAAAGACTTAACAGCAATCTAGGTTTGCTCAATATATCGCATCAGCATATGTGATTATGATCTTTTGCTATAAATTCTGTGTCCTATGATTTTACTCCACTAGCTACCTGATGAAAGAGCAGTGTTCCAAAAGCTTGTACTTCCAAACCTGTTCAACTATAACCTGGTGTTATGTGATTTTTAAATTTATAAATGCAATAAACACCCGCATGCTATTACTTTGAAATTTGAAATCTCACACATTTGACACTATGAACAGGATTTTGTCCTCTCTGGAGGTTATGAGGAAGGAGGCAGGAAGACCAAATAAATTTGTGGGTTTGTGCACTGAATACCATTTAAGCACCTAATTGGTGCTTGATCCAGTGAATGTTCTTGATGGTGATGGAGGTGGGTTAATTTCACCTGAAGTTACCCACCGTCAGATTTTGTGCCCAGAGCACTATGTTCTCAGGAGTATCACAGATCATAATCTATGGTTCAGTGTTACATTATTAGTCAAACTCAGTTGCTGCCACCAAAGTATCTTGAAATACTCAGCTAACAGTTTAAATGCAGAATTTACAGTGTCCTGTATCTTCCCACTTGTGCAGCTGGTTGAAACAAATGGAATAAATTACACAGATTGCCAAAGAAGACTCAATGTTCATTCAGCTAGGGAAAGATGGTGGTTTCTTGCAATCAGTAATTGTAAGGTATGAATAGTTTTCTACACTGTTTAATAAACACCAACAAGGCTATATCTATCATATAAAAACATTAATAATTTAGGTATTCTAACAAATTTTATGTAATCTCACAATGTTAAAATGTCATCTTAACAGATATGATGGAAGAGAAGCACACTTTGAAATCTGCATTAAAGCACTCCAGAATGCTCTGAGAGTAATTTGTCAATTTAGTTGATAGGGAATTGGAGGTAAAAATGTTGGAAAAATTGGGGAATGGTTGAGCATAGGTCTTATAATAAGCCTAATACTTACTCCATTCTTACTTCCAAGTTACCTTTTTTAGTTTGTGTATAGTATTGCAGATTCTGATGCAAATATACCAAACTGCTAGTGTAGATACAAGCTGCAAAAACTTTCAAGTTAATGGTTCAAATGAAAACAGTGCTGTTGCCAGCAATGGTTATATTTGGAAGAAAGTGACTTCTAGATTTTCTCAGAAGACAGCAATTATTGTCATCTCCATTTCTGATTTGAGAACAGAAATGAACAATGTAAACCATAGAGCAATGTAAATTGAAAAAGGACAACATTGCTGTGCTTGGAGCTATTAGGTAGTCTGAGTGTAAGTGAAAACAGCCATGTTAGAACAGCACATGCACACATGAAGCCAACAAGCTTGTTTGCAACACAGCTGAAGAAACATAAAAAGTCAAAGTGACCATTCAAATCAACACAATGGAGGACAATTTTTTTTTCTTGTTTAAAAACATGTAGAATAACCGGCACCAAAATGGTTCATTTTGTTAATATAATCTGTGCTGACATTTATACGACATTCTTTTAATGCAAATTTTCTACAATGATGTTTAATGAATTTTAATGATTCACTGCATTCCTCATTATTCTCTCATTTAACGACCATCAAAGGACATGAACTGAGTCCTGAAGGGTGACTGAGTTCTGGTCTTGGTAAACTATTGCAAATTGAACTTACAAATATATTCAGAAAGGAGAATAATGTGTTTTTTTTCTGTGCATAGCAATTCCAGTATTGTGAATAAGGCATAAAATAACTTTTCCTATTGAACCTTCTCCCATAACAAATATGCCACCCCACATAGATGGATTAGTAGGCATCAGGCTATTAAGGTAGACTTATTCACTGTAATTCAATATACCAAACATTTCCTGTAAATTCTGCAATTCAGTTTTTTTTTAAACCTTCCCAACTAGACATAGTTAGTTTCATCTTTAAATTCCAAATCTGAGGATTTAGTTGAGAAAGAGTGGGTTTCATTTCCAAACCCATGAAATTATTTCTGTTGTGGTCCTTTTCATTTTTTTTTTGCTGAAAGGACCGCTTTTCAAATGGGTTAACAATGATGGGCAAATCCATCAAAATATAAAGCAATAAACATTTGTATTATATGTATATTTGTTTTTGTGAGTGCAAACATCATTAATGTGTGAATTTTTGCCAAGGCTGTCCGATTCTGTGAGCTTTGTGATTGATATTGCAAAAATGTCTGATCTTTCTTTCTGCTGAAAGATGACCTTACAGTATCAGAAATATGACTGTTGAATCACACCTTGGGGCCCTTTCTGGAGTGAAATTGGGCCTGGTGTCTCCACTGATGAGACCATTGTCACTATTTCAAATGTAACCTTCCATCATCTACTTACTTACTCAGTGTCCAGCTGGTGAAAATCTCGGGGCTTCTTTTTCTTCTGCCTACCTGCAGTAAAATATTGCTCTCATGCTGTTTGATATGTGCCTGATCTGTATCATCACATTTGCATAATTTTACAGATCCACTAGAAATCACAAAGGAACACAAGGGGTCTACAAACCAGTTTGAAAATCACTGTTTTAACCAATTTTGGGAGCAAAGGCAGCAGGGTGCTTCATTGATATGTATTTCAGTGTGATGTAGAAAGAATGAATTACATTGTAAATACTGGTAATTTCAGAAGTGTAAAGGAATAAGTTCGAGTTATAAATAACAAGTACAAAAACTGATGTCGACATTTTCTTTTGTGGCAATGATGTCTGATGTTTTTTAAAGAAATTTTTGCACATTTGATTGTAATTTAATGTTATTAAAAATCTGTTTTGGTATTTTTTTTCTTTCAATTCTCAGTTTGCCTCAGGTAACAATCCCACCTCTGAGTCAGAAATTAAGGGGTTCATGTTGTACTGCAGTTTGAATATGTTATCTAAACTAGTACTCCAATGCACCATTAAGATGCTGGGTCAGTGGAACTGCCGAGTTTTGTAAAAGACATGAGACGATAGCCTGCATTCCGGATTACATTAAAGATCCCATGGCATTAATTCCAAAATCTGGTCAATGATTCTTTCAGGAACAAAATATTGCTTTTAGGAGATCAAACATGTGAGAGATCGAAGCTAAATCTGCCTTTGTGATGTCTTACAGATCAAAGCTGCATGTGAAGCAGCACAAAGTGTTTTAAGTCACTGTTTTCTCTTGCATTTATGCATGTCAGTAAATTGTTAAAATTCCTATCTCTTTCCTAAAAAACCTGAAAAGTTGTAGATTGGTTATTATTTCAACAATGTCCATATCAATATTAGACATACTGTTAAGATTGTACAGTACACTTGAATGTTACAAATACTGTCAAAAGTGTGATGCTGGAAAAGCACAGCAAGTCAGGCAGCATCCGAGGAGCAAGAACATTTCCTGAAACATCAATTTTCCTGCTCCTCGGATGCTGCCTGACCTGCTGTGCTTTTCCAGCACCACATTCTCAACTCTAATCTCCAGCTTCTGCAATCCTCACTTTCGTCCTGTTACAAATACTGCCTGACTATAATCTTAAGCCATTGCTGTTTTTTTGTTATATGACCTACTTGTGTAACATTCTGTATTTTAATTAGGGTGGAGGAATAACTATGGAATATAGAATTACTATGTCTAATGGGAAAAATTTGTGGAGAAGACATTTTTCAGCCAATCAGATTGGTAAGGATGTTCAGTCGTCTTTTCAGTTTGTAAAGCGATGATCAGAGTAAACTAAGTTGTTTCCTTTTCTTTTACAGGTATACTTGAAGTGCACATTCTTTCAGTATTCTTATTCTTAATTACATTTGGAGTTTGCATTTATTTTGCTCGTAAGTAAATTGCTGTTAAAGACTGAGGTACCTCATATAACCTTGAGGCTTTTTGAAGCTTTCAGCTTTATTTTTAATACGTAGGTCATTTGAAGAAACGGCGCCTGCTACATTCAAGTTTTCTGATGTTAATGGCCTCTGTAGGAGCAGAAGGTGAGATAGTAATATGTTGTGTCAGTATCGGTTATCACCCTAAATATGAGATCAATGATATATGATAACTATTCAGATATCTACATATTGATTTTGTTTGCCATTGGTATTTAATCCTTTTTCCGTAATATAAAGAGTGTATTTTTTCTGTCTTCACAACTTTTATTAAAATTTTAGATGTCCAGAATGTACTTTGATACTGGTAGAAGTATTAACCACAACTGAGCCATTTTATTTTTGTTTATTTACTGACGGGATTTGGATGTCGCTGGCTAGGCAGCACTTATTGCTCATCCCTAATTGCCCAGAGGGCAGTTAAGAGTCAACCACATTACTGAAAGTCTGAAGTCACATGAAGGCTAGACCAGGTGTGGATGACAAATATCCTTCCTTAAAGGGCATTGGTGAACAAGATGGGTTTTTCCAACAATCAACGTGGTTATCATTAGACTTTTAATTCCAGATTCCTTATTAAATTCAAATTCCTCCATCTGCCATGACTGGTTTTGAACCCAGGTCCCCAGAACATTTGCTGAGTTTCTGGGTTAATAGTCTAGCAATAATCCCGCTAAACCATTGCCTCCCCATATCTAATATTATTCTGATATACCAAGTCTTTTAAAGAGGGACTTTAAAACAAATTAGTAAAGAATTTAAATTTGTATCTGAATTTTTAAAAATTCTTAGAAATAATTGTTTATATGAAGTTTGTATAGCTTTGTGCAGGTGCTATATCAAGTCAAATAAATTAATTCATTATTGAGAATGGAGTAAATGGGATCTCTGGTATGTAGGGCCAAACAGCTTAATCTGTATTAAAACTGAAAGAACTGCGGATCCTATAAATCAGAAATAAAAACAGAAATTGCTGGAAAAGCTTAGAGAAATTAAGAGTTAATGTTTTCGGTCCAGTGACCCTTCCTCCGCGCTAGCTTAACCTAGATTTCTAGCTTAAACTGTATGCTTCTCTGATGTGTAACTAGGCACTCTCAATGAATGGACTCATAAGACATGTCAGCCTAGAGTGCCAATGCCAGAGTACTATCCTGTTTGACTCCATGGTGGTTTTTTTGATTTCTTCCCCATTTTGATGTCATAGAAAGCCGAGATCACATTGAGCAGCATTGGCAGGTAGGGAGGAGAAATGGAAAGCTCTGCCAGTTCAAAGGCCAAAAATCCTGTCCCTTTGCAGCTGATTGTCTTTGACTGCAGCGGATATGACCGAGTCAGCCTGGCCATAGTGGGGATCCTGAGCCACAGCAGGCAGCGTTGAACACAGTTGACCACCAAGACACAGACAATCATCTTACAAGATGAACGCTGCCATTTATGGAGCTCTTGGGATAAATATTGGTTCTCTAGCAAGAAATATATTTCCCATGAGTTCTCAAGGTCTTACATAAATTTAAAGAGAAGCTTTGGCTGCAAAACCAAAATTACAAACTCCTGGGAGCAAGAAAATTTCCAACATGCCTTACATTGGTTTGGACATGGCTGTGAGGATGCAAATGAAGCAAATATTTGAGCTGAAAAAGTCTGGCAGCCTCTTGGATCTTTGGCCATTGACAAAACAGCTTGATGAACAAGTATGGTAAAGCTAATGAAGTGACATGTATTCTTTCCAGGATCTGGCTGCTGTGTACTAACCAACTAATGAATTTACCTCAGGTGTCAAATTAAGGCTTCTTTACACCGCTACCCAGTTGATCTTTTACTTCCCCATGGTGGCTTGTGTATTGGCAGGGAAGACTCTACTCTGCTTTCTGTCTGATTTCACGCACGTCTTCAAACTCTGCTAATGTACTCACTTATTGATTCTTTCTGTCATCACTTGCACAAACTTTATAGTCTTACTTGCATGTTGTGGTTATTCTCCTTACACAAACCATAGGAGGACTCTGGTATATAGGTTAGCTTTGTATTTGTTCAAACAATTTCACTCTTAGATTGGCTAGCGAGTTTGGAGAAGAATTGTAGCTGAACAGCATTAGATTGGCTGAATGGAATTCTCTCTAATATTCTGTCCTAGCTCTGTTCTGCTTATATCTAATCTTTGTTCAACATCAGTTTGATGTGAAAAGAGCATAAGAAATAGGAGCAGGAGTAGACCATCTGGCCTCTCAAGCTCGCTTCACCGTTCAATATTATCATGGCTGATCTTGTTGTCGACTCAGCTCCATTCACCCACCCTCTCACCATAACCATTAATTCCTTTACTGTTCAAACATCTATAAATCTTTGCCTTAAAAACATTCAATGAGGTAGCCTCAACTACTTCCTTGGACAGGGAACTCCACAGATTCACAATCCTTTGGGTGAAGATGTTCCTCCTCAACTCAGTGCTAAATCTGCTCCTCTTTATTTTGAGGCTATGTCCCCTAGTTCTAGTCATCTGCCAGTGGAAACAACCTCCCTGCTTCTATCTTACCTAATCCCTTCAAAATTTTATATGTTTCTATTTTATCTAATCCCTTCATAATTTTATATGTTTCTATAAAATCCCCCCTCATTCTCCTAAATTCCAACAAGTATAGTTCCAGTTTACTTAATCTCTCCCATCAACCAACCCTCTCAACTCCAAAATCAATCTAGACAACTTCCAGTGCCCCTTCGTGCCCCCACCGAAGCCAGTATTTCCTTTCTCAAGTAATTATCAACCTTTATATGCCTATGTTGCTTACATTCTTGTACAATAAACAAAATTTTTCATTCCAGGTCTTTCTCTTATCCTGTCTACAGGAATCTGTTTATACTCCAGTTTGCTCTCAACGTTGATAAAGGCCTTAGGTTGTATAAGGTTCCTCTCCAGTCATTTCTGCTGAGGTGGACCCTTAAAGTATTCAAGGTTTATGCCTGCTAAATTGTGCCTTATAGTAATGGTCATCTTACTCCTGTTGGAACTCCCTTTCATAAAATCATGTTTAGTTTCCACTCCAGTTCCTCCTTTTTACGTGTTTATACATGTTCTGCTCTTTTTATGGATTCAACAGGACTCAACGCTCATGCTACTGTACAAACACTGAACATTAATGGAGGGGTATAGTTTGTAATTCAAGGATGTGTTAAAGGCTGTGGTGATATTGGCAGGACTACAGTTCTTAATAGAAGGTCATTAACTGTTAAGGTTATTAACTGTTGAGGTCAACTAACATGTAGGCTTCATTTAGTTCACCTGAGAATTACAGAGGATCGCTTTTATAATGTTGTAAGTCTAAGGAAGTTTCAATTGTTTATGGTTTGTGGGCATTTGAAGAAAGGGTTTTCTTTCAGTTGATGTGTTCAAAGGATGTGGTTGTCCCTGCCTTTGTTGTGCATCCCTAATTGCTCCTCAAAATGTGATTAAATACATTCTTGAACCCATTCAGTCTATGCAGTGTAGATACTCCGTCACAGGGAGTCTCAGCATTTTGATCCAGAAACTGTGATGAACGGCATGTACAGTATTTCCAAGTCAGAATGGTTTGTGACTTGGACTGGAAGTTGGATATAATGGTGTTATCATGTGCCTACTCCTTTTGTATTTTAATTTGAAAGAGGCTGCATATTTGTCGAAAGACCTTTGGTGATCTGTTGCAGTGAATCTTGTACGCACAAATGCTACTGCATGTTGGTTATATAGACTTGTAAAATTGCTCCTGCATTTTAATGACATTTCTCCACACTGATTTCTATATGTTTCTGACACTTCCTAACTACTTAACATTGGAGTTGTGCTTCTTACAAATTATTCATTTCTCAACTGTACAAAACCAAGCAAGTTCAGCAATTATTCAGTTTGAATAATTAATTTCATTCTCCACTCCAAGTTCAACTGAATAGTCAGGAGACCAAAGGTGCTCCTATAGTTTTGAAATCTAATGAATTAGAAATGTTATACTATCATGACAGCAGCAACACAGATGAATTACTTGGAGCATTTACCTATCCAAGAATATAAATGGATGTGTAGCCATGGAGCCAGAAGAATGAAAGCTCAGGATTGCAGAGGGAAGAGGGGGTACAATTCCAGGAGGTGCTGACCAAGTCAGCACATGTTACAGTGTAATTAACTGTATGGTTTTATCAAAGATCACTACGCACTGAGGGTTTAGCTCATCAGATCAGCAGTGATTGAGCTGTGACACCTGATTTACAAAACTTCCCAAATCAACTAACCATATTCCATAATAAAAACAGAAAGTGCTGCAGGAACTCAGCAGGTCTGGCAGCATCTGTGGAAAGAGAGACAGAGTTAATGTTTCGAGTTCAATATGACTTCTTCAGAACTATAAAACTCTGAGTTCTGCTGCCTCCTGTTGCATTACTTCTTTAAGAACTGAGTATGTCAATGTGCTCAAGAACTGGTTTGACACCACATGTGCAGCAGCCATCAGGAGTGCTGGCAGCAGCATTTTGGGCAAAGGTTGTGAACGTGCAGTTATAGAGTAACTTTTGCAATCAGTATGTCTGTTAAATAAACCAGTTCTAAGATTTAAGTAAATTGACCCGACTCTACTTGCCAATCTAATTTCAGACTGGTAATAATAGAACATAGAACAATACAGCACAGAACAGGCCCTTCGGCCCACGATGTTGTGCCGAACATTTGTCCTAGCTTAAGCACCCATCCATGTACCTCTCCAATTGCCGCTTAAAGGTCGCCAATGATTCTGACTCTGCCACTCCCACAGGCAGCACATTCCATGCCCCCACCACTCTCTGGGTAAAGAACCTACCCCTGACATCCCCCCTATACCTTCCACCCTTCACCTTAAATTTATGTCCCCTTGTAATACTCTGTTGTACTCAGGGAAAAAGTTTCTGACTGTCTACTCTATCTATTCCTCTGATCATCTTATAAACCTCTATCAAGTCACCCCTCATCCTTCGCCGTTCCAATGAGAAAAGGCCTAGCACTCTCAACCTATCCTCGTACAACCTATTCTCCATTCCAGGCAACAGCCTGGTAAATCTTCTCTGCACCCTCTCCAAAGCTTCCACATCTTTCCTAAAGTGAGGCGACCAGAACTGCACACAGTACTCCAAATGTGGCCTTCCCAAGGTCCTGTACAGCTGCAACATCACCTCACGACTCTTAAATTCAATCCCTCCTGCTAATAAATGCTAATACACCATAGGTCTTCTTACAAGCTCTATCCACCTGAGTGGCAACTTTCAAAGAGCTATGAACATAGACCCCAAGATCCCTCTGCTCCTCCACCTTACTAAGAACCCTACCGTTAACCCTGTATTCCTTCTTATTTGTCCTTCTAAAATGGACAACCTCACACTTGACAGGGTTGAACTCCATCTGCCACTTCTCAGCCCAGTTCTGCATAATTTCTAAGTCCATTTGCAGCCGACAACAGCCCTCCTCACTATCCACAACTCCACCAATCTTCGTATCATCTGCAAATTTACTGACCCACCCTTCGACTCCCTCTTCCAAGTTATTAATAAAAATTACAAACAGCAGAGGACCCAGAACTGATCCCTGCGGAACTCCACTTGTAACTGGGCTCCAGGCTGAATATTTACCATCTACCACAACTCTCTGACTTCGATCGGTTAGCCAGTTTTCTATCTAACTGGCCATATTTCCCTCTATCCCATGCCTCCTGACTTTCCGCATAAGCCTACCATGGGGAACCTTATCAAATGCCTTACTAAAATCCATGTACACTACATCCACTGCTCTACCCTTATCCACATGCTTGGTCACCTCCTCAAAGAATTCAATAAGACTTGTAAGGCAAGACCTACCATTCACAAATCCGTGCTGGCTGTCCCTAATCAAGCAGTGTCTGTCTAGATACTCATAAATCCTATCCCTCAGTACCCTTTCCATTACTTTGCCTACCACCGAAGAAAGACTAACTGGCCTGTAATTCCCAGGGTTATTCCTAGTCCCTTTTTTGAATAGGGGTACAACATTCGCCAGTCCCCTAGTACCACCCCCGTTGACAGTGAAGACGAAAAGATCATTGCCAACGGTTCTGCAATTTCCTCTCTTGCTTCCCACATAATCCTAGGATATATCCCATCAGGCCCGGGGGACTTGTCTATCCTCAAGTTGTTCAAAATGTCCAACACATCTTCCTTCCTAACAAGTATCTCTTCTAGCTTACCAGTCCGTTTCACACTCTCCTCTTCAACAATACGGTCCCTCTCGTTTGTAAATACTGAAGAAAAGTACTCATTCAAGACCTCTCCTATCTCTTCCGACTCAATACACAGTCTCCCACTACTGTCCTTGATCGGACCTACCCTCGTTCTCGTCATTCTCATGTTTCTCACATACGCATAAAATGCCTTGGAGTTATCCTTGATCCTATCCGCCAAAGATTTTTCATGCCCTCTCTTAGCTCTCCTAATCCCTTTCTACAGCTCCCTTCTGGCTATCCTGTATCCCTCCAATGCTCTGTCTGAACCTTGTTTCCTCAATCTTATGTAAGCCTCCTTCTTCCTCTTTACAAGACATTCAACCTCCCTCGTCAACCAATGTCCCCTCACACGACCATCTCTTTCCTGCCTGACAGGTATATACATATCAAGGACAAGTCGTATCTGTTCCTTGAAAAAGTTCCACATTTCCACGATATCCTTTCCTGACAGCTTATGTTCCCAACTTATGCTGCTCAGATCCTGTCTTACAGCATCGTATTTTCCCTTCCCCCAATTGTAAAACCTACCCTGTTGCACGCACCTATCTCTCTCCATAACCAAGGTGAGAGTCACAGAATTGTGGTCACCATCACCAAAATGTTCACCCACTAACAAGCCCATCACTTGTCCCGGTTCATTACCGAGTACCAAATCCAATATGGCCTCCCCTCTGGTCGGACAATCTACATACTGAGTTAGAAAAGCTTCCTGGACACACTGCACAAACACCACTCTATCCAATCTACTTGATCTAAAGAGCTTCCAATCAATATTTGGAAAGTTGAAATCGCCCATGACTACTACCCTGTGGCTTCTGCACCTTTCCAATATCTGTTTCCCAATCTGTTTCTCCACATCTCTGCTGCTATTGGGGGGCCTATAGTAAACACCCAACAAGGTGACTGCTCCTTTCCTATTTCTGACTTCAGCCCATACTACCTCCAAAGGCAGATCCCCCTCGAACTGCCTTTCTGCAGCTGTTATACCATTTCTAATTAGCAACGCCACCCCCCCCCCCTCCTTTTTTACCACCCTCCCTAATCTTACTGAAACATCTGTAACCAGGAACCTCCAACAACCATTCCTGTCCCCCTTCTACCACGTTTCCGTGATGGCCACAACATCATAGTCCCAGGTACCAATCCGCGCCTTAAGTTCACCCACCTTATTTATGATACTCCTTGCGTTAAAGTATACACACTTGAACCCATCTCTGTGTCCGCAGATATTCCCTGTCAGTGCTACCTTCTCCACAGCCTCCCTACATTCTTGGACATCCTGACAAACAGCTAACCTACTTGCTGGACTACAAGTCCGGATCCCATCCCCCTGCCAAATTAGTTTAAATCCCCCCGAAGAGTGCTAGCAAACCTACCTCCCAGGATATTGGTGCCCTTCTGGTTCAGGTGCAACCCGTCCTGCTTGTACAGGTCCCAACTTCCCCAAAATGCAGTCCAATTGTCCAAATACCTGATGCCCTCCCTCCTACACCATCCTTGCAGCCACGTGTTCAACTGCACTCTCTCCCTATTCCTTGCCTCACTGTCACGTGGCACCGGCAACAACCCAGAGATGACGACTCTGTCCGTCCTAGCCTTTAGCTTCCAGCCTAACTCCCTGAGCTCCCCACCCCTCTTCCTACCTATGTTGTTGGTGCCAACGTGCACCACGACTTCTGGCTGCACACCAGGATTCTGAAGGATTCTGAAGACACAGTCCGAGACGTCTCGGACCCTGGCACCCGGGAGGCAACAAACCATCCGAGTCTCGCCCATGTCCACAGAACCGCCTGTCCGTCCCTCTAACTATAGAGTCTCCTATAACTAGCGCTCTCCTCCTCTCCCCCTTTCCCTTCTGAACCTCAGAGCCGGACCTCGTGCCAGAGACCCGGTCACTGCACCTTACCCCTGCTAGGCCTTCCCCCCCCAACAGTATCCAAAGCGGTATACTTATTGTTGAGGGGAACGACCACAGGGGATCCCTGCACTGCCTGCTTCCTCTAATGCCTCTTCCTATAATGTGTCAAGGAAAACAACAGAGGGATGTAACATTTACTATGGCTAATGAAGGTCACCATTAATTTCAACGTTGTATGACTAGCATTCAGAAGACACTTCTTTGGCTTTTGTGAAACTTAAACTTTCTTCTTCCTCTATAATTTGTGAATGAGACTGCAGGGTATGCTAAAGGACAGTTAACAAAATACCTGTGTATGTTTTGTGTGTTTCACTGCTGTTTTTATCCTCCATACATCATGAATCCTTGTCTTGACTGTTTCTGTGCTATACTACTCGATGCTTCCGTACTTGAAGAAGAGATTTAGTTGGATGGCTCCAACATTAGTTGCAACAAACTTAGAAGGCTTAGTACCAGTACAAATGGCTAACCATAATACAGTGATATCAGTTTTGAAGAGAGGATCAAACTACTGCAGATGCTGGGATCTGGACTGAAAACAATAAATGCTAGAGATCCCAGTGGGTCAGGCAGCAGCCATGGAGAGACAGCAAGCTAAGGTTATGAGTCTGGATGACGTCATATGAAGAATCACCTGGACTCAAAACATTAGCTTGCTCTCTTTCCTTGGCTGCTGCCTGACCTGCCGTGATTGCCAACATTTGGTGTTTTCAGATCAGTTTCAAGGTGCTCCTTTGGCTCTGGAGTTGTTCCTTTCTATAGTGGCACCTCCTTTGTGCATCCCAATGTGAAGGCATTGCTGTTGACAAGTGGCTGTTTCTGTACTGTTTCATGCATGGTACCTCAAACTGATGGATGTGATCATGGAGCAGTAAATGTCACTAGACTATGTTAGTCTTCCAACCTAGTTAAATTAGCCTGTGACTGCGTCCTTGCACTCAGACCTCAAAAGCCCCAATTGTAACAATGGGGAAACACAACAAATAGACTCTTACTGGGTTTTACTTGTGTTACTGAAGTCTTCAGTATGAACACCCCCATATGCTCTTTATGCTCTGTGCAAACAACATTTTGCATGATATTGTAGCTGGAAAATGGCTGTCAATAACCTGGGTATTTCTGCCTATTTATTTTTAATTTGAAACATGTATAATGGAGAAATTTAGTGTGGCAACTTTTTCACAGTCTGACCAGCTTTGCATTGGGAACATATAACTGGGTGTTGTTATCAATCACACTGAAAATTTCCCTCTATGCTGCTATCAGTAACACTAATGTGAATTAATAATGATGTTTGTGGATAGATATGTGTATATTTAAGGGAAATTTTGGTACTATTGGTTTTTTCATTTCTTTTCAGTTCTAGGCCATTTCTTCCTTTCCATTCACTTGGGAATTTATGCATTGAATGGTGTAGGTTGTCAGTCAGTGAAAATAATTGGTAAGCACACAGTATTGATGAAAAATTGTTAATATTTCTGTTTAAAATATGACTCTTTATCAATGAGCTAAGAATCTATTTGGTAAGCATTTCAATGGCATTTCATGACAATTCATTGACGCAGCATCAAAATTGCGACAAAATAATGTTAAAATCGTATTGCACAGTAATTAGTGCACAAATCCATGACACTTGTGTAATCTGTGTTTGTTTACTAATTTTTAGGACAACTCATTGTTTCGAATTCATTTTAAAATGGCAAATATCTAAGTTAAATAATAGTCGAGGAGCATGATACAGATACATTGTGTTTCTCTGCTGATAATGTTCTCAATTTCCTTGTGTGTGCATGGGTTTCCTCCGGGTGTTGTGATTTCCTCCCACAGTCCAAAGATGTGCAGGTTAGGGGGAATTGGCCATGCTCAATTGCCCATTGTGTCCAGGGATGTGCAGGCTAGGTGGATTAGCCGTGGGAAAAGCAGGGTTACAAGTATAGGGTAGAGGATGGGTCTGGGTGGAATACTCTTCAGAGGGTTGGGGTGGACTCAATAGACTGAATTTTTTCCCCCCCGACGTGATCGACGATGCCCTCCACCGCATCTCTTCCACTTCCCGATCCTCCGCCCTTGAACCCCGCCCCTCCAACTGCCACCAGGACAGAACCCCACTGGTCCTCACCTACCACCCCACTAACCTCCATGTACAGCGCATCATCCGCCATCATTTCCGCCACCTCCAAACGGACCCCACCACCAAGGATATATTTCCCTCCCCTCCCCTATCAGCATTCCGTAAAGACCACTCCCTCCGTGACTCCCTCGTCAGATCCACATCCCCCACCAACCCAACCTCCACTCCCGGCACCTTCCCCTGCAACCGCAGGAGGTGCAAGACTTGCGCCCACACCTCCCCTCTCACCTCCCTCCAAGGCCCTAAAGGAAACTTCCATATCTGCCACAGATTCACCTGTACCTCCACACATATCATCTGTTGCATCCTCTGTACCCGATGTGGCCTCCTCTATATTGGGGAGACAGGCCGCCTACTTGCGGAGCGTTTCAGAGAACACCTCTGGGACACCCGGACCAACCAACCCAACCACCCTGTAGCTCAACATTTCAATTCCCCCTCCCACTCCACCAAGGATATGCAGGTCTTTGGACTCCTCCATCGTCAGACCACAGCGAAACGACGGTTGGAGGAAGAACGCCTCATCTTCCGGCTAGGAACCCTCCAACCACAAGGGATGAACTCGGATTTCACCAGTTTCCTCATTTCCCCTCCCCCCAGCCTGTCTCAGTCAAATCCATCAAATTCAGCACCGCCTCCCTAACCTGCAATCTTCTTCCCGACCTCTCCGCCCCCACCCCAATCTGTCCTATCACCCTCACCTTGACCTTTTTCCACCTATCACATTTCCGACGCCCCTCCCCCAAGTCCCTCCTCCCTATCTTTTATCTTAGCCTGCTGGACAAACTTTCCTCATTCCTGAAGAAGGGCTAATGCCCGAAACGTCGATTCTCCTGTTCCCTAGATGCTGCCTGACCTGCTGCGCTTCTCCAGCAACACATTTCCATCTCTGATCTCCAGCATCTGCAGACCTCATTTTCTCTTCAATAGACTGAATGGCCTGCTTCCACACTGTAAAGATTTGATTCTATGCATGTACAATGTAACTTTCTTTAGTGCATTTTCTGTTCAATTCTGTAAATTATGTGTTTCTTTCTAATGGAGTCCTACTGCTTTTTGCAATTTTTTTTTAGGGAGATTGCTACTTGTGATTAGCTACTTACTACTTGTTCCAATGCTGCTTCTGATCAGCCATGGATTTACAATTACAAGGTGGAAATTATTCAAGTGTACTTTAGCAGAAGTGATGTGACAAATTTATAATCATTTTTTAAAATATTAAGAATATAGAACTCCATAGTGCAGTGACTAGCTTATTAACATGAGGATTATCTTTTGCCATTGATGGATAGTTTTAAGTTGCACAAACATCTTCCACACCTCTCCCCAACAAACAGATCCCAGCAGAGATAATAACATAAATACACATTGAACTAGATGAGTCACAAAGATGGTGTAAAGAACATAATTCCAAAACTTGTATTGCTTCTTTAAAATAAAATCAGAAGTAACTGTGATATTATGCATTTAAATAACTGATATGTACTGGATTTGACACGATCTGCCACAGACCTCTTTAGATTGAGCTAATTGTTGCTTTCAGTGATTAATAGGGTAGCAGATAGGCAGATGTCAGATTTTAGACTTTAGTGCCCTGAAGATCGTGAGGGCAGAATAAAACGGTCTGGTGAACACAACCATTGTTCCGACTAAAACTTCTAATTTGGCCTGAGTAGGATTCATTGCAAAGTTAGACTGGTTGATTCTACTCATATGAAGAGGGAGAAACAGAATGAGTTAATTGAAAGCTGAAAATTGATTCAGATTCTTAAAGAGCACAGAGAATTGCTAAAACAGGAGATAATTGGGCTGCAAGCACAAATTCTTCTCCACTGGTCTTAAGGTGCAGATGAGTTATTTTGTTTAAGTAAACACTCATAATTATTTGTAAAGGAATAGAATTGAAAAATAGAGAATATAGGCTCAGATTTTATTGAATCTTGATGCGATTACACTTGGAGTTACTGTATGAAGTACAATATGCTTACTATATTGTAAAAAGGATACAGAGGCACTGGAGAAGCTGCGAATTATTGAACAAATATATCAAATTCTGGTGATACCAGAACTGCATGGTCTATCTATCAAAAAGGTCTGACTGGGTTGTCCTCTCTCTAAACAGAACAGAGAAGGCTGAGGGCCGACCTAATCGAGGTTTAATGTTATGAAAAGTTTTGTTAGATGCTGCTATCCCATGGAGACTGATAACCTTTAAAAGAAATTGCAATTTCCAGTTAGTAATTGAAAGAACGCTGTAAGAGTTTCTGTTTTGAGTCGTTAACTGTTAATGACTAAACACTATATTTGTACATCACTTATTCTTTACACCACAGAACAAAAACTCTGTTATATTTTTAAGATGGCTGGAAAAGTACAGTTCATAGGCATATTGTCCTAAAATCAGTCAAAAGTGATCCGTAGCTCCCAAGGGTTTACTTTTGTTCTGTTTCTTTCTCAGCCTGCTAATTTCTCACCCTAGAACCATCCCTCATGAGTATTTGGAGATCCTCCCACCAGTGTGAGCTAGACAGACTTCCAGCTTTGTTTTAAATCCATACAGATTTGGCCTTTTCAGTCCAAGCAGGAGTTTCTACCTGTACTCCTGCACAGTGAACCGTAGAGACTCTAGCCTCTAGCTGCTCTGTCTCCTGGGCCCAGACTGCATGTGATATTTTGTGCTATCTTAACAAAGCCTGGAATCTAACTTTCCAGTAGCTTTCTCTGTGCCTTTTTCAACTCAAAGGATAGCACTATGGCAGTGTGAATCTCCTGGGCCTTGTATCCAGGTAGCAATGCTGATTAGCTATCCGTGAGAGCCCACCCATATCATTTTGGAATTATTCAGACTGTTTAAAGCACAATTGTGTACAATCCAACATTCTCACACTTGGAGATTTGTAGTCTTTCTGCTGTGGACACACAGACCTGCTGCCATTGTGTCCTAGTGTGGAAGTGCTGGTGTTGGACTGGGGTAGATAAAGTTAAAAATCATATGACAGCACATTATAGTCCAACAGGTTTATTTGGAAGTGCATAACCTTTTGGAGCACTGCTCCTTTATCAGATAGCTAGTGATGTAGGATCATAGGACACTGAACGTATAGCAAAAGATCATAGTGTCAACTACTGGTGCAATATATTGAACAAGCCTAGATTGCTGTTAAGTCTTGTACTTTCAAATAAACCTGTTGGACTATAACCTGCTGTCATGTGATTTTTAACATTATGTCCTCGAGCAAACACCTTGACCTTTTTCACACTTTCAAAAAATATTTTTCTTTAATCTCAAACAGTCAAATCACACAAGTCTACTGATAGACAGACTTCAACCCCGTTTATTTTACCTTAAATTGAAGACACAAAACCAAAACATCTTTAAACATCTCAAAAATCTCACAATTAAAACAGAGTAGACATAAAAGCATGTGTCCACTTGTGGGGAACAGGAAAACTAGTATCCATAAATAAACTATAATCCCCAAGAAATCAATATGGTATTTAAAACAAAACTTATTTACCCAGAGAGTCGTAATATTATAGAATTTACTACCAAAGAGAGAAGTTGAGATGAATGATATAGATGGTTTCAAGTGAAAACTAAGTAAACATAAGCAAGAAGATAGGAGGGTTGTGCCCGTAGCATTAAATGAAAAAGGATGGGAGGGAGCTGAGTTGGTTATGGCAAAATAAAGTTTTTCAATGTTATATATCCAATGGAACAAGAATGAAGAACAATAGAGCACAGGAACAGGCCTTTCGACCTTCCAAGCCTGTGCCAATACATTTTGCCGACTGAAGCAGAGTTTATCCTTGCTGGGCTAGTTCAGTTTTTTTTATTCCATCATTTGTATGAAATTTTCTGAACGGCCACTTGTAGTATCTGTTAAGTGCAGGATGATTTCAGTAAGTTGATTCAACCATATCCTTTCACACTTTTCTCATAAAAGTATTATACATTGTCTCTTTTATACATCTCCATTTTCCAAGTAACCTCGAATTCAAAATGATCAGTTCGTCAATATTATAAACATTTTTTCTTGTGAATTTGTTCATTTAAAATAATGGATTAACAGTCAAAAGTAATTTACTTTGGACCCTTCTCCCTGTTGCAGATATTTTACCCATACATCCAGGTGAGATTTGGACTGAGATCCCAGTGTTGTACGTCAATGCACCATATCGTCTTATTATAAAACTGGTGTTAGGTGTAGCACCACAGACATTGGTCAATAGAACAGCAATTTTTTAAAAAAAGCTTTTGAACTACAGTAAAATAAAAACTGTGAACTTGGCCTTAAAGCTGACTTTTCTTTTGAGAACAGGACAAGAATTCATCACTCTAGTGCTGTCAGTATTTGTCTGTTGGTGGTCACCTTTGCACTTATGTATTCCTGGTTCTTCATTAATGAGAAACATGTAAGTTGATAAAGAATATCAGTTTTGAAATTATTCTCTGTAAACTTAACAGAGTTTAATGCAATCAGATAAATTAATTTTGTTCACAATTTTGGTGAATTGTTAGTATGGTTCTGTTAGAACTTGCATTCAAATTGCAGTTTTGGACAACTTATTAAATTTGAATATTTATACAAAATTCAACTTTGTTTTGGAATTAAGCCAAAAATATAAGAGCCAATTAATTTTAAAATCATATTTATATTATATGTTGTCAAAAATAACATTATTTTATTAATCCATAATTTAGATTTTATGTAAACAAATTATTATAGTGGAATAGTTTGGAGTGAGATGTTCTGAGAGTCCTTAACATTGACTGTGGATCCAATGAAGATTTACAGGAGCAAAACAAATGTGGGCAGGGAAACATCAAAATGGTAATCTTCACGTACAACTCTCAGCTTCTGCCTAATCTGGCCAAGTCTTGAAAAATGGATTCGTTCTGGGTTGTCTTTTGTTTGGCATTTATATAAATGATTTGGAAGAGAATATAGAAGGGATGGTTAGTAAGTTTATGGGTGACACCAAAATTGGTGGTGTAGTAGACAGTGAAAATGGTTTTCTTAGAATATGAAGGGATCTTGATCAAGTGGTTCAATGGGCTGAGAAATGGCAGATGGAGTTCAATCTGGATAAATGCGAAGTATTGCACTTTAGTATAACAAACAAGGGAAGAGCTTGTACAAATAATGGTAGGGCCTTGGATAGTGCTACAGAACAAAGGGACTAGGGGTGCAGGTACAATAATTCTTTAAAGTTTGCATAACATATAGACAGGGTAGTTAAAAAGGCATTTGACACGCTTGCTTTCATCGCTCAGCTCTTTGAGTATAGGAGTTGAGACATTATGTTGAGGTTGTGCAGGACATTGGTGAGGCTCTTAGAGTCATAGAGATGTACAGCATGGAAACAGACCCTTCAGTCCAACCTGTCCATGCCGACCAGATATCCCAGCCCCATCAAGTCCCACCTGCCAGCACCTGGCCCATATCCCTCCAAACCCTTCCCACTCATATACCCATCCAAATGCCTCTTAAATGTTGCAATTGTACCAGCCTCCACCACTTCCTCTGGCAGCTCATTCCACACACGTATCACCCTCTGTGTGAAAAAGTTGCCCTGTAGGTCTCTTTTATATCATTCCCCTCTCACCCTAAACCTATGCCTCTGGAATACTGTGTCCAGTTCTGGTCACCCAGTTATAGGAAGGATATTATCAAGCTGGAGAGGGTTCAGAGGAGACTTACCAGGATGTTGCTGGGTATGGAAAGCTTGAGTTATAAAGAAAGGCTGGATAGGCTGGGACTTTTTTCATTGGAATGTAGGAGATTGAGAGATGACCTGATAGAAGTTTATAAAATTATGAGAGGTATAGAGTTGATGGTAAATGGGGAATTTCATGACGAGGAGGTGGTTTTTCAGCTGAGAGGGGAGAGATTTCAAAAAGATGAGGCAAATCTTTTTACACAGAATGGTTCACTTGTGGAATGAACTTACTGAGGAAGTGGTGGATGCTAGTACAATTACATTTAAAAAATATTTGGATAGATACGTGAATAGGAAAGTCTTGGAGGGATATGGCCAGGAGTAGGCAGGTAGAACTAGTTTGGTTTGGAATTATGTTCAACATAGACTGGTTGGACTGAAGGGTCTATTTCATGCTCTGTGACTGTATGACTCTGTGACTCTATGACTATATATCTGCTATACTGGGCTAATGCAAGTCGATTAGGGAACCTGCAAAAGAGGAAATTCTGGGTCGAGGGTGTGGTGCTGGAAAAGCACAGCAGGTTGGGCAGCATGTGAGGAGCAGGAGAATCGACGTTTCGGTCATAAGCCATCCTTATCCCCATCTGTTTACCTGCTACAAATATAATTGTCCTTGACAGTAGTTGGTTGGAGTGACCGTTTGGATATCTGCTGTGTTCCCAACCCTCACAGATGTCTGTTTCAACATGAATTCCATTTAATTAGCTTTATTGTTACATGAAAGGTTTCCAGTCGCTGCATTATGGTGCCATCTGAGGTAAAAAGGTGCCTCTGTACAGATACTTAAGATCATATCCTTGGGAAATAAATGAAAATAAGAAAAATAAAGAAATCAATAGTCCAGCATTATAGGTTATAGGCATAAATTAGAAAAATAAAGAGGTTAAAAAGTTCAGAATGTCAGAATTTTGGACCTACTCCATGCCGGCACATGGCCTCAAGCGAGACCTCCACCAGCTTGCTACCACCTGTGCCAAACCTGCCAGTGTAGGGGTTGTCCCACTTTAGGTGCCATCCCTTCGCCACTGGGTCCACACTCACCCTGCAACCAAGAGTCCCTGACCCCGCTACCAGACCAGGTCAACGCAGAGCCTCGAGTCTCGCCTCCGATGCAGATGTCCCTTTGCTGGCGCTGCCATCTTGAACACTTCAACCCCAGGGCATCAATGTGGACTTCAACAGCTTCCTCATTTCCCCTTCCCCCACCTCATCCTAGTTTCAAACTTCCAGCTCAGCACTGTCCCCATGACTTGTCCGGACTTGTCCCACATGCCCAGCTCCTTTTCCACCTATACACTCCACCCTCTCCTCCCTGACCTATCACCTTCATCTCCTCCCCCACTCACCCATTGTACTCTATGCTACTCTCTCCTCACCCCCACCCTCCCCTAACTTATCTCTTCACGCTTCAGGCTCACTGCCTTTATTCCTGATGAAGGGCTTTTGCCCGAAACGTCGATTTCAAAGCTCCTTGGATGCTGCTTGAACTGCTGTGCTCTTCCAGTACCACTAATCCAGAATCTGGTTTTCAGCATCGGCAGTCATTGTTTTTACCTGCCATCTTGAAGAGTCCACTGGCAACAGGTGCATCTATCCCTGATCATTGATGGAGGTTTGCAGCCGGCCTCAAATGGTGGGAGAAGAAGGGTGGGAGAATGCACTTAACTGCTGATGGCCTCCTATCTCTGGGGAACATCCTCGCTGCTGCTACTGCCACCTCCTATCACCGGGGAACATCCTCGCTGCTGCTACTGCCACCTCCTATCACCGGGGAACATCCTCACTGCTGCTACTGCCACCTCCAATCACCGGGGAACATCCTCGCTGCTGCTACTGCCACCTCCAATCACCGGGGAACATCCTCGCTGCTGCTACTGCCACCTCCAATCACCGGGGAACATCCTCACTGCCACCTCCTATCACCGGGGAACATCCTCACTGCTGCTACTGCCACCTCCAATCAGCGGGGAGCATCCTCACTGCTGCTACTGCCCCCTCCAATCACCGGGGAGCATCCTCACTGCTGTTACTGCCACCTCCAATCACCGGGGAACATCCTCGCTGCTGTTACTGCCACCTCCAATCACCAGGGAACATCCTCGCTGCTGCTACTGCCACCTCCAATCACCGGGGAGCATCCTCACTGCTGTTACTGCCACCTCCAATCACCGGGGAACATCCTCGCTGCTGCTACTGCCACCTCCAATCACCGGGGAACATCCTCACTGCTGCTACTGCCACCTCCAATCACCAGGGAACATCCTCACTGCTGCTACTGCCACCTCCAATCACCGGGGAACATCCTCACTGCCACCTCCTATCACCGGGGAACATCCTCACTGCTGCTACTGCCACCTCCAATCACCGGGGAACATCCTCACTGCTGCTACTGCCACCTCCAATCACCAGGGAACATCCTCACTGCTGCTACTGCCACCTCCAATCACCAGGGAACATCCTCACTGCTGCTACTGCCACCTCCAATCACCAGGGAACATCCTCACTGCTGTTACTGCCACCTCCAATCACCGGGGAACATCCTCACTGCTGTTACTGCCACCTCCAATCACCGGGGAACATCCTCGCTGCTGCTACTGCCACCTCCAATCACCGGGGAACATCCTCACTGCTGTTACTGCCACCTCCAATCACCGGGGAACATCCTCACTGCTGTTACTGCCACCTCCAATCACCGGGGAACATCCTCGCTGCTGCTACTGCCACCTCCAATCACCGGGGAACATCCTCACTGCTGTTACTGCCACCTCCAATCAGCGGGGAGCATCCTCACTGCTGCTACTGCCCCCTCCTATCACCAGGGAACATCCTCACTGCTGCTACTGCTCCCTCCTATCACCGGGGAACATCCTCACTGCTGATACTGCCACCTCCTATCACCGGGGAACATCCTCACTGCTGATACTGCCACCTCCTATCACCGGGGAACATCCTCACTGCTGATACTGCCACCTCCTATTGCCGGGAGTAGCCACGTCCGCCACCCGGTGTGCGGTCCATTGCCGCTGCCAAGCCAGTACTGCCGACCAATCCACCACAGAAAAGAAAAGGAAAATAAAACAAAGGCGAGACCGCAGAAGCAAAAGTAAAGCAAAGAGGTAAAGCAGATGGGTCCGCTGGGTCCTGGACAATGGAACCCTGTTACTCCGCTGCCATCCTGCACTGGCAACCTATTCAATTATTTATTTCACATAAGATCAATAAATGGTTGAAGACACTGGATTTAGCAAAGGCTATGGGCTCTGAAAACATTGTAGTTGTATAATGCAGAAGATGCAGGATCAGTTCATTCCAAAAAGGAAGAAAGATCCTAAGGGGAGGCAGGGGTGGCCGTGGCTGACGAGGGAAGTTAAGGACCATATAAAGACTAAAGGAAAAAGTATAACATAGCAAAGATGAGTGGGAAATTGGAGGACTGGGAAGCTTTTAAAGAACAACAGAGGATAACTAAAAAGGAAATACGCAAAGCAAAAATAAGGTACAAAGGTAAATTGGCCAAAAATATAAAGGAGAGTAGTAAAGGCTTTTTTAGGTATGTGAAAAGAAAAAAATGGTTAAGACTAAAATTGGGCCCTTGAAGACAGAAACGGGTGAATTTATTACGGGGAACAAAGAAATGTCAGAAGAGTTGAATTGGTACTTTAAATCTGTCTTCACTGGGGAAGACACGAGCAATCTCCCAGATGTAATAGTGGCTGAAGGGAATTTATATTAGGCAGGAAATGATGTTGGAGAGAATGTTAGGTCTGAAGGCTGATAAGGCCCCGGGACCCGATGGTCTGCATCCCAGGGTACGGAAGGAGGTGGCTCTAGAAATCATGGATGCACTGATGATCATTTTCCAATGTTCTATAGATTCAGGATCAGTTCCTGTGGATTGGAGGGTGGCTAATGTTGTCCCTCTTTTTAAGAAAGGAGGGAGAGAGAAAACAGAGAATTATAGACTAGTTAGTCTGACCTCAGTGGTGGGAAAAATGCTGCAGTCAATTATAAAGGACGAAATTACGACACATCTGGATAGCAGTAACAGGATAGGTCAGAGTCAGCATGGATTTATGAAGGGGAAATCATGCTTGACTAATCTTCTGGAATTTTTTGAGGATGTAACTCTGAAGATGGACAAGGGAGATCCAGTGGATGTAGTGTACCTGGACTTTCAGAAAGCCTTTGATAAAGTCCCACATAGGAGGTTAGTGAGCAAAATTAGGGCACATGGTATCAGGGGCAAAATACTGACATGGATTGAAAATTGTTTGGCTGACAGGAAACAAAGATTAGTGATAAATGGCTCCCTTTCAGAATGGCAGGCAGTGACCAGTGGTGTGCCTCAGGGATCAGTGCTGGGACTGCAGCTTTTTACAATGTACATTAATGATATAGATGAAGGTATTAAAAGTAATATTAGCAAATTTGCTGATGACACAAAGCTGGGTGGCAGGGTGAAATGTGAAGAGGATGTTAGGAGAATACAGGGTGACCTGGACAGGCTAGGTGAGTGGATGGATGCATGGCAGATGCAGTTTAATGTGGATAAATGTGTGGTTATCCACTTTGGTGGCAAGAACAGGAAGGCAGATTACTACCTAAATGGAGACAAGTTAGGTAAAGGGGCAGTACAAAGAGATCTGGGTGTTCTTGTACACCAGTCAACGAAGGCAAGCATGCAGGTACAGCAGGTAGTGAAGAAAGCTAATAGCATGCTGGCCTTCATAACAGGAGGAATTGAGTATAGAAGCAAAGAGGTCCTTCTGCAGCTGTACAGGGCCCTGGTGAGACCGCACTTGGAATATTGTGCGTAGTTTTGGTCTCCAAATTTGAGGAAAGATATTCTGGCTATTGAGGGAGTGCAGCGTAGGTTCACGCGGTCAATTCCCGGAATGGCGGGACTATCTTACGCTGAAAGACTGGAGTGACTGGTCTTGTATACGCTTGAGTTTAGAAGGCTGAGAGGGGATCTGATTGAGACGTATAAGATTATTAAAGGATTGGACACTCTGGAGGCTGGAAGCATGTTTCCACTGATGCGTGAGTCCCGAACCAGAGGACACAGTTTAAGAATAAGGGATAGGTCACTTGGAACAGAGTTGAGAAGAAACTTCTTCACCCAGAGAGTGGTGGGTGTATGGAATGCTCTGCCCCAGAGGGCAGTGGAGGCCAAGTCTCTGGATACTTTAAAGAAAGAGTTGGATAGAGCTCTTAAGGATCGTGGAATCAAGGGTTATGGGGATAAGGCAGGAACAGGATACTGATTGAGGATGATCAGCCATGATCATAATGAATGGTGGTGCTGGCTCGAAGGGCAGAATGGCCTACTCCTGCACCTATTGTCTATTCTATTGTCTATTGTAGCACTAAGATGTGACAACAAATTAGCCAGCTCCAACCACACTCTGAGCACGACAATATCAAAGACGAAGCAACCTGTTTGTTTGATTTTCCATTTAAATATTCAGTCACTTCAGTCTGCATATACACTGCAGCAGTTCACCAAGGCTACTTCAACACTCCTTGTCATCTCTGCCGTTTAGAAGAATGAGCAGTGTGAGGGTACTGTGCCTTTGTTCTGTGTTGTTTCCCTTGCCTCAGTGGTGCTAGAATGTCTGCTTTGGAAGCGGTGGGTAAACAGCTTTGAGCTCCGTACGTATGTTTAAAAATTAGTCAAAAGCATGGCTGGGTGGGGTCAGGGCACACACAGACCCAGGAAGGCTTTCAGTTTAATTTTCAGTTAGGGAGAAGGCTTCTGCTGAATGCCGAGCTAAAAGCTGGAGCAAGGCTGCCCCTTACAAACCTAAAAGGGGAAGATTGTTTTGTTCTTCTGCTGTGGAGGAGATAGCATGCGAGGAAAATCCATTTTGTTGAATTTGCTTTTGCCAAGGATGTGTTGATGGAATACTGCTATATTGAAACAGTTGATGATTAGTTGGTAAATAATATTTTATTAATTATTGTAACAGAGTAAAGTTAGAGTCATAGCATGGAAGCAGACACCCCTTGGTCCAACTCATCCATGTCCACCAGGTTTTCCAAGGTAAACTAGTCCCATTTACCTGCGTTTGGCTCCTATCCCTCGAAATCTTTTCCTGTTCGTGTATCTGTCCAAATATCTTTTAACTGTTCCAACTGTACCTGCACTTGCTCTAGCAGTTAATTCCATATTCGCATCATCCTCTGTCTGAAAAAGGTGTTCCTCAGATCCCGTTTAAATCTTTCCCCTCTCACCTTAAGATAATGCAAGTTAAATTGACCTGAAGATGTTGAGGATGCTGCAGAGGGCAATGCTGTTAGAAGTGCTTAAGATTCACTGACCGGACTGCATCACAAACACTGTAGTTCTGGAAACAGCCAGTGCAATCAACATTGAAGCAACCCTCCTGCAAAGCCAACTAAGTTGCTCAGAGGGATGACAATCACCCATCCAAAATCGTGTTGTGGGGAGAGCTGACCACTATTAAAAGGAACAGAGGGGCCATGTGCAAATGTTTCAAGGACTCCATTGAAGAACTCCCTCCCTATATATCAAATTGTCAATCGCCAGTGAGAAGGGCACCCATAGATCATGTTGCCTGGAGATACATCTTTAGGGTTGCTACAGGCACCTTTAAGATTGGGCAAAGAGCCAACATTAAAGAGAGAAGGAGAATGATGGATCCAATCTCCCTGAGCAGCGACTACAGCTATGCCAATTTATTTTTTTGTTTGTATTTTAACTGAGTTGTAAAAATAATGTGTTTTGCTCAAAGACAAGTAGTGGGCCAACCAAATCACATCTGTAACATAGCACCTTACACTTGCCTTTAAGTAAAATAAAAAGTTAAGGTCTAGGCTATCTCCTTGATATATTTTGAGGGGCTTTGGTCTGATCCTTAACAGATATGTGGGAACACAACCACCCGTAAGTATACCTCCAAATCATGCACCATCCTGACTTGAAACTAAATTGGCATTTTTTTCAGTGTTACAGGAAATCTCTTCAAAATAGCACTGACAATGTATGTACGCTATATATACAACAGCTGTTCAAAAAGGTCACCATTTTCCAAACATCAGTTAGGAATAAACACAGGCTTTGCCAGTGACCCCATATCCCATGTTCAAATAAAACAAAAATGTGATTAATATTGTGTATTGCCCATCTACTTGGCCGTGGAAATCATCACAAGTACGTTCCAAACTACGATCTGGACATACATTTTCCACCACGGACCACAGAGCTTGCTTAACATTCATCTCATGGCATTGATGCTAACTCCAGCAGCAAAACCTGAGAGAGTGAACTCAGCATAAATAAAGAAGGGAATGTCAAAATTATTGCACCTAACACTTCACTTTCAAAAGACATGGTGCATTTACCTCAGAACTCTAGTGGGCAGGTGGTTGCAGAATGATAATATCACTGGACTCGGAAGGCTGAAGCACAGGCTAATATTCTGGGGATTTAGTTTTATATCCCACCATGGTTGATTGTGGAATTTAAATTCAATTAAGTAAACTTAAATACACTTGGTAGTACAAGCCTTGAGTATTGCTAAGAAAAGATACAATGGGCTGAATTTTAACCAGAAATCAGCAAAGCTTCAGTTTTAGTGAATTTCATGAAATGTTCGCTCCGTGAGCCATAGCAAGTTTTCTCACACTATCGTCCCAAACTAACTTCATCACCAATGCACCACGCCCTTACAACACCCACTTGTTTCATTCACCCACACACCACAAGCAGAATGTAGGCCACTATGACAACTTACTGGGATTCCTGGCATCACTATCATCTTTAGAGACCAGCTATAGAGCTGGCCAAGTGCTGGAAGTCTGCTGCCCAGTACAGTTACTACTAATTGCCCCAGACATGTTGGACAGAGGGCGGTTGCTTTGCTGACAAGCACCTGGGTTCCTGGTGGCTGGGTGCTGTGAGCATTCACTGTCCAAGTTGTGTATCTGAACATGTTGATGACTAGTGTCCAAGATGGAGAGCTGGAAGATCTAGAGGCTAACTGACGTAATCACTCTGACTTTCTTGTGAAGAATTGTCACCATCTAGTTTCTATTCAGTAAGTTGGAGAATAGGAAATTGCACATCAGTGAATGAGATGAAATAATAATGAGGATGTTGATGCATACTGAACATGCAAATAGGCTTTTCACTCCTCATTAGTAAGATTTTGTCTTGCCGTTCAATACTTGGAAATGGGACATTTTGCTCTCAACTTTGAGAATCTCATAGGTGAAAATGACGACTGCAGATGCTGGAGATCAGAGTGGTGCTGGAAAAGCACAGCAGGTCAGGCAACATCCAAGGAGCAGGAAAATCGATGTTTCAGGCAAAAGCCCTTCATCAGGAATGTTTTTTTATAGATATTTTTTATTGAAAATTTAACATGTTTTTACAAGTTTACAAATAAAAAAACCCCAACTATAAACATTGATGTACAATTAAATCTTAAATAAATAATAACCGAAATTTATCAAACAAAAAAAATACCAAGAGCAAAAAAAACAAAGCTCAACTAACTACTAATCTAACCTACAACTAACCAGAGTGTACAATTAAGTCTCTTACATTATTCAAAGAAGAGAAAAAAAAATGACGGATAACACAGAAATTGGGTAATGAGATACATGCTCGGAATGTATTAACATCAAATCGTATCAAAACCCATATTCGTGCGGGATTCCTCTCCCAAGGGGCCCCGGACCAGCCAGGTTCGCCATCTCAATTAAATAAAAGCCCTTGTTAGGATGGCTGATATATCTGTATTTATGTAATTCAAGAAGGGCTGCCATATTTTATGGAATAATGCGGTCCCTTGGTGCACCATATTTGTAAGGAAGGCAAGGGGAATACATTCCATGATTAATCTGTGCCAATTCGAAAGTCCAGGGGGGCCCTCAGCCACCCAGTTTACCAAAATATTTTTCCTTGCATAGAAAGAGAGAATAGAAAATAATCTCTTCCCGTGCATATCCAGGGAGGGTAAGTTCGAAAAACCCAAAAGGAGAGATACAGGGTCCACTCTAATTTCCGTTCCTAAGATTTCTGTCAGAGCACTTGCTACTTTAGTCCAATATCTATGGATCTTATGACAGGTCCATAAGCAATGTGCAAGAGTGCCCACCTCTATTTTACATTTGGGGTACATTGGAGATGCTCCTGCCTTAAATTTTGCCAATCGGTCCGGTGCTATATGGGCCCTATGAAGTATCTTCAACTGAATGGCCTGGGTGATTCTTCTATCATTTTCCCAAATGTCATTCCACGTTTCTATAGAGATTTCCAGTCCCAAATCCTGATCCCATGTTTTAAGCAGATTGTCCATATCTCCCGATACTTCATCATGTAATAAATGGTAAATAGTGATGACGGAAGATACCCCATTGGCCATAGCACTCGACCTTCTCTATCTGATTTATAAAGACTATCTAATAACGTAGTCTTCTTCTGTATGTAGTCTCGAATTTGGAAGTATCGAAAGAGGTCTCCATTAGGTAATCCAAATTTCTGACACAGCTGTTCAAAAGACATCAGGACCCCTTCTTTAAGTAGATCCCCTAAACATGAGATACCCCTGGATCTCCAGAGTTTGAAAGTGACATCTGTAAGCCCCGGTTGAAATCCCCATGCTCCCACTATCGGAGCTTAGGGGGATGTTTTATGTGAGTTGCCCTCATTTTGCTGCATTATATTCCAAGCTTTAATTGTGTTTAGTATTATAGGGTTTTTACATTGATCCGTAATGATTTTCCTCTTGTCTGAAAATATAAGGTTAATAAGTGGGCATTTTACTTGAGAAACCTCGATGTTCAGCCAGATTGTTTGCAGGTCAGACAAGACCCAATCGGCTATGTAACTTAACAGGGAACTTAACTGATAATCCCAAAAATCTGGGAAATCCAATCCTTCCCTTGCCTATGGAAGCTGTAGCTTCTTCAGCTGAATGAGCGGCCGTCTATGATTCCAGATAAAGGAACCCAACCAGCCATATAATTTACGTAGTGCCAGCCTCGGCAGCATCACCGGAATCATTCTCATAGGGTATAGGAGACGGGACAGGACATTCATTTTAATTAGTGCTATTCTGCCTAACCAGGAAATTGGAAGGTCTCCCCATCGCTGGAGGTCCTGCCTTATCCTTTCCAGTAAATGCACAAAGTTAGCCTTGTAAAACTGACCAAATACTGGGGTAATAAAAATGCCTAAATATAAGAAACCCTCCTGGGACCACCGAAAGGGAAAGTGGGATCCGTCCAATAAGTGGGACATACTCGCAAGGCCACCCATTGGCACAGCCTCCGATTTTGAGAAATTAATTTTATAGCTTGAAAATACACTAAATGTATTAATAACTTGGATTAAGTGAGGCACAGACATCAAAGGATTACTGAGAAATAGAAGAACATCATCTGCATAAAGGGTAATTTTATGTTTACCTGTACCAATCCTTGGAGCCGTTATATTAGGGTCAGCCCGTATAGCTTCTGCTAGTGGCTCAATTATTAGCGTAAATAGCAATGGTGAAAGAGGACATCCCTGACAGCAGCCCCTATCCACACTGAAGCTATCCAAGCCTAATCCATTGGTAATCATAACTGCTTTGGGATCACTATACAGTGTTGAGACCCATTTGGTAAACACCTTTCCAATGCCAAACCTTTCCAATGTGTAAAACAAAAATGACCATTCAACCCTGTCGAATGCCTTTTCTGCGTCTAATGAGACTACTACTCCTGGTATCTTTCCCTGATGGCAGGCTTGAATCACATTCAAAACCCTTCTAACATTATTGGATGATCTACAGCTCTTAATAAACCCCGTCTGATCCTCCTTTATGATATGTGGCAATACCCTTTCTAGCCTCAATGCTAACGTTTTAGAGAGGATTTTAAAATCTACATTTAGCAAGGATATTGGTCTGTATGACGCGCAATCTTCTGGGTCCTTTCCTTTTTTGAGGATAAGAGAGATATTCGCCTCTTTCAGCGAGGGTGGGAGACAGCCATGACTGTATGAGTAGTTATACATGTCCTTAAGTGGGACCAGCCAGTATTCCTGTAAATTCTTTATAGAATTCATCTTGAAAGCCATCTGGGCCGGGCGCCTTACCGCTCTGAAGTTGCCTGATTGCGTCAAGTATTTCTTGGATTGTTAGGGGAACATTCAAGACCGATACCTGTTCCGGAGTTAGGTCCGGAAAGGTCAGGTTTTTAAAAAATGACTGCATCCTTCTAGTTCTGTCTGCGCAATCCTGCAATTTATATAAATCAGAATAAAATTTTCTAAAGATTGCGTTAATCCTTTTATGATCATGAGTCAGAGTACCCGTACTTTCCTTGATAGACCTGATAGTTTGAGGGGCCTTCTTTATCTTTGCGAGAAATGCTAAGTATCTACCAGGTTTATCACCAAATTCATATAATCTTTGTTTTGCAAATAATATTTCCCTCTTAGCTGTTTGGGTAAGCGTGGTGTTTAGAGCTGTCCTAAGGGCCGTAATTCTTTGCAATTTGATAATAGAAGGTCTGTCAGCATATGATGTTTCAGCTGCTTTTAAGCGAGCTTCGAGCAGACGCTGTTGTTCTCCCTTTAATTTTTTCTGGGTCGCTGAGTATGAAATGATCAAACCTTGCGCATAAGCTTTGATGGTCTCCCACATCATTGATGGGTTGCTAGCCGTACCTGAATTAATTTCTAAACAAGTTTTAAATTCTTGAGAGAAGTACTTTACAAATTTACTATCTTTCATCAGAAAGGGGTCCATACATCAATGCCGCAGCGTGATCGGAAATTGCTATACTGCCTATTTTACAGGATGATATAGAATTTAAAAAAATCGAGGGGGCAAAAAACATATCGATTCTGGTATGGCATTTATGTGGATTGGAGTAAAAAGAAAAATCTCTGCCCTGTGGATGAAGGCATCTCCATACATTTACTAATCCTAATTCTTTGTTCAAATCCACCAATTGTCTAGATCTGGGAGATACTCCTGCAGTACTCTTGGGAATCCTATCTATTTCCGGATCCATAATACAATTAAAATCTCCCCCTATAATTATATGACGAGCACCGAGAGCCATCAATTTTGAGAAGGCTTCCGTTATAAATTTAAAAGGATGTGCCGGGGGGCAGTACAAATTTAAGATCCCATATTCCTCTCCATTTATAAGGGCTTTAATCAGAATATATCGTCCAGATTCGTCTTTTATCTGATTTAGGATTTTGAAAGGGAAATTCTTCCAAATAAGAATACCAACCCCCCTGCTTTTTGAGCTGAAAGAAGAAAAGAAGGCCTGATCAAATCCACCCTGTCGTAATTTCAAGTGTTCTTTATCCAATAAGTGTGTCTCCTGTAGGAGAGCTATATCAACCCTTTCTTTCTTGAGGTTTGATAATATTTTCTTCCTTTTGACTGGTGAATTACTCCCCTTGACATTCCAGGTGCACCACTTAACCGACTGATCAACCATAATCGTCCGGGCAAGTCCGAGACCCCTCGGGAGGGGAAACCCTATCCAGAACACCCCAAGCATAGAGCATATAAAATTTACAAAAATAAAAGCTCTTTAATACACTCACATCAATATAATAAAAAACTATTTCTAAATTAAAAAAAAACAATGTATTTAAATGGAGTTTTTCCACCTTGTTCCCAGGGGATATCACTTCCTTTCCAATAGGGGATATCCTCTCCCAACCAGTGCCCCACCCTTGACCCAGACACCCCACGATAGGATAAAGAAAATTCAAATATTCTACAGAGCTAGAGTTAACAATGAGCACCCTACCCCTCCCCCCCACCCACACCAACACCTGGATATATTTGGTAATGTTAATACCATGTATAAACATATATAACTATAAAATTACAGCCTCAACAAGTAATAATTAAATATAATAATACAAAATAACAAGGGAAAACAACTCCGTTCCTAAAGACAGAAATAAAACAGGATAAGGTAATCACCTTCCCCCACCAACATTAACTCGACCCGCCGGCCTATATATATATATATATATAAAAGGGGGGGAAGAAAATCGCTAAGCAGAAAACAAATAAATAAATCCCTCTCCCCACCCGCTGAAGATAATATTAAACAGTCAGGTAAAAAAGGGATTAATATAAAAAAAAGGGGATGTAAATCGGAGTAGAGGGAGAGAACAAAACATCAATTAACTCTTACAATTTATCTAAGAGAGTCCAAAAATTCCTTGGCCTTTTCCGGTGATCCGACATTATACATGGACCCTTCATGGTTAAAGCGTAGCATCGCTGGGTAGTGCAAGGAGTACTGAATATTTAAGTCCCTTAAAAACTTCTTCGCTTCATCAAATGCCTTCCTCTTTCTGACCAGACCTGGGGAAAAGTCCTGAAATAACATAATCCTTGATAAATAATGGTTTGGGAATCTTTCCCAAGATTTCTGGAAGCTTCTAGGAGTATCTGCCTCTCCTTGTAGCTCTGCAGCCGGAACAGGACCGGGCGGGGGCGCTGGTTCGAGCCGGGCCCATGCATTGCAACCCAGTAGGCCCATTCTACCCTTACCTGGCCTGATCCAGCCTCCAGATTTAAAAGCTGTGGAAGCCACTGCTCGAGAAACGCTGTAAGCTGGCCTTCCTCTTCCCGTTCAGGAAGGCCCAGCAAACGAATATTTTTTCGATGACCTCGATTCAATGTGATTCTCTAAGGTCCAGACTCGCTGTTTCGAGAGTCTGGACCCGATCCACGGCCAATTCTGCTGTAGTCTCAGAGGTCGCAGCCTTTAGCTCTGCCCCTCTGACTGGGCGCTCAATTTCCTTGATGTCTCGGTTGTGCTTTTGTAGTGCGGCCGAGAGTGAGTCCCATCGGCTCCGGGACTCTTCGATGAAGGCGTCGATCTTTGCATCGAGTTTAGAGATTATTTCCGCGAGGCTTGCCACTGTAGGTATGTCCCTCGTGGCGGCTGCAGGCGCCTCTGCTGCAGCTGGGGAGGGGAGGGGGGAGGGGGTCCTGCCTTCTGAGAACTGCAGGCTCCCTTCCCTTTAGTCATTTTTACTGGAGATTAAATTGTTTAACTTCAGTACTAAGCAACTAACTATATTAAGTAAAAACTATTTTGAATGATTTGGTGAGTGTGGTGGAGGTGGATGACCCACTTTGCCCAAGTCTTGGGAGGAGCACTATAGACTCAGACTTGCTGGGTCGCCGCCATCTTGGATCCCCCATCAGGAATGTTGAGGAAGAGCTTTTGCCTAAAACATCGTGGGAGAGGTGTTGTATCACTTCATGATAACCGAAATGTAAACTTTTCAGTGTAAGCTTTGTTCAAATTTTAAATACACATGCTGACTCTGCTAAAGGCATTACATGAGAAATAAACCAGACAATGTCTGCAAAGAACAGGCCTACATGTTAATATAAAAGCAAAACATTTAATGAAATTCACTAAAAGTGAAACTTCGCCGATTTCTGATTAAAATTCAGCCCATCGTATCCCCATAATATACATGTTTATATAAAACATGTGAATAGAAAAGTGCTAGTGGTAGGAGACTCGATTGTTAGGAGAAGAGACAGGAGATTTTATGGTCAGGATCGGGATTCCCGGAAGGTATGTTGCCTCCCTGGTGCCAGGATCTGGGACGTCTCCGATCGGGTGCATAAAGTTCTAAAAGGGGAGGGCGAACAGCCAGAAATCGTGTTACATATTGGCACCAATGATATAGCCAGAAAAAGGATTGAGGATATAAAAAGTGATTTCAGGGAGTTAGGGTGGAAGCTGCAGAGCAGGACAAACAGCATAGTGTTCTCGGGTTTACTACTGGTGCCACGAGATAGCGAGGCGAGGAACAGGGAGTGGGCGCAGCTGGTGTAGGAGGGAGCAGGGAGTGGGCGCAGCAGCTGTGCAGCTGGTGTAGGAGGGAGGGCTTCAGATATGTAGATAATTGGGATGCCTTCTGGGGAAGGTGGGACCTGTACATGAAGGACGGGTTGCATCTGAACTGGAAGGGGACCAATGTCCTGGGTGAAAGGTTTGCTCGAGTGGTTCAGGAGGCTTTAAACTAGTATGGCAGGGAGGTGGGAACCTGAGCTACATACCGGTGGTGGGAGTTGATGGAGATGAATAGAAAGAGGTAGCGCAGCCAGTGGCAAGGAATTTCCTGGGAAAGAACCAAGAGATCGGTTAAAGTGTGTTTGCTTTAATGCAAGGAGTATCAGGAATAAAAGTGATGAGCTTAGAGCATGGATCAGTACCTGGCGCTATGGTGTTGTGGCCATAACAGAGACGTGGGTTTCTCAGGGGCAGGAATGGTTGTTGGATGTTCCAGGGTTTAGGACATTTAAAAAGAATAGGGAGGGGGGAAAAAGATGAGGGGGTGTAGCACTGCTAATCAGAAAGGGTATCACAGCTACAGAAGCTTCCATTGTCGAGGAAGATCTGCCTACCGAGTCAGTATGGGTGGAAATTAGGAACAGTAAGGGAGCAGTACCTCATTAGGGGTTTACTACAGGCCCCCCAATAGCAGCAGGGAGATTGGAGAAAACATAGGTCGGCAGATTTTGGAAAAGTGTGAATGTAGTAGGGTTGTTGTAATGGGTGACTTTAACTTTCCCAATATTGATTGGAACCTCCTTTGAGCAGATGGTTTGAAAGGAGCTGTTTTTGTAAGGTGTGTTCAGGAGGGTTTCCTAACTCAGTACGTTGACAGGCCGACGAGGGGAAAGGCCATTTTGGATTTGGTGCTCGGCAATGAGTCGGGGCAGGTGTCAGATCTTGCGGTGGGAGAGCATTTTGGTGATAGTGACCACAACTGCCTCACATTCTACATAGCTATGGAGAAGGAGAGAAGCAGGCACAATGGGAGGATATTTAATTGGGGAAAAAGAAACTATGATGCTATCAGACGTGAATTGGGAAGCATGGAATGGGAGCAATTGTTCCATGGAAAGGGCACTATAAACAAATGGAGACTGTTTAAGGAACAGTTGTTGCGAGTGATGCATAAATGTGTTCCTCTGAGACAGGCAAGAAGGGGTAAGATAAAGGAACCTTGGATGACGTGAGCGGAGGAGCTTCTCATCAAAAGAAAGAAGGCAGCTTACGTAAGGTGGAGGAAGCAAGGGGCTTGCTCAGCTCTAGAGGATTACAGGCAGGCGAGGAAGGAGCTCAAAAATGGTCTGAGGAGAACCAGGAGGGGGCACAAAAAAGGCTTGGCAGGAAGGATTAGGGAGAATCCAAAGGCATGTTACACGTATGTGAGGAATAAGAGAATGATCAATGAAAGAGTAGGGCCGATCAGGGATAACATAGGGAACTTGTGTATAGAGTCTGAGGAGGTAGGGGAAGCCCTAAATGAGTTTTTTGCTTCTGTCTTTACTAAAGAAAAGGACCTTGTAGTAAATGAAACCATTGAGGAGCAGGTAAGCATGCTGGAAGGAATAGAGATTGAGGAAGCTGATATGCTGAAAATTTTGACAAACATTAAGATTGACAAGTCGGCAGGCCAGGACCAGATTTGTCCTCGGCTGCTTTGGGAAGCGAGAAATGTGATTGCTTCGCCGCTTGCGAAGATCTTTGCATCCTCGCTCTCCACCAGAGTCGTACCTGAGGACTGGAGGGAGGCAAATGTAATTCCTCTCTTCAAGACAAGAAATGGGGAAATCCCCGGCAATTACAGACCAGTCAGTCTCACGTCTGTCATCTGCAAGGTGTTAGAAAGGATTCTGAGGGATAGGATTTATGACCATCTGGAAGAGCATGGCTTGATTAAATGCAGTCAGCACGGCTTTGTGAGAGGCAGGCCATGCCTCACAAATCTTATTGAGTTCTTTGAGGATGTTCCTAGACAAGTTGATGAGGGTCGAGCTGTGGATGTGGTGTATTTGGACTTCAACAAGGCATTTGATAAAGTTCCCCATGGTAGGCTCATTCAGAAGGTCAGGAGGAATGGGATACAGGGAAATTTATCTGTCTGGATACAAAATTGGCTGGTCGACAGAAGACAGCGAGTGGTCGTGGAAGGAAAGTATTCTGCCTGGAAGTCAGTGGTGAGTGGTGTTCCACAGGGCTCTGTTCTTGGGCCTCTACTCTTTGTAATTTTTATTAATGACTTTGATGAGGAGATTGAAAGAGGGGTTAGCAGGTTTGCAGATGACACAAAGGTTAGAGGTGCCGTTGACAGTATACAGGACTGTTGTAGGCTGCACCGTGACATTGACAGGATGCAGAGATGGGCTGAGAGGTGCCAGATGGAGTTCAACCTGGATAAATGTGAAGTGATGCATTTTGGAAGTCGAACTTGAAAGTTGAGTACAGGATTAAAGACAGGATTCTTGGCAGTGTGGAGGAACAGTGGGATCTTGGTGTGCAGGTACATAGATCCCTTAAAATTGCCACCCAAGTGGACAGCGTTGTTAAGAAAGCATATGGTGTTTTGGCTTTCATTAACAGGGGAATTGAGTTTAAGATCTTGTTGCAGCTCTATAAAACTTTGGTTAGACCGCACTTGGAATACTGCGTCCAGTTCTGGTCGCCCTATTATAGGAAAGATGTGGATGCTTTAGAGAGGGTTCAAAGGAGGTTTACCAGGATGCTGCCTGGAATGGAGGGCTTATCTTATGAAGAGAGGTTGACTGAGCTCGGACTTTTTTCATTGGAAAAAAGGAAGAGAGGGGACCTAATTGAAGTGTACAAGATAATGAGAGGCATAGATAGAGTTGATAGCCAGAGACGTTTTCCCAGGGCAGAAATTGTTAACATGAGGAGTCATAGTTTTATGCTGTTTGGCAGAAGTATAGAGGGGATGTCAGAGGCGGGTTCTTTACACAGAGAGTTGTGAGAGCATGGAATGCGTTGCCAGCAGCAGTTGTGGAAGCGAGGTCATTGGGGATATTTAAGAGACTGCTGGACATGCATATGGTCACAGAAATTTGAGGGTTCGTACATTACATGAGGATCAATGGTCGGCACAACATCGTGGGCTGAAGGGCCTGTTCTGTGCTGTACTGTTCTATGTTCTATGTTCTATATGTAGCTTTAACTTGGGCAAATGTGCCACACTGTGAGCTCAACTGACGATCCTAAATTGGTTGTCCGTGTAATTCTTCACACTCTCAGGGTTACTTTGAAAATTCTGTCCTCTGGAGTAGGTGGGGCTTGAGCCCAAGTAGTCTGTTCCAAAGGTAGGGACACTGTGCCATAGGACCCTTCCCTTGGTTAGTCATACCTGCAAGGGAATTGAACATAAATTGGGATTAGTGTCAGGTGTATCAAATACTGCCTCAATTCCAAGTCAGAACGTGCTTAGTGATGCTCCAGTCTTGATCTCCTCAGATACAACCATGAGGAAGTAATTTGCAGGACTCCCTTTGAGTTAGGACTGGCCTCTGAATACATTTGCCACACTCCTATACTGTGTGGAATAACAGGTCAATAGGTGCAATCTTTAGGATTTCAGAGGCTGCAATTACTACAAGAATCACTTTCAATGGAAACACTTGTCTCCACAAAATGGATACCATGCCTTATGCTTGGAGAGACCTGAGAATTCTTGTTTTCTGCTGGCAAATAATAAAAGAAGGCTGAAATATATTGAACTTCAGCCCTCCTGCTATGAAGCTGCATTGGTGGGTTCTTGCCACAGCAGAGCATCTATTTGTAGTAGAGAAAAATCCAACCTATTAGCAGAAGAGAGACTGATAGCCACTTAGAGTACTTAAGGCAAACTACTTCTTCTCGATCAGTATCTGTTACCACTTGGAGCCCACCCTGGGAGAAACACACAGAAAGGTGAGAATATGTGCGGGTCTGTTCCAACGTAATTTTGAGATTTCATTTCTTCCCTTTCTCCAAAGCTGCCATCACAGATTGAAAAATTTAACCATTGATTTCTGAGTTATTGCGGTTTGAGAGCAAAAGGAATAGAATGGAAATTTATTATCACATGTACTTTTACATGAAAAATACAGTGAAAAGTCCTGTGTGTTGCCCCACTATGGCACCAACATCAATGACACATGTCATACATAATAACAGAAAAAAGTAAAATTAAGACAAAGTCCATCACGGTTCAATAGAATTGCAGCAATAATATATTTTTAACAAAAGACAAATTTCTGTTTGAACATTTAAACTGTAGCTTATAGACCCAGGAAAGGTGCAGACTGTATTGGAGTCCTCTATTGGCTATGCTGTAACCACCTTGCAGCTTCTGACAGCATTTTGGTTTTTGTGTTCTACATACAAAATCGTACAACATCACCCTGAGAAACAGCCATTTTATCATCTCTTCTTTCCTGCATTCGCTTTATGGTGAGTCTGCCTGTTAGTCTCTTTGCAAGCAATTAAAAGGCTGGTAGTTTATTCATAAATGCAGTGTAGGAGAGCCCAGTGTCGTCATAGTTCGATTATGTACCAGTGGCAAACCATATGATGTCCTGACATTTTCCTGACACAAGTTATATTGTGGACGTGCTTTCGAGGTGGAGACAATGTTGGAGATTGAAGTTCTCTCTCTTTCTGTATGTAATTGTCAGAAGTCACCAGGTTATATCCAACAGGTTTATTAGAAATCACAAGCTTGAAGCACTGCCTTTCCAAATGTTTGTGATTTCAAATAAACCTGTTGGACTAGAACCTGGTATCATGTGACTTCTGGCTTTGTCCACCCCAAACCAACACCAGCACCTCCACACCATGTAGGAAATTATATGATGGCACATCTAATTATATAGTAGAAAAGAATATATTAAAAGATTACTCTGGGGAAACTGGAACTCTGCTTCATGGAAAAGAATAAGAGAGTTGATGGAGTTATTCAAAATCATGAGGAGTGTGGACAGTGTAGGTTGGGAGAAACTGTTTCATTTGGTGAAAAGTTAGAGAGCCAGAGGCCATCAATTTAAGGGGAATTGACAAAAGAAAGAACTGCAACATAAGAAAAGCCATTTTGATGCATCAAGTGGTTTGAATCTGGAGTACACACTTGAGCGTGTGTTGGGGCAGATTCACCTGAGGCTTCAAAAAAGGAATTGAATAATTAATTGAAGAGAAAATGGTGCGTGGGAGTGGGAGAGAAAGGGTGAGGGGAACGGAGCTTGGGGTATTCCTCTTCCAGGGAACTGGTGTAGACACAATTGGCTGAATGGCCTCCCATTCAGTTGTGACCATTCTGTAATAAGTGCAAGTAGTCCATGTATTTTGTTCATATTGCTAAAGGTTTTTATGAGGGTTCATCATGACTTCTTTGCTGAGAATTCTATGTCTATTTATAAAGTATTTTTAATTATATTTGGTTGGACCTCTGTGAGTGCATTATCTCATTTATATTTTGCCTTGACAGGTTTTTTGCAGTGCCTATCAGTAGCCTTTTTGGACAATTTATGATTGTAAACTGGAAACGTGAACGTATTATGAACACAGTCTCACTATTTTTGAAATTCTATGTCTATATTGTTATGTTGGTAGGTATTCTTGATGCTTAGTAGAAATAATAAGTAACAATATCTGCTTAGAAATATAGGTTTGATTGAAAATGTAGTAATTAATTAGGTAGAACAGACAATAGTAAAAACATTTAAAGATAAAGATTCATGTAGAAATGAATCATTAAAGTAGTCATGGTAGAAAGCAGGCAAAATCAGAGACCTGGAAAGGGGCAACACACATATACAATTGATTCAGTTAATGAACTTAATCACTGAAAATAAGACTTGGAAAGAGGTATTTATTTACACACCTCGGCATGAAAAGAACATGTTAATTACAGGGAATTACTGGAACTATCCAATTGATAAGAGATGGCAAAGACCCTTATCAGATGACTATCATTATGTATCAGGATCAGGCAACACTCAAAATCAGAAAAATGAAACATCTTCTTTACTGATGTTTCTTTAATGAAGGATTCTTTTAAGGTTGAAAGCTTAAGGGAGAGGTGAAGGGAATATCCTCATAGGATTATGGAATATCATAAGAAAATTGACGAGGTAACAGCTCACAAACATACCTTCACCAAATAATTAAGGAATAATGTTAAAGGCTACGGCATCACATCAATGAGGGAGAAACCTATACAGAGGTTTACCCTCCTCATCTACAAAACAGAAAGAGTTGGAAAAATATGAAAGGAAGACATTTTCACTGAAATTTCAGAAATATTAGGAACCCTCCATAGTACTTTTCAAGAGTTATTTTCTCCCAGCAAAAGAAGTATTTTACTTGCTCAGAACTTTAAATATGTCGATGGATGTTCTATTCCTGATGTTAAATATTTCTAGATGTTCCTAGATATTGTTGAGTAGTTATAAATCTCATCAAACTAGATTTTATTCAATTTGGTATAAGATCCTTTGATAATTTGACATAGTGGTGTACTTATCTAGTTAATGTGCTAATTTCTGTAAATAATGTTATAAAATAAGTAAATCATCTCAGGTTTTTCTGTTACAACTGAAATAGATGCTACTCTCTATATACTCCTTGGATTTGGGGGTTGGTGAGCTCATTTGGCTGGACAGCTAGTTTGCAATGCAAAGTCATGCCAACTGTTCAATTCCCACATCAGCTTAAGCTCCCATCTTCTCAACCCTTCCCCTTGCGTGAGGCACAGTGACCCTGAAATTAAACCATTACCATCATCTCTCTCTAGTAAGACAGCAGGCCTATGGTCCTCTGCGACTATGGTGACTTTTGTTTTACGTATCCCTGAAGTGGGGCGGTATATATTTTGGAGAGAGAAATTCCACACGTTTAAAATATCTGGCATGTTTTCAGCATCAGGATCAGGCAACACTCAAAATCAGAAAAATGAAACATCTTCTTTACTGATATTTCTTTAATGAAGGATTCTTTTAAGGTTGAAAGCTTAAGGGAGAGGTGAAGGGAATATCCTCATAGGATTTAGCCAAGGCTAAATTGAAGAAAGAAAACATTCTACAGACCCAAATTTAAGTGCTTTGTGGAATTGACTAGCTTGAACTCAATAGACTGAAATTACAAGGGCAAGACTCCAAACCTAAATTAGCCCGAAATAAGAGCCAAAAGCTGTAAATCACTTCATAAAAGTGTTTTTATCCACTGTTAGATGGAAACCAGAAGAAGGGAAGGCCCTTTGGTTAAGATTTCACCTAAAGAGAATGCAAGATTTGTGAAGGTTTGTAGTTCAGGTTGAGGTTTAGGGTGTAGGTTTGCTCGCTGAGCTGTAGGTTTGATATCCAAACGTTTCATTACCTGGCTAGGTAACATCATCAGTGGTGACCTCCAAGTGAAGTGAAGCTGTTGTCTCCTGCTTTCTATTTATATCTTTAAACATTCATGCAGGAAGTACAGTTGTTCGCGGGTGGAACTCTCTAGAAGATGGGAAAGGAATGCCATCCGAGAGAGTTCCGCCTGCGAACAACTGTACTTCCTGCATGAATGTTTAAAGATATAAATAGAAAGCAGGAGACAACAGCTTCGCTTCACTTGGAGGTCGCCACTGATGATGTTACCTAGCCAGGTAATGAAACATCTAGATATCAAGCCTACAGCTCAGTGAGCAAACCTACACCCTAAACCTATAGAGAATGGTGATAAAAACCTTTGATAGAACACCTGCCAGTAAAAGCTTTCTTAAAAAAGTATACAAAATGTTAGTCTACTTATGCTGCACCATTTCATTGCTTTCACACTGTGAATTCCAATCCAATCCAAACTGTATCTCATATCTAAGCTTGTAAACAGAGATACCTTGTACCCTGATCATTGGCAATATCATGTGCCATATCCTGAAATTCACACAGCTTAACTGAAGATCAAATGGTGGAGGCATTTCATGTACTTTATCCACACAAAAATCAAGTATTTAGACAATTGCCAACTCACCACCTGTCTCCTCCCAAAGCCTGACTACTACCTACAAGGCACAAGGCAAGAGTGTGATGGAATACACCCCACTTGCCTGAATTAGTGCAACTTCAACAACATCTCGGACAAAGCAGCCCCATCCACCACTTTAAACATTCACTCCTTCCACTAGTAATGCTTGAACTGTTATGTAGGCTCAGACTTAAATAGAATTAATACTGACACTGGCAAAGTTATAATATAAAATTACTGAGCTAATTTTATTGAACTCTTTCAACATAACAAGGATATCAATAGCATATGAAGGATCTATCAATGAAAAATGGAACTTATAAACTAATTTAATTCAATTCATTTATGTTCTAATTTAATAACCAGCCCTCAGCATCCTTCAAGTTCAGATCCTGTTTTACTTTTTACACTTGAGATAACTGCCCTCTTTCAACCACCTTTCTCTGCCTTTCTTAATACACAGAAAAACTGGCACTTCCCTTCATCTTGTTCCTTGAACTCAACTAGCTGACTAAAGGTTTGCATATACAATAATAATAATTATAATAATACAATATCCTAGGCAGTGTTCACATGTTGAGTGTTGGTTGGAAACCCAGAGGAAAAGACCTGACTTCTAATGTGTTAGCTACATCCACCTGTAGCAACAAGGAGAGGCACAGTTTTCTTATTTACCTTTGTAATGTGTTCAGAATCTGTGGCAAACAGGGATTGGTTACTTCTTCCAATGGTCAACTTTGAGAGTTATCTGACAAGAAGTCACTTCTCTTGGACAAATTCCCTAAGAATGGTTCCAAAATTCCCTTTTTTGACTGTTACAAGGTCCCTCAAAAACTCCATATGTTTGATAAACATTACAGAAGGTGTCTTCTTTACACACTGTTTCCAAGGTCCTTGTACCACTCACCATAATTAAATCAGAAGTTTTGAAATTCCCTTGATGAAATTCTTCCTGACAGAGTCTTGCTGATACTGGGTATTGGCCCATTGAATGATTCCTAAACCATTTAAATGACAGGTTGCGTGACCATTTTATTGTCCTGTCTGTAGGAATACAGCACACAAAACACTTCATACTAATTTCCTGATAAGTGTTGGCGAATTGACTTTTACTATTTTATTTCCGATTCTTTAACCTTTGTGTTCCAAAGATCCAGCTGACAAATGTAATTGTGCCTAATTTGATTGAAACACATGGTGCTTTACATACAATTTACAACATCATGTGCATAACTGTGGTCATAACTCACAGCCAACATGAACCTGTTGCATTGTAACTTCAGACCCTTCAGTCTGTCATACACACTACTGATTAAGGGGCAGCAGTGGGTACCACACTGGAAGATGCATAGCAACCCTTTGCCAAGACTCCTTAAAAAACACCTACCTAGATCCCTACCACTTTAAAAGGTAGCAGGCACATAGGAACACTACAACTGCAAGTCCTCTCCAAGCTACACCGTCCTAACTTGGAAATATATCACTGTGTCTTCATTGTTACTTGATCTAAATCCTGGCTCTCTCTTCCTGACTGCACCAGATGGAATGCAGCAGTTTATTAAGATGGCTCACCATCACCATGATGCCCACATTCATGAAAGGATTTTTTGAAAAAAAAGTGACATGATTAATATTTGAACTTGTTTGGTCATAAGTGTAACACAACCTCTTGCTTTTCAGTTTCTGACCAGGCCATTCCAATCAAATTTAAGGTTTCCTTATCACATCGACACCTCACGGATTGCACTTATGAGATATGCATCAGAATCCCAGGAAAACTTAGAGCAATTAGGACACCATATATACAGAAATATCAGCATGACAAGTTTCATTAATGACAGTTCCACAGCTCCTAATGTTCCCAATTCCAGTGGAGCAAACATATGGGGACTGCAAGAGGTAAGGTAATAGCTATCCATTAAGTCTTATAATAGATTTTATGGAAGTTGGTCTTAGCATCTGTGATAGAATCTGATTCTGATAGAAATACAGTTTTTTGTTTGGCTGTAACCCATATATGGAATATGGTAGATAGTTGCCAACCTTCCAAGATTGGCCTGGACTCTGTTGGACACAGTTATCATAGTCATGTGAAGAAAGATGCATTTTTGTGTTATTTTCTTTGAAAAGTGTTCTTCACCAGTCAGAAAATACTGTAAGTTGGAAAGACGAGCAGTTTTGGATGACCATTGAGCATCATCCAGTTGGTTAATGAGTCTTTTTGCTTTCTAATTGGCTTAGAAGCTTGACCAACACTAATGGCTGGAGCCTGGGAGCAAGTCATGTGATGAAATCTCTAAGAATATATTTCATCACAACTGGCAGCCATATATAGTAGTATTGAGCCAATGATGGATGAATCATAAAGAGCAAGGAATAAAAACTTGCAAAGGCTGGGAGGACGTGGGAAGAAAGAGCATAAGGAATACAAGTGACGCAGAGCTGACGGGGAGCAGTGGGAAAGATTGAAACCATCAGCACAAATAAAAGCAGTGCAGAGTATGTGAGAACATAGCAAGGGTGCAAGAGGAAAGAGCAAGCTTATAGTCTAATGGAAAAAGGCAGTGAAGATAATAGCAGTGCAGAGGCTCTGGGCACAGAGTGCAGAAGAATGGGAAAGAGCAAGACCAGCAGCAGAGATAAAAAAGTGGTGCAGAGTCTGCGAGAAACAGGCGGGGAGCCAATGCGCACTGCTTCTTACATGAGGCGCCAAATTGAAGTGTGACCAAATAGGCAGTTCTGCAGGAGGGTCACTGGACTTGAAACATTAACTTTTGCTTTCTTACTACTGATGCTGCCAGACCTACTGAGTTTCTCCAGCAATTTCTGTTTCTGTAGCAAGTAGGTGATTGGCTGAGTGAAAAATGGGAGTGTGAGAGGTGGACCCATCCATTTAATACAATGGGGGAAGAGAGTGCAGTACAGAGAGAGACAGAGTTAATTGCAAGTCTGTGGGGGAAAGAAGCCCAGAGATTGGGTGTGATGTTAGAAGAAAGAATTTACAGGAGTCTCAAGTACAGTTGACACAGATAGAGGATCCAAGAGCCACTGGTATGGCAGCAGTGAACATTTGCTGATAGCACAGGTGCAGATCCATATGGAGCACCCTGTCCACTTCAACACTGACCTGCAAGCAAGCAGGATAGTAGGCTTCTAGAATGGGCAAGCCTAGAGGAAACAACATGTGTTAATCCGCAACTGTGCAGCAGAGCCAGATCTTGCCTCATATCGGTTATCCTCCCATTGGACAAAGATCGTGCCAAGAACGTGTAGTTGTTGGTGTATGATTCCCATCTCACATTTAAAGATGCCATGCACATGTATCTTCCATCTCTTTAAAATGAAATTTGTGATTTGAAACAGTAGGACCCTCATGGACAATCTCAGAAGTGCCAGAAGTAAACATTAAACTTCTATCATGCCCTGGTGCTATGACATGGACATTGTTAACCTTAGCAAGACACAACGGGCAGATGAAGGTCAGCTCAAAGAACAAAGTGGCGGTCACAGCATCTTTTGGAAGAGTCAATCTGGGAAGGACACCAACTCCATGGGATTGGTTTTTCCATAAAACAAACTAATCGACCATCTCAGTGAATCCCTCTGTGGGATAAGCAAATGTGTCATGACCTTTAGGCCTGACCCTAGAAGCAAAGGATTGAGTCAAAGAGGACTTCTACTCCATCCTTGATTAGTTGATGTCCACTGTCCTGAGGGAGACAAGAGGATTCACCTTGGTGATTTCATTGGCAGTGTTGGGAGGGACACAAACCTATGGAAAGATGAGATTGGCAAGGAATATGCCAGAAATGTAGGTAGTGAGGAATCCTTCTCCTGAAAAATGCCTAGAGCATATCCTAGTTACATAAACACCCTATTTTGCATCTTTGTGCTGTCTTCTCATGTCAGCTGAATTGCTGACAGATACAGGCAGATGACAAATGTTCTGTTCTGATTCCAGTCAACTTGTACTTGAGTCTCTGAGAATTGGTCACCATCCACTACTTCCGGTTTTACTATGTAGAGAGAATACTGATATTTGATATCTTGTCAGGTTTGCAGAAACTTCCACCGAGAACAAGATATCAAGTGAGAACTTGCAGTTTCTAAACTGCCAATTCTTTACTTGTTGACTTCTGGGTGTGTAGAACACAGCTCCAAGTCCGGGTGGATTCGACTCAGCAACCATTAGCATATGGACTCATAGTCCTTCAAAGCTGGGTTTTCCCAGTAATTAAAGTATTAAACCTTATCTCATATCACTTCAAAAGCTTTACTTAGCTGCTTCACCAAAGTCACTTGTTTCCCAATAAAAACAAGTTGGCTTTGTTTTCAAGAAAAACCATATTGTAAAATTCTTTCCAATCCAGAGAATGTCCAAATAGTACATGATCTTTGTTTCTTTATTAATATAAATATGTGTTATGATTAGCTTTAAACTTTCTGTTGCCGAAGGAAAGGTTGAATATGAAAAAACTGACCTCTAATTCTAAAAGTGTCATGTTCTGGATGTGAGTGGTAACACCTTCAGATTTTTAAAAATCTAATCTTAAAGAAAACAGGAAATTGGGCAAATTATCTATATGGCAATATAATATGCATTTTATTTGATTGTACTTTGATGGATGGAGGGAGCAGTATATTTTTATACAAATCCACCTTTTTAAAATAAGTAGCCAACATGAAGGGCCATGACCCAAAGTTGAACCAGCAAGGTTGGAGAGTGTAATAGAAATGATGGGTTAATAAAAACGTAGAGATTGAGGCTACCAATCTGCAGATTGTAGAAGTAAGGAAAGACCAACAGGTGTAATAAATATTCCAGTTTTAATATCCTGAGAAAGATGAGTAAGAGTCACAAATGATGTGGAAAGTTTTGACTTCAACATGGAAAAGGGGAAAAGTTGAAGCAAAGGGCAAGTGTGTTTCATGTTGTTGCTGAAGATCAGGATAAATGACTATAATCATATCCTGCATACTCATTTCAAATGGAGATACAATTCTTTTGAAAACAGTATTTGTTGCTTTTTGTTTTTCATCCGAACCTTCTGTACCTTATTTACTTAGGAATGGCATCTGACATGCATTTGTAGAATGATTGACCTTTTCTTGTTTCACTTGTATAGGATACAGATTTCACTAGAGGTCTCTTAGAAAGAACCCAAAGTCCGATTGATTCCAGATTTGGATTCGTTAAGAAGCAAGAGGTACAAGACTGTAAATGCTACAACTGAAACATCAAGTTAAAATGAGAATTATTCCTCTGTAGGGATGTTTCTACCCCAATAGCTCTAAAAGCTGCTCCCTTACCATTCCACATTTGGTCATCTCGACCTTGCTTGTAATGTCAGATTGCTCAAATTAAGCTGTATTTTTATCTGACCTTGCAGATTGACAGTCACTTGTGTATTTCTCATTCTTGTCCTTAGTTGGAGGTCAGAAAAACTGGCAGGGAAAGGTTGGCTTTCTTCATATGTGCTTTAGACTCTCAATTTTTTTTTAACTTATTTAAATTACCATTGTGGGTTATGCAAATTGATTATTATAATCATGTAATTTTTATTCTACTGTCTGTTGTCAGCTATTGCTGCTTTAATTCATAGTCTTATTTCATATACAGAAGATCTTTAACTCAGCACAGACTGTTTAAGCATTTTACACGCTGGAGAGAAGCCACCATTATTTTCATATGTGGCATCATGATTCCTTGTTCACATGTCAATTTCTATATGTGACCGTACATTATAAACTATGTGATCTATCCCTCCTTCATGGAAATAAAGCACTATTTAAGCTCCAGACTAGCTGTAGATAATGGAAATTTTAAAACTAACTCCTAGGTGTCAGTGGTGCTGGATTGCTGTGCTCTTCCAGCACCACTGATCCAGAATCTGGTTTCCAGCATCTGCAGTCATTGTTTTTAACTCCTAGGTGTGTGCAGCAGAAGTACACATGGCATGTAATGTTTGTATATTTAAAGGTTCAGATTTAAAACACCACTACTAGTGAGAAACCTTGTGCATGAAATTAGCACGAGGCTTCCTTGTGATGTCAGTGTGGTTTATTTTTTGAAAATTCATTTACAGGATGAGGGTGTCGCTGGCTAGGCAGAGTGCAGTTAAGGGTAAACCGCATTGCTGTGGGTGTGGAGTCACATGTAGACCAGACCAGGTTAGGTTGGCAGTTTTCTTCCCTTAAGAAGGGTAGTGAACCAGATGGGTTTTTCCTGACAATCAACAATAGATTCATATTCATCTTTAGCCTACAAATTCCAGATTTATTTTATATCAAATTCCACTATGCGTAGGGGTTTGAACACAGATCCCCAGAACATTAGCTGGATCTTTGGAGAACAGAAACAGAAATTGTTGGAAAAGCTCAACATTTCTGGTCTGATAACCCTTACTCAGAACTGGAGCCAAAACGTTAACTCTGATTTCTCTCCACAGGTGCTGTCAGACCTGCTGAGCTTTTTCAGCAATTTCTGTTTTTGGATTAACAACCAGCAATAATATCAATAGGTCATTGCATCCCATTTATATGTAAGATGAGGTTTGAGAAGCAGATACTGTTTTAGATTAGATTCCATACAGTGTGGAAACAGGCCCTTTGGCCCAACAAGTGCACACCGACCCTTTGAAGAGTAACCCACCAGACCCATTTCCCTCTGACTAATGCACCTAACACTATGGGCAATTTAGAATGGCCAATTCACCTGACCTGCACATCTTTGCACCATGGGAGGAAACTGGTGCACCCAGAGGAAACCCACGCAGACACGGGGAGAAGGTGCAAACTCCACACAGACAGTCGCCCGAGGCTGGAATTGAACCTGGGACCCTGGTGCTGTGAGGCAGCAGTGCTAACCACTGAGACACCATGCCACCCTTCTTATGGTTAAGTAGATTTGCTAAAAGTCTGCAGCATTACGAAAGATTTGACAGAGGAAATGAAAACGAACTCTTTCCATAGTTATGAAAAGTAGTAACAATTGAATTAAAATTATCATTTCAACTAGGGACATAAAGCATTAGTAGTTTGTTGAGTAAAGTGTAAATATGTACTATCTGATCATTTTAAATTGATTCATTTTCATTTTCATTTTTTTATCAAGACAAACCAATGGATTTAGTGAAGATCTCCCAAGTTTGTCCATCTGCAAGAGAGCTACTTTTAAATGGATGCATCTTTTTGTTAAAAATGAATATATACAATCCAGTAATGCAATATTGCTGTTGAAATTCTAGCTGTGTGAACCTGTAGCTTTATTTAGAACACGTATTATGTATGTTCTAGATTGTCTACTTTAAGTCTCATTTGAAACATGTTTAATTACAGAAAATAAATTTTGCAGTTATCTTGGTGAGAAATATAAGTTGTGTTGATAATTGAAATACTTGATTATAAAATAAATATAAATGGAGGTCCTTCTGAATCTGGACAATCTTTGGCATGAAAAACATATACATTCTGAATTGAGCTTTTCTGTTTGTACACAAGTTAATAGTTTTTAAACATTTTCTGAAAAAAGGCACAAATTTGAAGCTTTTCATCTTGCACTCATCACGTCTGACATGCAGGAAACCAGTCTTAGAAAGAAAGCATTTATTCACATAGCATGAGAAAAGTGTGCAAATTGATTGGATTTCTTTTAATAGGAAAAGAAATTTGTCAATATATTGCACAATTTTCATTGAGGAGAGTATTATGGAGACTGACAACCCCTGCTGCATTCCTGATGGCAAATTGAGTAAATCCACTAGTTTGAGTTTATTTAGCTAACGAAGATTGATAGTTAACATTTCCTGCTGCATGTCTACACCTTCCATGATTCATCCAATTAACACTCTCTTTATATAAGTATAGAAATAACAACAAAAGCTTTTATGAAAGTTGTATAAATTCATGTTACCTTTTGGTTTCTTGTGTATCAGTCCTGATCAGTGCAAGACAAAAAACTTTGACTTTGTGTCTCTTTTTAAAAATGCTTGAATTCTGTAAGCAATTATTGATAGGATGTTGTTTACTCGTGTGTTATGGTGCCACAGGCTAGCATTTATTGTCCATCACTAATAGGGATGATGCAGAGATACTGGGGTGGACAAAATCAGAAATCTCAACACCAAGTTATAGTCCATCAGGTTTATTTTAAATCACAAACTTTCAGAGTGCTACTCCTTTGTCAGGTGAAATCAATTGGGAATTATGCCAGATGAAGTATGAATAAACAAATCAGGGACAGCCAAGAAGGTTAAGGTCCAAATGTGGGTTGGCCATTTCAGCTTCCCAACAATATTTTCAAATGATGTGGAATGTGTTTAAACACCAGCATCAGTGAATTTAGGCACTACACCAGATTTACAGTTAAATCAAATCCTTCATTGGAATCAGAATCATTCTCTGAGCTACCATCTATTCTTTCCTCCTTTACAATAAGCTTCAGTCTATCCAAATCATGTTTTCTGATCTTCTCTTCTCTTTGGAAATACAAGTTTTTAAAATTCCATTTCCCTTTTGTGATCAAGTGACCACAGGCGCAAAATTGGATACTCTACATTGACCACAGCTGGAGAAATCAGGCCTGACAGAAAATATGTCGAGCTAAATTAACTAGCAGGAAGCAGGTATCAACCACAGAGAGTGGTGGAAACCAAGATCAAATAGGTCGCAAAGGTTTAGGGGAACTAATAACGACCAGCGCAAGGGTTGTGTATTGGAGAAGCATCGATCAGACTTTCTGGCACCTTGACTTCCATCATTTTCTGTGTCTGTGACTGAAGTGGCTTTGAAGGTCCAACCCGGAATAGGACGATTGGGCATGGCATTTTGGCATGGCTGTTTGGGCACCAGCTGATTTGGAGCCAGCCCATTTGGCGACGGACGTTTTGGCGCTAGGAAAAAAAAGTTTGGCGCCCAAACGGCTGTGCCAAAATGCCGCCGCCCAAATGGCTGTGCCAAAACAAAGCAAACCCGTCCAACCCATGTAAAATACTTCACAAACTATCCAGCTGTGTAATTGATTTGTCTATTCTGTATGAATTCTCTTCTCAGTTTAGGAAAATATATTGCTTACTCAGCATTGCAGTACCCCTGTACATATTTGGATAAGAAACAAACTTTCACTTGAATGAAAGACCTTGCACAATTTTCAATACTGGCTCCTTTAATCTGCTAGTGTACTTCTATTTTTACACCCAGAAGTACGATCACACGCAATTGAGTACATTTCCCATCATGCTGGGATACTTTTTTCAACTGCCCGTTGATAGAAAATATCCAATGACAATTGGTGAAATCAAGGCAAATTCTTGAAGACTAAATATAACTCAAAATTTGTTCAGTCTTAACAGGCACTGGTGCATCAGAAATGTCAAACAGCATACAAAAAGCTAACATTTATCCGGAAGCAATAAAGTTATGGGGACCCTAATGGTTAATTGTGCTAATGATAGTATTTACTGAACTCAGTTGTAATTCAGCCATCATCATGTTGAGCAGAGTATCTCAAAGTTTGATGAATGAATTGGAGTTCAGAGTCAGTTTTTTAAAATCTTGGCGTATACACCTAAAAATTGTACTGGGAAAAAGTCCAGGGCATTCTGCGTATTCTTGAATGCAAGGAGTATCAGAAATAAGATGGGTGAACTTAAGAAGCTTTTCTAACTCAGTATGTAGATTGTCCGACCAGAGGGGAGGCCATATTGGATTTGGTACTCGGTAACGAACCGGGACAAGTGATGGGCTTGTTAGTGGGTGAGCATTTTGGTGATGGTGACCACAATTCTGTGACTTTCACCTTGGTTATGGAGAGAGATAGGTGCATGCAACAGGGTAGGTTTTACAATTGGGGAAAGGGTAAATACGATGCTGCAAGACAGGATCTGAGGAGCATAAGTTGGGAGCATAGTCTGTCAGGGGAGGATGTCATTGAAATGTGGAACTTTTTCAAGGAACGGATACGACGTGTCCTTGATATGTATGTACCTGTCAGGCAGGAAAGAGATGGTCGTGTGAGGGAACCTTGGTTGACGAGGGAGGTTGAATGTCTTGTAAGGAGGAAGAAGGAAGCTTACATAAGGCTGAGGAAACAAGGTTCAGACAGAGTGTTGGAGGGATACAGAATAGCCAGGAGGGAGCTGAAGAAAGGGATTAGGAGAGCTAAGAGAGGGCATGAAAAATCTTTGGCGGATAGGATCAAGGATAACTCCAAGGCCTTTTATGCGTATGTGAGAAACATGAGAATGACGAGGACGAGGGTAGGTCCGATCAAGGACAGTGGTGGGAGACTGTGTATTGAGTCGGAAGAGATAGGAGAGGTCTTGAATGAGTACTTTTCTTCAGTATTTACAAATGAGAGTGACAGTATTGTTGAAGAGGAGAGTATGAAACGGACTGGTAAGCTAGAGGAGATACTTGTTAGGAAGGAAGATGTGTTGGGCATTTTGAAAAACTCGAGGATAGACAAGTCCCCCGGGCCTGATGGGATATATCCTAGGATTATGTGGGAAACAAGAGAGGAAATTGCAGAGCCGTTGGCAATGATCTTTTCGTCTTCACGGTCAACGGGGGTGGTACCAGGGGACTGGAGAATGGCCAATGTTGTGCCCTGTTCAAAAAAGGGAATAGGGATAACCCCTTACTTCGGTGGTAGGCAAAGTAATGGAAAGGGTACTGAGGGATAGGATTTATGAGTATCTGGAAAGACACTGCTTGATTAGGGACAGCCAGCACGGATTTGTGAGGGGTAGGTCTTGCCTTACAAGTCTTATTGAATTCTTTGAGGAGGTGACCAAGCATGTGGATGAGGGTAGAACAATGGATGTAGTGTACATGGATTTTAGTAAGGCATTTGATAAGGTTGCCCATGGTAGGCTTATGCGGAAAGTCAGGAGGCATGGGATAGTGGGAAATTTGGCCAGTTGGATAGAGAACTGGCTAACTGGTTGAAGTCAGAGAGTGGTGGTAGATGTTGTGGTTCTGTTCGCCGATCTGGAAATTTTTGTTGCAAACGTTTCGTCCCCTGTCTAGGTGACATCTTCAGTGCTTGGGAGCCTCCTGTGAAGCGCTTCTGTGGTGTTTCCTCCGGCATTTATAGTGACCTGTCCCTGCCGCTTCCGGTTGTCAGTTTCAGCTGTCCGCTATCGTGGCCGGTATATTGGGTCCAGGTCGATGTGTTTGTTGATGGAGTTTGTGGATGAGTGCCATGCTTCTAGGAATTCCCTGACTGTTCTTTGTTTGGCTTGCCCTATAATGGTAGTGTTGTCCCAGTTGAATTTGAGGGCATTATAGGGCAAGAGCTGAAAATGTGTTGCTGGAAAAGCGCAGCAGGTCAGGCAGCATCCAGGGAACAGGAGAATCGACGTTTCGGGCATAAGCCCTTCTTCGGCTTATGCCCGAAACGTCGATTCTCCTGTTCCCTGGATGCTGCCTGACCTGCTGCGCTTTTCAGCAACACATTTTCAGCTCTGATCTCCAGCATCTGCAGACCTCACTTTCTCCTCCATTATAGGGCAAGCCAAACAAAGAACAGCCAGGGAATTCCTTGAAGCATGGCACTCATCCACAAACTCCATCAACAAACACATCGACCTGGACCCAATATACCGGCCACGACAGCGGACAGCTGAAACTGACAACTGGAAGCGGCAGGGACAGGTCACTATAAATGCCGGAGGAAACACCACAGAGGCGCTTCACAGGAGGCTCCCAAGCACTGAGGATGTCACCTAGACAGGGGATGAAACGTTTGCAACAAAAAATTCCAGCTCGGCGAACAGAACCACAACAACGGGCACCCGAGCTACAAATCTTCTCTCAAACTTTGAAGTGGTGGTAGATGGTAAATGTTCAGCCTGGAGCCCAGTTACAAGTGGAATTCCGCAGGAATCAGTTCTGGGTCCTCTGCTGTTTGTAATTTTTATTAATGACTTGGAAGAGGGAGTCGAAGGGTGGGTCAGTAAATTTGCAGACGATACGAAGATTGGTGGAGTTGTGGATAGTGAGGAGGGCTGTTGTCGGCTGCAAAGGGACTTAGAAATTATGCAGAACTGGGCTGAGAAGTGGCAGATGGAGTTCAACCCTGTCAAGTGTGAGGTTGTCCATTTTGGAAGGACAAATAAGAAGGAATACAGGGTTAACGGTAGGGTTCTTAGTAAGGTGGAGGAGCAGAGGGATCTTGGGGTCTATGTTCATAGCTCTTTGAAAGTTGCCACTCAGGTGGATAGAGCTTGTAAGAAGACCTATGGTGTATTAGCATTTATTAGCAGGAGGGATTGAATTTAAGAGTCGTGAGGTGATGTTGCAGCTGTACAGGACCTTGGGAAGGCCACATTTGGAGTACTGTGTGCAGTTCTGGTCGCCTCACTTTAGGAAAGATGTGGAAGCTTTGGAGAGGGTGCAGAGGAGATTTACCAGGATGTTGCCTGGAATGGAGAATAGGTCGTACAAGGATTGGTTGAGAATGCTAGGCCTTTTCTCATTGGAATGGTGAAGGATGAGGGGTGACTTGATAGAAGTTTATAAGATGATCAGGGGAATAGATAGAGTAGACAGTCAGAGACTTTTCCCCCGGGTACAACAGAGTGTTACAAGGAGACATAAGATTAAGGTGAAGAGTGGAAGGTATAGGGGGGATGTCAGGGGTAGGTTCTTTACCCAGAGAGTGGTGGGAGCATGGAATGCGCTGCCTGTGTGAGTGGTAGAGTCAGAATCATTGGTGACCTTTAAGCGGCAATTGGATAAGTACATGGGTAGGTGCTTAAGCTAGGACAAATGTTCGGCACAACATCGTGGGCTGGAGGGCCTGTTCTGTGCTGTATTGTTCTATGTTCTATGTTCTATGTTCTAAAGAAGATCCCTGGGATAAACTAAAATGAATACTTAAAATACAACACTGGAAATCCAAAGTAAAAACAAAAATGCAAAAGATGCTCAACAAAGCAGCATCTGCAGATTGGTGACGTAGCAGAACTCCGAAAGCTTGTGATTCCAAATAAACCTTTTCGACTATAACCTGGTGTTGTGTGATTTTTAACTGTGTCCATCCCAGCTAACACTGGCACCTTCACATCATGTTTTTATACAGGGAGAAACAAAGTTAACCTTTCAGGTCCAGTACGACTTCTTCAGAACTGAATTCAGAACAAATGTAATATTTCCAATTTTAGGGGCTCTTTTGACACAATGGAAGTATCTCTATCTCTGAATTTGGAAGCTCTTGTGACACAATGGTAATGTCCCTCCCCCTGAGTAGGAGGCCTGGGTTCAAGTCCACCGCTCTAGAGGTGTTAATAACATCTCTAAACAGGTTGATTAGGGACAACCTTGAAGCAGAAAACAAATATAATACCTTAAGTGCTCTTCTAGTGTCCCTACTCTGAGTTAGGGGGCTGTTATGGCACATTAATAATGGGTGCCTATCTCTGGGTTAGGGCTGTTGTGCTACAATGGTAATGTCCCTGTTTCTGAGTTAGGGGGTTCCTGTGGTACAATGATACTGTCCCTGTTTCTGAATTAGGAAGTTCTTGTGGCACAATTGTAATGTCCCTACCTCTGAGTTAGGGGGTTCTTGTAGCAAATGATAATGTTCCTGTTTCTGGGTTTGGGGGTTCATGTGGCACAATGATAACATCCCTATCTCTGAGTTAGAGGGTTCTTGTGGTACAATGATAATGTTCCTGTTTCTGAGTTAGGGGGTTCTTGTGGCACAATCATAATATCCCTATCTCTGAGTTAGGGGTTTTGTGTAGCACACTGATAATGTCCCTGTTTCTGAGTTAGAGGATTCCTATGGCACAATGATAATGTCCCTATCTCTGAGTTAGGGGGTTCTTGTAGCACATGGATAATGTCCCTATCTCTGAGTTAGGGGATTCTTGTAGCACAATGATAATGTTCTTGTTTCTGAGTCAGGGGGTTCTTGTGCCACAATGATAATGTACTTACCTCTTAGTTAGGGGGTTCTTGTAGCACAATGATAATGTCCCTATCTCTGAGTTAGGGGATTCTTGTAGCACAATAATAATGTTCTTGTTTCTGAGTCAGGGGGTTCTCGTGCCACAATGATAATGTACTTACCTCTGAGTTAGGGGGTTCTTGTAGCACAATTGTAATGTCCCTACCTCTGAGTTAGGGGGTTCTTGTAGCAGAACAGTAAAATCTCTATCTCTGAGTCAAGTCCCAGGGGTATGCAATAAAGTATCTAAACAGATTAGATTAGATTAGATTACAGTGTGGAAACAGGCCCTTTGGCCCAACAAGTTCACACCGACCCGCCGAAGCCAAACCCACCCATACCCCTATATTTACCCCTTACCTAACACTACAGGCAATTTAGTATGGCCAATTCACCTGATCCTGCACATCTTTGGATGGTGGGAGGAAACCGGAGCACCCGGAGGAAACCCACGCAGACACGGGGAGAACGTGCAAACTCCACACAGTCAGTCGCCTGTGGCGGGAATTGATTCGGGTCTCTGGTGCTGTGAGGCAGCAGTGCTAACCACTGTGCCACCGTGCCGCCCCTGCGGTTCCTCATCAACCTGTTCAGAGCTATCTTCATCTCTTTGGCACAGGTCGGACTTGAACCCAGGCCTCTGGCTCAGATGTGGAGGTGCTGGTGTTGGTTTGGGGAGGACAAAGTCACAAGTCACCAGATTATAGTCCAACAGGTTTATCAGAAATCACAGGCTTTGAGAGCACTGCCCCTTGGTCGGGTGAAGTCAGGAGCAGCGCTCTGAGAGCTCGTGATTTCAATTGGACGTGAACCTGGTGTCATGTGACTTCTCTAACCTTGACCTGGTCCAGAGGTGGGGACATTATCACTGCAGCACCAGTACAAACAGCACCAGCCTGTCTTTATGAATGGACGGGATCGGTAGCTGGTCAGCTGCCACAATGTATCGAGTGGTTGTATCTCGTCCCTGGGTGAGAGTCCCACCCGCCGCTCGCTCTGATACGCTGCTGCCTGGCGAGGGGCCGCTCTGATTGGCCGGGAGCCGTGTCAATCAGCAAGAACCGCGCAAGCCGAGGCGAAAGCGAAAGGAGCTGGGATTGTGGAGTGGACGGGCTTGATGTTGTGGCCTTTCTTTTTAAAAGAAACACACCTTTTTTGCAAGTCACTGACAGGAGGGAAGATTTGATTTTGTGCTGAAGATTATTTGCAGAGGTAGAATAAAGCTTTTCTGTGCGCGTTGCGGTTTAAGAGCAGCAAATAAAAAAAAAAGTGGAGAAGGCTTTAATGCAGAGCTCTGCACAAAACCCAGAGCCCTGGCTAGAAATGCAGTGCTGGAAGCTCAAAGCAGCCTGCCTTGGCATCATGCTGTCTTATTTTTGCTTAAAAGGTTTGTAATCCCGGGTAAATGTCAAAAGCAGGGGCTGGCTGCAGGCGGAATGGAAAGAATGACTCACCAACAGCAAGCCGTGTTTTGGGGGCCTGATATAGGCAGCCACAGTCAATGGGAGATTTGGTTGTGTTTTTTTTCGAGTGCATGACAACATTTTCCAGTTTAAAAAAAAACACCCACCAACACAGCGTTCATCGTCACCCTCAGCCTCGAAATGTTGTTTTTTCATCACGAGTCTTTTACTCCAGCCTGTAATCTGCATCAAATCCAGGCGTTGGGTCAAAGATACAAATCTAAAGGGAACAAAATATATTGTTCAGGGAGGTCTCTGCACCTCGTTGCTAAGAGTATGCAAATCTGCTAAAGTTATCGGGTCTGCTTAGTGAAAAATAGCCAAGTAAACTTGTGCTAAGTGGTCATGGGTTTGTGGTAATTGCTGCACACCTGCATAACTTTTCCGTGCCCAGGTATACGAGGGACAAGTAAGACTGCCTGGCTAAAGGGGTTTTATCTGCAGGATATCATGCTATATCAAAATAAGGGCTGTGCAATCTTTGTAACTCTTCTGCATGCTAAATTCTACATGCCATTATGGAGATGGATCACTGCTTTCTCTTTTCAGATACTGCCAGATCTATTGAGTTTCTCCAGCAATTTCTGTTTATTACATCTATGTGCTGATTGTGTTTTAATCCTGCTAGAGTGCGTGGGTGACGTTTTCTTACTTGAAGTGCTAATTTTGAACTGCTGAATTTCATCCCACCAGAAGTATTGCATAGATTTTTTTTCCCTCCCTTTGCTTTTTTCTTGGACAGTCAGAAGTCACATGACACCAGGTTTGCATGAAATCTCAAACTTTCGGAGCCCAGCAACGTTTATTTTTTCTCTTGTGAAATATAAAATGCTTTGTGCTTCCAGATGAAGTGGGACCTGGGACTAACTCTCATTGTCAGATTGGTACCATCATTTGCTGATTACAGTGCATCTTGAGAGATGTTATTTAATGAAGCATCATGCTCCAATAATGGGACAGTTAAAAAGTAAACTTGTGCTGGACTTTGTTTCTGTAATCTCGCAATAATCTTGTAATCTTCTGTCATTCTTAAGAACTGAGAGTTTGTGATGGGTGCAGCAACAAGAATTTGCTAGCCTTCATGGATGGATGAGTTTGAAGTTCTGAGAGTTTAAATATTGTTAAGGTTATAAAACATGGTTTTCTTTTGTTTCTGCAGCATGCTGTTCTGGCGCAACTGGTCTAGTTCCCAGTATTTGGGTGGACGATCTGCATCTCAGTTTTCGGATGGCAGCTTTCTTTTTGCTCCAGATCCTGAAGAATCATTATCTCAGATGATAAACCGCACGTTAACAGATGACACTGCGTCACCAGATGAAGATCTGGATTCTGTTTTATTTGGAAACCTACGTGGGAATGTGGTTGGGATGCGTTATTATACAGGAGTGGTAAGACTTGTCTTTCCAATCCGGTGTAGTATTAACTTGCTGCGTTTAAATCTTCAATTTGCCATGTCCACAATTACCTATTTATTATTGACTTAAACATAGAGAATAAAAAGCATAGTGCACCTCCCATACTAAAAAGACCTAAGTTGTTTCATGGGAATATTGTAAAGATACTGAGCAATTTTGGGGCAGATGACCAAAGTCAGAGCAGTAGATTTGAAGGAGTGTCTCAATGGATGAAAGTGAAGAAAGGTAGTGGGCAGGTCAGTGACGGAATTTCTGAATTTGGAACCGTGATAATTAAAGACACTTCCACCGAATGTGAAATTGAGGGGCAGAGGGACTCTGGTATACAGTGGTAGTGTCCTCATCTCTGGTTGAGGCGACCCAGGTTCAAGCCCCACAGGTTGCATTTTGAGTCCACACCAACCCTCCCATGTGCTGAATGGCCTGCTTCCATATTGTAGGGATACCACGATTGCTCCAGAACACTAACATGTCTGAGTAAGTTAATTAAAACAAAAGTATCATCAATTAAAATTTGGGGGTTCAAGAGGACCGAATTGGATGAGTGTTGTTATCTAAGGGTTGTGGGGTTGGAGTTGATGGTAGGGATAGAATGATGCCAGGTCACAGATGGATATTGAGAACCGGGAAAATAATTTTTCAGTGGAGGCATCGTTTGGTCCAAAGCCAGTGCTTCCTGGGGTAATGGATTAATAGGACTTTGTATGAATAAGGTCAAGGGTAGCAGAGTTTTGGACAAAATCAACTAGAATGTGAGAGGCCAGCTAGGAGTATGTTGGAAAATTCAAGACCAGGAGTAACCACAATGAAGAGGGAGTTAGCAGCACGAGAGTAGAAATGGGATCAAAGTCACATTTCACAGGTGGATGTAGGTGGTCCTAATGATTATGTGGACAAGTGGCTGAGATGAATTCAGGATGAATTCTGTCCAGCTGGATTGCACAATTTTTTTTAGTCTTGGGCACTTGCCAGGGAGAAGGATGGAACAAAGCAAGGGAGCAGAGTTTGTGGAGGGGACCAAAGAGGGTGGCTTCAGCCTTCCCAATATTTAACTGGAGTTCGTGAAAGACACTGCTTATTACTGACAGTATTCCAAATAAATTGAAGGTGTTGTGCCTTTGGAAAAGTCAATGGGCTCAGCAGTGCAGTTTAAAATCTACAGTTTATTGTTTGTGACCAATCTTGCTGATCTGATCTCTGCTTTGTATTCTTTGGAACAGGGTCTGTCTACCCTTTTTTTTTAAAGACCATGATCTATCCATTTACTTACCTTTGGTCCATACCTCTGACTTTTTATATCACCGTCTAAACATTCAATTCATATTCCTTAAATTTCTCCTGTTTGTTTGTGTGAGAAGAGTGGCGTGGGGGAGCAAGACAGGAAAATGCTTCCTGATTTTACACCTCACATTTTTACTGTGCTCCCTGTACTCCCTTCCCAGAGGGAATCGCCACTCTTTATCTACTCTTTAAAATTAAAAATCGCTTTATCATTTTTAAGCAGCTCGTATCCGCTTGCTCGCAACTTTGCTAAACTCTCAGAAATACAAACCGAGTTTGTGAATTGCCTTCCTAATTTAACTCAAGTGAAGTGTCGTTCTGGTTAATCTGCCTGGGCAGGTTTGTATCTTCCTGAGATAGTGTCTCAGTGTTTCTGATGAGGTCTGAGGATTGGTCTGATCATCTGAAGCACCATTTCCTTTACTTTTAAATTTCAACCACGTTGCAGTGAAAAGACCAGCATTTTTTTTATTAATTGATTACTTTTTTCTCTGTGTTCACTGAGAAGAATTGATCAGGACTTTGCTGTTCTGTGGAGCAAAGACATCTGATTAAAAACACTGAAACATCGATGAAGCACAATTCTTGTACATGAACTAAGCAGCCTCGATTTTATAATCAGCATTTCTTGTGAATGCTGCCCATGCCCCATGTAAATGGCTTACAGCCACTCACTAAAATAGGTTGATTGGAAAAATCTGGGTGGTGGAATTCTATTTCAAAACTATTAAGGAACGATGATGTGCAGGTACCGGTGTTGGATTGGGGTGGACAAGGTCACAAATCACACAACACCAGGTTATAGTCCTGCAGGTTTATTTGAAATCACAAACTTTCAGAGCGCTGCTCCTTCATGTCATGAGATGCCTTCATGACTTCATGTCATGAGATGCCACCTACTTCGGGAGCAGTTGGGACTTGAACCCTGGTCTCCTGGCCCCAAGGTAGGCGCACTACTACTAATCCTCAGAAGTCCTGGGACTTGCTTTGCAAGCAATGTGGTTAAGTGCTGGTAACTGTCCAAAACTGCCATTTCAGTAACACTTCTTTTAAACTTTGCGTTAGGTGAGCAACAATGAAATGGTTGCCCTTCAGCGAGAACCAAACAACCCATACGACAGAAATGCAGTCCAAGTAAATAATGTGAATGGTATTCAGGTGGGACATATCAAACGGGAACTGGCAGCTCCTCTGGCCTTTATCCTGGATAACAGACTTGCCAGAGTTGAAGGGTGAGTCAACATGTTCGGTTCTGAGCTATTGCAATGCCAAGAATTAAAAATCTCTCAACACCAGGATATAGTCCAACAAGTTTATTTGGAAGTACAGATACACAATCCTTTATCCGAAATCCTTGGGGCCAATTGTTTCTCGAAATTTTGAATTTTTCAGATTTCAGAATAAATGACATTTTCACAGTGAAATTTTAAAAAAAAAAGACCTAACAGCAGATGCACATGTGAATAGTACGAGTACTGAGACTCCGTTAACGCCTGCCCGTGCTGGGCCACGCTGCCACATCGTATCTTAGTGACGTGGTTTGAGTGGGTGTAGAGTTGGGTCACCTGTTCACATGCCAAAATGACATTCCAAACTCTACAAAAAAAATTTTGGATTTCGGATAAAGGATTGTGTATCTCTACAAGCTTACGGAGAGTTGCCCTTTTGTCAGTTAGCTAGTGGGGCAGAATCGTAGGACATAGAATTTACAGTAAAAGATCAAAGTGTCATACCACTGATGTGATGTGTTGAACGAACCTAGATTGCTGTTCAGTCTCTAATCACTTAGAATGGGTTGCAGGTTTCATTTATGTTAATTCCAGAGCTTCTTTCAAATTGCAGAACCAAGACAACGTTCAGTTTTATATACTTCGTGTCATCTTGGCTCAGACAATACATTAAAGGTGTGAGGTTGGAGTCTGTCTGTATCCCAATCTTGAGTCGGACTGGTTCTGTTTCCAAAGTAAGAGTTAATAAAATATCACAGACCGACTGCCTACAGATTGTGTGCTTTTTGAACAACATGGAATGTATCTGCAAATACAAATCCATAGTAATGCCAAATGACGTGTTTGAGTGAATGTTTTGCAAATTCTGGTTAATGTGCTGCATTGAGCTTGAAATGTTAGTTAGAACTTCTACTATCAAAGCTATGGAAGGAAGATGACTAATGTATGTTGCTTGATTTGGAACTTGTAGGTGCAGATAATTACTAAAGTAAGCAATTGTGATCCTCCACATGTGTGGTACACCAGCACGCTGCATTGTGAGTTATTAGATATTGGCAAGCCCAGGATTTGCAATTACAGGCTCGATATAAACTTCCTTTTTCACATATTTCCAGCTTGACTCCAATTGTTACCTTTCTTGCTTTTAGTCCAAAGGAAATGGGTTCTGGACTTTGCCATCTCATTGAGGCTGATCTCTGAGTTCAGGGTGTGCTGTACTGTTGTCGTGACTATACTTTGGGTGAAATCTTAAACCTGTTTGCTATTTTACATGGACATTTCAAGCTCCTATTTAAAGAGGATTGCTTTCTTGCACGGTACGGCCAATATTACTCCCTCAATTAACAACAGCAAAATGTAACTTGTCATTTATCACATATTTATGGAATCTTTCTGTGTCAGCTGTGATTTCCTGCATAACAGCTTTGACCAAACTTCATGAGTGCACCTTGTAAAATGCTTATGAACAGCTTGAGAAACATGCAAAGATGCTTTCTTTAAACAACGCAAAAATATTCCCCAAATATTTTCTTTCTGCTGCGTGCAATGACATGATAAACACGTGGTTTGAATCAGTGCTTCTGAGGAAGTCATTTGTCAACATTTCTTACACCTCTTTCTGCAGCAGCTACTGTAAGGTTAGTCAGCAGCCTCAGAAATGCAATGTTTTCGCCTTCCTTAGCAACCATCTATTGTGGCTCTCTGAGTAAAGCTGCTAATTCTGAGCGGCTTTGTTAATGAGGCCAAGGGGATGTAATTATGGGCAAAATCTACTGGAATTTAACAGGGAAGAGTTAAAGGGACAGGAAAAACATACAGCAAGGTCTCCCGGGGAGGGGGAGAAAAAGACCAAAGTGAAGGTTGCGGGGGGGGGGGGGGGGTGTTGGTGGAAGGGAAAAAGGATTCATAACTAATTGGTGGAATGATTATTTAAAATGCATCTATAAGAAAATTGACCTGCTTAAAACAGATTCCTGATTTGCTCTTTGTTCTTGTGCTGCCAGAGATCAATTTGAATTAATAAGTTGGTGTAGGTCAGAGACTGGCGGTAAAGAGCCTGAGGTAGCATTGTTTGGGTACCTAAAGAGAACAGGGGCTTGTGATTCAAGCAGGGCTCATTGTTCTCGATCAGGTTGAGAAACATTTGAGGTCTTATATTGCAGTGGTGGTTCGAGGAGACTAAGCATGACCTGACTGCACTGTGGCTGCACCATGTCATGCTAATGCCCCTTGCTCTTTAGGTACCAGGTCAGAAGTGAATCTAGTGATCTTTCGGAACTGTAACCGCAGCAATGGGTTTGCCAGCAGTTTTGCGTTTCTTTCCTCAAGTCTCGAAGCCTCTACACGGTTTCAGTTGTCCACCGTGCCAGAGTGGGAACAAGGAAGAGTGCTGCTGGAGAACTGTCTGTATTTCTTTCTCAAACAGGGTGGTTCCTTATGGTGCCAACAACGTGTTCACCATGCCAGTGCAACTTTCGTTCTGGGGTAGAGAAGAAAACCGTGACACTGTTCTGGAAAGGTTAAAGAGACACGGGTTTAAACTGGCACCTCCCACAAAAGGTAAATACAGATTAACCGATGTCGAGAGCCACTTTTTGTTTTTAAATTGAGAAAAAGAACATGTAGTTTAGCTATTTTGGGTTTGATGACATAACTCTTTGCCTTTTCCAATCTCACTGCCTTTAAAGTAGAGGGAGGTGATGGCCCAGTGACACTATCGCTAGGCTGTTCCTCTAGAGACCCAGATAACGTTCTGAGGACCCGGCTTTGAATCCTTCCACAGCAGATAACATCTGGAAGTAGGATTCTAATGATGACCGTGCATCCATTGTTGGTCGATGGAGAAACCCATCGGGTTCACTCACTTCCTTTTAGGAAAACAAACTGCCATCCTTCCCTGGTCTGGCCTACCTATGACTCCAGACCCACAGCAGTGTGGTTGACTCTTAACTACCCTCTGGGCAATTAAGGATGGATAATAAATGCTGGCCCAGCCAGTGAGGCCCTCATCCTCTGAATGAGTTTTTAAAAAGTACCGTTGGCAGCAAGCATTTAGTGTGGGGCAAGAGGACAGCATGCAAATGAGCTAATTTCGGTCAAAACACCGGCATCATGGATTCGATGAGAACTCTTTGCCCCGTAATGAAGACTCTTTTACCCCCTCTCAGTACTGCTTCCATTCACAGTGGAGTGCCTCCTATCACTAAGTCACATCTTGCTGTTATTTTGTACTCCTGGTCCCTTCTTCCTCTGATGTGGATGTGCTGGTGTAGGACTGGGATGGACAAAGAAGTCACATGCCACTGGTTCTGGGCGGCGTGGTGACTCAGTGGTTAGCACTGCTGCCTCACAGCACCAGCATCCCAGGTTCGAGTCCAGCCTCTGGCGACTGTCTGTGTGGAGTTTGCACATTCTCCCCGTGTCTGTGTGGATTTTCTCCAGCTGTTCCAGTTTCCTCCCACAGTCCAAAGATGTGCAGGTCAGGTGAATTGGCCACACTAAATTGCCCATAGTGTTAGGTGCAATAGTCAGAGGGAAATGGGTCTGGGTAGGTTACTCTTCGAAGGGTCGGTGTGGACTGGTTGGGCCGAACGGCCTGTTTCCACACTAGATAATCTAATCTAATATTCCCGAAGGTTTATTTGACATCACCAGCTTTTGCAACCTCGCTCCTTCATCAGATGACCTGGTGATGGGGCAGTGCTCCGGAGGCTTGTGATGTCAAATAAACCTGTTGGACAGCAGCCTGGTGTCATGTGACTACTGGCTTCTCCCTTGTTGCCCTAATTGTGTTTCTTAAGGTGGTATTTGCCTTCTGAGTTCCATCCACAGCCTTGTGCCTTTCATTCTTGACTAGGAAAAAAGAAAAAAACAAAGTACGTTTCTGAAGCATCTTTGAGGGTACCCAAAGTACTTTGCAGCCAGTGGAAGTAGTTTTTCAAGTCTGCCCCCTCTGATGTACGTTAGGAAATGTGCCAGCATTCGTGAGCAAAGGAGCTTTGCAGAAGCAGCAATTAATTAACTGAGCAAATGACTTGCTTCAAATGGATAAGTAATACACGTGACACTGTAGAAAATCCCTCTGGCCCTTCTTGGAAGAGTGCAATGGGATCTCTTGCTTCCCTTTCAAGAAGCACTGTAAAATATTCAAAGACCACATCCTCAGATTATACCATTTCCGAAGACAAGCCTTGAAAGGGTTCAGAAAGCATTTACAAGGATGTTGCCAGGATTGGAGGGTTTGAGTAGGCTGGGGCTGTTTTCCCTGGAGCGTCAGAGGCTGAGGGGGTGACCTTATAGAGGTTTACAAAATCATGAGGGGCATGGATAGGATAAATAGACAAGGTATGTTTCCCTGGGTTGGGGGAGTTCAGAACTAGAGGGTGAGAGGGAAAATATTTAAAAGGGACCTCAGGGGGCAACTTTCTCAGAGGGTGGTGCGTGTATAGAATGAGCTGCCAAAGGAAGTGGTGGAGGCTGGTACAATGACTATTTAAAAGGCATCTGGATGGGTATATGAATAGGAAGCGTTTAGTGGGATATGGGCCAAGCGCTAGAAAATGGGACTAGATTAATTTAGGATATCTGGTTGTCATGGACGAGTTGGACTCGCGTCAGATTCTGTGCTGTATGTCTCTGTTAATATGTCTCTGATAACTCTGTTTCTCTCTCTCTTTGGGCTGCCAGACCTGCTGAATTTCTCCAGCATTCGTCTCAGATTTCCAGCATGCTCTGTACTTTACCTCCCAACAATATGTTGTTTCCTCGGCACCATGCTGATGGATTGAGCTAGATTTTAGTCTCAGAGGCGACCATGTATTCGGCAATCGTCTTGACTCTTGCTTCCAATAAACCTTCATTGTGATTATTCCCGTACGTGGATCGGCCTTATCACTGGTTCGAGAAGCTTCAGCCATCTCGCTTGAACTTCCTTTCTACGTAACGTCCCATTCAATCCATCTTCCACCTTCAAAAGCACCCGGTCAGTCCCCTTCTGCAGTTTAGATCATTACTGCAGAGTGTGACCTCTGTTATATAACTGTGAGAGTGGCACTCGACTGAAGCAGTTTGTAAACCTGTACACTGTCATAAAACGTAAGTTGCAATATAATTGATAAAGCCGATGATACGGACACTGTTGTATTTGGTTGGTCTGAATCAGTCTCATTCATATAGCACTTTGGCTGGAGGTTCTCTTTTAGGTGGTGGGATTGCTGAGGCATGGTCTGGAATGGGATCAGCAAGACCGGGTCCCAGTTACAAAGCTCCTGTGCACACTGCTGTGCAGATGACAGTGGAACAGGTAAAGTATTTTGTTAACTCCTTAGCTAGTAATCATGATGTCGTAATTATGAGTAAGTCAGCTTTATAAGACAGTACCAGGGTTTAGCAGATGCATTGTGCAGTGGGCTGTTGAGTTCAATAGACTCTGGGTGTATGGTTCCTCAGGCACAGGGTACCTTGGTGCTTTGATCAATCCTTGTGTTCCTGGATAATAAGTGTCAGTAAGTTTTCTGCACCCTTAAACTTGAGAGGGCGCAGAAAAGATTTACAAGGATGTTGCCAGGGTTGGAGGGTTCAGTTCTAGAGAGAGAGTGAATAGGCAGGGGCTATTTTCTCTGGAGCATTGGAAGCTAGGGGTGACCATATAGAAGTTTTTATAACATTATGAACGGCATGGATAGGATGAATAGCCAAGGCCTTTGTCCCACAGTAGAGGAATCCAAAACTGGAGCGGCATAGGTTTAAGGGTGAGAGCGGAAAGATCTAAAAGGGATCCAAAGGGCAACTTTTTTACAGAGGATGGTGTGTGTATGGAATGAATTGCCAGAGGAAGTGGTGGAGGCTGGTACAATGACAACATTTAAAAGGCATCTGGATAGGTATGTGACTATGAAGAGATTAGAGGGATATGGGCCAAATGCTGGCAAATGGGACTAGATGAATTTAGAATATCTGGTTGGCATGGACGAGTTGGATCAAATGGTCTGTTTCCATTGCTGTACATCTCTGATGTCCTCGTCCCCAGCTCGGTATTAATGGCCCCTTTACGCCAAGGGTCCAAGGATAAAATAGATACTTGGTAAAATTTGAGAACCAAGGTCTCTTTTTCTACCTTCAGTTGATCTTGTGTGACATAGAACCACGGAAAATAGGAGCAGGAGTAGGCCATTCAGCCCTTCGGGCCTGCTCCACCATCCAGTAAGATCCTGGCTGATCATCCAACTCAGTTCCCTGTTCCCACTTTCTTCCCGAACCCTTTGATTCTTTTAGCCTGAAAAAATTTAGATTAAATTTAAACTTAAAGATTATAGTTTATATTTCATAGCTTTCTGTACTTGTACAAGTGTCAAAAGTAGTACAGTTCTATCCCTATTGAAGCTAGTTTGCTTTTCTCTCAGAAGTGCAATGACAGATTTTTATTCTTGCAGCTCAAGAATGAATTTGACAAAATATTTGAAGATCTGAAAGAACATGACAAGACTCGGGAAATGGAACCAGCTAAGGTCAGATACACGAGTATTGCACTGTTGCTTTTGGACAAAATTACGAGTCCGAGATGGTCAACAGATGAGCTAACAGGGAATTCGGGAATGAGCAGCATGTCAACAGTGATGTTAGGTTCTGGAGTTACAGGATTTTAACCCAAAGTGAAGGAATATTCATTGCATTTCCAAGTCAGGATAGAGGGGAATGTGCAGGTGTTCCCATGTCTCGTTCCTCAGGCACAGGGTACCTTGGTGCTTTGATCACTAGTCTCGTTCTTCTAGATGGTTGTGGTGTGGGTTTGGAAGATTTCACAGAATAGAATCCCTACAGTGTGGAAACAGGCCCTTTGGCCCAACACTAACCTTCTAAAGAACCAGACCTGTTCCCCTACCTTATTACTCTACATGTACCCCTGACTACACATCCCTGAACACTGTGGGTAATTTAGCTCTGGAAACTGGAGCACCCGGAGGGAACCCATGCAGACACTAGGAGAACGTGCAAACTCCACATAGACAGTAGCTCGAGGCTGGAATCGAGCCCGGGTCCCTGATGCTATGAGGCAGCGGTGCTAACCACTGGGCCACCGTGCCACCTCATGCCTTAGGTTCTGCCTGAGGAGCTTTGATGAGTTATTGCAGTGCATCTTGTAGATGGTACGTACTGCTGCTACTGTGTTTCCTGACTCACTGGGGTAACGTGTTGTAAATTGAACCCCATTATACCCATGGTCATCACAACAACTAAAGATTTTAAGAGAAATGTGCAAAATACCCAAACTAGCTGATTTTCAGATTGAGGATGGTTGAAAGCATGGACCAGGCCTCTGTATTTAACAGGAAATGATTATTTATTACAAATCATCAGATTCTAACTGTAGGTAAGCAATTAAACTAAAGTAAGCAAACTCTACCAATCAAAACTGTAAATCCCTAATAAACTTCCCCTTTTCACATACACCGACACAGGGCAGAGGGAAAACAGGGAAAGCATGTCTGTAGTCTTTGTTCACAAAATCTGTTGGAGTTGATTCTTCTTAATCTGAAGCTTTCGCCTTGAACTTTCTTTTTCCAAATATCTCCACCGGTTTGCAAGCGACACAGAGTGGCTGCCTCTCACGTATCCGTTCAATGTCCCAACTGAGTTGACGGAAAAGCAGACTGGCCTTCTTCAGGTTTAGTGTCTTCCTGCAGAGAACTCAATGTGTTTTTGGCTGCTGCACATCTTCTGATCTGACGAAACCTCTCTCTGTCCTCTTCATAGCACAAGCTATTCAGCTAAATGGCACCCTTGTTGTTGGTAGCCAGAGGATGTTTGTCATTCGTTTGTGGACTAAACACCAATTACCAATCAGCTTCACTTGTAAGCGACTCTAGGGCTCCAGTTTGTCTGCATGTTGCTGGAAGCCACCGGGTTCATAAAAGGTTTCAAATGCCTTGCGTTAAACCATGCAGCCATCTTTGTAAATCTCTGGGTTTCAAACCGGTTCTTTCTCATTTCAGTCCGCAATTTAAAAGAACAGCACAAAAATTAAAAGACATGACCTTGACATGTTTGTCAGTGGCGCAAGAATTGAATTTCTATGGTGCATCTTGTAGATAGTCTTACTGAGTGTCGGTAGTGGAATGACTAGATGCTTGTGGATGCTTTGCCAGTCACGTCAGCTGCTTTGACCTGCATGGTGTCAAGCTTCTTGCATGTTGTTGGAACTGCACCCATGCAGACCAATGGAGAGAGTTCCATTCTACTCCTGACTTGGAGATGATTGTCAGGCCCTGGGGAATCAGGAAATGAATTACTTGGTGTAGGTTTCCTTGCCTTGGACCTGTGGTTGTAACTACTGTGTATTTATATGGCTGGTCCAGTTCAATTTCTGGTCAGTGGTACCGTTGGTTGGGTGTTCAGTAGTGATAAAGCTATTCAATGTCAAAGGGGTGATGGCTAAATTTTCTCCACAAAGCCCTGCCTACCATCTGGAGGGCGGAAGGCAGGTGTGTGATGGGTGGATGGGTGCAGCCCCAACAACACTCTAGAAGCTCGATACCATCCAGGATAAAGCCCGCTTAATTCGCATCACATCCCACAAGCACTCAGTCCTTCCACCACCAACACTCAGTAGGAGCAGTATGCAGCATCTACAGGATGTGCCGTAGAAATTCATCCAAAGGCTCCTCAGACAGTACTTTCTAAATCCACAAGCATCTAGAAGGACAAGCCAGCAATATAGGGGAGCGCCACCACCAGCAAGTTCCTCTTCCAAGCCATTCTCTATCCTGACTTGGCAATGTGTCACAGTGCCTTTAGTGTCAAAGGTTTAAAATCCTGAAATTCTCACATTTTGAGTCTACCTGCAGCACATGGATTGTGGTCGCTCGAGAAGACAGCTCACCACCACCACCTCAGGGGGAGCTAGGAATGGGTGAGAAATGTTGCCACATCCCATGAGTCAATTAAAAATGATGTAGACCTGGCTTTAACCTGTCATCTGACAGGCAGCACCAGCAACAGAGTTTTACATGAAGTACAGCAACACAATATTTATGTAGATTATGATTTGGGGTATAAATTAATGACTTTGTTATTTGGAGACTAGGGTTGAGTCTGACACCTTCTTGACTTTTGTTGATGGATTTTAAGATTGAAAACTGCAAGTCCTGTAGGTAGGTGGCTGCAGACCTGAGAAGGGGATGATACATTAGTAAGTTTCTGAACTCTCCACCCGACTGAACTAGAAGACACTAAACTGATTTTGCTCCTGGTAATTGGCTTGTCTTTTCATGGAGGAAGAATGTTTAGGTAAGATCGTGCAGAGAGTTCACAATCATACAATACAGAAGAGGCCATTTGGCCCATCAAGTCTGTACTGCTAAAACTGCACTAATTTTACAATTTCCCACTAGTTCTAATTGTGGCATACAAAATTCTCCTTTTGTGTAGGTCGTTCTGCTATAATATGACAGTTGTGTTCCTCTGCAAACTTGGGCTGTGAAAGTTGTGCTGTACGAGATCGCTAATAGAAAATTGCAATACCTGTTCGGTAGAAAGTTTGCATTATCCAAACAGCTTCCACAATTTGTCAGTCGTGTTATAGCCAGTTCGCACTGATGAGACATGCATTATAGCAGAACGGCCTGTCGTTTGTCTTTGGGATTCTTGCACTTGCTATTTTCAGCCAATGTTTGATTTCCCATGTGGACATATTAGGACCCATTTTACAGTCAACGCAGGGAGTGTTTGGCGGAAATTTGCAGAATCACTCGGGCACCTTTTCTATCTGTGCAGTGTGGAAAACTGGATGCAAGGGTCCTGTGACTTCCTCAGGAAGTGCTGCTGACTTTGACCGCCCTCTGAACGGATTCAGCATCTTGAGTGGCCGGGAGTTTTGAATGTTTGGGGCTGCAAGTGTGAGTTAGTGCTTCAAGAGTCACAAAGGTATCCTTGAGCGGCATGGTGGCTCTCCGTGCTTAGCGCTGCTAACTCACAGTACGAGGGACCCGGGTCCATTTCCAGCCTCTGGTGACTGTATGCAAGCTCCACAGACATTCTCCCCGTGTCTGCTTGAGTTTCGTCCGGATGCTCCGGTTTCCTCCTGCAGTCCAAAGATGTGCAGGTGAGGTGAATTGGCCATACTAAATTGCCCGTAGTTTTCAGGGATGTGTAAGTTAGGTGCATTCGTCAGGGGTAAATATGGAATAATAGAGTAGGGGAATGGGCCTGGGTGGGTTACTCTTCTGAGGGTCAGTGTGGACTTGTTGGGCCGAAGGGCCTGTTTCCACACTGTAGGGGTTCTCTGATTCTCTCTCCTGACCCACTGATAGGTTCTTTGTTACAATTCCAACGACTTGCTTTTTGTGTTGCCAGGCTGTTTGCACTCCCTTGCTCCCTCACCAGAAGCAGGCCCTGGCTTGGATGGTACTGCGAGAGAATAATGCAGACCTGCCTCCATTCTGGGAGCAGAGGAACGGCATGTATTATAACCTGCTGACAAATTTCGCAGAGAAGGAGAGACCCGAAAATGTTCGTGGAGGAATCCTGGCTGACGACATGGGCTTGGTAACTATAGCTTTGTCAATATAACTTGTGGGCCTGCAAGGTTTTTAGTTATTATCCTGTACATCACGTACCAAAGAAAAGCAACAGACAGCTCCCCCGGTTGACAGAAGGCCTCGGAACGGAACACCTCATCTTCCGCCTTGGAATGCTTCAACCCCAGAGCATCAATGGGGACTTCACCAGTTTCCTCATTTTCGCTCCCCCCCACCTTACCTCAGTTCCAACCTTCCAGCTCAGCACTGTCCTCATGACCTGTCCTACCTGCCAATCTCCCTTCCCACCTCTCCGTTCCACCCTCCCCTCTGACCTATCACCTCCATCCCCACCCCCATTCACCCATTGTACTCATTGATACCTTCTCCCCAGCCCTACCCCAACTTATCCCTCCACCCTGGAGGATCCCGTCCTCTCTTCCTGATGAAGGGCTTTTACCCAAAACGTCAATTTTTCCTGCTCCTCGGATGCTGCCTGACCTGCTGTGCTTTCCAGCGCAACTTTAATCTAAATTCTGGTTTCCAGCATCTGCAGTCCTCACATCCCCACAGGGAAGGAGAGACCCACCACTGTCAGAACTGGGGAAGGAAACAAATGAGAAAGCTGTCGAAAGATTGGAGGGAGGGTGACTCTATACTGAATAGGGAGAAATAAGAACTCATGATTTTCTGTAGGAAGTGAGGATCTCTCCTCAACCAGGAACAGCTGTCCCTGTAAGGCAAGGGAAAATCGCTTGTCTTCCTCTAAAGAGGAGTGGAAGCACTCTGCTTTGAAATTAATTCCACAAACACAGAAACAGGATTAGCTACTCAGTCCCTCCCAGCCTTCTGTGCAATCTGGTGAGATCACGACCAATCTGGTTTTTGGCTCCATTTACGATCTCTGGCCTCGTTCTTTAAAGCCATTGCCGAACAATAATCAATCGATTTCCGGGGACAAGGTGATGGCCTGGTGGGATTCTCTCTGGACTGATAATTCTGAGACCCAGGTAAATTTCTGGCACCTGGATTTGAATCCTACCACGGTAAATAGTGCAATTTGAATTCAGTAAGAATCTGGAACTAAGAGTCAAGTGAAGACCATGAGTCGATTGTGATTATTGGAAAAGCCAGACTGATTCACTAATGTCCTTTAGGGAAGATAACTGCTATCCTTGCCTGGTCTGACCTGCATGTGACTCCAGACTCTCAGCAATGTGGTTGACTCTTGATTGCCCTCTGGGCAGTATAGCATTTTTAATAAATTACTGAAGGTATGTGGTCATTGCTGGCTGGGCCCAGCAGTTATTGCCCATCCTTAGTTGCCCCTTGAAGGTGGTGGTGAGCTGCCTTCTTGAGCTGCTGCAGTCCACCTGATGTGGGTTGACCCACAATGCTTTTAGGGAGAGGATCGTGACCCAGCATCAGGGAAGGAACAGCAATGTATTTCCAAGCCAGTATGGTGAGTGGCTTGGAGGGGAACTTGCAGGTGGTGGGGTGGTCCCATGTCCTGAAATGTTTCTGACGTTAATTGACTTTGCCGTGCCTTTTTAAAATAGAAACTAATTCCTTTATGTGGGAAAATACAGAATGAAAAGGTGTAATCTTAAAAATAGAACCAGGCCAGTCATGAATGAAGTGAAAAAGAACTTAATCACTTTTAGCTTAATGGAATTGTAGAACTCGGTCTCAAAAATACACCATTGACGTTCAATCAGTTGAAAAACTGTTTGAAAAACATCATTCACAAGATGAGGCCACCATTGCATAGCTACCAACTATTGCCAGTCCCTAATTGCCCAGAGGGATTCTGTCAATGTCTTTTGACGGAATCACTGTCTAAATTTGTGAAGGTTATTTTTAGTATCAGTAAATGCTTCTAGTTTTCTGTCAAGCGGAATTAGAGTAATTTTTAGTTTCCACAAAATGAGTTAAATGGATACCATTAGTTAGCTTCTTTGAATGGCTTTCTTCACAGATGTTTCATTTGTGAAACTTTCAAGATGCCTGTTAAGACATCCAAGTTTCTTAGGGGGCTTGGTAGGATAGTTGTGGAAAGGTGGTTTTCCCCTTGTGGCAGAGTTGAGCTCCAGAGGGCACCATCTCGGAGGAAGAGGCCATGTATTTGAGAGAGAGAGAGACAAGGAGGAATTTCTCCTCTGAGGTTAGTGAATCAGTGGAACTCTTTATCACAGAGGGCTGTTCAAGGCTGAGATAGACAGATTATTAAGGGGTTTGAGGGTTATGGGGAAAGGGCAAGAAAGTAGAGATGAGAATTATCAAATAAGCCATGATCGTGTTGAATGGTGGAACAGACTTGATGGGCTGAATGGTCTACTTCTGTTCCAGTGTCTTATGGTCTTTAGCTCCATCTTCAATGGAAGATTGGGCTAAAGTTTTAAATGATTTGACAAACATAATCTCAGCCTTATTACATGTTAACACCGCAGTGAAAGATAGGAATTGCCAGAAGAAGAAAGATCCATCTAGTTTGTTTCTTATTATCTGGGCAGTCACATGGGCCATTGGTACTGGAATTATTGAGTTTGGATGCTTCGGTCTCTAGAAGGAAGTCGTTGATAATACACAGTTCAAGAACGTGATTGTGATAGTGATTAGTTGAAAAGAGATTGAGCTGGTCAAAAAGGAAGCAACTGGGCAGTCCGCCAGTGTCCTCTCTTTGGATGAGGTTGTGTAAAGCCATTAATAACCTGGGATGTACCAGGTAAACAGGCTGCAGTGAACCAGCCTTTAAGAAGCAACGTTGACCAGCAATGGTAAAGAGGCCATTCAGTGGAACAAACAGGCTTCATGTCACCAAAGCAATTGGATGAAATATTGCAAGCAACCTGAATATCTGGTGGGACTGAATCAGTTCTAAAATGTACATGTCAGCCTCAAGCTCTGATATGGTTTCTTCTGCCCCTGTTGGGTGAGGCTATTTCCTTTTTGTATCCCTGAACAGGGAGAAGAGTTGGAAAGCAGCGTAGTCACTATCTTTTGATTCATGGCTGCAGTTTGTTCATGTTTGGGAGAAATAACTTTAATTACAAGTTTCCGTGTCTCATTGTAAAGTGATTTTTCTGTTTTGCATTTTCCTAGGGAAAGACCCTGTCGACTATTGCTGTAATCCTTACAAATTTTCACCAGGGAAAACCACTCCCCACGGAAAAGTTCACACCGGGGCCAGTGATGGAAGAGGTAAGAGTTAAGAGATGCCATATCATTCGGGAATTTTTTTTTCGTGGAGTAGAATATTGCTTCTTTTTGCATGAATAGTTTAGATGAATATCATTAAATCGTGGTCAAGGCTATAAACTGCCAAACAGATTTATTAAACAATAAATGGATCAGTGAACATTGGAGCACTGTAGATTCTGCTTCATATATCTTCTGGCCTTGTGGAATGGCAGTGGGATAGGTCAGTGCACTGAGGTAAACGTTTTTTCCACTGATTTGTTCCCTGCAGTGGATCAGCTGCTTATCGCAGTTGGTGGTTTTCTGTCACTGTGTTCACCTCTTTCGGTTGTAATCCGAGCTGGGAGTGAGAGAGATGTTCTGATCCGTGTCCCATCTTTCAGCAAGCAAGGCTGGGATGGGCCTCCTGGGACTGAGTGTGATGAGTACTCCTTGGTATCCAAAGCTTCTATACCTTCCCACTAAAGCCTTGGACTTGACTGCTGATATTGTGTGACCTAACTCTCAGAAGTGTCGAGTTGCTGCTACCTGAAACCCAGTCCACCTGTGCTAATCCTCCCCATTCCTGCCCCATACTGCTACCCCCTCCTGCCCTGGTGGGGTTAGGAAACTGGAAGACAGAGGCACAGACGGAATGAGAGAAATGCAGAGAGCAAAACCACTGACCTGGGGTGGTTTAACATCTTCCAAATTGTAGGAAACAGGATTTTAAGGTCTATAAAAGGCATAGATAAGGTAGAGAACCAACAGCTTTTCCGCATGGTGGGGGAATCTTAAAACTAGAGGCCATAGATTTAAGGTGGGAGCGGGGAGATACAAAGAGTCCAGGGGGGCAATGTTTTCACATAGATGGTGGTGAGTGTCTGAAATAGTGGTGGAGGCGAGTACAATTTTGTCACTCAAACATTTGGACAGGTAACTGGATGGGTTTGGTATGGGGAGAGATATGGACTAAATGCAGGCAAGTGGGACAGTTTAATTGTGAAAACTGGGCTCATGGACAGGTTGGGCTGAAGGGTCTGTTTCGATGTTGGAAACCTCTATGACTCTATCATTACCATTGCCATGATTGCTGTCCTGTGGTTAACACAGCAGGAGATCCTTATGTAACAAAACTGGAAAAGTTGTTCAGCGCACTGTGCATTTTGTTGGCTACACCTCATGAATATGTCCCTCTGTTCAAACAGTTTGGACATCCCCACCCTATGGCCCATTTATAACTCATTAAACTGTCTAACCCCTTTTCTTATGATGGGCTTCCTTTGACTTGCGCCATGTTTTGCATATTGGCCCTGGCCAGTGACAGGGTTAATGATACAAATCCACTGCCCTCACACCTGCCTTTTATAAACAGATGGACTAATAGCCACTTTTCCAAGTTACCAATTTTCCAAAATTCCTGATGAAAGGCTTTTGCCCCAACATCGATATTCCTGCTCCTCGGATGCTGCCTGACCTGCTGTGCTTTTCCAGCACCGTGCACTTGAGATCTCCAGCATCTGCAGTCCTCACTTTTGCCTGCTTTTCCAAGTTAGCCAGTCCTGTATACTTACAGGCCATCGTGATCAAAGAATGCAGCATGGCCACCACTTACGTGGAGATGGGCTGGATCAACAGTGGACTGTGGCAAACTCTGCAATGTCTGCACTGTTGCCTGTCAGTGGTGTTGCCTGTCCCGAGAAGTTAATTCAGCGGCGACGCACGCTCAGTCCCTCTACCCACCTCCCAGGTGGTCCCACCTTGGTTGCTCCTGCTGCCCAGTATTCTCCAGCCATCACATCTCTCTTGCTTTTCCTCCCAGATCTGAGTAATTGATGCATTTTGATGGTACAGGGATAAATTAAATAAATAAATGCTGAACTGCTTTCTACCTTCTAACTCTAGGAACCATCTGGCTTTGCTGATGCTTTGGGGAAATCTTCTGCACGTAAAGCTAACGAGGAACTATCCAATACTTTCAAAATGCAAACAGGTAAATGCATTGTGTTTACCGTAGTAATGAAGGATAGTTTCTTGAAGTTGTTAGGAGTTATTAGCGTTGGAGGCATGCTTTCTACTTGGCGTCTTTGGTTCTTGTTATAAATTCTCCATGATAGTCAGACGTTTTAAAAAATAATGTTGAGTAGAGACACCATGAGTTCTGTTCTGTTGCCACACAAGATACCTCTGGCCCTCAGGCTGTAAAAGTTTGTGTTTTTTTTTTTGGCTGTGTGCCAAAAGTTAGGATCCTGTGACCTGTGTACTACAGTATCACGATGGGTATCTGGGAGTGATTGGAATGCTATAGTCAGACTACTGATGAACCACAGAAATTCCGTTGTGTTGTTCTTGGTTATTAGCCAGTGTCATTTAGTCTGTGTTTGTTTGTTTCTTGAATTTGAATTTATTTATTGTCACGTGTACCGAGGCACAGTGAAAAGCTTTGTCTTGCGAGCAATACAGGCAGATCACAGAGTTAAGTAGCATCAATAAGTAAATAATAGGTAAACAGCAGCAAAAACAAAAACACAGGTACAGGCGAATGTTAAGAGTTTGTGAGTCCATTCAATATTCTAACAACAGTAGGGTAGAAACTGTTATGAAATTGGCTAGTATGTGTGTTCAGGCTTCTGTACCTTCTCCCTGATGGTAGAGGTTGTAGAAAAACATTGCCAGGGTGAGATGGATCTTTGAGAATGCCAGTGGCCTTTCCTTGACAGCGGGCCTGGTAGATGGATTCTGTAGATGGGAGGTTGGCCTTTGTGATTGTCCAGGCCGAGTTCACGTTTAAAGGTAGTTGTTTTGGGGGAAAAAAAAGGTACCCGTTAATCTGATTGGACAGTCATGGAGGTTATTGACCATTGGTCCATTGACCAGCTGGCGAGGAACTTGTGTTGACTTCGACCGCCATATTTATAGAAGAAAGCGAAAGGCTTTCTCAGGACTGGGTGTTTTTGAGTGCCATATTGGGAGTAGTTTCTCTTTTTGACTCCAGTACTGCGGAATGCTCTGAGGATGTGAGTAAGTTTATTTGAGAAGCTTGTGAACGTGGGGTTTGGGTAGATGTTGTGCAGTGTGTCTGTCTGCCTTACTGGACTGGAATTACATAGCGATACACTTCAGCACCAGACAGGAGTGTCTCGATTGTAGGAGAGTCCCACCTCTGTGCAATTTGCCAGTGCAGTCCATTTCTACCTGAGATTGTTCAATATCTGTTCCCTTTCATCATCACCGAATAATGTAGGTGCTGACAACAGGAACAAGGCCACTGTAATCGATACCACAGGAAGCATTACTTCGTCAGGATCCAAACCCCACACATCTTCATATCCCAAAAGGTAATGGACTGTCAAATTAACCTGCATCCTTGCTTCTTGTTACTACTTTCTGTATTTGTAGTTATTTGCATAATTTTAAGCAATTAATTTTTATGCTTCACGGTCCTCTGTGCCAGCTTAGTAGTCCTTTATAAACTAATTGCTGTAGGTGTACTGGACGATGTACAATTCTGTTAAGCCTTGACATCATATGAATGCTGGCATTCTGAAGAAGTGTCGTACTGGACTTGAAAGCTTTTAACTTTGTTTCTCTCTCCACAGATACTGTCAGACCTGCTGAGTTTTTCCAACAATTTGTGCTTTTAGTTCTGTCCAAGCCATCGTGTGCTGAAGCCACCAAGTGATTTTTGTCCAGATTCATTGGAATGTGGAAGAATGAGGTGACCTTAATGAAACACGCAGGGGTTTTAGGGGACCAGACAGGGTGGGTGTGGAGAGATTGTTCCCCCCCCCCCCCCCCTCCTGGGAGAGTCTCAGACCAGCGGGCATCATCTCGGACCAAGAGTTTGAGTATTCAAGACCAGACCTGAGGTACTTCCTCTCTCTGAGGATAGTGACTCTGTAGGATTCTTTACCACAGGGCTGGGTCATTAAGTATATTCAAAGGAGACAGATGTTTAATCAGTGAGGCAATCAACAATAAAAGGGAAAAGGCAGGAAAGTATGGTGGAGGATGATCAGATCAGCCATAGTCACTTTGAATTCTCTCATTGAGGTTGGACGACATGGTGGCTCGGTGATTAGCATTGCTGCCTCACAGCGCCAGGGACCCGGGATTAATTCCAGCCTCGGGCGACTATCTCTGGAGTTTGTCTGTTGCCCATGTGTCTGCTCCAATTTCATCCCACAGTCCAGAGATGTGCTGATTAAGTGGATTGGCTGTGGGAAATTGCCCATAGAGTCCAGGGACCTGCAGGTTAGGTGGGTTAGCTATGGGAAATGCAGGGCTACGGGGATCGGGTAGCGGGGTGAGTCTGAGTGGGATGCTCTTCGGAAGGTCAGTGTTGACTTGATGGGGCAAATGGCCTGCTTTCACACTGTAGGGATTCTATGATTCCATGAATTCAATAAAAATGTGTGGCAGAGCAGAGTCTATGGGCTAAATGGCCTACTTGTCCTACGTTTCAAGGGGAGAGGTAAAAAGTTTAAGGCGATATATGTGGCAAGTACTTTACACAGAGGGTGGTAGGTGCCTGGAACGCGTTGCCAGCAGAGGTGGTAGGGGCAGGCAGAGTAAATTAATTTAAGATGTGTCTGGACAGATGCATGAGTAGGTGGGAAGCAAAGGGATACCGATGCTTAAGAATTCGGTGACAGGTTTAGACAGTGGATTTGGATCAGCTCAGGCTTAGAGGGCCAAAGGCCCTGTTCTTGGGCTGTAAATTTTCTTTGTTCTTTGTCTCATGCTGTTCAGGCTGTCACTCACATGCCTACTAATGTGGAGCTATTTCAACAGATACCCCAAAAGCATCTGAAATTCAGAGCAAAGCAGAAAGGAGGCATTTACACTGTGCCCTGCTGATTAGTACTTCAGTTCTCTTCCACCCTGGATACTCTGCAACATGTCATGTTCATGATATGTTTTCTTCAGTGTTAGAAAGCTGCTGACCCTCCGCTTGGGTTACCATTTTCCCTTCTGACTCTGAAGGTTGTGTGCTTCAGTTCCCATTCCAGGGGGTTGAGCACTAAACCCAGGATGGTATTCCCAATGCAGAGCAGGGGGGTTGCTACATTGTCAGAACTACCAGCTCTTGGTTGCAATGCTTCAAGGCCAAGTGTATTTTTTAATTATTTGTTCACAGGATGTGGGTGCCGCTGGCTGGTCGAGCATTTATTGCCTATCCCTAATTCCCCAGAGGGCAGTAAGAGTCTGCCACATTGTTCTGGAGTCACGTGTGGGTCAGACCAGATAACGCTGACAGATTTCTCCCTCCCTGAAGGACATCAGTGAACCCAATGGGTTTTTCCAGCAATGATAATCGTTGCCATGAGGCTAGATTATTCTAGATTTTTATTGAATTCCAATTTTGTTCTCTGTTATGATGGGATTTGAACTCTCTTACCAGAACATGAACCTAGGTTTCTGTAAAATCACCAACCCAGTGAAATTATCATCTCCCCTTTACCTTGCGTGAGTGAGTACCGAAAATCCCACGGTTTTGACATAGGTCAGAGAAATTTTTCTGGTGTCCTGGCTGAGCCTGATCCCTCAACCCAACACTTTGAAATAAGATTTTATCAATTATTGTCTTGCTGTGCAGAAAGCACAATTTTTTTTTTAACATTGCAACAATACCTACTCTCTCTTTGAAACTACAGCCCAGGCTATAAAAGGACAGGATCTGAGTACATGGAATGTGCTGTGTATATAAATGCACCTCTCAGGTTTTCTTTTCATGCTGTGGTGGTTTCTGAATTTATTTTGCTTCTTTTCTCCCGCTTTTACCTTTTACTCAAAGCTTGTGAGAAGATTTGTAGCTCGTTGTTGCGGTTCTGGTCGTCGAGCTGGGAATTTGTGTTGCAGATGTTTCGTCCCCAGTCTAGGTGACATCCTCAGTGCTTGGGAGCCTCCTGTGAAGCGCTTCTGTGATCTTTCCTCCGGCATTTATAGTGGTTTGAATCTGCCGCTTCCGGTTGTCAGTTCCAGCTGTCCGCTGCAGTGGTCGGTATATTGGGTCCAGGTCGATGTGCTTATTGATTGAATCTGTGGATGAGTGCCATGCCTCGAGGAATTCCCTGGCTGTTCTCTGTTTGGCTTGTCCTATAATAGTAGTATTGTCCCACAAGCAACATGAATTCGACTGGGACAACACTACTATTATAGGACAAGCCAAACAGAGAACAGCCAGGGGATTTCTCGAGGCATGGAACTCATCCACAGATTCAATCAATAAGCACATCGACCTGGACCCAATATACCGACCACTGCAGCGGACAGCTGGAACTGACAACCGGAAGCGGCAGATTCAAACCACTATAAATGCCGGAGGAAAGATCACAGAAGCGCTTCACAGGAGGATCCCAAGCACTGAGGATGTCACCGAGACAGGGGACGAAATGTCTGCACCACAAATTTACCTTTTTATTTACACTTTACCAACTAGAATGGTGTTTTGTGCAGGAAAAAAACAGAAAACGTTAAATACACGTACAGCAGCGATTCGGAAAAGGATGAAGAATGTATCTCCACAAAAAAGAAAGGTAAGTCTGTGACTGATGATCCGTTTCGTTCGCTAAATCTATCGGTACAGTTTACCCAATCCAAAACGATTTAACCAACGTGAACAACATATAATTTGATCACTTTGTTGTGAAGAGTGGGGTTATGCAGTCTGTGGATTATTGGTTCCTGTTGTAGGTTTTTATTCCCACTTTCTGCAATGTATTAGGTTTATGCTCAGCATCAGTAATCTGAGGTAATTCTAACAACGGAGTATATCCAATTTTTTCTTGTTTCAAAGTACACTACAGCAGCACAGTGGTTAGCATGGCTGCCTCACAGTGCCAGGGACCTGGGTTCAATTCCCGCCTCAGGCGACTGTCTGTTTGGAGTTTGCACATTCTCCCCATGTCTGCATGGGTTTCTGCCGGGGTGCTCCAGTTTCCTCCCACAGTCCAAAGACATGCAGGTTAGGTGGACTGTCAATGCTAAAAATTGCCCCGTGGTGTTTAGGAATGTGCAGTTTAGATGGGTTAGGAGGTGATAGGGATAGTGTTGGTGGGGATGGAGGGGTGGCCCATATCCCTCTAAACCTTTTTCTTATCCATGAACCTGTCAAGTGATCAGCCTACTCTGTCTCCAATCCCAGTCATTGGTCTGACTACTTCCTTTGATAGAATCCCTACAGTGTGGAAACAGGCCCTTTAGCCCAACTAGTCCACACCGACCCTCTGAAGAGTAACCCACCCAGACCGTATTGCTCTACATTTACCCCTGACTAATGCACCTAACCTACACATCCCTGGACACTATATAGGGCAATTTAGCATGGCCAGTTCACCTAACCTGCACATCTTTGGACTGTGGGAGGAAACCAGAGCACCCGGAAGAAACCCACGCAGACACAGGGAGAATGTGCAAACTCCACACAGACAGTTGCCCGAGTTTGGAATTGAACCTGGGTCCCTGGTGCTGTGAGACAGCAGTGCTAACCACTGAGCCACCGTGCCACCCCAAAATCTCTCAGCATTGGGTTATAGTCAAACAGGTTTATTTTGAAGTACTTGCTAGTCCACCCAGTCCCAACACCGGCACCACCTCATCAGAATCCATACACTCATTCACCCGAGGGTGGAATCAAATCCAGGTCCCTGGCGATGTGAGGCAGCAGTACTAAGCTCTGAGCCGCCATGCAAACCACCTTCCTTTACCGTGGGGCAACGTTTTTAAAAAAAATCCTCTTTCTGTATGAAGTTGTGCATCGGAACTTTGACACCATTCAGTCTCCAGCAAATGATTGTTGACCACTTGGCAAGCGTCACAAACAAATCACCTACCACGGCCAGTTTAATTAATTAACTCATTAGGATTTTCTAGTGTCTCCTTGGAAAGAATGGGTTTTTTAATGTCGAGATTTGACTTTAACTTTCCACCACGTTAATGCCATTCAGTTGACCATCTGGTGTTTTACAAGGCACAACTCTGTGCCACCACAGATTAGCTGATAAATAGTCCACATCTGATTCCTGTGTCTGTTCTTGAGTTTCTGTGACCACTCAGTCCATTCCTGCTGAGTTGCAAGAACATAAAACATAGGAGCAGAAATTAGGCCATTCGGCCCGAGTCTACTCCACCGTTCAAGCATGGCCGAAAAGTTTCTCAACCCCATTCTCCCTCTTTCTCCACATAACCCTTGATCGTTTTGACACTCAAGAACCTATCTATCTTCGTCTTAAATATACTCAGTGACCTGGCCTCCATAGCTTCACTCTCTCTGGCTGAAGAAGTTTCTCCTTATCTCCATTCTAAAAGGTCTTCCCTTTTACTCTAAGGCAGTGCCCTCCTGTCTCCTACCAATGGAAACATACAGAACATAGAACAGTACAGCACAGAACAGGCCCTTTGGCCCATGATGTTGTGCTGAGATTTAATTCTAATGTAAAATATAATAACTTAACCTACACACCCCTCAACTCACTGCTCTCCATGTGCCTGTCCAGCAGTCGCTTAAATGTCCCCAATGACTCCGCTTCCACCACTACTGCTGGCAATGCATTCCATGCATTCACAGCTCTCTGCGTAAAGAACCTACCTCTGATGTCACCTCTATACCTTCCTCCTAATATCTTCAAACTATGACTCCTCGTACCAGTCAACCCTGCTCTGGGGAAAAGTCTCTGGCTATTGACTCCAACTATTCCACTCATTATTTTGTACACCTCAATCAGGCCACCTCCCTTCTTCCTCCTTTCCAGAGAGAAAAGTCTGAGCTTTTTCAGCCTGCCTTCATAAGGCAAGCCCTCCAGTCCAGGCAGCATCCTGGTAAACCTGCTTTGCACCCTCTCCAAAGCCTCTGTATCTTTCCTAAAGTAGGGGCACCAGAATTGGACACAATATTCCAAGTGTGGTCTCACCAGGGATTCGTAGAGCTGTAGCAAAACCTCGCAGCTTTTAAACTCGATCCCCCTGTTAATGAAAGCCAAAACACCATATGCTTTCTTAACAACCCTATCCACTTGGGTGGCAACTTTGAGGGATCTATGTACTTGAACACCAAGATCCCTCTGTTCCTCCACACTGCCAAGAATCCTGTCTTTAATCCTATATTCAGCATTCGAGTCCGACCTTCCAAAATGCATCACTTTGCATTTATCCAGATTGAACTCCATCTGCCATTTCTCAGCCCAGCTCTGCAACCTGTCTATGTCGCACTGCAGCCTGCAGTAGCCCCCCATACTATAGGCGACACCTCCAACCTTTGTGTCATCTGCAAATTTACTAACCCACCCCTCAACCTCCTCATCCAAGTCATTTATAAAAACTACAAAGAGCAGAGGCCCCAAGTACAGAGCCCTGCAGGACACCATTCAACACTGACCTCCAGGCAGAATACTTTCCATCTACAACCACTCTCTTGCCTTCTGTCAGCCAGCCAATTCTGAATCCACATCTACTCTGTCCAGGCCATTCAGTATTCTGTATGTTTCAATTAGATCGTCCCTCGCCCTTCTAAACTCCATTGAATATAGATCCAGAGACCTCAAGCATTCCTCATATGTTAAGCTTTTCATTCCTGGGACTGTTCTTGTGAACCTCCTCTGAACATGCCCCAGGGTTAGTGTGTCCTTCCTGAGACATGGGACCCAAAGCTGCACACACTGCCCCAAAGGTGCTTGATGTTCACACACATTCATAAAATCATCACGTCATACAGCACAGAAACTGACCCTGCTGTTCATTCCTTCAGCAAAACAGAAACACTTCAAAACCAGTGACCTTTGGAATCAGCATGTCATCACTAGGCCTCTTCAGTTTTCTCCTCATTTGAGTTAATTTCATTTAATTTCATTTTGGCTAATCCAGCAAATTTTGGGTTCATATCCCCACTCTGTTGGAACAGTGCTGGTGCTTCAGAGAGGTTCTTAATTAACTGTAAACTGTGTGTTTTGAAACGTTTTGAGGTTGTGAAAGGCATTGAAGTGTAACAAGCTCTTTCAAAAGTCGTGGCTTTTTTTTCGCAGTGAAAACGCAACAGAAAAGTGCAACGGGTAAACGAACGGAATGGAACGCCACAAGTAGCGGGAGAAAAGGTGAACCGTTCAAAGTACACTCCGGTTTAAAGAGGATAGTTTCCATATATTTGGTGTAAAATGACATCGATTTTCGGAAATATGCCTGAGTAAATTCTAGGGAGGTCAGTTCTCTCTGTCTGCCAAAGCTTTAAAGCCATTGGTTCCACAGCAAAAAAAAAAGGCCCTTTGGCCAATCAAGTCTCTGCCAGTCCAAAGCAAGCACTTAACTATTCTAATCCATATCCCTTGCTGAAAATGTGTTGCTGGAAAAGCGCAGCAGGTCAGGCAACATCAGAGGAGCAGGAGAATCGACGTTTCAGGAATTCCTGAAGAAGGGCTCATGCCCGAAACGTCGATTCTCCTGCTCCTTGGATGTTGCCTGACCTGCTGCGCTTTTCCAGCAACACATTTTCAGCTCTGATCTCCAGCATCTGCAGCCCTCACTTTCTCCTAATCCATATCCCTTGCCATCCAGGGTTCACTGAATTTGTTGATCCTACCTTTTATCTTTAATGGAAGGTGTGAGAAGTGTAAACCTGTTTTCATTCCTGTGGGTGGGACTGTCTTTAAGGTGTTTTGCTACTGACTGCTACTTGCACTGAGAAAGTGGTGATGAGCTGCCGCCTTGTGGGTATATATTGCGGGTCCTTTAGGTTGACCAGGAACCGAAAGCTGGAAACTCCCTGGGTAGGATACTCCCTGCCCCTGAAAGGATGTGGACACTGGAGGTTCAGTTGGTAAAGGCCACTGTGATTGGCGAGTACAGAACAATGGGATACTCGACATTGAGGGGGAAATAAAAGTCCTGGTTTTCCACCCAAGCTTTTAATGGTGAGAGGGGAATCTCGCTAATGAGTGGTGAATGACCCATTGGCTAATCAGGAAATGTGTGATGCTTGCTATCTTACAGTGGAGATATTCTAGACTATAGCAGTTCCCAAAATGAAAGTCTAAGTGGGTTCCTGTTGCTCCAGTTTACTCCTCCAGCTATCCATCTTGGATAGTATTTCTCCCACACCTTAGGGCACACTCCGTGACCCACGGTTGTCTGCACTCTCCATTCACTAAGTTGGCATTAGCAAAGCACCAGCCTTACCTTGTCATCAGGGGTTTCTGTTCTGATACATTTCAGCACTTTGGAGTTCACAGACCTATTGCAGTGCCACACTGCTGCCAGTCTCATGACCTGGAACGGGGTATCTCTCTGGACTCTTAACTTGCTTTCTTACGGACTGACTTTGTGCCTGTTCACTTTGGATGCTCACAACATTGCCTTTTAGCACCGGCAGTCCTGTTTGACCTGTTTGACAACTATGTGCAGTCACGTGAGACTGTCGTTAGTCTCCATGCTGGTCATCTGCCAGTCTGGAAAGGTGGCGCTGTATCTGGATGAAGTAGGAAGCGCCAAGGGCAAGAAGGGTTATTTTTAGGTGGGGGATGAGGAGAGGTGTGTGTGGTGTGCATTAGTTGAGAACTACTGAGGGGAAAATGCTGCATGCAGTATTGAGCGTGGTACATGGACCTTGCTGGGCAGTGAATGGAGGAGCAGAGTTAGAATGAATGTGAGGTAGCAGAGAGAAGATGGTGGAGAACACCTTGTGGCATCACTGCACACTTCTCAAAACCCTGGACATCGCACTGACCCAAGTGGCTACTTCAGACCAGACTATTATGGTTTGACATGGTGTGCTGCAGGGAGTCGGTCAGACAGCATAGAAGCAGACTTTTCAGATCAACGGATCCATGCCAGCCAGATATTCTAAACTGAATTTAGTCCCATTTGCCTGCATTTGGCCCATATCCCTTTAAATCTTTCCTATCCCTGTCCAAATGTCTTTTAAATACTGTGATTGGACCCATCTCTACCACTTCCTCTAGCAGCTCGTTCCATTTACAAACTGCTCTCAATGTGAAAAAATTGCCCCTCAGGTCTTTTTTAAATCTTTCCCCTCTCACCTAAAACCTATGCCCTCTGGTTTTGAACTCCCCTAACCTGGGCAAAAGATCTTGGCTATACACCTTATTTATGCCCCTCACGATTTTATAAACATCTATAAGGTCACCCTCCTACGCTCCAGTGAAAAAGGCGCAGTCTATCCAGCCTCTCTTTATAACTCAAACCCTCCAGTCCCAGTAGCACCCTTTCCAATTTAATAACAACCTTCTTCTAGCAGAGCAACCAGAATTGAATACAGTACACCAGAAGATCCTGAACCAGGGATCATATCTCTGGTGGTGAGTGGAAAAGCTGCTATGCGGATGTCTGTTAAATGCTAATAAGGTGAGCAGTGGGAATTGTGTGAGGTAACTCAAGAGTTCGCAGAGAGAGAAACTCCCTGAGATGTTCCCCGAGTTTGACGCTCAGCTGATTTGTGGCAAAATTCAGCCCATTTGAGATATTTTTCAATCCTGTTGATTTTACTCATAGTACTGGACTCGAAAAGTTAACTTAGACGAAATGTCTGCAAATCAACTTCCCAGCTTGGTGAACATACCCATAACTACGACAAACGTTGACTCTTGTTCGTCTCCACAGATGCTGCCGACCAGCTGAGTTTCTCCAGCTATGTCTGCTTTTGTTAATTTCAGTTGTAGATTTGATTTCGTGGCTGTTTTGGGATATATAGTTTTGTTTTGTTGGCTATAATTTACACAATACTGTGAGGCCTGGATAGAGTGGATGTGGAGAAGATAGTCCCACAAATCGGAGAGACTAGGACCCGAGGGCACAGCCTCAGCCTCAGTGAAGGGATGACCCTTTAGGACTGAGATGAGGAGGAATTTCTTCAGCCAGAGGGTGATGAATCTGTCGGTGAGTGTACTTAAGTCAGATTGTTGATTGTTAAGGAGATCAAGGGTGACCGGGAGAAGGCAGGAGAATGGCGTCGACAAAGCCATCAGCCATGATTGAATTGAGGAGCCAATTCAGAAGGCCGAATGGCCTAATTCTGCTCCTGTATCTTGAGGTCTGATAGTCTTGTTTTAGAGGGATGTGCTTGAACAGATGGTTCCCCTATAAATGGAAATCTTTTTGCAATTGAAAGAATGTTTTTATTATTTTATTCATTCACAGAATGAGGGCGTTGCTGGCTAGGCCAGCCTTTATTGCCCATCCCTAATTGTCCAGAGGGCAGTTAAGGGTCAACTACATTGCTGTGGGTCTGGAGTCACATGTAGGCCAGGCCAGGTAAGGATGGCATTTTCCTTCCCTAAAGGACATTAGTGAACCGGATGGATTTTTCTGACAATTGACAATGGGGTCATGGTCATCATTAGATTTAGTTCCCAGATTTTCATTTTTTATTGAGATCTAATTCCACCATCTGCCGTGGTGGGATTTGAACCAGGGTCCCTAGAACATTATCTGAGTCTCTGGGTTAGCAGTCCAGTGATAATACCATTAGGCCATTGTTTTTGCAGGAGGCAATGTGCAAGTTTGTGAAAAAGAATGAAATAACCAGTCTCCTTGAAATAATTATTGCATTTTAAATGTAGTTTTCTTTTATTTGCCAGGCACTGCAGAGAGCAAGTCGCAGTCTAGTTGTGGCCTAATGGAGGATATTGATTTTGCAGCTGCTCTTGGCGGTGCTTCCAGTTCCACTTTAAAAAAGATCAAGAAAGGTAATACTTTATTTATGTGGGTAACTTGAGTTTAATTTTATCTTCCCTTCCCTGGCAGTTCTTCTGTTGTATGTAAATTCCAGCAAACTACTGTTAATTCAGCTACTGATTAAAGAAATCCCACAGGACATTCAAATACTGAAACAATTATTTAAACTTTACTGCATGAAGCAGCAAAATAAGACCTCACAGGTAAGCAAGTTAAGCTATTACCTGATTAATGGTGGAATGGTCCTAACCAACAGTGTCTTGTCGTTGAGTATGTCCAGATTTCAATTTATGTGTGGTGTGGTTCTCCAGAGTTCTGCTGAAGCTGAATTCTTATAGGATTTTCTATCTTGTTAAACTCATGGTGTGATATTATTTATGACACTTCTGCAGCTTGCTTGCTTTCTTATTGGGAGTGACAATCAGCTATTCTCAACCTACATCTCTGTTCCTTGTTACATTTGATGTTAGCTGTTTGTTCCAAATAGCTCCTGTTCTGCCATTAACTCCTTAAATTCTTCTACAAGGCAATCCTTTTCAAAGAATCCCTACAGTGTCAAAACAGGCCATTTGGCCATCAAGTCCACACCAACTCTCCTAAGAGCATCCCACCCAAATCTGGATTAGAGTGTGCTCGAAAAGCACAGCAGGTCAGGCATCATCCAAGGAGCAGGAAAATTGACGTTTCGGGCAAAAGCCCTCATCTCCCTACCCTATCACTCTGCATTTTCCATGGTTAATCTACCTAACCCACACATCCCTGGACACTATGGGGTAATTTAGCATAGCCAATCCTCCTAACTTGCACATCTTTGTACTGTGGGAGGAAACTGGAGCACCTGGAGGAAACCCACACAGACACGGGGAGAATATGCAAACTGCAATTCCAGCCCGAGGCTGGAATTGAACCCAGGTCCCTGGTGCTGTGAGGTGGCAGTGCTAACCACTGAGCCACCATACATACTGACATAAGGCAGCCAGTTACTAAACAGTTGTTTAAAATAGTTTTTTTTATTGTAGAGGTTTGACTCCGTTGCTTCCCAGGCATGGCTAATTGGCATATTTTTAAATCCTTGTCCATTTCACCTCCGGAAACAGTTTATTCCTGAAAGACTTATTGCTGGTTCTTTTCATCCATGAACAACTAGTAAAGTTCTGGAGTTAACATTGTCACACTTTGGATGTAGGTTTGCTCGCTGAGCTGGATGGTTCATTTTCAGACGTTTCGTCACCCTACTAGGTAACATCTTCAGTGGGCCTCTGGGCAAAGCACTGTTAATTTCTGCTTTCTATTTATATATTTGGGTTGGTGATGTCATTTCCTGTTTATTTTCTCAGGGGGTGGTAGATGGGGTCTAACTTGATGTGTTTGTTGATAGAGTTCCGGTTAGAATGCCATGCTTCTATTTAGCCTCTCATGACTGTGGTAGCAATTCACTCGCTTACAATTCTCCTGACTGTGTACAATTTTTTTTTAGTTCTATTGAGTTCTCATTGAAAATTACTGTTGAAATCTGAGCCTTCAGCAGTGCATTCTAGAATCCTCGTTCTCCATGTAAAATAAGGGATTCCTTTAAGCCTTTTTTTTCCTCCACTCTATATTCTTTTACAACCTAATTGGAATGCTTTTTTTCTTCATTCATTCACAAGATGAGGGCATCGCTGGCTGGGTCAGCATTTCTTGCCCATCTCTAATTGCCCAGAGGGCAGTTAAGAGTCAGCCACCTTGCTGCGGGTCTGGAGTCACTTGTAGGCCAGACTGGATAAGGATGGCAGTTACCTTCCCTAAAGAACATTTTAGCGAACCAGATGGGTTTTTTTACAGCAATCGACAATACATTCAGGGTCACTATTAAACCCTTTGTTCCATGTTTTTTGTTTTAAAAAGTTCAGTTCAAGTTCCACCATTAGCCCTGGTGAAATTTCAACCAAGATTAACAGGTCCAGCGCTAATACCATGAAGCCATCGCTTCCCTGTCTTGTGTTTCTTTGTAGATTTCCGAACTAGTGGAGTCTCAGGTTACAACATTTTCAATGGTACAAAGTCACTGAAGAAGAATTAATGATTTGGAGATCCTGGTGTTGGATTGGGGTGTACAAAGTTAAAAATTGGAAGCTAGTGCTTCCAGTTAAACCTGTTGGACTATAACCTGGTGTTGTGTGATTTTAAAGAATTAACACCTGCAATATATTTGGAGCCTTTAGGTGGTGCTAGTGGAGCATTCTCAAATTCCATATTCCAATATCTCTCCAATTCCTGCAGTTCATAGGCAGCAAGGTGTATTTAATTCCTTAGATTGAGAATTACAATACAGTGAATGTTCAGGTGAGTGAAGATTCTTAGTCTGGGTAAGAGATCCATGGGATGAATGCTTAAGAAACAGGAAGGCAAGGTGGAGCAAACTGGTCAGGTTACAAAACCTTTGTTTTATGATGGATACTCAACAATATCTGGTAACAGAAAATCGCTCTTGGACAGAAATGTAAGCAATTTTTAAAAAACCTCAGTTCAATTTATCTGACCCCTTAAAATAGTAAAATATCGTAAGGTACATCAGAGCAATTATTGAGCAAAGATCGACAGTGTGCTCCATAATTAAATATTAGGGCAAGTGACCAGAAGCTTAGTCAAGCAAATAGATTTTAAAGCTGGTTAAGAATAGAGGGGATTAGGGAGGGATTCCACAGGCCATCAAAGCTGAGTAATGATCAAATTATTTTATGCCAAATCTACTTACTAAGTTATACATGTTATCAGACTTAAAAAGCTAACTTAATGTTAAAAGGAACTCAATGTTCAGTTGCTCAGGCAGCATCTGTATAGAGAGAAAGTTGCTCACATTTTCAGCTTGAAGACTGCTCATATTTATCGAAATTTGTTTTTGTGTTTGATCAGGCTAAAGCTTGTTTTCATTGTTGTCGGTCATTCCTGAGCTCTGAAGAAAGGTCAGCTTGGAATGCTGGCCCTACATCCTCTCTCCTGTCTGACCCACTGAACATTCTTTCAGGATTTCAGCTTCTCCAATGTTTCAATTTTGTTTGGGTTTTTTTTTTAGGTTGTCCAAGCTCACAGCCCAGCACTAATACAGCGGCTAATGCAAAGGCGAGATCGACCCTGATAGTTTGTCCTCTCTCTGTGCTCAGTAACTGGATTGTAAGTGCACTTTGCCAACTTTGAATCATTCCTTCCAAATTTGGTTGAAGTCTTTGTCAATTTATTCCTCCTTGTTACTTTCAGTCCCGAAGGTACAACAACAGAACAATTGAAATAACTTGAAGTGCAAATCTATCTTTCAGGATCAGTTTGAGCGACATTTATGTCCCGATGTGAAATTGAATATGTATCTTTATTACGGCTCTGAGAGAAATAAGACTGCATCATTCCTCGCTGAGCAGGATATTGTACTGACCACCTACAATACGTTAACAGTCGATTATGGGGTAGGTGGTGAATATTAAATTGTTAAACTGTGAAGTCCATCGCTGTCATTGGTTTGCATGCTTTTTGGGCTGGTCAAGTCAAAACCCTTAGAACTTTGGAATGTAACCTTTTGTTTTTCAGACTGTTAAATGCTCCTTGAAAGTGGTCCTGAATTCTGAGATGTTCCTTTAAAAGTCCCCGTTCAGTGTCCTTTTAGAGGAGTGACTGTGTTTTTGCCATTTCACACGCTGCAGAAACCACTTTTTCATACAACAGTTTGCATTTTAATGGCGCCTCTTAGCGCAGTAAAGCATCCCAGACAAAGAAATTTAAAGGAAATGGATGCTGAGCCAAAGAAGGGGATTAGGGAGGGCAGATTTAAATCTTTGTCCAAGCCTTTATCGGTCAGAGTATTGAGTACAGGAGTTGGGAGGTCATGTTGCGGCTGTACAGGACATTGGTTAGGCCCCTGTTGGAATATTGCGTGCAATCCTTCCTATCGGAAAGATGTTGTGAAACTTGAAAGGGTTCAGAAAAGATTTACAAGGATGTTGCCAAAGTTGGAGGAATTGAGTTATAGGGAAAGGCTGAACAGGCTGGAGCTGTTTTCCCTGGAGCGTCGGAGGCTGAGGGGTGACCTTATAAAGGTTTACAAAATTATGAGGGGCATGGATAGGATAAATAGACAAAGTCTTTTCCCTGGGTGGGAGAGTCCAGAACTAGAGGGCATAGGTTTAGGGTGAGAGGGGAAAGGTATAAACGAGACCTACGGGACAACTTTTTCACACAGAGGGTGGTACATGTACGGAATGAGCTGCCAGAGGAAGTGGTGGAGGCTGGTGCAATTGCAACATTTAAGAGGCATTTGGATGGGTATATGAATAGGAAGGGTTTGGAGGGATATGGGCCGGGTGCAGGCAGGTGGGACTAGATTAGGCTGCGATATCTGGTCAGCAGGGACGGGTTGGACCGAAGGGTCTGTTTCCATGCTGTACATCTCTCTGACGTTGATTTTTAAAAGCTGGCCAATTGAAGACCCCACCCATCCTGGTTATTTTCTCCTCCATCATCTTCCGTCGGGCAGAAGTCATAAACGTTTGTATATACTTATGAATAGATTCCAGTCAGCTCCTTCCCTGCCGTTAACAAACTTCTGAATGGACCTCTCCAATTTTAAATTTAATATTGATCTTGCTCTCTGTGCACTGTCTCTGCAGCCGTAACATTGTATTCCACTACCCTATTGGACTGAATCATAGAATCCCTACAGTGTGGAAGTCTGTCCTTCGGCCCAGCAAGTCCACACCGACTCTCTGAAGAGTATCCTAACCAGACCCGTTCCCCTATTATTCTACGTTTACCCCTGACTAATGGACCTAACCTACACATCCCTGAACTCTATGGGCAATATAACTTGACTAATTCACCTAACCTGCACATCTTTGGATTATGGGAGGAAACCAGAGCAAACCCATGCAGGCACAGGGAGAACATGCAAACTCCACACAGACAGTCACCCAGGCTGGAACTGAACCCAGGCCCTTGACGCTGTGATGCTGCCGTCCTAACCACTGAGCCACAATGTCACCACTGCACACAAAACAAAACTTTTCACTGTACCTAGTTACGTGACAATAATAAATCAAATTCAGGAAGGAGAGGCAGAACGATTTAGGGGAGTTCTGGAGGGTGGGACCTAGGCAGCTTGAATGCCCATGTGCTGGGGGCAATGGGAGGGCTGAGGGAAAGACTGCTGCAGATAAAACATGGCAATCGGTTGAGGGTTGGTAAGGCTGGAAGAGTGATGTGGAGGGATAGGTAAACAGAAGGAATTGAAGAACAAGTTATTTTACATGTGAGGCAATGGCTTAGAGCCAATCATATTTTAGCCTGGGTGGTGAGCAAGTGTGATAAATTGTGGGATAAGATGCAGAGAGTTTTTGGCTGAGGATAGGTAGCTGTTCAGGAGAGGAATTGAGTAGCCATTGGAGTTGGATGTAGCACTTCAATGGATGGAAGTTTAGTGGGCAGGCGGCGGCAGGGAGCAGGCACAGTCTACGTACTGAATGATTTGCCATAGTTCTAATCAATGATGGAGCAGGCTCGAAGGGCCGAATGGCCTATTCCTGCTCCCATTTTCTAAGTACGGGCAGGTTACGATAGGTTTAGCAGCATCCAATATTGTTAATGTGGTACTTTACAAATTTAGTGTACAGAAAATGTGGCAATGAAAACTCAGCTGAGGTCATTCAGATCTTTTCAGTTTGAACCAGTATTACTGATGAGCAGGAAATAGTATTGATTTCCCTACCTCCTAGTTGCTGTCAAAGGTGCGCATATAATTGTGACACCTATTTCCCCATCACAGGATTTATATTATCAAAAGGGTCTTAATGATTAAATGGCAGGGAAATGGAGAATATGTGATGCAGTATCTGAGGAAGTTAACACGGTTAAAAGCAATGGGAACTGACATTAACTGAAGGTCAGGAATATTTTGATTCCTGCATGGGTTATGATGACAAACAGGCGTGGGCACAGTACTTCAACTGAATTAATAATGCAACAGAGTTGTAATCGAAGTTGCTTCCATTATGCTGTGCTCCGCGATATTCAGTTAGGGGAGAGTTACACATTTGAAATGAGGATGGACCTGCTATACAACATGATGTTTAAAACCATAAAACAGTATTGTTTGCAATGGAAGACTAAATATTTTATGCATTTTCTTTGTGTGTGTGTGTGTGTGTGTGTGTGTGTGGTGTGTATGTATGAATCTGTTTGTGTGTGTGTTGGTTGTGTGTAAATGTGCTGAAGGTTACCTATCAGACAACATTTGACTACAGTACTTTTAAAAGTATCTTATAGGCTGCTTTGGGATAACCTGATGTCATGAGGAGCACTATATAAATACAGTTCTTACTTCAAGAACAGCCACAGAATTAATTCCAAGTGTAACTATGTTTACTTATGACAAAGGATTAGAGCTCATGTGTAGAGGGGAACATTTATCAGGGACACCTTTTTGATTTAGCTACCTGAATTTTTCACAGTCCTCCAAAGCATCATTAACAATATTGAGCTGTTTTTATAATGACTCGGTAATGTTGAAAATCTTTTTCTACCTTTCAGATGTAATTATGACTCTTTTATAGCTGTAGAATCTGAGAAAAGGTAGGGATTGATTTCCCTGTCACTTGGGTGTATAAGTGGTAGTGTGATGAACCACTCGTTATAGAAATGGACTGATTTCATTTTGCTTGGTTTGTACCACAATGAAAGCAGGGTGGTTTCTGCTCCTGGTGACCAGAGCACACCCTAGGTGGCAAGTGGGCAATCTAACCCTTCAGGTACTTGAGCTTGAAGATTAAAAATGGTAACTTCCTGGTTTTATGTAAAATTTAGCCCATGGCAAATGGAGTTTAATATAGATAAATGTGAGGTCTTGCATTTTGGAAAGTCAAATCAAGATAGGAGTTGGGCCTTAAGGAGTGTAGCGAAACAGACGGACCTTAGTTCAGGCGCACGGTTCTCTGAAAGTGGTGTCACGGGCAGTGAAGGCGGCTTTTGGCACACTGGCCTTCATCAGTCACGGCATTGAGTGTGGACGTTGGGAAGTGATGTTGGTGAGGCCACGTGTGGAGTGTTATGTTCAGTTTTGGTCACCTTACTAAAGGAAGGATGTTATTAAACTGGAAAGAATGCAGAAGAAATTTGCAAGGATGTTGCTAGGACTCATTGGCCTGAGCTGTACGGACAGGTTGGACAAGCGAGGACTTTTTCTTTAGAGCATAGACTGTGGGCAGATCTTACGGAAGTATTTCATATCATGAGAGGCATGGCAGGGTGAATGCACTCAGTCTTTTTCCCAGGGTTGGGGAATTGAGGACTAGAGGGCAAAGAATAAAAGGGAACCTGAGTGGCAATTTTTTTTTTAACATGAGGGTTGTACGCATATGAAATAAGCTGCCAGTGGAAGTGGTTGAGGTGGGTACATTAACAGTAGCTAAAAGGCATTTTGACAAATACATTGGCAGGAAAGGTTGAGAAAGATATAGGCTGTGTTAGGAAATGGTGATAGTGGATGGACATTTTGGTCGGCGTGGGCCAGATTGAGTCAAGGGGCCTGTCTCCGTGCTGTAGGACTCTGACTCTAGTCATTCAGTTGGGCATTCAGGCTCTGAAATTCCACTTAAACCTTTATTGGAGAGTAACAGGAATTAGGTAGGACTGGGCATTGCATATATGAATGGGACAGCTCAGATGATATACAGTAAGCATTACATCAGATTGAATTCCAGGTTTGTGTAAATTACACAAGATTATATTACATTAAGTTTATTGGTCTAACAGTAAGTTTGGAGTGGACACTTCTTTTTTCAAAAAGTGAGTTGGGGAGCGGCATTTTAAAACACACCTGAAAGCTACATTGAGAGAGTTAAGGTGCTCAGCGCTGGCTTTAATGCTTTGAATGGGCTTCTGAATTTTTATTCAAATGTGTCAAATCGATACCAGAAGAGAATTCTAAGCTGTTTTGGAATATTACGGTCTAAAGTGCTGAGCAATTCAGGCAACTAGAGCAAAGCTGTGTCCCTATAACCTTCCCTATAGGTGTGAGCTGTATCCTTCAATTTAAATTTTAAATAAAAACCAATGCCACATTGGTGTAGGGGGTTGTCTGAATGATTAGATTAGATTCCCTACAGTATGAAAACAGGCCATTTGGCCCAACATGTCCACACTGACCCGCCGAAGAGTAACCCACCCAGACCAGTTTCCCCTCTGACTAATGCACTAACACTACAGGCAATGTAGCAAGGCCAATTCACCTAACCTGCACATTTTTGGGAGGAAACCAGAGCACCCAGAGGAAACCCACGTAGTCACAGGGAGAATGTGCAAACTCCACACAGATAGTGGAGGCCAGATTCGAACCTGGGACCCTGGTGCTGTGAGGCAGCAGTGCTAACCACTGAGCCCCCGTGCCACCTTCAAATGCACGAAGTAGCTGTGGAGTGAAGTGTGAGAGTGTTGCACTGGATTTTCTATCGCCTCCCATTTCCCTGTAGTGATTATGATTAACTTGTCCTTACAGAGTGGGAGTGCCAGCCCCCTGCACAAAGTGAAGTGGCTCCGTGTGGTATTGGATGAGGGCCACACCATACGGAATCCAAATGCCCAGCAGACCAAAGCTGCACTCACACTAACTGCTGAGAGACGATGGGTACTAACAGGTAAGGCTGAGAGATGTCTGTTGTACTGACTTGGGCTGGATTTTCTGGTGGAATTGTTGAGTTTAGGGATGTTAGCGTTTTGCTGCTTTTAGAGTATCAGTCAGACAGGAGGTTTTGGTCACTGTACATGACTCCATTAAATGTGCAAATGACAAAACTGCTGCCTGGTTGACCAAAAGCTATCACTAGTATCTTGCAGTGAGGCAAGGTTTTTGGAGGAAACTTAATGACCGGGTTAAACTCAAGTCGGATGTTCTTAATCACCAGGGAGTGTAGACAAGGGAGTCACAGTTTTAGTACACGGGGTAGACCTTTATTTAGGACAGAAATGAGGAGAGAATGCTTCACCCATAGAGTGGTGATGCTGTGGCATTCTCTGCCATAGAAAATAATTGAGGCCAAAATCATAGAATACAATTCCTACACTGTAGGTAGAGGCCATTTGACCCATCAGGTCCATACTGACCCTTCAAAAGGCAATCCCACCCTATTCCCAAACCCCTCACTTCCATGGCTAACCCACGTAGCCTGCACATCCCTGGCTCCTGTGGACAATTTCCCACTCCACTTAACCTGCACACCTTTGGACTGTGGGAAGGAACCAGAGCACCAGAGCAGACATGGGTGGGAATGCACAAACTCCAAACAGACAATCACCCGAGGCTGGAATCGAACTCCTGTCCCTAACTGTAAAAGGCAGTGATGCTAACCACTGAGTCACTGTGTCACCCCATTGGATGTTTTCAAGAAAGAGTTATGATATAGTTCTTAGAGCTAAGATGATCAAAGGGTATGAGGGAGAAAGCAGAAGCAGGTTTCTGAGTTGGGTAATTGGCCAAGACCATATTGTATGGTGGAATAGTCCTGAAGGGCCGAATGGCCTATTCCTCTTCCTATTTTCTGTGGTAAAATACATTGAACTGGACCTATCTGATATGTATACATTAAACCCAATAGCTGTCTTGCCCATTCCAGAGTTACTAAAATATTAAGTGTGCTGAGTTTCATTTACTGAGCTGTTAGAAATGTTCTAGAGGGAGCTGTTTGTGTGTTCGCAGTCGCTGTTGGTTTACTTGTGGTTTTTATCAATGCTGCAATAACTGAAGTTGTCACTCACCAGGGGGAGCTAATATGCAGAAAGTATTTCAATTGATCTCCATTATGTCACCTAATGAAACATCTGAAAGGCATCATCTCTGTGTGGCTCAGCTGGTAGCACACTCTCCTTCCAACCAGACGTTTCCAGGTTCAAATCCTGCTCCAGATGGTTGGAACAGATCGGAGATGTGGTGATCTAGTGGTACTGCCACTGGGCAATCCAGAATCTCAGACTAATGTTCTGGGGATATGGGTTCAAATCCTATCTGTGCAGTATCATTATTACAGGTAACGATGCTGTGCATTTGCCCTTCAGCGTGATTTTCCTAAGGTCTTGACTTTTTCATTCATTTACAATATGGTCACAACAGTAGTCTGCTCTCAAACTTTATGGCACATCGAAACCAAGACTTGCCTATGAATGTCACTCTCTCGGCTTGGGGGATCTGTTAGCTCAGCTGGCTGGATGGTAGGTTTGTGATACAAAGTGAAGCCAGCAGTATGGGTTCAAATCCTGCCCCGACTGAGGTTACTCTCCCTCTTGACCTGTCCCCTCTCCCGAGGTGTGGTGACACTCCAGTAAGCCACCACTGATCGTCTGTCTCTGACGTAAGACTGTGCCTGTGGTGACTTTACCCTTTTACAATCTTGAAAATCGCTTATAGTGGAGAGGAGATTTATTAAAACATGTAGCTATTTATTCAGTATGATTCTGCTGCAGGCACGCCGATTCAAAACTCCTTGAAGGATCTTTGGTCCATCCTTTCGTTTCTGAAGTTGAAACCATTTACAGACCGACAGTGGTGGCACCGGACTATCCAACGGCCTGTAACCATGGGGGATCAGCATGGTCTCAAGTAAGCATCTCTGATCTTGAATGTTGCTGAGAAAGGGCACATTTCATCGAATCACTTCATCTTCTGCTCATCAGGACAATTCGCAAGAAATATTGATGTAAAGGGGATGGACGGTTTTATACTGTAAAAGAGTTTCTTTAGTTGACAGGTGGACTCTGGTCAAAGCTTTGCCCTTAGGAATAAATGTGAAAACTGAAGAAGAGTCACATCAAAATTGAAAAGTTAACTCTCTCTCCCACCCCTTCCCTCCATGTATCCTGAATTAATCAAGTCCCATTTGCCAGCATTTGAGCCACATCACTCTGAACCCACCTATTCGTACAACCATCCAGATGCCTTTTAAATGCTGTAACTGTACCAGCCTCCACCACTTCCTCTGGCAGTTCATTCCATACACGCACCACCCTCTGCGTGAAAATATTGCCCCTTAGGTCCCTTTTCAAATCTTTCCCCTCTCGCCCTAAACCTATGCCCTCAAATCCTGGACTCTCCCACTCAGGGAAAAAGACTTTGTCTATTTATGCTATCCGTGCCCCTCGTGATTTTATAAACCTAAAAGGTCACCCCTCAGTCTCCGATGCTCCAGGGAAAACAGCCCCAGCCTGTTCAGCCTCTCCCTATAGTTCAAATCCTCCAAACTTTGCAACATCCTTGTAAGTCTTTTCTGAACCCTTTTAAAGTTTAATAACATCTTATGGTCTTATGGTTTATTGTTGTTAGCTTAACTGGTGTATAAAATTCCACACTGGTAATGTTATTGAAGACAGCATAACTGTTGTATTCCGTGCAAAGCTGCAGGATTTTAATGCCTTTCTGTTCTTCAGACGGCTGCAAGCATTAATAAAAAACATTACCTTGCGAAGAACCAAAGCCAGTAAGGTAAATGGCAAACCTGTAATCGAGCTCCCAGAGCGTACGGTTTTTGTGCAGCATATAACCCTAACCGATGAAGAGAACCAAATCTACGAGTCAGTAAAGAACGAAGGCCGGGCCATCATCGGCAGGTGAGACTCTGAAGAAACTCCCAGTCTCCAGTTCAGAAAGTGGAGGCAATATGATGTTATCTCATTGTGCATGGAACAACATGTGACTGTTTTATTGTAATGTAGATGTTTTATTTGTGGAAGCCACAAAGACAATCCAGTAGTTTAAAAAAAACAGTAGTAGAGAGAAACCTCGATTATCCGAATATCGGATTATCTAAAGGGAATCACAAAGTCCCGCTAGAAACTTTACATCAAAGAGCTGTTTCAAACCTGATCGCGTCTTTTGTTTCCAGGTACAATGATTAAAAACGAACTCTGCTCGCTTAAATGCTGTGGAGAACTATCCTGGGCAGTCCAGTCTCTCTCTCTCCCTCTCTCTCTCTCTCGCTCTCGCTCTCTCTCTCTCTCTCTCGCACGCGCTCTCTCTCTCACTCGCACGCGCTCTCTCTCTCACTCGCACGCGCTCTCTCTCTCACTCGCACGCGCTCTCTCTCTCACTCGCACGCGCTCTCTCTCTCACTCGCACGCGCTCTCTCTCTCACTCGCACGCGCTCTCTCTCTCACTCGCACGCGCTCTCTCTCTCACTCGCACGCGCTCTCTCTCTCACTCGCACGCGCTCTCTCTCTCACTCGCACGCGCTCTCTCTCACTCGCACGCGCTCTCTCTCTCACTCGCACGCGCTCTCTCTCTCACTCGCACGCGCTCTCTCTCTCACTCGCACGCGCTCTCTCTCTCACTCGCACGCGCTCTCTCTCTCACTCGCACGCGCTCTCTCTCTCACTCGCACGCGCTCTCTCTCTCACTCGCACGCGCTCTCTCTCTCTCACTCGCACGCGCTCTCTCTCTCACTCGCACGCGCTCTCTCTCTCACTCGCACGCGCTCTCTCTCTCACTCGCACGCGCTCTCTCTCTCACTCGCACGCGCTCTCTCTCTCACTCGCACGCGCTCTCTCTCTCACTCGCACGCGCTCTCTCTCTCACTCGCACGCGCTCTCTCTCTCACTCGCACGCGCTCTCTCTCTCACTCGCACGCGCTCTCTCTCTCACTCGCACGCGCTCTCTCTCTCACTCGCACGCGCTCTCTCTCTCACTCGCACGCGCTCTCTCTCTCACTCGCACGCGCTCTCTCTCTCACTCGCACGCGCTCTCTCTCTCACTCGCACGCGCTCTCTCTCTCACTCGCACGCGCTCTCTCTCTCACTCGCACGCGCTCTCTCTCTCACTCGCACGCGCTCTCTCTCTCACTCGCACGCGCTCTCTCTCTCACTCGCACGCGCTCTCTCTCTCACTCGCACGCGCTCTCTCTCTCACTCGCACGCGCTCTCTCTCTCACTCGCACGCGCTCTCTCTCTCACTCGCACGCGCTCTCTCTCTCACTCGCACGCGCTCTCTCTCTCACTCGCACGCGCTCTCTCTCTCACTCGCACGCGCTCTCTCTCTCACTCGCACGCGCTCTCTCTCTCACTCGCACGCGCTCTCTCTCTCACTCGCACGCGCTCTCTCTCTCACTCGCACGCGCTCTCTCTCTCACTCGCACGCGCTCTCTCTCTCACTCGCACGCGCTCTCTCTCTCACTCGCACGCGCTCTCTCTCTCACTCGCACGCGCTCTCTCTCTCACTCGCACGCGCTCTCTCTCTCACTCGCACGCGCTCTCTCTCTCACTCGCACGCGCTCTCTCTCTCACTCGCACGCGCTCTCTCTCTCACTCGCACGCGCTCTCTCTCTCACTCGCACGCGCTCTCTCTCTCACTCGCACGCGCTCTCTCTCTCACTCGCACGCGCTCTCTCTCTCACTCGCACGCGCTCTCTCTCTCACTCGCACGCGCTCTCTCTCTCACTCGCACGCGCTCTCTCTCTCACTCGCACGCGCTCTCTCTCTCACTCGCACGCGCTCTCTCTCTCACTCGCACGCGCTCTCTCTCTCACTCGCACGCGCTCTCTCTCTCACTCGCACGCGCTCTCTCTCTCACTCGCACGCGCTCTCTCTCTCACTCGCACGCGCTCTCTCTCTCACTCGCACGCGCTCTCTCTCTCACTCGCACGCGCTCTCTCTCACTCGCACGCGCTCTCTCTCTCACTCGCACGCGCTCTCTCTCTCACTCGCACGCGCTCTCTCTCTCACTCGCACGCGCTCTCTCTCTCACTCGCACGCGCTCTCTCTCTCACTCGCACGCGCTCTCTCTCTCACTCGCACGCGCTCTCTCTCTCACTCGCACGCGCTCTCTCTCTCACTCGCACGCGCTCTCTCTCTCACTCGCACGCGCTCTCTCTCTCACTCGCACGCGCTCTCTCTCTCACTCGCACGCGCTCTCTCTCTCACTCGCACGCGCTCTCTCTCTCACTCGCACGCGCTCTCTCTCTAAATCGCACGCGCTCTCTCTCTCACTCGCACGCGCTCTCTCTCTCACTCGCACGCGCTCTCTCTCTCACTCGCACGCGCTCTCTCTCTCACTCGCACGCGCTCTCTCTCTAAATCGCACGCGCTCTCTCTCTCACTCGCACGCGCTCTCTCTCTCACTCGCACGCGCTCTCTCTCTGTCCCCCCCCCCCCGTCTCTTCCCCCCCCCCCCCCGTCTCTCTCTCCCCCCCCCGTCCCTCCTCTCCCCCCCCCGCCCCGTCTCTCCCTCCCCCCCCGTCTCCCTCCCCCCCCGTCTCTCTCCCCCCCCCGTCTCTCTCCCCCCCCCGTCTCTCCCCCCCCCGTCTCTCCCCCCCCCGTCTCTCCCCCCCCGTCTCTCCCCCCCCCCCCGTCTCTCCCCCCCCCGTCTCTCCCCCCCCCCGTCTCTCCCCCCCCGTCTCTCCCCCCCCCCGTCTCTTCCCCCCCCCCGTCTCTTCCCCCCCCCCCCGCCTCTTCCCCCCCCCCGCCTCTCCCCCCCCGCCTCTCCCCCCCCGTCTCTTCCCCCCCCCCGCCTCTCCCCCCCCGCCTCTCCCCCCCCGTCTCTTCCCCCCCCGTCTCTTCCCCCCCCCGTCTCTTCCCCCCCCCGTCTCTTCCCCCCCCCGTCTCTTCCCCCCCCCCCCGTCTCTCCCCCCCCCCCGTCTCTCCCCCCCCGTCTCTCCCCCCCCCGTCTCTCCCCCCCCCCGTCTCTCCCCCCCCCCGTCTCTTCCCCCCCCCCGTCTCTTCCGCCCACCCCCCGTCTCTTCCCCCCCCCGTCTCTCTCCCTCCCCCCCCGTCTCTCTCCCTCCCCCCCCGTCTCTCTCCCTCCCCCCCCGTCTCTCTCCCTCCCCCCCCGTCTCTCTCCCTCCCCCCCCGTCTCTCTCCCTCCCCCCCCGTCTCTCCCTCTCCCCCCCGTCTCTCCCTCCCCCCCCCCCCCCGTCTCTCCCTCCCCCCCCCGTCTCTCCCTCCCCCCCCCCGTCTCTCCCCCCCCCCCCCCCGTCTCTCCCCCCCCCGTCTCTTCCCCCCCCCCCCCGTCTCTTCCCCCCCCCCCCCAGTCTCTCCCCCCCCCCCCCGTCTCTTCCCCCCCCCCCCGTCTCTCTCCCCCCCCCCCCCGTCTCTCCCCCCCCCCCCCCCCCCCCCGTCTCTCCCCCCCCCCCCCCCCCCCCCCCCCCCCCGTCTCTCTCTTCCCCCCCCCCCCCCCCCCCGTCTCTCTCCCCCCCCCCCATCTCTCTCCCCCCCGGTCTCTCTCCCCCCCCCCCCCCCCACCGTCTCTCTCCCCCCCCCCCCCCGTCTCTCTTCTCCCCCCGTCTTCCCACCCCCCCCCCCCGTCTTCCCACCCCCCCCCCCCGTCTTCCACCCCCCCCCGTCTTCCCACCCCCCCCCCGTCTTCCCACCCCCCCCCCCGTCTTCCCACCCCCCCCCCCGTCTTCCCACCCCCCCCCGTCTTCCCAACCCCCCCGTCTTCCCACCCCCCCCCGTCTTCCCACCCCCCCCCCCGTCTTCCCAGCCCCCCCGTCTTCCCAGCCCCCCCCCGTCTTCCCACCCCCCCTGTCTTCCCACCCCCCCCCCGTCTTCCCACCCCCCCCCCCCGTCTTCCCCCCCCCCCCCGTCTTCCCCCCCCCCCCCCCCCCCCCGTCTTCCCCCCCCCCCCCGTCTTCCCACCCCCCCCCGTCTTCCCCCCCCCCCGTCTTCCCCCCCCCCCCCGTCTTCCCACCCCCCCCCCGTCTTCCCACCCCCCCCGTCTTCCCACCCCCCCCCCGTCTTCCCACCCCCCCCCCCGTCTTCCCACCCCCCCCCCGTCTCCCACCCCCCCCCCCCGTCTTCCCCACCCCCCCCCCCCGTCTTCCCACCCCCCCCCGTCTTCCCACCCCCCCCCCCCGTCTCTCTCCCCCCCCCCCCCCCCCGTCTCTCTCCCCCCCCCCCCCGTCTCTCTCCCCCCCCCCCCCCGTCTCTCTCCCCCCCCCCCCGTCTCTCTCCCCCCCCCCCCGTCTCTCTCTCCCCCCCCCCGTCTCTCTCTCCCCCCCCACCCCCCCGTCTCTCTCTCTCCCCCCCCCCGTCTCTCTCTCTCCCCCCCCCGTCTCTCTCTCCCCCCCCCCCCCCCGTCTCCCCCCCCCCCCCCCCGTCTCTCCCCCCCCCCCCCGTCTCCCCCCCCCCCGTCTCTCCCCCCCCCCCCCCGTCTCTTCCCCCCCCCCCCCCCCCGTCTCTCTCTCTCCCCCCCCCCCCCCGTCTCTCTCCCCCCCTCCCCCGTCTTCCCACCCCCCCCCCCGTCTTCCCACCACCCCCCCCCGTCTTCCCACCCCCCCCCCCCCCCGTCTTCCCCCCCCCCCCACCCAGATAATCTCTCCAACATTGTCCTGTACAGGGCAGAGGTGGAACCTGTCAAAAAGGGGTGTGCGCGTCTATTTGGTCACGTATCCCCAAAAAGGCAGCAGCAGTTTTACTATTAGTGTACAGTCCGGCTGCCATGGGGGGGGTGGGGACACAGACGTGGGTCAGCTGGTGGGTGGGGATGGACAGGGGAGCGGGTTTGGGGATGGTGGGGGGGCGGGGTCTCGTGCACAGTGTGCTTCTGCCTCGTCTCCTGAACGGGGAACAGACGTCACAGAAAACTCCGAGCCCCAGAGGAAATCCATTAACTGAATAATCAATTATCTGAATGAAATAGTGCCCGCCCCTCTCGTTTGGATAATCGAGGTACCTCGGTACTTGGAAATGAATGCACTGGAGCATTGGTCTAAGGTAGACCAGATAAGACGGGCCAGTATACAATCATTCACAAGTTTTACTGGGATTGTTTCTGAATACATGCCTTGTGTAGATACGTTTGATAGTGTGATTTTGATTGTTTAATTATATAATCAAGTATATCAGAGTGCTTAAATATTATTTTAGTGGACAGAAAACCGTGAGTTTGAGGTCTTTAGTTTCTCCATACGATACTTGGCAAAGATAAACATTTCATTTTAAATTCTTTACTGCAGCTGGGACTTCATATTTTTGATGAAGTGCTTCAGCTTCTGTGGCAGTGCTCATGGACAAGATAGAAATAATCTGCAATTGTCTTAAATTCTTTTCTCACTCTCCCGTTCTCTCCTGTTTTGCTGAGCACTTCGGGGAGGATGCCATTTGGTGGCTGTCTCACCCTGCTGTATGTGTAAAGCCTTGACAACCCATGAGTCCAGGGAGGACACGGCGCTGACTGAACATATCAGTTTGCTGCTTTCAAACACACACGTCCACCATTTAACACTTACCTGCCTTACAACATTTTTCAGATATTTCAGTGAAGGATCCGTTTTCACACATTATGCAGATGTCCTCGCTATCCTCGTCTGGCTGAGGCAGCTGTGTTGTCATCCGCGTCTGTTTGCAAATTCTTCAGCTGTAATGGGTTCCTCAGGTGGGTGCAGCTGACTCCGAACTTCTGTCATTATCCTAACGTCAATAAAACAGGAGACTGTATCAGAGACGTTTGATATACAATTGAGGTTCATGAGATTTGAATGGGCAGTGTGAATACAAAATGGACTGAGATAGAACCATGGGTTTTCCCACAGTAGGGTGGTAGTTGTTTATTGTCGTGTGCCCTAGGGGTCTTTTGGAATGAATGGTTGGTTGATTGGATTAAATTAGATTAGATTACTTAGTGTGGAAACAGGCCCTTCGGCCCAACAGGTCCACACCGACCCGCTGAAGCGCAACCCACCCAGATCCATTCCCCTACATTTACCCTTTCACCTAACACTACGGGCAATTTAGCATTTTCCAATTTACCTAATCTGCACATTTTTGGACAGTGGGAGGAAACCGGAGCACCCGGAGCAAACCCACGCAGACACTGGGAGAATGTGCAAACTCCACACACAGTTGCCCGAGGCGGGAATTGAACCCGGGTCTCTGGCGCTGAGGCAGCAGTGCTAACCACTGTGCCACCGTGCCACCCAAAAAGAAAAAGAAAACGCCACTTCGCAGCCAAGGAAGCAATTGGAGAGAGAACAGTGAGCACTCCACCCCTGGGTGGTTGATTTATTATCACGTATCTAGGGAGGTACAGTGAGAAAAGGGTTTTGTCACCACAATCCAGCACCATTTTAAGTTACAAAAGAATGCATGTAAAGAAAAGTTCACCTTCAATGTCCCAAACGCTGCTCCAGGGTTTCTGCAATGCTTCCACAAGAGTAGGCCTCAAGGAGTTCCCTGCTCCAGATACAGCACTGATGATGCTGATGCCCCAGGAGATCCTGGCTCCTGGTGCCACCCGCTGCCTCAGTCACACTGTCACAAGTCTCTGCTCTGGGCCTACTGGAGTCAGGGGTCCGAGCTCTGGGCACTAACACTACCTCAGTCAATGTTGTGACACCAACACCAGGAGTGTTTTTAAGGATTACAGCACTTTCACACCTATAGAATCCCTACAGTGTGGAAACAGCCCCTTCGGCCTAACAAATCCACACTGACCCGCCAAACAGTAACCCACCCAGACCCATTCCTCTACCCTATTATCCTATAGAATCCCTACAGTGAACACATCATAATGATCTGGATTTCACAATTTAGGACATAACTATGAAACTTGCAGATGTGCAGAAACACTCAGAACAGCAGTCATCAATTATGGACTTCAGGATACAGATGGGTAAAATGGGCAGGTATGTAAATGGCAGATGAAATTTAACTGAAAATGTGAAATCCAGTTTGTCTTTGTTCTTCCGATGTGTAAGGATTGCAACAATGATACCTGGACTTCAAGGGTTCAGTTCTGAGTAGAGGTGAGACAAATTACACCTGTTTTTCTCTAGAATTTAGAACGTAATGTGGTGATCTGATTCAAGTCTTCAAGGTATTAACAGAATAAACTATTTCCAGATTGTGGATACCAGAACCAGGGGTAGAGTCTGAGAATTAGGGCCAGACTGTTCAGGAGAGATGTAGAAAACACTTCTACATCCCAAAGGGTGGTGGATATTTGGATTTTTTTCCACCAGCAACAGTGGATATTGGATAGTTTAAATCTGACACAGATAGTTGTTAAGCAAAGGTGCTAAGGGGTATGGGTCAGAGGACATGGAGTGAACACCCTAGGACAGCCATGCTCTCTCTGAATGGTGGAACAGACTTGAGAGGCTGAATGGCCTACTCCTCTTCCTACATATGGTATAGCTTTTAAAGGGGCTGCAGAAACATTGAGGCCTGGAGAGTTTGCAGGTAGAAATCCTTTTTAAGGTAGAAGAGAAACAAATTGTGGTCTAGTGGTGCATTTGATAACATCCCTGCCTCTGGACCGGAAGCTTCATGCTTAAGGCCCACTCCAGGACTCAATGGCCAAGGAAGGTGCATTTGTAACCTGGCAAAGTGGGTTCACTGTCAACTTGTAAACCCCTTGACCGTACACCAGTGGCAGGCAGTAAGGATGGGACAGATGCCTGGCTAACCATGTGATGGAACATCACTAGATCCAACACAGTTGGATTCCCAAACTGCAGATAGGGGAGTGGCAAGCTGAGATTTTGGGGTTGCCAGCTCCAATGCGTTAGTGGCTGATCCTGCCCTATTGAGTACTCCACGACCTTGCACCCCCTCAGCCAGGGGTCAGGCCAAAATTGGAGCCTCAAAATGGAGGAAAGGGTTTGGGAAGCACTACCCTACGATCACCACTCGTAACTCCAGGCTACAAGCATGTAAAAGTGTGTGTTGTCATGGCAATGTGAACACATGGGGCCAGTTCAGTCAGTGTTTGGGGTGGAGGGTGGGGGAGGGTGTCACATTGGTACAGGCTGAGGGGCAATCCCACTTCGGCTGGGGTACATCTGGGAATTGCCTCCTTACACTGTCCATGGCGAAGATCCTGATGGTTCGGAGCAGCCTTCGGGTTGAGGACTGGAGAAGGATAAGAAAACACAAGTCAGCCATGATGTTAAATGGCAGAACTCTGGGCTGAATGGTCCACTCCTGTTCCTGTGGTTGAATTGAAGAGACATAAATTTTCTTTTCATTAAAAATTTTGACTTTATAAGTGGAGGCACAGAGTGCAAAAAGCAGACAGTGATGGTAAATGTTTATGATATCCTAATTTAGATCCATGTTGAAGCATTGGGTCCAATTCTGTGTGCCATGCTTAGAGAAGAATGTCAGGGCATCAGAGGGGTTTGGCAGAGAGAAGCTGAGTTAACGTTTTGAATCCAGTATTGACTCTTTTTCTGAACTAGAGGGGCAGCAAAAATGCATCATCTTTTGTGTTGTTGACAAAGAAGGTGGTGATGTAAGGCAGAGAGATGACGAGTGCCCAGAGCGAAAGCGAAGGGAAGAGTTAATGGTAATAGAGGAGTGATCCAGATGAAGAATAAGCGTTAATGTTAGGTGTGAATATGTGATTGGTTAGCTCTGCAACATGTAGCTGGGGAGGGGAGAGGAGTGGTGGTAGAGGGTGTAATCTGAATGGAGGACAGAGTGCAATGGATACATGGGCTAGAGTTGTTGAATTCAGTGTTGAGTCATGAAGGTTATAAAGTGCGTTAAGTATAACATTGGATACTGTTCCTCCAGCTTCACTGCAGCAAGCCTGGGACAGGGATGTTAGCATTGAGAGTTAGATGGCGTATGGAAATGGAAAATTGGACGTCCTGGGTCACATTGAGGAGGACAGGCCAGCAGGTCTCCTCCCGTCTGCAGGTTCCCCTCCAAGCCCCTCACCATCCTGACTTAGAAAAATACTGCTGTTCTTTGCTGTCGCTGGGTCAAGACCTTTGAATTCCCTCCCCAGTGGCATTGTGGGTCACCCCACAGCAGATTCAAGAAGGAAGCTCACCCCCAGGGTGTCCACCTTCTCCAGGCCAGCTAGGGACAGACAATAAATACTGGCCCAGCTCGCGGCAGCACATCCCATGAGTGAATACAGATCAAAATTGACCAAATTGAATACTGATCCAAACAAGGCCATTTTGTAAACTGGGTAAAAACAAGGACTGCAGATGCTGGAAACCAGAGTCTAGATCAGAGTGGTGCTGGAAAAGCACAGCAGGTCAGGCAGCATCCGAGGAGCAGGAAAATCGGCGTTTCGGGCAAAAGCCCTTCCTCAGGAATAAAGGCAGAGAGCCTGAAGGATGGAGACATAAATGAGAGGAGGGTGGGGAGAAAATAGCATAGAGTACAATAGGTGAGTGGGGGAGGGGATGAAGGTGATGGGGTGGGGGGAAGTGGAGTGGATAGGTGGAAAAGAAGATAGGCAGGTAGGACAAGTCATGGGGACAGTGCTGAGCTGGATGTTTGGAACTGGGGTGAGGTGGGGGAAGGGGAAATGAGGAAACTGTTGAAGTCCACATTGATGCCCTGGGGTTGAAGTGTTCTGAGGCGGAAGTTGAGGCGTTCTTCCTCCAGGCGTCGGGTGGTGAGGGAGTGGCGGTGGAGGTGGCCCAGGACCTCCATGTCCTCGGCAGAGTGGGAGGGGGAGTTGAAATGTTGGGCCACAGGGCGGTGTGGTTGATTGGTGTGGGTGTCCCAGAGATGTTCCCTAAAGCGCTCTGCTAGGAAGTGTCCAGTCTCCCCAATGTAGAGGAGAACGCATTGGGAGCAACGGATACAATAAATGATATTGGTGAATGTGCAGGTAAAACTTTGATGGATGTGGAAGGCTCCTTTAGGTCCTTGGATAGAGGTGAGGGAGGAGGTGTGGGCGCAGGTTTTGCAATTCCTGCGGTGGCAGGGGAAGGTGCCAGGATGGGAGGGTGGGTCGTAGGGGGGCGTGAACCTGACCAGGTAGTCACCGGAGGGAACGGTCTTTGTGGAAGGTGGAAAGGGGTGGGGAGGGAAATGTATCCCTGGTGGTGGGGTCTGTTTGGAGGTGGCGGAAATGTCGGCGGATAATTTGGTTGTAAACTGATCAACGATAATAGCAGTTGGCTGTGCTGAGGTGAATAGGCGATCTGTCTGCTTGTGCAAATTATTTAAATTAGGATGATGGGTAATTCTGTTCGAGGTCAGTACATTGTGTGTCTCTCGCTGTCTCATTTTATTTCTTTCTCTCTAGACAATGCCACTCCTGACGAACTGCGGGAGAAACTGCTGAAGAAAATGAAACTGGTTTTGAGTTGTGGCTCTGATGAAGAGTGTGCCATTTGCCTGGAATCACTAACCTTTCCTGTGATTACCCACTGTGCCCATGTTTACTGCAGACCGTGTATCTGTCAGGTCATTCAGAGCGAGCAGGTCAGCGAGCGCAGCTTTTTGTTCATTCTGGAATTTCACAGGATTCCTGGATATGTTTGTGTTTGACCTTGTTATTAGGAATTTGTTTGGGAGATTGGAATCTCTGTGAAACCTCCATTCATATATGTATGAAGTTTTTATTTTATTCATTCACAAGATTAGGGCGTTGCTGGCTGGTCCAGCATTTATTGTCCGGAGGGTAGTTAAGAGTCAACTACGATCACATTGCTGTGGGTCTGGAGTCATGTGTAGGGCAGGCCCTCTCTTTCCTAAGGGGCATTAGTGAACCAGATAGGTTGTTCCTGACAGTCAACAATGAATTCATAGTCATTGTTAGACAGTAATTCTAGATTTTTATTGAATTCAAATTCCTCCATCTGCCGTGGTGGGATTCGAACCCAGGTCCCCAGAGCATTACCTAGGTCTCTGGATAAACAATCCAATGATTAATATCACTGGGCCATTGCCTCCCCCTAAGTGTTGTCTGCATAAGGCATGGCTGTTTAGAGGCTGCTTTATCACGGTTTTGCACATAGTAGTTCTGCTTCATATTGGTGTGAAGTAAAGTTGCCGTATGTTCCCCTTTTAATTGTTCCTGAGTTAGGTGGTGGTTTCTGACCAGTAGAGCTGGTGGGTGGATGGGTCTTTCTCCGGCCTGTAGATCTCTGACTCTAACACCACTTCAGGAGTTTGCTTATGTGATGCACCATAAAAACCCTTAAAAGGTATCAACAAATTTTCATTCAAAGTCTGCACAGGGAGCTCCATGTGAGGCAGTTCCACCTTTACTCTGTGTGTTGGAAAGGCTTACGAGTAAACTGTAAGCTCACCAGTGCATTTATATTGTAGTGTTCACTCTGCAATATTAAAAAATGACAGTCTTAATGCTTCTGGCTAAAAGAAAATCACCTCCGATGTTGATGTGTGCCACAGGTTATTTTCTAAAGAGCGTGGAAAAGGACCTTTCAGCCATTCATGTCTGTGCCAATTCTCCTGGATTCTATCTATTCTAATCCCATTTTGCTGCATTTGGCCCAGAGCCTTGTTTCAGGGACCGATTTAAATATTTTTTGTACGTCTCGCGTGTTGTCGCCACAACCAGCCTTTTAAGCCCCGGGTTCCAGACACCCCCACCCTCCCAATCCTCTGGAGGACTTTTGCTTTACGTTCCCTCTCTCAACCTGCTCCATACCTTGAAACTGTGCCGATTGGTTACTGACCCCTCTACTAAGGGGAAAGGTTTCTCTATATCTACCCTGTCCTTGTCCCTCAGAACATGGTACACCTCGAACTGATCTGCCACCCCCCTGCCTCCGCCTTCTCTGCTCTGCGGAGAACCATCCCAGTCTGAAGTGATGTTGACCACAAAGGGAAATGCAGCAAACCTTTTTATTGACCGGGATCAGGAGCGTGCTAGTTCATCAAATATTCCGGAAAATGAAGAGGTTACACGTAACTAGTTGGACCGAAGTGTCTGTTTCCGTGCTGTACATCTCTCTGACTCTATAACTGCAGTAAACCCTGAGCAAGCGAAGCTTCAAGGCATCAACATTCCTCAAAAAGTCTGTGTGAAAACATCAACGTACCTCCTAAAACCAACGTTAAAAACACACAGTAAATAGTAGAATTGTAACGCAGGGGGTGTGCACATCACTGTTATACTTATTTCCAGCAAAACCACTCAGACATTGCAGTAGATTATGGTATTTCTGCTGGTTTATCAAGAGTGCTGGTTACTCAAAACAAAGATTGCTGTATAAGAAGCCAGCGTTGACCCAATCCTTAAATGCTGGGGTGTGTGCTATAGTGTCCTGTCATTTCGGCTGTCTTATGCAAATGGTGAACTTTTAAAGCATTTGTGGCTTTGGTGGAAGGCGTTGATTGGTGTAAGGGCAACAGCTTTGCCTGCTATGTGTTAATTAAGTGTGTCTGATCTTTGGCTACGTCCTATTTATATTTGCCTCCTGTTTTGTTTCTGTTGTTGGTGCTAGCCCACTGCCAGATGCCCCTTGTGCAGGGCAGAGATCCGAGTGGAACAGCTGGTGGAATGTCCCCCTGAAGAGGCAGACGTCGCGGCACCTGATAAATCCCAGCAGATCTGGGTCTCCAGTTCAAAGGTCAGCCTGCAGCCCTTGTTTCTAAAAAAAAAGCCTCTTCCATTTGTGGGAAGGAGAAACACCGACATCAGGGAAGGGGAGATTCTGTGAGAGAGAGAGAATGGATGTCGTCTGTGGAATGTCAGCGTGCAGACATTTGCAAAACCCAGCAGCTGCAACGTATGGGCAGTCTGCATCCATTCAGGAATAAGGGAGGGGATTGAATTCCTGACGTTTAGCTTGAAGGTGACCAGACAGGAGAGAGGATTTTCTTTAAGGCCACTTTTTTTTTAAAGTGAGGAGAGGGCTTGATTCCAGCCAAGTGGCATGTAATTTTCCACGTTACAGCTGAGTTTCTGCGTTTTACTGGAAACGTAGAAGGTCAGAAATGTCTGCCGTGTTTTGAGTCGTGTACTGACTTTGATATGATTGCATTACTCATACGGGTGCAGAGGAGATTTACCAGGATGTTGCCGGGTATGGAAGGCTTCAGTTACAAAGAAAGACTGGATAGGCTGGGACATTTTACACTGGAGCGCAAGAGGTGACTTCATAGAAATTCATAAAATCATGATGGACGTAGATAGAGTTAATGGTAGTTGCCTTTTCCCTAGGAGGGGGGATTTCAAGACTAGGGGGGTAAGTTTTTAAGGTGAGAGGAGAGAGATTTAAGAAAGACGTGAGGGGTAACTTTTTCTGACAGCGGGTGGTTCATGTGTGGAGTAAACATTCTGAGGAAGTGATGGATTCAGGTATAATTACAATGTGCCAGAGACTTTTGGGTCAATACGTGAACAGGAAAGGTTTGGAGGGATATGGGCCAGGAGCAGACAGGTGGAATTAGTTTAGTCTAGGATTATGTTCGGCATAGACTGGTTGCACTAAAGAGTCTGTTTCTGTGCTGAATGACTATAAGGTGATTTTAGACCAGTCGAGTGAGTGGGCAAACCCATGGCAGATACAGTGTAGCTAAATGTAATGTTATACACTTTGGTGTGAAAAACAGGCAGAATACTGTTTATTGGGAAACGTAGATATATAAAGGGATCTCTATGTCCTTGTACAACAGTCAGTGAACATAAACAGGCAGGTGCAGCAAGCAGTTGGGAAGGCAAGTAGTATATTGGCCTTCATTACAAGAGAATTTATATTCAGAAGCCTTACTGCAATTAAATGGGCCCTTGATGAGACCACATCTGGAGTATTGCATGCAGTTTTGTTCTTCCTGCTTAAGACGGGATATACTTGCCACAGTGGGCCTGTAGCACAGGGTCACTAGGCTATTACTGACTGGGTCAACACTGTCCAAAGGGGAGATATTGACTTGAACGGGGCTGTATTCTTTGCTTACTGTCTGGCTGTGAAAAGTAGTGGGTAGTTGTGGGATAGAAATACTAAACCACTGGTCCTGTAGTAAGTGTGTGTAATAAGATTTTAGTTAGAATTAAATCGAAAGGCCCAATGATCATAAAGCAAAGAGTTGGCTGTTCCACCCATTGACCCTGCGTTGATTCTTTACAAAAGCTGTCCCTTGGGATTCACTGCCCTGCCCTTGCCCCGTGGCTATCTAAATCTTTCTGTTTGAGTATTTATTCATTTTCTGCTGACATATCCTCCACTGTTCTCTCTGGCAGTGCATTCCAACCTGCGTATAAACATTGTGTTAGGGAAAACAAACATTCTCTCATCTCCCTTCTAATTATTTTGGCAAGTTATCTAGATCTGTGTCTCCTGATCCTTCAGCCAGTGGAAGGGTCTGTGTTAATTGTCCTATTGAAGCCCCTGGTACTTCTACAAGTTGCCCCTTTACCTTCTCTATAGCAAAGAGAACAATCCATATATTTACAGCCTCCACACAGCACGAGGAAGTGCAGAATGAGATTGAGAACAAAAGTAGTACTGATCGCTGTGAGTGAATGTAAATGTAACTTGCTGTCTTGTCTTGCTATGAGACATAGAAGTAGGCTGTTTAACCTATCAAGTCTGCTCAGCTATTCAGTGAGATCATGGGCTGATCTGATATTCTTCAACTCCACTTACCTGCCTTTTCCCCCACAGCCCATGATTCCCTTCCTGATTTCAAAAGCTGCCTATCTCAGACTTGAATATACTGAATAACCCAACCTCTGCAGTAAGGGATTCACTATCCTCTGAGGGACATCATTCCTCCTCATCACTGCTAAATGTGCAATCCCATATCCTGAGATTATGCCCTCCTGGTCCGAAACACTCAAACAAGGGGAAGCAACTTTGGATAGGTACATGGCATTTGGATAGGTACATGGATGGGTACGTAATCTAGGTTAGAAGTTCGGCACAACATCGTGGGCCGAAGGGCCTGTTCTGTGCTGTATTGTTCTATGTTCTATAACTTTCTTGTTAAGTCACCTAAGAATCTTGTTTGTTTCAATAATGTTGCCTCTCCTCAGTGAGTACAGGCTCCACCCACTCTACTTCTCCTCCATAGGACAGTCCCTCCATACCTGGGATCAGCTTAGTGAACCTTCTCTGGATGCCACTATAACCTTCCTTAGATAATGGGCCCCAAACTGTTCACCATACTCCTGCAGTGGTCTGATTAGTGCTTCGTAGAGTTTAAGCACAACGTCCCTCCTTATGTTATTTCACAGCAAGGTAAATAAAAGTAACTGGAACAGATTAAATGTCTGGCTCCCTCTCACCAAATGTTTGCTGAGTTTCAAGAAAGAGCACGTGTGAAAGATGCAAATATCTGTTTCAGAAGAAAAGGAGACACTGATATAACGTCTCTGTGTACAGATAGATACTATACAGGAGAACATACCTACTTCATCATACCTACTACTCTGTTGGAATACTGTGTGCAGTTCTGGTCTCCTTCCTCTCCGGAAAGATCGGAAATATCTTGAAAGGGTTCAGAAAATATTTACAAGGATGTTGCCAGGTTTGGAGGATCTGAGCTACAAGGAGGGGCTGAACAGGCTGGGGCTGTTTTCCCTGGAGCATCGGAGGCCGAGGGGGGAGGTGTGGGCGCAAGTTTTGCATTTCTTGCGGTTGCAGGGAAAGGTGCCGGGAGTGGAGGTTGGGTTGGTGGAGGGTGTGGATCTGGCGAGGGAGTCACGGAGGGAGTGGTCTTTTCGGAATGCTGATAGGGGAGGGGAATATATCCCTGGTGGTGGGGTCCGTTTGGAGGTGGCGGAAATGACGGCGGATGATACGCTGTACATGGAGGTTGGTGGGGTGGTAGGTGAGGACCAGTGGGGTTCTGTCCTGGTGGCGGTTGGAGGGGTGGGGCTCAAGGGCGGAGGAGCGGGAAGTGGAAGAGATGCAGTGGAGGGCATCGTCGACCATGTCTGGGAGGAAATTGTGGTCCTTGAAGAAGGAGGCCATCTGGGTTGTAGGGTTTTGGAACTGGTCCTCCTGGGAGCAGATGCGGCGGAGACGAAGGAATTGGGAATATGGGATGGCGTTTTTACAGGGGGCAGGGTGGGAGAAGGTGTAGTCTAGGTAGCTGTGGGAGTCGGTCGGTTTATAGTAAATGTCCGTGTTGATTCGGTCACCCGAGATAGAAATGGAAAGGTCTAGGAAGGGGAGGGAGGAGTCTGAGACGGTCCAGTGAATTTGAGGTCAGGGTGGAAGGTGTTGGTAAAGTGGATGAACTGTTCAACCTGGGAGCACGAGGCAGCGCCGATACAGTCTTCGATGTAGCGGAGGAAAAAGGTGGGGGGTGGTGCCAGTGTAGCTGCGGAAGATGGACTGTTCCACATATCCTACGAAGAGGCAGGCATAGCTGGGGCCCATGCGGGTGCCCATGGCTACTCCTTTGGTTTGGAGGAAGTGGGAGGATTGGAAAGAAAAGTTGTTCAGGGTGAGGACCAGTTCAGTCAGTCGAAGGAGGGTGTCAGTGGAAGGGTACTGGTTGGTACGGCGGGAAAGGAAGAAGCGGAGGGCTTTGAGTCCTTTGTGATGGGGGATGGAGGTGTACAGGGACTGGATGTCCATGTTGAAGATAAGGCCTTCCCCTGCAACTGCAAGAAATGCAAAACTTGCGCCCACACCTCCCCCCTTACTTCCCTCCAAGGCCCCAAGGGACACTTCCATATCCGCCACAAATTTAGCTGCACCTCCACACACATCATCTATTGCATCCGCTGCACCCGATGTGGCCTCCTCTATATTGGGGAGACAGGCCGCCTACTTGCGGAACGTTTCCGAGAACACCTCTGGGACACCCGGACTAACCAACCCAACCACCCCGTGGCTCAACACTTCAACTCCCCCTCCCACTCCACCAAGGACATGCAGGTCCTTGGACTCCTCCATCGCCAGACCATGGCAACATGACAGTTGGAGGAGGAGCGCCTCATCTTCCACCTGGAAACCCGCCAACTACAAGGGATGAACTCAAATTTCTCCAGTTTCCTCATTTCCCCTCCCCCCACCTTGTCTCAGTCAAATCCCTCGAACTCAGCACCACCTTCCTAACCTGCAATCTTCTTCCTGACCTCTCCGCCCCCACCCCCACTCCGGCCTATCACCCTCACCTTGACCTCCCTCCACCTATCGCATTTCCTACGCTCCTCCCCCAAGTCCGTCCTCCCTACCTTTTATCTTAGCCTGCTGGACACACTTTCCTCATTCCTGAAGAAGGGCTTATGCCCGAAACGTCGATTCTCCTGTTCCTTGGATGCTGCCTGACCTGCTGCGCTTTTCCAGCACACATTTTCAGTTGTGTGATTTTTAATTTGGTACACCCCAGTCCAACACCGGCATCTCCAAATCAAGGAGTGATTGAAAACAGGGATGCTGAAAAGGCCAAAGTTAAATAAGTACAAATAACTTGAAGGTTTATTGAGCCGGAGGAGAGAAGGATCGCAAGTTTGAAAAAATCTGAAAGTAAGGCTGAGCTGTTTTTAAACTTGAGGCGTTGCTTGAGCAGGAAGCAGTGGAGGTTGGTAAGGCAATGGGTAAGCAGGACTTGGTGAGATTGAGACCACAAACAATGGAGTTCTAGTTGACCTGAAGCCTAGCGGGTTGACTGTGGGAGACCAGCTAAGATTGTCTTGGATTAATTAAATTTAGAGGCTTTTTTTAAATAAAAAGGGGGAGATAAGTGTTTGAGGAAGCAGAGGAGGAATTGAGCCAAGCTACCAATAGGTGGTCTTTGTGACATCATGGCGATGTATCAGCGGATCACCCTGAGATCAAACATGGCACCTGGGCGGCAACAGTCTGGTTCAGCCTCAAATTGTTACCACAGAGGAACGGCCTCAGAAGCTGGGGAACAGAGTTTCCAGTGTGTCCAAGGACATTGGCTTTGGCCTTCCCAATATTTAGTCAGAAATGTTTCCTTCTAGATGTTTCCTCTTCCACTACCAGATGTCTGACCTGTTTAAAATGGCGAGGGAGTTGAGACACATGGTGATGAGGTAGAGCTGGGTGCAATCAGTGTACATTTGGAAATTCTACTGTGTTTTTAGATATCACTGAGGGGTAGCACATGGATGAGAAATCATGAGGGGTCAAGGAGGGCTGTTTGAGGGATACCAGGGGTAGTGGTGTAGGGGCAGGAAGTCAAGCCATTGCAAGCAGTACATTGATCACAGTAAAAGTAGAGGAGAATGGAACCTTTGGGTGCCATTTTGTTTTAGCTAGTTCATGGGGCGTGGGCATCACTGGCTGGGTCAGCATTTATTGTCAATCTGTAGTTGCCCAGGGGGAGGTGGTGATGAGCTGACATCTTGAACTGCTGCAGCCTATTTGGTGTGAATAAACCCACAGAGCTGTTGGGATATGATCGTTTAGATATGTGGCAATTAAAAGGAAGTGCTGCACTGTGCCACATAGCCTGTAAATCTTTCGGAACGCATGTCAGCCAGCTACTGATACTGACCTATATAATGTTACGGTGTGTCATGACAGGTCGATGCCCTGATGCATTCCTTGATCGAGCTTCGAAAGCAGGATCCCACCGTCAAGAGTTTAGTAGTGTCTCAGTTCACAGCTTTTCTAACTCTTATAGAAACACCACTCCGGTAGGTACAGACCTGTTTCATATTTCTTTTCTTGTGTTTCCTTGAATTGAAGCAGCTGGTATTGTTACAGTGGGAGGTCAGGAAGCCTGGCACTGATTCATCATGAGTATTGCAGTTTTAATAAATGTTTTTTTGGAAGTGTTTAGGAAAAAATAGCTGCTACTTGTGAAAAGCCAATGGTTGGTCCTTTATAGGAGAGGAAGGTCACCAGTTCTTTGCAGCTCATTGAGAAATAAAAATCCCAAATAGTAAACAAAGTTAAAAATCACATGACACTAGGTTATAGTCCAACAGGTTTATTTTAAAGTTCAATCTTTCAGAGCGCTGCTCCTCCCAGGCAGCGAGTGGGGCAGGATTGTAGGACACAGAATTTATAGCAAAAGATCAAAATGTTATATAACAGATGCAATGTACATCGAACAATACAGCGCAAAGCAAGCCCTTCAGCCCTCGATGTTGCCCCGACCTGTGAACTAATCTAAGCCCATCCCCCTACACCATCCCATTATCATCCATGTACTTATCAAAGGACTGTTTAAATCTCACCAATGCGGCTGCGTTAATTACATTGGCAGGCAGGGCATTCCACGCCCTTACCACTCTCCCTGAGTAAAGAGAGTAAACGGCCTGGCACCCAGAATGAAAAGTGGTGGAAGGGGAACTGTCGATCTCTAGTTGCCCATGAGGAGGTGGTGATGAGCTGCTATCTTGAACTGCCTGTTTGGTATAAGTGAGCCCTCTCAGCTATTGGGATATGAACATTTACGTACCTGGCAATTAAATATTGCTTGCCCAGCAGCAATGTCTTTGTGATTGTTTTACGAGTAGCTTTTTTTTCATGTAGGGCTGTGTTCTGAAGCATGATACACACCAAAAGCAACTGGGATCATTGTACACTCCCGGATAACTTGCTTGTTGCCTTTGGTTCCACACATTTTCGGGGAGTGTAGTTGGATGCTGAGTCGCGTACAATAGAGATTTGTTTTGTTTTAATTTCACTGAAGACTTGAGTGACTCGACCAAATGCAACCCATGTTAGTGTCTGCTTTTAACGATAAATTTCTCAGTGCACTGCCTCCCAACCAGTTTCCCAAAGCTACCTCGTTTTGAGGTTTGAAAATGGGCCCTGCCCACAGAGGCGGGGGGATTAGGAGGGTGGGAGGGGGCAAGTGATGGCCTGCGACAGTAGGGCAGAGAGCTGGTTGGGGGAAGGAGCTGTTTAGACTTTAGCGTCTTTTAAATAAGGAACACATACCTCGTAACTGGGAGTTTCAGAAGGCTGCGCTCAGGAATGCCTGCTTTGAAGGGAGGGGGAGGGAAGGGGGTTAGATGTTGCTTTCAGGGGAGGTGGATACTACTGAAAGGGGTTAGGGTGGGAGGGAAGGGTGAGAGGAGGTGGTTTGGAAAAAGAGGTGGGTTAGAGGGGAGTGTAGGGGTGGTAGGCAGGGGGAATGGAGGGGATGGATGCTGCTGTGAGCAGGAACTGAACCTCCGTGATTAGCCAGTTAGTCCACACCCACTACTTTATTCGCAAATGCAGTGCACGGATTTAAAGGTTGTGATGTGGAGGAACTGGTGATTGACTGCATGGACATAGTTAAAAATCACAACACCAGGTTATAGTCCAGTAGATTTATTTGGAAGCACTAGTCTTCAGAGCGCTGCTCCTTCAGCAGGTAACTAGTGTGGCATGATGGGAAATTTACCTTCCCAGCAACCCCCAGTCCTTGGTTCTGAAAGGTTCCTTATAATATGTTCGGGCTGTGGTGAACTGCAGGTAACAAACCGTGGAAAACAATTCTGCAGATATGGGGATCGCCCTGTAATGAACAAACCTAGATTGTTGTTAAGTCTTTCATCTTTTAGAATGGGTTGCAGGTTTCGGTTCATTTAATATGTAAATCACTGAACTTAGTGGGCGGCACGGTGGCACAGTGGTTAGCACTGCTGCCTCACAGCGCCAGAGACCCGGGTTCAATTCCCGCCTCAGGCGACTGACTGTGTGGAGTTTGCACGTTCTCCCCGTGTCTGCGTGGGTTTCCTCCGGGTGCTCCGGTTTCCTCCCACAGTCCAAAGATGTGCAGGGTCAGGTGAATTGGCCATACTAAATTGCCCATAGTGTTAGGTAAGGGGTAAATGTAGGGGTATGGGTGGGTTTCGCTTCGGCGGGTCGGTGTGGACTTGTTGGGCCGAAGGGCCTGTTTCCACACTGTAATCTAATCTAATCTAATCTAATTTTAAGAGTCATAGAGCCGTACAGCATGGAGACAGACCCTTCGTTCCAATCCGTCTATCCTGATCAGGTATCCCAACCCAATCTCGTCCCACCTGCCAGCACCCAGCCCTTATCCCTCCAAACCCTTCCTATTCATATACCCATCCAGATGCCTTTTTAAATGTTGCAATTGTACCAGCCTCCACCACTTCCTCTGGCAGCTCAATCCATACACGTACCACCCTCTGCATGAAAAGGTTGCCCCTTAGGTCCCTTTTATATCTTTCCCCTCTCACTCTAAATCTATGCCCTCTAGTTCTGGACTCTCCCACACCGACAAAAAGACTTTGTCTATTTATCCTATCCATGCCCCTCATGATTTTATAAACCTCCGACACTCCAGGGAAAACAGCCCTAGACTATTCAACTGTCCCTAGAGCTCAAATCCTTCAACCCTGGCAACATCTTTGTAAATCTTTTCTGAACCTTTCAAGTTTCACAACATCTTTCCGATAGGAAGGAGACTAGAATTGCACGCAATATTCCAACAGTGGCCTAACCAATGTCCTGTACAGCCACAACATTACGTCCCAACTCCTCAATACTCTGACCAATAAAGGAAAGCATAACAAACGCTGCCTTCACTATCCTATCTACCTGTGACTCCACTTTCAAGGAGCTATGAACCTGCACTCCAAGGTCCCTTTGTTCAGCAACATTCCCTAGGACCTTACCATTAAGCATATAAGTACAGCTAAGTTTTGTTTTCCCAAAATGCAGCACCTCTCATTTATCTGAATTAAACTCCATCTGCCACGTCTCAGCCCAATGGCCCACCTGGTCAAGATCCTGTTGTAATCTGAGGTAACCTTCTTTGCTGTTCACTACACCTCCAATTTTGGTGTCATCTGCAAACTTACTAACTGTACCTCTTATGCTTGCATCCAAATCATTTATATAACTGATGAAAAGTAGTGGACCCAGCACCGATCTTAGTGGCACTCCACTGGTCACAGGCCTCCAGTCTGAAAGACAACCCTCCACCACCACCCTCTGTCTTCTACCTTTGAGCCAGTTCTGTATCCAAATGGCTAGTTCTCCCTTTTGTTCTCCTTTAAGTCACTTTCTTTAATACATTTTCTGAGCTGAGATGTTACCTTTTTTTTTAATAAAGCCTTAAGTTATTTTGAGAATGTGACTTAAAAGATGTTTTGGGTTTTGCGTATTAATGAACCGGAACCTGCAACCCAATCTAAAAGATGAAAGACTTCACAGCAATCGAGGTTTGTTCAGTATATCATCTTAATTGCATGACACTGTGATCTTTTGCTATAGATCCTGTGTCGTATGATCCTGCCCCATTAGTAGCCTGATGAAGGAACAGTGCTGTGAAAGCTAGTGCTTCCAAATAAACCTGTTGGACTATAACCTGGTGTTGTGATTTTTTAACTCTGGATTTAAAGGTGGCTGGCAGCTGTTCGCAGTCTGAGCTCTGTGCTGGCCATTTCTGTATTGGAGCTCGCAACCCTTTATTTCAGCCAATCTCTCAATACTTGGGGAAGCCCTGCTCTAGATCAAACCTGTGTCCAGCTTCAGAGTGAATGTGAGAAGCTGGGAGCTGACACTGTTTTAGCATTCGAGTGTAAGCTGCAACGATGTTGAAACTTAACTAGGAGCTGGCACGGATGAAGTACATGAGGTCAAAAGTCACATGACACCAGGTTTATGGTCCAATATGTTCATTTGAAAACGCAAGCTTTCAGAGCCTCCCTCCTCCAGGTGCTAGGAATGATACCATGGGATTTTGTAGCATTAGGTTGAACACACTTTAGGAATCCGTGTAGAGGAGTTGGCTCCACAATGCAAATACAGTAGCTGCGGTATCAAGCACTCCTGGAATAGTCTGTTGAAACCACTTGGTAACTGTGCCAGAGTTTATCATGCTGAATCGGACTTGTGGATACCACGGGACAGATTCAACATCAGGTATGAACTGTGGTGTGTGCGATTTAGTTTTGGAGCAGCTTTGCCTCAGTTGGTGAGTGGAGGGGAAAATAACCAGGGTTTCTCCAACCTGCTCATGGACAGTTAGTGTACAAACAAACAACTGAACAAAACCAAGCCATTTGGCCCTTCCATCCTGCTCCAACATACAATAAGATCGTGGCTGATCTGATTTTAACCTCGACTGTATGTTCCTGCATACCCCTGATAATGTTTACCCCCTCGGTGATCAACAATCTATCAAACTCTGCCTTAAAAATATTTAAAGATTCTGTATCCACTGCATTTGGAGCAAGGAAATTCTAAAGACTCTTGACCTTCTGAGAGGTAATCCTAACCTGTCTTAAATGGACAACCTCTTATTTTTAAACTATGATGCCCAAGTTCTAAATTGTTCCACAAGAGGTAACTTTTTTTTCCACATCCACCCGGCAAGACCTCTCGGGATCTTATGAAGTTACCTCTGACTCTTCTAAACTCCGTAGAATCCAGGTGTAACTTGGACAGCCTTTCCTTATTAGACAATCTGCTCTCTTTAGTAAACCTTCCCTGAACTGTTTCACTGCAGTCAGTACAGTGACCGCTGCTGTACACAGTACTCCAAACGTGGCCTCACCAATGAAGCCTAACTCTTGCATTTGATTCCCCTTGCAATAAAAAAAAGTGGCATTCTGAGCTTTCTTGATTACTGGCTGTACCTGCATACTAACCTTCCGCACTAGTTCATGCACTAGGGCACTCCGATCTCTCAGCGTCTCAGAGCTCTGCAACATCTCCCTATTAGGATAATAAGCCTTTTTTTCCCTTTCTGCCAAAATAGACAAATTCACACTTGCCCACATTGTCCTCCATTTGCCAAATCTTTTCCCACTCGCTAAAATTAATGACTGTTACTTAGAATCGTAGAATCCCTACAGTGCAGATAAAGGCCATTTGGCCCATTGAGTGTGCACCAACCCTCCGAAGCACATCCTGCTTTATCCCCATAACCCCACGTTGATTGTCGTTAACTCACTTAGTCTGCACATCCCTGAACATTATGGGGCAATTTATCATGGTCAACCTGCATGTTTTGGACTGTGAAAGGAAATTGGAGTACCTGGCAGAAACCCACACAGACATGGGAGAATTGGAAACTCCTCACAGATAGTCACCCGAGCTGGAATTGAACCTGGATTGCTGGTGCTGTGAGGCAGCAATGCTAACCACTCCTCTAACAGTGCTAAGCAGTGAGGCAAAAGTGAGGACTGCAGATGCTAGGAATCAGAGTCAAGATTAGAGTGGTGCTGGAAAAGCACAGCATCCAAGGAGCAGGAAAATCAATGTATCGGGCAATAGTCCTTCTTCAAGAATGATGTAGGGCTATTGCCCGACACATTGATTTTCCTGATCCTCGGATGCTGCCTGACCTGCTGTGCTTTTCCAGCACCACTCTAATCTAGTGCTGAGCAGTGAGCCAACCCTCCTAGGCTTGTGCTATTTCCTACATGCTAAAGGGAGGAGATTCAGTCAGTCTGCACAGATGGGCTGTAAGGGCAAGCTGATAACTGTCTTGCTGCAGTCAACTCAAAAATGGGTAACTCTGAAGCATGTACTTTGATCAGCATGGCAGTGCTAGTTTGGGTGTTGATTCAGAACTCGGTGATTGTTAGACTTTGGGTCAAGTTTCACTATGTTGCTGGTAGATAATCCTTCAGCATAAAGGATGCATTAATAGTTCCCTACATTTTTTTAAAAATCTGGTAAAGCTGATTGTTTACAGATTGACCTTTACATATAAATTCTGTGCTATCAGCAAAAGCTAGGAAGCCACGAATGAAATGGGGGGGCTGTCCTTTGTCATCTTTGACCCGTGCTCTGAGAGAAAATCTGCCTACAGTGCGGTTCTGCTTTGGTTTTTGTTTTGTAGACAAGAAGGCTTTGCATTTACGCGCCTGGATGGCTCAATGCCCCAGAAACGGCGGATAAATGCCATTGAGTCCTTCCAGAGCAGTGAGCCAGGCTCTCCGACTGTCATGCTGCTGTCGCTGAAAGCTGGTGGAGTTGGTTTGAATTTGACGGCAGCGTCTCGTGTATTCCTCATGGACCCTGTGAGTATTGATGCAGAACCTCGTGACCTTAATGTGAAGAGCTTTTGCAGCCATTGCTGCCACTTTTTCTGTTTGTGAAGAATCTGTGTTGAATGCACATTGTATTCTGATTTAAGTCATCCGAAAATAAAGGCAGTGTTGTGGAATGTTCCAGATCCACCTTTCTCTCCCTGGACTAGAAATTACATGGATTCCATTTGTTAAAACATTAGAAATCACATATAACTACACCTCCTGAATTAACTGTTTAATTGTCTTCTGGGATGTGGGCATCACTGGCTGGGCCAGCATTTATTGCCCGTCCCTCGTTGCCCTTGAGAAGGTGGGGGGGTGGGCTGCCTTCATAGGGCTGCTGCAGTCCACCTGCTGTGGGTTGACCCACAATACCATCAGGGAGGGAATTCCAGGATTTTGACCCAGCAACAGTGAAGGAATGGCGATATATTTCGAAGTCCAGATGGTGAGTGGCTTGGAGGGGAACTTGAAGTTGGTGGAGTTCTCATGTATCTGCTGCCCTTGTCCTTCTAGGTGGAAGTGGTCATGGGTTTGGAAGGTGCTGCCTGATGATCTTTGGTGAATTTCTGCAGTGCATCTTGTAGATAGTACGCACTGTTGCTTCTGAGCTTTAGTGGTAGTGGGAGTGGATGTTTGTGGATGTGGTGCCAATAAGCGGGCTGCTTTGTCCTGGATGGTGTCAAGCTTCTTGAGTGTTATTGGAGCTGCACTTTCTGGTTTTTGTGTGAATGGTTTCTTGTCACTTGTCAGCCTAAGCCTCCAGATCTTCTTGGATTTGAACTTTTGAACTGCTTCAAGTTCCGAGGAGTCGAGAATGAACGTTGTGCAATCATTAGCGAACGTACCCATTTCTAAACCTTCCTTTATCAAGGAGGGGAGGTGACAGAATGAATCTGGGAAAACGGATTGCCATTTTTTCCCCAAGATGGAGTCGGACGAAGTAGAGTCCTCCAGCTTATTTTGATCCCTTGCTTCCAAAATACTAGCATTTTCGTTTTTCCATGACTGTGTATAGTAGGAAAGGGGCATTGAGGTTTAATGATCGGTCATGGTCTAAGTGAACTGGGGGTAGCAGGCTCAATGGTCTGCAGGGCCTACTCCTGTCGTTTTATTATTTAACATCCAAACTCCCACTCGTCCCACTATAAAACTTGCGTTCCTTTTCCCAGATCTCCTACATCAAATCATCAGTAAAAGGTGGTGCTTAATGCAGTTTGTCTTAACAGCATAGAAATCTGAGACTTTTTAAACCAATGACCAATCGCCTGACTTTATTTTCATAGGTAGGCAAACCCCATGTTACTGTACTCTCCACTTGAATGACTGTTAACAGAGTGATACTGGTCACGTAGACAGGAAATCCTCTTCACATGAATGACTGATAAGATTTGTAAAGTGACAAAATCCCAGTAGCAGTGACACTAAAGAGGGGGAAAAACACAATGATTAAAATCTGACTTCCACCAGTTCAGTTTAGGCAGTTGAGAGTAAACTGGATGTCCACGGTCACTTCTGAATGTACTGTTCGCACTCAGTTTCTGTGTCTTGTTTACAGGGGACTTTTGGGTGAATTTTCTTTTATAAGCTGAGGATGTTGTTGGGTTTGACAGATGACGGGGCAGAGTTGGTGTTCTGTGGCTTGTGGTCGTGTTCACGTGGTGCAGGTGTGGCCTTGTGACATTTATAGAATGGTACAGTAGAGAAGAGGTCTATCGGCCTATTGAGCCAAGGCGAAGCTAAATCTATACGGGTCTCACTTTCCAGCACTAGGCTCATAGCCTTGAGTGTTATGACATTTCAGCTGTTCAGCCAAGAACTTTTTCAAGGTTGTGCGGTTACCTGCTTCAAATGCCCTCCCAGGTAGTGTATTTGAGACCCCCAGCACCCTCTGGGTGAACTGGATTTCCTCAAATCCCCCTCCACCTCCTGCCTCTCACCTTTTAAAATGAAGTTGGTTGTTTACTGTGCAAACTGTATTGTGCATGCCTGTAATAAGGTGCCATTCCCACAGTGCTGTAACTATCCTTTCTGTGTCAGGCCTGGAATCCTGCTGCTGAGGATCAATGCTTTGACAGATGCCACAGACTGGGCCAGACCAGGGATGTTGTAATCACCAAGGTAAGTCATTAGCACAGCTCTGAAGAGCTGATTGGTAAATATTTATTCATAGAGGCGGCATGCTTTATCTGTGTAGAATTGGACTGTACTGCTCTGCATGCAGTCGCTGGGATTTGTGAAATTAGCTTCACATGCATTGTTGTAGAGTCTTAACTACTGTCATCAATTACACTCCATCTCTATGCAGCTTTAGTCTCAAAGCATTCTGTGGTATCCTGGTGTTGGGAGAGAAGGTGCAACGTAAAGGGACCTGGGGGCACTTGTGCACGAAACACAGAAAGCTAGCATTTAGCAATAATACCACCAGGCCATTGTATTTGAAAATATTTAAATGAGACAAAAGTACTGCAGATGTTGGAGATCTGAAACAGCACTTAACATATTTACTCATCCCTGTTCCCTCTTTTGTATTTATCTCTCATTGTCCCTGTGCACCATTTTTGTCTTTATAAAATCCATTTTCTGTCACTTGTTAGGCATATCCATTTAGATTTGCTTTAATATTGTAAAAGATGTCCACCTGAGAAACAGAAGAAGACATATGGAAGAGAGAAACCATGAGGGGCTAGGGAGAGCGAAACACCGAGAGATTCTAGGAGGAGTGGTTGGTGATAGAGGTTTGGAGCTAATGGAGAGAAAATCAGAATGGAGGCAAGATTGACCAGGTGGAGAGAAGAATTAGAAAATGGAAATGAGGAGGAAGAGAAAGTTATGTATTAATTTGTAGAAACTGAACGTTTAACCAGCTCTATTTGTCAATTATTTTCATAAAAGTATTGATAGTTTGCATGTGAAGGCTCCATTGAAGTGAAAAGTGTTAATTGCCCTTCTCTGTTATTCTCATACAGACCAGAATATCCCAGAACTCGAACTTAAAACAGTTTCACAGACATGTCTTTCTGCCAACAAAAATATGAGGGAAAAGCTAACAACTCAACATACCATAAACCAAATGATGTAAACAAATTTGTGGGGGCAGTAGCCTAGTGGTATTATCGCTAGACTATTAACCCAGAAATTCAGCTAATGTTCCGGGGGCCTGAGTTCACATCCTAACATTGCTGATGTGGAATTTGAATTCAATAAAGAATCTAGCATTAAAGAGTCTAATGATGACCACAAAACCATTGTTGATTGTCAGAAAAACCCATCCAGTTTGCTGATGTCCTTTTAGGCAATGCAACTGCCATCCTTACCCGGTCTGACCTACGTGTGACTCCAGACCCACAGCAATGCCACTGACTCTTATCTGTCCTCTGGGCAATCCGGGATGAGCAATAAATGCTGGTTCAGGAAAGCACTGCTACTCTAGCCAACATGTTCAGATTAAATCTTCATCCCCAGCTATAAAGGCAGGTTAATTTGGACTTGGTACTGCTGGATTCCTTATTGGCAGCTTCCTTAGGGATGAACAGTGTCATGTTTTTCTGTACAAAGTCTCTCACTGAATGTGAGATGCAGGGAGAGCAGACAATGTACCTATTGACTCATCAGTTTTTTTTTCACTGGACATAAGCTCCTTACGTAGTTTGGTGTCAAATTTTGTCCAAAAATAATTCTGTGAAGCAGCTTCAGATATTTTACATTTTTAAAGGTGGCACATAAACAGGCTGTGCAAGCTGCTGTGCTGTGAGAGGCTGAGCTGCTGTAGAGGTTTAGGCTTCCATGATGCAAAGCCCAGCTCAGCTCCGCTCGTCAGCAAAGGGTTAGAATGAATTTAAACCTGGGTGGGTTGAAAATAGATTAGTCCTGCTCAGACCAGAACAAGCAAAAAAGAAAGAAATGTGGTGAATCAAAACATCTATAGATTTGAGACAACTGTTCCTCTGACTGACTGACTGGGTGAGTGAGCAGCAAGTGAGGCAAGAAGAAAGCAGAGAGCATAGACCGAGTGGACAAAAGCTTAGATGGAATATGGGAAAATGTGAGGTTGTGCACTTTGACCAGAAGAATAAAAGAGCTGAATATTATTTAAATGGAGAAAGACTGTAGAAAGTTGGGAAACAAAGAGAACTGGGGCTCCTAATGCATGAATCACTAGAAACCAGCACCCAAGGCCAGTAAGCAATAGGGACGGCAAATGGAATGTTGGCCTTAATTTCAAAAGGAATCGAGAATATAAGGAGGGAGATTTTGCTGAAGCTATACAGAGGAACCTCTGATTATCTAAAGGAAACGGGCAGGGAGTATTTCATTCGGTTAATCGATGCCTGGCGAACTGTTATCTGGCATCAGGACCTTGCGGTCTTGTTTGGATCATCCAAAGTTTGGTTAATCGAATGGCAGGTAATCCAGGTTCCTCTGTACAAGGCACTTGTCAGATTACAACTGAGATGCATTGAATGGGTTTGGGCCCCTCAGTCTAAGGAAGGGTATACTGGTGCTGGAGGTAATCCAGAGAAGGTTTTAAGCTAATACCAGGCGTGGAGGGTTTTTTTCTCGAAGAGAGGTTGAACCGGTTGGGCTTGTGCTCATTGGTGTTTAGAAGAATGGGAGGAGACCTATTCAAATATAAAAGATTTGTAGGCTGAGTGCGGAGAGATTGTTTCCCTTTGTCGGAGAGTGTAGGACCAGAGACCATAATCTCGGTGTAAGGAGTCACCAATTTCAGACCGAAATGAGGAATAACTCTTTACCTACAAGTCAGTGGTAAGTCTTTAGAATTCTTTACTACAGGTGAATCTCAAGACTGGGTTATGACATATATTTAGATATAGACATCTATTTCTAAGGTTAAAAATCACACAATACCAGGTTAGAGTCCAATAGGTTTATTTGGAATTACAAGTTTTCAGAACACAGCTCCTTTGTCAGGGAGCTAGTGGGACAGGATTATAGGACGCAGAATTTCTAGTAAAACTGATCCTGCCCCACAAACACCCTGACGAAGAAGTGTCACTCCGAAAGCTTGTACTTCCAAATAAATCTGTTAGATCTTAACCTGGCGTTGTGATTTTTAACTTTGTACACCCCCGTCCAACACTGGCTCCTCCACATCATCGATTTCTAACAGAGGGTTATGGAGATAAAGCAGGAAAGTGGAGTTGAGGATTATCAGAGCAGCCACGATCACATTGAATGGTGGAACGGACTCAATGGGCCGAATGGCCCGCTTAAGTTCCCATGTCTTTTTTTTTATTTAATCTTGCTTATTATGCTCGTGACGAGGAATGTAAATGGTGCGTGCCTGACACTGCAGTTTTGTAGTCATAGATTTTTGACAGCATCCACTAAACCTCATCCTACTGTCTGTCTGTCTACCTCTGTGCAGTTCATTGTGAAAAACTCCGTGGAGGAAAATATGATCAAGATTCAGAACAAGAAACGAGAACTTGCAGCAGGGGCTTTTGGAACGAAGAGACAGCGCGAGATAAAACAAAGCCGAATTGAAGAGATTAAGATTCTGATTGACATGTAACGCTGTTTTATGGCATCGTGTCTGCTTTTATTTTTCCTTTCTAGCCCTCCCAGACATTTGAGCTTATTGAAATTTTCAAACTTTTGAGTACTGTATTGGGACAGAAAAATGGGAAGTAATTTGTAAACCAAATACAAATTTATATGAGATGGTAACTTTTAATGCGAAGTGTTTGTTGAATTCTGAATCAAAATGTAGAAAACCAATTGTTCCGTCTGATATAGTGTAGAAACTGTTGCAGCTGAAGTGCATCACTCAGATGAAAGATTGAGACTTAGCTCAATCTGCCTATTTCAGTTGTCAGGTGGACATTTAATAGCCCCATGGTAATACTTAGAACCAGAGTGTTCTGCCAGTCTTCTGACTAATGTTTCTCCCTCAACCTACACCAACTAAATCAAATTTGCTGGTATCTCGTCTTATCATTATTTGTGACGTGTTTGTGTGAGCCTTGTGTGCTTGCCTGAGTAATCATTTATTGTATTCCAGAATTCACTATGTGAAAGGGATTGAGATATTTTACAGATGTGGTGGAATGCTTCGTAAAGGCAAGGTTTGTTTTTTTTTAAAAAAAAAGCTTGTCCCTGCTCTGTTATTCAGCTAAGGACCTTCTAAACTTGACGTTACTTGTCCAACTTCATTACACCTCCCTTTTTAAGAAGAATAGAAACTTCAGTAAAGTCCTGCTGGTTTACATTCTTCAAAACCCTCGCAAATGGTGATTCTTACAAATGATGAATGTGGCAGACGGGATGGGTGCTATGCAGGGGGAGCCCAATTTACAAATGCTCACACTTCCAAGCTCGATCCCGCACAGGGCTGTAATTGTAAAGAACTGACGTATGGCCGTTGCCAGTATGTATGAATAGCTATTTTAGTTTGTTCTGAGCTATCTTCCAACTTCTATAAAACTCTACTCGCAAACTGCACCCGTTTGCAATGCAGGGTCTCCCCGTATGAAAGACTTTTGGATCTGGGGCAGTTTTGAGGATAACCAGTTTTCCACCAGAAGGTGGTGAATATCTGGAACTGACTTTGTGAAAGGCTGGTAGGGACAGGAACCTTCAGACCGTTGGCAGAGAGGTGGTGATTTAATGTGAGGGTCACCCAGCCTCAAGTGAGAGGTGAGGTTGAGAGGGACAAACCTTGGGGCAGCACAATGGCTCAGTACTCTTGCCTCTCAGCACCAGGCACCTGGGTTCGGTCCCAGCCTTGGGTGCCTGTGTGTACAGAGCTTACATGTTCTCCCTGTGTCTGTCTGGGTTTCCCCTTATAGTCCAAAGGTGTGCAGGTTAGGTAGATTGGCCATGCTAAATTGTCTATGGAGTCTAGGGATGTACAGGCTAAGTAGATTAGCCTTGGGAATGCACGATTACAGAGATAGGGTAGGAGATGTGGGTCTTAGTGAAATGGTCTTTGGATGGTTGGTAGATACTCGATTGACTGCATGGCTTCTTGCTGTACTATAGGCATTCTATGGTGCAGGAATTGAACCCATGCTGTTGGAGTCATTGTATTGCAAGCCAGCTGTCCGGCCAACTGAGCTGACCAGTCCCCCTCTGGCTCTTGTGATGGGATATCAAGTCTGGCTTTCCCATTGAAAATACCACTATGGTGCTTTCTGATATAGGTTTAAGAATGAGTCTAGCCATTGAAACCTATAAATTCATGTCTCTGTATTATCTCTCTCCCTCTATCACCATCAGGCTAGATCACTGGCGCTGGTTCAGTGAGGGCTCGCAAGTGTAGACAAAAGTATTTGCAACCTTCTTTACCAGAGGGAATCAGAAATGCTGAGTGGATGATCCTTCTTGACCTTCTCCTGAGCTCCCAACCATCACCAATGCCCATCGTTGTGCAATTTGAACCACTCCACACACTATCAGCAAGTGACTATGTACACGACATGACCCCAGTAGCAGCTCAGTTAAATTGTTGGAGACCTGACTCCCCCGAACCAGCAGTGCCTCCAGCCAGCCTGAAACCAAACTGGCACAATCCAGCAACTCAAATAGGCCACTACCACCCCTCACTGATCTGGCTAGTCAAACAGACAATTGGTTACAGGTTGTGCAGTGACAATGGCTCACATGGTGACCTCCGTCCTGTCAACTGCCCCGACAAAGGGCCAACAGCAACACGTTTGCCTTGCATGCTCTCCACTTATCCAGATCAACACTCCAGCCTCAAACTATCCAGCACAAAATAATCCACCTGCTCAAATGGGAGGGGAATAGGGAGATGGTTAAACTTGGGGCTAACAAAGTGCAAGGTGAAGGCTTCAGTAGCAGATGGGTTGCAGGATGTGAGGAGAGGAATGATGTGGTGTATTTTCTGATTTGGATGATCAAACTAGCTCCTATCCGAAAGCCCCTTTTTCTCATTGTGCAAAGGCTTCTAGTGGTTTATGTATGTACAAGGGTGCTTCTCAGTACATTCCATCTGAACTTGTTCACTATGTGTGTGAGAACTGTGGCCTATTATTTTACCCTCCTCCAGATGCATGGAGAGCAATGGTAGCCTGTCTCAAATATGCAAATACATCACAGACTAGAAATTTTCCCAGAGTCCTGTAGATCTGCTGAGGTCACTGCAGCCTTGATGAGAGGTAGGACAAGTAACATAGAGATGGTCTTGTTTTCACAGTAAGTACAGTCTGTACACCCCTCATTATGATTAAGTTCCACTGCTCAGAACATTAAACCAGAAACATTTTGTTTCAATTTGTCATAATTTGAACACTTCTGTTTAAATTAAAATGTCACATCAGAATGGTAAGAATGAAGCATATTTTGATAGTGGATACAGTTTCACTCTTTAAAAGTTGGAATTCAGCACATTCTGTTAATTCTCCAGTATGGCTGCTCACTGCAGGCAACTGCAAAGGTGTCTGTGCAGGCTGCAGTGAATTCAGAATCAGCAACTGTGTGTTACACGGAGGGTACTCTCAGGTGTTCCTGAACATGAAGCCTAGTTTATATTAGTAACACGGGGCCAGTTCCTCACTTCCAGTAGAGGAGATGAATCAGCCTGCAAGGAATGTCACGTGAAGAAGGATTCTACATACACAACAACTGCTCATAAATCTTCATTATGGCTAACCCTCTAACATAGTGTGAATGTGCTGGCCACCTGTCATGTCAAATAAAACTCTGTGCTCATGTTTGTAGCTTCCCACAGGCCGGTTAGATTGGTTACAGTGACAGAAAGTGGAAGATTCAATTCCTCCGCTCGCAACTGGGTGCCATTTGATAAGTTAGGGCTGCTGAGGACTGTTGGGAAGAGAGAAAAAAATCATTTAATAGACCTTGAAGATCTTGGAGCATCTTAAAAATGCAAAAGGCACTGTTATTGTGACTTCTTAATCTCTTCATTTTTCTAATTTATTACTGTGATTTTGTACTTTTGAAGGTCTGTAATATTGGACTTTTTATTTCTTTATTTTCTGTTTTTTTTCTAATGTGTACTCTAGGATATGTACCTTTTGTGCCTAAGATGGTGCTGTAAATGGTGACTTGTAAACTCCACTGTACTCATGTGAGAGCGTGTGACACGAATAAGGTAGCACTGGTTAGTTCTGATGTCTCACAGCTCCAGGGACCCAGGTTCAATTCCAGCCTCAGGCGACTGACTTGTGGAGTTTGCACATTTTCCCTGTGTTTGTGTGGGGTTTGCTCCCACAGTCCAAAGATATGCAATTTAGATGGATTGGCCATTCTAAATTGTCCAAGGATGTATAGGTTTAGGTGCATTAGCCATGGGAAATGCAGGGATAGGGTAAGGGAATGTGGATGGATCTGGGTGGGAAGATCTTTGGAGGGTCCCTGTGGACTTGATGGACCGAATGGCTTGTTTCTACACTGAAGGTTCTATGGTCTATAAACCTAATTCAATTCAGTTCACAAATGCAAATCTCTTGTCACACAGTAGCTGTGTTTCTACCTCAGACCAGAAGACTCTGCTTCAAGTACCACCCAGTCCAGCGATGTGTCTGAACATATTGATTAAAAATATCTGTAAGTGTAAGTATTTCACCATCTGAAGACTCTTGTCTGAATGACTGGTGGCAATATGAAATGAGAACATGGCTGTGGTTTGTGAGTAACGGACAGCTTCAGAGGGTGGGGGTGACAGTGATATAAGTACAAATGGCAGATACAGTGTGGAAGCCTGCCTGTTATTGAGTTGCTCAAATGAATTAGCTGACCAATGCAAAAGCAGTCATCATGAAAGGGAGTCAATAATGCAGCTGTCTGTTCTGTGTTCATGGTGAGTGTTTAGGATTCTGTAAATATCCTTGTCCAGGAGGATGAAGGAACAAACATTCAAGCAGTAGCTCAACTACACATTAGGTCGTCTTTGACCTCGGTACTCAGTCCCATTGGGAAAGCAGCAGTAACTTACAGATGTGCTGTGGAAAACAAACTGCACATCAGCCTGGTATGTCAACTGCTCTGCCCAGGGCCATAAGAAAGTTGTGTGTACAGCCCAGAACATCACGGAAGCCAACCTCCCAACATCGACTCCACTTACACTTCTCGCTGCAGAAAGGCAAGTAACATTATCAAAGACCCATCCTACCCTGGTAATGCTCTCCTCCAACCTTTTCCGTCAGGCAGAAAATACAAAAGCTTCATCACATGCACCAACAGGTTCAAGAGCTTCTTCCCTGCCGTTATTAGACTGCTGAATGAACTCTAACCAGATCAACAACATTTGGGGTTAATGTTGCTCTTGTTTTGTGCTCTCTTGTGCAGTGTAGCCTTGTATTCCTTGCTCTGACTAAGCACCCTATGATCTGTAGGTCCTTGTTTGCTTTGATCTGCCTATACTGCTTGCAAAACAAAACTTTACACTGTAATAAGGCACACATGACTACAATAAATTGTATCAAATCAGAGAATGAATATTGTGCGGCATCTCATTGAAGGTCACCTTTACAAGCAGGCATTGCTCTCAGAGATTTTATGGGCAGATGTTTCATTAACATGCTGACTAAACAGACCCACTTCTTTTGATGGCTATTGGCCAATGTTATTACTGACAATCTTACAACATGCAAGAATCACTGGTTTCCTGTAACTGAATAATTCAGATTGATTTAAATTATATATGATTAAAGGATTTTAGGTTGTATTTTGAGGGTGAAATCATCTCCATCTGGGGTCATTGGGTTGATGTGACTAAGTGAAGGATAGGTTTTCATGGAAACTATTTTATATTGCAGCATCATAGGCACTCTTAGTGATGAAATGCATCAATGGAAAATTGCCTGAGAATTCCTGATGTACATATCTCTGCAGGTGATTGTAAAAATTCCACAACTGTTCAATGAAGAAGAAGAATTCTCCCAGTAGCCTGGCTGATGGTTTCCGACCCCTCCACCCACTCCACATCACTTGTTGTTAGGAAGAAAGTCTCACAAATCTACTTCGCAACCGATGACTCTTTATGCCAATATATTTGTTCTTTCATGGAGGTAAGAATCAGTCAATGCTATGTTTTCGAAAAGGAACCAGAAACCCAATAACAGTTACGCAGAGGTAGGGGTAATACGTTTGCTTGGATAGAGGATTGGCCCACCAGACAGCAGAGAGGTGGGATAAATGGTGGGCAAATGCAACTAGCCACACAGTTCAGTCCTTGGGCTCCAATTGTTTGAAATCTATGTTAGTGACTTAGATGCACAGATAGAATATACTAAAGCCAAATTTGCAGATGACACTAAAATAGATCGGAGAGTTAAGCTGCAATGAAGGGCTTTTGCCCGAAACATCAATTTTTCCTGCTCCTCGGATGCTGCCTGACCTGCTATGCTTTTCCAGCACCACTCTAATCTAGAATCTGGTTTCCAGCATCTGCAGTCCTTGTTTTTACTCAAATAAAAACAAAATTATAAATGGATGGGTGAGGTGAATGCGCTAAAATTTGGAAGGTGGAGTTTAATGTGGATAAATGTGAGGTTATTCATTTTGCTCAGAATAGAAAGGCAACATATGTAAGTGGAGGGAAATTTCAGACAGCTTCAGTGCAGAGGGATCTGAGTATCTTTGTGCATGCATCACAGAAAGCTAGTATATAGGTACAGGAGGTAATAAGGAAGGCAAATGGAATTTTGACATTTATTGCTAAAGGAATGCAGTAGAAGATTAGGGAAATGTTGCTGCAACTGCATAAGGTATTGGTGAGATCACAGCTGGAGTATTGTGTAGAGTTTTGATCTTACTTGAGAAAAGATGTCATTGATTTTGAGGCAAGTCAGTGGAAAGTCGCAAGATTAATTGCAGAGATGAAAAGCTTGTTGTATGAGGAGAGATTGAGCATTTTAAGCCTATACTTGCAAGAGTTTTCAGAATGTGAGGATTTAGGCTAAAGGGTGGCAGACAAAGGTCCTGTTTCCACACTGTAGGGATTCTATGATGATGATTTAAAATATGGATAAGCAGGAATTGCTTCTCTGACAGGGTCATGAATCTGTGGAATTCATTACGCCAGAGTGCATTTGACATTACACCAGTGAATAAATTTGAGGAGGTACATTATTTAATTAGAGGCAGGTTGATGTGTTATAAAGAATGGGGCAGGAAAGTGGAGTTGAGGTTGAGATGAGATCTAGAAGGCATTTAGCACACTTACCTTCATTGATCAGACCATTGAATAGGAGTTGGGATGTCCTGTTGAGGTTGTACAGGATATTGGAGAGGCCAGTTTTGGAATACTGTGTACCCTGCTGGAGGAAGGATATTGAATTGGAGAGCATTCAGAAAGAGGTTACCAGGACTGGAAGGTTTGAGTTATATGGAGAGGCTGGGACTATTTTCACTGGAGTATCAGAAGCTGAGGGGTGACCTTGTGGAGATTTATAAAAACATGAAAGACATAGATAAGGGGAATAGTAAAGGTCTTTTCCGTATGGTAAGGGAATTCAAAAATAGACAACATTTTTAAGACTAGAGGAGAAAGATTTAAAAGGGATCTGCGGGATTACTTTTTCACACAGACGGTGGTTCGTATGTGAAATGAACTGTCAGAGGAAGGGTAGCTGTGGGTACAGTTAAAACATTTAAAAGACATTTAGACAGATTTGGAGGCCCAAACGTAGGCAAATGGGACTAGTTTAGTTCGGGAAACCTGTTCAGCATTGACAAATTGTTCTGAAGGGGTAAAAACAATGACTGCCGATGCTGGAAACCAGATTCTGGATTAGTGGTGCTGGAAGAGCACAGCAGTTCAGGCAGCATCCAAGGAGCTTCAAAATCGACGTTTCGGGCAAAAGCCCTTCATCAGAAGCTACCTGAACTGCTGTGCTCTTCCAGCACCACTAATCCAGAAATTGTTCTGGAGGGAATGTTTTCATGCAATATGACTCTATCAGCCATGAACTTATTGAATGGCGGAGCAGGAGTGATAGGCTGAATGGCCTACTCAAGCTTCTCGTCCTTAGAATATGCAAAGTGTGCCTTCTGTGAGTGTTTTGAAGAAGGGTCACTGGACACCAAACGTTTGCTGTTCTCTCCACAGATGCAGCTGGACCTGCTGAGTTTTTCCAGCAATTTCTGATTTTGTTTCTTCTGTACTTGTTTCTACATCACATGTCCTTTAGACTAGGAGATAGTGAGGACTGCAGATGCTGGAGAAGTCAGAGCCAATAGAATGTGGCGCTGGAGAAAGCATAGCAGGTCAGGCAGCATCTGAGGAGTAAGAGTTAACATTTTGGGCATAAGCTCTTCATCAGGAATGAGGAGAGGGAAAGGGGGCTGAGACACAAATGGGGGGGGGAGGGGTGTGTGCTGGGGAGGAAGTAGGTGGAATGGCAATAGGTGGGCGAAGGTAGGAGGTGATTGTGATAGGCCGGTGGGAAGTGTGGAGTGGATAGGTGGGAAGGAAGATGAACAGTCAGTCAGGTCAAGAGGGCAGGGCCGAGTCAGTGGGTTGGACCAGGAGTGGGGTGGGGAGATTTGGAAACTGGTGAAGTCAATGTTGAGGCCATGTGGTTGTAGGCTTCTGAGGCAGAAGATGAGGTGTTGTTCCTCCAATTTGCGGGTGGCCTGTAGGTGATGGAGAGGCCCAGAATGGACATGTCATCGGGGGAGTTGAAATGGATGGTGACAGGAAGGTGGGGTTGGTTGGTACGTATGGACCAGACATGTTCCCTGAACCATTCCCTGAGTCCTTTCTACTAGCCCTGTCTTAAAAGCAGTCGTGGTACCATGCCTGACTGTTATGAAGGCAAAAGATCAGCAGATAACACCACTCCCTCAAGACTTTCCACTTTATTTTTAGCATCTGAGTTGTTCTGCCAAACTATTACACAAGTACATCCTGAGAACATTAGAAATGTATTCCAGTTAGTATCGTTTAAATGCTGGCAGCCTCAGCTCAGTCAGCTGATTGCAAATGGCATTCTCTCAATTCCATCCACCACCCCCATGTTGGCAGTATTGCGCGTCACCATCCAGCTGAGAAAAACAATGTCGAACGTCTTGCTTCCAGCCTTTCTTGCTATTAACTGCAATTGATCCCTTTAGCCGAACACTTCCAGGAACTGTGGTTCCATCGGAGATGTTATTTTTGGTAAAGTCTCAGTTGAAAAGCTATAAAGCAACTTGGATAGCCAATCATTAAGAATGTCCAGTTTAAAAGTTGGGTGTTGAGGCTCTTTGTGACCCATTGAATAGATACAACAGCCGTTTGTTTCATCTCAAATGAAAAGTTTTTAAAGGAATATTAATGAACCAGACCTTTTTAAAATGAAAGTCAGTGAGAGTCTCAGTAATAGGGACCAGGACAACTAAGTCTCAGTTCCAGATTTTGTATGAATTGAATTTGAGTTTCATCAGTTGGTAAGGTGGACTTTGAACGCACGATCCAAATAGTATAGCCTATGGTTCTGTTTGGTGACATTACGATCATGTCACTGTCCCTCCGCAATTGAAATGTCATGTCAAATTTGGTGACTGCACATTACCATACTAAAAATGGTAGGTGCATTTCAAATTTCAGGAATGTGAAAGAAGTACTAGGATACTGGTCTCAGCATTTTGAATAGTGTTCCAACCATTATATAGGATTTAAGTTTCATGGTGAAGGTTTTTTTAAAAAGTGTAGCATAGAGAGGAAACCGGGGCAGGCACAAACTTAGGAATGAGATTTCTCAGAATCGTAGAGATGTACAGCACGGAAAAAGACCTTTCGGTCCAACTCATCCACGCCGACCAGATATCCTAAATTAATCTAGTCCCACTTGCCAGCACTTGGCCCATATCCCTCTAAATCCTTCCTATTCATATACCCATCCAGGTGCCTTTTACATGTTGTATTTGTACCAGCCTCCACCACTTCATCTGGCAGCTCATTCCATACACGTACCACCCTTTGCATGAAAAAGCTGTCCCTTAGGTCCCTTTTATATCTTTCCCCTCTCACCCTAAACCTATGCCCTCTAGTTCTTAACTCCCCACCCCAGGGGAAAGACTTTGTCTATTTACCCTATCCATGCCTCTCATGTTTCTTCACCTAGAAGGTGGTGAGCCTGTGGAATTCTCTGCCACAGAAAGCGACTAAAGACGCAACAGTCAATGAACTTTAGAGTTAGAATCCCTACAGTGTGGAAACAGGCCCTTCGGCCCAACAAGTCCACACGGATCATCCGAAGAGTAACTCTCCCAGAACCATTCCCCTATATTTACCCCTGACTAATACACCTAGCCTATACATCCCTGAACACTATGGGTAATTTACCTAACCTGCACATCTTTGGACTGTGGGAGAAAACTAGAACAGCCGGAGGAAATCCACACAGACACGGGGAGAATGTGCAAACTCCACACAGTCACCCGAGGCTGGAATCGAACCCAGGTCCCTGGCGCTGTGAAGCAGCAGTGCTAATCACTGAGTCACTGCGCTGCCCTAAGAATGCTTTTAAGAAAGAGTTAGATATATTTTTTAGGACTAAAGGAAATCAAAAATCAGAAAACAGAAACAGGATACTGAGTTGGATGGTCATTTTGAATGACGGAGTAGGTTGGAAAGGGCTGAATGGCCTATTCGTATTTTCTATGTTTCTAAACATTGAGGCAAATTCAGTAGTAGGTGGTTGTTCAATTTTGTGTTACTTACTCTTTCATGGGATGTGGCATTGTTGGCCAGACCGGTACTTGTTGCCTGTCCCTAACTGATGAGCAAACTGAACTGAACGGGGTGTTTTGCTCGGCCATTTCAGAGGCTGTTAAGAGTAAACCACTTGTTACAGGTCTGGAGTCACATGTATGCCAGCGCAGACAAGGAGGCCTGAACTCCTTCCTTAAGGGGCATCAGGGCACCAGGTGGTTTGTTTTATGGCAACTAATGGTAGTTTCATGGTCACCATTACAGTGGCTCGTTTTTGATTCCGGCTTAATTAATTGATTAATTATTTGGGATTTGAACCATTGACCACAGACTTTGTTTTAACAGCAAACAACACAGTAAGGTCAAAAATATTGTTATGTCAAGAAAGATGAAGCTATTAAACATGATGATTGGAGCATGGGGTCAATACTATATTGATTCATTCATGGGATGTAATACATGCCATCATTTATTACCCATCCCTAATTGTCCAGAGAGCAGTTAAGCATTAAGCACATTGCAGTGGGTCTGGAATCACATGTAGGCCAGACTAGGGAACGCAATCTAGGTAAAAACAATGATTGCAGATGCTGGAAACCAGATTCTGGATTAGTGGTGCTGGAAGAGCAGAGCAGTTCAGGCAGCATCCGAGGAGCAGTAAAATCGACGTTTCGGGCAAAAGCCCTTCATCAGGAATAAAGGCAGAGAGCCTGAAGCGTGGAGAGATAAGCTAGAGGAGGGTTGGGGTGGGGAGAAAGTAGCATAGAGTACAATAGGTGAGTGGATGAAGGTGATAGGTCAGGGAGGAGGGTGGAGTGGATAGGTGGGAAAAGAAGATAGGCAGGTAGGACAAGTTATGGAGACAGTGCTGAGCTGGAAGTTTGGATCTAGGGTGAGGTGGGGGAAGGGGAAATGAGGAAACTGTTGAAGTCCACATTGCTGCCCTGGGGTTGAAGTGTTCCGAGGCAGAAGATGAGGCATTCTTCCTCCAGGCGTCTGGTGGTGAGGGAGCGGCGGTGAAGGAGGCCCTTCCCCTGCCACCGCAGGAACTGCAAAACCCGCGCCCACACCTCCTCCCTCACCTCCATCCAAGGCCCTAAAAGAGCCTTCCACATCCATCAAAGTTTTTCTGCACATCCACTAATATCATTTATTGTATCCGATGCTCCTGTTAATTGGGGAGACTGGACGCCGCCTAGCAGAGCGCTTTAGGGAACATCTCCGGCACACCCGCACCAATCAACCAAACCGCCCTGTGGCCCAACATTTCAACTCCCCCTCCCACTCTGCCGAGGACATGGAGGTCCTGGGCCTCCTCCACCGCCGCTCCCTCACCACCAGACGCCTGGAGGAAGAACGCCTCATCTTCCACCTCGGAACACTTCAACCCCAGGGCATCAATGTGGATTTCAACAATTTCCTCATTTCCCCTTCCCCCATTTCACCCTAGATCCAAACTTCCAGCTCAGCACTGTCCCCATGACTTGTCCTACCTGCCTATCTTCTTTTCCCACCTATACACTCCACCCTCCCCCACTCACCTATTGTACTCTATGCTACTTTCTCCCCACCCCCACCCTCCTCTAGCTTATCTCTTCACGCTTCAGGCTCTTTGCCTTTATTCCTGATGAAGGGCTTTTGCCCGAAACGTCGATTTTACTGCTCCTCGGATGCTGCCTGAACTGCTCTGCTCTTCCAGCACCACTAATCCAGAATAGGGAACGCAATCTGCCAACTGTACTCGAACTGTGAAGAAGACCGTGTGAAACTTCAAAGGGACATTGACAAGTTGGTGAACTATGCAGGAAGATCGTAGATAAGGTTCAATGCAGTGAACAAAGAATATAGAACAATACAACATACCCTTCGGCCCTCGATGCTACACCAACCTGTGAACTATTCTCAGCTTGACCCCCTACACTATCCCCAAATCATCCATGTGCTTATCTAAGGATTGTTTAAATCTCCCTAATGTGGCTGAGTTAACTACATTAGCAGGTAGGGCATTCCACGCCCTTACCATTGTCTGAGTAAAGAACTTGCCTCTGACATCTGTCTTAAATCCATCACCCCTCAACTTGTTATGCCCTCTCGTACAAGCTGACGGCATCATCCTAGAAAAAAGGCTTTCACTGTCTTCTCTATCTAATCCTCTGATCATCTTGTATGTCTTTATCAAATCCCCTCTCAGCCGCCTTCTTGCCAGTGAGAACAGAAGTTGGTCAGAAGAACATATAAAATAGGGAGGTACTATTCTACATGGGGGGCAGGAGCAGAGGGAGCTGGGTGTAAATGTGCACAGATCATTGAAGGAGGCAGGACACGTGAAGAGAGCAGTTAATAAAGCATGTAGTTCTCCAGCTTTATTAGTAGGGGCTTTAGAATACAAGTGCAAGGAGGTGATATTGAACTTGTAAAAGTACTCATCAGATTTGAGCTAAAGTATTGTGTACAATTCTAGACACATAGAATCCTTACAATGTGGAAGCAGGCCATGTGGTCCAGTGAACCCGCACTGACCCTCTTAAAGACATCCCACCCACACCCATCCCCCTATACCATTCCTGTGAAAGTGCATTTTCCAGGGTCAATCCACCTACCCTGCACATCTTCAGAGTGTGGGAGGAAACCCACACAGACACGGGGTGAGTGCAAACTTCACATAGACAATCGCCTGAGGGTGGAATTGAACCTGGGTCCCTTGCGCTGTGAGGCAGCAGTGCTAAACACTGAACCACGCGTGGTATGAAAGATGTGAATGCATAGAAGAATGTGCAGAAGGGAATGAGAAACTTCAATTCTGGGAATAGATTGAAGACGTTGAGAGACTGTAATAGGCTGGGTTTGTTTTCCTTGGAGCAGAGGAGGCTTTGGGGAAATCTGATAGAGGTGTACGACATTATGACAGGCATAGACACAATGAATTGTGAGAATCTTTTCCTCACAACAGACATGCCCAAGGCCAGAGGGCATTAATTTAAGGTGAGGAGTAAGTAGTTTGGAGGGGATCTGAGCAAAGATTTTTTCATCTAGCGGGTGACAGATTGTGCTGCCTGACAAGGTGATGGAGGCAAGTACGATTGCAATTTAAGTTGAGCACTTAAATGCTAGGGCATTTAGGCTATAGACCAAGCGCAGGTAAATGGGATTAGTGTACTTTGGTGTTTGTTGCTTGGCATAAGCATGGTGGGCCAAGGGGCCTCCTTCTATACTATATGACTCTAAGGACATTAGCCCTGAGATCATGAAAGGTGGTATACAAATGCAAGCCTTTGTTTTTTGCATCCATTCTGCAGCTTTGAAACATTGCTGATGGAGATCTGAAACTTAATGCAGTAGAGTTGGGAAAGTGAGATAATTAAACCCACTGGAAGATGTATTAAAAAATAAATTCAACAATTTCAAACCAATAAGTTTATTTCATGGGTAAAGTGCTATGAGGCACATAGAAATTGATGGTCAGCAGATTAATCACAACACGAATATCAGAACAGGTTGAAAAAGTCTTCAATTCTATGTACCATTGTTTTAAGGTACTGGTTATGTACAGTTTGCAGAAATTCAATCCCTAGGTTTTATCTTTTACCATCAAAGATAGAAATTACTTTTTTTTCTCACAATGGAAAAAGGAGTACAGCATGTCCTTTGTAAAGCCATGGGTGCTGGTGTTCGGGGGAGGCAGTAGTTTATTGGCTTTCATGCATGTGAAGCTACTTAAAACATCTGTAAAATACTGCGAGCACTGTTAAACACAGTGTCTATAACACAGTTCAAAAGTTTAATTAAGTCTGTTTTACTAAGTTAAGCAAAAAGCCTTCTGGAGGAACATTACAGTAGTAGGCAGTATGTCAATGTGCAAAGTATTGAATACTGGGAAGAGATTTACTTCAGGCGTCTGAAAGATGATGTTCACTGGTCTCTCTGCCACATTCTTACTACAGACGCTCATCACTGAGGTGACAGCCTGATAGCAACACCCCTTTCAAACTATGCCACTAACAGGTTAGGTACAAACCAGCCATGCACTGAACTCCAACCTAGATGCTGTAGACCTTCTGTATTCAGTCCTCGCTGGTAACCACGTGGGGATTTCAGTCACCTGCTGTTAGTTCAAGTAAGCATCTAGCTTCTTTTGGATGTTCTGGAAGGAATCCACTCCCATGTAATCAGCTTGACCCTGTTCCCACTTCTTCCTGCGTTCGTCTGAGGAGACCACTTCATCAGGCGGGGTGATTGAAAGCTGGGAGACAGCCTCACTGAACTTATCCTCCTGTAAGTTTTCAAAATGAGAAATGTTTACCATAAGCTTTAAACCTCTGCAAAGGCACATTGGAACATCTTTGTAAATGATTTTAATTGCGATTGAAACTTTGAATTATATAACACGAGGACGCATCAGCTAATTAACGCTTCTTTCTACATCTGATCAGCAATCTACTTTTGCACTGATCATTATTAAGCAATAAACAAAATGCAAACAGAAAAATCTCCCATGCATGTGTCAGGAGCTGACCCATCGTTCTTTTTAACTAAGAAGTCACGTACTTCACTCGCACAATCTTTAAACAACACTTACGTCAATACTATTGAGTTAGCAAAGGTTTTCCCTGATAAAAAAGTTAATTAACCAAGAAACAAAAAGTTGAATGAGAACTGATTGTAGGGACAGGGACCTTTGAAGTTGAGCATACCTTCCTACAGAATGACAGGCCACAAGTGAAAGCCAGTGCATAGACCAAGCATGACAGCTGAAAGGTTGCCAGACATATTTGTGAAGACAGAGAAAAAGAGTCAATGTGGGAACTTTCACACATCAGTTTACTGCATACAACAATGGCTTCTCATCTCGACCGCCTTCCAGAGTTCCGACAAACCGTGAATTTAAGACCGAAGCAATGGCCGAATGTTGAGGGAGCCGGCTCAGAGCCGCAGGTCTGAATTTTACTGGTGGGACCGGGTTGAGAAAATGATTTTGCACGTCAGGCGACATTGAACCGCGCTGCTGGGGAAGCGAACGCTGAAGGATTGTTCCCATTTCCCGAGGAGGGTGGCATATACCCTCTGCCTCCCATTCGGTCAGGGCTAGAGGAACGGATGGGGGGTTGCGGGGAGCGGGATGTGTGCTGGAAGGCGATGCGAGGGGAGGGTGGGTACACAATAGAGTCAACAGCACCTCTGACATTTTCTCAAGGTATCAAAGGGGCACCCTGGCTTCCAAACCAAAAAGAAAAAGTGACTTTTTTCTTCAGGGTTTTCTCAATTTTTTTGTGAGCAGCCACCTTTAAGGACCCACTGGTCTGATGGCCTATGGTCTGGTCAACCCAGGTGGAACATGCTTGGGTGCAAGTTCCATCTACTTGCACCCAAATTTCAATCAGGGAGCTCTGTCTAGCTACAGATTTGCAGCTTATGGAGCTGCCCTTATTCCTGTTTCAGGTGCCTTGGCTGATTTTGCTCTTACAGGCTTGCCTGAATATTGTCATCAGGTGGGTATTCAGCTTCCAAGGGGTAATATCCCACCCATGGACCCACGCACACACGTATTTCATCCCTCATCCAACGTGGAATTCCAACTCTGGCCACCAGTTTTACAGAAGTTGGACATTTGCCCCAATTCTGATTTATGTTTTAAAAAAAAACAGAGAGGGTTGTGGGAGGTGTTGCTTCAACATCTTGCCTGATGAAGCAAATGTCTAGGGCCCAAATGGTCAGCCTGAGCCAAGACTGCAGTGTGCCCTTTTGTATTCCTAACTTAGTTGGAAGGAGACACATTTCTGAATGACACAGAGCAGAGATCAAGAAGCAGGCAGAAACTGGGCTGGTCATTTTTTTCTCGTTGTCCTGAATGACGAACGAAGTGAGAACTGAGTCCCAAATCATCCCTTTACAAACCTAAACTTAATAAAGTAGAAGTCACCATTTCATTCCCACACAGTCTTTTGGGAGTAATTTATTCAACTAAGGACAATGCTTCCCAAACTAAGACACGAACTCCCCTTGGGAATGCCCCTGTTTGGAAGAGAAATTGCCTAGATATTTTTCTGAACAACCTCTTCAGAGATGTACCCTCTGGAGCAGATGGGACTTGAACCCAGTCTCTTGGCCTAGAGGTAGGAACACTACCACAAGAGCTCTATCTGAGAGAAATTGTCTCAAGTCTTATCAATTTTTCCCCTCATTTTTAGCCCATTATTTTTCCATTGGGTGCATGTGTAAGTGGAGTAAAGACAGTTAGCATGATTCCTGGTGGACGCTGGCTCAGTTTGGTGTGTTTTCCTCCAAATGCATAGGCATGGCCCAGGGACAGACTGCTGGGGGAATGTGGTAATCAACAACCCCTTATCTCTGTCTCTCTCTCCTCGCATGGGTCAGAAATCTCAATGGAGGACTCAACCGTTTCCAAACTACAGGGAGCTGGCAGGGTGATACAATGGTAATGCCCCTGCTTCTGGGCTAGTAGGTCCAGGGTTCAAGTCCCACCTACCTTTCAGGTAGATGATAACATGTCTGAACAGGTTAATTAAAATTGGGGTATATATGTGAAGAGATCATTGAAGATGGTAGAGGTAACCAGTTGCACATACAGTGCTCTTGGCTTTATAGAGTGCAAGAGCAAGGAGGTGATGTTGATCTTGTAATGGAAACCCATTAGAGCTCTTCTGGAGTGTTGAGGGTGCTGCGTTACAGGGAAGATGAGAACGCAGTGGTTTACAAGAATAGTTCCAGGAGTGAGAAGCTTCAGTGATAAGGCTAGTTTGAAGAAGGGACTGTTCTCCCTGGAGCGAAGAAGACTGCACAGGGACTGAAAGAGGTTCTCAAAGTTTTGAGCAGGTTGGCAGAGTAGGTAGGGAGAAGCTGTTTTTGCGTGTAAAAGGCAAAAGAATGAGAGGACATAGATGTAAAGGGATGGGCGAAAGAAGCAAGGGTGATGTGACAAAAATAACATTTTCACACAGCGAGTAGTTTGGGTATGGAAATGTGCCGTGGCAAGTTCAATTGTGGTATTCCAGAGGGTACTTGATAGTTATTTGGATTGAAATGGTGTACAGGGATATGAGGGAGATTGGTTCTCAGGGGTAGGTATGATGGACTGAATGGCCTCTTGCTGTGCCATAATAATTCTGTGATTCTGAGCCTGCTGCCTTCAAGATTCCAGTGCTGCTGATCTGCATAAAGACACTGGGAGGCTCTAGTCAGATTGGGAGGGTTCTGGGCCCATGTGATACAGGACAAAAAAACCCACCAATTTAACCCATAGTGTTCAAGGTGTGGCACGGTGGTTAGCACTGCTGCCTCACAGGGCCAGGGACCTGGGTTCCATTCCAGCATTGGGTGACTGTCTGTGTGGAGTTTGCATATTCTCCCCATGTCTGCGTGGGTTTCCTCCCACAGTCCAAAGATGTGCAGGTTAGCTGGACTGGCGATGTTAAATTGCCCACAGTGTCCAGGAACGTACAGGTTGGATGGATTAACCATGGGAAATGGTTACAGGGATGGGCTGGGTCAGGGTGGGATGCTCTTCAGAGGGTTAGTATGGACTTTACAGCTGATTGGCCTGTTTCCACGCTGTAGGGATTCTAATTCCAAGGCTTTGATACCTTTGTCTGAACATTAACTTTTGATATCACAGAATCAGAAAATTTCAGATGTCATTGACTTAATGCACCATTTCCTTTTTCTATAAATGTGTGCATGCATGGGGGGGGTCTTGTTGGAAAAAATAATTCAGCAGATTTCTGTGCACAGCCAACTCAATAATCTGATTGCAAATTCAAACAGGAAGATTGCAAACACATAAAACGTGAAACATAAAGAAAAATACTCCAACAGTGTTCAATCCACAGAGGAAAGGTGACAGGGAAATGGAATGTGAGTTGTGGAGGGAGAGTTTGATATGGGCTCATCAAAACCTGGCCAAAATGATGGCTTTTGAAAACACTTTGAAAGAAGAGACTGGTGGACACACAGAAGTAGGTCAGGGACATTGTGGAGAAACTATCACATCTGTCCAAAGATGTGCAAGTCAGGTAGATTGGCTGTGCCAAAATGGCCATAGTGTCCAGGGATGTGCCGGGAAGGTGGATGAGTGATGGGAAATGCAGGGTTACAGGATTAGGGTGAAGTGAGTGGGATGCTCTTCAGAAGGTTGGTGTGAACTTGATGGGCCGAATGACCTTGTCTCACACTGTAGGGGATCCTGTGATTCTATCAATGGCTGGTGAGGTAAAGTGAGAGAACCACCTGGAGAGAGAAAAGACACCATGGGGTGGTCAATGACAAAGGAGGTCATTTAAGACTGAGGGCATTGTCGAGAAAATGCGCAGAAAGACCATAAGGAATTTGATGAGTGGTTTATATTAAAGATGATGTAGGACGGAGGCCAGTGTACACCAATGATGGATGAATGAGAGGTGCTGTAACCATGGTTTGGGCAGGCTGGGGCTTGTGACATTGTGACAAGTCTTTGAGGTAATGGGAAGTGGGAAAAAAAACTTTTATCAGCAGGTGTGGCAATGCTGCATTAGTGGAAATACATGGTAGGGATGAGGGTCGTTTGTACACCCCCAGCAAGGGGTTAAAGCATGGGATTTTTAGACAAATATAGAAATTGCTGGAAAAGCTCAACAGCTCTGGCATAATCTATGGAGACAAATCACAGTTAACGTTTTGGGTCATAGGGTCATAGACATACACAGCACAGAAACAGACCCTTCGGTCCAACTTGTCCATGCTGACCAAAAATTCTAACCTAATATAGTCTCATTTGCCAGCACTTGGCCCATATCCCTCTGAACCCTTCCTATTCATGTACCCATCCAGTTGCCTGTCGAGTGACCTGTCCTCAGAACTCAGTCCACCTGAATCATTAACTCTGATTTCTCTCCACAGATGCTGCCAGAGCTGCTGAGCTTTTCCTGCAATTTCTATATTGTCTCTGATTTACAACACCTGCATTTGTTTCAGCTTTTTCGTTGAGTATGATATTTGTACCCTGGAGGAGTGACACGGGCCAATGGTAGCTCTGGAAAAAACAGTAAGCAACGGGGAAAAATTGGCAACCTCTGAACAAGACCATTAGCTTAGAGGATAAATATATGCATTCATTTAATTAATTTATTGACCAAAAATTATTTTAGCAGGAAGTGTTTCTTCCTCAGGAAGATATCTACAAGTCACATTGTTAAATGGGGCCAATTCTTTTAGAGCCACTTGTCTACATGTTAGTTGATCTCCAACATGTCAAAAATTTCCCATCCAACTTGCCTGTCAGTACTTCAGCATGCTTAAGTCTACATTTCCCGATGCAACATACCTCCTGCGTGCCAGAACTAGTCTCCTTTGAGATACCGTGCTCTGTAAGCAGTGGCAAGACTGACGTCGTGAAGATGTCCCACCAAATGTTGAGGAACCCAGGGTGAATAATGGTGGAATAATCGTCACTATCTCGTATCACACATCTTGTCGTTGGGTCGTAGGAGTAGTCCCAAGGTTTGACCTTGCCAAGGAAGTGCACCACTTTGGAATCAGCACCATACCTGGAATTCCACATATTTAACACCATTAATGTTCCCATCTCAATCATCATTAAAATAAATATCGTAGCTCTTCTATGTTAATGCTCATTGTGAGTCAAAGCAAATGCTTTTCATAAAGACAGGAAAATTAAACCAGGTAATGGAGATTCCACCAGGTCACACAGAATATGATCTCAGCACTGTGTAATGCAGAGAGTGGATAGAAGAAACATAGATAATGGGAGGAGGCCATTTGGCCTTCAAGCCTGCTTCCCCATTCAATACAAGCATGGCTGATTATCCAGCACAGTACCTGCTCCTGCTTTCTCTCCGATGATAATGCACAAGGCAGAATAAGAATCAAATAGATCATGGTAAAGGAGTGTACTAAGGAGAGGGCATTACAGCACTGAATGTGCCTTCAAGAAAGACGATGCAACATAATGTACAGCGATAGGCACCATACAGTGTTATTCTACAGTGCAATGCCATTTCATCAATGTCCTATGAGTTAAGGCCAAAGTTAAAAATCACACAACACCGGGTTATAGACTACACTGCAGATTCAAAAACACCAGCAACAGTTCTCCTTCAAGATCCTCTGCTCCACACTTGCAGCAATGCGCTGGCACCTAACCTCTCTACAGTCTGCCCTGCCTCAGCTGAGGGCCACACTCTCTCAGAATTGCGAAGGACCCACTCTGTACTACATCCTCAGGAGAATTCATACTCTCAACAAACAGTATTTCAATTCCATCTCAAACATCAAAAACTGTAAGTACAACAAACTTTTATCGACCCACCTCCATAACCAGCGCTCCTCAAACATTCCAGAAGATTCCCCTGGCCTCACAATCTACTCAGATGCCATTAGCCATGCGGCTGATGCAGCTGCCACCCCACGCTGATTGATGATGTCACTTCCGCCCCCATCATGGCCACTCCCACAACCACTTCCACCCCTCACAATTCCTCATGCATTACACGTGACATCACTTCTACCCTTCACATCATCGCTGATGCCACATGCTCAGTGACTTCCGCCACCCCTACTGCTGTGGTCACCACCACTTCCGCCCCCACCAGCGCCACTCACCTGCATTCTGCTGACATGCCCCCCACAGACCCCACTGTCACTATCCCCACCCCCCAGAACCCCGAGGGGAACACTACCCCTGCTCATGACTCCAACCCCATTCCCCCCACCATCACACCCACTCCAGTTACAGGTTCTGCCCCCACTCCCAGCTCCACACCCACACCAGATCCCAGCTCCCAGCCCTGCCGAGTTTTCACCATCCCCCCAGACCTCCCCCTCACTGAGGAAAAACGATCAGTCCTCAGCAAAGGACTCACCTTCGTCCCCCTCCGTCTATGCATCAAAGAATTTAATACACGCCATGACGTCGAACAATTCTTCCGTTGCCTCCGCCTCCGAGCTTACTTTCACAATCAGGATTCCCGCCCACCTTCCGAGGACCCCTTCGCCCACCTCCAACACACTGCATCCACCTGGACACCCCGCGCTGGCCTATTACCTGCCCTCGACCTCTTCATTTCCAACTGCCACCGGGACATTAACCGCCTCAACCTGTCTACCCCCCTACCCCACTCCAAACTCTCACCCTCACAACGCGCAGCCCTCCAATCCCTCTGCTCCAATCCCAACCTCACCATCAAGCCAGCGGATAAAGGGGGTGCAGTGGTAGTCTGGCGCACTGACCTCTACACCGCTGAAGCCAAACGCCAACTCGAGGACACCTCTTCCTACTGCCCCCTTGACCATGACCCCACCCCCCATCACCAAACCATCATCTCCCAGACCACGCAGAACCTCATCACCTCAGGAGATCTCCCACCCACAGTTTCCAACCTCATAGTCCGGGAACCCCGCACTGTCCGGTTCTACCTCCTCCCAAGATCCACAAGCCTGACCACCCTGGCCGACCCATTGTCTCAGCATGCTCCTGCCCCACTGAACTCATCTCTACCTACCTCGACACTGTCCTACCCCCCCCCCAGTCCAGGAACTCCCCACATACGTTCGAGACACCACCCACGCCCTCCACCTCCTCCAAGACTTCCGTTTCTCCGTCTCCCAACGCCTCATCTTCACCATGGATATCCAATCCCTCTACACCTCCATCCGCCATGACCAGAGCCTCCAAGCCCTCCGTTTTTTCCTCTCCAGACGTCCCCAGCAGTACTCTTCCACCGACACTCTCATTTGTTTGGCCGAACTGGTCCTCACCCTTAACAATTTCTCCTTTGAATCCTCCCACTTCCTCCAGAGCAAAGGGGTAGCCATGGGCACACGTATGGGCCCCAGCTATGCCTGTCTCTTTGTTGGCTACGTAGAGCAGTTGATCTTCCGTAATTACACCGGCACCACTCCCCACCTCTTCCTCCACTACATTGATGACTGCATTGGCGCCACCTCGTGCTCCCGCGAGGAGGTTGAGCAATTCATCAACTTCACCAACACATTCCACCCTGACCTTAAATTTACCTGGACCATCTCTAACACCTCCCTCCCCTTCCTGGACCTCTCCATCTCCATTAATGATGACCGACTTGACACTGACATTTTTTACAAACCCACCGACTCCCACAGCTACCTGGATTACAACTCTTCCCACCCTACCTCTTGCAAAAATGCCATCCCGTATTCCCAATTCCTCTGCCTCCGCCGTATCTGCTCCCAGGAGGACCAGTTCCACCACAGAACACACCAGATGGCCTCCTTCTTTAGAGACCGCAATTTCCCTTCCCACATGGTTAAAGATGCCCTCCAACGCATCTCGTCCACATCCCGCACCTCCACCCTCAGACCCCACCCCTCCAACCGTAACAAGGACAGAACGCCCCGGTGCTCACCTTCCACCCTACCAACCTTCGCATAAACCAAATCATCCGTCGACATTTCCGCCACCTCCAAACAGACCCCACCACCAGGAATATATATCCCTCCCCACCCCTTTCCGCCTTCCGCAAAGACCGTTCCCTCCGTGACTACCTGGTCAGGTCCAAGCCCCCCTACAACTCACCCTCCCATCCTGGCACTTTCCCCTGCCACCGCAGGAACTGTAAAACCTGCGCCCACACCTCCTCCCTCACCTCTATCCAAGGTCCTAAAGGAGCCTTCCATATCCATCAAAGTTTTACTTGCACATCCACTTATATCATTTATTGTATCCGTTGCTCCTGATGCGGTCTCCTCTACATTGGGGAGACTGGGCGCCTCCTAGCAGAGCGCTTTAGGGAACATCTCCGGGACACCTGCACCAATCAACCAAACCGCCCTGTGGCCCAACATTTCAACTCCCCCTCCCACTCTGCCGAGGACATGGAGGTCCTGGGCCTCCTTCACCGCCGCTCCCTCACCACCAGACGCCTGGAGGAAGAACGCCTCATCTTCCGCCTCGGAACACTTCAACCCCAGGGCATCAATGTGGACTTCAACAGTTTCCTCATTTCCCCTTCCCCCACCTCACCCTAGTTCCAAACTTCCAGCTCCGCACTGTCCTCATGACTTGTCCGGACTTGTCCTACCTGCCTATCTCCTTTTCCACCTATCCACTCCACCCTCTCCTCCCTGACCTATCACCTTCATCCCCTCCCCCACTCACCCATTGTACTCTATGCTACTTTCTCCCCACCCCCACCCTCCTCTACCTTATCTCTCCACGCTTCAGGCTCTCTGCTTTTATTCCTGATGAACGGTTTTGCCTGAAACATCGATTTCGAAGCTCCGTAGATGCTGCCTGAACTTCTGTGCTCTTCCAGCACCACTAATCCAGAAATAGGATATAGTCCAACAGGTTTAATTGGAAGCAGACTTGCTTTCGGAGCGTCGCTCTTTCATCCAGGTGATAGTCTTCATCAGGTGAGTTAAGGCCAGCATCTACATTGTATAAGTAACGGCTTTCAACCCAGCAACAAAAGCCAGGCCCGAGTGCCTGTGGTAACTGAAGAGGTTGGTGTACAGATGTCACTGATCACAAACCACTTCAAAGGGCCCTGAAATCACACCACTTTCCCTGGTCGCGTTGGCTTTGAGTGTAGCCACCAACACGTTTTCCACCGTGGAAATACTAAAGCCTCTCAGTATCAGATATGAGATCACTCACAGTAATAATCTTGACAGATTAGTAACATTGACAGTGTGTCAGTTTATCAAGGCGTTTTAGTTATAGAACATAGAACAATACAGCACAGAACAGGCCCTTCGGCCCACGATGTTGTGCCGAATATTTGTCCTAGCTTAAGCACCCATCCATGTACTTATCCAATTGCCACTTAACATTCGCCAATGATTCTGACTCTGCCACTCCCACAGGCAGCGCATTCCATGCCCCCACCACTCTCTGGGTAAAGAACCTACCCCTGACATCTCCCCTATACCTTCCACCCTTCACCTTAAATTTATGTCCCCTTGTAACACTCTGTTGTACCCGGGGAAAAAGTTTCTGACTGTCTATCTATTCCCCTGATCATCTTATACACCTCTATCAAGTCACCCCTCATCCTTCTCCGTTCCAATGAGAAAAGGCCTAGCACTCTCAACCTATCCTCGTACAACCTATTCTCCATTCCAGGCAACATCCTGGTAAATCTTTGCACCCTCTCCAAAGCTTCCACATCTTTCCTAAAACATATCCCTTAAGTACAAGAAGGAATAAAAGGTAAAAGGTAAAGTTACCATAATCCTACCTGGACCATAGGGCTGCTCTCTCATTAGAGGAAGAGGACTGGTGGTGGTTTAACCTGACGGTCACCATGTCTCAGACAAGGGGAGAGGTTGAGATAGACAGTCCTTCATGGTGACCAGAAGGTCATACAGAAATCAAACACTTGACATTACTCTGCCTCGTAAACAGCCATCTGGCCAACTGAGCAGGAGGTTCAAATCAAAATCTAAGCATTGCTCCAGACAATCGACTTGAGCATTTTCTCTGAGGAATACCTTCCTCCTGGAACACAGTTCAAGTAAAGGGCACCAGAGACATGTCCTGGCCCTCAGACCAGGGAGAGGAATTATGAGAGCAGATGTTTCTCCTGTTTCACCAGCCCCTAGTTTATCCTTGCCCCACCCGACTCCCTTTAACCTTCCTCATTCACTTCAGAATTAGCAATAGGGATGAACATATCTTTTGTTCTCCCCCAACGAGTCTTCCTAAAGATTTTCTCAAGGGCTACTTTTGATGTTCGGGGTCTACTTTTCCATGCTCACTAACTCATTTATTGCAATCAAGTAGTGACCACATCTGTTGACATATGGGTTAACTGGGCTCACAAAGAACCAGAATTAGAATAATTCATCATTATCCTCAATAACTGTCTTAATAAACTGTAAGACCAGAAGACAGAGGAGCAGAAGTAAGCCATTTGGCCCACTGTTCAGATTGTACAGGACATTGGTGAGGCCTCTTCTGGAATACTGTGTCCTGTTCTGTTCGCCCAGTTATAGGAAGAATATTATTAAGCTGGAGAGGGTTCAGAAGACATCTACCAGGATGTTGCCAGGTATGGAAGATGTGAATTATAAAGAAAGGCTGGATAGGCTGGGAGCGTAGGAGGTTGAGAGGCAACATGATAAAGTCTATAAAATTATGAGAGCTATAGATAAAGTTAATGGTAGCTGTATTTTCCCTACGAAGGGGGATTTCAAGACTAAGGGATACATTTTTAAGGTGAGAGGAGAAAGATTTAGAAAAGACATAAGAGACAATTGCTTTACACAGAGGATGGTTTACGATTGGACTGAACTTCCTGAGGAAGTGATGGTTGCGGGTACAATTACAATGTTTAAAAGACATTTGGGTAGATACATGAATAGGAACAGGTTGGAGGGATACGGGCCAGGGGCAGGCAGGTGGGACTAGTTTAGTTTGGAATTATGTTCAGCATGGACTGGTTGGAGCGAAGGGTCTGTTTCTGTGCTGCATGACTCTATGACTCTGCTTCACCAATGAACAAGTTCATGGCTGATTTGATAATCCGTCGAGTCTACTTTCCTACCTTTTATCCATCACCTTGATTCCCTCCCTGATTAAAAACATGACTACCTCAGCTTTGTATCTCCTTAGTGACCCAACCTCCACAGCCTTTTGTGGTAAAGACCTCCACCCCCTGAAAGAAAAGAAATCTGCATATCTGTCTTAAATGGGCAACCCTTTTACTCTGAGGTTATGCCCTCCGGTCCTAGATTATCCCACAAATGGAAATAAACTCTTCTCCTGCACCTCGGATGTTGCTTGACCTGCTACACTTTTCGTCTTCGTATAGCCCCCTAAGAATCTTACAACTTTCAATAAGTTTGCCTCTCATTCTTCTAAACTCCAGTGAGTACAAACTTACTCAACCTTTCTTCATAAAACAATACCTCTATACCCAGTGAACCATCTCTGCACTGCCTGTACACCTTTCCTTCAGTAAGGGGACTAAAACTGTTCACAGTGTTCCAGCTACAGTCTACCTAACACTTTATGTATAGGATCAGCAAGGCATCCCTATTGTGTACTCCACTAAGGGGAGGCAATGACCTTTGGTATTGTTACTGGACTTTAAATCCAAGACCTGGGTATTGCCCTGGGGACCCTGGTTCAAATCCTGCCATGGCAGAATGGTGGAATGTGAATTCAATTAATATTGGGAATTAAGAATCTAATGATGACCATGAATCAACTGCCAGGAAAAACCCATCTTGTTCACTAGTGTCCTTTAGGGAAGGAAACTGACATTATTACATTCTGTCCTCGAGTCACATCAGACCCACAGCAATCTGGTTGACTCTTAACTACCCTCTGGGCAATTAGGGATGGGCAATAAATGCTGGCCTAGGCAGCAAGAATCTCATCCCATGAATGAATTTTAAAAGAAAATTCTCTTTGCAATAAGACCCACATTCCATTTGCCTTTCCTACTCCCTGCTGAACTTGGATGTTAGCTTTTTGTGACTCATGTACCAGTTTCCCCCAAATTCCTCTGTGCTGCAATTTTCTGCAGTCTTTCCACATTTAAATAATATTCAGTTTATCTGTTTTTCCTGCCAAAATGCACAACCTTACGTTTTACCACATTACCTTCCATCTGCCTGTTTTTTGTCCACGTACTTATCCTGTCCATATGCGTTTGGAGACCTCAGAGTGATTCTCATCACTTGCCTTCCTGCCTGGTTTCATGTCACAACTCAAATCATTAACTGCCTGTAACCACAGTATGTAAATTAGCACAAACAACAGGCAGAAGAACCAAAAATTTTTGTTTCAAAATAACTGACACTTTCACATGCTAAAAGCCATTACCGTAATTACACAGCTCACGGCCAATGAATTTCCATTATGTATGGAAGATATTAACCAGGCAGCTCCTAATCTTTTCAATGCAGCCTAGATCACAATCTCAGAGTTACATTTAACAATCCGCAATGTACATTACAACTGCATCCAGTACATTCTCCACTCCCTACCACCCATCGGGTAAATCCTAATTCCATGCATCCTTAAGCTAGAGATTCCACATTAATCGGCAAGGAATTCACTACCTCAGGAATTTACAGTTTTCCTGGCTCTCAGGTTGGAAGAGTAGTTTCTTAAAACTGTTTCATTTAAAATTGTTCACTCTCTTTACATACCTCCTTCCTAATACCCTGACTTTCCTCCCTCGTACCAAACCTTAGCAGTCTCCCTAGATCTCACTCTTCTTCTTACAGTCTCCCTTCCCCATGTTGCAGTCTCCTCCTCTTCTGTCTTGCAACCCCTTCTCAATTCCTGCAGTCTTCCTTTTTCTTTCCACACCCAACCCTTACAGTGTCCTGTCTCTCTCTCTCTCTGTTCATTCCTAATCCTTAGCGATCCCATCTCTCCATCTTTCCCCTCCTGCAACCTACCCCTTTCTCTGTCTTCCCAACAACTGCAGACTCCTAATTCCAGATATTTATTGAATTTAAATTCCACCATCTGCCATGGCAGGATTTGAACCCGGGTACCAGAAAGTTATCTGGGTCTCCGAATTAATAAGGCAAAAGTGAGGACTGCAGATGCTGGAAACCAGAGTTTAGATCAGAGTGGGGTGCTGGAAAAGCACAGAAGGTCAGGCAGCATCCGAGGAGCAGGAATATCGATGTTTCAGGCAAAAGCCTTCATCAGGGTTTGTAAAACCCACCGACTCCCACAGCTACCTGGATTACACCTTTTCCTACTTAACCTGCACCATCTCTGACACCTCCCTCCCCTTCCTGGACCTCTTCATCTCCATTAATGATGACCGACTTGACACTGACATTTTTTTACAAACCCACCGACTCCCACAGCTACCTGGATTACACCTCTTCCCACGCATTCCTGATGAAGGGCTTTTGCCCGAAACGTCGATTTTCCTGCTCCTTGATCGTTGCCTGACCTGCTGTGCTTTTCCAGCACCACTCTAATCTAAACTCCTAATTAGTAGTCCACTGACAATACCACTAGGTCATCGAATACCTATGTCACAAGATTGAGCCTGTGATTGAAGGAGTAGCTCCTCAGAGGTTCTACCTGCAGCTCCTACTGATTTTCCCGGGTATTTTAGGGGCAAATTTGCCCTCTGCTCCTGTGTGTTCTGAGGGCTGATATGTAATCATTGAGCCCAAGCTCCCTCAGAGCTGAATGAAAAAATGGGAGACACAAGAAGTAGAGCGGCCATGGGTCTATACTTGAACTGTTCAGATCTATATTTGCGAGAGTTTAGAAGAATAAGAGGAGAATGAATTGCGGTAAATGAGAGATCATAGTTTTAGGTGAAGGGGTGGAAGATTGAAATCAGAGATGGGGAGAAATTACTTCTCTCAAAGGGTCGTGAATCTGTGGAATTCACTAACCTGGTGGATGCCAGGGCACTGAACAAATTTAAGGAGAGGATAGACAGGTTTTTAATGAATAATCATAGAACTCCTACAGTGTAGAAGCAGGCCATTTGGCCTATCAGGTCCACAGTGACCCTCTGAAGCATCCCAACCAGACCCATTCCAACTTATCCCTGTAGCCCTGCCTTTCCCATGGCCAATTCACCCTAACCTTCATATCCGTGGACTGTGGGAGGAAACCAGAGCACCTGGAAGAAACCCACACAGAAACGGTGAGAATGTGCAAACTCCAGTCACCCGAGGGTGGAACCGAACCTGGGTCCCCTGCGCAATGAGGCAGCAGTGCTAACCACTGAGCCACGTGCCACCTATTGATGGGTTGAAGGGTGATGGGGTCAGGCAGAAAACTGGAGTCTAGGCCAAGATGAGATCAGCCGTGATTACGGTTTTATGGGGCTGAATGTCCTCCTGTACCCAGACTGTGCATTATCAAATTCCCAGGGGGTGGAGGTTCCACCTTGCAAGAGTTGTAGCCAACTACAATCTGTAGCTCTGGGCAGCAGCACCAGGAAGCCTTGGCTGCTGCCAAATGGACAAGCAACACCATGAAGACCAAGGTATTTTATTTGGAGTGGGACTTGGAGGTTGTGGAAAGGGGAAGGAAGCAGGACTGTGGCTCTCACAATTCTCCCTCTCACTGTATCCAGTCACTGGTTTACTGGAGCTGAGGTCTTCTTATTTTATTTAACTGATTTTTCCTAATCATCCTGGTCAGAAATGTTGTTATACACCTCTGGAGGAGGTGGGGCTTAAACCCAGACCTCCTGGTCCAGGGATAGGGACCGTGCTGCAAGAGATAACCCTTGGGGCCTGCTTTAAGTTTTTTTTTCAAATTTTTTATTTAACCTATTTTTCTCATCAGTCTGAACAGAGATGTTTTTATACCCCCCTGGAGCTGGTAGCTGCGGTCAATCTAGCACAAGCAGAGGGAGACCCTTAGTTGGTCCTTAGGTGGTCACTGATGAAAGGTCCTGACCTGAAACATCTACACTCCTGCTCCTCTGATGCTGCTTGACCTGCTGTGCTTTTTCCAGCTGCACACTTTATCGACTCTGGTTTTCCAGCATCTGTAGTCCTCACTATCTCCTTAAGTGGAGGCGAGTTGGTCACAGGAAGGCATGAAGATAGAGACTGGGCCTTTCCAAACGGCAAATAATTCAGGGGGAGGCAGGAAATTCTGGGATGCTACCACCCCCAACTGTATGAGTTACCTTTCTGCCTCCAGTCTTGCTACATCCTAGCCTGGAAGCTTCGTTCATTGTTCAGGGCATTTGTCGGAAGAATGCCAAGCATTTATATCACTTGCTGTTTTTCTTTTATTTTCCACATGGCGAGATGAGACAATTTTTCCAAATCCTTCACTGATTGTTAGCCCTTCATTTTGCAGGCCCCTCCAGCTTTCAACCACGTTTCCTGTTTTTGCCTCTAAAGTCCATTCCCCTTTCTTTCTCTGGATTTTTGGACTGAAATAGGAATAGAATTGTTTTTGAAAATCAAGGAGTGTTGAAGGATTCCGCAAGTTAGTGGACTCTCATTTTAAGCACTGTTTACACAGCAGCTCGTTCAAGTAAGCCTAGATTGCAGACGAACTGGAGCCAAGGTATCAAATGGAACTTTGGCCGGCAACAAGAAGCTGACCGGTCTGCGGACGAGTGACCCATGACAAAGGCCTTCTGCCTGCCAACAATGAGGTGATTGGCTCCCAAGTAGCTGAACAACCTGGGCATGTAAATGTTTCACCAGAAGCCACTGAGTGTCCAGAGGAGGAGAAGCTGTTTCTTGCAGTGCAGTAAAAAGCACCTCAAGCCTGAAGATGGCCAGTTTATTTCCCTTCATCAATTGCTGTATATGGTGACTTTAAATTACAATGTCTAAGACCGTTCTGAGTGTGAATCAGTCATCCTGCACCCTCCTGGAAACAAGTACTTGGAGAAGGAAGATCAAGGAGCAGTATCTGAGCTGCAAACCCTGTGGATAGAGACGAGTGAGATACCTCCCCGTCAAAACTACATACCTTTCCTGCCTGTGTCTATCTGTATATGTATGTAGGGGGGAGCTAGCGTTTTAACCTGTAGAGTTACATGCCAATGGTTTATAATTGTTTATCTGTAGTTAGAATCTATTAATTCGTAATAATAGTTGTTCTTGTTCAGAACAAAACCCTGGTCCATGATTTTGGTTGACTGGTCTAAAAGGCAGCTAAACTGGGGACTTCAGCACATTTATGAGTATTTAACTTCTGTGAAAATTCTGGGAATAATGGAGCTTGATTTCCCGGGCTTTAGCCTACCGCAATGAGGCATAACATTCCAAACAATGGGACTGGTCTACGACTTGTTAATCACTCGGGGACAAGAGATATAGGGTCTCTGGTCAGAGCTGAATGGTTAAGGCGATGCGTTCGAAATCCATTGATGCTTCTCCAAGCAGGTTTGGATCTTGCCGACTACATTTCTTAATCTTGCGGATTTTCACAGTGGCTCGGTGGTAAGCACTGCTGCCTCACAGCACCAAGGGACCTGAGTTCAATTCCACCCTTGGGTGACTGGCTGTGTGGAGTTTACATGTTCTCCCCGTGTCTGCTTGGGTTTCCTCCGGGTGCTCCGGTTTCCTCCCACAGTCACAAAGACGTGCAGTTTAGATGGATTGGCCATGCTAAATTACCCGTAGTGTCCAGGGGTGTGCAGGCTAGGTGGATGAGCCTTGGGGAATGCAGGGATAGGGTAGGGATGGGATGCTCTTTGGAGGGTTGGCGTGGGCTGAACGGCTTGCTTCCACACAGTAAGGATTCAATGATAAGACAGGGCCCAGTGTATTTTGGGCATCTTGCTTCTGAAGTGAAGATGGGCGTGTACACCAACAAGTTGACACCACTATTACAGCTCAGTGATTGGTGTCGGGTTCCTGTAGGCCAGAATGGAAAGTGAGGGACACCTTTGTTCAGTGTCATCCTAGAGAGCTTCATTCACGGTTTGATCTATAAATAAACCTGCTATTTTTAATGTGGTATATCAGCAGATCCATGAAAGTTGTTGACTTCAGCTTTAGCTCCCTCAGTTATGGATAGCATTTTCAGGCAGGACTGACCCACTGTCAAACATAAAAATCTCTTAAAACTGTGGCTCAGCAAACTGTGACACTAGATTTGCCACTGCCAGTTCCACAAACTCAGAAATGAGGGTCCACCAGCGCATGTTCATCAATCAGTGATGTTAAAGTGACTGATCTTATATGCAAATCCATTTTTAGCATTCAAATTGAACAGGATTGTTGAGGTCAGTAATGGTGTCCATGAATCTATCATCGATTGTCGCAAAAACCCAGCTGGTTCACTTAGTGTCCTTTCGCGAAGGAAATCTGCCAAACTTACTTGGTCTGGTCTACGTGACTCCAGACCCACAGCAATGTGGCTCAATCAAGTGCCTTCTGAATTAGCTGAGGAAACCACTCAACTCAAGGGTAACTAGGAATGGGCAACAAACGCTGGCTTTACCAGCGACGCCCAGATCCCATGAATGAGTAACCACAGAAACATTGAAAACAGGGGCAAGAGCAGACCATTTGGCCCTTTGAGACTGTTCCGTCGTTCAATATGATCCCGGCTGACCATCCAACTCAGTATCACGCATCTGCTTCCTTTGCCATATTTTTTGATTCCTTTCGCCCTATGAACTATATCTATCTCTTTCTTGAAAACGACCAACATTTCTGGCCTCACCTGCTTTCTGTCACACACAATTCCACAGCCTGCCCACTCTCCAGGTGAAGACATTTCTCCTCGTCTCAGTCCAAAAAAGGCCGACTCCTTATCCTTAGACTGTGACCCTGGTTCTGGAGCCCCCCTAATCATGGGAAACATCCCTCCTGTGTTTACCCTGTCATACATCTCAGAATTTTATGGGTTTAAGAAAGAAACAAATAGTCACATTGGAATATTAATTTCCATCGCATTATACACAGTGATTTTAGCCTTTTGCTTAAATTTTCCATGCCCATTTTCGAACTGCTTAGTCTCAAACCCTTTCCCAACTGGAAACTCTTGTAACTGATTAGATTAATTAGATTACTTTACAGTGTGGAAACAGGCCCTTCGGCCCAACAAGTCCACACCGACCCGCCGAAGCGCAAACCACCCATACCCCTACATTTACCCCTTACCTAACACTACGGACAATTTAGCATGGCCAATTCACCTGACCTGCACATCTTTGGACTGTGGGAGGAAACTGGAGCACGCGGAGGAAACCCACGCAGACACGGGGAGAATGTGAAAACTCCACAAAGTCAGTCGCCTGAGGCGGGAATTGATCCCGGGTCTCTGGCGCTGTGAGGCAGCAGTGCGAACCACTGTGCCACCGTGCCGCCCACTGATCGCCCATCTGCATGTGATTTGATGAACAAACCCAATGTTTAGCTGGCTTCCCACGCTAACCTAACAAATTCTGCCTTCCAAATCAAAACAATTCTTGCTGTCGTAATGTTATTTCCCAGGTCAGTAAGAATAGATTAATACCAGTCACAATGCCACAAAATGACTGATGCAGTGTAACCAGTCTTCTTGTACGCTGTGATGTGGGAAAGAAGCAAGGATCTCATCCTGAGGTCACAAAAGGCACTACATAAATGCAAATCATTTAAAAAAACATAACATATATCAGAAACAACTGCTGTTCCCTGGCTAGAGAGACAGAAATGAAGCTTGGGTGAAGAGGTTAAAGTACAGAACTGGTATATTGTTTTAGAATGCGAATTGCTAGAATTTGTTACTCCAGGCAGCTGTGCATGCTCTGTCATTGAACATGTTTAAGGCTGGGACTAGAGAGATTTCTGGTTTCTCAGGGAATCGAGGATCATGGGCAATGGACGGGAAATGGAGTTGGAGCCCAATGTTATGTCACGTTCATGCTGAACGGTGTAGAAGGCTCAACACATCCCATGATGCTCTCTTGCCCATTCTTTCAGGATTCTAAAAATGGAGTAAATTTTCTCAACTAATACCAAGGGAGGTATCCAGGGCTTAACAGCAACTGGCTCTCTCAATACAAGGAACAATTATTCTTCCTAAAAACTGATCCGTAGAGATATGGAACAGTTACATTAAAGAAGAATGCTGGTTGGTCCACTGAGCGTCTATGCAAATAGAATATACCTAGCCCTACCCTTCTCTCATTGTCTGCAAATGGTTCACTCTTGCTTTTTTAGAAAACAACCATCATGTTTGAGCTTTTTTTTTGAAGGTTTTACTTTGTACGTACTTACTGTTTGAAAGCAGGAAGGTAAGAATAGATTGCGACACTGCTGAGGTTGTAAATGAAAGGCAGGTGCTTATTGATGTCTGCTGTTGCCCAGTTGCTGAAGAAGCTGTTCAATAAACCCTGGTCCCCGCCTACATTAAAACAAAACTTCAAAGTGTTAAGATGATTTACATTATTTTTGTAACAACAAACTGCATTTATTGGATTCATATTTGTATAACGATAGGACAGGGTTTTAGAGTCATAGAGATGTACAGCATGGAAACAGACCCTTCAGTGCAACTCGTCCATGCTGACCAGATATCCCAACCCAATCTAGTCCCATTTGTCAGCATTTGGCCACATCCCTCTAAACCCTTCCTATTCATATATCCATCCAGATGCCTTTTAAATGCTGTAATTGTTTCAGCCTCCTTCATTTCCTCTGGCAGCTCATTCCAAACATGCACCAACTTCTGTGAAAAGGTTGCCCTTAAGTCTTTCTCCTCTGACCTTAAGCCGATGCCCTCTAACTCTGGATTCCCCCATCCCAGGGAAAAGACCTTGTCCATTTACCCTATCCATGCCCCTCATGATTTTGTAAACCTCTACAAGGTCACCCCTCAGCCTCCGACACTCCAGGGAAAACAGCCCCAACCTGTTCAGCCTCTCCCTATAGCTCAACCCTCTAACCCTGGCAACACTCTTGTAAATCTTTTCTGAACCGTTTCAAGTTTCATCACATCCTTCTGATAGAAAGGAGACCAGAATTGCACGCAATATTCCAAAAGTGGCCTCACCAGAGGTTTTAAATGAACAGGATTGGGAAACAGGGGGAGACTTTTGGTGTTGGGAAATTTAGAAATCTAAAGACAAAAATTGAGGCATCCCAATGTGGGTAAAACCAAGCAGGAACGGACAGGGTACTTAGCAAAATAAAAGTACCATGAACAGCACTCAGAAAATTGAAATGCAAGATGCTTTTCAATGATTGAAGCATCTGCAATAAGATAGAGGGAAGAAATAGAAGTAAACCATTTAGATGGAATTACTATTATCAAAGCAAGATTACAAGAGACAAAGTCAGAAATGGCACAACACCAATCATTGTTTTTATCCCGTTTTAACCGGTTTATAGTCCAACAGATTTATTTGAAACCACAAGCTTTCAGAGCGCTGTTCCTTCATCAGGTGCAATGCACTCCAACTGATGAAAGAGCAGCGCTCTGAAAGTTTGTGGTTTCAAATAAACCTGTTGGACTATAACCTGGTGTCATGCCACTCCTGACTTTGTCCACCCCAATCCAACATTGGCACCTCTACATCACGACTACAAGGGGATCAAGGTTGGAAAAACAATTCCAGAGCATACAATATTTCTGTATGACAGACAGAATGACAAAGGAGGAGAGGTGGGCTTGATAGTTCAGGATAACAAAAAGGACACAAGTGTGATAGCACCTTGCTTGAGAAGATCATAGAGTAGAATCAGTATTGGTGGAAATTAGGATTTGAGTCAAGAAAATACAGGCTGTTGAACAGTAGTTATTTTGTTTTTATTCATTCATGGGATAAGGGTGTCACCGGGAAGGCTAGCATTAAATACTGCCCGATTAACTAGCACGTTTAAGAGTCGACCCTGTGGACTGTGGTCCTGGAATCTCCAGGAGACAGTGAAGTCTGCAGATGCTGGAGATCAGAGTTGAGAGTGTGGTGCTGGAAAAACAAAGTAGGTCAGGCAGCATCCGAGAAGCAGGAAACTCGGCGTTTCGGGCCGGAGCCCTTCATCAGGAATGACAAAAAGGATGCAAGTGTGATAGCATCTTGCTTGAGAAGATCATGAAGTAGAATCAGTATTGGTGGAAATTAGGATCCTAATGAAGGGCTCTGGCCCGAAATGTTGATTTTCCTGCTCCTCGAATGCTGTCTGACTAGTTGTGCTTTTCCAGCAACACACTCTCAACTCCTGGATTCTCCATTTAGGCCAGACTGAGTATTGATGGCAGATTTCCTTCCCTAAAGGACACTGTTGTTAAAATACATTCAATGTGGTTACACTGGCTGACTTCTTACTCCAGACTTTTACTGAATTCACATTTCACCTCCTGTTATGGCGGGATTTACATCTGTGTCCCCACAGCGTTAACCTACCGGGGGGGAGAGGGGGGGTGGCGCGGGGGGCGGGTGGGGGGGATGCTTTCTGAATGATTAGTCCAGTGACACTGCCACTATGTCACAGCTTTATCCATTATTCCACTGGGCAGAGCATTGAACAAGAAATAATTGGATATCGTTAAAATAAAACAATTTAATAACTGTGGGAGACTTTAATCTTCACAAACTGGGACAATGAAATGAAAAAGGATGGTCTAGAACATAAGTTTGATGAATATTTTCTTGAAACAATATGTTTCGAACCAACTAGGGATGAAGCTATCTCACACTTAGCATTTTGCTATGAGCAGGTAAAATATCCACTCAGAAATAGTGACAGAACATTCTGGAATTCCATTTAAGTTTGACATTGAAATCATCCAGGCACATACAAAACTCTAAACTTAAACAAAGCCAATCTTATTGTTATAATGGACTCAGGTTAATTCAATAAATAGACTGAAAGTTATGGTGGTAAACAAACAATGGGGGATATTTAAATAAGCAGTTCAACTAAAACAGAGAGAGGAGTTGGGATATAAAAAGGATAGAAAGATGAAGTGGGAGCGAGGTTTCAGAAGCAAATTCGAAAGCATTTCTTAATTCACTCATGGGATATGGATATCACTGGCTGAGCCAGAATTTATTAGGAGGTAAAAACAATGACTGCAGATGCTGGAAACCAGATTCTGGATCAGTGGTGCTGGAAGAGCACAGCAGTTCAGGCAGCATCCGACGAGCAGCAAAACCTCGTCGGATGCTGCCTGAATTGCTGCGCTCTTTCAGCACCACTGATCCAGAAGCCAGAATTTATTCCCTATTCCCAATTGTCCTCAAATAAAATGCTGAATGGTTTGCTTGGGCTATTTTAGAGGTCAGAGTTAAAGTGTAAACCATATTGCTGTGGGCCTAGAGTCACTAGTACGCAGTTTCCTTCCCTAAAGGACATTAGTGAACCAGATGGGTCTTTACAACAATGGTTTCACTGTCAGAATTAGATGTAATAATTTCAGATTTTTTAAAAAATGGTGACGTTGAATCTGCTGTGGTGGGATTTAAACTCAGTTCCTCAGAACATCTCTGGATTCCAGCAACAGTACACTGCTAGGCCATGGCTTACCCGTGAAGTCAAGGCGATTGAAGACACTGCTATCAATGATAGAGTAATGGAAAATCAGGGGTGTTGGAAGAGATTTAAGAAAAGAGTGAGGCCTTGGGAGTATTCAAAAACATCAATGAGCATTGTAAAACCGCAGGGTTACCAATCATCAGTACAATTGAGTGTTGACAACAATTCACAGATAACTGGCAACCTCAGCTGTCGTCCCACTAAAACAGGACACTAAATCCAGATTTTAAAATCTAATGGTGCTAAATCTGACAAAAAAAATTGCCTAAGAGGAATGAGAGCAAGCCTAATGGTAAAGAGTGAGTAGTACTGAACCAAATACTTGAGCTGAAACAGGACGTTGGCAATCGTTTGTTTACATTCTTGAAGAACTCCTCAAAACATGTGTGTCACTAGAACGTTGAACGTTGAATTAAACTCAAAACTGAGTTAAGTGGGTCTGTTTACCCTTGGTATATAACAATGCAACACAAAGATAAAATGGTCTGGCTCCCTTCTCCACCATGGCTAAATTATAAAAGGAAATTTGCACTCTCTACTTTTAAAGTGCAGATCAGGCCATAATATGTAAGCCTCAAATTCTGATAGTGGATGCTTTTACTTTCGTCTGTTCTGCACCATATTTGGTGAGGTTGTCCTGCACTTGCACTGCAGTTTTCAGAATGCACTTCCACATGTACAGGCTTCACTTGGGCAACAAGTATTCGTTACAGCTTTTAGTGTCTCTCTCTCTCTCACACAGACAGACAGACACACACCATTCTTCCCCCCTCATCCCCAAAAATTAGGAGTCTAGGTAACTTGATACACTTATGACGATCTTCTTTATAACAAAGTACTTGTATTCAAATCTCACAAGATACATGAGACTGTGAGTCGGTGACTTTCTGAAATTTAACTTGAAGATTGAGATGAGTGCTGCCAAAGGCTGGAATCCTGAATCCGTCCCATTTTTGTCACCCAAAGCAGTGACAAATACTCTCATTGTAGCATAGAAAATAGGATAAAGCTGTCAGCCTGTGACAGCATGGATTAGTCAGGAGCATTCCCCTTCCCTTGGTAAAGAGATTATGTGGCTCCAGGAACTAATCAAAAGAAATTTCATAATGGGCTTCAGTCCTATTGCAGAGACTAAAGTATAAACTGACACGCTATTGCAGTAATGAGACTGTACTCTGCTGGTTGGAGGAAGGAAGATGGTACAAAGGAAGATGGTTTAGGTGGTTAGAAGTCAGTCATCTTAGCTCCAGGACATCTGTGCAGAAGTTCCTCAGGGTAGTCTCCCAGGCCCAACCATCTTCAGCTGCTTCATCACTGACTTCCCCTCCATCATAAGGTCAGAAGTAGATGAGCTTGCTGATAATTGCACAAAGTTCAGCACCATTCAAGATTCCTCAGCTACTGAAGAAGTCCTTGCCGAAATGTAGCAGGACCTGGACAAGTGTCGTGTAGCATTCATGCTACACAAACGCCAGGCAATGACCATCTCCAACAAGAGAGATTTTAATCATTGTCCCTTGTCATTCAATGGCATCACTATCATCAAACTGCCATTATCAACATGCGTGAGGTTACCACTGGCCAGAGACTGATCTGACCACCTTGGAACTTTTCCAAGTGCCCAGATATAGTCTGCCTAATAATCAATTCTAACAGCTTTCCCACAGCTGACGTCAAGCTAACTGGCTTACAGTTTCCTGTTTTCTGCTTCACTTCCTTCTAGATTGGAGTGGTTATATAAATAAACAACTAGAGGTGCCATATCAATACTGTGTTAACAACAGCAGGTCAGAGCCAAAGAATCCTGCAGTGAGAACTCATCTCCTGACTCCCTTAAACCTGTCCACCATTTACAAGACAGAAGTCAGGAGAATGATGGAATACTCCCCACTTGCCTGGATGTGTACAACTCTAATAACACTCAAGAAGCTTGATACCGTCCAGCAATCCACTTGACTAGCACTACATGTTCACTCCATTCACCACCGATGCTCAGTATCAGCAGTGCATACCATCTACAAGATGCACTGCAGAAACTCACCCAAGGCTCCTTTGACAGTGCTTTCCAAACCCATGACCATTGGGTCAAAATCCTGGAGCCTCCTCCCTAATGGTATTGCGTGTGGACTGACATCAAAATGGACTCTCGTGGTTCAAGAGGTGAACTCACCATCACCTTTTTAAGGGCTGCCATGAGTTTTTTAAAATTGCTACTTTATAATCTAATGGAACCTTTTCTTGATTGATTGAATTTTGGAAAGTTAATGCCAATGCATGTAAAAGCCCATTAGGTGTCCCTTTTAAGTCTCTAGGATGAAGTCAATCAGGACCCAGTCACTAAATTTCAATAAAGTCCTTCCTTCCTTCAATCTCCTGATTTATAGGCATTACTGCAAATTTTTTATATGCACTACAGTGAAGACAGAAGCAAAATTTTATGTATTACATCTACCATTTCCTTATTATCTATCATTAGCTCCCCATTCTCATTGTCTGGAGGACCAATGCTCACTTGACTTACTCTTTCCCCTTTTAATACAGACAGAAACTCTTGCTATCTGTTTTTAGATTTTTAGTCAGCTTCTTCCATGCTCAAATTAATTTGTCTTGATTAATCTTTAAGACATTTTCTGCCGTTCTTTGAATTGAGATCAGTCATAGAGTCATACAACACAGAAACAGACCCTTTGATATAATCAGTACATGTCTAACATAATACCAAACAAAACTGCTCCCACCTTCTTGCTCCTGGGCCATATCCCTTCAAACCTTTCCTACACATTTTCTTGTTGAAGTGTATTTTAAATGTTGTAATTGTGCCCTCATCCACCACTTCCTTAGGAAGCTCATTCCATATGTGAACCACCCTCTGTGTAAACAATTTGCCCCTCATGTCTTTTTTTAAGTTTCTCTCCTCGCACCTTAAAAGTATGCCCCCTAGTCTTCAAATCTGCCATCTTAGGGGGCAGACACCCCGATCATTCACCTTCCCTGTGTCCGTCATGATTTTATAAACCTCTATCAGGCCACCTTTCAACCTCCTATGCTCCAGTGAAAAAGGTCGCAGCCTGCCCAGCCTTTCTTTATTACTCAAACCTTCCACATCTGGCAACATCCTGGTAAATCTCTCGGAACCCTCTCCAGCTTAATAATATCCTTACGTAACAGGGCAACTAGAACTGGACACAGTGTTCAACTGAGCTTCCTCTAATCATAGAGCAATTACTTTTTTTTTCTTAAATCTGATGTTTTCCTTAATATCTTTCATTAACCATGGATGCTAGAACTTTTCCTTGTAGTAGGAATTACATTTTTCTGAAATATCCCTTTGAGTATATGCCACTGTTTCTACAATGATCTATCTCCCAGCCTCATATCACAGTTCCCTTCAGCTCGATCAGCATTCAGGCACCCAAATAGTGCCCCTATTTAAGTTTAAATACTAGCCTTAGATCCATTCTTCACATCAAATCTAAATGTAAACGTAATTCATTTTGTGATCACTATTACCGATAGGTGCCATTACTCAGAGATCATTAACCTGTCCTGTCAGATTGCATAATTCCAAGTGAAATAACTGCACAGGGGCCAGTATCCCCTCACCAAGTCACCCTTTATTTACATGTACACAGTACACTGGCTGTAGCCAGCCAGCTCGGAGTTGGTCCCCCAACTGAGGAGATTCTAAATCCCCTGTTTATGTCTATGTTGCCAACGCTGGAAGGTTTGAGTTATAAAGAAAGGCTGGATAGGCTGGAACCTTTTTCACTGGAGCGTAGGAGGTTGAAAGGGCTCCCTGACGGGCCCAGGTTAACCACCTGAATCAAGGATTTCGTAGTGAGTGAGATCCACCTGATTGCAATTACTAGACCAAGTTTACTACTGTTGGATTTGGCTGGATCCAGACTATGTTGCTTGAAAAAACTATCTTAAAAACATTCTATTAATATCTTATTGATTATTACAAGAAGATATCTAGAATTTACTTTTAGATTAAAACAAGGCTAGGTCATTTCATTTGCATTAATGATGGATGTGACCGTGCTCAAGACTCTTGGGAAATTTGAAACAGCTACAGTAATGGCTGATTTTCTTATCAACTCTGTGCTTTCTCTTGTTTCTTCATATCTGCTGGTGTTGCTTTGTATGGCAGCTTGAAGGGAACACTACATACACATTGTCACGTTGAAACAATCGTACAGTTCATCAGACTGGAGAATTAAGGGTGGAAATGCTCTGCCAGTAACTGGCCACCAGAAAACAGATCACCCATTTTGTACAGGCTATGCACATCCTGGTCAGCAGATTTTCATTTGTTCTGTTACTTGGCCAAACAACACAAATTTCTACAACTGTTCAAACTCTTCCAGCGTTCAAATGCAAGTCTGATTTCTATATTCTTGTCAAAAACAAAGGCAATCCATCTAGCTCAGTAAACTCTTTCATTATAATTTTAATTCAGGGTGATTTACTTGAAAGGAAAAAGCCAATAAATTATAAACAAAGCTCAGAGTAAGGAATTGGAAATAATATGCAAAAAGGGTACCAAAATGTATAAACCTAACATGTTGGCTTTTTAACATCCTCAGATATGGTACAGGAACACATCAATCAAATTTAACACTGAGCAACATAAGGAGATCATAGAATCCTTGCAGTGTGGAAGCAGACCAACTGAACAGCACCCAAACTCCCCCTACTCTGCATTTCCATTGGCTAGCCCACCCACTATAAGCAACTTAGCATGTCTAGTCCACCTAACCTGTATATCTTTGGATTGTGGGAGGAAACCCACACAGACACAAGGAGAATGTGTAAACTTCATACAGATAGTTGCCTGAGGGTGGAATTGAATCTGGGTCCCTGGCGCTGTGAGGCAGCAGTGCTAACCACTGAGCCACCTTGCTGCCCTATTAGGACACGGGACTCAAATCTTGGTAGGAGAGGTCAATTTTAAAGTACATCTTAGAGGAAGAAATGGAGGTCGGGAAGTGAAGAGGTTTAGGGAAGGCATTCCACTGTCTAAAGCCTAGGCAGGGGGTTAGTTAGCTAGTCAGCTGGTTTGTGATGCAGAGTGATATGAACTGCACTGAACACACTGGCTAAGCTCACTGTAAAAATCGCATCTTGCCTCTTGCCTGAGGTGTGGTGACCGTCAGGTTAACTTCACCCACAGTTGTCTCTGCCCGATGAGAGAGCAGTCCACTGGGAGTATGGTGACTTTATTTTTACCCAGCTAAAAGCATAGCTTTCAATGGCAGTGATGAAAGTTGAGGGTTTGGAAGAGGGCAGGTATTTCAGGAGGATTTGCGATCTGGAGGAATGAATGATTTTATGGTCATGTGTATTTTACAGTAAGGATTCAACAAAGTACAGTGAAAAGCTGTCACCATGATTCGGTGCCGTTTTGAGTAATTTAAGAATAAGGTAAGAACAAGATATAGTTTAAAGAGAATCCCTTGATCCTGAGCCAGTGACACCTGTGCTGCCATCTCTCCTCCACTGTCTCGCTGTCATCTACACCGGACCCAACCAACAGATTCGCCGATCCTCAGGCGCCATCTTTTGTTGCTGGGCCGTTACTCCTCCTCCCTCACCACCGCCTGCACCTGACCCACCAATGTCAGTGTCACGTCTCTCTCCGCTGGGTCCACCTCACTGATGTCGGTGTGACAGCCTTCCACCATTGCCTCATCAAGACCGGATCCAATCAACATTGAAGTCGCTGAACCTCAAGGTCCAGCTTTCGCTGCTGGGCCTACGTTGCCGAGATAGCCTCTGCTGATGTCGCAGCTGCCAATTACAATTCCAGGTTCCTTGCTCATCCTAGAAATCCTGGGATTGGAACTGCCGGCTGCTACATCAGCGGATGTTATCTCGGCCGTGCTCATCCCAGAAAGGTAGGTTCTTTTTGTTCATTCAGAGGATGAAGGTGTCGCTCACTAGTTTAGCCCATCCCTAATTAGCCAGAGGGCAGTTAAGTGTCAACCACATTGCAGTGGGTCTGGAGTCACATGGAGGCCAGATTGGGTAAAGTTGGCAGCTTCCTTCCCTCAAGGCCATTAGTGAACCAGATGGGATTTTCCCTGACAGATTCATGGTCATCGTTAAACTCCTAATTCCAGATTTTTTATTGAATTCAAATTCCACCATCTGCCACGGTGGGATTCGAACCCAAGTCCCCAGAACAGTACAGAGATTATACCACTAGGCTATCGTCTCCCTGTAAGTAAGAGCCCACTTGAGGTCTGTGCTGGGCCCATTCTCCTCTACACTGGGCCCAGTCAAGGTCCGCATCCTGCATTCACTCCAGCTCCACGGTTTGTTGAGACTGGGAAGAGGGAATTTGAAAACAAAGAATGTGAATTTTAAAGTGGAGGCAATGCTGGACTAGGGTCCAATAACGGCTAGCAGCGCAGGGGCGATGGGTGAAATGGGTGACCCTCCCCGATCAAGAAAACCAAATAGATCTGCGTCACCATCTGATAGGAAACAGAATCCTAAAGATGGCAGACACCTGCAGAACAGAGGGATTTTGGGAGGCCTCATGTACAAACGATAAAGAAAACTATCACACAAGCTCAGCAGGTAATGGGGAAGGCAATGGAATACTGGCCTCATTTCAAACGGCATGAAGTATAAAAATAGGGAGCTTTTGCCAAAACTATACAACACATACTCAGACAGCTAGAAGTCTGTGAACAGTTTTGGGTCCCTTATCTAAGGAACAATACTTGAAAGCAGTCCAGCAAGGGTTCACTTGGCTGATGCCAGGTCTTATGAGGAGAGGTTGTGTAGTTTGGGTCTGTACACATTGGAATTTATAAGAATGAGAGGCAACATTTCTGAAACAGACAAGATTCTTCAGGGGCTTATCAGAGTAGATGCGAAGTAGTTTTTTTCTGTGTGTGGAAGAGTCTAGGACCAGAGATATAATCCCTGTTTATGGGGTCGTGGATTGAGGATGGAGGTGAGGAGAAATGTCTTCTCTTAGACGGGAGTGAATCTGTGGAATTCTTTACCACAGAGGGCTGTTGAAGCTGGATCATTAAGTATATTCAAGGCTGAGGTAGGCAGTTTTTTAATCAGGAAGGGAATTGAGGATTATGGGGAAAAGGCAGGAAAGTGGAGTTGAGATGATCAGATAAGGCATGATCTCATTGAACGGCAGAGCAGATGGACCAAATGGCCTAATTCCTACATGTTATGGTATGGGTCGTCACTATGGAAGAGGTCACTATCTAAAGAATTTAGATATTACTTCTCAGCAATTGGGGAAATTGCCCAGAAAAGTTGCAAAACGCCCTCCCTCCTTAATTAACTCATCAATGAAATATAGCTGTAATGTTAAGTCACTTCCTTGGTGTTCATTAAAACTGACAGTTCAATAAGCCAAGATGAAACTGTGATCTAGCTTACCACGGCTGCAAAGTTATGCAAGAATAATGTTGCAATGTCAATGCCTGCTCTTCTAATTAGAATTGTACACTGAAAGCGGCAAAACTGGTTAAGTATTTCAGAAGTACAGCAGTTATACAGGCAAGTCCCAGCAATGAAGTAATAACAGCAAGTCATGGAGGAACTCAGCAGGTCTTGCAGCATGTATGGAAGGAGAAACAAAGTTAACATTTCGAGTCCAGTTTAACTTTTCTTCGGAGAACTGACTCCTTTTGAAATCCAAGTAACACAGTTACAGCATCAAATGTGGCTTCAGGTTAGATCTGATTGGTAATAGGCTTAGAATCAGAATCGGGTTTTATTATCACATGATAATAAGTCAAGTACAGGACTACATGAGTACAGCGAAAAGTGTACAAAGTTGCCATTACAAGGGTACCTAGGTACAAAATCTTACGTATAAATTAGAAAAACGAAAAAATAAAGTTTAAAGATTAGTATTACAGTTCCCATAAAGCTAGGTATCTTTGTACTGGATACAATGCAGTAAAAGAAAATAAGATATGATTCATAGAATCCCCACTGTGCAGAAAGAGGGCATTTGACTCATGCTGACCCTCTGAAGAGCATCCCACCTAAATGCAGCACCCCACATTATCCCCATTTCATCCAAACCTGCACACCTTTGGTCTGTGGAAAGAAACTGGAGCACCTGGAGGAAACCCCACGCAGACACGGGGAGAATGTGCAAACGCCACAAAGAGAGTCACCCAAGGGCGGAATCGAACCCAGGCCCCGGCCACATGAAGTAGCAGTGCTAGCCACTGAGCCACCTTTGCTGCCCTTTACTGAATAACTTAGCAGTAATTCATAATCATGTGTTCATTCATGTTCTCTAAGGAAAGGAAATATGTCGCTCTTACCCAGGATCTCACTGGCTGCCGAAGCAGATGTGATGGGCTGAATGGCCTATTTCTGTTTCTACACTTTATGTCACATCCCCATACCACCCCAGGTTGCTGATCTTTCCTTAATTGGGCTCTGAGGTCACCTAGCAATTCACTTTGTCACATCAAAGTGGTGGTTACCTTCTGAAGGTAGCTGGGGATGGATAATAAATTGTGGTCTTGTCAGGTATTGACCATGATAACACTCTAAACTAATCCCATCTGCCTGAACATGGTTGCATACCTCTATTGCCTGCCTGTTTCAGGTCTCTATCTAAATGCCTCTTAAACATTGCTACGGTATCTTGCTCTTCCGCCTCCCTTGGCAGCGTCTTCCAGGCTCAAAAAGTGTGGAGCTGCTAAAGCAGAGAAGGCCAGGCAACATCCGAGGAGCGGGAGAATCGACGTTTCAGGCATAAGCCCTTCACCGTTGATTCTCCTGCTCCTCGGTTGCTGCCTGACCTGCTGTGCTTTTCCAGCGCCACACTTTTTAACTCTGATCTCCAACATCTGCAACCCTCACTTTCTTCTAGTGCATTCCAGGCACCTACCTCCTTCTGTGCAAAAAACTTACCTCGCAAATTTCCTTTAATCTCTCCGCCTCTCACCTTAAACCTATGTCCCTTAGTATTTGACATGTCCATTTAGGGAAAAAGACTTCCATAATCCATGCCGCCCCTAATTTTCTATACTTCTATCAGGTTGCCCCTCAGCGTCCAATGCTCTAGCGAAAACAATCTAAGTTTGTCCAACCTCTCCTTATAGTTCATACACTCCAATCCAGGCAACATCCTAGTAAACCTCTTTTGAACCCTCTCCAATAGCCTCCACATCCTTCCTATAGTGTGGGGACCAGAATTGCGCACAATTCTTCAAATGTGGCCTGATGAAAGTTTTATACAACTGCAACATGTCATAGATAGTCATAGGCATAGAGATGTACAGCATGGAAGCAGACTCTTCAGTCCAACTTGTCCATGCCGACTTGCCTACTTTTATACTTGATGAAGGTAAGCATTATGTTTTCACTTTTTTTCTCCACAGATGCTGCCAGACTTGCTGAGTTCCTCCAGCATTTTCTGTGCTAGTTTCCAGCACCCACAGTACTTTGCTCTTACTAAAGCCCTTATTAGCAAATCTAGAAGCAGGGGCCACAATTTAAAAATAAAGGGGATGTCACTTAGGTCTGAGAGAAGGAGAAATGATTTTACTCAGAGGGTTGTGAATTTGGAATTCTCCAGGAGTGAGGGCTGCGGAGGCTCAGTGTTTGAGTATGTTTAAGAGAGATTGATGGATTTCGGATTACCGGTGGTGTACAGGGTTATGAGGATGGGGTGGTCAGAAGACATTGAAGTGTTCAAACAACCATTCTCGTGTTGAAGGGTGGGGCAGGCTTGATGGGCTGAATGGCCTACAGCTGCTCCTACATTCCTAAGCATTTCAGCCCATACAGTGTAGGTTCACTGGGATAACGCCAGGTATGGAACCTCCAGTTCAGAGGAGAGCAATAAGCTACTCGAGCTTATTCCACCACATGGGTAAGAATAAATTAATTCTTAAATTATTCAAGAGCATTAATGGAGACAAAAGACTCTTTGTGCCAATTGGGGAGTCAGTGATGAAGGGGTCATGAATCTCAATTTGTCATGATAAGTGAGGAAAGGGTTTTAAAAATAATCTTGACAGCGGGCTGTTGGAGTATTAAACACGTTACCACAGTGGTGAAAGAGACAAAATATATAACTACTTGGAGCAGACTGTAAGACTACAAGGACAGCACAACACACTGGGATTCATTTTACTCCAAAACTGGTCTGGCACAAACTCAAAAAGCTAAATGCTCTTCTTTTGTGCTGTGCTACAGTTCTAAAAGGGATCACACAAGAGTTATCCAATATGCTAATGATGAACTTGTCAAGATAAGTAGGTGTCTGGTTTGCGATATATTGCCATCTCAATTAATACAGTCAGAGTCACACAGCACAGAAACACACCCTTAAATCCAACCAGTCCATGCTGAATATAATCCCAAACTGAACTAGTCCCACCTGCCTGCTCCTGTCCCTCCAAACCTTTCCCATTCAACACTTTGACCTCAACATCATTAAGCCAGACAACAGTAAATTCTAATTTGGTTTAGACCAAATGTACAACATGTAAAGCATATAATTCAACCTTTAGTTTAAGCCCAATATCACAGCTGAACCTTTAGGTGGAAAATTCTATAGGAAAGTGAAAGTCTATTCTATTCTATGCTCACCTGAACAGGCAGACTTACAGTTTGGCTGCACGTTAAAATATAACATGGACAAAATGGATAATTGTTATACAATTTGTGATTGTTTGAAGTGTGCCATTTTTTCAAAGGAATCCACTGCTCAATGAGTAAAACAAGAATGTGTTTGAACCTCACTTTTTTTTAGTCTACGTTCAAAGACGATGGGTCATATTTTGAATGTTCATAGCTTCAATACATCCAGCTGGCTTATAGGATTGTGAAACCATTGCTTATTCAAAAAAAAACCTTTTCATACAGCAGGCATATAAAGGGGTGGTACGGTGGCTTAGTGGGTAGCATTGCTGCCTCGCAGTACCAGGGACCTGGGTTCAATTCCACCCTCAGGTGACTGTCTGTGTGAAGTTTGAACATTCTCCCTGTGTCTATGCGGGTTTCCTCCCACAGTCCAAAGATGTGCAGGTTAGGGTAGATTGCCCATTGTGTACAGGTTAGGTGGGTTAGCCATTGTGTACAAGTTAGGGTGGATTGCCCATTGTGTACAGGTTAGGGTGGATTTCCTATTGTGTACAAGTTAGGGTGGATTGCCCATTGTGTCCAGGTTAGGGTGGATTGCCCATTGTGTACAGGTTAGGGTGGATTGCCCATTGTGTACAGGTTAGGGTGGATTGCCCATTGTGTACAGGTTAGGGTGGATTTCCTATTGTGTACAGGTTAGGGTGGATTTCCTATGTGTACAGATTAGGGTGGATTGCCCATTGTGTACAGGTTACGTGGGTGAGCCATTGTGTACAGGTTAGGGTGGATTGCCCATTGTGTACAGGTTAAGTGGGTTAGCCATGGGTGGCTGGGTGGGATGCTCTTCAGAGGATCGGTGTGGACTCAATAGGCCGAATGGCCTAATTCCACACTGTAGCGATTCTAAGTAATTGCATTGCCTGGAAATGTGATGGAGGCAGATAAAATTGAAGCATTCAAGAGGGCATTGAGTAGCTATCTGGATAGAAATAGCACACAAGAGTATGGGGAAAAGACAGGAGATTGGCCCTTGGTAATGATGCTCGTTTGAAGAGCTGGTGCAGACATGTTGGACTGAATGGCCTCCATCTGTGCTGTAACACTTCTGCGATTCAATCTCCCTGAAAGCAGCTCAGAAATTTAACATTGCATAGACACTCATCTATGTTACCGAGATCCCTTCAATCTTAAAAACGACCACGTAATTACAAAAAGAAACCCAATGAACTGCAGATCCTGGAAATCAGAAATAAAAACAGAAACGCAGCAGGTATGGTAGCATTTGTGAAGAGAGCGCAGAGTCGACATTTTGGGTCGAGTGATTCTTCTTCAGAGCTTAATTACAGTCATTTCTGAGGCTCTCAGAGATTGCACAGTCTGCCATTTAATATCTCAACTGAAATACAGCATTGTAAGAATACAGAACGCCCGCAGTATTGGAAATGCCAGTCTAGATTATCTGCTATTATTTCAGTGAAATGGAAATTAATCACCCACTGTAATGACATTGGAGCTGCAGTATCGGTAAGATGCTCAGGAACACCCCAGTTAAAAATTCTTTCAACTCTTGCCATTGCTGAACCTATCATTCACTATTTTTTAAAAATCCATACTGTGCAAATCTGCCAATAATTATTAGGTGCATCCGACCTCAAGTGATAAAGGACAAAGCAATGAATTAACCAGAGCTGACATTTTAATTGTATCTGAAACACACCAGTAAACTTTTGACAATGCACCAAGAACATCATCAGCAGAGCCTAAGGCAGCTTGTCATTCCGATTTAAAAAGAATCAATGAGAAGTATTGTGAACAGTGAGGAGGACACAGACAGGCCGGGAGAATGGATGGGCAAGCGGCAGATGGAATTGAATTCAGGGGAGTATGAAGTGATTCATTTTGGGTGGAAGGATGAGAAGAAACCAAAGGTTCCAATTCTGAGGAGGGTGCAGGAACAGAGCGACCTTGGTGTGTTAGTACAGAACAGGTTGAGATGCAGAATACAACACATACAGGCTTTATCAATAGGGACAATACATGAAAGCAACAACTTTTACAAAACACTCATTCAGCCTCAACTGGAGTATTATATTTGGTTCTCACAGAATTCCTACACTGTGGAAACAGGCCCTTCGGCCCAACAAGTCCACACGCAACCCTCCGAAGAGTAACACATCATTTACCCAATGCACCTAACCTACATATCCCGAACACAATGGGCAGCTTAGCATGGCCAATCTACCCTAACCTGCACATCTTTGGATTGTGGAAGGAAACCAGAGCACCCAGAGGAAACCCACACAGACACGGGGAGAATGTTGCAGACACGATGCAGTTGTATAAGACTCTGGTACGGCCGCATCTGGAATATTGTGTGCAGTTTTGGTCGCCATACTATAGGAAGGATGTGGAGGCATTGGAACGGGTGCAGAGGAGGTTTACCAGGATGTTGCCTGGTATGGAAGGAAAATCGTATGAGGAAAGACTGAGGCACTTGGGGCTGTTTTCACTAGAGAAAAGAAGGTTTAGGGGTGACTTGATTGAGGTGTACAAGATGATTAGGGGGTTAGATAGGGTCGACAGTATGAACCTTTTCCCGCGTATTGAGTCGGGTATTACAAGGGGGCATAGCTTTAAATTAAGGGGGGGTAGATATAGGACTGATGTTAGGGGTAGGTTCTTCACTCAGCGAGTCGTTAGTTCATGGAATGCCCTGCCAGTAACAGTGGTGGACTCTCCCTCTTTATGGCATTTAAGAGGGCATTGGATAGGTATATGGAGGATAGTGGGTTAGTGTAGTTTAGGTGGGCTTGGATCGGCGCAACATCGAGGGCCCAAGGGCCTGTACTGCGCTGTATTCTTCTATGTTCTATGTTCTAATGTGCAAACTCACACAGTCACCTGAGGTGGGAATCGAACCCAGGTCCCTGGTGCTGTGAGGCAGCAGTGCTAACTACTAAGCCATTGTGCAACCCGTAAAATTTAAATTCCACCATCTGCCATGGCAAGGTTTGAACCCAAGTCCCCAGAACATTACCTGGGTCTTTGAATTAACAATCCAGTGTTAATACCACTAGGCCATTGCCTCCCCCTATGAGGGGATGAGGGGACTTGGTTGGAGGATGGATTAGCAAAGCTGGGGATCAGTTCCTTAGAGTAGATAAGGTTGAAATGAGATGGCAGTGCTCACAAAGATGAGGGGCTGGAGAGAATAGTTAGGGAGAAACTGTTTTGTAGGCTCAGGGGTTAAGAATACAGGACTCGACTTAAGACGATGAATGAAAGATGTAATGATTAATATGGTTAGGATTTGGAATTAACTGCACAAGAGTGTAGTGGAAGCAGCTTCAATTGTGGCTGTCAAAAGTGTATTGGATAATTATTTGGAGATGGAAGTTGTGTGCTTGAGGGAATAGTAGGGGATTGAGGCCAGTTGAGGTACTCTTGTGATGGACTGGATCCTCTCCTGTGTGTTCAGTATAAGTTCACCAGGTGCAATCCTGAGAAGATTTAACCAACTAATGCCTAGAATGAAAGGGTTGGCTCATAAGGAAAGGTCGGACTGCATATACTCCAGTCTCCACTGGAGTTTAGAACAGTAAGGGGCGACTTGATTGAAACAGAAAAAGTGCTGAGGGTGGGATGTTGAAAGGGTGTTTACTCCGGTGGGAGAATCGAGAATTGCGCGGGGTGGTGGGAGGCAATGACTGCTCAAATAGAAGACCCACCCATTTAGAATAGAGATGACAGAAATTCCTCTTCTCTCAAAGTGTTGCCACTCTTTGGAATTCTCTTCCTCCAAAGGTGATGGAAACAGAATCTTTCAATATTTCCAGACAGCAACAGAGATATTCTTGATGAACAAGGGTGAAAGGTTACTGGGGTTAGACAGGAATGTGGAATTGAGTTTAAAATCAGATCAGCCATGATCATTCTGAACGGCACAGCAGGTTTGAGGGGCTGAATGGTCCTAATTCCTATGTTTGTGTCGTCTCTGAGTGAAATAAAAAGCAACAAACTGTACACCTGGAATTTTAGCCCTTTTCTGAGACGCTGCATCATCAGCAAAAGTTTGATCCTTAATTAAAGTACTTTCTGGGATTATTATTTTCACATTCACTTTCAAGGTAACTTAGACCCCAGGCCTAGATCATTTCTGGAACAAGGAGTAGGTTGAAGATAAATTGACAATGTAATTTACTTGATCAAGATCATTAATTTATTTCCATGATATTTTGTTATTGTAAGCAGTTTAATGACTGTTAATATAACAACCCACAAAAGTGTTGTCCTGGCGACTGTCACTAATATATTCCCGTAAGAGACCAAAATCAGTGGAGATTGGGGACAATATTTCATCATCACTAACACTCAACACTGGAGCCCCCCAGGGGTGCGTACTCGTCCCCTACTGTACTCACTGTATGCCCATGACTGCGTCGCCAAATACCAGACTAATGCCATTTACAAGTTCGCTGATGACACCACCATCGTCAGTCGAATCTCAGATGGCAACAAAACAGACTACAGACGGAAGATGGAAGACCTGGAAAAATGGTGCACTGAGAACAACCAATGCTGGCAAAACCAAGGAACTCATTATTGACTTTCAGCGGAATGTTACTCATGCCCCCCTACACATTAACAGCACAGAGGTGGAACAAGTGGAGAGTGTCAAGCTCCTGGGAGCGGTCATCCACAACAAGCTTTCTTGGACTCTTCATGTGGACGCACTGGTTACAAAGGCCCAACAACGTCTCTTCTTCCTCAGGCAGCTGAGGAAATTTGGCATGACGACAAATACCCTTGCCAATTTTTATAGGTGCGCCATTGAGAGCGTTCTGTCTGGATGTATCAATACCTGGTATGGCAACTGTACCATTCAAGATCGGAGACGGTTACAGAGAGTGGTGAATTCGGCCCAAAGGCCACTCTCCCATCTACCAGGCCCGCTATCAAGATAAGACTGCCAGCATTCTTAAAGATCCATCCCACCTTGGCAATGTTTTTCCAAAACCTCTATAATTGGGGAGAAGGTACAGAAGCCTGAACATATGTACCAGGCAGTTTTGTAACAGTTTCTACCCTACTGTTGTTAGAATACTGAATGCTCCCACAAACTCTCAACATTCGCCTGTACCTGTGTTTTTGTTTTTGCTGCTGTTTGCTTATTATTTACTATCTATGCTGATTAACTCTGTGATCTGCCTGCATTGCTTGCAAGACAAAGCTTTTCACTGTGCCTCGGTACACATGACAATAAATTCAATAGAGTTCCTCCCCCGCCCCGCCCCCCTCCCCCACCGACAGCATCCAAACTGACAATTCCTCAAACTCACCTCTACCTTTTCCAACAACCATTAGAACATCTGTGGTGATGGAGCCATCATCTCAGCCTATCCTTGTCCCATGTAACATACTTCTGTTCACCTCAATGTAACTTTGTTTCAAAATATCCAATTGCCACATGACCAAATTCGCATTTCTTCCAATGCTCACTGCCACTTCGAGAGTTTTCTGAATCTAAGTGTCTCTTTTATAGGCAGTCCCTCGACTGACAGCTCCACTAGGATTTTCTGAAGGCTTTTCCATTTTGTCCCAAATTAGAAAATTTCATTATGTTGGCTTTCAATTTCCAAACCTCCCACATTTTCAAATGATGCGTCCCTTTCCTTTTCCTTCTCAAATTCTCTATCTGTGTTTTATGTACTGTCCACAATAAGCCCATCAACTTGTGCCGCTATCTTATTTATCCTTCCTCCCACTCGTCTTCCTGCAAGGAGGAGGCTCCTTTCAGCTACTACATCTCTCACATCAGTTCTGACAGTGCCACTTTTCACAATCACATTTTCAGTGTGGCTTCCTTGTACCTCAACTGAACAGCCCATTCAACGCTGATTTACAAGGGCCTTAGTTGTTTCGGTACCATTGACACATTGCTGACCTCCCAACTTCCCCTTCCTCTTTCTTATTCACTCACAGGATGGGGACATCCCATGAACTGCCCACCCTCAAAAAAGGACAGAAACATAGATATATGGAAAATAGGAGCCAGGGACATTGGTTAGGTCAGTTTTGGAATACTGTGTGCAATTCTGGTTTCCCTTCCACAGGAAAGATGTTGTGAAACTTTAAAGGGTTCAGAAAAAATTTACAAGGATGTTGCCAGGGTTGGAGGATTTGAGCTATAGGGAGAGGCTGAATAGGCTAGGCCTGTTTTCCCTGGAGTGTCAGAGGCTGAGGGGTGACCTTATAGAGGTTTATAAAATTATGAGAGGCATGGATAGGGTAAATAGTCAGAGTCTTTTCCCTGGGGTGGGGGAGTCCAGAGCTAGAGGGCATAGGTTTAGGGTGAGAGGGGAACGATTTAAAAGGGACCTGAGGGTAACTTTTCACACAGACGATGGTACGTGTATGGAATGAGCTGCCAGAGGAAGTGGCGGAGGCTGGTACAATTACAGCATTTAAAAGGCATCTGGATGGGTGTATGAATAGGGAAGGTTTAGAGGAATATGGGCCAAGTGCTGGCAAATGGGACTAAACAAATTTAGGATATCTGGTCGACATGGACGAGTTGGACTGAAGGGTCTGTTTCCGCGCTGTACTATGACTCTGCGAGTAGGCCATTTGGCCCTTTGAGTCTATGCCATTACTCAAGTTGATGAATGAATGTATGATTTATTGTCACACATATCTAGGGAGATACAGTGAAAAGTGTTCTGTCACCAGAATCTGGCACCATTTTGAGATATAAAAGAATAAAAAGTACTTAAATAAAGTTAATCTTTATCGGCCAAAAGTAGAGGGGGTATATTTTTGAGAGGAGAGAGATTTAAAAAAGACATGAGGGACAAATATTTACACAGGGGGTGGTTTGCATGTGGAATGAACTTCCTGGGAAGTGGTGGATGCAGGCACAGTTACAACATTGAAGAGATATTTGGATAAGTAGGAAAGGTATGGAGGGATATAGGCCAGGGGCAGGCAGATGGGACTAGTCTAGTTTGGAGATTATACTCAGCATAAACTGGTTGGACCGAAGGGTCTATTTCTGTGCTGTATGACTATATGACTCTATAATTTTTGCTTCAAATTTCACAAGAAGATGGCCAGAAAGATCCATCTTTGCTTAAACATCCTCATCTTTGTGGATCAAGTATTGATGAGATAGACCAACCATTTAAAGGCTGAGGAAATCTGAATAAGATCTATAAATGCCATTGTTTACAAAACATCCTTTAAGAGACACAAATGGCTTCGAGCCAACAAGTCAAAATGTTGTGTTTAAACTAAATATTACAGAGGGAAACCACGTAGGCAGTAAAAGCAGATTAAAGGGAAGTGTATTCTACTTAATTATGTCATTTCCTTCGTGAATTATCTCAGTCACTCCACTACAATATGCTATGCTAGTAAGGGAGTATCTCCAATACAGAACACATCTTCCCATCATACAAGTGCCAGACAATGGTCATCTCCAACAAGAGAGAAACTAACCATCACCCCTTGACAGTCAATACAACTGCCATCATTTAATCCTCCACTGTGAACCCCTTGGGGTTATCATTTGCCTAGAAACTGAACTGGATTAGCCATATAAATGCTGTAGTTACAAGAGCAGGTCAGGGGCTAGGAATTCTGCAGTGAACCTTGTCCACTATCTCTAAATGCAATGGAATACTTCTATTTGCCTTGAAAGGTGCAGCTCCAACAACACTGAAGTAGCTTGACATAATCCAGGACAAAGCAGCCCACTTGATTGGCATCACATCCTTCATTCCTTTTGCCACCGATACTGAGTAGCAGCAGGGGATACCATCTACAAGAAGCAGTGTAAAATTCACAAAGACTCCTCTTAAGATAGCACCCTTATAAACCCACTACCATCCACCAATATAAGGGCAGCATAGTGGCTCAGTGGGTAGAACTGCTACCTAACAGTACCAGGGACCTGAGTTCGACTCCAGCCTCGGGCAACTGTTTGTGTGGAGTTTGCACCTTCTCCCTGTATGTTTGTGGGTTTCCTTCAGGTGCTCAGGTTTCCTCCCACAGTCCATTGGTGGGCATATTAGCTGGATTGGCTGTGGCAAATTGCCCATAGTGTCCAGGGATGTGTGGACTGGCCATGGGAAATGCAGGGACCCAGGGATAGAGTAGCAGGTGTGTCTGAGTGGGATGCTCTCTAGAGAGTCTGTGTGGATGTGATGGGCCGAAGGGTCTGTTTCCACACTGTAGGGATTCCATGATTCTATCTAGAATGTCAAGGGCAGCAGATACAAGAGAATGCCACCACATGCAAGTTTCCTCCAAGTTCCTTCACTCTTGCTGGGTCAAAATCTTGGAATTTCCTCCCCAGTGGCATTGTGGATGGATCTACATTAAACAGACTGCAGTGTTTCAAGAAATCAGCTCACTAACGTCTTTTCAAGGGCAATTAGGGATGAGCAATAAATGCCGGCCCAGCCAATGATGTCCACATCTCCAGAAAAAGTTAAAAATACCTTATTTTGCTTTATCATTTTCTGCGTGGGAAAAGTCTCCCACATTCACACCCTTGGGTTGCTTCAAGGTAACAATTTGCAGCAAAACTCCCACAGCAAAGTAGGCAAACAGAAACATCACAAAGTCTAAAGGAAATGAATTATCAGACATCGGAATGTGCAGTGTTGCAGAAGGGTAATGGGAGATCCCACAACAAAGCTTTGAAACAAACCATTTTCATTGGTGGTCAATGAGGGAAACCTTTAAATGTGAAATCATTTAATTGTGATTTAGATAATACAGAATATTATCTACAGTGTGGAAACAGGTCGTTTGGTCCCACATGTCCACACTGACCCTCGGAAGAATATCCCAGACCCATCCTCCTACCCTATTTCTCTACATTTCCCCTGACTAATACACCTAGCCTACACCTTCCTGAACACTGTCCTGGGCAATTTAGCATTTGAAATTAATGACGGTGGACAAGATGGGTCACTGTCTCTCATACCTTCTGTACATCTCAGTCAATAAATGTGAAGTTGGAAAAGCACAGCAGGTCAGACAGCATCCGAGGAGCAGGAAAGTCAACATTCCTGGCTCAACCCTCCAAAGCATTGACTTTCCTGTTCCTCAGATGCTGCCTGACCTGCTGTGCTTTCTCAACTTCCCATTATACTGACTCTAGACTTCCAGTATCTGCAGCCCTCACTGTCTCCAAGCTTCTGTACATCTCGCTGGTTCATCAGGAGTTATTCATTCAATCGCAGTTAGATCAGGCAGAAAGCCTAAGACAGCACAAATAATCTATTTTCTTCAGGCCGCTTTCATTAGTGAACTTGTGTTTAATTACAGCTCTTGCAGAGTGCAAAGCTCTTCTCCAGACAGGTCGTGTCACAACAGTACGGAGAAAAAAAAAGGATAGATTCCGCTGAGCAGTCCTGCAGCAAACAAATCAACCCAATGAATTGAGCTGTTCCTCGTCACCAATTACAGTCGATACTCAATTGTACTGGCTATAATTAGAATGGCTCAGTGTTCCCCAGACTTACTGATCCTTCCGAAAGCACTGTCTAGCAAGCCAAAACTAGATTAGATTACTTACAGTGTGGAAACAGGCCCTTCGGCCCAACAAGTCCACACCGACCCGTCGAAGCGTAACCCACCCATACCCCTACATTTACCACTTTACCTAACACTACGGGCAATTTAGCATGGCCAATTCACCTGACTTGCACATCTTTGTGACTGTGGGAGGAAACCGGAGCCCGAGGAGGAAACCCACGCAGACACGGGGAGAACGTGCAAACTCCACACAGTCAGTCGCCTGAGTCGGGAATTGAACCCGGGTCTCTGGCGCTGCGAGGCAGCAGTGCTAACCACTGTGCCACCGTGCCGCCCACAATCATATTGTACAGTGTAACTTCCTCCTTCAAGAGAACATTGTCAAAATTGGCACTTTTTGGCTCCTCCAAACCAATTAAAGGAATTTGTTATTTTCTGCAATTACTTTGAAACTATCTCTGCCAATGTCGATGTCCTTTGTGACTTCAACAAGCACCAATTAACAACAAACATTTCAAGTTCCCAAGGCAGAAACAAAAGGTTTTTGAAATTAATGACAGCGGACGAGAAAAAAAAGATTGGAATGGAAAGCCCGTTGGAGGGAGGAGCAGAACTTCTCCAAGGTGGGGCAGGCCGAGAAGAGACGTGCCAGTCAGTTAAATGCTCACTAAAAACCGGAAAGAACAGCAGGTGCTGGAAATCAGAAGAAAAACCAGAAATTGCCAGAAAAGCTCAGCAGGGCTGGTGGCATCTGTGGAGAGAAATCAGAGTTATCGTTTCGGGTGGAATCGAGTTCTGAGGAAGGGTCACCGGACCCCACAACATTAACTCTTATTTCTCTCTACAGATGCTGCCGGACCTGCTGAGTTTTTTCAGCAATTTCTGGTTTTTCTTCTGATTTCCAGCACACGCTGTTCTTTCAGTCCTCTTGCAAGGATGCCTACCTTGAAGAAGTTCTCCTCCTCTCTCCACAAGAATCTCAGTGAGTCTCTCTCTCACTGCAACCCTCTGCCCTGAAGCTCTTCACCTATTGTACTCTTTACTACTTTCTCCCCAACTCCCCCCCCCCCCCCCCCTTCCATTTATCTCTCCATCCTGGAGGCTCCCTGCCTCTGTTCCTGATGAAGGGCTTTAGCCCGAAACGTCGATTTTCCTGCTCTTCGGATGCTGCCTGACCTGCTGTGCTATTCCAGCACCACTCTGATCTAAACTCTGGTTTCCAGCATCTGCAGTCCTCACTTTTGCCTACAAGATTTTTTTTGTCTACTGACACTGAAGTGTGGAACGGTTATTTCAGGCTAAGTCTTCATTGTTCCTCAGGTTGATCCAAACCATAAAGCCTACTCTTGCTAGAGTCCGGAGCTGTGACACAATCTTCTGACCATAGCATCTTCCTCTCAAGACGGAAGCGACGTTGCGACACTTTCCCTGCACTTCACGTGGAATGTGCTGCAATGTGTTTCAAAGCGGGTCATGAACTTGAGCAAGTTATTGAGGGCCAGGATGAGAGCTAGCAGGTGGTTTAATGGGCTACAATACAACAGGGAAAGGAGGGGAGCTCACACTATCACTTTGACCTTGCCGTCTGGGAGGGAAGCACAAATACAACTTCCAGTGTCACAACACTCTTAACAGCAGCGAAGTTAGAAAACAAAACTCACACAACACCAGGTTATAGTCCAACAGGTTTATTTGGAAGTATTAGCTTTCAGAGTGCTGCTCTCCGTCATCGAATAACTAGTTACCTGATGAAGGAACAGTGGTCTGAAAGCTTGTATTCCAAATAAACCTGTTGGACTATCATCTGGTGTTTGTGTCATTTTTAACTTTCCTGAACGGATTCCTGAAGAAGGGCTTATGCCCGAAACGTCGATCCTCCTGTTCCCTGGATGCTGCCTGACCTGCTGCGCTTTTCCAGCAACACATTTCCAGCTCTGATCTCCAGCATCTGCAGACCTCACTTTCTCCTCATTTTTAACTTTGTCCACCCTCGTCCAACACCGGCTCCTCCACATCATGAACACCAGTGAAATGTAACAAATGCTCAGCAAGGGAGAAAGGAAGGTGGGAGAGAGGGACAGGTGGCAAAGTTCCTGGAGCCTGGAGGAATATCCAAGTGATAAAATCTGACGTCGGTGTTCTTAACAAAGTGTCACCCAAGGTGCAAGTGGTGGCCAGCATTTCTTCACATGAACATTGGGTTGATTTGGACATTCTGCTGCATTACAATAATCAATGCCCAAACCTGCTCTGTGCTACTGAATGGCTAATGCACTCAGTTTAAGAAGAACGTACAATTTCTGGGTCGACTGAGACCTGAAATTGCTTCACGCCCCAGTTGTTCAATATTCTCTGCATGTTGTAATTATACATCCCTGTCTGATGGAATCAAACCGCTAGATCCTCTGGTCGTTTGCAATTGTCAGAGTACAGGGTGTACCAGCCCAGACTGAATAGCTGGCACCAGTGTTGAGTGGAAGGCTTTCAACACAGGTCACTGTGTGACAATAACAAGAAGCAACAACCATGCAGCCTGAGTCTTAGTGGGTATCCCCAGCGTTTTCTGTTTCTGACAGAATTGTTACGGCACAGCAGGAGGCCATTTGGCCCATCGTGCCTGCACAGACTCTTCAAGCAAACACCAATATGCAGTGCCAATCTCCTGGTTTTCCCCCATTCCCTTGCACACTATTTCTCATCAAACAACCATCCAATGCCCTCCCTGATGCCCCCACTGAACCTGTCCCTCCACATTTTCAGGCACTGCATTCCATACCCTGGCTACTCGGCGTGTGACAAAGCTTTTCTCACATCACCCTTGTTTCTTTCGCATGTCACTTTAAATCTGTGCCCTCTTTACGAGCAGAAACACCCTCGCCCTATCTACTCTATCCAGCCTGCTCCTGATTATGAAAACCCGTCTCAAAACTCCTCTCAGCCTTCCTCTCTCCGAAGAGAACAGTCCTCCACTGCTGCGGCCTATCCTCAGCACCGATGTTTCTCATTCCTGGAATCACACTTCTGCACTCTCTCCAAATGTATTCACATTTTTCATATCGTGCGGTGTCCAGAATTGTACACAGTACTCCAGTTGAAGTCTACCGAGTATCTTATACAAGTTCAACATCACCTCCTTGCCCATGTACCCATACTGCTATTAATAGGCTGGGAACACTGTTCACTTTATTGGCTGTTCTCTCTACCTGTCCCGTCACCTTCAATGGGTCTGTGTACATATACACCCGGATCCTTCTACTCCTGCACTCCCTTTAGAATGGGACCCTCTGTTTCATTTTGTCTTTCAAAGTTCTTCTGACCAAAATGCATCACTTCACACTTCTCTGCATTGAATCTCATCTGCAGTCTGCCTGCCCACTTCACTAACTTTTCAATGGCCTCTTAGAGATTCACGCTGACGTCCTCACAGTTTACAATTTTTTCAAATTTTTATTTCATTTGACGCCCTTTGAGGATCATCGAGAAAAAGAAAACTATTAAATATTATAGAATTCCTGAGGATTTCTCCTCTCATTCTGGTAACCTCGTCGAACATGAAACTTGGGCCTTAATGTTTTTTTCACAGCTTTGCTCTGGTATCTGGCCAGGCCTCAGGCTCTGTATGTTTGGCTGGCCATGATCCAGGCCCACCTAGCAGAAGGGATGTGAATTGGGAAACAGAGATGAGACTTACGGAGTTGCGATGGTGGTGGTGGTGGATGGGGGGACAGGATGCAAGTCTGGAAGCTGCTGTCAGACTTTGTTAACTTGCTTCCAGTCAGAACAAGAGTCTGCCAGACATGCAAGAAGTCTGGCTTTTATTTCAAAGGGGTTAGAATATCACAGTAAAGAAGTCTTACTACAATTGTAAAAGGTGCAGATGAGATTACTGGCACTGTGAGCAGTTTTGAGGTTCTTATTTAAGGAAAGATATCATTTCATTGGAGGCTGTCCAGAGGTTTATCATAGAATCCCTACAGTATAGAAACAGGTTATTCTGCCCATCAGGTTCACATGGTCCCTCCGAAGAGCATCCCATACAGCCCTACCTCCCTACCCTATCCCTGTAACCCTGCAATTCCCATGGCCAATCCATCTAACCTGCACATGCCTGGACACTATGGGCAATTTAGCATACAGCATAGAAAGGTACAGCACAGAACAGGCCCTTTGGCGATGATGTTGTGCCAAGGATTAATTCTAATGTAAAATAAAATAACCTAACCATGGCCAATCCATCTAACCTGCACATCTTTGGACTATGGGAGGAAACTGGAAACCCACACAGACACTGGGAGAATATGCAAACTGCACATTGTTAGTCACCCGAAGTTGAAATTGAACCTAGGTCCCTGGCACTATGAGGCAGCAGTGCTAACCACTGAGTCACCATGTCATCCCATGCACTCCGATAATCCCTGGTGTGGTATGGAGGGAGTGTCTTATGAGCAAAGGCTAAACAGGTTGGACACTAATCACGGGAGTTTGGAAGAATGGAGTGGTGAATGAGTGGTGATTTTATTGTCACATATATCTTGAAGATACAGTGAAAGGTGTTTTGTCATCACAATCCGGCACCATTTTGAGTTACAATAGGATAAAAATAAATTACTGAAATAACAGTTAATCTTCTGTTCAAACTTGGGTCTCAAGCACGGCTCTAGGGCTTCTGCAAGGTTTTCGTTAAGGTGTTTGAGGCCCACCGCCACCACCAAGAGCCCAGACCTCGGGCACAGTCACCAGGAGTCCCTACTCTAGGCACCACTATTAACGAGAGTACAGGCTCCGGGCCTACCACCACCAAGATTCCAAGCGCCAACACCACCACCACCAAGAGCCCAGACTCTGGGCACAGTCACCAGGAATCTCCACTTCAGGCACCACTATTATTGAGAGTCCAGGCTCCAGGCCTACCCACCACCAAGAGTCCAGGCACCACCACCGCAACTAGGAGCCCACGCTCCAGGCACCACCACCAGCGGTCCCGATCCATGCCACCAACGCTGCATCCCACCACCCCAGCCTCGAGGATGAAGAACAAAAAGAAGGAAAAGAAGAAGAAGACGAAAAATACATAGAGAAAAGGAGGCCACCGGCCTGGGACAGTCGGGCTCTGACAAGCCTGAACACCACCTACTGTGCCCGTGCTGCCATCTTTGATCTCATTGAAACACATCAAATTCTTACAGGTGCATGGCAGGGTAAACGCTGAGGGGATGTTGCTCCTCATGGGAGAGTCTAGGACCAGAGGGCACAGCCTCAGAATAAAGGGGCACCGATTTAAGACTGAGATGAGAAGGAGTTCCTTCTCTCAGAGGACTGAGGGTCTTTAGAACTGGGGACGGAGCCTCTCATTACATTTCAGGCTGAGATAGATAAATTCTTGATCCATGGGGAAACTCAGGGTTCTGGGGAAAAGGCAGAAAGTGGACATGAGGAAGATCCTATTGAGGGGCGGAGAGTCTCAAGAGGCCAAACAGCCTATTCCTGTTCTTATTCCTCATGGTGCACAGGAGGAATGTAGTCTGACCCTTTTAAATTTCTCTTGACTTATACTGGCCTTCTGGAAACACTTACTTGAGATACTCAAGTGGAAGGATTAATGCCAGTTTTCTCAGGTCACTCTGAATATGATGATGTGCCTTTCCAGTCTCAGACTGAAAGTCAGGCAATAGCATACCCACAACTGCATGCTCCGTGACTCCGAAAAAATCCATAGAACAACCACAGGACAGACTCGGGATAACTGGCATCTCCACAACAGCTGGGAAGCAAGGGATAAATGAAAGACATTAACAGACAAAGAGGCAGACAGAGAGAGCGACATAAAAGAGAGAATGACTGATGAGTACAGCAAAAGACAGAGACAGAGAGAGACCAAGAGCAAAAAAGGAGGTGGAGAGATATAGATATTACATCCACTGTATTCACAATTAATGAAATTGAGTGATAGAGATGTACAGCATGGAAAAACACCCTTCGGCCCAACTCGACAATGCAAACCCAGAGGCTCCCTACCTCATTCCTGATGAAGGGCTTTTGCCCGAAACACCGATTTTCCTGCTCCTCGGATGCTGCCCGACCTACTGTGCTTTTCCAGCACCACTCTAACCTTGACTCTGATCTCCAGCATCTGAAGTCCTCACTTTCGCTTAGTTGATTTTAACCTTACTGCGAGTCCTAAATTAATCTAGTCCCATTTGCCAGCATTTGGCCCATATCCCACCAAACCCTTCCTATTCATGTACCCATTCAGACGCCCTTTAAATGTTGCAATTGGACTGGCTTCCTCTGGCAGCTCATTCTATGCATACACTACCCCCGTGTGAAAATACTGCCCCTTGAGTCCCTTTTAAATCTTTCCCGTCTTACCTTAAATCTATGCCCTCTGGTTTTGAACTCCCCTCCCTGGGTAAATGGTCCAAGTTATCCATGATTTTATAAACTTCGATAGTAAAACATAATTTTATAGAAGTTTACATTCCTGCAATTTTGAGCACTTCATCATTTACTGTGTCTTTATACATTATGTTGCCATTTGCACATTTCCTTATATAGAAAAGGGAGTTCATTATAATATGAAGGAGTCTAAGTCAATCTGCTTTATATAGCTATGGCTGGATAATGATAAGCTTTGAGCACTCACTGACTTATTCACAACTTTATTTATAGTTAATCCAACACAGAGTTTACTCAGGTGCTCCCAGCTTTTTCGTTGAGAAACCAATTGTGCCTGTAGGATGATATCGAAAAACTTTATTAATAGACATGGGAGCAGTGCCACCACGATGCAGATTGCCAAGAGTTCAAGTTCACATTTGTGTCATGCTTGTTTTTCAAACGCAGGGGATGTCTCAAATAATTAACACTTCACAGGTCCAAATTGTTAATTAATTGGAAGTTCTTTTTTAACTTCCCAATTCAAATCAAGGACATTAAATTAGAAAAGTGAATACTGGAGTGAAGGGAGTAGAATGGAGTTAAACTGCCAACCTCAGACTGCGATGAAAATAGAACTTGGTCTATTTTCACAGATTTCAAGACTTCTGTTCCCTGGGATCCAGTACTGCTCACACTTTTCCAGCAAAGAACCTGCAAAATGCTTGTCTCTCTCTGCCGCCAAATGTGATCACACAAGAATTGTGTCTCAAACTGCCTGGGAATCATTCAGGGTTGAAATATTACCAAAGTTTTGTTTTGTTTCATTCCTGCTCTTGGTCCTGCAACATTAACCGAGACCCAAAACCCTACCTGTTGCCACCAAGAAGGACCAGGGCAGTAAGTTACTGGGGACACCATCAACTCCGACCTCCTCAAATGTGACTTGGAAAATATATCATCATTCCTTCAGGGTTGAGATCCTGCAATTCCCCTTCCAGTAGCAAATCGGTTCCCACTTCAGCACATGAGCTGCAGCGGTGAACCCCTTCACCCCTCCTCACTGCAGTATTTCCCCACAACCAGTTCTCCTTTCCCTCACACAGTCTCCCCCACCTCCTCACATCTCCCAGTCCAGCTTAATTGCAGTTTTGTGTTGTCGGCTTTACTGCTGGGTAAACAGACAAGCTGTCACTCAGAATAAAATTTAAATTTAAACACATACTTCCGGGTTTCCCAATCTCAAAGAGCTCCCTAGCTCCTTCCTGAATCCCTGACCTCAAACCCATGCCAGCTCCTTGCTTTTCAGGCTTGGTTCCATTACCCTCAAGCACTGAGTAGAACAGAAATGTGGTTTTCTAAATGACACGCACACACATTTCAGTGTTTGAGCTGGTTTGAGACACCCATTTGAACACTGTGCCATCTCTAAAGGTCGACCTGGGATTAAAAGCTCTCAAACAATGCTACGATGCATCTTGATTGCACAACATTCCTTCAGGGCAACTAAGGAAAGGCAACAATGATTGGCTCTGGTGGTAAAATGTATACCGCTAGAATGTGGTTTCCTGTGATGCAGTGGTATGTCCCTACCTCTGAGGCAGGAGACCTGGGTTCAAGTCCCACCTTTTCCAGAGGAGTGTAATAACATTTCTGAACAACTTGATTCAAAACATCTAGGACAGACTTTCAAAAGGGATGGTGTGGTGCAGTGGTAGTGTCCCTGTCTCTGAGCAAGAGGACCTGACTTCTCATCCCGTCTGCTCCAGAAGTGCGTAATAATGTCTCTGGTCAGGCTGCTTCGAAAAATGTCAATCATAGAGTCATTACAGTGCACAAGGAGACCCTTTGGCCCATCGTCTCTCTACTGGTTCTCTTACCTTGTGCCAATCTCTTGCCTTTTCCCCATGTCCCTGCATGATATTTCTCTCCAAATAATCATCCAATGCCCTCCTTGATTGAACCTACTTCCACCACATTTCCAGACAGTGCATTCTAGACGCTAATTAGTCACAGTGTGAAAGCGTTCTTTCTCACATCACCCTTTCTTTTTTTACAACTAAATCTTTTCACTTTGTTTTTAATGAGTGGGACTAGCTTCTGCCTGGCTACTAAATGAAAACTGAAACAATTGTGGATGCTGGAGATCAAAAACAGAAATCGTCCTCTACATTAGGGACTGGGTGACCACTTTGCAAAACGCCTTCATTCTCTTAGCAAAACAAATTCTTTGAGCTTCCAGTTCCCTGCCACTTGAACGCCCCACTCTGTTCCCTGGCCAATATCTCTGTCTCAGGCTTGCTGCAGTGCTCCAGTGAAGCTCAGCATAAGCTGGAAGAACAGCACCTCATTTTCCACTTGGGAATTCTATCACCTTCTGGATTCAATAATGAGTTCAGCAATTATAACTCCTGAGCTCTTTCCTGTCCTTACCCCTAGCCCCACAAGCCAGGCCTTGTTATCATATAGCCTGCTATTACACACAGGGAGAAAGTGAGGACTGCAGAGGCTGGAGGTCAGAGTCGAGAGCGTGGTGCTGGAAAAGCACAGCAGGTCAGGCAGCATCCGAGGAGCAGGAGAATCATCTTTTCGGGCAAGAGCCCTTCATCAGGAATAAGGCCTCACTCCTAATGAAGGGCTCTTGCCCAAAACATCGATTTTCCTGCTCCTCAGATGCTGCCTGACCTGCTGTGCTTTTCCAGCACCACACTCTCGACTGTTATTACACATGACCCATTGTTAGCCACTAACAGTCCCCATTAACAGCTGTTCACTCTCCCAGCCTGATCACGATCCACTCCTTTGTCAGTCCAACTGTTCTCTCTCTTTGGGCTCGTTTACTTCCCACTCCTTATCCATTCCCCCACCCCATCTTCAGCATAAAAACAGGATTTTCCTCGCTACCATCAATTCTGAGGAAGGGTCACTGGACCCGAAACGTTAACTCTGATTTCTCTCCACAGAAGCTGCCAGACCTGTTGAGCTTTTCCAGCAATTTCTGCTTTTGTTTCACCCTATCTTTGTCCAAACCAGTACAATTTTGATAACCTCTACCACATCTCCTCTCAGCCTTCTTCTCTCCAAGAATATCAGCCCCAAATTCATCAATCTATCCTCATAACAGAAGTTTCTCATTCTTGGAACTGTTCTGGTAAATCGCTTCTGCATGGTCTCAATACATTCACGTCCTTTCTATAATGCAGTGGTCATAACCCAGGAGTGATTTTTCCTTTGCTTTGAAGTATTGCATATTTGCTTGGGATTGTGTCATTTTGCTCGCTTAAATTGAAATTGAACTACCCCGTTCCTGAGTTACAGTACATAAAGGCACAGACTAAATTGAAAACATATGGACAGCGAGACGTGCGAGTGCAAGGAAAGTTTCTGCCAGGATCTAGATTAGAAGTGGTGCTGGAAAAGCACAGCAGTTCAGGCAGTATCTGAGGAGCGGATGCCGCCTGACCTGCTGTGCTTTTCCAGCACCACTCTAATCTAGAATCTGGTTTCCAGCATCTGCAGTCCTTGTTTTTACCGAGGAGACAGGTATCACAAACAAATTATTCTTTCCGACAATGAAACATACCATCGAAGCTGCCCTTCTCTGTGGAATACTGTAAAAGTTCATTGTATGTTTCAATGGAAGGGCGATAAACAAATACTCCTGTATTGAAACAATCTGGCCAACCAGGGTCCGGGGCCGCAGACAACTCTTCCCTTTCAAAGAGTTCGTCGATGTTGCATAACACCTGTTTAAAGATATTAGAAGCACTGGTTAGAGGAAAGCCACTCTGAAAGGGAAATATTTAAGAGAACAAATTATAGGATCAGAGCAAGGGACAGGGAGTAATTGGGTAGCAGTTTCAAAAGAGCTAGCACAGAGGGGATGGGTCAAATGGCCTCTTTCTGAGCGGCAGCTTTCAATTTATGTGCACCCCATCTAAAGCCAGTTGAGATCGGCAGCATTTATCAACTGGTATGTTCTGTCTTTTTTTATCATATTGGCGCAACTGAAGATGGGCATAATTCAGCTGGCTCACCCCCAAGATGAGTGAGTTAATGCAGACTGACAGCACAACACAATGCAAACTGTGCAGCTGTCATACTGACTGACATTTCAGACACACCTTTTTAAAGCTGTCCATGAATAATGTGCAGTATTGAGCAACTTCCACCATTTTAGACTGAAATCATTCTCCCGTACCATCCCACTGCTGTTTGTCGAACCTATATTAAGGTCATGATTACAGTTTCGAAGTACTTCATTGGCTATACAGTGCACTGGGAGGTCATACATCTGTGAAAGACACTATATAAAAGCCAGTTCCTTTTTCCTTTAACCAGTTACTAAGACAGCAGTCAGTCACTTTGATAGAAACCTTGAAAAAGTAACTGAAGACAAACTGGCCATGCCTTCAGATGCACTGAATAAGCAATTTCAAGCTTACTGTTGACACATGAATGGATACAAGGAATTCTAATGTCCTGCCTAATGGAATTGTTGGAAGACATTTAAAGCAGTGAAAACTAGTTCAATTGGAGGCAACTTTATTGGCATCTTGACAAAAGGCAAATCTTCCCACCCCAATTATAGCATCAGTAAGTGGAGCTCAACACCATCGATCACGTTCATACCTCTGGCACCATATCAACCACATGTGACAACTGACGTTAACTCTGAGTAGAAATAGCCTTCCATCCACCCCAATCAAATAAATCAGGGAAGCTGCAGAATGCTACAGCAATTCTTTCTCTTGGTTTGTTTAATGCAATGCATTTCTCAACTATATAAGCAAGCTAACAGAATATAAAAAAAACTTAGGCTCCTATGGTTCCTTTATTGGTCAGAGCATTAAGTACAGGAGTTGGGATGTCATGTTGCGGCTGTACAGGACATTCGTTAGGTCACTTTTGGAATATTGTGTGCAATTCTGGTCTCCCTGCTATAGGAAGGATGTTGTGAAACTTGAAAGGGTTCAGAAAAGATTTGCAAGGATGTTGCCAGGTTGGATGATTTGAGCTACAGAGAGACACTGAATAGGCTGGGGCTGTTTCTTCTGGAGCATCAGAGGCTGAGGGGTGACCTTATAGAGGTTTATAAGATCATGAGGGGCATGGATAGGATAAATAGACAAGGTCTTTTCCCTGGGGTGGGGGAGTCCAGAACTAGAGGGCATAGGTTTCGCATGAGAGTGGAAAAATTTAAAAGGGACCTGAGGGACAACTTTTTCATGCAGAGAGTGGTGTGTGTATGGAATGAGCTGCCAGAGGAAGTGGTGGAGGTTGGTACAATTACAACATTTAAAAGGCATCTGGATGGGTATATGAATAAGAAGGGTTTGGGGACATATGGGCCAAATGGTGGCAAATGGGACTAGATTAGGTTATGATATCTGGTTGGACTGGATGAGTTGGACCGAAGGGTCTATTACCGTGCTGTACGTCTCCATGACTCTATGGTACTGTGACAGCACCCCTGCTTCTGGACTAGGAAGCCCAGCTTCAAGCCCCCCCTGCTCCAGATGTATAGATGTACAATGTAACCTGTCTGAACAGATTGATGTAGGATGACTGAGGGAGTACCCGCAATCAAGACGTATTGTCTGGAGTTTTTAACTCCCAATACAACTTTTAGGGATATTGTCAACTTCTTCATTACTGGTTTCTGAAACGAGTTTGAGCCTGAAACCTGTTTGACCATTTAGAAAACCAGCTTCCATTCAGTGCCCGAGGGTGATGGGAGTTGCCCTGGGTTGGGTTCAGGGACACGGAAGGGAGCTCTTTTGAGGTTGGGAATCCTGAAAGAATGTGCTTAAATGTAAGTTCTTTTCTGAGTGACAGCTTGTCTGTTTATCCAGCAGCAAAACTGACAACACAAAGCTGCAATTAAGCTGGACTGAGAGCTGGTACGTCCTGTGAGAAGGGGGGAGCCATAGAGGTATTCAGCACGGAAACAGACCCTTCGGTCCAACTTGTCCATACCGACAAAGTCTCCCAAACTGCACTTGTCCCATTTGCCTGCATTTGGCCTATATCCCACTAAACCTTCCTATTAATATACCCATGCAGATGTTGTAACTGTACCAGCATCTAATACTTCCTCTGGCAGAGTTAAAAATCACACATCACCAGGTTATAAGTCCAACAGGTTTAATTGGAAGCACACTAGCTTTCGGAGCGACGCTCCTTCCTTCATCAGGAGCGTCGCTCCGAAAGCTAGTGTGCTTCCAATTAAACCTGTTGGACTATAACCTGGTGTTGTGTGATTTTTAATTTTGTACACCCCAGTCCAACACCGGCATCTCCAAATCATTCCTCTGGCAGTTCACTCTACATACAAATCACCCTCTGAACAACGTAAAGGTTACATGGCCTTCAGCCACCAGAATAAAGAATGGGGTCAAACTGGAATTTTGCTGTATGAATCCACAATACTCTTTATAAAGCTATGACTGTCTAACTACAATTCCAACTGTTTTTAACTTTCTAAATTCCAGACATTCAGTTTTCTGGATATAATTTCACAGATCATACAATCCCTATAGTGTCCAAGAAGGCCATTCTGCTCATCAAGTTCACATTGACCCTCCAAACAGCAACCCATACACATCCTCACCCCTACCCTATCCCTGCATTTCTCATGATTAATCCACTTAATCTCCACATCCCTGAACACTATGGGCAATTTCCCATGGCTAATCCACCTAGCCTGCACAATTTTGGATTGTGGGAGGAAACCCACGCAGACACAGGGAGAAGGCGCAAACTCCACACAGACCGTTGCCTGAGGCTGGAATCGAACCCAGGTTCCCAGTGCTGTGGGGCAGAGTGCTTACCATTGAGGGACGGTGCTGCCCTGTAACTTTGTCAAAGTTAACATAAGAAAGCAAACCCACCCAGAGACTTAAAATGGATTACTGCAGCTGAGTCATCTCTTGAAACATAAGCAGCAAGGAGCGATGTCTGTGTACATTCCAAAGAATATTGGATTGCTTAAGCTGCTCTTGGTTGACATTGAGGATAGTTGGCAAGCTTCAGGTCATCTCCCCCAATTTGTGAAGCCCATCACTTACCAATGTGTCTGCATCCATGAATACACACTTGGAATAATGTGTGAGAGCCCAGCAGTGGAGCTTTGTAAATGTCACACCGAGTTCTGGCCTCTTAATCATGGCCAAATGCGCTGAATCCTTGCTGTCTAGCACGTCCACTAAGATAACTTCATCAAAGATTTGTTCCAGCACAGCCCTAGGGAAAGAGGGATTGGTTTTAATACAGTAAAGCACACCTTTTACATTTGAGATGTTCACTGTGTTTTCAGAGGCAATTTATATTGTATTCAGCTCTAATGAGGTGTCAAACTGAACACAATTTTTTCAACTCATCCCACTTAAATCCTTTTGTTCCAGCCAACTTAATAAAGTTCCAGATTATTGAAGAAACATTTGTGCTTCAAGAAAAGCAGAGAAAAAAAAGGCACAACTGCACCAAAATGGAGTTTAAAGATTATTGACTTAAATATACAGCCAGAAAGTGCTGGAGAAACTCAGCATATCTGAGTACAATTCTGCACAAGAGTTATATTGGACTCAAAATGTTTAATCTTGTTTATCTCTCACGATAGATGCTGCCAGACCCACCACCTATCTCCCACACTTTGTGCTTTTATTTCCAATATGCGCAGTTCTTTGTGATTTTTACCCTCACGACTCTTCCCTGCTTAACTGAACAGTTAAATGTTCCTTCAACACATGGACTGGAGCAATTCAAGAAGGCAGATAGCCACCACCTTCTCAAGGGCTTCTCAAGGGATTCTCCTGTTCCCTGGATGCTGCCTGACCTGCTGCGCTTTTCCAGCAACACATTTTCAGCTCTGATCTCCAGCATCTGCAGACCTCACTTTCTCCTCAATAAATGTTGACCCAGCCAGCAATGTCCACACTCAGAAAGGGTGAGCCATCCATGTCTCCACCACCCTCCGTAAGAATACAGAAAGTTTGAGGATGGGCATTAGGTGGCAATCTGACCACTCACTGGATTTTACATTCAATCCCCGTTGCTGAAAGCATGACATCCAGCCCATAATTTGTGAATGCAACTAACGCTGCTGATTGCATAAGGGCCAGCTTCTCTTGCTTAAACCCAGTCTCCATGTGGCAACATAGCATCATGCTGGTATCATGCTCTAGTAATCTAGGGGCCTGGACTGATGATCCAACTACATAAGTTCAAATCCCACCAGCGTTATTTACACTGAATTAACAATTTTGGAATTACAAAAATTGGTATCATTAATGACGATCATAAAACTCTCAGATTATTGTAAATCCGACCTGATTTACTTTATGAAAGAAATCATAAAGACATCTTCATGAACTGGTCAGCATGTAACTGTCGACCCCAATGATGTGGTTGACTCTTTGCTGTCCTCTGAAATGGCCAAGCAAACCACTCAAGCTGCTGAAAGTTCAAACACAGTGGCTCATCACAACCTTCCCGAGGACAGCTAGAAATGGGCATCAAATCCCTTGAATGAAGGCATTCAATGGCAAAGGATGGTCAAGAATCCAGCACCCCTTTGGCACAGGGCTCTGAGTGGAAGCTTGAGCCTAACGTTTCCACAGATGACGAACTGCATTGTAGCATCTGATGGCTAATATCTCAGATCCCAATGTTACAAAATGGGGGTTCCAATAAAAGTCACCAGTGTTCCAGTAGGAACTCAGTCTGAAAACTGCAAGACCAGCTGGCCAACAATACTCAACCCGCTGTTATTATGGCCATTTATCCTGATATTCTATGGGGCCTGTAAATTGCCGCATCCCTCCAATTACGCAGCAGTCCAGTGATCTCTCCTCAACAGATTACCAGTATTGCTGAGGGGTCATTCCAGGGGCATATACAACACAAACTGGTTGCAACCTCTTTCTCTGCCTGGATAAGGTTAGAAATCACACAACACAATGTTACAGTCTAAAGGGTTTATTTGGAAGCACAAGCTTTCAGAGTGCTGTTACTTCATCGGGAAGCAAGTGGGGCAGGATTATAGGACCCCCACTAGCTACCTGATGAAGATGCAGCACTCCAAAAGCTAGTGTTTCCAATTAAACGTGCTGGACTGTAACCTGGTGTTGTGTGATTTTTAATTTTGTACACCTCGGATCAACACCAGCACCTCCACATCTCTGGATGAGAACACTCCCCTCTCCTTATACCCTCAATCCAGCAAAGCCCTTGTTGTTGCCCATGCTGAGTTGGGGCAGACAGAGACTTGTTTGGGCTTCTCCTGGAAGCCATTTGCAATGTTCATTGCTGAGAGTGAGCAGTTTTCCTTTCCTCTGCTGGCACTTGCCCAGGTCCAACCACAATATCAAAGGTTTATTCATAAAATTATACAATCCCTGCAGTGTGGAAACAGGCCATTTGGCTCAATAAGTCCACACTGACCTCTCAAAGTGTAACCCACCCAGACCATTCTCCTATTACTCAATGGAGGAATTGCACGTTTGATTGGTTTATGTCCGTATGTATCATTTTCTTTACAAATTTGTTTAAAAATGTGTATTTTATGTTGGCTTCTGGTTTCTCATTGTAGTTCAGAGGAAGGTAGAGATAAGGGTTAGTGTTGTGAGGCCATTGGGAATTCCGGTTTCTGTTGTACTCAGGTTAGTTCCTCATGCACAGCCAGAGCAGGAGAATGTCATACGCCTCGGTTTCCATCTGCTCCTTACCTGAAAACTGGTGTCTGTGGTTGTCATAAACTCAAAGAGCTGTACAGCACAGACACAGACACTCTGGTCCAACTCATTCATGCCAACCAAATATCCTAAATTAATCGAGCTCTGTTTGCCAGCATTTGGGCCACAATCCTCTAAACCCTTCCTATTCATATACCCATCCAGATGCCTTTTAAATGTTGTAATTGTACCAGCTTCCACCACTTCCTCTGACAGCTCATTCCAAACACGGACATCCTTTAGGGAAGGAAACTGCCATCCTTACCTGGTCTGGCCCACACGTGACTCCAAACCCACAGCAATGTGATTGACTCTTAACTACCCTCTGGGCAATTAGGGATGGGCAATAAATGCTGGCCAAGCCAGGAACACCCTCATCCTGTGAATGAATAAAAAAAAAACACCCTCTGCCTGTTGCCCCTTCGGACTCTTTTAAATATTTCCCCTTAAATGTATGCCCTCTAGTTTGGGACCCTCCCCAACCTGGGGGAAAAGACTTTGGCTATTCACCCTACCCATGTCCCTCATGATTTTATAAACGTCTATAAGGTCACCCCTCAGCCTCCAACGCTCCAGGGAAAACAGCTCCAGTCTATTCAACCTCTCCCTATAGCTCAAGCCCTCCAACCCTGGCAACATCCTTGTAAATCTTTTCTGCACCCTTTCAAGTTTAACAACATCTTTATGATAGCAAGAAGGCCCGAATTGAACCAATATTTCAAACGTCCCCTCACACTAACAAGGCTGAGCTGTGAACCACAATGAACCCTCAGCAACAGTATAACAGGCCTTTTCCAGGCAGCAAAATCATTGCTTTTGCTTGCGACTAGTCTTCCCTATCACATAATATGTGATAGCATGTTTCTCAATGTCTGCATGCTCCATATTTACATGCATGCGTACAAGAGTGTGTGCGTGTGAGTGTGCTTCTGAGTGAGACTGTCAGCTCCTGCATGTGAGTGTGTGCACACACAAGTGTGTAGGTGCGCGCGTGTGTGTGTGTGTCATAAACCAAAGGTGTAGCCCTCAGCTTCCAGTAACCACACTTATTTGCTGAAACATAGCTGACTGCCACAGAAGGAGGGTGCTCTGTCTGGGTTCTGCGCAGTGATCTGATCATTATCAAACGGACAGTAGTCCCTTTCAGTTCTGGTATTTGGCAGAACCGCCACATGGTGCCCAGCAAAGCTTGGTGTGTGTGTGTGTGAATTTATTGCACCCTGCAGCACTAGGAATTCTACAGTCTGAGCAAAGCTTCCTGCTCACTGTGTCTGCTTTCCTCTGGCATTGTCAACTCCATGTCCTCAGTGACCCTCATCTTACTATGGGGGATGGTGAACTGTGGGATATATCAGTAAGGAGTTAGATACGTAAAATATAACAGTCCCAGTCACCTACACAGCCATGGCACCGTGACCCTTCACCTGCCGCGAGGGTGTAGCTCGGGCTGAATACAACGGAGAACCATTTTAGTGAAGCTCAGTCACCTCCCAATGTGCTCCATGCAAAGATAAATGCAGGAGATATTGCTTATTGCTGTAAGCCTATGTACATAACCACGTTTTTCCATTTCTAGCAGCTCGTCCTGCTCAACATAGATAATTGCTCCTCGGATGCTGCCTGCCCCGTGTGCTGTGCTTTTCCAGCACCACATTCGACTCCAATCTCCAGCATCTGCAGTCCTCACTTTCTCCCTGCTTACTCTCCATTTCTGTGCGAAGGCTGATTACTCCACCCACAGCAATATTGCATCACTCTCTCTCTGATGTTACATGCTAACTTGCGCTTTCCTCCAGCCGTTTCCCCACATCTTCCTTAAGGCTGATTTGGATAAGCAGGTTCTGCAAAGGTCATGGGGTCAATACCAGCAGCAAGGCGGGAGAGGTGACAAGAGGCTCAACTATGGGTCTGAGAGGTATGTAATATCATCTCTGAAGAGCTGAATTATATTTATTTAAAGTGCCCAGAGTTCCTCTGAACAGAAAGGAGAAATCCCGGAATTGAAAGAGCTCTTGTGGTTCAGAGTGACCCAACATCTGGGTTCAAGTCCGACCTGCTCCAGACATTGACTTGAGCAAGTCAATTTAAAAATAAACTTAGAATTGAAAGCTGCTTTCATTAATGGTGACCATGCAAGTACCATCCATTGCCAGCATTTCTTTAATTTCGTTCGTCTAGTGTTCCTGCTGTTGTCATCATACACAATAGACAGCTACTCAACCCGTAATAAAATTTACATTGCTCAATACAACTATTTGGACACTTATCACAATGGCACACACTCGGAAAAACTTAACTAGCCTTTTCTTTAAATAATATCTTTTATTTGAAAAAAAACAACAAAATAGCGCCAGAGTGTGGTGACACTTTGTGTAAAACATGCAAAAAAAATACTCTTTTTTTAAAACTATATTATTATACATGTGACAATAAATCTAATCTAATTAGCAGTGGGGGAAGAAAACATTCTCCAACGAGGCCTGAGTTGGAGAGATGGTAGGCCCTATATCTCTCTGGGGCGGCACGTTGGCACAGTGGTTAGCACTGCTGCCTCACAGCGCCAGAGACCCGGGTTCAATTCCCACCTCAGGCGACTGGCTGTGTGGAGTTTGCACATTCTCCCTGTGTCTGCGTGGATTTCCTCCGGGTGCTCCGGTTTCCTCCCATAGTCCAAAGATGTGCAGGGGTATGGGTGGGTTGCGCTTCGGCGGGTTGGTGTGGACTTGTTGGGCCGAAGGGCCTGTTTCCACACTGTAAGTAATCTAATCTCATAGCATTTAAATATGCCCAATCCTCCAAACACACAGCAGGGGTAGGAATTACATTCAGAGCAACCAGTGAGAGCATACATATAATGGGAAGATGTTGAAAAATGTGGGTGAAAAGAGGTTTTTAAATACAAAAGTCCTTGAATAGAGATCAGACTACAAAAAAAAGTGGACTTTTTAAAATGGAGTTCAAGAGAAACAAAAAGACTACATTTAAGGCAGGATCATTAAACATGGGCGATGTGCAGTTTTGATGTTCCATTATATTAAAAAAGCATCATTAAAGCCACACAGAAATAAGAAACCAGTGTTAAAATCACAATAAATGGGAACATGCCCCTCAGGCATGCTCCACCATTCTATGGGACCTTGGCTGATTGGACATTCCTCACACCCACCTTCCTGCCATTTCCCAATAATCTCACCCCCCTGACAGATCAAGAATCTAGCTCAACCCTTAAATATACACAAGGACTCTGTCCCCACAACTCTCTGTGACAAGGAATTCCAAAGACTCTCAACCCTCAGAAGAAATTCCTCATCATCTCAGCCTTGAATTGGCACCTGTTTATTCAGAGATGACACCCTGTAACCCTCGATGGGAAACATCCTCTCAGCATTTATCCTGTCAAGCCCCTTAAGAATCCTCTACGTTTCAATGAGATCACACCTCATTCTTCTAAACGCCAGTGAGTAGACAGTCCCAGCCTGCTTTAGCCTTTGCGCTTAAGACAATCTCTCCATACCAGGGATCATCCCAGTAAACCTTCTCTGAACTACCTCCAATGAAATTAAATCTTTTGTTAAAAGCGAAGGGACGAAAACTGCTCACAGGTGCGTTCTCAGCAGTGCTTTCAGAGGAGAAATATTGGACTATGGGTGAAGGAAAGGAAGATGAACATGTAATTCAGGCAGAAACTTATGGCAGAGAAAGTAAACATAGTTGGATTAATTTTGGTTTGCTCTACTTAAGTAGTGAGATATATACCATGGGCTGTGAAGCCTTTCCCGGAAGTGAAAATGGTTGTGTTATCAAAATTTAAGGTTGACAGTTCCAACACCCAATATTCTGAACAGCACTTCAGATAAACGTGGCTCTGGGAGCAAGGGAAGTGTACAAGCCAACTGTACAGCCTGCTTCTAATGAACTGCTTTGAATGTACAACACAGGGCAAGGCAAAAACATTCCATTTATACCACCCATTATCACCTGGTCAGATTTGTTTTGATTGAAACAACTGTAGTTTCTGAAGAATGCAGCTTCTTACTAAATGCCCCTCCTTTTAGCTTTTCAATTATCTCTCCTTTTGACCTTACTGAAGGTGATGAGCCTTTGAAAATCTCATCTTCAAAGGCAGTGGAAGAGGAGTCTTTGAATTTTTGATTCTTGATCAGGAATGAGGGGTTATTGGGGAAGAGACAGGAACGTGGAGTAATCAGATCAACCATGATCCGATTGAATGGGGGAAGCAGGCTTGACGGGCAAGTGGCTTCATTTCTCATGAAGAGTTGACTCTAAACATTAATTCTGTTCTCTCTCCACAAATGTCAGTAGATGGACTGAGTTTCTCTGGCGCCTTTTGTTTTAATCTGCGATTTACAGCATCAGAGGTTTTTTTGCCAGTATTTAAGCTTGCTCTAAATCACTTCCCATGCGGTATAGCCCTTCAGGCACCCAAAACTGTACATGTGGCTTCACCAACTGCAGAGTTGTAGCAAGACCTTCCTCCGTTTATATCTCACTCCCCTGTAATAAAGGCCAATATTCTATTTACCTTGTCCGTTATGTGCTGTATGTCCATGCTAATTTCTTGCAATTTATGCACAAGGGCACCCAGATCCTCTGCACCACAGAATTCCACAGTCTGTCTCCATTTAATAATAAACTTGCTTTTTTATTCTACCTACCAATCTGGACCACCTCATTTCCCCACATGATATTCCACCTCCCAAATGTTCCCACTCACTTAAGCTATGTACAACCCTTTGTGTACTCCTCCCAACCTGTTTGCCTATGTACATTTGCATTTGCAATCTGGCTGCAACACAAATCAGTTCCGTCATGCAAGTCATTAATATAATCAACAGTGGAGGTCCAATATCCTTTTGGCACTCCACTAGTTAGCGATTGACAACCTGAAAAAGTGATCCATTTATCTTAAATTGGTTTCCAGCTAGTTAACGAAGTCTCTATGAACACTTTTTCACACGAATACCAGAGGCTTTTATCTTTCTATATGGCACCTTATTGAAGGTCTTTTGGAAATCCAAAAACACCGCATCTATTTGTAGCTCTTTAACAAGAAAAGTTGTAATACCTTCAAACATCTAATAAAACGTTTCAAACAATTTTCCTTTCAATTGGATTATTGTCACATGTACCTAATTACAGTGAAAAGTTTTGTTTTGCAGGCAGTACAGGCAAATCGTGCCATACAAAGATCATGGGGTGATTGAACAGAGAGAGGAATACAATGTTACGGCCGCAGAGTAGGTGCACAAAACCATGTTGGCTCTGCCCGATTTATAAAATCATTAGTGCCCTACTACCATTTCTTTAATATTGGAATCAAGCGTTTCTCCCCTTCTTCAAGACACTTGAACTACATTCATTTTAGCCAAATGTTTCCTTGTTATGCTCCCTTGGAGACTTTTATAGTCCATTTATGTTTTTCCAAGATTGCCTGCATATTCTATTTGCCTTTCTTATCAGTTTCTTGGTCCACCTTTGTTGTTGTAATTCCATAGATCTCCCAAATCTTCAGAACTCCTGCTGTTCTGCAACATCATAGACTTTTTATTTTAATCTTATATGCAACCCTGAACTCCTTCAGTAACCATGGCTGACTGACCTTATTTGAATTTTGCACATGGAAAAAGTGCATAGTACCTAAAACTCATGTAACAATTATTTAAAGACTATCCCTTCCTTTACTCTGTAATGTATTTTCCTTTAGTCACTTTGTCCCTCATGCTTTGGTGATTTTCCTCATTCAAATTTCACATTATTGCTTCAGAATGCATTACCTCCCTTACATATTTTAAGAAAGAAAGTATTCTAAAAGGCTATAGCTTTTTGTTCACAACAAAACCAGATAGATTGCTGGAAAAGCTCAGTTCTGAAGAAAGGTCACTGAACCTGAAATGTTGACTCTGATTTCTCTCCACAGGTGCTGCCAGACCTGCTGAGCTTTTCCAGCAATTTCTGATCTGCAGTCATTTCAGTTTTTAGAGTAGAGTAGATTTCCTACAGTATGGAAACAGGCCATTTGGCCCAACAAATCCACACTGACCCTCCAAAGTTACCCACTCAGATCCATTCCCCCTATCCTATATTTGCCCCTGACTAATGCACCCACACATCCCTGAATGCTGTGGGAAGTTTAGTAAAGCCAATTCACCTAACCTGCACATCTTTGGATTGTGGGAGGAAACCAGAGAACCCAGAGGAAACCACAAAGACACGGGGAGAACATGCAAGCTCCACAGACAAACAGTCACCCAAGGCTAGAATCGAACCCAGGTCCCTGACCCTGTGAGACAGCAATGCTAACCACTGAGCCACCGTGCCACCCTTTTATTCAGCTTTATCTGTTCACTTTATCCAGCCACTGTGCTTCATGTCATTCTAGATATACCTTTTTCAGTCAAGTCCCTCACCCTCCTGCAACATTAAACTTCTTTTCCAACCTACATGTCCATTTTATTTATAAACTTAGCAGTGGGTTGTTCCTGGTTGGAATTAGCCTAACTTCAAGTAAGCTTCACTAAATCGTGTGCAAAGCATTAAAGTGGAAATAACAGTCATCAGGACACAATAAAACCAAGTGGGCAAACAAGACTTTATTTACACATGAATTAATGTTGTTTAAAAAGCATTACAGGTTGCATCACGAACAACACAGTTCCATGTAAGTTTAGAATAAGCTACTAGTAATTTGGAGTAATTGTTACAACCACTGTACCATGCCTAGTTGTCATTATTTTTAAAAGCAAGACGCAAAAATTATACATATCTTAGAACAAACAGAGGCTTTTGATAATCTAACATCTTCCTTGTCAATTTTAGCACTTTGTTATTTCCAGAATTTTTTTTACACTTAAATTTTCAAACTTTTTCAATAGGATTTGAAATTATGATTCAGTGAACCCAGTAATACAACTCAAATATCCCAAACTTTTGCACTATTTCTGGTGTAACTAATTCATAAAGTATTTAGAAAGGTACAAAACGTATTAAGAAACTTTTCAAACCAGCTCTGCACTGGCTTATATTCAAAACAGACTTATTTCACATGAATAAATTTTCCCAGCCACTGAACAACATGGCCATTAGTGAGAGAAATGGGAGACCAATGGGAGATCAGCAGCGAGGAGACTCCAGACATCACAACAGCAAAAAAGCTCCACTTTCCAACCAGGTATTGAAGGAAGAGACAAAGTGAGTGGTGAGAGGCCTACTTGCATATGTATTAACATTTCGTCATTTGTTATCCTTACCTCATCAATATGCAGGTCCCTATTTTCCACTGCATACAAGTGACAATTCCTGCTATAGAAATCAGAGCAGCAAGTCAGGCAGCACCCGAGAAGCAGGAGAATTGGTGTTTCGGGAAAAAGGGCTTATGCCTGAAACGTCAATTCTCTTGCTACTTGGATGCTGCCTGACTTGCTGTGCAGTTCCAGCACCACACTCTCAGCTCTGATCCCCAGCATCTGTAGTCCTCACTTCCTCATAGAAGTCAGAGCAATATATTACTGACTCCAGTTCACCTCTTGGCCCACCGGTCCTCCATCTTGGTTACCAGCTGACAATACCTCAGGGCATGTTTCATGGACAGCGCCTGCACGCATCCACATTCCCTCCCCTCAATTAGGATAAAGTAGGCTGCCAATGTCAATTAAATCACAACTGCAAAACCATTTGGATAAATAACAGCCTCAATCTGAAGCAAATATTAGGCTTTACATTTCTGCTATACTGAACACCTGTGGTTGACGAAATTCAACATTTTAAGGGGGTTTTTTGTACATCCATTATCCTCCATCCTAAAAATGTAGGAGAAAGTGAGGACTGCAGATGCTGGAGATCAGAGTCGAAAAGCGTGGTGCTGGAAAAGCACAGCAGGTCAGGCAGCATCTGAGGAGCAGGAAAGTCAATGTGTTGGGTATACATCAGGAATGTTGGGGGATAGAAAGGGGGCTGAGAGATAAATAGGAGGGGAGTGGTGGGGCTGGGGGTGGGGGAGATAGCTTGGAAGGCAATAGGTAGATGAAGGTAGGGGCCGATGGTGATAGGTCAGAGTGGAGGGTGGAGCAGATAGATGGGAAAGACGATGGATAGGTGGAACAGTTCAAGAGGGCAGTGCAGAGTTGGAGAATTGGATCTGGGATGAGATGGGGGAGGGAAGTTGAAGAAACTGGTGAAATTGTCATTGGTCCTGTGTGGTTGGAGGGTCCCAAGGGGGAAGAGGAGGCTTTCTTCCTCCAGTTTTCAGGTGGCTAGAATCTGACGGTGGAGGTGGCCCAAAACTAGCATGTCCTTGGCGGAGTGGGAGGGGGAAGTGGAAGTGGTCAGCCACGGGGCGGTGGGTTGTTTGGTGTATGTCCCAGAATTGTTTCGTGAGTTGGTGTCCTGTCTCTCCAATGTAGAGCAGATCACATCGAGTGTAACAGACACAGTAGATGAGGAGCGTGGATGTGCAGGAAATGTAACCAACCACACTGGTCAAACAATGCGGTAAACTCAAGATAACCAGGGCTTTTCCAAAATTAGTCCAACTTGCAACTTCACCACCAATACAGCAGCAAAAGTGCCAAGTAAAAGTATTTAAGAATGGTTCAAGCTACCCAAACCAGTTTATTCATATTCAGTGATCAAAGATCAATCCAGCACTTTAGACCATGCTGAATTCCAAAATAGACACCAGGGACTTCCAGCCAACTGAATTATTTAGACCACTGTCATTTTTGCAACTGTCATTGTGTTTGTTTGCAGTAAAATATAAACATTCAGGATCATCTGAGATTATGGCCATGCAATCAATGTGCACAAAGGGATAATATAATTGCTTAACTGCTAAAAGGGAGGGAGGAGGAGGGTGGGAACTGGTACTGTTTGAGGGAATTAAGTATGATGACTGGTGGCCACAAAACATAACCAAGTTGTAAAGGTTAATTAGTTGATCAATGAGGTTAGTGACACAAAAAATAATTTTTAACATCCTCCGCTGTAAATGAATACCATATGTATACTATACTGACAGTTCCATGTTAAATTGGGAGCAGAGAACATCAAACATAAATGATTCAATTAATAAATACCTCATATTGTTTGATACTTGGGGACTAACAAGAACCACCAGTTTTCTTGTAGTTTTGTGGTTTCGCAATGATGTTCCCAGTACCAAGGCACCTTTCCCATATAGGTCATTGGTTGCTAGTGTTACAAAGGCTTGATCTAGAAAGAGAAAAAAAACAAAAATGAACAGAAGGCAAGGGCATTTAGAGAGAAACTGCTCCTATTGACTGAAGGGTCAAGAACTCAAAGAGCGAAAGGAACTGGCAACGGGAGGGAAACAAAACATTCAACACCACTGCAGTGAGTGCTCAGGACCTGGAATACACCACCGGAAAGGAGACAGAGCGAGAGAGCGAGACAGAGAGAAGAGCACATATTATGGCTTTCAAGGAGCATTTATGATTTTCTGAAGACAAATAGCTTTCCAGGACTATGTGAAAAAGGCAGCGATCAAGCACAGACATGGCTGGTTGAAATGGTGTGATCTCCCTTTTGTATATAATTCTGCAATTATTACTCATCTTGAGATTACTAAATACTCCAAAATTCCTTGACAGCCATCAATCACATTTAGCAAGGAAGCTACCCCTGACATAATAGATTCAATAGTTTTTCTGCAGTGTACCCTCTATAGTCTTGGTGAGTGATGCCAAGCAGGTCAAGATGTGTAAAAGAGACAAGTAGGTATCACACCCGAGTTGTACTATGACCATGTTTGTATATCACAGTACATCGACAGGATGGACAGCTTTCAAACCCACAACCACTTCCATCTAGAAGGACAGGGGCAGCAGATACGTGGAACTAAAAACAGCAGCTGTAACTTCTTCTTCAAGCCATTAAACATCCTAGCTTGGAAATATAAAACACCCGTTATTCACTGCAGCGGAGTCAAAATCCTAGAACTCCTGAACAGCAATGTAGGATGTACCGACATCAAATGAACAGTTCAGGAAGGTAGCTTACCACCATCTCCTTAAGGGATGGGTAACTGATACTGGAACAGCCAACATCCCATGAATGATTAAAAAGCAGAAACTGAGCTTTATTACAATACTTCAACGATTACAGGGTTACATCAATGTGCCCTATGTTGCTACAGAGATGGTTCGAAGCATACTAATCCCAGGTCAGTCTCCTACAAAAAACTCTTTAATTCTCCATAACAGTGAATGAAATTTGGCAAAAGTGAGGACCGCAGATGCTGGAAACCAGAATTTAGATCAGAGTGGTGCTGGAAAAGCACAGCAGGTCAGGCAGCATCCGAGGAGCAGGAAAATTAACAGTTCGGGCAAAAGCCCTTAAATCAGGAATAGAGGCAGGAAGCCTCCAGAATGGAGAGATAAATGTGTGGGGTGGGGCTGAGGAGAAGGTAACAAAGAGTACAATAGGTGAATGGGGGTGGGGATGGAGGTGATAGGTCAGAGGGGAGGATGGAGTGGATAGGTGTGAAGGGAGATTGGCAGGTAGGACAGGTCATGGGGACAGTGCTGAGCTGGAAGGTTGGAACGGAGGTAAGGTGGGTGGAGGGGAAATGAGGAAACTGGTGAAGTCCAGTGAATGAAACTTGCTGTACTCAATCAAGTATTATCTCCTTCAAACCTGAGTACAACAGAAACTGGCTAGAATGTTGAATCAAATAAGTGAACAGGTCTCAATTCTAACATCTAATGGTAGGTGGCTTGCATTGCTGTCTCAGCAGCAGGGACACAGGTTCAATTCCAGCCTCAGACAACTATCTGTGTGGAGTTTGCATATTCTCCCCATGTCTGCATGGGTTTCCTCTGGGTGTTCCAGTTTCCTCCCAGTCCAAAGATGTGCAGGTTAGATGGACTAGCCATGCTAAATTGCCCATAGTGACCAGGGATGTGCAGGTTAGGTGGGTTAGCCATGGGAAGTGCGTCGCGATAGGGAAAGGCTGGGTTGGGCTCAGATGGGTTGGTGTGAATTCAATGGGCTGAATGGCCTGCTTCAACACTGAAGGGATTCTATGAAATGAGTAACTCCTTTTTAACTGAGCTGAAAATGTGTTGCTGGAAAAGCGCAGCAGGTCAGGCAGCATCCAAGGAGCAGGAGAATCGACGTTTCGGGCATGAGCCCAAAGAAGGGCTCATGCCCGAAACGTCGATTCACCTGCTCCTTGGATGCTGCCTGACCCGCTGCGCTTTTCCAGCAACACATTTTCAGCTCTGATCTCCAGCATCTGCAGTCCTCACTTTCTTCTAATTTGTTTAAAAAGGAGTTAATGACCAATTTAAACCAATAGACCAAACGCCTTCTTTTTGACACTAACAGTATCCATAACAGTAGTCTCATAGATTCATTAGGGATTAAAAACACATGACCAGCCACTTGGATCACTCTTCAGCTATACTCTGGTGTCTGACCAAGATGAGAAGCTCTCTCCCTGGTATTCTGCTAAATGCTGTGGTCATGGACAGGAGCAGAAAGGCTGTGCACCCTTATAGAGTGCTCCAGGCAGATCAGGCACATGTCGACACAGTCTTCACTATTAACATACAGTGTAGTCATCAGGGTTGCTTACTGTTGGCTCAGGGAAATAGCTCACAGCAAAATAAATATGTAACAGAGGTGAACAAAGTAGGAACATCAAAATGATCCCAGCACAAGTTATTGTGCACTGCTGAAAAAAAATCAATGTGGTTGGCATCTCATTCTCAGTTTGGAAATAATTATATCCTTACCACCAAAGGCAATGTTTCCACAAGGGAGAGGACAGTGCAGAAGGACAAAAGACTAAAGATGAGAATATAGCTGGCACAAGTAATAAGCCAAGCAACAACTTGATAGAAACACTCCAATTACTGCAAAAATCTCTCAAAAATACAAAGACGCAGTATGTACATAATTCAACATTATAAGCACAATACAGGGCAACACAGGGCACAGTTAAAACAGATGGATCTTAAAGCAACTTCCATTAGATATGGTGCCTGTATCAGGCCTCTAGAAATGACAATAAACCTCAAGTTACCAGAATAAACAGAAACACCACGTGAGTAACAAAACATGATGTTGACAGGTTTTTAAGACTGAAGGGAGGTTTAGAGTGGGGCTCCCCAGGAGCCAGGATTATAACCTTGCTCTTCCCCACCTGTATTATTGACCAGGAACTTGATGTTCAAGAACCAATTCCAAAATTTGTAGACAATGAGATATTCTGGGACATAGTAAGCAGCGAGGAGGATAGTGCAAAACTTCAAAAAGACATGGATAGGTTGGCGGAGTGAGCAGACAAGTGACAAATGAAGTTCAACGCATAGAAATACAGATAATTCATTTTGCGAGGTAAAGCCCGTATTTTTACTTCTCTGCATTTTTGGTTGCGGACTAAAATTGGAAAAGGACTGTTTTCAAAATAGATACTGTGGAAGGAACTGCTGCACTGAGCTACTGCACTCATTGCAAGATGTGTTTACACTGCTGCTTTGTTTGAGCTATTGGGGAGAGGAGAGATAAGATGGTGCTACACACTCAGCACAGGATTTAACTGCCCAACCTGAGGACAGCTTTCCTGTTGGCTCTTGGATGGGTAAACAGCTTGGGAGTTTACAACAGATGGATAAAAAGCCACTGGACTCAGAGAAGAGTGGTCTTTGATCCTTTGTCTCTCTGCAGTAAAAGTATTTGAAACCTCAAGAAAGCCAGTTATTGTCTGCTACCAGCTGCTGTTGTGTTTAGTGAGCAACTAAAAGAAACTTTGTCATTTGTGTACCAATTATCCTGTGCCTCTTGTGAAGCAGTGAAAGAACTTGGAGGAAGGAAATCAAAGAACTGAAAAAGTCTTAGGAAGGAAAAGGAACTCTGTAACTGGTGCTATTGAACAGTGTCACGCCAGTTTTATCCCTTCCACACTAACGCCAAATTTCTTTTGTCTTGGTGTGTTTGTAGTGATTTAAAAAAAAAGGTTTAAGAGATTCAATTACTTGACTTATAGTTGAAAGCTCAAAACTTTGTTTATGAATGGCTTGAATGAATTTGTGATAAACAGCAGTTTTTTAAATAGGGAACCTTGCCAGTATTTGGAACCAAATTAACTCCATCAGACAGGTGAATTGTGACTTTCCCATACTTTAATTAAGTCATTAACTTTTGTGATGGAAAGAGTGGGCTCTAGAATTACAGCAATTTTCCCCAAGAAGGTGGTAATAGAACGGCCAAGATGGAATGAAGGGAACAATTCCACAGGCACACAAAATATCAAAAGAGACCTGGGGGGTTGATATGTCTATAAAGGTGAAAGTGGCAGGGTAAGTTCAGAGATTATTACCTTGGACTTTTTTTCTTCTCTCTTTCATGGTATTGCTGCCATCGCTAATTACTCTTGAATATAGTGCCTTGTTCAGCCATTACAGAAGGCAGTTCAGAGTCAACAGTCACACATAGGCAGACTGGTAACGGATGGCAGAGGCTGAGGAAGAGTCACAACAAACATGATGTCTCTCTTTCTCTCCCCACAGATGTTACCAGACCAGAGTTTCTCCAGTACTTTTTTTTTTAACTTCAGGTTTCCATCATCTGCAGTATTTTATTCATACAAGGATAGCAGGATTTCTTCCCTGTAAAAAGGCATTCGAGACCCAGATGGGATTTTACAAAAAATCCCCATTTAGGAATTCATTCATGCAATGTACGGGTCACTGGCTAGGGCAGCATTTATTTCTCATCCCCAATAGGGACCCCCCCAGAGTGCTGATAAGAAGAGTACGAGGATTTTGATCCAGTGACAGTGAGAGAATGGTAGCACTCCAAGTCAGGATTGTGGGTGGCAGCATTCCAATGTATCTTTTTCCTTCTGGGAGATAGAGGTCACAGATTTGGAAAATATTATCAGTCAAGACATGGGGAGTTACTGCAGGGGATTTTATAGTTGGTACCTACTTCCACCAGTGCTGGGTGTGAAGGGACAGCTGTGCACGATGTGTCAAGCAAATGGGTAGCCTGTTCAGAGATGGTGTCAAGCTTCAGGAGTGTTGTTGGAGTTGCACCCATCTAGACAAGTGAGGAGTATTCCATCACACTCTGACGTGTGTCTTTCAGATAACGGACAGGCTTTGGAGAGTCAAGTGGTGAGTTGCTCACTGCAGGAGTCCCGGTTTCTGACCTGTTTTCGTAGCCACAGTTTTTCTATGGCTGGTCTAGTTCAGTTCCCCTGGTCAATGGCATCCTCCAGGATATTGATAGTGACAGATTCAGCAACAGTAATGGCAATGGGGATTCCTTCTTTTAGGAGATGGTAATTGCCAGGAATGTGTAGGCTACAAATATTATTCTTTTCCTGCTATTGCTGTGGTTCTGTTCGCCAAGCTGGAAGTTTTTGTTGCAAACATTTTGTCCCCTGTCTAGGTGACATCCTCAGTGCTTGGGAGCCTCCTGTGAAGCGCTTCTGTGGTGTTTCCTCCAGTGGCCTGTCCCTGCCGCTTCCGGTTGTCAGTTTCAGCTGTCCGCTGTAGTGGCCGGTATATTGGGTCCAGGTCTATGTGTTTGTTGATGGAGTTTGTGGATGAGTGCCATGCTTCTAGGAATTCCCTGGCTGTTCTTTGTTTGGCTTGCCCTATAATGGTAGTGTTGTCCCAGTCAAATTCATGTTGCTTGTCATCTGCGTGTGTGGCTACTAGGGATAGCTGGTCGTGTCGTTTCGTGGCTAGTTGATGTTCATGGATGCGGATCATTAGCTGTCTTCCTGTTTGTCCTATATAGTGTTTTGTGCAGTCCTTGCATGGGATTTTGTACACTTGCATGGGATTATTCTTTTCCATTTACCAGCCCTAGCTTGATTGGGTGACGCAGTGGCTCAGTGGTTAGCACTGCTGTCTTACAGCACCAGGGATCTGGGTTTAATTCCACCCTCAGGCGACTGTACGTGGAGATGTTGCACATTCTCCCCATGTTTTTGTGGGTCTCCTCCCACAGTGCAAAGAGAGTTAAGTTAGGTGGACTGGCCATGCTTAATTGCCCATTGTATTCGGGGATGTGTCGGTGAGGTGGATTACCATGGGAAATTCAGGGTTATAGGTATAGGGTAGGAGTGTGGGTACATGTGGGATGTTCTTCAGAGGGACAGTGTGGCCTCAATGGGCCAAACGGCCTAATTGCACACTGGAGGGATTCTATGATTCCACTGTTGAGGTCTCACTCCAATCGGACACAGACTTATATTACAAACATATTAACTGAAATTCAAATTCCATTCAACTGCCTTGGTAGAAATTGAACTCACAGTTTGAGAGCAATAGCCTGTATCTGCAGATTACTGATCCACTAACACTACCTTTACCAGCTGGGATACACAGGCACGAGCAAGGTGGTTCAACTTATATAAAAAACTGGTTTGGTCTCAACTGGACTATTGTGCATAAAAGTTGTTTTTTTAAAAAGTCCCAGGGAAGAAGTACTTTAGTAAAGTAGATAGAACAGGAGGAGAGAAGGTGGTGAAATGGAGATTTGATCAAGATATTCAAAATCACAAGGTGCTCTAAGGAGAAACTTACCGGGGGTACAAGGACTGAGAACCAAAGGACAACTTTCAGGTAATTGGCAAAAAAAAAGCTTTGAAGACACAAAGAGGAACCTTTTCATGCAGTGGATACCTTGGATCTGTCCCAGTGTTGTGGTGGAAGCAGAGTCAAACAAGATATTCAAGAGGAGAAAGTGAGGGCTGCAAATGCTGGAGATCAGAGTCGAGAGTGTGGTGCTGGAAAAGCACAGCAGGTCAGGCAGCATCCGAGGAGCAGGAGAATCGATGTTTTGGGCAAAAGTTGGGGAGAGAAGGGTGGAGTGGATAGAAGGGTTTATGCCTGAAATGTTGATCCTCCTGCTCCTCGGATGCTGCCTGAAGATATTCAAGTGGGTCTGGATATTAGCAGCAAAGAAGTGTATTCCAGGGACAGAGGGCGGCAATGGCACCAGGTGGACTGTTCATTTCCTGAAGAAGGGCATGTGCCCTAAACGTCGAATCTTCTGTTCCCTAGATGCTGCCTGACCTGCTGTGCTGTTCCAGCAATAAAGTTTCAGCTTTGATCTCCAGCGTCTGCAGACCTCACTTTCTCCTGTTCATTTGCAATGTCAAGTGTAGAGATGGCAGACTGAATTATCTCTTCCTATATTGTAAAAAGTCCATTCCATTTATAATGGACAGCAAAATCAATAGGCTATGCAGAGAACTTTAATTCAAAGATCATCCTTCAAGTTCCCTACGCTGAGTACTACATCCAATTCATCATGAGACAGGACGATCACTTTTTTAAAAAGTTCATTCACGGGATGAAGGTGTCACTGGCAAGGCCAGCATTCGTGACCGAGAGGTCAGTTAAGAGTTAGCCACATTGCTATGGGTGTGGAGTGACGTGTAGGCCAGATCAAGTAAGGATGGCAGTTTCCTTCTCTAAAGGATGTTAGTGAACCAGTTGGGTTTTTCCAACAATTAATTCACGGTCATCATTAGATTCTTAATTTCAGAAAATTTTATTGAATTCAAATACCACCATCTGCCATAGTGGGAGTCAAATCTGGGTCATTCCCAGACATTTTCTGGGTCTGTGTGTTGCTAGTCCAGTGATAATATCACTAGGCAAGTGACCTTTTCTATACAACTTCTCCTATAAACTTATACTTCTCAACTGTAAACTTACCCTTAAAAAGTGTCAATTCATTCTGCTCTTAACTAAAAAACACCCAGCTTCTACTGTAAGTAAGTTTTACAAGTCACCAGCTTCTTTTCCTGGGCATTTAGTGTTGCAAAGGTATAGGAGGGTTTGCACGACTGAGTCAATGTTTCATGGTCCACTGTAAAATGACCCAGGATTTTCTGAACGTTTATACTTGAATTGATGACTGACGCTTATCGACAGAAATGTTTCCATTTTTCAACTTATAAACTGTACTTTACAAACTTACATATGCCTTAACAGTTTATTTTCCAAATGAAAGCCAGGAGAACTGTGAATGTTGGGAACCTGAAACAAAAACAGAAACTGCTGGAACAGCTCAATGGGTCTGGCAGCATCTGTGGATGGAATTCAGAGTTAACGTTTCGGGTCCAATGAAACCTCCTCAGAACTCACTTGACTTGGAGTGGTAACTCTGATTTCCCTCCACAGATGCTGCCAGACTTGCTGAGCTTTTCCAGTAATCTGTTTTAGTTCCTTATGCAACACTTTAAAAATCTTGCATTATGTGAACATCTAATGGTGTCTGTTGCAATAACCATTCAACAAATGAGTATAATGAGGTCCCAATCAGATACCCAGCAAACGTGAATTCTTCTGAGGTTTGTTATCACAACAAACCCTCATCCATGACTCATTATCTCTGGAGACTAAACTGTTCTGACACATCCCTGACTGGTTTGCTGCATTCTACCTCTAAACAGGAGCACACCCAGAGCTTTGTCCCTATTTCTTAGTTCCCATCAAGTTCCATTCTCCTGTCACTCCTGTATTCATTGGGCTACATTGGCTTTTGTTCAAGTGACACCTCTACTTTAAAATTCCCAGCCTTGCTTTAAAATCTATATAATGCCTTATCCTTCCTTTCCCTTACCTCCATCAGTCCACAACCTCCAGATATCTGAAATAATTCCAATCACAAACTGAAGCCATTTGTCATTCCCACCTCGCATTACTCCTTTCAGACACTTAAAAATACACATCTTTGACCAATCTTTTGATTATCTGTCCACTTTTAGCCTTCATTGTCTCACCATCATACTTGGTCTTAAAATGCTTTATGTATTGTTCGATTCTGCTCTTGTTACCCATGGGGAGTTTTTCTTTTTTCACTGATTGGACGTGGATGTTGCTGGCTGGGCCAGTACAGTGACTGGAACGAGTTTGACCAGGTGGACCTCAACATACGAGATCCCCGATTGGACCAAATTAACGGCCCCAATCAGGGAGTCCTGGCTGACAGCTATAATTAGGAGTGTTCACCCAGTGCAAAAGGGGGAGAGTAGATTGGAGGACCTCCTTGTGGGTCTGTTCCTGGGCCTGGCCAAACTGGCCATAAACAGGTCCAGGCAGTGGGCCATGGAGGGCGTCATTAGGGCCAATCGCCTGCCCCTCTTCTGCGGTTATGTCAGAGCCTGCCTGTCTCTGGAGAAGGAACATGCAATGTCCATCAACACCCTGGAGTTGTTCAGGGAGAGGTGGACGCCGCAGGGAGTGGAGTGCATTATTTCCCCCTCCAACTCTATTTTGATTTAGTCCCTGCCCTCCCCTTCACTGTTTGATCACACAGCATTGCGCTTTGGTGTGAAGGGCATCGCCTATCACTGGCCACTCAGGTGTTTCCTTTCTTCCTGGTGGTGGAAATTGAATAAAGATTTATACCCCTGTTGCCTTTCACTAAACAAAAGGAGGGTTCACCCAATGTGGGTGTGTGTGTGTGTGTGTGTGTGTAGGTCAGAGGACTTCCTCGTGGGTCTGCTCTTGGGCCTGGCCAAACTGGCCATAAACAGGTCCAGGCAGTGGGCTGTGGTGGGGGTCGTTATAGCTGACTGCCTGCCCCTCTTCCACTGGTATGTCAGTGTCCACATTTCTCTGGAGAAGGAGCACACCGCGTCCACTAACACCCTTGAGATTTTCAGGGAAAGGTGGGCACCATAGGGAGTGTTTCATTTCCCCCTCCAACTCTATTCTGATTTAGTCCCCACCCTCCCCTTCACAGTTTGATTGCCCTTTGATGTGAAGGGCACTGCTTGTCGCTGGCCACTCGGGTGTTTCCTTTCCTCCTGGTGGTGGAATATAAATAAAGATTTACACACTTTTTTTTTTAAAACTGTGTCTGAACACCTACATGCACACAACATGGGTGCTGGGGAACAATAAGAACTACCGCTGGAAAAAAAACAAAAAAAGAGAGAAAATAAAATAAACAGGAGCGTTTCACAGGTTCTGTTCACTCAGAACTGGCTCTGAGGGAGTTGAACCTGTGGTGAAGGACTCTTCATTTTGTGTTAGGGAGGGGACTGACATCTGAACTGTTGGGATCACACAGTCTTATTACTGTTATTGGGTTTCCTACTGAGGAGGAGAGGTTTTGTTTGTTTCTCTGCCTTGTTTCAGGAAGACTTTGTTTAATTTTTTGGTTTTCTTTATTGTTTATTAAAAAAATAAACACGAGTGCCAGGGATTTTCCTGACTCTCGGGACTGGCTCTCAGCTAGTTGGTCAGAGTCCACGTACTGTGCAAGAGCAAATAAAGGGTGACTTGGTGATGGGATACCAGCCTCTGTGAAGTGATTTAAGTCAGTATTTATTCCCCATCCTTGGTGGCGAACTGCCTTCTTGAACTATGGCAGTCCATTTGGACCCAGTGACACTAAAGATATGACAATGTATTTCAAAGTCTGGATACTGAGCAGAGATTAGGTTACTTCACTGGTAATACAGAGGCCCATACTGCTAGGAGGACTAAGACTCAAAGTTCACCACCCGTAGTGTTTCTAACTTCAATTAATAAAAATCTGAAATATCAAGCTAGCTTTGGTAATGGTCTCAGATCATGAAACCATCAGTATGGTCAGGTGATGTGCACCAGAAATCCTTACTTGGTCTCCATAGCAACAGGACTCATTTGCTGGGCCAGCATCTACTGCCCATCCCCAACTGTCCAAAGTCAACCACATTGCCGTAGGCCTGGGGTCACATGTAGGCCAGACCAGATAAGGATAGGAAATTTCTTTTCCTAAGAAAAGGATCATTAGTGAAGCAATGTTTTTAACAATAACCATCGACAATGGCTTCATGGTCATCACTAAATTAGTTCTTCATTCATTGGGCAGTATGGTGGCTCAGTGGTTAGCACTGCTGCCCCACAGCGCCAGGGTCCTGGACTCGATTCTCACCTGTCTGTGTGGAGTTTGCACATTCTCCCTGTGTCTGTGTGGGTTTCCTCCCACAATCCAAAGATGTGCAGGTCAGGTGAATTGGCCATGCTAAATTGCCCACAGTGTTAGGTGTGTCAGTCAGGGTAAATATAGGGTAGGGAAATGGGTTTGGGTGGGTTTCTCTTCAGAGGGGTGGTGTGGACTTGTTGGGCCGAAGGGCCTATTTCCACACTGTAGAGAATCTAATTCCAGATTTTATTGAATTCAAATTCCACCATCTGCCTTGGTGGAACTTAAACACATGCCCCAGAACTATGGCCTGGGGCTACTGGGTCACTAGTCCAGTAACATTATTACTGTTCCACCTGCTCTCCTTAAATACCCTCCAACATGGCCAGGCAAGCCACTCATACCAAAGTGCAACAAAATACCTATCCCTATTTAACTCTGCCCCTCACCCAATTAGATTCATGAGAAATTCACAGCAGAGTGAACTATTTCCACCTTTGCAACAATTTAAAACAATAAGTTTTTCATTAGGGGACACAAAGCATGCTACTGAACAAAATAAATAGAGTCATCAGGAAAAAAAATGAAAGCAAAGAAATGATCTTTGACATTGGATAATGACAGAAAAATCACAAAGGTTAAAGAACATTTCTTAGCATGGGACTAAGAGGCAGCAAGAAACTGGAGAAACTGCCTAGTGTCAGAATGTAAGGAGGCAGGTGCTGAAAGTAGAGGCTGTAAATCATTGTGGGAATGAAAGATGGGGACCGGACTAGCTTATGACAGAGTGGTTGGAAGATCCAGGTTCAAGTCCTACCTCTTACGTACAGACATAAGAACAAGGAACAAGAGGCTACTCCAGCACAAGCCCTAACCTCCCCCCCCCACCCCCGATTTCTGCAGCTGCCCTTACACCCACTCCCAGTCCTGAAGCAGAGTTACACCTGAAATGGCAACTTCTTCACCTCCTGATGCTGCCTGGCTTACTGTGTTCTTCCAGGCTCCTGCTTGTCTGCCTTGGATTCCAGTATCTGCAGTGGGGTTTTTTTGTCTCCTGCATTTCAATAGCATCTGTTTTTAACTTCAACTCTACAGAACACCTCTTGGCAGGTTGACTAAAAAATACATTTTTTAAAAAACTTGGGAAAAATCAGGAGTAAACAAGGACACAGATGGTTAAATCAAATTAAATGCAACTTGAGAAATGAAGTCCAGGTAGAATGGCAGAGAAATTAACATAAATGATATTGTTTTTAAAAAAAGTGTAGAATTTGAAGCAAGTAAGGAGAAGTTTGATGTGTGACAGAGTCAAGGATTTTAGCAACAATTGGAGTATTGAGGTTTCTAAATAAAATAGTAATTGAGTAATACCGACTGACTTTAATCCACACGGAACAGCACATCAACATGATAATAATACTCAATTATTGATAAATATTTTCAAATTAATCTGCTCACAGATGTCATTACACACTTGCAGAGCAGGTGGGACTTGGCCTCTTAACTGAGAGGTAGGGACATAACCACTGCACCACTTTTCAATCATTGATCATTTTATCAATGAAAACACTTGGAACTTGCGGCTTGGCTGAACAACGCCAGCTACTGGGCTGTTCCAGAAACTGGGAAGGAACATTTTAAAACTCCAACTCTGAGACAAGGTTATCTTCCTTCATGTTGTGTTTCTGTTTAAGCTGAAGCACATTCTATTTTTTTTTTGAATGAACCAAACTCCACTCCTGTTTCCCACACTGTAGGGAATTTAATCTAAAAAAAATCTTAAAGTGGGAATGGACTGGAGAAATTGCGACTTTATTTTTTTAAAAATAAAAAGGTTTTTCACGCAAAGTTGAAGAGGAAAGTACTGTGGGTTGCATTTAGTGGGATCTGGCACAGCAGGTTGGAGTCAGATCGCATCATTTTTAAAAAAAAATTTAATTGTGGAAACAAAAATCAAGGGGATCTCGATCGTGCACACAATCTGTCTGAAGGTATAGATTTACAAGAATGATCAAATGCAAAGAATCTGCTGCTGGGATACTTCAGCTGGTCAATTTCTCCCGGAAGAGGAGAGAGAGCGGAAAGAGAAGTTAATTTTAAACGATTTTTTAAAAAGCAAGATAAATTGGGGCAGAAGGATAAATGATTAAGAGCACAGGCGTACGGTCTGCGGCTGGCTTCAGGCCCGCAGCACAGGCACAGACAGTGCTCTGCATCAGCCCTGGGATCCGCAGCCGCTTCCCCCACTCTCCCTTCCGCAGTTTCAAACGACAAGTTGTGCATTTGAAGCCTTCAGGACAAACTAACACCTCCCTGAGGCAGCAGCACCACTGAGTATTCACTCACCAGACATACTGAGACAGCGCAGTCGGTCCGGGATTCCAATGGGGAGGCGAGGGTTTGGGTATTAGCTACGATCCAGCGGAGTCTGTGTAGAGGGAGGGAGGGAAGGAAGGAAGGAAGGAAGGATGAAAGTAAGGTCAGGCGAAAACACTACGTCTCCCTCTCTCTCCGGGCACTGGGATTGTGCTTGAGCTGCCCCAGTCTCTTCTATATAAGGAGGCCACCGCACACGTGATAGAGATAGAAGCCAGCCCTCTATACATATACACATACACACACACACACAGAGATAGTGTAAGTGTGCCTCTGACTGCTCTATGATACAAATAGAAACATTAGTGCAAGCCATTCAGCCCTCTGACAGTGCCCTGCTATTCAACCAGTGAAAGTGTGTTTGGCTGCAATGTTTAGTGTGCACATAAAACACACACAAGAGCAAGGGCAAAATGCTGAAACAAACACAGATAAACACAACAGGCCTAGCAGAGAATACTGGAGAAACATCACAGGCTTGGCAGCATCCGTGGAGTAAGAAACAGTTTTGAGTTCAACATGACGTTCAGACTTCAGAGGGACATGGGGCAAATACTAGCAAATGGGACTAGATTAATTTCGGATGTCTGGGCAGATGAGTTGGATTAAAGGGTCTGTTTGCGTAGCTCTGTGAGTAAGAGGTAAAGTAGGCCATTCAGCCCCTTCGAATCATAGAATCCCCACAGTGTGGAAGCAAGCCATTTGGTCCAGCAACTCCACACCAACCCTCCAAAAAGAATCCCACTAGACCTATCCTGTCTCTGTAACACTGCATTACCCATGGTTAATCTACCTCACCAGCACATCGCTGGACACTATGGGCAACTTAGCACCTGACCTGCTTTGGACTGTGGGAGGAAACTGCACTCAGAGGAAACCCAAGCAGACATAGGGAGAATGTGTAAACTCCACACAGTTACCTAAGGGTGAATCAATCCAACTCCATGCTTCTGTGAGCTAACCACTGAGCAACCTTTCTGCCAAACCTACTCCACCACTTAATACAGTCATGGCTGACCATCCAACCCAGTCCCCTGTTCCTGTTTTCTCCCCATATCTTTTGATCCCTTTAGCCGTAAGAACTTTATCTAACCTCTTCTTGAAAATTTTCAATGCTTTGGCCTCAACTGCTTTCTGTGGCAGAGAATTCTAATTTCAAACTCATTCCCTGGAGAAAACTCTGCGCTTGGATCGGCGCAACATCGAGGGCCGAAGGGCCTGTACTGCGCTGTATTCTTCTATGTTCTATGTTCTATGTAATCACTTCGAATTGCCCCCTCAAATTCCCAGTTGGTTCCTAAGCCGCAAATACTGTGTCTCCATGCAAATGGTGTGCATGTGTTGTTGGATAGGTGTCTCCAGTCTGTATCCTATTTGTGGATGTGCATGCTCATTAATTTTGTATTTATGCATGTATGTGTATTTCATGTATGTGGGTTTGCACATTTATGTGCATGGATATGTGTAGTTTGAGAATACATGTTTGCAAATATGGAAGGTAAGATATATGCAATGTTGGTTCATATGTATACTGGCACAAACATGAGCACTCCTATGCATTGGGTCCTGGTCTGTGGGTAGCATTTTTACCTGAGGCTGATGGTGCAAGTGCCATGTACATTAGAGCCTAAAAAATCTAGACTGACATTCGAATGCAGTACTAAGGGAGCGCTATATTGCCGCAAGTTCTGTCTTTCCTAAAGCTAAATGCTGTCTCATTAAAAGGTTAAATATCATGCAACACCAGGTTATAGTCGAACAGGTTTATTTGGAAGCACTAGCTTTCGGAGCGCTGCTCCTTCATCAGGTGATGGGGAAGGAGCACTGCTTTGAGGGTTAGTGTTTCCACATAAACCTGTTGGACTATAACCTGGTGTTGTGTGATTTTTAACTTGTCCACCCCAGTCCAACACTGGCATCTCCAAATCATCAGTAAAAGGTCACGTGGTAAGATCTTAAAAGAAAAGCAGGAGAGTTCTTACTAATGTCCTGGCCAAGATTTAGCCCTCCAACTTCATCAGTAAGCAGCAGATTTGGTTATTTCTGTCTTTGCGATCTTGCTATGCACACATTCCATGCTGTGTTTTCTACATTAGAAAAAAAAGACAACATTTCACAGTCCCCTGAATTGGCTGTAAGACGTAAGGAGTAATTCCAAAACTGTGAAAGACCCCTGCTCAGTTAAAATCCCGGTTCACTGCTCAGAATCCAGCCTGCTATCTTCCTCCCTCAGCCCCAGCATTGAGGAGCTTCTCATCCTGAGGGATTTGACCTTCAATTTCAATTCATCATGTTCTCAGAGTTCTGTGCCCTTTTGTAGTATCTCAACCTCACATTTGGTGTAAACTCCCCAATCCATCTGTGCAGTGACCTGCTTGACTTTACCATCTCATAAGAACTAAGAGCAGAGTAGGCCATCTGGCCCGTAGAGCCTGCTCTGCCATTCAATAAGATCACGGCTGATCTTTTCAGCTCCGCTTACCCACCCTCTCACTATAACCCTTAATTCCTTTACTAAAAAAATCCTTAATTTCTTTACTCTGCTCCCTCATAACTGCTATCATTTTACACCCTGCATTCCAGCACCACACATTTTGACTCATTTCTCACTGACAACTGTCTGAAGCGAAACCAAACTGAACACAACCTTGCAGTTACAGTGCACCCCCAAGGACACATTGTCCGATTACATTGTCATAAAGGCCACCTTTTTAGAGTCATTGAGTGGTACAACACGGAAACAGACCCTTCGGTCCAACTCGTCCATGCTGACCAGATATCCCAACCTAATCTAGTCCCATTTGCCAGCATTTGGCCCATATCCCTCTAATCCCTTCCTATTCATATACCCAACCAGATGTCTTTTAAATGTTGTAATTGTACCACTTCCTCTGGTTAGAGACAAAAAAACTGCAGATGCTGAATCCAAAGTAGACAAGCAGGAGGCTGGGAGAACACAGCAAGCCAGGGCAGAAGTCAATGTTTCGGGTGTAACCTTTCTTCAGGACTACTTCCTCTGGCAGCTCATTCCATACACTCACCATGCTCTCCATGAAAATATTGTCTCTTCAGTCCTTTTTATATCTTTCCCTTCTCACCTTAAGCCCATGCTCTCTAGTTTTGGACTCTCCTACCCTGGGGAAAAAACTTTGTCTATTCATTCTGTCTATGCCCCTCATGATTTTATAAACTTCTATAAGGTCACCCCTCAGTCTCCAACACTCCAGGGAAAATAGCCCCAGACTATTCAGCCTCTCTCGATAGCTCAAACCCTCAAACCATGACAACATCCTGGTAAATATTTTCTGCGCCTTTCAAGTTTAACAATGTCTTTCCTGTAGCAGGAAGACCAGGATTAAATGCAGCATTCCAAAAGTGGCCTAACCTATATCCTGTACAATTGCAACATGACATCCCTTCTTAATGTCACATGTCTTCACTCCTGCTTCAACTCACCTGATGATGTCCTGATGCCTTTGTTACCTCCTGATTTTATGAGTGGTCTCCTTGGTGAGCTCCCAGATTCTTCCCTCTCTAAGCTGGAGGTCATCCAAAGTTCAATTGTCCATGTCCTAACCACAAAATGCCATTCAACCCTGTGCTTACTGACTTACAGTGGCTCCCAGTTAAACCACACCTCGATTGTAATATTTTCATCCTTGTTTTTGACCGTCTCCATGGTCTTGGTCTTGCTATCTTTGTGATCTTCTCCAGCCCTTCACCCTCAGAGATATCTAAACTCCTCTAATTTCGGCCTGATGACCATCCTGGATTTTAATCACTCCACCAATGGTGGTTATGTTCGGCTCAGGAATTCTCTTATTAAAGCCCTCCACCTCTCTGCCTCACTTTCCCTCTTTAAGAAGTTCCTTAAAACCTCTCACATTAGCCAAGCTTTTAGTCATCAGCTTTAATATTTCTCCATGTGGCTCAATGGCCCATTTTGTTTTGTGACGCTTCTATGAGGTGACTTGAGATATTTTATTGCATTAAAAGAACTATATAAGTGCAAGTTGTGGTACATAAGTCCAATATTTTTCCTTTATATCTTCAAATAGTTAATTTATGTGAATTGTTCTTGATTTGATGTTCTTGGCTCATTCACACCATAAGGATATGGGTAGAACATTTAGGACTGACTACCTGGTCAGGTCCACGCTCCCCAACAACCCACCCTCCCTTCCTGGCACCCTCCCCTGCCACCGCAGGAATTGCAAAATCTGCACCCACATCTCCTCCCTCACCTCAATCCAACGCTCCAAAGGAGCCTTCCACATCCATCAAAGTTTTACCTGCACATCCACCAATATCATTTATTGTATCCGTTGCTCCCGATGCGGTCTCCTCAACATTGGGGAGATTGGACACCTCCTAGCAGAGCGCTTCAGGGAACATCTCCAGGACACCCGCACCAATCAACCCCACCGCCCCGTGTCCCAACATTTCAACTCCCCCTTCCACTCTGCCGAGGACATGCAGGTCTTGGGCCTCTTCCACCGCCACCCCCTCACCACCCGACGCCTGGAGGAAGAACGCCTCATCTTTCACCTCAGAACACTTCAACCCCAGGGCATCAATGTGGACTTCAACAGTTTCCTCATTTCCCCTTTCCCCACCTCACCCCAGCTCCAACCTTCCAGCTCAGCACTGTCCCCTTGACCTGTCCTATCTGCCAATCTCCCTTCCCACCAATCCACTCCACCCTCCTCTCTGGTCTATCACCTTCATCTCCACCCCCATTCACCCATTGTACTCTTTGCTACCTTCCCCCACCCTCCTCTCTAACCTATCACCTTCATCCCCACCCCCATTCACCCATTGTACTCTTTGCTACCTTCCCCCACCCTCCTCTCTAACCTATCACCTCCATCCCCACCCCCATTCACCTATTGTACTCTATTCTACATTCTCCCCACCTCCACCCCTCTCTCATTTATCTCTCCACTCTGCAGGCACCCTGCCTGTATTCTTGATGAAGGGCTTTTGCCCGAAACGTCGATTTTCCTGCTCCTCAGATGCTGCCTGACCCCTGCTGTGCTTTTCCAGCACCACTCTGATCTAGACTCTGGTTTCCAGCATCTGCAGGCCTTGTTTTTACCCATTTAGGACTGAGATGAGGAGACACGTCTTCTCTCAGAATGGTAAGCCTGTGGCATTCTCTGCCTCAGAAAGCAGCTGAGGCCAAAAGATTGAATGTCTTCATCTGTGACTGTATGCTCCATTAGTTAGATATTGTTACTCGGGCTAACAGTTATGAGAAGAAAGCATATGAAGAATGGCAGAACCACCTGATGAAGGAGCAGCGCTCCGAAAGCTAGTGCTTCCAATTAAACCTGTTTGACTATAACCTGGTGTTGTGTGATTTTTAACTTTGTACACCCCAGTCCAACACCGGCGTCTCCGAATCAGGAATGGTAAAACAGGCTTGAGGAGCTAACTGGTCTCACCTTCTTTCCCCTTTCAAAGTTCCTCTACCACTAAGAAGGTTGAGTTCAAACCCCACTTCAGCAATCTGAACATAATATAGCCAGACCCTTTGGCTCACAACTGAGGGAGTGCTGCATTGTCATGTAAACATCAAAGCAGAGCAGAGGAGTCCTCTTATTGGCCTGGCCAACCTCTATCTATCAATCATAGATTTGGTTGTTTATCTCATTGCTGTGGAGTTTTAAGTGAAAGTTGGTGATGATTTCCCTTCATTTCAGTCACTGCACATCAAAAGTACATTGACTGTGAAATACAAGGGATATTCTGAGCTTAAGAAAGATGCCATATCATTTATTGTAAAATCATATTTTCACGTGAGTATATGCACACTGAGACAAACATTAGCTTGCCTGGAGGACCAGCAACTCGGAAAAAGGTGCTCTTTGGCCTGCCCAAAATGTATTGGTCTTCCAGAACAAGGAGTTGACTCCGACTGAGTGTTACAGACTGGCATATTCCAAGGTCCAGGACCACGTGCTGAGGGATGCACTAAAGCTTGGGGCATCTGCTGACAAGGTGCAGTGGGGAGAGACCACGTTGTAAGGTCTTTTTGCCGAAGTTAAATGGGTAACCATTCAGTTATAGGACCGTCCTGGTGCCTAAGATGTATGTAAATATAGTCTTGTACAAGTAAGAGGTGGTGTGGTGGCTCAGTGGTTAACACTACTGCCTCACAGCACCAGGGTCCCACGTTTGATTCCAGCCTCGGGCGACAGTCTGTGTGGAGTTTGCACATTCTTCCTGAGTCCGTGTGGGTTTGTTCTGATTTCCTCCCACAGTCCAAAGATGTGCAGGTTAGCTGGATTGGCCATGCTAAATTGCCCATAGTGTTAGATGCATTAGTCAGAGGGAAATGGGTCTGGGAGGGTCAGTGTGGACTTGTTGGGCTGAAGGACCTGTTTCTACACTGTAGGAAATCTAATCTGAGAGATGCGTTTGGATAGAGTCATGCAGAAAATGTGTTGCTGGAAAAGCGCAGCAGGTCAGGCAGCATCCAAGGAGCAGGAGGATCGACATTTCGGGCATGAACCTGAAGAAGGACTCATGCCCGAAACGTCGATTCTCCTGCTCCTTGGATGCTGCCTGACCTGCTGCGCTTTTCCAGCAATACATTTTCAGCTCTGATCTCCAGCATCTGCAGTCCTCACTTTCTCCTCGATAGAGTCATGCATCAATGTTTGTTTGTTTCTTCATAGCTACTGGACAGAACCAAACAGTTTTCGATTAGATTAGATTCCCTACAGTGTGAAAACAGGCCCTTCGGCCCAACAAGTCCACACCGACCCTCCGAAGAGTAACCCACCCAGTTCCATTTCCCTCTGGCTAATGCACCAAACACTATGGACAATTTAACATGGCCAATTCACCTGACTTGCACATCTTTGGACCTGTGGGAGGAAACCGGAGCACCCGGGGGAAACCCACACAGACACAGGGAGATTGTGCAAACTCCACACAGACTGTCGCCCGAGGCTGGAATCAAACCTGGGACCCTGGTGCTGTGAGGCAACAGTGCTAACCACTGAGCCACTGTGCCGCCATTTAGTGATTATGTATGTATTTTATGATTAAAATATATTTTTGAAGTTAAAATAAAGAGTATATGGGACTAGGCATTAAAAATGGAAACTGAAAGCCATTGTCTTTGACTACCAGCCATGGTTTTCATACCACTCCCTGACCACTAGCATGGAAACAAACCCTTTGGATCAGCTCATCCATGCTGACCAGGTATCCCAAACATAACAAGTCCCATTTGCCTACATTTGGACCTACCTGCAGCAGAATCAAACTACCTGCAACTAGAGTGTCCTTTCTGATCCTTGTCCCTTGTCTGGTATTTATAGTGAACTCCATCTCTTAGCTGGCATGGTATATACTGTGGTTGTGTTCATTGGAAGCATTGAGATGCTACGGGTTGATTCACAGCCACCATCCATGTAAGCTGTGTAACAGCTCCAAGGTTCCATGCATGGCGATCGACATTTGAATTGCAGCATTGACTTCCCATTCTGGAAATTGCTGCCGCACACAGATCTCGAAGGTCTGTGTAGCTGAAAAGGAAATCAGAGGAACGCTGGCTGCCACCAATCCTTTTTCGTTAGCTCATTTGGCTGGATGACTGGTTTGCAATGCAGAGTGAAGGCAACAATGTGGCTTCAGTTCCTGTACAGGCTGAGGTTCCCATGAAGGACTCTCCTTAGCTGGGATGTGGGGGTGATCCTCAGGTTAAACCATCACCGATTCTCTCTCTCTCTCTCTCTCTAATGACAGAGTGGGACTGTGGTGTCTTTACCCTCTGTGTTTACTGGTACAATATTGGGAAGGATGCCCACGCAAAGTCTTTAGTGGAAGACTGGCTCAGTGTTGATGAACAGAATGGGTTTATTACACAGTAATTAATAACTCATTATATTACATCTCAGACACATGATAGTCTCTTATGAGAAATCAAGCTCAATTTAAACTAAGTACATATTACTGTGCACTACATGGACATAGCATTAGAATAGCAACTGGTATACTCAAACACCCCAGCAAAATCCGATTACCTCCTCCCAGGAAGAGACCTTCGTACTGTAAAGGTCCAAGCTCATCTAGTTAACCCTCCTAGGTATGAACTGTCCTATACTGTAGGATCCTGTCCAATACCAAACTAGTTAATTTCACTTCTTCAATGTTTCTGCGCTCTGCCCCTGCCCCAGCTCATCTGCCACAGAAATCCTGATGAATATCTTTGTTACCTTACCTCTTCTTGCACTTTCCTGGGAAAACCCTATGCGCCACAAAATGGAACTCATCCAAATTGGTAGGCCACTCTGCTACAGACTTAGAATGTATTGCACAAAACCTCTACAACGTTTTAAAAAGCGTAGATTTGATGGGCTGAAAGCAGTGTGCAGATCAATGACAGACTATAAACAACAGAGTAACATTGATGGGAATAAAAAGTTAAAAATCACACAACACCAGGTTATACATTTATTTTGAGGCCGTGGCTTTCTGAGCGCTGCTCCTTCATCAGAAGGTTGTGGAGCATAAGATCTTCAGACACTTACGACCCCAGTCCAACACTGGCATCTTCAAATCATTGATGGGAATATTGCATTGAGAGAGCCGTACATTCTGTCCAGGAGTATCCTCACCCACCCTTGCCTCCTCCAGGTGCTCTGTTGGTGTTGCCATCAGATGGCTTATTTCAATTCCCCTGACTGCATGGCATTCTGCTGGCAATGGTCTCAATGAAATTGGAAGATACAGATTAAAGCAAATCTTTCATATGGCTTCTTCTATCACATGCACAGACATCTTAAAGAGTGGGAACCAAAGAGAGTCATAGAGTCATACAGTATAGAAACAGACTTGTTGGTCTCTCCAGTCCATGCTGAACACAATTCCAAACTACACTAGTCCCACCTGCCTGCTCCTGGCCCTTATCCCTCCTTTCCTATTCATGTACTAATCTAAGTGTCTTTTAAATGTTGTAACTGTACTCCACATCGACCACTTCCAGAGTAAGTTCATTCCACATGTGAACCACATTGTGTAAAATATTTGCCCCACATATCTTTTTTAAATCTCTCTTCTCTCGCCTTAAAAATATGCCCCCAGTCTTGAAATCCCTCACTGTCAGGAAAAGACAACTATCATTAACTCTATCTGTACCCCTCAGGATTTTATTAACTTCTATAAGGTCACCTCTCAACCTCCTATGCTCCAGTGAAAAATATTCCCAGTGTATCTAGTCTTTCTTTGTAACACAAACCTTCCATACCCAGCACCATCCTGGTAAATCTCTTCTGAACCTCTCTTCCTACAACAGGGAAACTAGAACTAGACACAGTGCTCCAGAGGATGTCTCTCATCAATGTCCTGTACCACCTCAACATGATGTCCCAATTCCTATACTCAAAGGTCTGAGCAATGAAGGCAAACGTGCAAATGGGGTGAAAAATTAGCTTCCTGGTAGGTAGTGGCATAATGTGAATGTTACTGGACTAGTAACCTAGAGGTCTGGGCACAAGGGTTTAAATCCACCACAGTAGCTGGTGCAAGTTAAAATCTAGGGGTGGCACAGTGGCTCAGTGGTTAGCACTGCTGCCTCACAGCACCAAGGTTCCGGGTTCAATTCCAGCCTCGGGCGACTGTCTGTGTGGAATTTGCACATTCTCCCCTGTGTCTGTGTGGGTTTCCTCTGCGTGCTCCAGTTTCCTCCCACAGTCGCAAAGATGTGCAGGTCAGGTGGATTGGCCATGCTAAATTGCCCGTAGTGTTAGGTGCATTAGTCAGAGGGAAATGGGTCTGGGTGGGTTACTCTTCGGAGGGTCGGTGTGGACTTGTGGGGCCCAAGGGCCTGTTCCCACACTGTAGGGAATCTAATTTAATCTAAAATCTAATCTAATCTGATGGCAGGGTGGAACTTACAAATTAAGTTGTACATAGGCCTTAGCTCTTAACTCCAGACTAGCCGCAAACTACCTACTACCACTACTGGGAATGTCATAGAGTGATACAAAACAGAAGAGGTCTTTCGGCCCATTGAGTCTGGGCTGACATAACTACATTAATTCCACTTTCCAACAATTGGCCCATAGCCTTGAATGTTATGACACTTCAAGTGCACGTCAACGTAATTTCTAAAGGTTTCCTGCCTCAACTACCGTCCCAGGCAGTGTGTTCCAGACCTCTGGGTGAAAAACCTTTCCCTCAAATGCCCTCTAAACATCCTGCCCTTCGTATTAACATTACACCCTTCGTTATTGACTCTGAGCTTCAAATGCAGATTGAGTTTCCTGTATGATGATAAAAGGCCATCTCACCAGTATTATGTTCCCCTTCCCAAATAAATTCTCCATCAGTGAGCAGTGCATGCAGTCAGATCACTGCCTGATTGTATATAAATGGTGGGCAGCTGGTGAGGTTGGATATGAAATAACTCGACAGAGACTGGTACCCTGTCGCCTTTACGCACACATGAACAGTCCTTGATTATGTTACTGCCTCACACTGAGTCAGCCACCAGAGGGTCAGAATCTGGGGTGGCACAGTGGTTCAGTGGCTAGCACTGTTGCCTCACAGCGCTAGGGACCTGGGTTTGGTTCCAGCCTTGGGAGACTGTCTGTGTGGAGTTTGCACATTCTCCCCATGTCTGCGTGGGTTTCTTCCTGGTGCTCTTGTTTCCTCCCACAGTCCAAAGATGTGCAGGTCAGGTGAATTGGCCATGGGAAATTGCCCATAGTGTTAGGTGAATTAGTCAGGGGTAAATGTAGGATGGGGGCAATGGATCTGGGTGGGTTACTCTTTGGAGGGTCACTGTGGACTTGTTGGGCTGAAGGGCCTGTTTCCACACTGTAGGGATTCTAATCCCTGACATTCATTTTTTTTCATGTTAGCCTGGGCTCCCTGATTGGATCAGATTAATAGCTCCAGTCAGGAAACTCACATTCTATGCTGTCCAGATGGTGACCTCGTTATAAGCATTATCATATACTTGAGTGAGTAGGTACTGCTTTGTTCTCTTCAGGTAGTGTTCATACATGTGATGATCCAGATTGGGAAGGGACAGATCAGAGGGGTAATGGAGCAGCAAGGTAGGTCAAGGGAGGCTGAGTGTCTGGGACACAGAACATGGCTAAAGGGGAGCAGAGCTTTCAGGTCATTGAGACTGGAGTCAGGAAGAGTGAATCCTCCCGGTGTGTAACCAGGTCTCCAGTGCTTCATCAGCCGAGTGGTATTATTGCTGGCTGTCTGTTGATCCAGAAATCCAGATAAAATTCTGGGTTCAAATCCAGCCATGGTAGATGGTGGAATTTGAATTCAATAATAAAAACATCTGGAATTACATGTCTCATGATGGCCATGAGTTGATTGTCAGGAAAAACCCATTTGGCTCACTTTGCTCCTGTTGGGCTCCACCTTGGGCAGCAGCCCCGATTTCCTCAGGGCATACCCCATAGGCAGTGACTATTAGTCCGGACCCACAGCAATGTGGTTGATTCTAAAATGCCCTCTGGGTAATTAGGGATGGGCAATAAATGTTGCCCAGCTAGCGATGTTCTCATCTGGTGAATGAACACAAAAAATGAATAAAAAAGAAATCTAGCTTCATATATCTTCCATCTAACCATTTGGCTGCCAGTGGGAGGTGGATGCAGCCCGCCAGATATGGTCTCTTTTCATCTTGATGTTTTAAAAAATGGCTTCAGTGGCCACCTCCATGGTGAAGTGCCCTCTGTCTTGTATAACTCCATCAGCAGAGCCTGTTGTTGTTGGTGGTGGGGATGCCAATCTGTCAGTTTTGGAGGACCTCCTATTGGCTGACCGACCTCAGAAGCCCATTCATGTGCCTTAATTGGACAATGAGTGGGTAATCTGGCCATTAATTGACCGTCCTTTCAAAAATAGCGTCAGGTGTCAGGCATTGGTGTGACGCTGTGGACAGAACCTGGAAATACTTCTGATATTAATGTCTCAATTTGGAATTAAAGATCAGCCTAAGGTGTAAGATGAATTGACTGTTCTCAGAATTCTAACCTTTGCACTGATTACTTATCGGTATCAGTTTGTTAGAGAATAGGGATTATGTTATTATCAGCAAGTGAGATGGAGTTTATGGGTTTGATTCTATACAAACATTTACAAGGACAAAGAGAAATAAAAATAAGTTACTTAACTGATTATTTTACTGACCAACTAGTCAGAATATAAAGTGACTGAGGATCTTAAGAATAGGAGTCAAACACAAAGAAATTTGGGAAGGCAGTGACAATGCAAATAGACCATAATTTAAACAGCCCAGGCCAATGCTTGAGGGGCATAGGGGTGAAATTTATCAGCCAGTGTGGGTAGTGATAAACCAGTTGGGAAAATATTGTGAAATCAGAAAAACTGATTCTCAACACCAAGGGAAGAAAAGTCTGATTTTGTAGCCGGGCCTGCAGAGGATGAGAATTTCGCTAGTGAGTGGTGAGGGGCCCATTTGCATGCATCGTTATCTCACTATTACTGATTCCAGGCTCATTTAAACACAATTTGCCTTTCTCCCCACACCCTGGATAGAAACTACACCAAGAAGTCCTGACTTGAAAGTCAGAGCGGGCGCCTGCTGGCCTGATGCTCCTGTCGGTCTCCACCTTGGACAGTAGCCCCCATTTCCTCAGGGCACACCCTATGGGCAGTGACCATTCATCCTGCCAAACCACTGCTATCCAGCCTCACGTACTATCATGGCACATTCCTTCAATGCCGCAGTTTGGGGAATGCCAACACTTTGCTGATGCTAGGAGCATTTGCAAGGTAGACAAGCAGGAGGTTGGAAGAGCACATCAAGTTGACAGCATCAGGAGGTGGAGAAGTCAATTTTTCAGGTGTAACCCTTACCCATCACATAGATCGGAACAGACTGCCTGTCAGCTTGCTCTCTTCATGATCACTCACTCTGAACCTACTTGGCAGCTCACTGCATCACTGCCTTGCCTTGCCTCTTTGAACATTGCTGTCTCATTCATAACCTAAAGGCTATTAATACATCAGTCTTGGCTTGCCTTTTAGCACAGAGAGAAAGCCAGGCAACTTGTCACGTTTGCCAGCAATGATCTGCTAAGGAGGAGGCCATTTTAACTTTTGGCACTGAGCTCCATCAACGTTGCACTTGCAGCCCATGCAAGCCATTGACAGTGAAAGTGCCTCAACCAAATTGTCACGTCTCCATATCTAAGGGGAGTCATGCTCAGTCAGGTCAAGGGACAGAACCTTCAGTAAGGGGGTTACTGGTATAATGAGGGGTGAAGTTTACCAGCCAGTGTAGGTAGTGATAAACCAGTTGGGAAAATATTGTGAGATCAGAAAAACTGATTCTCAACATCGAGGGAAGAAAAGTCTGATTTTGCAGCCGGGCCTGCAGAGAATGAGAATTTCGCTAGTGAGTGGTGAGAGGCCCATTTGCATGCATTGACATCTCACTATTACTGATTCCCGCCTCATTTAAACACAGTTTGCCTTTCTCCCCACACCTGGTTCCAGTGACTTGGGTATAGCCAGTTGGGAGCTTGTGGTGGTCAGGGTCAGGGGTTCTGTAACATTACAGTCTGGGGAGTGAGCAGTCTCACAGATCCAGTGAGCAGTGGATAAGTTGATTGGGAAAATGCACAGACATCAGTTAGGAGTTTGCTCACTCCTCAGCTGGAGCTGTCAGGAGAGTGGTCTACGTGTCAATCATGAACTATGCTGAGATGTTATGTGATGCTGGGCATCAGGAAGAAAGTAGCACTGAAAAAAGGTTCATATATTTGTATGGTGCTGAGAACTGGTAGCCTTGATTCCTTTACCTGTAGTTTACAATGTCGGGCAGGTGGTGATGGAAAGTGGCAATGCATTTCCGTTTGTAATGAAGTCTCACTACGCCACCTATCTGCCCTCCTTTTCTGTTTCCACCTGCACGATGAAGGGCAGTTCCTGGTTGGCAGCAATGTAGCTGGTGCACAGATGGGCTTTAACTGTGGTGTGGGTGGTCAGAAATCCAGCAGCTTCCACCTCCAATGGTCTGTCTGTGGGAAAAGATCTGCCGCCCTGCCAACCCACGATAGGCCCACAAAAACAAAATTGGCCAAACTGTACCAAAAAATACCCAGAATTTCCAAGCAGGTTCACAAGCCAAATCAGACACCCCACACAGACAAGGGAATACACTTCAAGCTCACTAACAATGACAGAGCATCACAGGTATCTCAAAGCTCCAAGGACAGTTTCACAACCCACCAATACCAAAGCCACACAAAGAGCAGGTCAGACAGAGAGGTACAAGCAAGGACATGTTTCCAGGACAAGACAATGGAAACACCTGACAACTTCAGAGGAGACATTAACACCTACCTGTGAAGAGGAATGGAACCATCGATACTGTCAGGATGTTGCATTGTGTAAAGGAACAGGACATTCATCCAATAACTGTTTTCCAGTTAGCATCCTTGTGACCAGATTACTCCATTTTCAGATACATTGTATTTCCTCCATTTCTTAATCAGCCTTATTGTGCAGCATTATTATAACATTGGTCTCATCCTCAGCTCTGGGAAGAGAATCCTTGACTGCCTGGGCAGACTGCCTGTACTGTTCGAGCTTGGTCAGTTTCTCTTCCGCGATATCAATTTCATTTCGAGATGTGTTTTGTGATCCCTAACCTATTGGGCAAATTTCTCTGACACTGTCCTTGTACCGGTGAGTGTGAATGGCACCCTAGAAGGGTGGTGCATTCATAATGAGGCAAGTTCTAGACAATAGTGCAGGATAATTTGCTGAAACGCACAGAGAGAAAGCCTCCATGAAACTCCCCCAAAATCGATACTTAGCTGAACCTTTGGTAAAGTTCAGCCCAGGAGTTCAAATACCATCACGGTAACTGATAGCTGAATTGAAGTTCCATTAATAAATCCATAATGCAAAGCTCGTCTCAGAAATGGTGACTGTGACAACTATCCTTGATTGTAAAGCTCATCTGGTCCTTAATGGTGGCTTTTCGCAAAATGTCCACATCCCATTGAGGTATTTAAAATGCCAATTCTTATCGGCATGAAATTGGGAGGAAGTTTGAATGGTTCACATTCTATGCTGCTTTGTAATATGATATCAGGCAGACAACTGATAATACTGGCCAAATCCAAGTGCAAACTAAATAGTGCATGATCTGACAAGTGGTGACAACCAGGGAATAGAGGGATACGGACAGTGTGCAGGCAAATGGGATTAAGACAAAGTGAGGCCTGCAGATGCTGGAGATCAGAGTGGAGATTGTAGTGCTGGGAAAGCACAGCAGGTCAGGCAGCATCTGAGGAGCTGGAGAATCAATGTTACAGGCATAAGCCCTTCATCAGGAAGGCTGATGAAGGGCTTATGCCCGAAACGTTGATTCTTCTGCTCCTCGGATGCTGCCTGACCTGCTGTGCTTTTCCAGCAACACACTCTCAGGCAGATGGGATTAGAATGGCAGCATGATCAGCACTGACATGGTGGGCTGAAGGGCCTGTTCCTATGATGGACTGTTCTATGTTCTATGGTGAAAGGATGTCAAGGAGGTGTGTATTCACCAAAGACAGCACCTTCTAAACCCACAGCCCACTTCCATCCAGAGGAACAAGGGCAGCAGATACCTTGAAGCGCCAGCACCTTCAAGTTTCCTCCAAGCCCCCACCAGCCTGACTTGGAAATATATCGCCTTTCCTTCACTGTCACTAGGTTATGATCCCTCCGTAAGGGAATTGTGGGTCATCCCATAGAAGGTGGACTGCAACTGATCAAGAAAACAGCACACCCCCTCCTTCTCCAGGGCCCAGCCAGCAATGCCCACATCCCACAGATGAACATAAAAAAAGCTATATGTCTGTGCAATGCTTTTGAGAGTACAATTTGATTCCACCTTTTTGGAAGGATACAACATACAGAGATTTGAAATGGTTACTGTGAGTGAATGGCATGGGTGAGCTTGCCACTTTACTTCTAGGGTCTTTGGATAACATTATGGACCTGAGGATGGGAAAAGAAAAGCTGAGTAAGTTGTATTGTTTTGTAAAGTGCACGATAAAGAGATTCCACTTGTTTAAAAAATAACTTAGTTTGAGCTGGGCTGCCCAAATAATGGAAAAAATTAACAAAAGGTTACAAGCATTTGAATCATCCCATTGGGTTATGGGACTTCAGCCAGAGCCGTTTTTAACAGTGCTGTCACAGCGCTAGATGTGGAAGATCTTGATGATGTTCTGTGACTATTGATTTTCGCTCAATTTTGTTGTACCGTTATTCCACTTAGTGAATTTTTCGTGACATGCTGAAATGGAAGAAAACTATACACGGGCCTCCACTAAAGCTTGCAGCTTCAACAATTGAGATTAAGCCTTGTGATATCAGTAACAATAGACAATAGACAATTGGTGCAGGAGTAGGCCATTCTGCCCTTCGAGCCTGCACCACCATTCATTATGATCATGGCTGATCATCCTCAATCAGTATCCTGTTCCTGCCTTATCTCCATAACCCTTGATTCCACTATCCTTGAGAGCTCTATCCAACTCTTTCTTAAACGACTCCAGAGACTGTGCCTCCACTGCCCTCTGGGGCAGAGCATTCCACACAGCCAGCACTCTCTGGGTGAAGAAGTTTCTCCTCATCTCTGTCCTAAATGGCCTACCCCTTACTTTTAAGCTGTGTCCTCTGGTTCGAGACTCACCCATCAGCGGAAATATGTTTCCTGCCTCCAGAGTGTCCAATCCTTTAATAATCTTATACGTCTCAATCAGATCCCCTCTCAGTCTTCTAAACTTAAGGGTATACAAGCCCAGTCGCTCCAATCTTTCAACATAAAATAGTCCCGCCATTCCAGGAATTGACCTCGTGGACCTACGTTGTACTCCTTCAATAGCCAGAATGTCTTTCCACAGATTTGGAGACCAGAACTGCACACAATATTCCAGGTGCGGTCTCACCAGGCCCTGTACAGCTGCAGAAGAACCTCTTTGCTTCTATACTCAATCCCTCTTATTATGAAGGCCAGCATGCTATTAGCTTTCTTCACTACCTGCTGTACCTGCATGCTTACCTTCATTGACTGGTGTACAAGAACACCCAGATCTCTTTGTACTGCCCCTTTACCTAACTTGACTCCATTTAGTAGTAATCTGCCTTCCTGTTCTTGCCACCAAAGTGGATAACCATACATTTATCCAAATTAAACTGCATCTGCCATGCATCTGTCCACTCACCTAACCTGTCCAGGTCACCCTGTAATCTCCTAACATCCTCCTCACTTTTCACCCTGCCACCCAGCTTAGTATCATCAGCAAAATTGCTAATGTTACTATTAATACCATTTTCTATATCATTATTATATATTGTAAAAAGCTGCAGTCCCAGCACTGATCTCTGCGGTACCCCACTGGTCACCGCCTGCCATTCCGAAAGGGAGCCATTTATCACTACTCTTTGTTTCCTGTCAGCCAACCAATTTTCAATCCAAGTCAGTACTTTGTCCTCAATATCATGCGCCCTAATTTTGCTCACTAACCTCCTACGTGGGACTTTATCAAAGGCTTTCTGAAAGTCCAGGTATACTACATCCACTGGCTCTCCCTTGTCCATCTTCAGAGTTACATCCTCAAAGATTTCCAGAAGATTAGTCAAGCATGATTTCCCCTTCATAAATCCGTGCTGACTGTGACCTATCCTGTTACTGCTATCCAGATGTGTCGTAATTTCATCCTTTATAATTGACTCCAGTATCTTTCCCACCATTGAGGTCAGACTAACTGGTCTATAATTTCCTGCTTTCTCTCTCGCTCCTTTCTTAAAAAGTGGTACAACATTAGCCATCCTCCAATCAGCAGGAACTGATCCTGAATCTATTGAACTCTGGAAAATAATCACCAATGCATCCACGATTTCTCGAGCCACCTCCTTCAGTACCCTGGGATGCAAACCATCAGGCCCCGGGGATTTATCAACCTTCAGACCTAACAGTCTCTCCAACCCCAATTCCTGGCAAACATAAATTCCCTTCAGTTCAGGTCCTTCAGCCACTGTTACCTCAGGGAGATTGCTTGTGTCTTCCCCAGTGAACACAGATCTGAAGTACCAATTCAACTCTTCTGCCATTTCTTTGTTCCCCATAATATTTTCCCGTTTCTGTCTTCAAGGGCCCTATTTTAGTCTTAACCAATTTTTTGCCTTTCACATACCTAAAAAAGCTTTTAGTAACCTCCTTTATATTTTTGGCCAGTTTACCTTTGTACCTCATTTTTCTCTGCGTATTTCCTTCTTAGTAATCCTCTGTTGTTCTTTAAAAGCTTCCCAGTCCTCCGTTTTCCCACTTATCTTTGCTATGTTATACTTTTTCTCTTTTGACTTTATATCAGTAACAAAGAAAGGAGCTAAATGGTCATACTATTTGTATTTAGTGAAAACGCTGACTAATAATCTGGACTGCTGATCTGGCACTTATAGGGAATTGAAATTCAATGAATTAATTTAATTAAATTTAATTATCTCTGGAAATAAAACTCTTGTATCAGGAATGATGACCATGAAAATACAAAGTTGATATAAAACCACATCTGCTTCACTAATGTCACTTAAAGAAATAGATCTGCTGCCTTTCCTAGTCTGGTCAAATTGTGACTCCAGATATAGTGCAATGTGATTCACTCTCAACAGCCATATGTAATGCCCTGTTAAACCTAGAATCCCTGCAGTGTGGAGGCAGGCCATTCAGCCCTTTGGGTCCACACCAATCCTCCAAAGAGCATCCCACCCTGTCCCTGTAACCCTGCATTTTCCATGGCTAATCCACCTGGCCTGCACATCCCTGGATACTATGGGCAATTTAGCATTGCCAATCCACCTGACCTTCACATCTTTGGACTGTGGGAGGAAACCAGAGCGCCTGGAGGAGACCCACGCAGGCACAGAGAGAATGTGCAAACTCCACACAGACCAGTCGCCTGAGGTTGGAATCGAACCCGGGTCCCTGGTGCAGCGAGGCAGCAGTGCTGACCACTGAGCCGCAGTGCTGCCAAGCCTATCAGTTATGTTCAAGAAAGTGGCTCGCCATCACCTTTTCAAGGGCAATTGGTGATGGGCACTGCCAGCGAGACCTCAAATCTGCCAATGAATGTACAAAGTGAACAGCTCGCTGTTTACTTGTTAAAACAATGAACAAAGGAATTGCACGATACTGTCAAGGATTTGACCAAAATATTTTTTTAAAAATAGGCAAATATGTTATTGCAAATAGGTACCAATAAATGAGCAAAATAATTATAGAAAAACTTTTAGCAATCTTGGAGTGTTGTCAAGTGTCACTGATGGATAGCAGCTGGGAAGACTTGTTGAATGATTCAGCTTCATGGAGGAAACAGTCCAAATAAAGCAATAAGGCTTGTTTGTGATGTACAATGAACATAGACAGCTTGTCTCTCTACCCCAGCGACAAATTATAGTGCAACACACAAATATTACAGAGACAGACAGACAGAACGTCAGACCTCTGAGGATACAAAAAATTCTAATAGAATTTAAGAAGTTGAGACGATACCCTAAAAAAAATCACACTTCATTCTGATATTGTTTTCTTTATTTGATTGAATATTCAGTCGTGGATTTAAACATTGTATAGAAATCTAGAGTAGTCATGCTTATAACTATCTTTGGCGCAGCATTCATTATAATGTAATTTAGAATTGATTCTTACAACAAATATTCATAAGCAAGTCTAAAAAGTTGTAAAATAAAATCGGGTTTAGAGGGATATGGGCCAAATGCTGGCAAATGGGACGAGATTAATTTGGGATATCTGGTTGGCATGAATGAGTTGGACTGAAGGGTCTGTATCTGTGCCGTACATTTCCATGACTATAAAATTAAAGAATGTTCTGAAGAATGGTCACTGGACTTCAAAGTTGACTCTGTAGGTGGTGCCATACCTGCTGAGTTTCGCCAGTATTTTCTGTTTTCATTTCAGATGAAAAGTTGCAGTTTTGAATCGCAATCCTCATGAGAGCACAGCTAGATAACAATGTCACTCAAGCAGAATGCCAGTGGTGTCACCAACCCTGACAGTCCCAGAGACACCTGTTCTCTTGGTCACCTTTGCAGATGTTAGACTGATCTCCCTGTGGGCCAACGTGAGGAAAGTGATGGGCCTGGACAATGTCCCTGGCCGAGCACTCAGATCCTGTGTGGACCAGTTGGTGAAAGTATTCACCCACATCTTCAACCCCTCCCTCCTAGAAGCCAAAGTCCCCACCTGTTTCAAGGAGACTACTATAATTTCCATACCTAAGAAAGCATATGCAATGTGCATTAATAACCACCGTCCAGTGGCTCTGACCTCAATAATCATGAAGTGTTTTGAGAGGATGGTCATGGCCCACATCAATATCAGTCTCCCAACCTGCCTTGATCCCCTACAATTTGCCTACAATGTAACAGGTCCACAGCAGGTGCCTTATCCCTAGCCTTGCATTCAGCTCAGGAACATCTGGACAACAAGAACACCTATGTCAGACTTCTGCTCATTGACTACAGCTCCACCTTCAACATTATTATCCCCTCCAGACCGAATTCAAAACTCTGTGACTTAAGTCTCAGCTCCATTCTGTGCAACTGGATCCTCAGATTCCTCACCAACAGTCTGCAATCGATGAAGATAGACAACTGTACCTCCTCCACAATAACACTCAATACTGGTGCCCCTAAGGATGTGTCCTCAGCCCCCACTGTACGGCCTGTACACCCACAACTGCGTTGCTAAATTCTGAATGAACACCAGCCTACAAGCTTGCTGGTGACACCACTGTGGGTAGGATGGACATCTAACAATAGTGAGGTTAAAAACAATGACTGCAGATGCTGGAAACCAGATTCTGGATTAGTGCTGCTGGAAGAGCACAGCAGTTCAGGCAGCATCCAACAATAGTGAGTCAAAATACAGAAGGGAAATAGAGGGCTTGGTGATGTGGTGTAATGAAAACTACCTCTCTCTCATTTTTGACAAAACTAAAGAACTAATCATTGACTTCCGGAAGAACGGGAGAGAACATGCTCCCATATATACCAACTGAGCAGAGGTGGAGAGGGTGGAGACCGTCAAGTTCCTTGGAGTGACGATAACCCACAGCTTGTCCTGGACTTCCCAATTAGATGCAATAGTCAAGAAGGAACAGCAACGCCTCTTCTTCCTCAGGTGGCTCAGGAAATTTGGCATGTTCATAAGGATCCTCACTAACTTCTACAGATGCACCATTGAAAGCCTGGTACGGCAACGTCTGCCCAGGACTGTTAAGAGACTACAGAAGGTGGTGTGCATAGCTCAGACCATCACAGAAGCCAACCTCCCAGCCGTGGACTCCACTTACATTTCGTATTGCTGTGGAAAGGCTGCCAACATCATCAAAGACCCTTCCCACCCCAGTAATGCTCTCCATGGCCTCTTCCATCAGGTAGAAGCTACAGAAACTTGAACACATGCACCAAAAGGTTCAAGAACAGCCTCTTCCCTGCTGTTATTGGACGGATGAATGAGCTCTCTAAATTCAAATAATGTTGATCTTGTTAATGTTGACCTTGCATCGCGTACGTCCTGTGTGGTGTAACCTGTATGCCTCACTCTGTCCCTATGATCTGTAGGTCATTGCTTACTATGATCTGCCTGTACTGCTCGCAAATAAAGGTTTTCAATGTACTTCGGGACATGTGACAATAAATCAAATCAAATCCTAGAACTTAACTTGGGATTCTACCTGCGGATGTTGGTAACTGACAGAAGAAGTTGCTCTATTCTAATAGAATTGTGGATGTACCCTTACTCTGCATTAATTATGCTGGTTTTGAAAAGTTCTGGCAGTAGGACATTTCAATGCAGAACTTGGTCTGTAGCTGGTAATGCTAACCAGCATCTTTCAGTGTTCGGAAATCTTTCTTTGTTGAAGTTTTATAAAGTTTCAATAAGTTTGAGTTGCTGTTGGTGATGTGGGGCGTGGTAAAGATAGTAGACTTATTGAAAATACTAATCTCTAACTGCATGACGGGCCTTTATAGGACTGATGTATGAAGTGTGTAATTAGAACATAGAACATAGAACATTACAGCATAGTACAGGCTATTCGGCCCTCAATGTTGCACTGGCCTGTGGAATCAATCTGAAGCCCATCTAACCTACACTATTCTATTATCATCCATTATTTTATCCAATGACCATTTAAATGCCCTTAAAGTTAGCGAGTCTACTATTGTTGCAGACAGGCCGTTTCATGCACTTACTACTCTCTGACATCTGTCCTGTATCTATCAACCCTCAAATTAAAGCTATGACCCCTCGTGCTAGCCATCACCAACCAAGGAAAAAGACTCTCACTGTCCACCCTATCCTATCCTATGATCATCTTGTATTTCTCTAGTAAATCACCTCTCAACCTTCTTCTCTCAAATGAAAACAGCCTCAAATCCCTCAGCCTTTCCTCATAAGACCTTCCCTCCATACCAGGCAACATCCTGGTAAATCTCCTCTGCACCATTTCCAATGCCTCCACATCCTTCCTAAAATGTGGAGACCTATAACTTAATTTACCTATAACTTTAATAAAACTGTTTGCACCATTTCCTCACAACATGAGATTTAATGCCTTGATGTAGTTTCATTAGTAAGGCAAACCACCTATTAGAGTGTTCAAATATGATTTGAAAAAGTCAAACCATGTATTTTCCAATGGTGCTGAAAACAACTTGCATTCATGGAGCACTTTTAACATGAGTGAATGCCCCAAGATTTTTTGCAATTGCTGTAATGAACTAGGCACAAAGCCACATGGGAGACCTGAGAAGAAAGAGAGAGAGAGACTTGGTGGAAGATACTAGTCAAAGTTCTGAAGGAAATTCACTAAACTCGAAAAGTTCACTGCTTTCTCTCTGCAGACACTGCCAGTCCTGCTGAATTTCTCCAGCAATTTCTGTTTCAGATTTCCAGCATCACAGTTCATTGCTTTAACAAAGATCATAGGCTTGAGTTAAGCGAGTTGAAGACAGTGAAAGAGAGAGGAGTGATGAAGAAGTTCGGGCAAGCATTACTGTTAATGATGGGGGAAATGGAATGGCAGCATTCTGGAGGTGGTGCAGTTAGAGAGATTTGCAAAGATAGAGTGAAGCAAAGCCAAGGAGAGACTTGGTAGGTGAGGACAGGGACTTTAAGTTTGACACTTTGGGAGAAAGGAAACTGAAGTGAGTAAGCAAGCAATGAGTTTTGAAGATGTACAAAATAAAATGTGATAAGCAAATCATAGATTAGCTCCAAGAATGATTATAGCACAAAAGGAGCTCATGTGGTCCAAACTGTCCGTGCAGGTCTTTGCAAGGATTATTCAACTAATCCCAAATCCCCACCTTTTCCCTTGTGATTGTTGTTCTCTTTACATAATTAACGTAGTTCCCTTTTAGAAGTTCCAATTGAATGCATCTTCATAAAAATTTGGAGTTTAATTTTGCCAATTAACAATTCCAACAGCTTGAACATACTAGTAAGTAGCTTGCCTTGTAACAGTTCATTCCAATCTCACACACTTGCTGAGTAAAAAAAAAGGGTTTCTCCCTATGTCTCTGTGCTTTCAGTTTCTAAATAAATGTACTCTACTTCTCATAATATCCATCAATTGATGTCAATGATTTTGAACACCTTTTCCCCTCAACTTTCTCTTCTCTAACAATAGAGACATACAAGATAATCAGTGGGGTAGATAGGGTGGACAGGGAGAGCCTTTTTCTAAGTATGGGGATGGCAAACACAAGGGGACACAACTTTATAGTGAGGGGAGATAGGTATAAGACAGGTGTCAGAGGTAGTTTCTTTACTCAGAGAGTAGTAAGGATATGGAATGCTTTGCCTGCAACGGTAGTAGATTCGCCAAGTTTAAGTGCATTTAAGTCGTCATTGGACAGGCATATGGACGTACATGGAATAGTGTAGGTGGGATGGGCTTCAGATTAGTATGACAGGGTGGTGCAACATCGAGGGCCGAAGGGCCTGTACTGCGCTGTAATGTTCTATGTTCTATAATTGCATCCTGAGTTTCACCAACTGTCCAGGTAATTGAAGATTCTCAACCCAAGAAATATTTTATGTAAACTTGTTGTGCACCATCTGCAATACCATCACTAATATTCCGAAAGTGCAGTGCTCAGAATTGTACACAATTGGCAGGATTTGACAACTAAACAAGCTGCAATGTAAGTTGGTATTGGCTAGCAACTCTCTAGTCCAAGCAGCGCCACTGAGGGTGGTGGTCAATGCTGGAATTGCAGCACTGTTAAGTGTCAGAAGGACAATGTAAGTTGAGGACGCTGGTGTCAAGGACAGGAGGTGATGCGCATCAGTAGGTGGGGAGAGGCATATATTGGGTAGTGGTCGAGGGGAGTGAGTGACATCATAAAATTCAGGGTGAAAGTAGAATCTAGGAAGGTGGAGTTGGAAATGGGGGCTCAGTCTTTAGGGAGCTGTATAGGGGGAGGTAATAGCATAGTGGTATTAACAATGTTAATTGAGAGACCCAGATAATGTTCTTGAGACCCAGTTTCAAATCCTGCCTTGGCATTTTGTGGAATTTGAATTCAGTACAAAAAAATCTGGAATTAAGAGTTGAATGATGACCATGAAATCATTGTCAGGAAAACCCCATCTGGTTCACAAGTGTACTTTAGGCAGGGAAACCACCATCCTCATCTGGTCTGGCCTGTGTGTGACTCCAGACCCACAGCAATGTGATTTACTCTTAACTGCCCCCTGGGCAATTAGGGAGGGGCCTAGCCAATGATGCCCTTGTCCTGCAAATAAATAAATAAATCTCTGACAGGTCAGTATATGAGCCTTCACCCCTGTTCCCATCCACCAATCTGAGACGGTGCAGTGATGCAGCAGCTCAGGGTACTCTCAATGAACCCTCTGTAGAATGTGGTGAGGATGGGGGAGTGGGAGGTGGGCTTTCCTCAACCAACACAAAAAGTAGGGATGCTGCTGGGCTTTCTTGGCTATGGAGTTGCTGTTTAGGGACAAGATGGATGCCAAGAAATTTGGTGCTCTTCACGATGTTCACAAGGGAAATGTCAATGTCCAGCGGAGAGTGATCGCTCTGTGCCCTCCTGAAGCCAACAACCATCTCTTTTGTTTTATCCACGTTCAGAGACAGGCTGTTGACTCTGCATCAGTCCATTAGCTGCTGCATTTCTTCTCTATATGCTGACTCATCCTTCTGGCTAATGAGACCTACTACTGTTGTGTCACCAGTGAACTTAATAACATGGTTCGAACTGTCCATTGCTGCACAGTCATGGATCAGCAGGGTAAACTGCAGTGGACTGAGCACACAGCCCTGGTGGAGCACCCTGTGCTCATTGTGTTGGTGTTAGAGATGCTGTTCCCAATCCGGACTGACTGAGATCTTCCAGTCAGGAGGTCCAGGCAAAGGAAGGTATTTAGGCCCAACAGACTCTGCTTTCCAATCAGGTACTAAGGAACGATAGTGTTAAATTCAGAACTGAGGTCTGTGAACAGTAGTCTGATGTAGGCGTCCTTCTTGTCCAGATGGGTGAGGGCCAGATGGAGGGTGGTGGAGATGGCAAAGAGTCATAGAGATGTACATCATGGAAACAGACCCTTCGGTCCAACCCGACCATGCCGACCAGATATCCCAACCCAATCTAGTCCCACCTGCCAGCACCTGGTCCATGTCCCTCCAAACCCTTCCTATTCATATACCCATCCAAATGCCTCTTAAATATTACAATGGTACCATCCTCCACCACCTCCTCTGGCATCATCTGTTGAGTAGTTGAGACGATACGTAAACTGCAAGGTGTCCAGTGAGGGGGCAGCAGGGTCTTAATATGCCTCATCATGAGCCACTTGAAACACTTTATGATCATGGGTGTAAGCGCAACAGGGCGGTAGTTGTTGAGACAGGATGCTGAAGACTTCTTCAACACGGGGACAATGGCCGGGGCCTTGAAGCACTTTGGAACTATGGCACAGCTCAGGGAGATGTTAAAGATGTCTGTGAGAACATCCGCCAGTATGTCAGAGCATCCGCTGAGCTCTCTGCCAGGGATGTTATCTGGTCCAGCAGTCTTACGTGGGTTGACTCTGCATAGGGTTTTCCTCACATTGCCATGGTAAGACACAGCATCTGGTCATTGGGAGGGCGGGGGGGGGGGGTGGACTTCCTCGCTGCCATATCGCTTTGTGCCTCAAACCTGTGTATAGAAGTTGTTCAACTCATCCAGGAGGGAGGCATCACCAGTACAAACAGGTGATGCTGTTCTGTGGTTAGTGATGCCCTAGCTGCCCTTCCACATGCTCCGTGTAATGCTGCTGTCCTGTGTTTTGTCTGTGCTTGTGCACGCTTTGCCTCTTTGATGGCCTGGGTCAGGTTGGCCCTCTTTTTTGTTCAGGCCACCTTGTCATCTGCTCTGAAGGCGGAATCACGGGTCCTTAGCAGTGCACACATCTGTGCGGTCACCCACGGCTCCTGTTTGGGGCGAGAAGTGATGGTCTTGGACACAATGACATAATCAATACACTTGCTAATGTAGCAAATTACCGATGCCGTGTACTCCTCTAAGTTGATGGAGTCGCTATCAGCTGCTGCCTCCTTAAACTCACGCCAAAACAATCTCGAAGAGCAGGAATAGCTTGTGCTGTCAGGTTTTCACCTGCTTCTGAACCTGTTTGACATGTCTGACAAGCCGTCTGTATGGGATTAGCATGATCCCAGCTCCCATCCCTGCCGAGTTTTCACCATCCCTCCAGACCTTCCCCTCACTGAGGACAAACAATCAGTCCTCAGCAAAGGACTCATCGTCATCCCCCTCCGTCTATGCATCAATGAATTTAATACACGCCGTGACATCGAACACTTCTTCCGTCGCCTCCGCCTCCGAGCTTACTTTCACAATCAGGATTCCCGCCCACCTTCCGAGGACCCTTTCGCCCACCTCCAACACACTGCATCCACCTAGACACCCCGCGCTGGCCTATTACCTGCCCTCGACCTCTTCATTTCCAACTGCCGCCGGGACATTAACTGCCTCAACCTGTCTACTTCCCTCCCCCACTCCAACCTCTCACCCTCACAATGCGCAGCCCTCCAATCCCTCTGCTCCAATCCCAACCTCACCATCAAGCCAGCGGATAAAGGGGGCGCAGTGATAGTCTGGCGCATTGACCTCTACACTGCTGAAGCCAAACGCCAACTCGAGGACACCTCTTCCTACTGCCCTCTCAACCATGACCCCACCCCCCCATCTCCAAACCATCATCTCACAGACCATACAGAACCTCATCACCTCAGGAGATCTCCCACCCACAGCTTCTAACCACATAGTCCGGGAACCCCGCACTGCCCGGTTCTACCTCCTTCCCAAGATCCACAAGCCTGACCACCCTGGCCAACCCATTGTCTCAGCATGCTCCTACCCCACTGAACTTATCTCTACCTACCTCGACACCCTCACCACCCACGCCCTCCACCTTCTCCAAGACTTCCGTTTCCCCGGCCCCCAATGCCTCATCTTCACCATGGATATCCAATCCCTCTACACCTCCATCCGCCATGACCAGGGCCCCCAAGCCCTCCATTTTTTCCTCTCCCGAAGTCCCCAACTGTAACCTTCCACCGACACTCTCATTCGTTTGGCCGAACTGGTCCTCACCCTTAACAATTTCTCCTTTGAATCCTCCCACTTCCTCCAGACCAAAGGGGTGGCCATGGGCACCCGTATGGGCCCCAGCTATGCCTGTCTCTTTGTTGGCTACGTAGAACAGTCGATCTTCCGTAATTACACCGGCACCACTCCCCACCTCTTCCTCCGCTACATTGATGACTGCATTGGCGCCACCTCGTGCTCCCAGAGGAAGTTGAGCAATTCATCAACTTCACCAACACATTCCACCCTGATCTTAAATTTACCTGGACCATCTCTGACACCTCCCTCCCCTTCCTGGACCTCTCCATCTCCATTAATGATGACCGACTTGACACTGACATTTTTTACAAACCCACCGACTCCCACAGCTACCTGGATTACACCTCGTCCCACCCTACCTCTTGCAAAAATGCCATCCTGTATTCCCAATTCCTCCGCCTCCGCCGTATCTGCTCCCAGGAGGACCAGTTCCACCACAGAACACACCAGATGGCCTCCTTCTTTAGAGACCACAATTTCCCTTCCCACGTGATTAAAGATGCCCTCCAACGCATCTCGTCCACATCCCGCACCTCCGCCCTCAGACCCAACCCCTCCAACCGTAACAAGGACAGAACGCCCCTGGTGCTCACCTTCCACCCTACCAACCTTCGCATAAACCAAATCATCCGCCGACATTTCCGCCACCTCCAAACAGACCCCACCCCCAGGGATATATTTCCCTCCCCATCCCTTTCCGCCTCCCCACATACGTTCGAGACACCACCCACGCCCTCCACCTTCTCCAAGACTTCCGTTTCCCCGGCCCCCAATGCCTCATCTTCACCATGGATATCCAATCCCTCTACACCTCCATCCGCCATGACCAGGGCCCCCAAGCCCTCCATTTTTTCCTCTCCCGACGTCCCCAACTGTAACCTTCCACCGACACTCTCATTCGTTTGGCCGAACTGGTCCTCACCCTTAACAATTTCTCCTTTGAATCCTCCCACTTCCTCCAGACCAAAGGGGTAGCCATGGGCACCCGTATGGGCCCCAGCTATGCCTGTCTCTTTGTTGGCTACGTAGAACAGTCGATCTTCCGTAATTACACCGGCACCACTCCCCACCTCTTCCTCCGCTACATTGATGACTGCATTGGCGCCACCTCGTGCTCCCAGAGGAAGTTGAGCAATTCATCAACTTCACCAACACATTCCACCCTGATCTTAAATTTACCTGGACCATCTCTGACACCTCCCTCCCCTTCCTGGACCTCTCCATCTCCATTAATGATGACCGACTTGACACTGACATTTTTTACAAACCCACCGACTCCCACAGCTACCTGGATTACACCTCTTCCCACCCTACCTCTTGCAAAAATGCCATCCTGTATTCCCAATTCCTCCGCCTCCACCGTATCTGCTCCCAGGAGGACCAGTTCCACCACAGAACACACCAGATGGCCTCCTTCTTTAGAGACCACAATTTCCCTTCCCACGTGGTTAAAGATGCCCTCCAACGCATCTCGTCCACATCCCGCACCTCCGCCCTCAGACCCAACCCCTCCAACCGTAACAAGGACAGAACGCCCCTGGTGCTCACCTTCCACCCTACCAACCTTCGCATAAACCAAATCATCCGCCGACATTTCCGCCACCTCCAAACAGACCCCACCCCCAGGGATATATTTCCCTCCCCATCCCTTTCCGCCTCCCCACATACGTTCGAGACACCACCCACGCCCTCCACCTTCTCCAAGACTTCCGTTTCCCCGGCCCCCAATGCCTCATCTTCACCATGGATATCCAATCCCTCTACACCTCCATCCGCCATGACCAGGGCCCCCAAGCCCTCCATTTTTTCCTCTCCCGACGTCCCCAACTGTAACCTTCCACCGACACTCTCATTCGTTTGGCCGAACTGGTCCTCACCCTTAACAATTTCTCCTTTGAATCCTCCCACTTCCTCCAGACCAAAGGGGTAGCCATGGGCACCCGTATGGGCCCCAGCTATGCCTGTCTCTTTGTTGGCCACGTAGAACAGTCGATCTTCCGTAATTACACCGGCACCACTCCCCACCTCTTCCTCCGCTACATTGATGACTGCATTGGCGCCACCTCGTGCTCCCAGAGGAAGTTGAGCAATTCATCAACTTCACCAACACATTCCACCCTGATCTTAAATTTACCTGGACCATCTCTGACACCTCCCTCCCCTTCCTGGACCTCTCCATCTCCATTAATGATGACCGACTTGACACTGACATTTTTTACAAACCCACCGACTCCCACAGCTACCTAGATTACACCTCTTCCCACCCTACCTCTTGCAAAAATGCCATCCTGTATTCCCAATTCCTCCGCCTCCACCGTATCTGCTCCCAGGAGGACCAGTTCCACCACAGAACACACCAGATGGCCTCCTTCTTTAGAGACCACAATTTCCCTTCCCACGTGGTTAAAGATGCCCTCCAACGCATCTCGTCCACATCCCGCACCTCCGCCCTCAGACCCAACCCCTCCAACCGTAACAAGGACAGAACGCCCCTGGTGCTCACTTTCCACCCTACCAACCTTCGCATAAACCAAATCATCCGCCGACATTTCCGCCACCTCCAAACAGACCCCACCCCCAGGGATATATTTCCCTCCCCATCCCTTTCCGCCTCCCCACATACGTTCGAGACACCACCCACGCCCTCCACCTTCTCCAAGACTTCCGTTTCCCCGGCCCCCAATGCCTCATCTTCACCATGGATATCCAATCCCTCTACACCTCCATCCGCCATGACCAGGGCCCCCAAGCCCTCCATTTTTTCCTCTCCCGACGTCCCCAACTGTAACCTTCCACCGACACTCTCATTCGTTTGGCCGAACTGGTCCTCACCCTTAACAATTTCTCCTTTGAATCCTCCCACTTCCTCCAGACCAAAGGGGTAGCCATGGGCACCCGTATGGGCCCCAGCTATGCCTGTCTCTTTGTTGGCCACGTAGAACAGTCGATCTTCCGTAATTACACCGGCACCACTCCCCACCTCTTCCTCCGCTACATTGATGACTGCATTGGCGCCACCTCGTGCTCCCAGAGGAAGTTGAGCAATTCATCAACTTCACCAACACATTCCACCCTGATCTTAAATTTACCTGGACCATCTCTGACACCTCCCTCCCCTTCCTGGACCTCTCCATCTCCATTAGTGATGACCGACTTGACACTGACATTTTTTACAAACCCACCGACTCCCACAGCTACCTGGATTACACCTCTTCCCACCCTACCTCTTGCAAAAATTCCATCCTGTATTCCCAATTCCTCCGCCTCCACCGTATCTGCTCCCAGGAGGACCAGTTCCACCACAGAACACACCAGATGGCCTCCTTCTTTAGAGACCGCAATTTCCCTTCCCATATGGTTAAAGATGCCCTCCAACGCATCTCGTCCACATCCCGCACCTCCGCCCTCAGACCCAACCCCTCCAACCGTAACAAGGACAGAACGCCCCTGGTGCTCACCTTCCACCCTACCAACCTTCGCATAAACCAAATCATCCACCGACATTTCCGCCACCTCCAAACAGACCCCACCCCCAGGGATATATTTCCCTCCCCATCCCTTTCCGCCTCCCCACATACGTTCGAGACACCACCCACGCCCTCCACCTTCTCCAAGACTTCCGTTTCCCCGGCCCCCAATGCCTCATCTTCACCATGGATATCCAATCCCTCTACACCTCCATCCGCCATGACCAGGACCCCCAAGCCCTCCATTTTTTCCTCTCCCGACGTCCCCAACTGTAACCTTCCATCGACACTCTCATTCGTTTGGCCGAACTGGTCCTCACCCTTAACAATTTCTCCTTTGAATCCTCCCACTTCCTCCAGACCAAAGGGGTAGCCATGGGCACCCGTATGGGCCCCAGCTATGCCTGTCTCTTTGTTGGCTACGTAGAACAGTCGATCTTCCGTAATTACACCGGCACCACTCCCCACCTCTTCCACCGCTACATTGATGACTGCATTGGCGCCAGCTCGTGCTCCCAGAGGAAGTTGAGCAATTCATCAACTTCACCAACACATTCCACCCTGATCTTAAATTTACCTGGACCATCTCTGACACCTCCCTCCCCTTCCTGGACCTCTCCATCTCCATTAATGATGACCGACTTGACACTGACATTTTTTACAAACCCACCGACTCCCACAGCTACCTAGATTACACCTCTTCCCACCCTACCTCTTGCAAAAATGCCATCCTGTATTCCCAATTCCTCCGCCTCCACCGTATCTGCTCCCAGGAGGACCAGTTCCACCACAGAACACACCAGATGGCCTCCTTCTTTAGAGACCACAATTTCCCTTCCCACGTGGTTAAAGATGCCCTCCAACGCATCTCGTCCACATCCCGCAAATCCGCCCTCAGACCCAACCCCTCCAACCGTAACAAGGACAGAACGCCCCTGGTGCTCACCTTCCACCCTACCAACCTTCGCATAAACCAAATCATCCGCCGACATTTCCGCCACCTCCAAACAGACCCCACCCCCAGGGATATATTTCCCTCCCCATCCCTTTCCGCCTCCCCACATACGTTCGAGACACCACCCACGCCCTCCACCTTCTCCAAGACTTCCGTTTCCCCGGCCCCCAATGCCTCATCTTCACCATGGATATCCAATCCCTCTACACCTCCATCCGCCATGACCAGGGCCCCCAAGCCCTCCATTTTTTCCTCTCCCGACGTCCCCAACTGTAACCTTCCACCGACACTCTCATTCGTTTGGCCGAACTGGTCCTCACCCTTAACAATTTCTCCTTTGAATCCTCCCACTTCCTCCAGACCAAAGGGGTAGCCATGGGCACCCGTATGGGCCCCAGCTATGCCTGTCTCTTTGTTGGCCACGTAGAACAGTCGATCTTCCGTAATTACACCGGCACCACTCCCCACCTCTTCCTCCGCTACATTGATGACTGCATTGGCGCCACCTCATGCTCCCAGAGGAAGTTGAGCAATTCATCAACTTCACCAACACATTCCACCCTGATCTTAAATTTACCTGGACCATCTCTGACACCTCCCTCCCCTTCCTGGACCTCTCCATCTCCATTAATGATGACCGACTTGACACTGACATTTTTTACAAACCCACCGACTCCCACAGCTACCTGGATTACACCTCTTCCCACCCTACCTCTTGCAAAAATGCCATTCTGTATTCCCAATTCCTCCGCCTCCACCGTATCTGCTCCCAGGAGGACCAGTTCCACCACAGAACACACCAGATGGCCTCCTTCTTTAGAGACCGCAATTTCCCTTCCCATATGGTTAAAGATGCCCTCCAACGCATCTCGTCCACATCCCGCACCTCCGCCCTCAGACCCAACCCCTCCAACCGTAACAAGGACAGAACGCCCCTGGTGCTCACCTTCCACCCTACCAACCTTCGCATAAACCAAATCATCCACCGACATTTCCGCCACCTCCAAACAGACCCCACCCCCAGGGATATATTTCCCTCCCCATCCCTTTCCGCCTCCCCACATACGTTCGAGACACCACCCACGCCCTCCACCTTCTCCAAGACTTCCGTTTCCCCGGCCCCCAATGCCTCATCTTCACCATGGATATCCAATCCCTCTACACCTCCATCCGCCATGACCAGGGCCCCCAAGCCCTCCATTTTTTCCTCTCCCGACGTCCCCAACTGTAACCTTCCATCGACACTCTCATTCGTTTGGCCGAACTGGTCCTCACCCTTAACAATTTCTCCTTTGAATCCTCCCACTTCCTCCAGACCAAAGGGGTAGCCATGGGCACCCGTATGGGCCCCAGCTATGCCTGTCTCTTTGTTGGCTACGTAGAACAGTCGATCTTCCGTAATTACACCGGCACCACTCCCCACCTCTTCCACCGCTACATTGATGACTGCATTGGCGCCACCTCGTGCTCCCAGAGGAAGTTGAGCAATTCATCAACTTCACCAACACATTCCACCCTGATCTTAAATTTACCTGGACCATCTCTGACACCTCCCTCCCCTTCCTGGACCTCTCCATCTCCATTAATGATGACCGACTTGACACTGACATTTTTTACAAACCCACCGACTCCCACAGCTACCTGGATTACACCTCTTCCCACCCTACCTCTTGCAAAAATGCCGTCCTGTATTCCCAATTCCTCCGCCTCCACCGTATCTGCTCCCAGGAGGACCAGTTCCACCACAGAACACACCAGATGGCCTCCTTCTTTAGAGACCACAATTTCCCTTCCCACGTGGTTAAAGATGCCCTCCAACGCATCTCGTCCACATCCCGCACCTCCGCCCTCAGACCCAACCTCTCCAACCGTAACAAGGACAGAACGCCCCTGGTGCTCACCTTCCACCCTACAAACCTCCGCATCAACCAAATCATCCGCCGACATTTCCGCCACCTCCAAACAGACCCCACCCCCAGGGATATATTTCCCTCCCCATCCCTTTCCGCCTTCCGCAAAGACCGTTCCCTCCGTGACTACCTGGTCAGGTCCACGCCCCCCTACGACCCACCCTCCCATCCTGGCACCTTCCCCTGCCACCGCAGGAACTGCAAAACCCGCACCCACACCTCCTCCCTCACCTCTATCCAAGGCCCTAAAGGAGCCTTCCATTAAAGTTTTACCTGCACATCCACCAATATCATTTATTGTATCCGTTGCTCCTGATGCGGTCTCCTCTACATTGGGGAGACTGGACGCCTCCTAGCGGAGCGCTTTAGGGAACATCCCTGGACACCCGCACCAATCAACCACACCGCCCTCTGGCCCAACACTTCAACTCCCCCTCCCACTCTGCCGAGGACATGGAGGTCCTGGGTCTCCTCCACCGCCACTCCCTCATCACCAGACGCCTGGAGGAAGAACGCCTCATCTTCCGCCTCGGAACACTTCAACCCCAGGGCATCAATGTGGACTTCAACAGTTTCCTCATTTTCCCTTCCCCCACCTCACCCTAGTTCCAAACTTCCAGCTCAGCACTCTCCTCATGACTTGTTCGGACTTGTCCTACCTGCCTATCTTCTTTTCCCACCTATCCACTCCACCCTCTCCTCCCTGACCTATCACCTTCATCCCCTCCCCCACTCACCTATTGTACTCTATGCTACTTTCTCCCCACCCCACGCTCCTCTAGCTTATCTCTCCACGCTTCAGGCTCTCTGACTTTATTCCTGATGAAGGACTTTTGCCTGAAACGTCGATTTCGAAGCTCCTTGGATGCTGCCTGAACCGCTGTGCTTTTCCAGCACCACTATTCCAGAATCTGGTTTCCAGCATCTGCAGTCATTGTTTTTACCATAACAGAGATGTTGGCTGAGGAGGTGGGGCTCTGCCCTTAACGCGTTTGGGACATTTGTGTAAACCAGATCCAGCGTGTTCCCCCTCTCACCACAAAGTCCACATGTTGATGGAATTTAAGGAGCACCAACTTGAGTTTCGCATGGTTAAAATCTCCAGCAACAATAAACAGTAGAAAGAGCTAGAAGCTGACTTGAAGCATTGATTAGCCATTTTAAAGCACTAGCTGTCAATAGAACCTGCTACACACATATAATCACATGCCATCTCTGCACACGTCTGAGATATAAAATAGACAATACTCATCGCGTGCTCACTTTTGTAGCTGTAAATTCTGTGTCTTATGATCTTATTCTCCACAATCACCTGATGAAGGAGCAGCGCTCCAAAAGCTAGTGCTTCCAGTTAAACCTGTTGCACTATCACATGGTGTTATGTGATTTTTAACCTTATCCATCTTCAGATGAATGACAATCATACAACCATAACATATAGAAGCTCAATTATGCCATTTAGACCCAGGCTTGTCACCTGTATCTTCAGCTTCTGCAGTTTTAAGCTCTTTGTTTCTTTATGTCTCCCCTCTATTGAGATGTTTCTTAAAATTCAACTCTTTGATAACCATTTTGGTTGCCTATCTTGTTCTCTCATTGTATGGCTTGATGCCGAACTTTGCATAGTGATAGTGTGACGTGTTGTGGGATGTTTTAGGTAAAGTCACCACAGTCCTGGTCTCTCCAGAGAGTGAGAAATCAGACCAGTGAACTGGTTGGTATGCTTGACAGACTCACACGCATTCATAGGTTGTTGAGTAACTTGATGAATTCCTGGTCAGCACTCTGATTCATTTGCTAGCCATCCTGTGCATTCAATCCCCATGTGTCCCTAATGTAATGGACATGATGTTCTGGCATAATGATTTTAACATTTGAACTTGTTGGCACTTGACAATGACTTGACATGCCATGCCAAGTCTGGACTGCATGGTCAAAATGAACAAATATTCTCTAGCACTTCTTCAATACTATCAGGCCATGCCTGGAAAATGGTCTTCTGAATCTGTGTGGTTTCTTATCTTCAATTGGTTGATGATTGTAACTGTTCCCATTATCTCTAGCCATAATGGAGCAAATCAACTTTGAGGAACTCTTCAATCTCATAGTCTAGGTCATGCAGATGTAGATTAATAGAATTATCTTGCTGATTGTGTTGTCTGTGCACCAACATGTCAGACGTAATCATCCTGATTACTGGTTTACAATTTGCTTCAAAGTCATCTCCTTGCCACTTTGGCCGGAAGAGGTTGCCAATTTGCCAGTGGCATTTCTAGTCAATATTGGGGATTGTAGCTATGAAGAAAGGTTGGATAGGCTGGGTTTGTTTTCACTGGAATGCAGGAGGTTGAGGGGCCACCTGATAGAAGTTTATAAGATTATGAATGGCATAGAGAGAGTGGGAAGTATGAGGTTTGTTCCCAGGGTGGAGGGGTCAACTATTAGGAGGCACATGTTCAAGGTGCAGGGCGGGGTAAGTTTAAAAGAGATGTGTGAGGCAGGTTTTTCACATAAAGGGTGGTGAGTGCCTGGAGTGTGCTGCCAGTGGAGGTGGTGCAAGTACACACAATAGCACAACAAGCACCTAGAAGAATATATGAATAGGAAGGGAATAGAGGGAAATGTAAGTGAAGATAGTTTTAGTATGGAAGGGAAAAACGTGTTCGCATAGGCTTGGAAGGCCGAAGGGCCTGTTCCTGTGCTGTATTGTTCTTTGTTCTTTGTACCATTGAATTTCTGGCCAAATGAACCAATATGGAATATGCCAAATGCCATAGCTAATGTCTTGCCACCTTTAAGTACATTTAAATGGTCATTGGATAGACATATGGGTGATAATGGACTAGTGTAGGTTTGATGGGCTTCAGATTGACTCCACAGGTCAATGCAACATCCTGTGCTGTGCTGTTCTATGTTCTATGTTCTAATGTTTCCAGCTCAATATTGAAGTATGGTAAAGTCCCAATTCTCCTTTTGATGGTGAATGCTGTTTGCATTATAATTCCAGATTCCTGGAATCTGGATAAGTGGAATAATGGATCATATGTTTTCTTCAGGCTCTTTAAATACTTAGCTTACCCAATCAACCAGGTATTTATGAGCAGTCCTGTATTGTTAGGCTAAGAGTTTTTTAAGATCTGACCAACATGAATACAAGAGGACACGTGTGCGTTAATGTAAAGAAATTTATTAGCTTATTCTAATTTAACTATGTGCAAAATAATGAGCAAATCTATTAGTGTAAACTATTTTGGACATATATTACAAGTGAATTTCACTGTCTCCTGCCCGTCAGAGACTCTGAGTGAGGGGAGGTACTTGGAGCTCTGACTCCATTTCCACAGCACTGGCCCTTGAACTGGTCTGGTCTCATGAATCCCAGTCTCATGCTGAAAGGTTCCCCAGACTGGGAAAAGTCCCCAGTATTATTACTGTTCTGAGTCTAACAATACATGCAGCATTGCCTTCTTGGAGTACTTTTCCCAAGCATTCCTTTGTACAAAAACAAGTCCAGGTGCCTCAGTGTCTTTGCATGATAGTCAGTTCCCAAACCATTACAGTTATCTTCCAACCAAAGCAGGCTGCTTTTACACTCAGCCTTTCTTTCATGTATTTTCCTTCTATTGTTTATTGCCATTTCCAATGTCCATACTGGGGTAGCACAGTGGCTCAGTGGTTAGCACTGCTGCCTCACAGCGCCAGGAACCCAGGTTCTATTTTAGCCCTGGGTGACAGCGTGGAGTCTGTACATTGTCCCAGTGGGTTTCCTCTGGGTGCTCTGGTTTCCTCCCACAGTCCAAAACTGTGTAGATTAGGTGGATTGTCTGTGCTAAATTGTCCTGCAGTGTCAATAGACAATAGACAATAGGTGCAGGTGTAGGCCATTCTGCCCTTCAAGCCTGCACCACCATTCAATATGATCATGGCTGCCTTATCTCCATAACCCTTGATTCCACTATCCTTGAGAGCTCTATCCAACTCTTTCTTAAATGAATCCAGAGACTGGGCCTCCACTGCCCTCTGGGGCAGAGCATTCCACACAGCCACCACTCTCTGGGTGAAGAAGTTTCTCCTCATCTCTGTCCTAAATGGTCTACCCCGTATTTTTAAGCTGTGTCCTCTGGTTCGGCACTCACCCATCAGCAGAAACATGTTTCCTGCCTCCAGAGTGTCCAATCCTTTAATAATCTTATATGTCTCAATCAGATCCCCTCTCAGTCTTCTAAACTCAAGGGTATACAAGCCCAGTCGCTCCAGTCTTTCAGACTAAGGTAGTCCCGCCATTCCAGGAATTGACATCGTGAACCTACGCTGGATGTGGGGAGGCCAGAGGCCCCTCCCACCCCAGTAATGATCTCCTCCAACCTCTCCCAGCAGGCGAAGGGCATTAGCCACAGTAAATGCAGGGATAGGGTGGGGGGAGTTGGGTCTGGGTAGAATGCTCAGTGCAGACTCAATGGGCCAAGTGGCTTCTTCCTGCACTGTAGGGATTCCATTCTCTGGTGAACTCTTCACAATCTGGTTTGGACATATCAGTTTTAAGCCTAACACTACAGTCCCTGGTTGCTTGATTTTACAGAGCACAATCCCCTTCTGACAGAGCCGAGTCAAGTTCTCCCAGCCACCACTGGTATTTCTCATGAAACGTGCAGATTTAGCTAAGCAGCTGCCATACTGGCTGCAGGCTGCATTCCAGGGGGATTACTGTCGCCGGGTTGAGGAAATGACAGAGCTTCTGAGCTAAAAGCAATAAGCATCTCGTCTTGCAAAAGGCATGCACCTAGGCATTCGAGTGTGCAACCAAACTCCGAACAAACGCCATTTACATGTCTCCTGGCTGCACCACCATGGTAGGGCAGATATCAAACAACGATGAATCAGAACACAGAAAGGAAGGAGAGGATTTGGTGGCGCAGTGCAGTGAGAACAACTTCTCTCTCAATGTCGGCAAAACTAAAGAACTGATCATTGACTTCGGGAAGAGGAGAGGAGAACACACCCCCATCTACATCAACAGAGCTGGGGTGGAGAGGGTGGAGACTGTCTGGTACGGCAACTGCTCTGCCCAGGACCGTAAAGAACCACAGAAAGTTGTGTGCACAGCCCAGACCATCACAGAAGCCAACCTCCCATCCAAGGACTCCATTTACACTTTTTGTTGGCGTTCTGAGGCTGCCAACATCATCAGAGGCCCATCCCACCCCGGTAATGATCTCCTCCAACCTCTCCCATCAGGCAGAAGATACAGAAACTTGAACATAGACACACACACAGACACACACAGACAGACACACACACACAGACAGACACACACACACACAGACAGACACACACACACACGCACACACACAGACAGACAGACAGACACACACACGCACACACAGACACACACACAGACACACACATAGACAGACAGACACACACACACACATAGACAGACAGACACACACACACACACGCACACACAGACACAAACACAGACAGACACACACACACACCAACAGGTTCAAGAACAGCTTCTTCCCAGCCATTATTAGACCGAGAAATGGATTAATGTTAATTTTGTTAATATTGATCTTGCTCTGTGCACCTCCTGTGCTGTGTAGTCTGTATGTCTTACTCTGTCCAAACACCCTATGGTCTATGGGTGGCACAGTGGCACAGTGGTTAGCACTGCTGCCTCACAGCACCAGAGAATCAATTCCTGCCTCAGGCAACTGTCTGCGTGGGTTTCCTCCGGGTGCTCCGGTTTCCTCCCACAGTCCAAAAATGTGCAGGTTAGGTGAATTGGCCACGCTGAATTGCCCGTAAAGTTAGGTGAAGGGGTAAATGTAGGGGAATGGGACTGGGTGGGTTGTGGGTCGGTTTGGACTAGTTGGGCCGAAGGGCCTGTTTCCACACTGTAATCTAATCTGTATGTCCTTGATTGCTATGATCTGCCTGTACTGCTCGGCAATACAAGGCTTTTCACTGTACCTACAAACATGTGACTACAATACATCAATTCAAATAAAAATCGCGAATTATGTCTTTCCCAAAGTCTTAACATTCCACTGAGTAAGAGTTTGCAGATAGAACTAGCTTGAGAGATTCAATAATAGATTGGAAGTTATCCTGCCACACACACGGTCCTTCTGAAGCAGATCTTGAAGTGGAGCCACCTTTTCCACCAAGCTGGGATTGTACAGCAAGAGCAAGTTGAAAATTGCAGTGAAGGCATCAGCATTGAAGAAAAGTCATACCAGACTTGAACCGATAATTTTATTAATCTCTCCACAGACGCTGCCAAACCTGCTGAGTTTCTCCAGCGTTCTGTGTGTTTGTTGCAGATTTACCGCATCCACAGTGTTTTGTTTTTATCTGGAAGTGAGTGATCCTGGTCATGGATAGGTAGCCTCAAACACTGAGCTTTTCATCCTTTTATCCTGTGTGAGTGTTTGGTTAAGGAGGGTGTTCTGATTTGCTTTGATTTGTTGTTGTCACATGTACCCAGGTACAGTGTAAACTTTAGTTTTGCGTGCAGTACACACAGAGCATACTATACAAGATGCATTAAGGTAATAGAACAGAGTGAGGAATACAATACTACAGCTGCAGAGAATGTGCACAAAGAGTGAGATCAACATTAAATTTAAAATTTGATGGTATTCATGAAGGCGAAGCATTATGATAGTTGCTGTATTAACAGCACCTGACATCCTGATGTTTAGAGAATGAAGCAATTCCTCATCTCGGGCGAGGTGTTATTTTTGACTTAATCCAAAGGTGATGCGAGTCTACAACTGTTGTATTACAAATGTTGCAATACATGGTGCACTTGCTCCACTGTGGACCTTGGAATGTTAAAAGGCTTGCTGCATATACTTCCAAATTTTTTCTAACATTTTTCAACAGTGCACTTGTGAATTTCAGTTATTTAATTTTCAGTGTCCGTTTTGAATTTGTGTAACTTTATCCATAGTTTCAGATAACAGGGTTTAGTTTGGAACCGCTACAGTGACCCTTGGAATGAAAAGCATGCACAACTGGTGGTACCCAGTTCCCGATTGTAAAAGTCTATTTTTGACCAGATAAGTTCTGTGGTAGCTCAAAACCCAACTGTTCCAGCAAAAATGATGTGCAGATTATTTTAACTCCCAGAACCATTGAAAACCTTTGGCTGATTTAGCGCAGAATATTACGGTAATTAAACCACAGGCTGTGAAAGAAAGAATGCAGCAAGCTGATTTTGGGAGGAATAGCAGAAATATTTACCTCAATCAAAGGTAGAAGACTAGAGGCCAGAATCCTGGAAACATTGCACAAAGAATTAGATCCCACAATGTGATTATTTTAATGTTGGCTGAAGTGATCAAAGAAGATAGGTGAAATGTCTCTGTTAATTATGTGAACTGGGAGGAAGACACAGACTCCTAAATAGTAAAATAAAAGGAAGATACTTCAGACACCAGAAATCTGAAATAAAAGCAAAGGGCTGCAAACACTCAGATGGGAATCTGGAACTCACATCGTATAAGGGTGGTCACAGAGAACCCCTCATTATATTTAAGAAGTATTTAGATGTACACTTGCAATGCCAAGGCATATAAGAACACGGAATGTAGAACAACATAGCACAGGAAGAGGCCCTTCAGCCCATCATGTCTGTGTTGGTCATGTTGTCATTCTTAACTAATTGCGGCTGGCTGTACTGGGTCTGTATCCCTCTGTTCCCTGCCTGTTGCTGTGTCTGCCTAATCCCTCTTAAACATTGCTTTCATATCTGCTTCTATCACTTCCTTGAGCAGTGCATTCCAGGTGCCTACTACCTGATCTTGCCATCCTTACCCTCCATCCTCACAGGAACCTTCTGTACCTGAACTCTGATCAGCTGGTCTCTAAAAGACTGCCACAAGTTAAATGTGAATGCACCCTCAAATCTCTCCAGTTCCTGCCTAACACTGTTGTAATTAGCCTTTTCCCCAGTTTAATATTTTCATCCAAGGACCAGTCTTAGCCTTATCCATAACTATTTCAAAAGATACGGAATTATGATTAGATTCCCTACAGTGTGGAAACGGACCATCTGGCCCAATAAGCCCACACTGACCCTTCTAAGAGTAACCCACATAGACCCATTTCCCTCTGACTAATGCGCCTAACACTGCAGGCAATTTAGCATGGCTCATCCATCTGACCTGCACATCAGTGGATTGTGAGAAGAAACCAGAGCACACCCATGCAGACACAGGGCGAATATGTAAACTCCACATAGACAGTCATCCAAGGTGGGAATCGAACCCAGGTCCTTGGCACCGTGAGGCAGCAGTGCTAACCACTGAACCCGGATTATGATCATTGTTCTCAACGTGCTCTCCCACTGAAACTTCAATCACCAGGCATGGACCATTCCCTAACACAAGGTCTTACATGGCCCCTTTACTGATTGGACTGTCTATATTTTGTTTCAAGAAACCCTCCTGGATGCAACTAACAAATTCTGCCCCATCTTAGCCCCTGGAACTGAGAGAATCCCAGTAAATATTGGGGAGTTAAAAGCACCCACTACAACCTTAATATTTTGATGTGTTTCAATGATCTACTTTCATATTTGTTCTTTTATCTCCAGCTGGCAATTGGAAATTTCTACGGTATATAACCCAATCATAGTCAGTGAGCCTTTCTTACTTATGAGCTTTATTGGCCAAGTACTGGAGATTGAGATTAGAATAATGAGGTGCATGTTTTTGATTGGCACAGACACGAGAGGCTGAAGGGTCTTTCTCAGTGTTGTTGACCTTTATGATTCAGCAGGTCTAGCAGTATCCTTGAAGAGAGGGAGACATTCCTCTCCCTGGAGCTGGTGAGAGAGGTGTCAAGAGAGGGAAGTAAGGGGATGAGTTGATCCTGGGGACAACCCATTCTCCATCACCACTGCAATTAAGTGCTGGTCAAGGTGGGGACTTTCTCAACTTGACAGCAATTAAGGAGCTCAGATGTCAATTGAAGGCCACCTAAGTTCTTCAACCTGCCACCTCCCTGATCATTTGCCTTCAAAGCGGTTAAGAAAGGTGGCTAGTTTCCCAATGGGAAAAAACATTGCCATCCTGCCTACCAGGTGAGAGGGTGGTATTTGCTCTAAATTACCGGCAGTTGGATCACAGATGTGGAGCAAGGTGTTGACCTCTGCAAGCTACCCGAGTTTCCAAATTCTGACCCCTCACTCTGCCACAAGGAGATAAGGTTGCTTCGTGGTCTTGTTAGATCATGGGAGTTGGATCTCCCAAACGGTAATCCAGTTGTTGGCAGATGGTCTTTACCATGCGGAGGATGTTGGCCTCTGATTGGCTGGGCAGCTCCTGCAGATCGCCAGTATTGAGGTCTGGGATTGGGCAAGACACTTGCCCCTGCTCTGCCTCTCGGCTGACTGGCAGTGAGATTGGGAGAGCTATCTTGCTAGTGACGTTGGTTTGTTTGTTATTAATTATCCTGATCAAACCCACACTCAGAAAATATGTGGGAATCCTCTCGCCAAAAGTTAACATTTCAAATCTGACTCTTCTTCATAAAAAATGGCAGTAGTGTCATGTTAATGTCACTGGATTAATAACTCAGAAACCCAGTCTAACATTCAGGGTATATGGGTTCAAATCTCACTATGGTAGATGGTGAAATTTGAATTCAGCAACAACCTGGAATAAAGAGCTCGTCTTTTAGTGATCAAGTAACCACTGTGAATTGTTGTCAGAAACCTGCCTGGTTCAATAATGTCCTTCAGGGAAGGAAACAAGCCTTACACTGTCCTACATGTGAGTCCAGATTCACAGCAGTGTGGGCGTAAGTTTGCTCGCTGAGCTGGAAGGTTTGTTTTCAGACGTTTCGTCACCATACTAGGTGACATTATCAGTGAGCCTCCGGATGAAGCACTGGTGGTATGACCCGCTTTCTATTTATGTGTTTAGGTTTCCTTAGGTTGGTGATGTCATTTCCTGTTCTTTGTCTCAGAAGGTGGTAAATAGGGTCTAAGTCAATGTCTTTATTGATAGAGTTCTGGTTGGAATGCCATACTTCTAGGAATTCTCTATTTGGCTTGTTGTAGGATGGATGTGTTGTCCCAGTCGAAGTGGTGTCCTTCCTTATCTGTACGTAAGGATACTAGTGAGAGTAGTTCATGTGGTTAGTTGATGTTCGTCCACCCTGGTGGCTAGTTTTCTGTCTGTTTGTTCAATGTAGTGTTTGTTACAATTCCTGCTCAGCATTTTGTAAATGGCATTAGTTTTGCTTGTTTTAGTGATTGGTGGGTTTGTGGACTACCATGACGCCAAGAAGTCTGAGGTCGTCCGGCAGTAATTTTTGAGGTCTCTTAGATGCCCAAACATGCTCACAGCAGTGTGGTTGACTTTTAACTCTACATTAGGAGTGGGCAATAAATACTGGTCTAACCCAGTGATGCTCACATCCCATGAATGAATGAAGAAAATCCACCTCTTTGACATCCTCCAGCAGAGGGCCTCAAAGGTACATAATGTGGAAATGTAACACAACTTTTTCGGATGAAGGGCATTGTCTGGAGTAATCACAAATCACAATCTCAGCATCACAATTTGTAATATTATATAAAACTTGCCATTCAAAATAATGTACATGTATGTTATTTGTGTTGTTAAGAAGAGAGAATTCTTTTTAAAAGCATTTTTTTGATAGTAATTCCAGTAACAGAACCGACTAGACAAACTGGAGATTAAATAAGTGTGATTTTGCTAACTGTAGTTTATGCCAACTGAACTCCTTTTGATGCGGTCAGATAACTTTAATTATCTTGCTCTGACACGTACTTGGGACTTTTATCCAGCTCTTCTGGGTTGGCAGTGGGAACATTAGCACTGCACCACAAAAACCTTCCCACTTTGATGTAGTTAAGGATTGCTTGGTTAGAACATACACAGCTCACATCCAGCATAAACAGCAATTAGTGAAATCAACAGTCACACCCCATTTTGATTGTTAACAGGCTCCAAGCAGATTATTATTTGTTTTTATAAAAGGTTCCCATAAATATTTGAGCCTGCTGCTTTTCAATCCTATTGTAGTGTGCTCACCTGAACAGGACATTCCCTAAGAATAGTTAACAGGTTTGTACAAGGCCAGCATGGTTCTTTCTGGTCAGTGAGATCTGCCGAAAGGCGGCTCCGTAGCTGACTGTCTGCTGATAATTCAACTTCAGGGGCTATCGTATAGAGTCATAGAGATGTACAGCATGGAAACAGACCCTTCCGTCCAACTTTGGTCTATGCTGACCAGATATCCTAAATGAATCTAGTCTCATTTGCCAGCATTTGGCCCATATTCCTGTAAACCCTTCCTATTCATTTACCGATGCTGAAGCCTTTTAAATGTTGTAATTGTACTAGCCTATTCTGACAGTTCTTTTACTGTCAGTGGTGGTTTGCCTTCTGCTCTGAGGGGCAGGGAGAGGAGGCAGGTCCTGAGACTACCTCAGCTGGAGTGGGAATTGACCCCGCGCAGTTAGTGTTATTCTGATACTTCATCTACAGTGCCGTTCCCAGGTGAGGTTTTAATTGTATGTGAGGTGCTTGCAGATTGCAGGGAGTGCCTCTGCTCTAAGAGGACTGGGTAGCAATATTTAACATCTTGTTTCCTTGGTTGAGTTTCTTTCCTCTTATCATAGGGGTAGCACAGTGGCTCAATGGTCAACCACTGTTGCCTCACAGCACCAGGGACCTGGATCTAATTCCTGTATTACTGTGGAAAAGGACATAGAAGATATAGAATGTAGGGAAATAGATGGTGACATCTTGAAAAATGTCCATATTACAGAGGAGGAAGTGCTGGATGTCTTGAAACGCATAAAGGTGGATAAATCCCCAGGACCTGATTGGGTGTGCCCTAGAACTCTGCGGGAAGCTTGAGAAGTGATTGCTGGGCCTCTTACTGAGATATTTGTATCATCGATAGTCACAGGTGAGGTGCCGGAAGACTGGAGGTTGGCTAACGTGGTGCCACTGTTTAAGAAGGGTGGTAAGAGCAAGCCAAACTATAGACCGGTGAGCCTGATCTTGGTGGTGGGCAAGTTGCTGGAGGAAATCCTGAGGGACAGGATGTACATGTATTTGGAAAGACAAGGACTGATTCGGAATAGTCAACATGGCTTTATGCATCGGAAATCATGTCTCACAAACTTGATTGAGTTTTTTGAGGAAGTAACAAAGAGGATTGATGAGGGCAGAGAAGTAGATGTGATCATTCTGGACCTCAGTAAGGCGTTTGACAAGGTTCCCCATGGGAGACTGGTTCACAAGGTTAGATATCACGGAATACAGGGAGAACTAGCCATTTAAATACAGAACTGGCTCAAAGGTAGAAGACAGGATGGTGATAGAGGATTGTTTTCCAGACTGGAGGCATGTAACCAATGGAGTGCCACAGGGATTGGTGCAGGGTCCACTACTTTTCATCATTTATATAAATGATTTGGATGTGAGCATAAGAGGTACAGTTAGTAAGTTTGCAGATGGCACCAAAATTGGAGGTGTAGTGGACAACGAAGAAGGTTACCTCAGATTACAACAGGATCTGGACCAGATGGGCCAATGGACTGAGAAGTGGCAGATGGAGTTTAATTTAGATAAATGAGAGGTGTTGCATTTTGAGAAAGCAAATCTTAGCATGACTTATACACTTAATGATAAGGCCCTAGGGAGTGTTGCTGAACAAATAGACCTTGGAGTTCAGGTTCACAGCTCCTTGAAAGTGGAATCGCAGGTAGATAGGACAGTGAAGAAGGCGTTTGATATGCTTTCTTTTATTGGTCAGAGTATTGAGTACAGGAGTTGGGAGATCATGTTGCGGCTGTACAGGACATTGGTTAGGTCACTGGTGGAATATTGCATGCAATTCTAGTCTCCTTCCTATCGGAAAGATGTTGTGAAACTTGAAAGGATTCAGAAAAGATTTACAAGGATGTTGCCAGGGTTGGAGGATTTGAGCTGAACAGGCTGGGGCTGTTTTTCCTGGAATGTTAGAGGTTGTGGGGTGACCTTATAGAGGGGCATGGATAGGATAAATAGACAAAGTCTTTTCCCTGGGGTGGGAGAGTCCAGAACTAGAGGGCATAGGTTTAGGGTGAGGGGGGGGGGATATAAAAGAGACCTAAGGGGCAACTTTTTCACGCAGAGGGTTGTACATGTATGGAATGAGCTGCCAGAGGAAGTGGTGGAGCCTGGTACAATTGCACCATTTAAAAGGCATTTGGATGGGTATATGAGTCGGAAGGGTTCAGAGGGATATGGGCCAGGTGCTGGCAGATGGGACTAGATTGGGTTGGGATATCTGGTCGGCATGGACGGGTTGGACCGAAGGGTCTGTTTCTGTGCTAGACATCTCTATGACTCCAAGGCTCTATGACTGTGTGGAGTTTGCACATTCTCCCTGTGTCTGTGAGGGTTTCCTCTGGGTGCTCTGGTTTCCTCCCACATTCCAAAGCTGTGCAGGTCAGGTGAATTGGTCATGCTAAATTGCCGAAGTGTTAGGTAGATTAGTCAGAGGGAAATGGGTTTTGGTGGATTACTCTTCGGAGGGTCGGTGTGAAGTTTTTGGACTGAAGGGCCTGTTTCCACACTGTAGGGAGTCTAATCTAAAATCTAATCATAGACTCTTGTGATTTGCATAAGGGCATAGGAATTACAAGGTGCTAAGAAATTCATTCAAGTTCACCGTATAGCTCCCTGATGGTTGCATGATATAACAATAATGGACTTAAAGTTATGGAGATGTACAGCACAGAAACAGACCCTTCAGTCCAACTCATCCATACTGACCAGATTAATCTGATCCCATTTGCCAGCACTTGGCTCATATCCCTCTAAACCCTTCCTATCCATGTATCCATCCAGATGCCTTTTAAATGTTAGAAGTCACACAACACCAGGTTATAGTCCAACAGGTTTGTTTGAAATCACAAGCTTTTGAAATGCTCCCTTTTGTCAAGTGAAGCCTTTTAAATGTTGTAATTGTACCAGCCTCCACCACTTCCTCTGGCAGCTCATTCCATACATGTACCACCCTCTCTGTGAAAACGTTGTCCCTTTGGTCTCTTTTAAACCTTTCCCCTCTCACCTTAAACCTATGCTCTCTAGTTTTGTACTCTGCTACCCTGCTAATGACTATTCACAATAAGCAATGCCTCTGAATTTACATCCCAGTCGGCACTGGCATGTGTGGTGCAGTGGTACTGTCCCTACCTCTTGAGCCAGCAGGTCTGGGTTCAAATCCTGCCTACTGCAGAGGATGTAGTAACATATCTGAGCAGGTTGACTGGAAAATATTAATAACAGAGGCAGACATGAGTGCTGGTGTAGCAAGGTCACAGATTGCTTGAAAAAACACGCTGTGCTTATGTTTCAACAATGCTCAATTGCTGCTGGACTCTCAACTTGGACTGGTGACTAGTTCCACGCTGGAAAAATGTACGAATGAGAAAAGAGTTGGTCTTTCAATACTAATAAAGAAAAACTCAGAAGAAAAATGGTCCATGTAAAGAAATAAAATTTATGTTTTAAACTTCACGTTACTGGCTGCAGGTATGTTTTAGGTGGTGTGAGAGACAACGTGGTGTCAGATACTTTCCTGAGGTGGTCCCTCAAAGTTTTACCAAATTTCAAGAAAGAACATCCTGAATTTTGATAGCATCCTTCTCGAACTCAGGCTATCCCAAAGGGCTCTAAAGCTGAGAAAGTACTTTCTTTTGGAATGTGTAGGCCCTGTGGTTGGAGGTCCTGAGCCAGGGGCTTTCAGGTCAAGCCACACTCCAGGACTTGATGGTCAAGCGAGTTACACTTACAATGTGGTCAAATGGATTGAAGATTAACTTAACACGTCTTTCCAGACATGCCAACAGCAGGCAGTGAGAGAGATTCCCAGTTGGCTGTGAAATGGAAAGCAGTTGGAACCTTGCCAGTCACTATCTGTTTCTCCAGGCTATAACATGCATGTATGGGGGACAAAATGACTGAGTGGTATTATCACTAGATGATTAATCCAGGAGCTTAGTTAATGCTCTGGGGACCCACGTTCGAGTCCCACAATGGCAGCTGGGATGTTTAAAAAAAGTCTGGAATTGAGGATCTACTGATGACCCATGAAACCATTGACATATCTGAGTCACTGATCCTTTCAGGGAAGGAAATCTGCCGTCCTTACCCGGTCTGGTTTACATGTGATTCCAGACCCACAGCAATGTGGTTGACTGAGTCGATAAAGTGCTAGCAAAAGCTGAGAAGGTCTTGTAAGAGCAGTAGAGTCGATGTTTCTGGCAGGAGCTTTCTGCAGGTTTCCGGTGACACAGTGGTTAGCACTGCTGCCTCACAGCGCCAGAGACCCGGGTTCAATTCCCGCCTCAGGCGACTGACTGTGTGGAATTTGCACGTTCTCCCCGTGTCTGCGTGGGTTTCCTCCGGGTGCTCCGGTTTCCTCCTACAGTCCAAAGATGTGCAGGTCAGGTGAATTGGCCATGCTAAATTGCCCGTAGTCTTAGGTAAGGGGTAAATGTAGGGGTATGGGTGGGTTACGCTTTGGCGGGTCGGTGTGGACTTGTTGGGCCGAAGGGCCTGTTTCCACACTGTAATGTAATCTAATCTAATCTAAAAAAAACTCCACTCCTTGCAGGATTTCTTGTCTCAGTTTGTCAGATGGTCGTATGGCTCACAACAGTGCCAACAACGCAGGGTCCGAACTCAGTTACAATGGGGGTGGATTTGGAACCTATGCTCCCCTTGCCTTACCCAGGATGGAGATTGTGAAATTGTGTGTCAGATCTGCCTTTGGGTCGAGGCCTGAAGAAAACGACACTGTTTGAGTCTGCGTAATACTGCAGCCAATTTACATGTAGCAAGGTCCAACAAATGGCAACGTGAGATAACATTCAGGTCTGAACGTTAGTGAGATTGGCTGAGATGAGGATTGACCTGGATACTGGAAACTCCAGTGTTCATCTTTAAATAAAGTGATGGAATCTTTGATAGTTAGCTGAATCTTAAAGCAGATGACCTTCTTGCTTTAACAAAGGGCAGTGTGAGAGGTGTATGCTGTGGTGGATTTCAAATGATTTGAGCAGATATAAACATTGGCTGTGCCTGGAGGACCATCAACTCTTTGGTCTGCCTGAAGCCTACTGGTCTTCCAGAACAAGGAGTTGACCTTGACTGAGAATTATGACAAAATGAGGACTGCAAATGCTGGAGATCAGAGTCGGGAGTGTGGTACTGGGAAAGCACAGCAGGTCAGGCAGCATCTGAGGAGTAGGATAACAATGTTTTGGGCAAAAGCCCTTCATCAGGAATGAGGCTTGTGAGCCAAGGGGATAGTGAGATAAATGAGAAGAGGGTGGGAGTGGGGCTGGGGGGAAGGTAGCTGAGAGTGCAACAGGTGCCTTCCCTCAGCCCAATCCCCCTCCCATTTATCTCTCTACCCCCTTGGCTCACAGCCTCATTCCTGATGAAGGGCTTTCATCCGAAACATTGATTCACCTGCTCCTCGGCTGCTGCCTGTCTTGACTCAGTGTTGCAGACTGACACATTCCAATGTCCAGGACTACATGCTGAGGAACACATTAAAGCTGCTGCCAAGGCACAGTGAGGAAAGACCACTGTTTAAGGTTAAATGGGGGGCTGTTCAGTTTTTGGATCCTCCCAGTGCCTCAAATATATCTAAATAAAGACTTGTGAAAGTAAGAGCTGCCTAGGGTCTGTTAGCTGGATAGAATCAAAGTGTAGTGTTTGTCTGTTTCTTTATGTGCTATTGTACAGAACCGACTGCTTCACTGGCCACATATATAGTTTTTTTTAAAATGTATAAATATACTTTTGAAATAAAGAAAAGGTACATTCATTCTTTGTGGTGCTGCCATGTCCTGGATAGAATGATTTTCATGTTAATTGTCCTTGGCACTTTTATCTAATCCCTTCTGAGGCCCATTTGTGAAGAATTCCTCTTTTCTGGCATTCGCCTGTTTGAGCAGTGGCTCCATCATTGAAGTGGGAAGCCCTTTCCTTAGTCATAGAGTCATAGAGTCATAGAGATGTACAGCACAGAAACAGACCCTTCGATCCAACCCGTCCATGCCGACCAGATATCCCAACCCAATCTAGTCCCACCTGCCAGCACCCGGCCCATATCCCTCCAAACCATCCCTATTCACATACCCATCCAGACGTCTTTTAAATATTGCAATTGTATCAGCCTCCACCACTTCCGTTGGCAGCTCATTCCATGCGTGCACCACCCTCTGAGTAAAAAAGCTGCCCCTTCGGTCTTTTTATATCTTTCCCCTCTCACCCTAAACCAATGCCCTCTAGTTCTGGACTCCCCCACCCCAGGGAAAAGACTTTGTCTATTTATCCTATCCATGCCCCTCATAATTTTGTAAATCTCTGTGTGGTGTGACAGTTGACCCCCTCCCCACCCTGTGATTCAAAATGGTTATCCAGAAGCTAATAAACGGGAGTAGGCCATTCGGTCCTTTAAGCCTGTTCTATCATTTAATAAGATCATGGCTGATCTCAATTGCGATATACACTCGAGTAATAGTCAACCTTATGTAAAAGTTGACCCTCTATTTTTGGCCAAATAACCTGGACTTTTCCATATATCTTGTGTAAAAGTGGACCCTAGTTCTTCAGAGGTAACAGATGGTTTATGAGTCAGTGTGCCGGCCGTCACATTCTGCTCCATTTTCCAGTCTGCTGGTTGTTCTGCTCCGCTCCTAGCCTTCCTGTCTGCTGGCTGTTGAGTTCCAGCCCGAGTTTTCAGAATTACCATATATCATGATTTTTTTCTTCTTGTCTTTTCAGTAAAGTTTCTGTTGCTGTGGTAAGGATAGTACCTGTTATAAGCAGAAAGGTGTCTGCAGGCATGTAGTTTCTTGGGAACACTATTTAACCCTTTGCCGTCGCTGCACTTGAGATTGTCAGCAATGCTACAGAGACCAATTCAGTGTGAGAGCTGCTGAGGTCACACTCGAGTCAGAGAGATGATAGGCATTCACTATTCTTTCACACTTGCCTATTTATTTTGAAAAGGCATGAATAGAAACTGCTGCACTTGCCCCAAAACACAGGGCTGTCCTCTTCTTAACTATCCACGCATTTTTCTGGTCACTGTCCTGATCCTCTGGGAAATGTCTTTCAACAGTTTGCAATCTTTCTGAAAATCATTACTTGTTGCAAACTGGTTTCTGGCTACAGCGAACAATCCTCGCTTTGAAACTGACTTACAGGGATATCACCACCACCAACATGCCTTGTGAAATACCAGACAGTGTACTCTCCTCAATTACTCATTGTTCAAGCATCTAAGGAGCAACCTTATCACTTCTACTGTCACAATGTCTTATCAAATCAGAGCCTGCCCACCTCCAATTCAATGTTCAAACAACAATTAGGTATAAGCTCATACTATCGGTCTGTCTTTTTAATTCACATAACAACTCTAGTCGATGACAGAAAATAATATGGTCGAGAAGTCACTTCATTCATTATTGACAAAACATTAAGCTTAATAGCACAAACAAATCTCAAGTCCCAAACTGTGTATGTGGATATTACTGAGGGCCTAGATAGATGATTTGTGCCACAGGACCTAGAAGGCAGGATCACACTTTCTTTCTATATTATGTAACAAAATTGCTTCTTGTTACACCCGATCTTTTATTATCTATTTCCTGGTGGATGTTGCCTTCTCAATTGCCATTTGGCTACTCAGTTGTTTGAACAGATTGCCAAATACAGATAGCTTTGTTGTAACTAACCTTCCAGGTATACTTTACAACAACGCATTCTTGTATTTTCCTATATTCTGCTGCATGGAAAAACCTTGGTTTCAAAAGCTCATGTGTCAATAGTGCTATTGAGAGGAAGATAATACGTTTTGACAACACAGTTCTGTTTGCACTACTGCCTTGCCTTTGCTGGAAATGAAAAGCAATTTAAAAACCTATAGATATTCCTCCAATATCTCCTCTTCATCTATCTGCCTCTGGCCAAAAGAACTCCCTAAGGGAAGGACCAGCGGCTGTTTGATATATCAATGGACTACATAGAGGGATAGGGGAATACAATTCAAACGGAATCCGAGACTCACCTAGTAACATCCCCAAAAGCAAACTCTGATGATGAAAATCAAAGATCAACCTGAGCAACTCTGACTGAAGAAGATTAAAAAGCACACACAACATCAGGTTATAGTCCAATAGGTATATTTGGAAGCACTAGCTTTCAGAGCGCTGCTCCTTCATCAGTTGGTTGTGGATTATAAGATCGTAAGACACAGAATTTTTAGCAAAAGTTTATAGTGTGATGTAACTGAAATTATATATTGAAAAAGATCTGGATTGTTTGTTAAGTCTCTCATCTTTTAGAATGACCATGTTGGATTCAGTTCTTTCATACGTAAATCACAGACATTTTAAAAAAATGTACATTCTCAAGTGAACATTAACAATTGGTGTCATGTCGGCCCAGATAATGCATTGAAGGTGCCCTCTGTGAGGCTGTCTGGGCCACAATGGTCAGGCTGATTCTAATCTAAAAAACAGATTTACAGAATCTCACATGGATTCATGCAGCTTTTGAGCAAAGTAAAATGCAACTCTGCAAGTACAAATTCACCCCATAAACGTATATGTGCGTGTGTGTTGGGGGGGTGTTTATGAGAGTGTGTATGTGCATGAGTGTGTGTGTAAAAGGGTAGAAGTCTGTGAAAGGGTGCATGTGTGAGTGTGGGAGTGTATGTGTGAGCATATGAGACACGGTCTGCATGGGTGAGTGTGTCTCTAGGTGTGTGTGTATGTCTGTGTCTGTGTAGCGAGTAGCGCAATGGGGTCACCTGCACTGTGACATGAACCCAAGATCCCTGTTGAGGCCATTCCCATAGGTACCAAACTTGGCTATCAGCCTCTGCTCAGCCATTTTTTGTTGTTGCCTGTCCCAAAGTCTGCCTTGGAGGATGGTCACCTGAAAGTCCGAGGTCGAATGTCTCGGACTGCTGAAGTGTTCTCTGACTGGGAGGGAACACTCTTGTCTGTTGATTGTTGTGTGGTGCCCATTCATCCGTGTCCGTAGCTTCTGCTTGGTCTCGTCAATGCACCATGCCTCAGGGCATCCTTGCCTGAAGTGTATGAGATAGACAATGTTGGCTGAGTCACATGAGTACCTGGCACGTACATGGTGGGAGGTATTCCCATGTGTAATGGTGGTATCCATGTCCACATTCTGACACGTCTTGCAGCACCTACCGTGACAGGGTTGTATGGAGTTGTCTTGAAATCTGGGCAGTTTGCTGCGGACAATGATCTGTTTGAGGTTTGGCGGTTGTTTAAAGACGAGAAGTGAAGGTGTGGGGAAGGTCTTGGTGAAGTACTCATCCTCATTGATACCGTGTTGCAGGCTGCGAAGAACATGGCATAATTTCTCAGCTCCTGGGATGTACTGTGAAGAGTACCCTGTCGGTCGCAGCACGTGTCTGTCTCCTGAGGAGGTCATTCTCGCTGTGGCACGTCGGAACTGGCGGTTGATGAGTTAAGCATCGTACCCCGTTCTTATGAGGGCATCCTTGAGTACTTCCAGGTGCCCGTTGTGTTCCTCCTCATCTGAACAGATCCTGTGTACACGTAGGGCTTGTCCACAGGTGATGGCTGTTTTAATATGTTTCAGGTGGAAGCTGGAGAAGTGTAACATCTAAAGGTTATCCGTGGGTTTGCGGTAGAGTGAGGTGCTGAGGTGTCCATCTTTGATGGAGATGCACGTGTCCAAGAATGACACAGATAGTCGAGAGTAGTCCATGGGGAGTTTGATGGTGGGATGAAACTTGTTGGTATCACTGTGTAGTTGTTTCAGTGACTCCTCGCCATGGGTCCAGAGGAAGAAAATGTCGTCAATGTACCTGGTATATAATGTTGGTTGGAGGTCCTGCATAGAGAAGAAGTCTTATTCAAACCTGTGCCTGAAGACGTTGGCATATTGGGGTGCAAATGTGGTCCCATGGCTGTTCTGTGTGTCTGGATAAGAACTGGTTGTCAAAGGTGAAGACGTTGTGATTGAGGATAAAGCGGATGAGTTGTAGGATGGTGTTTGGAGACTGGCAGTTGTTGGTGTTGAGTACTGAGGCTGTTGCTGCGATGTGATTGTGGGGGATGCTGGTGTAGAGTGCTGAAACATCCATTGTGACGAGGAATGTGCCTGGTTCGACTGGTCTGTGGATGCTGGGTTTCTGTAAGAAATCTGTAGTGTCATGACAGAAGCTGGGGGTCCCCTATACAATGGGTTTCAAGATGCCTTTGACATAGCCAGCGTGGTTCTCACACAGAGTCCCATTGCCTGATACGATGGGCCTGATACTGGGGTGTGTTGGCTTTGTGTATCTTTGGAAGGCAGTAGAAGTCACCTACGTGAGAATTATGTGGGGTGAGGGCACATAGGGAACTCTGAAGGTCTGGATCCAAAGTCCTGAATCAGCGTGTTTAGTTTATGGGTGCGCTGTTTGGTCTGGTTGGCCGGTAGTTGCATGTAGCGTCCCTGGTTGTTCAGTTGTCGGTACACTTCCTTGTAGTAATCTGTTCTATTCTGAATGACAATGGCTCCTTCTTTATCTGCTGGTTTGATGACAATGTTGTGATTGCCTTTGAGAGCACGGATGGCATTGCGTTGTGAACGGGTGATGTTTTGCTCTACCTTGTGGGTACGGCTGATGAGTCTGGCATTTATATATTTCCTGACGATTTGAGTACACATGTCAGGCCCAGGGTGGTGGCCCTCTGGTCTCCAGCATCTGCAGTCCTCACTTTCTCCTTTTTGCCCTCTGGTGGGATCCAAGTTGACTCCTTCTTTGCTCGCTCCTCAACGGATCCCTGTGATGACTGTTCCGGTTCCTCGGTGGGTTCACTGGGATCACTGCTGGCATCTTGAAAGAATTCCCGGAGTCTCATTTGTCCGATGAATTCCTCTGTGTCTGCTGCAAGAACCATGGGGTCCATTTTGGTGGTGGGGCAGAAACCCACCTGCTAAGAACTTCAAATCTCTTCCAGTTGAAGGGTCTGGTCCCATAGATTGATGGCCGACTTCCCCGTGGTGATAATGTGCCAGGGTGCCAGGGTGGGCTTGGCTACTGCTGGTGGAGATGCCAAGTTTCTTCAGTTTCTTGTTCTTGATGTACATGTACGTGGTGTAGTTTTGTTGCCTTGCTTGTATGGCAATGCCCCATAACTGTACTGTTGTATCCTGAGCACAGGCTGAGTGTGTGGACTCCATCTGAATTTCCAGGTTGTGGCACCTGCTGTAGAGTTGGTGCACGAGATGACTGAGGAGTTTGCGAGAGGGGCGGTGGCAAAGTCTCTCTGCCTAGTCTGTGTTGTAGGTCGATTTGAGCGGGTTCGTGATCCATAATTCTTTTTGGATCTTTCCTTGTTTCCTGCATTTCTGTAGAAACTTGATTTCTGTGTTAAAATGTGTGATCTTCTTGGAGATCCTCGCCACTTTCGGGCAGCACGGTGGCACAGTGGTTAGCACTGCTGCCTCACAGCACCAGAGACCTGGGTTCAATTCCTGCCTCAGGCGACTGACTGTGTGGAGCTTGCACGTTCTCCCCGTGTCTGCATGGGTTTCCTCCGGGTGCTCCGGTTTCCTCCCACAGTCCAAAGATGTGCAGGTCAGGTGAATTGGCCATGCTAAATTGCCCGTAGTGTTAGGTAAGGGCTACATGTAGGGGTATGGGTGGGTTGCGCTTCGGCGGGGCGGTGTGGACTTGTTGGGCCGAAGGGCCTGTTTCCACACTGTAAGTAATCTAATCTAATCTAAACTTTAAGCCGGCAGTTAGTGGTGTCGATGATCATCATGATTTGGAGATGCCGGTGTTAGACTGGGTTACATCTCACTGTAAACTTTTGCTATAAATTCTATGTCTTACGATCTTATTCTCCACAACCACCTGATGAAGGAGCAGCGCTCCAAAAGCTAGTGCTTCCAAATAAACCTGTTGAATTATAACCTGGTGTTGTGAGATTTTTAATTTTGTACACCCCAGTCCAATATCGGCATCTCCAAATCATGACTGAAGAAGGGTGACTGGACCTGAAACATTGACTGTTTTTCTCAACTATTGGCACATGAGCTTTTGAAACTCAGGTTTTTCCTCACAGCAGAATAAAGGAAAATGTAGGAGTCAGACCACCTGCGCTTTTCCAGCAATTTATGTTTTTGTCTCTGACTGCAATGTTACTGGCTCTGTGCCTGAGAGATGCTGTCTTGTTAAAAATGTCATGTTACTATTGTACCAATTATACAACACATCAGAATTCCATTCCTCACCAAGATAACCCCCTCCCTAACTCATGCCAAAGATAATGAAGCTCAGGTACAGAATGATGAAAGCATACTTTCTCTCCAGTAATCTTGATAGAACCCCAGGATAGTACATTTAAACTTTAAATAACTCAATATCTCTGTCTTATGTTTCTCTGTGTTGATGGACCCAATCCTGGTATCTGTCAACATTGGCTATATTCCAGCCTCCTAGTGACAAATTGAAGAAAATATTGAGTTCAAAAATATGCCAGTCTTCCGATTAACATCATCGTTTTGAGGTTACTGAAGAGCAGACTGCAGGTTGTAATGACAGTGAGTGTTTTAAATAGAGCTGAGCTGGTTCCACTGGCTCTTGGTGGTGAGTCACACAATACTGATCAACATCTTGGGAATCAGCACTCCGATGTGCCCACCCATCATTTCACAAATTTTCTCATTGAGTTGCATTGAACAGGCTTCTATCTACCTTAAAGAAGGAAGAAATAATGTGCATTGATGTAACACCTTTCATGACAAGCGGGCATCCCAAAATTCTTTACAGCCAATTGATTACTTTTGAAGTGATGGTATACTGTTGCAATGTAAGAAATGCACAGCACTTGTGAACAGCAAGATCAAACAAATATCGATACCAAAAAGATCAGCTATGCTGTGTTTAATGTGATGGCGGAAGGATCTACATTGTGCAGGTCACCAGGGAGAAATTTCCTGCTCCTCTTCGAAATCATACTGTGGAATTTTTTACAGTCACCTCAAGACTGCAGGCTGGACTGTGACCTTAATCTTCACTCACATTCCCTCAAGTCTGGATAGGCTGGGACCTTTTACTCGCTGGAGTGTAAGAGGTTGAGCAGTAGGTTTATAAAATCATGAGGGGCAGCGATAAGGTGAATGACGGGCGTCTCTCTTTTCTGTAGGGTGGAGGATTTCAAGACGAGGGGCCATATTTTTACGGTAAGTGGAGAAAGATTCAAAAAAGACATGAGGAGCATTTTTTTTTCACAGAGTGTGGGTCGAATGTGGAATGAACGTCCACAGGAAATGCTGGATGTGGGTACAGTTAGGATGCTTAAAAGACATTTGGATAAATATATGAATAAGAAATGTTTAGAGGGATATGGGCCAGGTGCAGGCAGGTGGGACTAGTTTAGTTTGGGAACAAGGTCAGCATGGGCTGGTTGGGCCGAAGGGTCTGTTTTTGCGTTGTATGACTACAATCCTATATCTCTGAGTCCACGAATGTGTGACTTAAAGGCATGAACACTGATCACTGAGTCCATGGCTAACCTGCTGCGTTAGTAAACAGCTTTCTTTTAAGAAACCCAAAGGACAGCACAATAGCAGGCGCTGGTGTTATTTACCACAAGAAACCAATAGTAAGCTAACTTGATGTTGTTGGTAACATATCCAAGCAACCAGTCCTTGCAATATAAATCTATCAGTTTCCTTATTAGCCAATACTCCCTGAAATGCTTTATAAATAGAATGAAGTGAATTGAAACAGAAAAAAAAAGTGATAACTGAGCTAATCCTGTACCTTCTGATCATCTCTGAATAGGAAAGGAGCTGGAAGTAGTGAAATGATACATTCCTAATCCTCTAGTTAAAATACTCGCCAACATCTACAAGCAGTGTTAAGAAAACACCTGATTGTTTCCAAATACATGATACGCAAATTTCAGGTTTGAACCGGAAATGGGATGTGTTGTGTTGCAGACAGAAGTCTGGTCTGGAGTTTGGAAACGGTATTTATGTACTCAAGCTGTACCGAGTGTCAATCCTGGGAAAACTATGGAAATACTTTTGTTCCTGGGTGTAGTTGTAGCGAGTGCAGTCTCGGGTCCGGCTGGACACTACCAGGGGTGAGGAAATTCTCTGGATGTGCTGTGAAATTGACGGAGGCTGGAAGATCTACCAAGTCTGACATTTTTTAAATTTATTCTTGAAAGGGATAGAGTGCTTCGCCTGATTCCGGAAACTGACCAGCACCTGCAATTTCTCAGGAACGTGTCCCATACTAGGAAGGTATGATTTCACTTTGCTTAATTCACAAGCTCCTCTTTAATTAAAGCTAAGCTAATTGTGGTGTTATTATGTCCACAGGTTGATATTTGGCAACCACATTCAATTGACTTGGTGACCACAGACAGGAGTGTGGATTTCAGGGTGGGTGCTAATTGGACCTCAGATGTCCAGGCTGAACTGGAGAAGATTGGATTGCAATATGAGTTAGTTTCTGATCCTGTATTAACTTTTTACTGATCATTATAATAGTCTCATTGTACCTTTTTTAAAAAAAAATGTGATACTCCCGCTATATTCCATTTCACAGGATTTTAACTGAGAACTTGCAGATCTTGATTGAGAACCAGTTTGACCGAATAAGGACCCGATCATTTAGCTATGATTATGAAAGTTACCATAACTGGGATCAGGTAAAAACTAAATTGTCTGTCGTCGTTCTTTAAAGTGTGCTGTGAGATCTTTGCCAGTCATAAGATTAAGGTAGGAAGAGGCCATTCGGTTTTGATATGTTTTCTCAATTAATTCTGAATTATATTTCTCTTTGGCTGCCTTTGTGCCAGTCACAATACCCAGTTTACCCTCATGTACCTGCTCTAACTGTTCAGCAGAAGGAGTTAACTAGGTGTGAGCCTGTAGCACTGTGACGTATTAATATAACTTTCATTCCTGACAGTTACAGCTCATTGTAAATATTCACAATAGTGAGAAGGAGGCAGAGAATGCTAATGAGGCTAGCCTTTGACAGGGTCTTCCATAGTGCTTACTAAACTCCCTTTCTATTTGGGGTATTCCAAATGTTATGTTCTCACTAATAACAACATAAAACAACCACTTGATGAAGGAGCAGTGCTCTGAAAGCTAGTGCTTCCAAATAAACCTGTTGGGCTATAACCTGGTGTTATGTGACTTTTAAATAAATAAAGGAGAGAGAGAGAGGGATTGGAAGATATAAGAGCTTTTCATGATCTTAGAGCTTTATGTATATATTGTGTGGTGCAGATGTTGTCACAATATCTGAAGTGTAGCCAATTTTATACACAGCAGGTTCTCACAAACACCACATAATAAATGACCAGATCATCTGTTTACTTTTTGTTCGTGGAGAAGTATTAGCCACAGCAATGGGAGAACTCTCCTGCTCAAAAAATACCTTGGCATGTTTTATATCCAACAGTGAGGGTAGAAATGGCTCACCCAAAAGTTAGTACTTCTCCCAGTAGGGTTCTCCCTCTGTGCTGCCTTGGAATATCAGTCTGAACTGAATGATTTCATCTTTGGTGGAAAATTTGAACCTGAACCTTCTGACTCTGAATTTGGATTTTGGAAAGCAAAATGCAAGCTGTATAGTTGAATATGACACCCATATTGTGGGGAATAGTCAACATGGACAAGGGCAGTAACAAATCACATGATGAAATCAACAAACTTGCAGGCTGAGCAATAACTGGCAAATGAAGTTGAACAATAAGTGTTTGGTAGTTTATTTTTGTAGAGGGGAAACGAGAGTCACATATTACAAGTTTAGATGAGGTAAAGGCACCAAAGGACCTCAAAGTGCAGGTAAGCCATCACTAAACATTGTGTCACCTTGTGTTAGCAAGGTCAGGAGAAATAAAACCAATAAATCCATTGCTAGAGGAATGAAGTTCAATAATAACAAAGTTATGCTAAACTTGTATTGAATCTCGGTTCGAACACAGTTTTGTAACCAGCAATGCACACAATAGTGTGAATGGAAACAGGGACACCAGAAAGGATGCAGAGAAGATTTACAAGCTTGATCCCAGAAATGGCTGGCTACAGAAAGAATTGATAGGCTGGGTCTCTTTTATATTGAAATAAGAAGGCTGAGGTGTAAGGGTTTTTAAAATGATGAGAGGTTCTGATCTAGTTGCTGCAGAGAGAAGGTTTCCTCACCTGAGAAAGAGTATAATTAAAGATTATTAATGTATAATAATCACCAAGCAATCCAATATCAAATTCAGAAAACCATCTTTATACAAGATTTGGAGATGCTGGTATTGGACTGGGGTGTACAAAGTTAAAAATCACACAATTATTAAAGTTCACTTGAGAATATAACTTTAAGAATGTTCTGCGATTTACAAATGAAAGTACTGAAACCAGCATGGTCATTCTAAAAGATGAGAGACTTAACAAACAATCCAGGTCTGTTTAAATGTATAATTTCAGTTACATCACACTGTAAACTTTTGCTATAATTTCAGTGTCTTACCACCTTATGCTCCTGATGAAGGAACAGTGTTCCGAAAGATGGTGCTTCCAAATAAGCCTGTTAGACTATAATCTGGTGTTGTGTGATTTTTAACTTTATCCAAAGAATAGTGAGAATGTGGAACTCAATACAACAGGGGGTGATTGAAGTTAACAGTGGAGACACATTTAAGAGCAAGCTAGACAAGTATTTGAAGGAGAAGATGTTATGGACCAGGTCAAATTCCCTCAAAATATTCAGAAGATAGTCTAGACTCTAACTTTTTCTTATTTTAAAGATAAGTGTAAAGTGTTGCATCCCAGATGCAAATCATTTGGCCAAATTATTGATTTAAAGCAAAATGCGTTTTATTCATTCACATGAGATAAAATACAACAAAAGAAAGAAGGAATTGGAATAATGTAACTCTGTTAGAAAACTTAACAGAATAATAGGTAAAATAACTATTGCTAATTAACTGTTCCAATATCGTAGCATCCCATAAACACATCCTTAGCAAAAGGCAAATTCAGAAACAGATTGTCTCACAGGCAACTCCAGCTGCCCAAGAGGGAAAACAAAATCAAGAGAAATTTCTGAGACAGTGTAGCAGCCGGGAGAGATTTATTGCAGTTTTGAACCCTCTGAGACCCCAGCAACACCTGCGGCTACTGAAAAACTAAAAATCCTGGTTCTGTGGAAGCTTGACCACACCCATCCAGGCTGCTTCTATTGTTCCAATGTTTTTTTTAAAAAAAAACCAAGGCATCTCAAGCTGTTTTCTCTAGTGGTTCTAGTAGATTGCTCATAACCTTTTCCTTAAAACCTCTATTCAAAAGAAAAAGAAATGACAAAATAACCTCTTAAAGCCTTAGTATCCTCACAATGAAAATAAATGGTTCCAATGTTAGACATAAATGGAGAAATAATGGGATGGATTCACCTAGAGTATTAACATCAAGATGGGCAGGAGAGGCTGAATGGTCTGTTTCTATGCTGTACATCCAATGTAATCATGAATATGCAAAACCCCAGAGACCGATGAAAGGAGTTTTCTGAGAGGATGTGGGTTTGGAAGAGATTTTCGAATTGGATAATGGTGTGAAATAAGTACAGGAATAATGGACTTTATAAATGTATCTTCCTTTAACAAGACATTCTTATGTAAAGTAATAATAAAAATAAGTTCCAGAGTGTCTCAAATTTGATAATCATTTGCAGATTGAATCCTGGATTGCTACCATTGCCAATAAAAATCCAAACCTAATTTCGCGGCTTAAAATTGGACAGAGCTATGAGGGACGAGATATCTATCTCCTCCGGGTAAGATCGTGTTTCACTATTGGTGTGACAGTCTGGGATCTCTCTGCCCCAGCCTGCTGTTGCATGTTAGTGTTGTGTTGCAAAAGCTCGGTCGAGTTTAGGGTTGAACTGATAAAGAAGTTTATAGTCTGTTGATGTCTACGAATATATCATTCAAGGTTGGCAAGCGAACAGGTTCTCTGAAACCCGCCATCTTCATGGACTGTGGAATCCATGCCAGGGAATGGATCTCCCCAGCATTTTGCCAGTGGTTTGTCAAAGAGGTTCGTAGCACAAACTGAAAGCACTTGTAGCATTTACTTACACAGAGATTGAGAAACAGGTCAAATGCAGTATTCAATAAAAATGGTACATATACTCTACAGGCTATTAGAACGCATGGAACAGATTCTCTCCTGAACTGTCTTCTTAATGAGTTGGATTTCCTGGTTATTCCTGTTCTAAATGTAGATGGCTATGTCTATTCTTGGACTGAGGTAAGGATCAAATGGATTGCATGGAGTATTTTGGAGATAATATTTCCGACAATCTGGGATTGCCTTTTCTCTTGTTTCATTTCTGTTTATCAAGTTGTATCCCAAAGAATCTCTTGCAATGGTCTCTTCTTTCTGCTACAGTGTTGCTTATAAAGTCCACCCAGGACTTGGTAAGTCCCAATTTCTAATCTATGTACTAATCCTCAGTCAGCAAATCCACCTGAAAGAATTACATATGGATAATGACTCAGTTTCTCTCCCCCCCACCCCGGCCATTATCGGGGGGTGAATGCGACTGTTGTAGTCTCGGTATTTATCAGTCCTTGAGCAGACTTCCAACCCCGTTTCTTCCCGGTCAACAGTACCGACATCCACCTGCATAATGTTCCCTGATCTCTTCTTGCTTATGATACGGAGATGCTGGTGTTGGACTGGGTTGGACGAGGTCAAAAATCATATGACACCAGTGCTCCGAAAGCTAGTGTTTTCAAATACAGTTGGACTATAACCTGGTGTCGTGTGATTTTTGACTTTGTCTTCTTACTTAAGTTGCAAAAACATTCATGGTTACCAAAACCTTTAATGACTTTACTGAAAGTCTTCTATTCATGCACATGTATAGCTCAATAGGAGGCCATTTAGCCCCTCCATGAAGCATAGAAACAAAAAAAAGGAGCAGGAGTAGGTCAATCAGCCCTTTGATCCCTTTGAGCCCACTTAGCCTTTGATTATGATCGTAGCTGATTATCCAACTCAATAGCCTGCTACTCCTTTTTCCACAAATCCATTGCCAATAGCCCCAAGTCCAATATCCAATTCCTTGGATTCATTCAGTGTTTTGTACAATGAGACCTAAACCCATTTTCTCACCCCTCGGCCTTGTAATTTTCATCCATGCAACTACAACTTGCTAGGACCTCACAACCTAAACTCACTAATATACTTCACAGGAGTTTTGTCAGAGAAGAATTTGACCACAAACCTCGCACAGAGTTAGCCACACAAGTGACCAAAAGCAAGGCCAAAGAGGCAAGATTTAAGGAACATCTTAAGGGAAGAATGGAAGATAAAAAGGTGGATAAATTTAGGGTAGAAATTCTAGAGATTGTCCCACATTTATCCAGAGATAGGATGGTAAACGGTGTCAAGTAACATGCCAAGAAGGCAAAACAATGTTTGCTGTACCATTCACTTATAAGATCATTAAATCCCTACAGTGCGGAAACAGGCCAGTTAGACCATTGAATCCACACTGATTCACTGAATAACAGTCATGATTTGGAGATGCCGGTGTTGGACTGGGGTGTACAAAGTTAAAAATCACACAACACCAGGTTGTAGCTGAAAATGTGTTGCTGGAAAAGCGCAGCAGGTCAGGTAGCATCCAGGGAACAGGAGAATTGACGTTTCGGGCATAAGCCCTTCTTCAGGAAGGAACAGGAGAATCGACGTTTCGGGCATAAGCCCTTCTTCAGGAAGGAACAGGAGAATCGACGTTTCGGGCATAAGCCATTCCTGAAGAAGGGCTTATGCCCGAAACGTTGATTCTCCTGTTCCCTGGATGCTGCCTGACCTGCTGCGCTTTTCCAGCAACACATTTTCAGCTCTGATCTCCAGCATCTGCAGTCCTCATTTTCTCCTCAAACACCAGGTTATAGTCCAACAGGTTTAATTGGAAGCACTAGCTTTTGGAGCATCGCTACTTCATCAGGTGGTAGTGGAGGGCTCGATCCTAACACACAGAATTTATAACAAAAATTTTATGTGATGTAACAGAAATAATACATTGAAAAATTGATTGTCTGTTAAGCCTTTTATCTGTTAGAATACCATGATAGTTTCACTTCTTTCATGTGTAAGTCCCAAAACCTTTTTTTAAAAAAGTTGCATTCTTGGGTTAGCTGTTAACAATGGTGATAGCTAGACAATATGTTGAAGGTGTTGGCCCCCTGTGTTCTCTGTCTATGCCATGATGTTTAGATTGATTCTAATCTAAAAAGTGATTAGATTAGATTTTTAGATTAGAATCAATCTAAACATCATGGCATAGACAGAGAACACAGGGGGCCAACACCTTCAACATATTAGGTAAAAACAATGACTGCAGATGCTGGACACCAGACTCTGGATTAGTGGTGCTGGAAGAGCACAGCAGTTCAGATTTCGCTGCTCCTTGGATGCTGCCTGAACTGCTGTGCTCTTCCAGCACCACTAATCCAGAACCTTCAACATATTGTCTAGCTATCACCATTGTTAACAGCTAACCCGAGAATGCAACTTTTTAAAAAAATGTTTTGTGATTTACACATGAAAGAAGTGAAACTATCACGGTATTCTAACAGATGAATGGCCTAACAGACAATCAATTTTTCAATGTATAATTTCAGTTACGTCACACTGTAAATTTTTGTTATAAATTCTGTGTGTGTTAGGATTGAGCCCTCCACTACCACCTGACAGAGGAGCGACGCTCCGAAAGCTAGTGTGCTTCCAATTAAACCTGTTGGACTATAACCTGGTGTTGTGTGATTTTTAACTGAATAACAGCACACCCATTCCTTGCCCTATCACCCGTAACCCTGCATATTCCACAGCTAATCCACCTACCCTGTACATCCCAGGACACTATGGGCAATTTGGCATGGCCAATTTACCTAACCTGCACACCTTTGATCTGTGGGACAAAACCAGATCACCCAAAGGAAACCAATGCAAAAACAGGGAGAGCATGCAAATTCCACGAGACAGTCGCCCGAGGCTGAAATCCAACCTGGTCCAACTTCTGGATACAGTGCTGGATTAAGATGTCAGTACACCATTTACTTTATGCTGCTCTGTCTAATGATAACAAGAGGGTGAAGGTTTTCTCTACCTCTGCACCTGATCACCATGTCTACCAATAGGATCGACTTTGGAGGAAGACAAGATCCAGGAATTTTAACTCTGTCTGTGTGGGAACCGATCCAAACAGAAACTTCAATGCTCAATGGTGCGGTAAGTCCCCACATTTTAATAAACCATCTTTTGTATGTAATGATGTGTTCTCAGATTTAGAGTTTTGTGCTTACGTAAACTAGTGAGACCCCCTGTTGAAGAATTAAAGTAATTTAAACGTTACCTCCCACTCCCAGTGTGCTGGTACCAAAGGCCCCAATGAATTGTTGAATCTGGACAGGAGTTGATCCCAAATTTCCAGTTATCCTAACGATACCTCATGCAATATGCTTTAAAAGAACTTAAGTATAGTTAGAGCCTGAGGAACTTGATGAACGTAAGAACATCAGAACTAGGAGCAGGAGTAGGCCATCTGGCCCTTTGAGCCTGCTCCGCCATTCAATAAGATCATGGCTGATCTTTGTGTGGACTCAGCTCCACTTATCTGCATGTTCACCATACCCCTTATTTCCTTTATTTTTCAAAAAAGTATCTACCTTAGCTTTAAAAGCGATTTCTGAAGTAATGTCAACTACTTCCCTGAACAGGAAATTTCATAGATTAACAACCCTCTGGGTGAAGAAGTTCCTTCTCAGTTCAGTCCTAAATCTGCTCCCTCTAATCTTGAGGCTATGCCCTCTTGTCCTAGTTTCATCGACCATTGAAAACATCCTGTCTATTTCTAATTTATTGATTCCCTTCATAATTTTATATGTTTTTATACGAATCCCCCCTCATTCTTCTGACTTCCAATGAATATAATCCCAGTCTACTCAGTCTCTCCTCATAAGCCAACCTCCTCAACTCCAGAAACAACCTAATGAACCTCCTCTGCATCCTCTGTAGTGTCAGTGCATCCTTTCTTAAGGAGACCAAAACTGCACGCAGTACTCCAGGTATGGCCTCTTTAGTACCCTGTACAGCTGTAACATTACCTCTCTGCTTTTAAACTCAACCATTTTAGCAATCAAGGATAGAATTCTATTTGCCTTCCTAATTACTTGTTGTACCTGCAGACCAACCCTTTGTGTTTCATGCACAAGGACACCCAAGACCCTCTGCATAGCAGCATGCTGCATCTTCTTACCATTCAAGTGATAATCCTTTTTACTGTTACTCCTACCAAAATGGATGACTTCACATTTATTTACATTGTACTCCATCTGCCAGACCTTTGCCCACTCACTTAAACTATCTGTGTTCCTCTGCAAAGTTTCACAGTCCCCTGCACACTTTCCTCTGCCTCTCATCTTAGTGTCATCAGCAAATTTTGACATTGTACACGTAGTCTCAATTACCAACCCATCTATATAAATTGTAAATAATTGCAGTTGCAACACCGATCCCTGAGGCACACCACTAGTCACTGGTTGCCAGGCAGAATAGCACTCATTTATCCTTTGCTTCCTGTCAGTTGACCAATCCACTATCCATGCTAATACTCTATCCCTAACACCATACATTTTTATCTTATGTAGTAGCCTCATGTGCGGCACCTTGCCAAAGGCCTTTTGGAAATCTAGGTACACCACATCCACTGGGTCCTCGTTGTCCACCTTGCTTGTAATGTCTTCGTAGATTTCCAAAGGATTTGAGAAGCATGATCTGCCCTCCATGAACCCATGCTGTGTCTGTGCAATGGGACAATTTCTTTTGAGACGCCCTACTATTTCTTCCTTGTTAATAGACTCAAGCATCTTCTCCACTACAAAGGTTAAGCTCTTTGGTCTATAATTCCCCATCTTTTGTCTATTTCCCTTTTTAAACAGTGGTGTCACATTTGCTACTTTCCAATCTGCTGGGACTGCCCCAGAGTTCAGCAAATTTTGGAAAATTACTGCCAGTCCATCTCGCATTTCACTTGCCATCTCATTTAGTACCCTGGGATGCATTCCATCAGAGCCATGAAGGCTGTCTGTCCCTCCATCTTGAACATTCTGAGCCAACCTCAACTGACTGTTTGTGTTGTGCTGGTGTCTGAGAGCTATGAGCTAAATGGTGCCCAGGAGGTGAATGAGCTGGGTACCCATATTCTCCATCCCCTTGACACAAGCATCAAATGAGGCGTGGTGATGAGGAAGCCTGTAGATGTGTAGGATGAGGCTGGATGATTTGGCTCTTTATTGATGACTTGGGGAAGAGGTAGATAATATTAAATGTAAAAGATGACTGTCTTGTAACTGTCTCCGATCTGCTTGACCTACAGCCAACGGATCCTCAAATAACCCATGTTCTGATGTCTACTGTGGACCATTTGTAGAATCTGAAAAGGAAGTCAAGGCAGTTGCAGACTTCATCCGTAATCACAGTTCAATCATCAAGGCTTATCTCACAATTCATTCGTACTCACAGAAATGTTTGTTCCCATACTCCTACACCTATTCATTGGCATATAACCACAATGAGCTGGTAGGTAATTGCTTCTTAGAAAAGAACTCATAATTTATTAATGCTATTTAACTGATAATTACATAAAGGGAATTGACATTGTGGTAGTGTCACTAGACTAGTAATGCAAAACCCCAGGTTAATGTTCTAGGGTCATCAGTTTGAATCCCATCATAGCAGGTGTTGAAAGTTGAATTCAATAAACATCTGGAATAACAATTGTCAGGTTTATTCTTGGGATAGCAGGACTGATATATGAGGAGAGACTGAGTCAATTCGCCATAGTTTAGAAATATGTGGGGGGGTGGGGAGGTGTCATAGAAACTGATAAAACTCCAACAGGACGTGACAGGTTAGATGCAATAAGGATGTTCTCAATGGTGGGAGAACCCAGAACCATAGGGCCATAGCTTGAGGGTAATGTTCTGAAAAGGATCACTCGACCCCAAACGTTAACTCTGATTGCTGTCCACAGATGTTGCCAGACCTACGTTTCCAGCAGTTTCTGTTTTTGTAAACACTTTAGGACTGAAATGAGGAAACATTTCTTCACCCAGAGAGTGGTAACCTGTGGAATATTGATCTTGCCCACAGTATGTGGGTGAAGTCAAAAGACTGTGTTTTCAAGGAGTTAGAGTTCGCCAAAAGGGCCAAGTGATATGGTGGAGGGTGAGGTTAGGGTATTGAGCTCAATGATTAGCCATGACCAGACTGAATGGTGGTGTAGGCTTGGGGGGCTGAATGGCCTACTCCTGCTCCTGTCTCCAGTCTTTCAATGTTGGCTTCTTGGTCCTCAAGTCACAGCTGTGATGGTTGGATAAACTTTGAAGTATCCAATTACAATGCTGTAGCCACTGCTTCATTTATTATCTTACATTAGTTGGAAAATACTGATTTTTGTGCATGACTTAGAATCATCCTGCATATAAGGAGGCCATTCAGCCTATCATAACTTCTGCTTGCTTTCTGTTAGAGGTACAAACTATACTCACTCCGCTGTTCTTTCCCCAGAGCTGTGGATGGTGTTCCTTGTGAATCGTATGTCCAAAATGCTTTTTAAAGTTTACTCTTAAATTGGCTTCCATCACCCATTTTCATAATGCGTTCCAGATCATTCAATATGCTGTTGCTGAATCTCCATTTCAATGCTTTCTCTCCATGTCCCTTGATGCCTTTAAAACTTGTCAATCTCTTTTTTACTCAGCAACCTGGCTTCCACAGTATTCTGTGATCATGAATTTCTCAGTTCACCACTCTCTTGGTGAAGAAATATGAGATAACTGCACAGACGCTGGTATCCTGTCACCAAGTCACCTTCTATTTACACATGCATTGTATGTGATACTGACCCAGCTAGCTCAAAGCTGGCTCCCAGAGTTAGCAGAACCCCTGACCCTCCTGTTTATTTTTTAATGAGACACACTGACTGTGTGGTTCAGGCAGGTCAGAAGTCAGTCTCCTCCTCTCCCTAACATACAAAAATGGAGAGTCTTTCACACACTGATCCAGCTCTCAGAGTGATCAGAACCTCGGACATGCCTTTTTTTTCCCTTTATTTTCCCCCACATTACCGCCAGTAAGAAATCATTCACAGGAAGAGAGAGTCAAGAGTCAACCACATTACTGGGTCTGGAGTCACATGCGGGTCAACAGTTTCTTCCCAAAAGGTCATTAATGAACCAGATGGGGCTTTTCCCCAACAATCAACAGTGAATTCGTGGTCATCATTAGACTCTTGATTCCAGATATTCACTGAATTCAAATTCCACCGTCTGCCATGGTAGAATTTGAACCTGGTCCCCAGAGCATTAGGATGAATAGTCCAGTGATAATACCACTGGGCCATCACTTCCACTAGCGTAGTAGCATTTAGCTGAATCTCTTCTGCACCCTCTCTCATTAAAGTTTTGCTAATGCATTTATTCCCTCTGTGAAACCTAGGTTCCTGAATATCTTATTAAGCACGTTTTGAATAAACCTGCCCTGCAACCTTCACCAACTTGTGCAGAAATATCTTCCAGTCTCTCTGTTGCTGCACCCTCTCTTAGCCTTGTACAATTCACCAAGATCGAGGTAATTGTGGTCAGAGGTTAAAAAGGAGAGTTCTAAATTCCAAACAGCAAGTTAGCAAGGCTTGAACAGTCCAGCCCCATCTTTGGCTGAATAATTCATACTGGCTTTCCTCATTTTTACTTCTGAAAGGTATCACTTCACACTTTGTCATGTGATATGTTAAATTTAACATAGCAATTTGCCAGCACTGAGTTATACAAAGACTATGTTCCAGTGTACACTTATTGTGGAGAAACTGAGGAATATATTCGATGATAATGTGTGTATGGAATGAGCAACCAGAGGAAGTGGTGGAGGCTGGTACAATTAGAGCATTTAAAAGGCATCTGGATGGGTATATGAATAGGAATCGTTCAGAGGGATATGGGCCAAGCGCTGGTGAATGGGGCTAAATTAGTCTAGGATATTTGGTCAGCATGGACAGGTTGGATGGAAGGGTCTGCTTCTGTGTTGTATGACTGTATGGTTCTATGACATTGCACCATTTGACTTTCGGACAGTTTGCTGATGAACAGTCATGCTTATTGCAACTTCAAAGCAGGGTCTTCCTCTGCAGAGTCTTGCATAATGACATTTGTCACATTTAACAATCACGTTTCATACTTGGTGTATCTATTTTCAGGCTAACCTCGCTCAGAATGCAGTCTTGGCTTTGCAGAGTCTTTATGGAACTCAGTATACCTTTGGTTCTGGAGCAAGCTCACTGTGTAAGCATCTTTTGTTTAAATGATTCTTGGTAACGATTCATGATGTCTAACAGATGTTGCTAGTTTTTTGTGACCTCCATCTCCAACCCTAAGCAAGGTGTAGGTGTAGGACTGTGTTGATTTGAGTTCTACAAAACCACTTTGAAAACATAGTAGCTACTTATATACTGCTCTTTAAACCTAAGTTTCTGATTGCTTTGCTGCACTTGCTACAATACTAAATATATTTTTAATTTAAGTAAAAGCATGCTGTAGGATAATGTGCTTACATCTGTAGAAGCGGGTTATAAGATGTTTATTCAATCTTCCTTTTATTTCATCCCTCATTTCTAGGGTCATTTAAATAGGATAACGCTCCTGCAATATCTCTGCATTAAAAAGGCAGAGGTTACGTGACACCAGGTGATAGTCCAACAGGTTTCTTTGAACTCGCAAGCTATTGGAGTGTTGCCCCTTCATTACCTGCCGAAGGGGCTCCCCACCAAAAGCTGAGGTTTCAAATAAACCTGTTGGACTATAACCCGGTGTCATGTGACGTCTGACTTTGTCCACCCCCCGGCACCTCCACATCATCTGCAATAAAAGTTACAGCATTTTAGCTAATTGTGTCGACTCGCCAGCATTAAGGGCATTTTAATGGTCATTGGATAAACATATGGGTGATAATGGAATACTGTAGGTTAGATGAGCTTTAGATTGGTTACACAGCACAACATCAAGGGCCGAAGGGCCTGTACTACGCTATAATGTTCTATGTTCTGCGGAGAGGGGATGGAGTAGATTAGATTAGATTCCCTACAGTGTGGAAACAGGCCCATCGGCCCAACCAGTCCACACTGACTCTCCGAAGAGTAACCCACTCAGACCCATTTCCTTCTGACTAATAGACCTAACACTATGGGCAATTTAGTATGGCCAATTCACCTGACCCGCACATCTTTGGACTGTGGGAGGAAACCGGAACTCCCGGAGGAAACCCACGCAGACACAGGGAGAATGCGCAAACTCCACATAGACAGTCACCCGAGGCTGGAATCGAACCTGGGACCCTGGCACTGTGAGGCAGCAGTGCTAACCACTGAGCTACTGTGCCGCCCTAATGCTAACACCCATACACACCAGAAGATCTGATCTCATCAGGCCAATTAATTTTGAGAGACCTCACTCCTGATTATGTTACTATTGAACAGAGTGTGGCTGTAGAATCTCCTCCTGTGTAATCATTATTTCCACAATATGAGTGGCATCATGCAGCAAACAAGCAATGATTTCTTGGCCATTACAAATGCCTGTGACTTGCTGCCATTGAAATCAACTCAAAGTGACCAAAGGAGTAGGTCTTTAATCTGAAAAAGAAGAGAACGTGACTTGAAGTGCAAGCTATGGTACTGTCACACAAAGAGCAACCTCCTTGTTTGACATTTGACAGTGATCTGTTTGCCCACTCTCTGCAACGGTACATGCCAATGGAAGAGAGACGCAAGGCAGGAATGAAAGAAAATTGCAAATTAAAATGGAATTTGGGTCAAAAGGAGTGTTTGGAATGAGCTACTAATGTGGTGGTGGCAGTGAGTACAATGTCGTCATTTAAGAAACATTTACACAGGTACATGGATGGGATAGGCATGGAGGGATATGGACCAAATGCAGGCAGATGGGACTAGCTTAATTGTGAAATAGTTGGAATGGGCAAGTTAGGCTGAAGGACCATTTTCAATGCTGTAGACCTCTATGACTACATGACAATGACTTTAATTGGTTCTCCAATGAGGAAAACAGACTCTGAACCTAAGGCATTTCCAGCAGGCCATCTCACACATCAGAAAGGAGTTGCTTTAAGGTCTTTGGAAAAGACCTTATCAGATCTTTACCCTAACAGCTTAAGGCTCTCTGATGCACACTGCTGCCTGTGAAAGTCTAGATGGATGTCTCCTTGTTTTGCAGCCTGGCACTGAACAACAGGATCTTTATTCCACTTGTAAGCACCACAAAAACATCTTTCAGAAAACAACACAATAAAGAACAGCTGAGTAACACCAGACTCAAAATACGTATCTATTCTGCGCCAGAATGGTGTGTTTTCATTTTTTGAGTGCTGGGTTTTGATGCTTCCCCCTTGCTTTTCACTGGGCTGTGGCTAGGAGCTGGGTTTGATGTTAGCCTGGATGTCACAAGAGTCTGAATATCACAGGGACTTTTGCACAGTGCCACTGTGGCGTTCTGAGGTGCTGGTGCCTCTTTTTTAGGATGGCTATTGTCATTATCAGGAGGGGAGCCTTCAGAGGCAGGCAGTCACTGCTGATATGAGGAACATTTGTTCTGACTTGCTGCAGCTGAGCTGATTCCTGTTGGTTTCCAATTTATCTGTTGTCCTGCTCTGGCAGTGCCTGGCAGGGGTCATTGACAACGCAAGTGCTTGCAAGTCCAAAATTATACCCAGGAACCCTTGATTGAGAGGCTGAGGTAGCTCTGTACATCAAGCCAATGTCTCAATGGAGGATGCCACATGTAGCAAAGCAATGCTCATAGAAACATAGAAATCAGGAGCAAGAGTAGTTCATTCCTTTGAGCCCTTTGAGCCTGCTCCTCCATTCAATATGACCTTATCTGTTTATCCAACTCTGTGCCCTTTTCCCACTTTCTCCCCATACCCTTTGATCCCTTTAGTTCTAAGAATGATATCAGACTCCTTCTTCATGAAAACATACAGTATTTTGGCCTCAGTCTCTCCCTGTGACAGATTTCCACATACTCACCACTCTCTGGGTGAAGAAGGTATTGTCTGGTGGTTGTCCCCACTGTCTATTCCAGCAGGAGCACTACATTTGGGAGCGCCGCTCGAACTCCGGCCGCTTCCAATTGGATGGCCGACGTTGGCCTGATGGATGACTCCAGAGGCTCATTGTCAGCTGGGGGCTTAGCAACTTCCTGTCCTCCCCCATTCCTCCGAGACATGGAGCCCTGGAATGTCACCCCCTTTAACTCTGACCCTGCTGTGTAGGGCTGCACTCAGTTCATAGATTCGTGCAGTGTACAAAACACCCTCGGGTGCATTGAGTCTGCACTTACAGAACCACTACTAATGGTGCGCTAATTTCTTGCATTCGTCCCATATCCTTGAATGTTATGGTATTTGAAGTGGTCATCTAATTTTATTTTTTCAAGGTTGCAATGTTTCTGGCCTCCACTACCATCCAGGGCAATGCATTCCAGATTCCCACCACCCGCTGAGTGAATAAGTGTTTTTCCAAATTCCCTCTGAATCTCCTACCCCTCACACTAAAACTGTGCCCCCTTATGATTGACCCCTCAACCAAGGGGGAACAGCTGCTCTCCATTCACCCCGCCCATACCCCTCATAACCTTTCACACCTCAATCATGTTCCCTCTCCGCCTTCTCTGCTTTCAAGAAAAACAATCCAAGCCTATCCCGTCTCAGCTGTGTCTAACCAAGGTGAACACTGAATGTATTTAAGGCACACCATCCCCAAAGGGAGATTCTATATGAGTATTGACGGAGTTAGGAAAGCTGGGTAACCACAGCTGGAGAAACAGGGGAGGAGGGTTACAACTTTCAAATGTAATATGAGCAGCACAGCTTTGACAGTTAAATACTTCCTCCACCTTGAAAGCCACAGCTGAACATGAAGGCTGCAGCTTGATTAATTTCGTTGCTTCGCAAAAGCATCAACTAGATGTGAAAGCACTGTAAAATGCCAGTTACATTTGCTCATAACCCACTGAAATTACCTGTATATGCAGACTGTGAGATTTTCCAGTCTCCTTTTATTAAAATTCATTCTCAGATATGGGTATTGCTGGGTAGGCCAGCATTTATTGCCCAGAGGGCATTTGTGAGTCAACCGCATTGCTGTGGGTCTGGAGTCACATGTAGGCCAGACCAGATAAGGATGACAGTTTCCTTCCCCAAAGGACGTTAATGAATTAGATAGGTTTTCCTGACAATCAGCAATTAGATTAGATTACTTAGATTAGATTACTTACAGTGTGGAAACAGGTCCTTCGGCCCAACATTCCACACCGACCCGCCGAAGCGCAACCCACCCATTCCCCTACATTTACCCCTGCACCTAACACTATGGGCAATTTAGCATGGCCAATTCACCTGACCTGCACATTTTTGGACTGTGGGAGGAAACCGGAGCACCCGGAGGAAACCCACGCAGACACGGGGAGAACATGCAAACTCCACACAGTCAGTTGCCTGAGGCGGGAATTGAACCCGGGTCTCTGGTGCTGTGAGGCAGCAGTGCTAACCACTGAGCCACTGTGCCGCCCACAATGGTCATCATTAATTCCAAATTTTTTATTGAGTTTAATTTCCACTCTCACCTATGGCAGGATTCAAATTGAGAACATTACCCAGGTCTTTGAGTAATGGCCTACTGATAATACTACAAGGCCATCCACACACCTGCCAACATCCCATTACACTGTCCTTCCAGCTTTGATGCTACGTAAATTTCAAGTCATTGCAACATCATTGCTCATGTCTTAATTCAAACAAATTGGGCAGCATGGTGGCTCAGTGCCTAGCACTGCCGCCTCACAGTGCCAGGGACCGGGTTTGATTCCTGTGACTGCCTGCATGGAGTTGCACCTTCTCTGCATGGGTTTCCTCCCACAGTCCAAAGATATGCAGGTTAGGGTGGCTAGGCCATGCTAAATTGCCCATAGTGTTCAGGGAGGTGTAGGTTAGGTGGATTAGCCAGGGGAAATTTAGAATTACAGGTAGAGGGGAGGGGTCTGCCTGGGATGCTCTTTGGCGGGTTGGCATGGACTCAATGGTCTACTTTCACAATGTAACTCTTCTATGAAGTCGCTCTCTCAGTGACTGACCTACCCCTTTTCCTGCTGTCCCAATATTTTTGTTTCAATTGGTGTTTAAAGCCCCTGTAAGATTTTGGGTGTCTTAGCTCCCCCAGGATCAGACTAAGCAGCAATTGGTTGTGAATCCACTTTATCAGGACTAAGTCAGGATGAGTTTATTAAGTTATTAAGCAAAGATGGCTTCATTGATTTTTCATAAATTTTTTTCATGCTTCTGGTGGTTCTGATGACTGGACCTATGACTTTGGCATCAAGTACTTGTTCACCTTTGAACTCCGTGATGGGCAAACTGGGACACTGATTTAGTTTATTTCTGATGTCAGGATTTGGGTGGTGGAGTATGGACTAATGGTTTCTCTCACAGCTTAGATCTTTGAGCTTTTCTTCCTCTTCCTCCCTCATCCTCTTGTATTCAGTTTCTCCCTCCCTATGTTATTTCTTGTTTTAGTTTCTGGATTTCTTTTTATCTCTGCCCATGAAGAAGGCCAACCCAGGGCGTCCTTTATTCTGTCTGTTCTCCAAGCACCCCCTCCCTCATACCAAATCTCTTCAACCCCCATGAAAGTCATTTTCCTGGGGTAGGGGACTCCAGAACTACAGGGCATAGATTTAGGGCGAGAGGGGAAAGATATAAAAGAAACCTAAAGGGCAACTTTTTCACGCAGAGGATGGGGCATGTGTGGAATGGGCTGCCAGAGGAAGTGGTGAAGACTGCTACAATTGCAACATTTAAAAGGCATTTAGATGGGCATATGAACAGAAAGGGTTTGGAGGGATATGGGCTGGGAGCTGACAGGTGGAACTAGATTGGGTTGGGATAGCTAGTCGGCATAGATGAGTTGAACCGAAGGGTCTGGTTCCATGCTGTCCATCTCTATGGCTCTATGACTCTAAGTGAGGATACTGTCCCTGATCAACCAGGAATTGTTTGTGTGACTGTTGCTATGCTTAGATATTTATAGCAGTTCTTTGTATCTCTACCTTTTAATGGTTTACTTATCTAGTAAAGGGAGGATTGCAGTAATCAACAGATATCCTTCATGGGAAATAACATAATTACCTTCTTTTTGAAAGGGAAACTAGATAAGTACATAGTGATGAAAGGGATAGCAGGAGATGCAAATAAACTTTAGAGTTAGATTGGTGGGGGGAAGGTTCTGGTGGAGCATCAATGCCATCATAAATTAGTTGGACTGGATGGCCTAGTATTGTGTAAATTCTACATAATGCAACATGAAAAAAACCTGATGGAACACAGGGTCCGTCATGATGTTGAAATTTATTTACAAATAGTTTACTGACTGCCTGCTTCTCTTTAAATCTTAAAGCCTCCTTTCCAGATGGGAAAACCATTAAAGTTGGCAAATGACATACACTGGTCAAATCTATCCTGTAAACCTTTAAACTGGGGCACCAGTGTGACCAGTTTCTTTGGAGGTTCTGTGCTGTTATTTGCCCTCTGATATAATACATGGAGCAGTATGGCACTCAACACCTCCTGTGTGACTCCCAAAGTCCTGACCAATGGGTATCAAGGGTTGGGGTGGGTTACTTAATCTCAGGTGACTGCTACAGTTATGTGACACATCTTTTTAAAAAAAATGGCTTCATTGATTTTTCATAAATTTTTTTCACAATAGATCTCGCTTCTGGCGGTTCTGATGACTGGGCCTATGACCTTGGCATCAAGTACTCGTTCACCTTTGAACTCCGTGATACTGGCAAATATGGCTTCCTGTTGCCTGAATCTCAGATCAGACCAACCTGTGAAGAAACCATGCTGGCTATCAACTACATCGCCAATTACATTCTAAACCATCTGTATTGACGCGTAGACTGAATGATATGTATTGGCTGACTTTAAAGTTTAAGGTTTAGAGTTGAAATCTTTATTGCAGGTGGAAGCATTCAAACTATTTAAAAAAAAAAATAAAAGCACACGAAATGCATCTAAAAGATAGAGCAGGAACATTCTAAATAAGATGATTGACAAGCTAAACGTGGGGTGATGTTCCTAATGATTGGGGAGTCCAGAACTGGGGTTCATAGTCGAAGGATACAGAGTGGGCCATTTAGGACTAAGATGAGTAGAAACCTCTTCACCCAGAGAGTAGTGAGCCGAGATGTTGTCACAACGTTTTTGAGGTGGAACAGAAGAGATACAGGTAAGCATGGGTGGAAATCTAACCTAGCGGCAGTACCTACAATATCCTGTCCAGTTAGTAGTTACAATGGAATCTACACCAAGAATCATAGGGCCTGTATCATAGTTTCCTATGAACCCCGTGTTCCCTCTCACCTCCAATACTCTCTGGCTCCCTTGTTCATCAGTAAGTGCTATTCTATGAATGTAGGCTCCTGCATGTTACTGAGGATATGAAAATATAGAAACTAGGAGCTGGAGAAGGCCATTCAGCCCTGCCCAGCCATTCACTAAATCATGGCTGGTCTGATTTTAACCTCAATTCTACATTTCTGTGTATCTCTGACAATCTTTTACCTTTTTGATCATCAAGAATCTATCTGCCTGAAAAATAAACTCAGGCCTGCTCTGCCATACAGTATGACAATGGCTGACCATCAGGGCCTTGTTCCCGCTTTCACCCCCATACCCTTTGATCCCTTTAACCCTAAGGCCAATATCTAACTCCTTATTGAAAGCATTTCAGGGTTTTGGCCTCAATCATTTTCTGTGGCTTAGAACTTCACAGGTTCTCCACTCTCTGGGTGAAGACATTTCTCAGCTCAGTCCTAAATGCCCTACCCGTTAACCTTAGACTCTGACCCCTTGGTTCCGGACTCTGTGGTTAATGAGAACATCCTTTTGCATTTACCTTGTCTAGTCCTGTTAGAATTTTATAGCTTTCCATAAGATTCCCCTCATTTTTCTAAACTCCAGTTAATTTAGTCCTAACTGATACAGTCTGTCTTCAGAGGCATGCAACCTGATATAGCCCTCTGCCTGTCTTGGCAATCTCTGGAGTTCTTTTAATGCCCAAAATGGGTTTTGCAAAGGGTTGTTGCTCCCTCACGTGTCAGTGTTCTGATTGACTATTCCAATGGAAAAGTTTGATTGGCTGATACAAGGTTTCGTGGGGTGTTGGTGATGCTGGCTGGGCAAGAGAGAGAAAATGGGATGGGGGAGTGAGATAAACAGAGTGGGAAAGGTAGGAGAGTGTGTGTGTGTGAGAGAGAAAGAGATTGAAAAAGGGGGAGAGTGAGAGGGGCAGATTGGAAAAGGGGGGAAAGTGAGATAACAGAGTGGAAAGTGGAGGAGCATGAGACAGTGAGAGGCAATGAAGGAATGTGAGCGGTCAGAATGAATCAAACTGAAGTGACTACCTGTGTAATTTGTATACAATCGCAGTGAAAGTAAAGGTTTTTAAATATTGGGCTTGGTCTTTGGTTAGGTTTGATGAAATAGGGTGTAATATCTTCAAAGGTGGAAGAAGTTGATTAGGTAATTGATTAGAAGTTGAAAGGTGGAAGAAGTTGGAGTTCAACCTGGTCATCAATGGATTTGAGTTTTTGTTGTAATGATTGATTAGGGTTGCATTAAAGAAAGTTGAAAGGAACCAGAGATTACCTCAATCTTCGATGGAGTTCAGGAATCACAGAGCACCCAGACCGATATTGAGGGCTATATTCTCCATGGAAAACTGGCCTTAAAACTCTGCAGTTGAAACTTTATTGCTGGAACAGCGCAGCAGGTCAGGCAGCATCCAGGGAACAGGAGATTCGACGTTTCGGGCACAGGCCCTTCTTCAGGAATCCTGATTCCTGAAGAAGGGCCTGTGCCCGAAACGTCGAATCTCCTGTTCCCTGGATGCTGCCTGACCTGCTGCGCTGTTCCAGCAATAAAGTTTCAACTTTGATCTCCAGCATCTGCAGACCTCACTTTCTCCTTAAAACTCTGCAACATTGCGTCTGTCCCAACGACACTGCTGAAAATCTCATCCACATCGTTATTACTTCCAGATACATCTATTCAAATGCTCTACTTTGTGTTTTGTTATTCGTTTTTATTTGTAAGAGATAGAACATAGAACAATACAGCGCAGAACAGCCCTTCGGCCCTCAATGTTGCACCGATCTATGAACTATTCTCAGCTTGTCCCCCTACACTATCCCAAAATCATCCATGTGCTTATCTAAGGATTGTTTAAATCTCCCTAATGTAGCTGGGTTGACTACATTAGCAGGTAGGGCATTCCACATCCTTACCACTCTCTTTGTAAAAAACCTGCCTCTGACATCTGTCTTAAATCTATCACCCCTCAATTTGTAGTTATGCCACTTAGTACAAGCTGACACCATCATCCCAGGAAAAAGACTTTCACTGTCTACCCTATCTAATCCTCTGATCATCTTGTATGTCTCTATCAAATCCCTTCTTAGCCGCCTTCTTTCCAATGAGAACAGACCCAAGTCTTCAGCCTTTCCTCATAAGACCTCCCTCCAGACCAGGCAACATCCTGGTAAATCTCCACATCCTTCCCGAACTATGGCGACCAGAACTGTACATCCAAGTGTGGCCACACCAGTGTTTTGTATAGTTGCAATATCATACTGCGTCTCTGGAACTCTATCCCTCCATGAATGAAACCAAACGCACAATATGCCTTCTTAACGGCACTATCCACCTGGGTGGCAACTTTCAGGGATCTATGTACATGGACACCAAGATCCCTCTGCACATTCACACTACCAAGAATCTTTCCATTGACCCAGTATTCTGCCTTCCTGTTATTCTTTTCAAAGTGAATCACCTCACATTTAGCTGCATTGAACTCCATTTGCCACCTCTCAGCCCAATTCTGCAGTTTATCCAAGTCCCCCTGCAACCTGTAACATTCTTCCAAACTGTCCACTACTCTACCGACTTTAGTGTCGTCTGCAAATTTACTAATCCATCCACCTATGCCTGCATCTAAGTCATTTATAAAAATGACAAACAGCAGTGGTCCCAAAACAGATCCTTGTGGCACACCACTAGTAACTGGACTCCAGGCTGAATATTTTCCATCAACCACCACTCTCTGCCTTCTTTCAGAAAGCCAGTTTCTAATCCAAACTGCTAAATCACCCTCTATCCCATGTCTCTGCATTTTCTCCAACAGCCTACCATGTGAAACCTTATCAAAGGCTTTACTGAAGTCCACCACATCAACTGCCCTACCCTCATCCACATGCTTGGTCACCTTCTCAAAAAACTCAATGAGGTTTGTGAGACACGACCTGCCCTTGACGAAACCATGTTGACTATCTGAAATCAAATTGTTGCTTGCTAGATGATTATAAATCTTATCTCTTATAATCCTTTTCAACACCTTTCCTACAGCAGAAATAAGGCTCACTGGTCTATAATTACCTGGGTCATCTCTGCTGCCCTTCATGAACAAGGGCACAACATTTGCAATCCTCCAGTCCTCGGGTACTAAACCTGTAGACAATGATGACTCAAATATCAAAGCCAAAGGCTCTGCTATCTCCTCCCTAGCTTCCCAGAGAGTTCTCTGACAAACCCCATCGGCCCAGGGGACTTGTCTACTTTCACTCCTTCTAGAATTGATAACACCTGTTTGTAACTAACCTCAATCCTTTCTAGTCTAATATCTCCTACCTCATTCTTCTCTTTTACAATGTTCTCCTTTTCCTGAGTGAAAACCGATGAGAAATGTTCATTTAGCACCTCTCCGATCTCCACAGGGTCCACTTCTGTCTTTGACTGGCTCTTTTCCTACCCTAATCATCCTTTTATTCCTCACATATCTATAGAAAGCTTTAGGGTTCTCCTTTATTCTATTTGCTAAAGATTGCTCATGTCCTCTCTTTGCTCTTCTTAACTCTCTCTTAAAATCCTTCCTAGCTGATCTGTAACTCTCCATCGCCTCATCTGAACTATCTTGTCTCATCAACACATAAACCTCCTTCTTCTTCTTCTTAACAAGAGATGCAATTTCTGTAGTAAACCACGGTTCCCTTACCTTATCACTTCCTCCCTGTCTGACAGGGACATACCTATCAAGGAAACGCAATATCTATTTCTTAAACCAGCTCCACATTTCCATTGTCTGCATCCCCTGCATTTTGCTACCCCATTCTATGCATCGTAATTCTTGCCTAATCGCATTATAATTGCCCTTGCCCCATCGATAACTCTTGACTTGTGGTATGTACCTATCCCTTTCCATCGTTAAACTAAACGTAACGGAATTATGGTCACTCTCTCCAAAGTGCTCACCTACAACTAAATCAAACACCTGGCCTGGTTCATTACCAAGCACCAGATCCACTGTGGCCTTCCCTCTTGTCGGCCCTTCGACATACTGTGTCAGGAAACCCTCCTGCACACATTGGACAAAAACTGATCCATCCAACGTACCAGAGTTTTAGCATTTCCAGTCAATGTTGGGGCAGTTAAAGTCCCCCATAATGACCATCCTGTTCCTTTCACTTCTACTCCCTGGAACTCTGCAGATGCCTATGAAAGACTCCAAGCAGTGTGACCTCCTGTTTCTAACCTCAGCCCACACTACCTCAGTAGACGTGTCCTCATCAAAAATTCTCTCAGCCATGTTATACTATCCTTGACTAACAAGGCCACACCTCCCCCCTTGTACCTCCTTGCCTGTTCTGAATTAAAGATGCAAACCCTGGAACCTGCAACATCCATTCCTCACCCTGTTCTATCCATGTCTCTGAAATGGCCACAACATTGAAATCCCAGGTACCTATCCATGCTGCAAGCTCACCTATCTTATTGTTGTGGTTCTGTTCACCGAGCTGGGAATTTGTGTTGCAGACGTTTCGTCCCCTGTCGAGGTGACATCCTCAGTGCTTGGGAGCCTCCTGTGAAACGCTTCTGTGATCTTTCCTCTGGCATTTATAGTGGTTTGTCTCTGCCGCTTCCGGTTGTCAGTTCCAGCTGTCCGTTGCGGTAGTCGGTATATTGGCTCCAGGTCGATGTGCTTATTGATTGAATCTGTCGAGGTGACATCCTCAGTGCTTGGGAGCCTCCTGTGAAGCGCTTCTGTGATGTTTCCTCCGGCATTTACAGTGGTTTGTCTCTGCCGCTTCCGGTTGTCAGTTCCAGCTGTCCGTTGCGGTGGTCGGTATATTGGGTCCAGGTCGATGTCCTTATTCATTGAACCTGTGGATGAGTGCCATGCCCCTAGGAATTCCCTGGCTGTTCTCTGTTTGGCTTGTCCTATAACAGTAGTGTTGTCCCAGTTGAACTCATGTTGCTTATAGGACAAGCCAAACAGAACAGCCAGGGAATTCCTAGAGGCATGGCACTCATCCACAGATTCAATCAATAAGCTCATCGACCTGGACCCAATATACTGACCACCGCAACGGACAGCTGGAACTGACAACCGGAGGCGGCAGAGACAAACCACTATAAATGCGGGAGGAAAGATCACAGAAGCGCTTCACAGGAGGCTCCCAAGCACTGAGGATGTCACCTCGACAGGGGACGAAACGTCTGCAACACAAATTCCCAGCTCGGCGAACAGAACCACAACAATGAGCACCCGAGCTACAAATCTTCTCCCAAACTTTGATCATTGTAATTAATCAACATCAGTCCAATAATCTGATTCTACATTTGATAGGGACGCATTGATAGTGGAATGCAAGCTAGTTTTCCTGTGAGCTTCCAGAGCCTCGAAATTTAATATTAAACCTGCATTGCTCTTGCAAATACAATGTCTGCTAATATGTCCCATCGTTATGCACATATCTTAGAATGTAACAATCTGCCACAACTGGTCTATATTCTGTGTAACTATTCAGATACAGACATACCATGCTGAATGTATTTTTGACTTCACCTCCCTTGATTAAGCCTCTGTTTATCTCATTCAACTTATATAGTTCAAATCAGTTGCTGACGTTAACATACACTGCTGTGTTAAAAAAAATGCCATTGTTGAAGCTTTTCTATTTTTAATCTTACTGATTCTGATGTTTAATAATGCATTCAAAATATTCAGACTACAATACAGATCTTTCAGAACTTATTCTTTGAAAAATAGCCAAGGAAATGCTTATCTAATTCAGAAGACTTTTTGGATATTACAGGAGTTAAAATGCCTCAATTACATTTGCTGTTGGATTCGAGGTAGACAGGCAGGAGGCTGGAAGAACACAGCAAGCCAGGCAGCATCAGGAGGTGGAGAGATTGACAGTTCGGATGTAACCCTTTTTCAGGATTCAAGAGCACATGTTATTCTTTTGGTTTCTTTAATCTCTTCTAGCATTTTTGAATTCCCTTCCAGTTTGTAGGCAGTGTCTTCCACCGAGTCGATCTCTCCAGAACACTGTCGGTTAGACCTTGATTTCTGTTTCGCAAAGTAATTGTAATAGTCCAGGTGGACACCTGAGAAGGCTCAGGAAGCAATAGCCTCAGCATACATTCCAATCAGTCTTCAGTTTTGGACTTTATTTATTGGGGGCTTGCGTTCAGCCACTGAGAAGGCAGTCTGTCACTTACTTCAAATCAGCTTCTATTTCATTCACATTCCACTCTGACCCTGGAACGTTTTTAGGAAACTCAATTTGGGAGGTGGGTAGGACACCACAACCATTCTCGGTTTATTTGGGGGAAGTGCAATGATCCATTTGAAAGGGACAAGCCCTGATCTGCACTGTTTTCAGTCAGCATCCATACATCAGTAAGCCTGCATTTTATTGTGTGGGAAATGTAGGAAAGTTGGATGAGAATAAAGAAGGCATGTTGTGGATGACACCAAAATTGGTGGCATAGTAGACAGTGAAGAAGGTGTTCTAAGATTACAGAAGGTTCTTGATCAAATGGGTCAACGGGCTGAAAAATAACAGATTGAGTTCAATCTGGATAAATGCGAGGTATTGGATTTGGTACAGCAAACAAAGGTAGGGATTAAATTCCCTACAGTATGGAAACGGGCCCTTCAGCCCAACAAGTCCACACTGACCCTCCAAAGAGTAACCCATCCAGACCCATTCTCCTGCCCTATATTTACCACTGACTAATGCACCTAACACTATGGGCAATTTAGCATGGCCAACTCACCCAAAGTGCACATCTTTGGATCATGGGAGGAAATCCGCACAGATACAGGGAGAATATGCAAACTCCACATAGAGGGTCACCCAAGGCAGGGATTGAACCTGGATCCCTGACACTGTGAGGCAGCAGTGCTAGCCACTGCACCATCTTATATGCAATTTTTATATATATATAAGTCTTATATAATTACCAGTAGGGCCTTGGGTAGTGTTGTTGAACAGAGGGACCAGTGGGGTTCAGGTACATAGTTCTTTGAAGTTTGCATCATATATAGGCAGGGTGGTTAAAGACATTTTGCATGCTTGCCTTCATTACTCAATTCTTTGAGTACAGGTCATTCTGCTATAATGTGTGTTTCGTCAACCCAAATTTGCTGTAACGCGATTGACAAATTGGGGATGCTATTTCTAAAGCACGAACTTTTAAAATGTGTGTTGGCTGTAACACAATTACATCACCAACACTTGAAACACTGTTCCTAAAGTGTGATTTTTCTGTAATGCTCAAGAACGCAACCATCCGTTATAGAAGACCTGACCGTATAGGATTTGGGAAGTCATGTTGAGGATGTACAGGACATTAGTGAGGTCTTTTCTGAATTACTGTGTCCAGTTCTGGTTGCCCAGTTTTAGAAAGGATATTAGGCAAAAGTAGATACTGCAGATGCTGGCGATTAGAGTGGTGCTGGAAAAGCACAGCAGGTCAGGCAGCATCCGAGAAGCAGGAAAATCAAAGTCTCAGGCAAAAGCCCTTCATCAGGAATGATGATGAAGGGCTTTTGCCCGAAATGTCAATTTTCCTGCTCCTTGGGTGCTGCCTGATCTGCTGTACTTTTCCAGCACCACTCTAATCTTGACAATATTACCAAGCTGGAGAAGATTCAGAAAAGATTTACCAGGATATTGCCGGGTATGGAAGGTTTGAGTTCTAAAGATAGGCTGGATTAGCTGGGACTTTTTCACTGGAGTGTGGGAGGTTGACTGGTGACCTGAAAGGAGTTTATAAAATAATGAGAGGTATACATAGTGTTAATGGTAGTTGTCTTTTCTGTAAGATGGGGGATTTCAAGACTGGGGGCTCATTTTTAAGGTGAGAGGAGAGAGAATTAAAAAAAGTGAGGGACACTTTTTTTACACAGAGGATGGTTCACGTGTGGAATGAACTTCCTGAAGAAGTGGTGGATTACAATTACAGTGTTTAAAAGCCATTTGGATAAGTACATGAATGGGAAAAGTTTGGAGGGATATGGGCCAGGAGCAGGCAGGTGGGACTAAATTAGTTTGGGATTATGGATTAGTGGTGCTGGAAGAGCACAGCAGTTCAGGCAGCATCCGAGGAGCAGCGGATTATGTTCAGCATAGGCTGGTTGGACCGAAGGGTCTGTTTCCATGCTGTGTGACTCTGTGATTCAATTAAATAAAAGCATCCATTAGTGTTATTGTGTTTCACAAAATAGCCCCAAACTCAGGATGGCCAAAAGTTGCCTTTGCACCAGTACGTCTCTTCAACAGCATTTAAATTCTGATTGAATTTTCTTCATTTACATTTGCAAAATCCCTTAAAAAATAACAAATAAAAAGGAACATTGAAACAGAGTGTAGGTCAACATTGCTTGGGTTCTGTATCAATATTAACTGTGGGTTATTTTAGTTGAAGGCTTGAAAGAATGTCAGATCGGTTGGGTCATTTTATCTGACCACAGCACCTATCCTAAAGTCTTTCACAATATACAAGGAAACAAAATCATTTTTGATCTCACAGAATCCCTACAGCATGGAAGCAGGCCGTTTGGCCCATTGAGTTCATACTGACCCTCTGAACAGCATCACACTCAGATCCACCTCTGTACCCAATCCCGCTGACCCTGCATTCCGCATGTCTAATCCCACCTAGCCTGCACGTCTCTGGACACTTTGGCAATTTAGCATGGCCAATCCACTTAATCTGCACAGAGAGTTATAGAGTCATAGAGATGTACAGCATGGAAATAGTCCCTTTGGTTCAACTCATCCATGCTGACCAGATATCTTAAATTAATCTAGTTCCATTTGTCAGCACTTGGCTCATATCCCTCTAAACCCTTCCTATTAATTTACCCATCCCAGATGCCTTCCAAATGTTGTAATTGTACCAGCCTCCACCCACTTCCTCTGGCAGCTTATTCCATTCACACACCACCCTCTGCGTGAAAAAGATACCCCTTATAAAACTTTCTCCGCCTCACTGTATAGTTTTGAATTCCCCCAACCCCAGGGTGGCAGCCTTGTCCATTCACCCTATCCATGCCCCTCGTGATTTTATAAATCTCTTTGGATTGTGGAAGGAAATCAGAGCACCAAGAGGAAACCCATGCAGATACATGGAGAACGTACAAACTCCACATAGACAGTCGTCCGAGGCTGGGAGTGAACCCAGGTCCCTAGTGCTGTAACGCAGCAGTGCCATAACCACTGAGCCACTGTGCCACCTTTCTGAATTTGTTTTGAACAGCAATGAGACGTGAGCAATGAGGCAGCTAAAATAACCCTTGACACTTCACGCACCGATGTTGTGGTATCGTGAATCCTGAGATCTGATCAGAAGACTGCGTGCAGTCGTGTTATGATCCGAGTGGGTAGTATTCACATTACTAGTCGCATGTCTGGTTGAAAATCAATAAAGTTGTATCAAAACAGCCTTGGGCACGTAAAGATATATCCCAGAACTGAGAGGCAAGATGGAAACTTCAAAGCTGCCTGTACACTCAGGAGTGCCAGCACTCTCCATCATATCCCGAACAGGAGACTGGAAACACTTGATTTGTGAGGACCCTCCCTCCGCTGCTGGGTAACAGCTTTATACAAAACAAGGCCATCAGAAAATGCAGGAGAAAGTCAGTCTGTAACTCTGAGGAAAAGGTGATCATGTACCGCCTGTTGCCATCTGTCAGTTGCTGTTCTTGTCCTGCATACAGAGGGTGGGGGTGGGGGGGGGGGGGGGGGGGGGGGGTAGGGGGGTCAGTTAGCTCAATTGACTGGACAGCTATTTACAGTGTGGAGTGATGCCTGGTTTCAATTCCTATACCAGCTTTTACCATGAAGCATGGGTGTGATGGTGGCTCAGTGTTTGGCACTGCTGCCTCACAGCGCCAGGGACCTGGGTTTGATTCCACCCGCGGGTGACTGTCAGTGTGGAGTTTGCACATTCTCCCCATGTCTGTGTGTGTTCACTCTTGTTTCCTCCGCAGTCTGAAGGCATTCGGGTTAGGTAGGTTGGCTGAGCTAAATTACCCATAGTACCAGGGATGTGGAGGCTAGGTGGATCAGCCATGGGAATGTGGCAGGATGCTCCTTGAAGGGTCATTTCAGACTTAATAGACTGACTGGCCTCTTTTTGCACTGTAGGGATTGTATGACTGTCTTTCTCAAACTATCCACCCACTTGCTGTTTCTCTCAGATTAAGCCAGTACAAAGCCATCTCTCTGATGAAACATTACGACTAGTTTCACTTCTTTCATATATAAATCACAAAACTTGTTTTTAAAAAAGTTACATTGTCAGGTTAACTCTAACAATTGGTGTCAGCCAGATAAGATGTTGAAGGTGTTAGCCCCCTGTGTTCTCTGTCTGTGCCATAATGTTTAGACTGATTCTAATCTAAAAAATGAGTTAACAGAGTCTTACATGGATTCATACAATTTTTGAGCAAAGTACAATGTAACTCTGTAAGTACAAATTCACCCCACAAATGTTTGTGTGTGTATGTGTGTGTCTGGGGTGGGGTTTGTGAGTGTCTGTGAGAGAGAGTGTGTGTGTGTGAGTGGTAAGAGGTCTAAGTGAAACTAACATGGTCATTCTAATAGTTGAGAGACTTAACAAACAATCATGGTATTTTTCAATGTATAATTTCAGTTACATCACACTGTAAACTTTTGCTATAAATTCTGTGTCTTACCATTGTGTACTCCACAACCACCTGGTGAAGGAGCAGTGCTCCGAAAGCTCGTGCTTCCAATTAAACCTGTTGGACTATAACCTGGAGTTGTGTGATTTTTAATTTTGTATTCCCCCCAGTCCAGCACCGGCATCGCCAAATCAGGACTAGATTAGTTTAGGATAACTGGTTGGCAGGGCCGATTTAGACTAAAGGGTCTGTTTCCGTGCTGTACATCTCTGTGACTCTGAGTAGATACAGTAGAGGAAAATTATTTCTGAATACAGTAAAGGCCTCATTCTCTGGACCCCAAGCATCTGTTCATGTAACGAGCTTCCAAAGGGTAATTCCAAAGGGATGCTTGTCACCTGGATAACGGGGATTTTATCCAATTAGCAACACTTGGAAGGGAATAACAGATTAGACGTTTTATTAAAGGTTGTTCATTGATAAAGACAGAGTCACCTCAAAAAGTCAGATATACCAATATTTCTGAGTGGTCCTGGCTGCTTGTTTTTAAAAGGTATAAAGTTAAAAATCGCACAACACCAGATTATAATCCAACAGGTTTATTTGGAAGTATAAACTTTCAGAGCACTGCTCATTTGTCAGGTAGCTACCTGAAAACTAGTGCTTCCAAATAAACCTATTGGAAAAACTGCAAAAAGAAGAAGAGGAACACCTATACAAGGTATTTGCCAAAAACGGATACCTGCGCAACTTAATCAACAGATGCCTAAGAGAAAGACCACGGAACGAGGACATACCACAACCAAAAGGACTAGCCACACTACCATACATCAGGAGCATCTCGGAACTGACAGCCAGACTACTGCGACCCCTAGGACTCATAACGGCACACAAACCAACAGCCACGCTCAGACAACAACTCACCAGAACGAAGGACCCTGATACCCAACATGAGCAAGACGAATGTAGTGTACAAAATACCATGCAAGGACTGCACTAATCACTATACAGGACAAACAGGAAGACAGCTAACAATCCGCATACATGAACATCAAACACACACACAGACAACAAGCAACATGAATTCGACTGGGACAACACTACTATCATAGGGCAAGCCAGACAGAGAACAGCCAGGGAATTCCTAGAAGCATGACACTCATCCACAAACTCCATCAACAAACACATCGACTTGGACCCTATATACCAACCACTACAGCGGACAGCTGAAACTGACAACCGGAAGCAGCAGGGACAGACCACTATAAACACCGGAGGAAACATCAAAGAAGCGCTTCGCAGGAGGCTCCCAAGCACTGATAATGTCGCCTAGCCAGGGGACGAAACGTTTGCAACAAAAACTTCCAGCTCGGCGAACAGAAACACAACAAACCTATTGGACTATAACCTGATGTTGTGTGATTTTTAACTTTGTCTACCCCAGTCCAACACTGGCCCCACTACATTTAAAAGGCACATTTATCCAGTGGCAGTGATGGTTAGAGTTCTCCGAGCCACCACAAGCCTTCCTCATGCAACTTGTAGATTCAGCCAATCGGCGACTCCCATTCTTCACACAGGCTGGATCCTGGGGAAATTACTTGAATAGTAAATTTCCCGCAAAAAAAGTCACAAAATGAATTGCAATTAAATATGACATTGATAGTATTATTTGCTCTATCATTCTTCACCACTAATTCTAAAGAAGGTCATTTCTTCATTTGTTTATCTCTCAAATATACCATTAAGCCTAACTGATGCATACTGATGGTTAAGGTCCCCATGAGTCTCCATGTAGCTCTAACACCGCTCTAACAGCCCATTCCTCTGCTTCTTTCTCCCTCATTTTTTATCCCGCTTCCATTTCAATCCAAAACTTCTTTGTGGCAGCGCATTTGACATTCTAACCATACATTGGGGTAAAAACATTCTCATAAAATGAACGTCAGAACCAGGGGCAGAAGTAGGCCATCTGGCCCATCAAGCCCACTCCACCCATTCCATATGATCATGGCTGATCTTCTTGTGGCCTCATCCACTTACCCACCCTCTCACTCTAATCCTTAATTCCTTGACTGTTCAAAAATCTATCTATTTTTGCCTTAAAAACATTCAATGAGGCAGGGAATTCCACAGATTCACAATACCTTGGGTGAAGAAGTTCCTCCTCAACTCAGTGGGCGGCACGGTGTCACAGTGGTTAGCACTGCTGCCTCACAGCGCCAGAGACCTCGGTTCAATTCCCGCCTCAGGCGACTCTCTGTGTGGTGTTTGCACATTCTCCCGTGTCTGCGTGGGTTTCCTCTGGGTGCTCCGGCTTCCTCCCACAATCCAAAAAAATGTGCAGGTTAGGTGAATTGGCCATGCTAAATTGCCCGTAGTGTTAGGTGAAGGGGTAAATATAGGAGAACGGGTCTGGGTGGGTTACGCTTTGGCGGGTTGGTGTGGACTTGTTGGGCCGAAGGGCCTGTTTCCACACTGTAAGTAATCTAATCTAATCAGTCCTAAATCTGCTCCCTCTTATTTTGAGACTATGCCCTCTAGTTCTAGTTTCACCTGCCAGTGGAAACAACCTCTCTGCTTCTATCTTATCTCGTCCCTTCATCATTTGATCTGTTTCTGTAAGATTTTTCCAAATTCCAATGAGTGTTAGATTAGATTCCCTACAGTGTGGAAACAGGGTCTTCGGCCCAACCAGTCCATACCGACCCTCCGAAGAGTAACCCACCCGAACCATTTCCCTCTGACTAATACACTTAACACTATGGGCAATTTAGCATGGTCCATTCACCTGACCTGCACATCTTTGGACTGTGGGAGGAAACCGGAGCACCCAGGGGAAACCCACGCAGACACGGGGAGAATGTGCAAACTCCACACAGACAGTCACCTGAGGCTGGAATCGAACCTGGGACCCTGGCGCTGTGAGGCAGCAGTGCTAACCACTGAGCCACTGTGCCACCCCAATATAGTTGCAGTCTACTCAGTCTCTCCTCATAAACCAATCCCCTCAATTCCAGAATCAACCAAGTGAACCTCCTCTGCACCCCCTCCAGTGCCAGGACATCCTTTCTCAAGAAAGGAGACCAAAGCTACATACAGTACTCCAGGTGTGGCCTCACCAGCAACCTGTACAGCTGGAACATAACCTCCCTGCTTTTAAACTCTATCCCTCTAGTAACGAAGGACAATGTTCCATTTGCCTTCTTCATTACCTGCTGCACCTGTAAACCAACATTTTGTGATTCCCTCCCAATTCCCTCCTTTTGTTTTTTTCACTCTGGGATGTAGGTGTCACCAGCTGGGCCAGCATTTATTGCCTATTCCTAGCTGCCCTTGAGAAGATGGGGGTGTGCTGCCTTCTTGAAACGCTGCAGTCTACGCCATGTAGGTGGACCAGCAATGCCATCTGGGTGGGACTAATCAATCTGTTCCTGATGAAGAGCTTTTTGCCTGAAACGTTGACTCTCCTGCTCCTCGGATGCTGCCCTGACCTGCTGTGCCATTCCAGCACCACACTCTCGACTGGGATTAATCAATGCCTCTTTTATATAGGCTCCTGAGCTTTAATATTGGTGATTGAATCATGAGGATCGCGTATGTATTTGCTGACACTGTTGCTTGATCAACTTGGTTAGAGACAAGAAAAAGCAGGTGCTGGAACCTAAAATAGACAGGCAGGAGGCTGGAAGAACACTGCATTCCTGAAGAAGGGCTAATGCCCGAAACGTCGATTCTCCTGTTCCCTAGATGCTGCCTGACCTGCTGCGCTTCTCCAGCAACACATTTCCATCTCTGATCTCCAGCATCTGCAGACCTCATTTTCTCTTGGAAGAACACTGCAAGCCAGGCAGATTCAGGAGGTGGAGAAGTCAATGTTTTGGGTGCAGCCAATATCCCTTCCCATCTCCTGACTCTCTTCACCACCCTGCACCACCTCCTCCTTTATCTGCAGCTCCCCTCCACCCACCCCCAGTCCTGAAGAAGGGTTACACTCAAAACATCGACTTATGCACCTCCTGGTGCTGTCTGGCTTGCTGTGTTCTTCCAGCCTCCTGCCTGTCTGGCTTGATCAACTTGGGCATCAATATTGTTGAATAAAAGAGACATACTGTCAAAGTTTATTCATTTTGCCTTAATTAGTATAGATATACAAGAATACCAAATCTCAAAAGGAACAGCAATTTATGCTATATGTAAAGACACCAGACGAATAATATTACTTGGTTGGCTACTTGCCTAGCATTTTGCATTCACTATTCATTTTAGCATAAATTGTTGTTCCTTTTGATATTTGCTATTCCTGCAATACTGGCCTGATAAAGGCAGGATGAAAAGTGCTCACAGTATGTCTCTTTCTTTCAGCATTCTGGTTCTCAATAATAGGGAGTTAGAATAGATGGAGGTTGATGGCAAAAGACAGAGACCATAACTCTCCTGATGCCCTTTCCTTTTCATTCATGGGGTGTGTGCATCACTGGCTGGGCCAGCATTTATTACTCATCCCTGTTCACGAAGCATCTGTGCTCTGCACGCATCAATCAACTTCCAGTCACCATCCATTTTAATTCCTCCTCCTGCTCCCCTGGCGACATGTCCACCTTTGGCCTCATCCAATGCCAGAGTGAGGCCAAACAGAAAGTGGAGGATCAACACCTTATATTTCACTTGGGGAGCTTACAGCCCCATGGCCTCAATATTGACTTCACCAGCTTCAAAGGCCCAACAATGTCTCTCCTTCCTCAGGCAGCTGAGAAAATTTGGAATGACGGCGAATACCCTTGCCAAATTTTATAGGTGTGCCATTCAGAGCATTCTGTCTGGATGTATCACTACCCGGTATGGCAACTGTACCATTCAAGATCGGAGACAGTCACAGAGAGTGGTGAACTCAGCCCTGACAATCACAAAGGCCAACCTCCATCTACCAGGCCCGCTGTCAAGGAAAGGCTGCCAGCATTCTCAAAGATCCATCCCACCCTGGCAATGTTTTTCTACAACCTCTACCATTGGGGAGAAGGTACAGAAGCCTGAACACATGCACCAGCCGGTTTTGTAACAGTTTCTACCCTACAGTTGTTAGAATACTGAATGGACTCACAAACTCTTAACATTCGCCTGCACCTGTGTTTTTGTTTTTGCTGCTATTTAACTATTATTTACTATCTATGCTACTGAACTCTGTTCTGCCTGTATTGCTCGCAAGACAAAGCTTTTCACTGTGCCTCAGTACGTGTGACAATAAATTCAATTCAATTCAATTCAAACTTCCTCCACCCCCTGCCTTATCCCATGTCCATCCCTCTCCGTCCCCCTCGCCTCCCTGACCGGACCTAACCTGACATCTTTCTACTCACCTACCACTCCATCCTTCCCATTGACCAATCACAATAACCCCATACCTGCATCCACCTATCACCATCCCATCCACCCTTTCCCCAGTCCTCTCCTCCTCCCTCTATTTACTTCTGGGCTCCCCTCCCCCTCCCCAGTCCTGATGAAGGGTTTCAGCCCAAAATGTTGACTTTCCTGCTCCTTGGATGCTCTCTGATCTGCTGTGCTTTTCCAACCTCACATCTATTCCAGCATCTGCAGTCCTTACCGTCTCCAAGTTACCCATCCCTAGTTGTTCTTGAGATGATGGCGGTGACCTGCATTATTTTGAGAATATTTTGGACCTCAATGCATTCGCTCCCAGTCAGAAAAAAACACACATTCTTTCGGGGTGAAAAATTTCCTGTGAACTGCCAGGTGAATGGGACTAGCTCAGGATGATCTAACTTGTTTTCTTCCAGTTTCAGCTGCTCTGCCAACCTATTTTTGGACGATATAATAGCAGAAGCTCCACTCCTGTGGGTCCTGTGTGTGTTGATGCATACACCTGGTGCTATACTTGACCTCGATTCATAGTTACGGTAAACACACAAATTCAGCCAGATTGCAATAATTGCTCTACTTGGTTGTTACCAGTAGAGGGTGCCAGAGGGCCAAATGCTGAACAGGACATGAGCAGGATGTTTGGATGGATTTGGAATGTTAATGCGTGAGAAACATAAATGTGATAGAAGTGGGGAAGCGGAAAAGTAAATTGTTCAATTCGCCTATTGTTACCTTCTCACACTCACTGAGATGACAGTGCGTGGATGACATAACGTATTGAGGTCTTTGTCATCATTGCCCAGTTATCACCTTCTGTTAAAGGGAGGTCTACCACAGTTTTGTTGTACTGTCAGTGCATTGTCTAGTATCTCAGGACAAGCTACATTATTGGTTCTTAGCAGTCCCAGTCAAAAGGTGTGTCACTGGAAAAGCACAGCCTGTCAGGCAGCATCCAAGGAGCAGGAGAATCAACGTTTTGACCAAAAGCTCTCGATAAACATTAGATTCTCTACAGTGTGGAAACAGGCCCCACGAGTCCACAGTGACCCTCTGAAGAGCAACCCACCCAGACTCATTGCCTTACATTCACCCCTGACTTATGCACCTAACACTACAGGCAATTTAGCATGGCAAATTCACCTGACCTGCGGGAGGAAACTGGAGCACCCGGAAGAAACCCGCACAGACACAGGGAGAACATGCAAACTCCACACAGGCAGTCGCCCAAAGCAGGAATTGAACCCGGGCCCCTGGCACTATGAGGCAGCAGTGCTAACCACTGAGCTACCATGCCACCCATTACACAGGCCTGTTCCTGTTGCTATTTCTTACTTTCTTATCAGTTTATGTTTTCTGGGCAGAAACTGTAGTCCTTACAAAGGATTTTTATGAACAAGAAACAAGAGCAAGCTTCTTAACCCCTCAAGCCCACTTAGCCTCAACTCCACATTCCTGCATATCCCCAATTAATCTTTCATCCCCTTGGCAATCAATAATTGAACACAGAATTTCTACAGTGTGGAAATAGGCCATTCGTCCCATCAAATCTACATTGACCCTCTGAAGAGCAACTCACCCATGCATTTCCCATGGCCAATCCACCGAACCTGCACATCTTCAACTGTGGGAGGGAAACGGAGCACCTGGAGGAAACCCGCACAGACAGAGGAAGTATGTGCAAACTCTACACTGGCAGATGCCCAAGGTGGGAATCGAACCTGAGTCCCTGATGCTGTGAGGCAGCAGTGCTAACCACTGAGCCATCGTGTTGCCCTTCTAGTTACCTAACTCTGCCTTGAAATTATTCAAAGATTATGCATCTTTTGCCATTTGAGGAACGGAATGACAATTTAAAAAATTCATCTTTGGGATTGTGGGCGTTGCTGGCTGGGCCATCATTTATTGCCCATCCCTCGATGCCCTCGAGAAGGTGGGGGTGAGCTGCCTTCTTGAACTGCTGCAGTCCACCTGCTGCGGGTTGACCCACAATGCCCTCAGGGAGGGAATTCCAGGATATTGACCCAGTGACAGTGAAGGAACGGCGATATATTTCCAAGTCGGGATGGTGTGTGGCTGGGAGGGGAACTTGAAGGGGTTGGTTGTATCTATTGCCCTAGATGAAAGTGATGTGGGTTTGGAAGGTGCTGTCTGAGGATCTCTGGTGAATTTCTGCAAGCGCATTGTGTAGATAGTACACACTGCTGAGCGTTGGTGGTGAAGGGAGTGGATGCTTGTGGATGTGGTGTCAATCAAATGGGCTGCTTTGTCCTGGATGGTGTCAATGTTCTTACGAACTTCTGAGAGAAAAAACATTTTCCTCATCTCTGTTTCAAATCAGTGACCTTTTATCTTTACCCCGTGACCTCTAGTTCTACATTCTCCCACAAGAGGAAACACCTTTTCCACATCCACCAGACTGAGACCCCTCAGGATTTTATATGCTTTTGTTAAGAGAGCTCCAACCTTTCTAAATGCCAGAGGCGACAGGCTTAACCTTTCCTCATAAGGCAATCTGCTCATTCCAGGCATCAGTCTAATAATTCTGGTCATCACTTTAAGGTAGTAACAGCAGGACATTTGGCAAGTCAAAATGCAATCCACCAGAGTCAGCTTTATGAAGAGTAAATCATGAGGAGAAAGTGAGGTCTGCAGATGCTGGAGTATAAGCTGAAAATGTGTTGCTGGAAAAGCGCAGCAGGTCAGGCAGCATCCAGGGAACAGGAGAATCGACGTTTCGGGCCTAAGCCCTTCTTCAGGAATGAGGAAAGTTTGTCCAGCAGGCTAAGATAAAAGGTAGGGAGGAGGACTTGGGGGAGGGGCGTCGGAAATGCGATAGGTGGAAAGAGGTCAAGGTGAGGGTGATAGGTCAGACTGAGGTGGGGGCGGAGAGGTCAGGAAGAAGATTGCAGGTTAGGAAGGCGGTGCTGAGTTCGATAGATTTGACTGAGACAAGGTGGGGGGAGGGGAAATGAGGAAACTGGTGAAATCCGAGTTCATCCCTTGTGGTTGGAGGGTTCCTAGGCGGAAGATGAGGCGTTCTTCCTCCAACCTGTGGTCTGGCGATGGAGGAGTCCAAAGACCTGCATATCCTTGGTGGAGTGGGAGGGGGAATTGAAATGTTGAGCCACAGGGTGGTTGGGTTGGTTAGTCCGGGTGTCCCAGAGGTGTTCTCTGAAACGCTCCGCAAGTAGGCGGCCTGCCTCCCCAATATAGAGGAGGCCACATCGGGTGGAGAGGATGCAATAGATGATGTGTGTGGAGGTGCAGGTGAATCTGTGGTGGATATGGAAGTTTCCTTTGGGGCCTTGGAGGGAGGTGAGGGGGGAGGTGTGGGCGCAAGTCTTGCACCTCCTGTGGTTGCAGGGGAAGGTGCTGGGAGTGAAGGTTGGGTTGTTGGGGGGTGTGGATCTGACGAGGGAGTCACGGAGGGAGTGGTCTTTACGGAATGCTGATAGGGGAGGGGAGAGAAATATATCCTTGGTGGTGGGGTCCGTTTGGAGGTAGCGGAAATGACGGTGGATGATGCGCTGTACATGGAGGTTGGTGGGGTGGTAGGTGAGGACCAGTGGGGTTCTGTCCTGGTGGCGGTTGGAGGGGCGGGGCTCAAGGGCAGGCAAGCGGGAAGTGGAAGAGATGCGGTGGAGGGCATTGTCGACCACGTCGGGGGGGAAATTGCGGTCCTTGAAGAAGGAGGCCATCTGGGTTGTACGGTTTTGGAACTGGTCCTCCTGGGAGCAGATGCGGCGGAGACTAAGGAATATGGGATGGCGTTTTTACAGGGGGCAGGGTGGGAGGAGGTGTAGTCCAGGTAGCTGTGGGAGTCGGTCGGTTTGTAGTAGATGTCCGTGTTGATTCGGTTGCCTGAGATAGAAATAGAAAGGTCGAGGAAGGGGAGGGAGGAATCTGAGACTGTCCAGGTGAATTTGAGGTCGGGGTGGAAGGTGTTGGTGAAGTGGATGAACTGTTCAACCTCCTCGTGGGAGCACGAGGCGGCGCCGATACAGTCATCGATGTAACAGAGGAAAAGGTGTGGGTTGGGGCCAGTGTAGTTGCGGAAGATGGACTGTTCCACATATCCTACGAAGCGGCAGGCATAGCTGGGGCCCATGCGGGTGCCCATGGCTACTCCTTTGGTTTGGAGGAAGTGGGAGGATTGGAAAGAGAAGTTGTTCAGGGTGAGGACCAGTTCAGTCAGTCGAAGGAGGGTGTCAGTGGAAGGGTACTGGTTGGTACGGCGGGAAAGGAAGAAGCGGAGGGTTTTGAGTCCTTCATGATGGGGGATGGAGGTGTACAGGGACTGGATGTCCATGGTGAAGATAAGGCATTTTTTGCTAGAGATCTTCAAAGATTTAACAAGCAGAGTGGATTCTGGAGATCCTGAGATAGTCATGCAGAGGAACCTCAATTATCCGAATGACACGGGGAGGGAGTATTTTTTTCAGATAGTCAAATGTTCGGATAATTGAATGTTCAGATAATCGAATGTTCGGATAATTGAATGTTCAGATAATCAAATGTTCAGATAATTGAATGCTGGACAGCACAGTTTAACCAAGCATCGGGATCTTGCGGTCTCATTCAGATAATCCAACATTTGGAGAATTGATGTTTAGATAATTGATGTTCCTCTGTATATCTGAACTTCCAGAAGGTTCTGCACAAAAGGCTAATACGCAAGGTAAGATCACATGGGGTTGGGGTAATTGCTTAGCCTGGAGAGAGGATTGGCCAACCAACAGAAAGCTAAGAATTGGGATCTTTTCCTGGTTGCTAAGATGGAACTACTGGGGTGCCACAGGATTCAGTCCTTGGGCCCCAAAAGTTTAGAATCCACATTAATGACTTGGATGCAGGGTGTACTAGAGCCAAACTTTTAGATTACATGAAAGCAAGTTGCAATGAAGGGACAAGAAATTTACAAATGGATATGGATAGGTTTAGTGAATGGGTCAAAATTTGGCAGGTGGAGTTCAATATGGATAAATATGACGTTATCCACTTAAGGAATAGAAAGACAACTTGTTATCTAAATGGAAGGAAACTTGAGAGCTTTGGTGCAAAGGGATCTGGGTGTCCTTGTGCTACTATACAACTACAGCAGGTAATAAGGAAGGCAAATTGAATTTAGATATTTATTGCTAAAGGAATGCAGTAGAAAGGTAGGGAAGTGTTGCTGCAACTGTATAAGGTATTGGTGAGATCACAGCTGGAGGAGTGCAGACAAGTTTAGTTCCCTTACACGAAAAAGGATGTAGTTACATTGGCAGAAGTTCAGAGGAGATTTACTGGACTGATTCCAGAGGAGAATGGCTTGTCCTTTGAAGAGAAATTGAGCATTTTAGGCTGATAAACCCTCAAGTTTAGAAGAACAAGAGGAGGTCTAACTGAAGTATATAAGATGCTGAAGGGGATCGACAAAGTTGACATCAAGTAGATATTTCCCCTTGTGGGGAAAACTAGAGAGGTCATCATTTTAAACTGGCCGATAAAGATATGGAGAAATTACTTCCCTCAAAAAGTTGTGTTAGCTCAGAGTACAGTGGAATAAATTTAAGGAGGAGATAGATTTTTAATTAGTTATGAGTCAGAGGTTTGTTGGTGAGTAGGCAGGAAAGTGGAGTTCTGGCTGAGATGAGATCAGCCATGATTATGTTGAATGTAGGAGAAGACTCGAGGGGCTGAATTGCCTAATTTTACTGCCAGTCCTTATGTTCTAAACTCTCTCTGAGCTGCTTCTAATGTGTTAACATCCTTCTGTAAGTACAGTGGTTAATACTTTATATGATATTCCAAACATGGCTGCACCAAAGCCCCGAATAAGTGAAACATAATCTCCATACTGTTGCATTTAACTTACCTCACATAAAACCTTTTAGAATCCCTACTGTGTGAAAACAGGCCCTTCAGCCCAACAGCCCTCTGAAGAGTATCCCACCCAGACCCATTCTCCTGCATTTCCCACGATGAACCTACATATCGCTGAACACCACGGGCAATTTAGTATGACCAATTCACCTAACCCGCACATCTTTGGTTTGCAGGAGGAAACCCACACAGACACAGGGAGAATGTGCAAACTGTACACAGACAGTTGTCCCAAGGTGGAATCAAACCCAGGTCCCTGGCACTGAGAGGCAGTAGTAACCACTGAGCCACTGTGCAACTTTCCTGATCACTCGCTGTACCTGCATTCTGACCTTCTGCCATTTTTTAGATATGTTTAGTCAATGTTCATGATGTGATCATTAGAAACAATATATATATTTAAGTTTAATTAGTATTTCATATTTTGTACAAAGTGGAAGGGACATAGTTGTAAACTTATTTTTCTTTTAGGGTTGTTTTTGTGGGCCTGGTGCCAAGGATTGTAGAGACCTGTTTGCGTGCATTTCAATGAGGTTTAGAGCAGTTGCAGTGAAAAAAATAAAGGTTAGCGCCTCAGTATATTAACAGAAGAGGTAGAGGGGAGAAAAAAGCCATGTTGTTGCTTATCAGCAGGGGTTCAGGGGCACACAGAGGGACTGAAATATTGAGAAGGCAGATGGTTACGAATTGCACACCAGAGAAAGACTCCTGTAGTCTTCAATTAGGGAATGGTATTCACTATAAAATGAAAATTAACCATAAGGTAGAGCATAGAACAAGACAGCCCACAGTGTTGTACTGAACATGACACCAAATTAAACTAATCTTTTTTGCTTGCTCTTGGCCCATATCCCTCCATTCCTTGCATATTCATGTGCTTATCTAGAAGACCCCGAAATGCCACTATCGTATTGCCTCCACCACCACCCAGGCCAATGCATTCTAGGCTCCAACACTCTGTGAGGTGCTGCATTTTGGGAAAGCAAATCTTAGCAGGACTTATACACTTAATGGTAAGGTCCTAGGGAGTGTTGCTGAACAAAGTGACCTTGGAGTGCAGGTTCATAGCTCCTTGAAAGTGGAGTCGCAGGTAGATAGGATAGTGAAGAAGGTGTTTGGTATGCTTTCTTTTATTGGTCAGAGTATTGAGTACAAGAGTTGGGAGGTCATATGGTGGCTGTACAGGACATTGGTTAGGCCACTGTTGGAATCTTGCATGCAATTCTGGTCTCCTTCCTATTGGAAAGATGTTGTGAAATATGAAAGGGTTCAGAAAAGATTTAAGGCCATAAGACCATAAGACATAGGAGCGGACGTAAGGCCATTCGGCCCATCGAGTCCACTCCGCCATTCAATCATGGCTGATGGGCATTTCAACTCCACTTACCCGCATTCTCCCCGTAGCCCTTAATTCCTTGTGACATCAAGAATTTATCAATTCCTGCCTTGAAGACATTTAGTGTTCCAGCCTCCACTGCACTCTGCGGCAATGAATTCCACAGGCTCACCACTCTCTGGCTGAAGAAATGTCTCTGCATTTCTGTTGTGAATTTACCCCCTCTAATTCTAAGGCTGTGTCCACGGGTCCCAGTCTCCTCGCCTAACGGAAACAATTTCCTAGCGTCCACCCTCTCCAAACCATGTATTATCTTGTAAGTTTCTATTAGATCTCCCCTTAATCTTCTAAACTCCAATGAGTACAATCCCAGGATTCTCAGCCGTTCCTCATATGTTAGACCTACTATTCCAGGGATCATCTGTGTGAATCTCCGCTGGACACGCTCCAGTGCCAGTATGTCCTTCCTGAGGTGTGGGGACCAAAACTGGACACAGTACTCCAAATGGGGCCTAACCAGAGCTTTATAAAGTTTCAGTAGCACAACGGTGCTTTTATATTCCAACCCTCTTGAGATAAATGACAACATTGCATTTGCTTTCTTAATCACGGACCCAACCTGCATGTTTACCTTTAGAGAATCCTCAACTAGCACTCCCAGATAACCTCTGTACTTTGGCTTTACAAATTTTCTCACCGTTTAGAAAGTAGTCCATGCTTGTATTCTTTTTTCCAAAGTGCAAGACCTCGCATTTGCTCACATTGAATTCCATCAGCCATTTCCTGGACCACTCCTCCAAACTGTCTAGATCCTTCTGCAGCCTCCCCACTTCCTTATACTACCTGCCTGTCCACCTAACTTCGTATCATCGGCAAACTTCGCTAGAATGCCCCCAGTCCCTTCATCCAGATCATTAATATATAATGTGAATAGCTGCGGCCCCAACACTGAACCCTGCGGGACACCGCTTGTCACTGGCTGCCATTCCGAAAAAGAACCTTTTATCCCAACTCTCTACTTTCTGTCAAACAGCCAATCCTCAATCCATACTAGTAGCTCACCTCGAACACCATGGCCCCTCACCTTGCTCAGCAGCCTCCCGTATGGCACCTTATCAAAGGCCTTTTGGAAGTCTAGGTAGACCACATCCACTGGGTTTCCCTGGTCTAACCTACTTGTCACCTCTTCAAAGAACTCCAACAGGTTTGTCAGGCACGACCTCCCCTTACTAAATCCAAGTTGACTTGTTCTAATCCGACCCTGCTCTTCCAAGAATTTAGAAACCTCATCCTTAATGATGGATTCTAGAATTTTACCAACAACCGAGGTTAGGCTAATTGGCCTATAATTTTCCATCTTTTGTCTTGATCCTTTCTTGAACAAGGGGGTTACAACAGCGATCTTCCAATCATCTGGGACTTTCCCTGACTCCAGTGACTTTTGAAAGATACCAACCAACGCCTCCGCTATTTCCTCAGCCACCTCTCTCAGAACTCTAGGATGTAACCCATCGGGGCCAGGAGATTTATCAATTTTAAGACCTTTTAGCTTTTCTAGCACTTTCTCTTTTGTAATGGCAACAATACTCAACTCAGCCCCCTGACTCCCTTTAATTGTTGGGATATTACTCATGTCTTCCACTGTGAAGACTGATGCAAAGTACTTAATAAGTTCTCCTGCTATTTCCTTATCTCCTATCACTAGGCTTCCAGCATCAGTTTGAAGTGGCCCAATGTCTACTTTTGCCTGTCGTTTGTTTCTTATGTATTGAAAGAAACTTTTACTATCATTTCTAATATTACTGGCTAGCCTACCTTCATATTTGATCCTCTCCTTCCTTATTTCTCTCTTTGTTATCCTCTGTTTGTTTTTGTAGCCTTCCCAATCTTCTGATTTCCCAGTGCTCTTGGCCACTTTATAGGATCTTTCTTTTTCTTTGATAGATTTCCTGACTTCCTTTGTCAGCCATGGCTGTCTAAGCCCTCCCTGGATAATCTTTCTCTTCTTGGGGATGAACCTCTGTACAGTGTCCTCAATTTTACCCACAAACCCCTGCCATTTTTGCTCTACTGTCTTCCCTGCTAGGCTCTGCTTCCAGTCTATTTTCGTCAGTTCCCCTCTCATGCCCTCATAATTACCTTTATTTAACTGTAACACCATTACATCCGATTTTGCCTTCTCTCTTTCAAACTGCAGACTGAACTCTACCATATTATGATCGCTGCTTCCTAAGTTTTCCCTTACTTTAAGATCTTTTATAAAGTCTGGTTCATTACATAGCATTAGGTCCAGAATAGCCTGCTCCCTTGTGGGCTCAATGACAAGCTGTTCCAAAAAGGATCATTTACAAGGATGTAGCCAGGGTTGGAGGATTTGACCTATAGGGAGAGGCTGAATAGGCTGGGGCTGTTTTCCCTGGAGCATCAGAGGCTGAGGGGTGACTTTATAGAGGTTTATGAAATTATGAAGGGCATGGATAGGATAAATAGACAAAGCCTTTTCCCTGGGGTCGGGGAGTCCAGAACTAGAGGGCATAGGTTCAGGGTGAGAGGGGAAAGATATAAAAGAGACCTAAGGGGCAACTTTTTTCACACAGAGGGTGATACGTGTATGGAAAGAGCTGCCAGAGGAAATGGTGGAGGCTGGTACAATTGCAACATTTAAAGGACATTTGGAAGGGTATATGATTAGGAAGGGTTTGGAGGGATATGGGCCGGATGCTGGCAGGTGGGACTAGCTTGGGTTGGGATATTTCGTTGGCATGGATGGATTGAACTGAAGGGTCTGTTTCTGTGCTCTAATTCTCAATGACTCTATGACTCTGTGTAAACATCTTGCACCTCACATCTCCTTTGAACTTTCCCCTCTCACCTTCAATGCATGCGTCCTAGCATTAGATGTTTCAACTCTGGGAAAAAGATTCTGACCATTAACCCTATCCATGCATCTGATAATTTGATGGACATTGATCAAGTCTTCCCTCAGCCTTCACCACTCCAGAGAAAACAATCCAAAATTTTCTAGCCACAGTTTGAAATTTGTTTTTGAAGTCCCAGGGAGAGATACCAGCTGAAGGAAAATATTGAGAACTTTCCCAGAAGGAAATTGCATACTCCAGACTGAGTAAAATATCTTGGTGGGGAGATGTCATTTTATTTGATGCCTGTAAGGATATTTCTGATATAAAGAGGAACTGTATGTACTTGAATCAGTCTCTGATATCTGTGATGAAATATTTCCAATATTTTTGCTTAGCGTAAGACAGCTCATATTTCTTCTTGTTTAATAAACATTCATAATAAACGTTGATAGTAAATTAGGAAACATTTTATTCTTTGTGTTAAAGTACACTGAGGACTCTTGTGAATGCGTTAACTAACTGAGCTCCCCATTTAATAAAAAGGCAAAGTTGGGATTTACCTTGGCGAAAGTGAGGACTGCAGATGCTGGAGATTAGAGTTGAGAGTGTGGTGCAGGAAAAGCAGAGCAGGTCAGGCAGCATCCGAGGAGCAGGAGAGTCAACATTTTGTGCAAAAGCCCTTCATCGGGGACTTACCATGCCAGATTTCACTTTGAGGTTGACTTGACCCATATTCAAATCAGCTCAGATCATAGATTGGAAGCAAGCAATGTGGCCCATCGAGTCCACGCTGACTCTCTGAGAAACATCCTACCCATCCTCATACCCCATCCCTGCATCCCTCATGGCTAACCTACTTAATCTGCACACCCCTGAATACTGTGGGCAATTTAGCATGGTCAATTCACCTAACCTGCACATCTTTGAACTGGGGGAGGAAACCGGAGCACCCGGAGGAAACTCATAGGGAGAAAGTGCAAAATCCATACAGGCAGTCGCTCAAGGCTGGAATCGAACCCAGGTCCCTGGCGCTGTGAGGCAGCAGTGCTAACCACTTACTTTATTTCTGTCTAGTTCAAAACTCATATGTTGTCCCATATTCTTAAATGTGGAAACTTACAGCACCGAAAATGTGTTGCTGGAAAAGCGCAGCAGGTCAGGCAGCATCCAAGGAACAGGAGAATCGACGTTTCGGGCATAAGCCCTTCTTCAGGAAATGCCCGAAACGACGATTCTCCTGTTCCTTGGATGCTGCCTGACCTGCTGCACTTCTCCAGCAACACATTTTCAGCTCTGATCTCCAGCACCTGCAGCCCTCACTTTCTCTCAAAAACTTACAGCACCATCTAGTATCGAAGTTTAGATTTGGATCAGTGCCCACTCAGTTAGAAACCAGGGTTCTGGGAATGTGTTTTCCTTCAGCATCAATCCTGCAGATGGACACGGTGGATAAAAAAAGGTGCTCTGTTTGTACAAAGCACTGTCCTGTTTTGCAAATGGACAGAATATATCCCTGTTTTGTAAAAGCAGAGTGTTGCGGGTTGTGGAATGGTGAAATATAATCAGAGAGTGCTGGAGTAACTCAGCTGGTCTGGCAGCATCAGTGAAGAGAGGATCGGAGTTAGTGTTTCGAGGTTAATATGACTCTTCCTCAAGGGTCTGAAACAAGATGCTTTTTTAAGGGAGGTTAGTAGGGTAGTGATAATGTCACTGGACAGTAATCCAGAAACTCAGCTTAAGGGTTCTGGGGACCTGAGTTTACAATCCAAACTTGGTAGGTGGTGAAATTATAATTCAATTTTAAAAAGAGTCTGGAATTAAAAATGGGAGCCCAATGATGACCATGTAGCTGCAGTCGATTATTGTGAGCACCCATCTGCCCATTAACAACTGTTAGGGAAGGAAACTTGCCATCCTGACCTGGTCTGGCCTCCAGACTCACACCAATGACTCTTAACTGCCCTACAATAGTCTAGTGAGCCACTCAGTCACCGGAGTGCCAAAGAGTTTGATTCGTAGGCCCCAGCTGTTTACAATCTCTAGTAATGGCTCGAATGCAGGGTTGAAAGGTTGGACAATAACCCCAAGGTGTAGGGGTACTGTCATTAGATTAGTAATCCTTGTAACTGTGGGGTAGTGTTCTGGGGACGTGGGCTCAACTCCCTCTATGGCAGAGTGCTGAAATTTAAATTGAATAACAATAAAAGTCACCTCATGGTGACTGTTGCAAGGACCTATCTGGTTATGAGGGAAACCTGCCTTATCCAGTCTCCAGACAATATTTGTGACTCCAGACAATATAACATTTAAGAGGTGGACAATAAGTGTTCCCAATAAGAGAAGGCCATAAGTCACTCGGCTATAGTCCATCAGGTTTGTTTGAAATCACAAGCTTTCGGAGAGCTGCTCTTTCGTCAGGTGAAGTCAGGAGCAGTGCTCTGAAGGCTTATGATTTCAAATAAACCTGTTGGCATAATGCCCGAAACGTTGACTCTCCTGCTCCTCGAATGCTGTCTGACCTGCTGTACTTTCTCCAGCGCCACACTTTATCACCTCTGACTCTCCAGCATCTGCAGTCCTCACTTTCTCTCTATAACCTGGTGTCGTGTGACCTCTGACCTTGTCCACCCCAGTCCAACACTGGCACCTCCACATCTCAGTAAGAGACACTCACATCTCATCTGCTGCTGCGGGACTCATTCCTCAGAAACTGCAGGTGCTAGTCATTCTCTGGTTGCAGGCGAAACATTTTATCCCTTTCGACAAAACTCAAATGTCAGCTTCAGCACTTGCTGGAGAAATTCCCACCTCTGTCAGTTTCGTGGCCAATTCAAAACAACAAGTTGCATTTATGTAGAACCCTTTTACCTAGTTGAATGATGCAAGGTGCTTCACAAGTAAGTAATTTCAAGACTAGGGACCCGTATCGTTAAGGTGAGAGGGGAAAGACTTCATCAAGAAGAGGGCAATTTCATCACACAGAGAGTGGGTCAGATGTGGAATGAACTTCCAGAGGATGAGGCTATAATTACAATATTCAAAATACATGTAAATAAATACATGAATAAGAAAGGTTGGGAGGGATATGGGTCAAGTGCAGGCAGGTGGGACTAGTTTAGTTTGGGATTACGGTCAGCATGGACTGGTTGGACCAAAAGGTTGGTTTCCACGCAGTATGACTCATTACGTGTATTCAGACAAAGATTAACATGGATCCAATGGAGAGTTTAAGACTGATGACTTTAGGTTTGGTTAAAAAGTTGGCTTTAAGAATATCCAAAAGGAGTAGGAAGAGATTTAAGAGTTGAAAGTTTTAAGGAGTAAATGTCAGAACTTCAGGATGAAACAGCCAAAGGCATGGTCATTAATAATGGGAGAAAACAAAATGCATAAAGAATTGGAAGAGGGCAGGCATTTTGTTGCATGGGTGAGGCTGAAGGAAGTTGCAGAAATAGGAAGGGGTACAGCAGGCTTTAAAATAAAGGACGAGAAAATTGTATAAATTCAGGGCTGTTCCTTACTCCGTGTGTTGACCAACTGTAGCTCCGACAGAAACAGCTGTAACCAAACCCAGAAATAAAAGTCCTTCTATTGCTTTCTTTGCACACCCAGTCAGGTCAGGCTAATTTACAGTCTATGCATTGTCTGCAACATGTGCAGTATAATGCGCTGGAATTTTTTTTCTTATATCTTTGGCACCATTTACTTGCTGAAAATGTGTTGCTGGAAAAGCGCAGCAGGTCAGGCAGCATCCAAGGAACAGGATGCTGCCTGAGCTGCTGCGCTTTTCCAGCAACACATTTTCAGCTCTGATCTCCAGCATCTGCAGTCCTCACTTTCTCCTCGACCATTTACTTGCTTTCAGATATGGATATTTCTGAAGAGTAACTTTCTTCTGGTGTATACCCCTGAACAGTGATGTTCTCATTAATACATAAATAAACTCAAAAAATATCTTGTGTCACAATTGTTATCTAATTTCTTATGAACTTTTTTTATGTGCAGCCTATCTTGGACTTCTTGCTGTAAGAGATCTTGCAATTCTCAGCAAGGTTTGTAAAAATAAAAATTAATTCACTGCCAGTTAAGCATGGGCTATGGGCAATGTGTACTGCAGATGTTTCCAAACTTGTAAGATAACTTGTTTCCTTGTTTAATGCTTCAAGCTGGTGCTGAATTAAAGGTAGTGGAAATCTGTTCCCATCAGCTTGGTGCATATTTTCCTATTTTCCTTTGTTCTAGTTTGCACATACTAAGTGTTGTAGCTCTTACCTCTGATTTTCTCTCTTCAGGGGAAACTTTTTTAATAACGTGTATGATTGAGGTAGCTCTGCAATTCCTTCCCGGACAGCATTGTGGGCCAACCTACAACATACAGTGTGTAGCGGTTAAAGCAGGCAGCTCACCACCTCTTTCTCAAGGGCTAGTAGGGCGGTATGGTGGCTCAGTGGTTAGCACTGCTGCCTCACAGCATCAGGACCTGGGTTCAATTCTACCCTAGGGTGACTGTCTGTGTGGGTTTCATCTGGATACTCTGCTTTCCTCCCATAGCCCAAAGAAGAGCAGCTTAGGTGGATTGATCATGATAAATTGTCCAGGGATGTGCAAGCCTGGTGGATTAGTTACAGGGATGAGGTGGGCCTGAGTCCGATACTCTTCAGAAGGTTGGTGTGGACTTGATGGACCAAATGGTCTGCTTCCACACTGTAGGGGACCCAGCCAGCGACATCCACATCCCATACGGGAATAAAAAAGGTGTGATATCACCTCTCAATCATCTTCACTGAAGGGAATTAAAAACCTGGACTGTGCAATTGGTCCTGAGAGAAATGGGTTAAACTTCAGCTAAAATTATTGTGATTTTGATCTTCTGTTTTGTAGCTGGAAAATTGGAGAAGTTTGGATTCGCCTGAGCGAGATGAAGCATTCCTTGATTTGATCTCCAAGGAGGGATATCTGCAGTGGTGCCATTTCAAGGGAAGAGTAGGGAAGGCTTACTGCAACTGTGTTTGGTCCTGGCGCATCTGCCAATGCAACAAATGATTACAGCATTCTGGCAACATGCTTTACATCAGGGGTTGAGGTTGTCAGCTATATCTTCAAATTAGGCCTTTCCTTAGAACATAAACCTTTAAATCAACGCATAAAAAGCAAAATACTGCAGCTGCTGGAAATCTGAAACAAACATAGAAAATACTGGAGAAACTCAGCAGGTCTGGCAGCACTTGTGGAGAGAGAAACAGAGTTAACATTTTGAATCTGGTATGACTCTTCTTCAGAACTGAAAGGGGTTCATTGCTTATACTAATCTGTGGTTGTCCAACACCCATACAGTAACATCACCTTGCAATATGGTCTTCATCTGGGCTGGTAGAAACTGAAAAATATGTTCAAATAGCAAATTATTTATTCCAGAATGATGGACATAGATCTAAGTTTCTAAACTACAATAATCAGCAGCAAGAAATGTTTTGTTATGAGAATTCAGTATCCAGTGATAATATGATCTTTTGTAACCCTTGTGCAAAGGAATATAGTTAGAAATGATAACTTTTAGCCTATTTTATGTGAGGACTGAGCATTTCAATTTAAAATTGTTTTATAATCTAAATGCTCATCTTCTCATCTTGTCACTCACTCTCTTTTATCTCCAAAAAAAAAATAAAAGTTTTGCATTTCCACAGGCTTTTCACAATTTCAGGACACTTCAAAGTGGTTCACAGCTAATGAAGTACATTATAGTATTGCATGATACAGTCAAATCACACACAGCAACACCCCACAAAAAGCAACCTGAAAAACTGCTGTTTGAAGAATAAATATCAGCCAGCTCACTGCGGAAAATACTCTTGCACTTCTTCCAAATAATATCTCAGGATTTTTATGTTTGTCAGCAGGACAACAAACAGAATCATAGTTTAATGTTATATTAAAAACGCGGCACATCTGACAATGCAGCACTCAGCCCTCACACCATTTGTACTAACCTCTTGATCTCTCTGCCTACACATTCTGTGCCTGTGAACATCCCTTCACTTTACCTGACAAAGGAGCAGCACGCCGAAAGCTTGTGATTTCCAACAAACCTGTTGGGCTGTTTCTTTTACTGTTAATATGCCTGTAGAAGACTTTGGGACACTCTTTTATGTTGGCTGCCAGTCTTTTCTCAAAACTCCCCTTTGCTTTATACTTTCCCCCTCTCCTCCGAAATGGGTGTATGACTATTGCTTCTCAATTGTTTTTTCTATCTGACAACTTTCATGAGCATAATTTTTCTTTGTCACCTTAATCTCTGTTTCCTTTGCCATTGAGGGAACTCTGAATTTCTTTGTCCTGCCTTTCCCTATACCTTGGATGTAAGTTTGCTCACAGAGCTGGAAGGTTTGTTTTCAGATGTTTCATCACCATACTAGGTAATATCATCAGTGAGCCTCCAGTGAAGCACTGGTGGCGTAGCCCACTTTCTATTTATGTGTTCAGATTTCCTTGGGTTGATGGTGTCATTTTCTGTGGTGATGTATTTAGATTAGATTCCCTAGAGTGTGGAAAAAGGCCCTTTGGCCCAACAATTTCATACCGACCCTCCAAAGAGTAACCCACCCAGACCCATTTCCCTCTGACTAATGCACCTAACACTATGGGCAATTTAGCATGCCCAATGCACCTGATCTGCACATCTTTGGATTATGGGAGGAAACCAGAGCACCGAGAGGAAGCCCATGTAGACATGTGGAGAATGTGCAAACTCCATACAGACGGACAGTCGCCCAAGGCTGGAATTGAACCCAGGTCCCTGGCGCTGTGCGACAGCATTGCTTACCACTAATCACCATGCCATCCCAACATTTCCTGTTTATTTTCTCAGAGGGTGGTAAATTGGGTCCAAGTCAATGTGTTTGTTGATAGAGTTCCGGTTGGAATGCTATGCTTCTACGAATTCCCATGCATGTCTATGGTTGGTTTATCGTAGGATGGATGTGTCATCCCAGTTGAAGTGGTGTCCTTCCTCATCTGTATGTAATGAGACTGTTTTAGTTAATGAACTTGAAAAACCACATACAGACAATAAGCAAAACCAATGTCATTTACAAAATACCGTGCAAGAACTGTAACAAACACCACATTGGACAAACAGGCAGAAAATCTAGCCACTGGGATACATGGCCATCAACTAGCCACAAAAAGACATGACCCTCTCTCACTGTTATCCTTACATACGGATGAGGAAGGACACCACTTTGACTGGGACAACACATCCATTCTAGGACAAGCCAAGCAGAGACATGCACGAGAATTCCTAGAAGCCTGGCATTCCAACTGAAACTCTTACCAACAAACAGATTGACTTGGATCGCATTTACCACCCTCTGAGAAAAAGAACAGGGAAATGACATCACTAACCAAAGGAAACCTAAGCACATAAATAGGAAGTGGGATACACCACTAGTACTCCACCGGAGGCTCACTGATGATGTTACCTAGTATGGTGAAGAAATTCTGAAAACGAACCTTTCAGCTCAGCAAACAAGCTTACATCCAGAACCTCAACCTGAGCTACAAATCTTCCCAAAACTCGCTAACATAATACCTCGATTGAACCTGAACTATCTTCTCTTTGAAAGTAGCTCATTGCTCAGTTATCTTTGTTGTCCTGCCGGTCTTTGTTATATCTGAAATGGTATGTAGCTGAACTTTAAATGTAGTCAAAGTCAAACTTCACGTGACACTGGGTTATAGTTCAACAGGTTTATTTAAAACCACAAGCCTTCGGAGTGCTGCTCCTGCCTCAGGCTGAGAAAGCTCGTACTTTCAAATAAACCTGTTGGGCTATAACCTGGTGTCATGTGATTTTTGACTTTGTCCACCCCAGTCCAACACCGGCACCTCCACGTCATGGCTACTATTGACATCTTTAAATGAGGTCCCAGATGCATGAATGCAAGAAGGTTGCTACAGATGTGAGTGTTTGTGCCTTTATACCATGAGGCCTCCCCAAGAAAAACACCCAAGAACCCAGTGTCGCAATTAATGAGGTGAAGCACAAGTTTGCCTGAAAAAAGTCAGTCAAACTCATGGTGGACCTGCCACCCCGATTCTTGTTGAGATTATAACGAGGTCAGCTAGATGGATCTCATAGAGTCCTTTGACTGGGGCTGTTAACCTGGCCCAGTCAGGGAACCCTGGCTGACAGATAGAAACAGGAGAGTCAGGGGTTCTGCTCACTCTAGGAGCCAGCTCGGAGCTGGCTGGGCCAGTGTAATGTACTCTGCACATGTAAATAAATGGCAACTTGGTGATGGGATACTGGCTTTTGTGGGGTTATTTCAAATCTCACGTGTTATGAAATGGAAGGCGTGTGCTGTACCTTTAAGAGAAAGTGAATGCTGTTCTGAACTGAGAGATTACAAGCATTTGTGTGTATGACTAGGTGGCAGTCACAGAGTGTATGGGAAAATTGAAAATATGTAACATTTGGCTGTGAAATGGATATCTGAGTTTTGGTTGTTGCATTGACAACAATTTGAATTTAACCAATCAGTTTAAATTATGCATCGAAGAGTGTGTTGCTGGAAAGGCACAGCCAGTCGGGCAGTATTCGAGGAGAGTCTCCTGCTCCTCTGACACTGCCTGACCTGCTGCGCTTTTCCAGCACCACACTCTTCGACTCTGATCTCCAGCATCTGGAGTCCTCACTTCCTCATTGATTAAATTGTGTCCCAGGATACAAAAACCCAACTGAGTTTGAATTTATTGATTTACTAACATTGAACTAATGAGATGATCCGATGGCGTGGGTGGGGGTGGGGAAGCGGGTATAAGATGCCGACCTTTTTAAATTGGACAGAGAGCGACTGTCCTTGAGGCAGAAATGCCTGGAGATCTAACATCTTGCTGCCCAAGAAATTCGGAAGAAGTCTACCAAATGTACCTTTTGATACGAAACATACTCACAGTAAAAAGAAAGAAGACTACCTAGGGAGATCCTTAGCTGGAGGAAGAAAGACATGGAAGATGACAGTGGCTATACGGTTTTGAAATTAAGTTGATGTAATTTTAATAAGTATCTTATTGGAACAGCATATTGTTATAGAGTTGAAGGCAGATAATAGGCAGTTAAGAGAAAGGGGGCTCAGAGTTGTGAATAGTTGTTTAATATTCACTTTTAGAGTTTAATAATAAATTGATCTTATTTTCTTTAAATAGTGGAATTTGGGAGTTCTGTATCACTCATACTTTAACAGATTACGAGATGAGGTGAGCTTTTCTGGGTGTTGGGTTTAATTAACAGAGGGGTTTACCTCACTGTAGTAAACTTGACAAAACAGTATAAATAAAAATGTGAATACTCTGTCCAACACTTCCTTTCGTCATCAGAAGTGATGACATTGCAAATGCAGTTGTGGAATTTCTTTGTTAGTTCAGTATTTCTAATGAAAGAATGAAACTTTCTGAAAAGATTAGAGTTATAAAACACTAGAATTCAGAAATAGATCAATCGTGTTTATATATGAATGTACAAGGTAGAATTAGAATGAGTTTTATTGTCACATGTGCTCACATGAGTACATTGAAAAGTTTACAAGACACCACTTACAATACCATCTTAGGTAGAGAGGTACCCAGGTGCAGATCCTTAAGGACAAATTCTTAGGGAAAGCAAAAATTAGAAAAATAAAGAGATTAAGAAGTCCAGCATTACAGATCATAGGAATAAATTTGAAAAATAAAGCAATGAAAAGTTCAGAATAACAATCCTTCCAACACAGTTTGCACTAACTAAACCTTGAGTCTGCACTGGGCATTGACTCCAGACTGCACCAAGAGTCAGGAAGAGTAGGTCCCTCCTACTTTACTATAGGACCATGGGTGATCTGTTTACTCCACATTCTTGTTTACTCCTGTTAATCTTTTAATCTTTCATGACCTTGCCATGGAGGTGGAAATGTGTTGCTGGAGAAGCGCAGCAGGTCAGGCAGCATCTAGGGACCAGGAGAATCGACGTTTCGGGCATTAGCCTTTCTTCAGGATTCCTGAAGAAGGGCTAATGCCCGAAACGTCGATTCTCCTGTTCCCTAGATGCTGCCTGACCTGCTGCGCTTCTCCAGCAACACATTTCCATCTCTGATCTCCAGCATCTGCAGACCTCATTTGTTCTTGCCATGGAGGTATGTAGCACACTGGCTGGACATCCCAATCTCATCTAGTCTCATTTGCCAGCCTTCCATTTCTGACTAAGGAATGTTCAAAGACTCTATTTCCAGTACATTGTGTGGAGAAGAATTCCAAATACTCAGGGTCCTTTGTGGAAAAAAAACCTTGTCTGCTCATTCCTGGTTGACCTCTTATTTTTGAATGTGATCCCATTCTCAGTTCTCCCAACACCTTTTCCACACTGAGCCTTGAAGATCCCTGAGGATGTTATGTTTCAATCAAGTTGTCTCTTCCTCCTCTAAATTCTACTGGATACAAGCCTAGACTGTCAGACCTTTTCGCATAATGCAAACTTCCCGTTCCACCATCTCACTGAAGAGCCTGTACCACTCTCTCACTGCCTTGTATTATGGTATAGATTCCAGACAAGACAGCTCTGTACCTTTAAGACCTTATGATGTGTGGCAAATGGAGGAAAGATACTTGTCTAGCTGTCTGTGTAATGGAGTTAGTAAAGACAGCCAGTTATTTATGTGTGATATATAGTAACAGATCACTGTTCATTCATGGGCACAGGGTCAAAATTCTGGAGCTCCCTCCATAATAGCTCTGTGAGTGTCCCTATGTAACTGCTGCAGTTCAATTTGGCAGCTCCCTGTGACCATCCCGAGGGACGTTAATAATTGCTGGCCTGCCAGAGATGCCCATATCTGGTGAACGAATTAAAAAGGAGTTTTTCTCATCTATTCTGTTGCCCAAAAGAAGTAGTCAACCTTTTCCCCAGTGTGACTGGGAACTGACATAGACTTTAATTAAACAAGCCCTTTTTTATTTTAACTCTTTAAGTACTGATATTCCACATGAAACATAAATCTGTTGCAACACTTACTTCTTGCTTCATCTAACATAGCTCCAACTTTGACTCACTTCATTTAACATCACTTCACCCGACTTTAACCCTAACTCTAACTTTGACTGGCAAGGTTTTGAGCTAGCACCACTTCGGCTGGGACAACACATCCAATCTAGGACAAGCCAAACAGAGACATGCACAAGAATTTCTAGAAGAATGGCATTCCAACCAGAGCTCTTTCAAGAAACACATCGACCTGGATCGCATTTACCACCCCCTGAGAAAAACAACAGGAAATGACATCACCACAGGAAACGAGGTCACCACGGGAAATGACATCACCAACCCAAGGAAACCCGAACAGATAAATAGAAAGTGAGCTACACCACTAGTGCTTCATTCGGAGGCTCACTGAAAATGTTACCTTCTGTGATGACGAGATGTCTGAAAATGATCCTTCCAGCTCAGCAAGCAAACCTACATTGAGAACATTTAACTTTAACTCTATTTGTTTGGCTTGAAATAAATACTACGGGTATTTGAGTAAAGTGGCCAACTTTGCTCTCTGTGTAGATCTTGCCTCATGGTTCTTTGTCTTCTCTGAAGGCAACTTCAGGGTTTGTGCTTCTCAAATGTTGGTCTTGAAGACTCCTACTGACGATCTTTCATTCTGCAAACTTTTGGCACAAGTGTGTTGCTTTCCAGAAACCTCTCTGGCACTCAACCAATGAATTAACCAAAATCTCAAAACTCCCAGATGCCCACACTGGTTTGTAAACAGCCACATACAATAGTCCATATAAGGGGTAATATGGTGCCCATATGTCCAGCAGACAACCACAACACCTCCCTTATTTGGTCAACACAGGACTCTGTAGGTCACAGTGTAGTGATTATAATGAGGTCAGCCAGGTGGAACTTATACAATACGAGTTCTCTGATTGGGGCTGTTAATCTAGTCCAATCTCGGAGCCCTGGCTGACAGATATAAACAGGCGTGTCAGAGGTTCTGCTCACTCTGAGAGCTGGCTCTGAGGGAGCTGGACCAGTGTCAAGGACTATCCACGTGTAAATAAAGAGTGACTTGGTGACTGGGTACCAGCCTCTGTGGAGGTACGTCAACAGTTTACAGAGACAGGTCACAACATGTAGCTGCAGCTTAGCTGAAGTCAGAGTTTAAACTAGCTTGGCCAAAATTGCTTGATTGTAGCGCTTAACCAGTCTCGTTGCCATTTCTTCTCCTGGCCACCTGACCACAATTCACACAAATGGATTATTTAATCTCTGAGTTGTGGTTTCACGGGAGTACTGACCAGCCCAGAGTAATGATTAGATTAGATTACTTACAGTGAGGAAACAGGCCCTTTGGACCAACAAGTCCACACTGACCCGCCGAAGCGCAACCACCCATACCCCTACATTTACCCCTTACCTAACACTACGGGCAATTTAGCATGGTCAATTCACCTGACCTGCACATCTTTGTGACCATGGGAGGAAACTGCAGCACCCGGAGGAAACCCACGCAGACACGGGGAGAATGTGCAAACTCCACACAGACAGTTGCCCGAGGCAGGAATTGAACCCGGGTCCCTGGCGCTATGAGGCAGCAGTGCTAACCACTGTGCCACCGTGCCGCCCCAATGGTTCACGTTTCTCCTCTTCACAGGCTGTGGGGCAGCCTTCAGCTAACAATCTCACTGGGAAGATGGGAGTGCGCTGGCAATTTTACTGGGCTAGTAGTTCAGGACCTTGGGCCGTGGGCCTGGCATGATTTCAAATCCCGCCATGGCAGATGGTGAAACTTGAATTCAATTAATGAATTAAAAGAAATAAATAACTGAGTCTAATGGTGACCATTGAACCACTCTCATAGGAGCACACCCTTCAGCCCACCATGCCTGTGCTGACCATGAGGCCATTCTAAATCAATCCAATCTGCCTGTACATGATCTGTATCTCTCTATTCCCTGCCTGTTCACCTGCCTGTCTAAATGCCGCTTCAATGTTTCTATTGTATCTGCTTCTGCCCACCTCCCCAGACGCTACCACCCTCTGTGCAAAAAAACCTGCCTCGTACATCTCCTTTAAACTTTCACCCTCTCACCTTAAACATATGTCCCCTAATATTTAACATTTGCACCCTGGGAGAAAGATTCTGAGCATCCACCCTATTCTTGTCCCTCATAATTTCATTTATTTCCATCATGTCACCCTCTTAGCCTCCGATGCTTTAGTAAAAACAATCCAAGTTTATAAGCCTCTCCCTATGGTTAATTTGTCTAATTCATGAATGCATTAGAGAAAGGTTTTGCACTGGAACTTTATTGTCTCACCTTCAAAATCTATTAGCTCCTTTAAATCTTCAAATATTGCCTCCAGTCTTCCTTCCTCGATCATCTCCTTTGTGAAAGACCTGAGGACATTTGCTGCATTAAAGATGCAGTAGTGTGAATATTGTGAGACCTCTCACCTCCACCCATCTTGCATGCCATTGGAGAATTACAGCATGGGGTCGATGATGCATTGCATGTGATTTTCTGTGCTTTGATTTTGTGATCTCTGATACCTGACAATGATGTCACATTAGTAGCATAGAGTTCTGTAAATATTACCAGCTCGGTGGATAGACCAACAATTCCTGCTCCTCGGATGCTGCCTGACCGGCTGTGTTTCCCAGCACCACACTGTTTGACTCTGACCACCAGCATCTGCAGTGCTCACTTTCTCCCAACAATGAATCCAACCAGCTCCTGAGCTATAGATCTTCAAAAAATACTTTAAATTACAATTATGTCAATGTAAACTGCTGTTGATTCCAAAAGCAATTTGCAATTATACAGCAGCTTTAATGTCACGAAGAACAAAATTTGATACCGAACCACACAAGAACATCACAACACAAAAACATGGAGCAGGAGTAGGCCATTCAGCCCCTCGGCATTGCTCCATTGTTTAATACAATCATGGCTGATCTCATCTCAGCCTCAACTTGACTTTCACATCTGCTCTCCATAACCTTTCCACTCATAACTAATTAAAATTCTATCTCCTCTTTAAATTTATTCAGCATCCCAGCATCCACTGAGCTCTGGGGTCATGAATTCCACAGATTCACAACATTTAGAGTCATAGACTCATAGAGATGTACAGCACAGAAATAGACCCTTCTGCCCAACCCGTCCGTGCCGACCAGATATTCCAAACAAATCTAGTCCCACCTGCCAGCAACCGGCCCATTTCCCTCCAAACCCTTCCTATTCATATACCCATCTCCAGATGTATTTTAAATGTTGCAATTGTACCAGCCTCCACCACTTCCTCTGGCAGCTCATTCCATACACGTACCACCCTCTGAGTGAAAATGTTGCCCCTTAGGTCTCTTTTATATCTGTCTCCTCTCAACCTATGCCCTCTAGTTCTGGACTCCCCTACCCCAGGGAAGAGATTTTGTCAATTTATCCTATCCATGCTCCTCATGATTTTATAAACCTCTATAAGGTCACCCTTCATCCTCCGACACTCCAGGGAAAACAGCCCCAGCCTGTTCAACCTCTCCCTGTAGCTCAAGTTCTCCAACCCTGGCAACATTCTTGTAAATCCTTTCTGAATTCTTCAAAGTTTCACAATATCTTTCTGATAGGAAGGAGACCAGAATTGCAGCCAATATTCCAAAAATAGCCTAACCAATGTCCTATACAGCCGCAACATGACCTCCCAACTCCTGTACTCAAAACTCTGACCAATAAAGGAAAGCATACCAAACGCCTTCTTCACTATCCTATCTACCTGCGACTCCACTTTCAAGGAACAATGAACCTGCACTCCAAGGTCTCTTTGTTCAGCAACACTCCCTAGGTCCTTGAGAGAAACAATTTCTCTTCATCTCTGTGATAAATCTATCCTAAAAGTATAACCTCTCAATCTAAACTGCCCCACAGGCGGAAACATCTGCTGTATATCTCCTTTGTCAATCCCCTATAGCATTGTACATATCTCAATTAGATCTCCTCACGCATGGTTCAAGATATTAACAGAAAGGATAGGTAGATAAACTATATCCATTGGTTAGAGATTCCAGAATCAAGGGAGACATTCTGAGAATTAGGGCCAGAACATTCAGAAGAGATGTTAGGAAGCATTTATGCACACAAAGGGCGGTAGATGTTTGGAACTCTGTTCCACAAATGGCAGTGGATGTGGGATTAGTTGTCAATTTTAAATCTGTGATGGATAAATGTTTGTTTAACAAAGACATAAGTGGAAATGGTCCAAAGGAGCCAGGCCACAGGTCAGCCATGATCTCACTGAATGATGGAATAGGATGGTGAGGCTGAATGGCCTACTCCTGTTCCTGTGTCCTAAACTCCAATGAATATAGGCCTGAACTGCACAATCTGTTCTGATAAGAGATACAAAGGGGGAGAAATCTGTAAAATGTAAGTAATACTTGGTAACGAACATGCTGGTTGCAATGGAGCACCAACTTGGAGTAGCAACATGAGCAGGAAGCTGTCTCATTCACAGGTTTAGCATGTTTTTAGTTCTGGAAAGGACCAGTTACCTAATAACTATGTCAATCAGATGGATTTTGAGGAGCAACATTATGGAAAAGTGATGGGTGGAGGGTGGGGAAGATTCATAAACAAATTCCCAAGGCTGGGGCCTAGGCAGATGAAGACACAACCAGCAACTGTGGGCCAAGACGTTAGGAAGTGCCCAAGATGCCATTGATGGAGGGGAGTAGAGATCATTTCAGGGTTAAGGAAGGAGGAGATTTCTGAGATGAGAGTGGGATGTGAATATGGATGAGGCACAATGTACATTTTAACATGCAGGTATGACTCTGGGCCAATGGGTGTCAGGGAACACATGGCGAATCTGATACGTAATGCAGAGAACTTTTAAACACTCAATGTGACGACCATGTACTTTCTTCATTTGTTGTAATTAGGCCTGATTGGAACGTCAGATCATTAACACTGAGATTTCTCAGCAGAGAGAGAAATAGAGTCATAGAGTCACGTAGATGTACAGCACACAGACCCTTCAGGCCAACTCATCCATGCTGACCAGACATCCCAATCTAATCTAGTTCCACTTGCCAGCACCCGGCCCATATCCCTCCAAACATTTCCTATTCATATACCCATGCTGGGCCCTCTACTTTTTGTCATTTACATAAATGATTTGGATGCGAGCATAAGAGGTACACTTAGTACGTTTGCAGATGACACCAAAATTGGAGATGTAGTGGACAGCGAAGAGAGTTACCTCAGATTACAACAGGATCTGGACCAGATGGTCCAATGGGCTGAGAAGTGGCAGATGGAGTTTAATTCAGATAAATGCGAGGTGCTGCATTTTGGGAAAGCAAATCTCAACAGGACTTATACACTTAATGGTAAGGTCCTAGGGAGTGTTGCTGAACAAATAGACCTTGGAGTGAAGGTTCATAGCTCCTTGAAAGTGGAGTCACAGGTCGATAGGATAGTGAAGAAGGCGTTTGGTATGCTTTCCTTTATTGGTCAGAGTATTGAGTACAGGAGTTGGGAGGTCATGTTGCGGCTGTACAGGACATTGATTAGGCCACTGTTGGAATATTGCGTGCAATTCTGGTCTCCTTCCTATCGGAAAGATGTTGTGAAACTTGAAAGGGTTCAGAAAATATTTACAAGGATGTTGCCAGGGTTGGAGGATTTGAGCGATAGGGAGAAGCTGAATAGGCTAGGGCTGTTTTCCCTGGAGCGTCAGAGGCTGAGGGGTGACCTTATAGAGGTTTGCAAAATTATGAGGGATATGGATAGGATAAATGGACAAAGCCTGGGGAGGGCATAGGTTTAGGCTGAGAGGGGAAAGATATAAAAGAGACCTAAGGGGCAACTTTTTCACACAGAGGGTGGTACGTGTATGGAATGAGCTGCCAGAAGATATGGTGGAGGCTGGTACAATTGCAACAATTAAGAGGCATTCGGATGGGTATATGAATAGGAAGAGTTTGGAGGGATATGGGCCGGGTGCTGGCAGGTGGGTTGGGATATCTGGTCGGCATGGACGGGTTGGACCGAAGGGTCTGTTTCCATGCTGTACATCTCTATGACTCTGTGACTCTAAGTATTGCAATTGTACTGGCCTCGACCACCTCCTTTGGCAGCTCATTCCAAACATATACCAACCTCTGTGTGAAAAAGTTGCTCCTTAGGTCTCTTCTATATCTTTCTCCTCTCACCCTAAACCTATGCCCTCTAGTTCTGGACTCCCCCACTCCAGGAAAAAGACTTTGTCTATTGATTCTATCCATGCCCCTCATGATTTTATAAGCTTCTATAAGGTCACCCCTCAGCCTCAGACACTCAAGGGAAAACAGCCCCAGCTTGTTCAACCTCGCCCTATAGCTCAAATCCTCCAATCCTGGCCACATCCTTATAAATATTTTCTGATCCCTTTCAGGTTTCACAACATCTTTCCGATAGGAAGGAGACCAGAATTACAAAGTTGAAGGAAATTAGTTGAGAAGGAGCTACTAATAATTTTTGTTTTGATTAGATTCCCTACAGTATGGAAACAGGCCCTTCGGCCCAACCAGTCCACACTGACCCTCCGAAGAGTAACCCACCCAGACCCATTTCCCTCTGACTAATGCACCTAACACTATGGGCAATTTAGCACGACCAATTCACCTGACCTGCACATCTTTGGACTGTGGGAGGAAACCGATGCAGGCATGGGGAGAATGTGCAAACTCCACACAGATAGTGGCCCGAGGCTGGAATCGAACCTGGGGCTGTGAGGTAACAGTGTTAACCATTGTGCCACCATGCCGCTAGTAGTAAATATTTAACATGTTCATGGGATGGCCATATGGCTGCTAAATTAACTAAAATGACTTTGCTTGTTTGCTTTGTCAAATACACACCAACATGCATACACTGATCGAGGGAGCTTGGGGTCAGTGTTGTATCGGTAATGCCGTGAATGGGGCTGAATGTGAAGAGAATAGAAGGAGCACTCATCTCTTTATCCCCTCTGCATTTGTCAAATTCTTTTTCATCTGTTACTCAGGACAATGGAAGCAGAGTATTGGTTCCTGCTTCCACTTGGAATGCTTCTCTCACCTGATCACCTTAAAAGATGAAAACTCGACAAATATTTAACATCTAACTTTCACGAGCTTCATTTAGTTTGAAAAGAAAATTCAAAAACTAGGAGGCAAGGGATAATTACCGAGAACGTTCATAAAAGTGACAAGGAAAATTTACTTATGTACATTGAGGGGTTATGATCTGGAATGCATTTCCTATGAGAATGGCGATTGCAGATTCATAGAATCCTTACAGTTTTGAAGCAGGCCATTCAGCCCATCAAGTCCACAGAGTATCCCACCCAGATCCACCTCATCCCCATAACCCTCCATTTTCCCATGGCTAATCCATCAAACCTACACATCCGTTTGCACAATGGGCAATTTTTCATGGCCAACTCACCTAACGTGCACATCTTTAGACAGTGTGAGGAAACCCATGCAGACACAGGGAGAATGTGCAAACCCCACACAGACAGTCATCCAAGGCTGGGGTCGAACCTGGGTCCCTAGCATTGTTGAGCACTGAGCCACTCTTGTCTGACTCAACTCTAGCTATCCAAAGGGAATTAGGCAGGTATTTGAAAGGAAAGGTTTATATCTTAGGATCATTCATTACAGAGGAGGCCATTTCGCCCACAAAGTCTGTACCACCAAAAAATACACTAGACCCACCTTCCCACACTAGACCTATAGTCTTGAATGTTATGACACTTCAAGTATTTATCCAAGTACTTTTTAAAGGTTGTGCGGTTTCCTGTTATAGGAAGTATTATCACTGGACTACCTTCCCAGGCAGTGCATTCCAGACCCCCACCATCCCTGGGTGAAAACATTTTTCCTCAACTCCTCTCCATACCTCCTGCCTTTCACAGACTGCCCCCTTGTACCTGACCCATCAACGAAGGTTGTGGGGAAAAGGTGGAAGATTTGGACAGATTGGATACCTCTTTAAAAAAAAACTGGGTCAGACATGGTGGACTCTGAGTTCTGTTTGAATATGTGATTGTATAATAACATTAGCATACTGTTAATATAATACCTAAGGCATTAAATGTTCCTAGTAAGGCAATATTCCTAAATGTGTTTAAGTTTCTGTAGAGTGTTCTAGGGCAGCCATAGTGAAATGCTGCTATAGCCCAACAAAGATCTCCTCAAAGTAAGAATACTGAACTGTCCAATTTCTTTATTTTAATGCATTCTTCAGGCCCATATTTCAATACAGATTGTTGATGACATAATCGGCCACGTATTTAATGGCCAACATGGTTTCTTCACACGTTGGTTGGATTTGAGATTCAGGTAACAGGAAGCCATATCGGCCAGTGTCACGGAGTTCAAAGGTGAAGGAGTATTTAATACCCAGATCGTAGGCCCAATCATCTGAACCTCCAGCTGCAAGATCTGTGCAAAGACAACATGCAAAATATTAGCAATGATAAAGCTTCAACTCAACAATTCCCACATCCTCTATGCAGATAAGAACCTCAAACTGTAAACAGTATACGTTCGAAATATAGGAGTATAGGCATTGGGAGGTCATTGGTCACAGGACATTGGTCAGGCCACTATTGGTCAGGCACGCAATTCTGGTATCCCTGCTATAGGAAGTATTATAACTGGACTACCTAATCCAGAAAAATCGACGTTTCAGGCAAAAGCCCTTCATCAGGAATCATTCCTGATGAAGGACTGTTGCCCGAAACGTCGATTTTCCTGCTCCTCGGATGCTGCCTGACCTGCTGTGCTTTTCCAGCACCACTCTAATCTTGGCTCTCATCTCCAGCATCTGCAGTCCTCACTTTCGCCTATCTAATCCAGAAACCCAGGTAATGTTCAGGAGCTGGGTTCAAATCCTGCCTTGGCAATTAGTGGAATTTGAATTCAATAAAAATCTGGAATTAAGTGCTTAATGATGACTTTGAATCAATTTGAGGAAAAGCCCATATGGTTCACTAATGTTTTTAAGGAAGGAAACTGCCACCTTTACCTGGTCTGACTTATATGCAACTCCAGACGCACAACAATTTGGTTAACTCTTAACTGCCCTCTGGGCAATTAGAGATGGGCAATAAACGTTGGACCAACCAGTGATGCCCTCATCCCATGAATTAATTTTTAAAAAATTTCATACTCTCTGCATCATTGACACCTTTACCTGATATGTTAGTTTTGAAGATATCAGCTTCCACCTCCTTGACATGAATTCTAGTAAAGAATTGCCCTTTAAAAGTTAATGTAGCTTTTCTATCTCAGAACACTGCATTTCCAATATCAGCAGGTAACAATGACTTGTGCTAATGAAACACCTTGAAAGTACATATCTGACTATGGTGTTTCATGGGGACAGAATTGGACAAAATATATTGCAAGACAAAGAAGGCTTTATCAGATGTTAGCAGTGTGTTCTATGAAGTATTTGAAATCAGGATAATTTGCATTAAGATTACTGACTCAATGAGCTGTGCTGTTTTCATGGATTCAGTCCTATGTCATTCTGTCTTTGTGGATCCTACCTCTGAAGAAATGTGGGCATTGAATGAAGACACTGGAGACTGAAGCCTGCTTGACTTAGCTAGCTTGTGCTACTCAGAGCCTGCTGCATCACTGCCTCCATGTTATCCAAGAGTAACTCTTCCCTGATGTTCAGAAGTTCATGTAATCCCTTTATTTGCATTCTAATGGGCAGAATACTGATGACAGCTCTCTAGTATGGTTCTTCCATTCCTCTCTCCTCAGTCTCAACAGCAATTGATGTCAAAGTTAAACGTACATCATCATCATTATCAACATATTCCTTTTCATTATACGCTCATATGAGAAGGGGCTTGGGGTAGAATTTTCAGCATTCATTTTATAATTTCATTTTACATTTTCTTCCCGCTATGCATTTTACAACGTTAAAATAATATTTCGTCTGCTTGTTTGTAATGGTGAACAAATCTAGAAAGAAACTAAAAGCTTACAAATGGTGGTAGCTGCTGGGCCGTAGGTATATTGTGTCCCATAGAGGCTGGCCAGCTTACGAATCGCTCCTTTAGCAATGTTATTCTGGAATGGCAAGAAACAATTATTTATGTTTGTTGTTTCAGAAAGTGATTAAGCACTTAACAAAGATGCTGTGTCTGTTTTATAAGGACCTCAATAAAAGCTAAGTTACAAATGGGGAACACCAGCACCAAGATTTCCTTATATAAATAAGAGACCTTTTTCTGCATTTCCAGATAATCTAAGCCAATTCAAGAGCACATGATTGTCAAACCATCTTGTGTGGGAGCACTTATAATCAGCTGAAGAGAAAAATGGGCCCTTGTGAGTTAATGAGCCTTCTGAAAGATGGTACCCTTGAGAGTGCAACACTTTATTGAAATCTCAGCCTGAATGATGTGCTCAAGTTCCTTCAGCATCTCTGAGTGAAAATCATGAAACTGCCCTCCTGATGGCACTACATCCAAAGAACTGCAGTGATTCAAGAAAGCAGCTCAATATGATTGTTCTCAATGGCAATTAGAGAAGGGGCAGTAAACTCTGACCTATTCAGCAACGTGCACTTCCCACAAATAAAGCAAATAAACAATCCCGGGATAGGGCAGTTATAGCTGATAGTTACCGCTGGTACTGGAACCTGTACTGAAAACTCTGAGCAAGTTCTGATTAAGAGTCTTCTTGACTTAGCCTTGCTCTCTATCCATAGCTGCTGCCTGACTCGCTGTGTTTTCCAGCGTTTTTTGTTTTCAATCATAGCTGACGGTCAGTGTCGATCTCAAAATGCATTTTCTAAAGATTTGCCTACTGCATCAGCTTCCCCTCATGCTTCCCCAGCCCTGTATTCCTCCCAAGTTCTGAAGGATTGTGACCCCAACCCTCATTTTGCTGCGTTGACCATATTGTGCAGCAAGAAAGCAAACTTCATGTTGGCTGTGATTGTAAGGGGATTGAAGTATCACCCCCTAAGAAAGGGCTTACTTAGATTTGAAATAGTTTGAAGAAGGTGGATTGATTTTTTGTGTGGCAGAGGTTGTAATATGATGGAAGTTTGAGCAGATTGCAGTTACACTCATTGGAATTTGGAAGACTAAGAACTGATTAAAATATTCACTGTCAGGTTGGCCACCTCCTTCTCCACCCGCAAACAGTTCCCTATATTTCAGGGAAGGTGGATAAAGTGTCTACTCAAGCATTCACCCTTACCTCACTGTGGGTGGCACGGTGACTCAGTGGTCAGCACCGCTGCCTCACAGCACCAGGGACCTGGGCTCAATCCCAGATTGGGTGACTTTCTGTGTGAAGTTTGCATATTTGCCCCATGTCTGTGTAGTTGTGCTCTGGTTTACTCCCACAGTCCAAAGATTAGGTGAATTAGCCATGCTAAATTACCTTTAGTGTTCAGGGATGTGTAGGCTTGGTGCATTAGTTAGGGGTGAATATAGGGTAGAGGGATGGGTCTGGCTGGGTCACTCTTTGGAGGGCTGGTGTGGACTGGTTGGGCTGAAGTGCCTGTTTCCACACTGTAGGGATTCTATACTAGTCAGTTCAAAATTGATTGAAGGCCTCAAGTGGCCAATTACTGCCTCTTTAAGGCCCTCATTTGCATTCTTTTCCTTGAAATACTGGGCAGTAGCAAACGCGTCAGAGAAGAAATGTAGACGGATGGGTGGCTTATCATTTGGCATTTGCCTAACGAAGGTGTGCATTGGGTTACCATTCACAAGATGATATTCTGCTTTGTCCTTCCTTGGCTATCCATACATTCCACACTCCCACTGTAGGGTGCCTGATTCTTTCCTATTTGGGGTTTTGGAGGGGGGCATTGTCGTTTGGGGAAGTTCATTCCCCTCTAATAACATCCCAACCCACGTAATTCATCATTTGACCAAGTACTTGCTCCTAGATAGTGCATAAACTAGCCCTAGATGGGTCAGCACTTAGTCTATCCTCCTTCCTTTTGGGGTCATGAGATGCCGGAACAGAGGTAGGCCATTCAGACCATCAGGGAATGAAGCATCTTTGCTCTTCTTGATGACCCAGCAGAAATACATCCTGAAAACCTGCACCCAGACTGACAGCAGAGCACACCACCATCTACTGGAGTCAGATACCTCTTAGAGACTATAAAGCTACGTGTCAAATTCTGCCACACATGGAACTGTCTGATGTGTTGAGATACATACCAGCTCATCGTGGTTTGCCGCTAAATCATAAGTGTAGGAATAAGGGAAAAGACACATCTGAGAGTACGAATGCATAGTGAGGTAAGCCTTAATGCTTTCTTTATGGAGACGGATGAAGTTTGCAACAGCCTGAACTTCCTTCTCGGATTCGACTTGCGGACCACAGTACGTCTCATCACAGGGATTTCTGGAAGCCCCGACAGCTGCAGGACACAATGGGACAATTAGCAGGACATCTGATGGTCTCACATTATCCCCACTCTGTTTCAACAGCTTGAAAACAACCAGAACAACACAGGTTGCTGAAGCAAGACAGATAGGCCAGCCTGTCGAACAGACTTTTCCCGATGATCAGGCTACATTTGAAACAATAAAATAAAACAAAGACCAGCGGATGTTGGAAATCTGAAACAGGCACATGTTGTTTGAGAGACTCAGCAGGTCTAACAGTGGAGAGAGAAATGGAAATGGTTTTTCCAAGTCTGGTAGCGCTCATGATGTCTGCTGAGTTTCTTTATGTTGTGGAGGTGCTGGTGTTGGACTGAGGTGGACAAAATTAAAAATCACACAACACGGGCTATACTCAAATAGACCTGTTGGACTATAATCTAGTGTTGTGTGAGTTTCTCCAGCAACTTCTGTTATTTGAAACAATAATCTTCCAGTTTCAAAACACGGCAGAGTGTAAAAGGCCTGTGGAAGGAGAATTACTGTCTGATATAATGCATGCATTAAGGTTTAGATTTTTTCACTGCACATTCCTTTCCGGTGTCTACATAACTCAAACGATTCTTTAAATCCCACAGTTATCAAGGAATGTATTGATACCTGCAGAGATCTCCGGTGTCTTCACATTGTTATTTGAGTGCTGGGATCACTATATTTACTTAATATATGGAATGACAGGGAGCTTTTTTTTAAAAAAAATCAGTCTTTCTTTATTTTTTCAAGAAAAAAAAGGATGCATTTCTGTAAGGAGACCTCTGTCTGGTGCCTGCTGTAATATTGGAAGAAGAGGGTCATAAACCTTAGAGAATCGTTCTTTCAACTATACGTGTGCATGTATTTAGAGCTGAACAATGTTAGGATGCAGGATGACCTTAATGACCAGGAAGTCCAGAATCAGGAGTCATTCATCCTTCCTAACTACAGATGAACAAATTTTAGCCATGTGTATCCTGGAAAAAAACAATTGTAGGGATAGGGATTGGTGATGATGTAGGTGGTGGGGAAGGAATGCTTGGTTTTGGTATTAGAGGAAGCTGCCCCTTGATTTGTTAAAAGAAGACTTCTGTGTAATTGTTTTACATCTGACAATTCTTAAAGTTTGTCCGTGGTGCAGTACGACACTCAAAATGTAATAATTTTTAAAAAATATGCAAAGGCATGCATAATAATTATGGCTCAGTGGTTAGCACTGCTGCCTCCCAGCACCAGGGAACCAGGTTCGTTCAGCCTCGGTCTGTGTGGAGTTTGCACATTCTCCCTGTGTATGATTTGGAGATGCCGGTGTTGGACTGAGGTGTAGGTTTCCTCCGGGTGCTCCGGTTTCCTCCCACAGTCCAAAGATGTGCAGGTTAGGTGAATCGGTTATGCCAAATTGCCCATAGTGTTCAGGGATGTGTAGGTTAGGTGCACTAGTCCAGGATAATTAAAGGGTAGGGGGAATGAGTCTGGGTGCGTTTCTCCTTGAAAGATCGGTGTGGACGTGTTGGGCCAAAGAGCGTGTCTCCACCCAGTAGAGATTCTATGGTGTGGGGTAGGCCATTTTGGGCTGAGATGAGGAGAGTTTTCTTTAGGCAAAGAGTGGTGAGCCCGTGGAGTTCTTTGCTACAGAATGTGATTGATACCAAAATATTGAATGTTTTCAAGAAGGTGTGAGATGCATAGCAAGCTTTTTACTAACCAGTATCTATAGGACTGGAGTCTGCCAGTTGATGGAATATTCTGGATATTCAAGAGATTGCGCTAACTGCAGTAAATCCTGACCAAATGAGGCTTTGAGACTTTTACATCCCTTAAAAGAATCTATGTAAAAATATCAATACACCTCCTAAAATCAATGTCAAATCACGCCTTAAGTCATAGAAATGTAACGCAGGGGAATACACATCACCATGATATTTTATTTACACTGTAGACTCTCGGACATCCCCAAAGATTGCAGGCATTTGAGGCATATAATTTTTGCCGGTTTCTCATGATTACCAGTTGATAAGATGATAGTTAAAATAAAGTTTGCTGTAGTTCTTGGGGTGGAGGGATCAATGGGTATGGGAGGCGAAGCAGGAACAAGCAGCCATGATCATATTGAATGGCAGTGGAGGGTCAAAGGGCTGAATGGCTTACTTCTGTTCTTATTTTCTATGTTTCTATCTACAAAGGGATAGAATATCCGTCTAGGTTGTGCAACCATATATGCATGATATTATCGAACACCAAGTTTAAGCTCCCTATCCCCTAGTTTCAGTTTCATGAATGAAATGAAGTGGGCTAAAGCAGATGGCCAAGATGACATTAAGGTTCGGCTTTAGATGAATATTGGTCGGATTATTCTTACTTCAATTTGTTATGAGAATGGAGGGGGACCAGGCCCCTGAATCTGTTTGAGAATAAATTCTCTCAGAAGCCTCCCCTGTAGCGAAAACATTGAGGAGGATACTCACTGCACCATCCAGCATCCCAGTTCCTGTTCGGGTCAACTCCTCTGCAATAACTTCCAGATGTTCTGGAGCGAGTTTTTCTCCACATGCGATTCTTCCGGTAAATAAACAACAAGTGAGGTTATGGTATAGACACGGCGGCCAACACTGCAAATGGAATCTCTAAAGTGGCACACAGAGCATACGTGGGTGAAGAGGGACACAATCTCACCCAGGCGCAGCAGAAAGCTGGGGGACAGTGTGAAGCTACAACTATATCAGTTATTTTGTGTTTTTCTGATTGGAAAGGTGAGCCAAGGTTTCACACGGTCAAGGGAAATGGGAGTGGGGTGTGAGTGGTGGGCATTGGGGGATGAGGGCGGAGGTGTTTGAGGGATGGGGAGATGCGACAGGTGGGTGTGTGAGGACAGTGTGAGGTGGAGAGTGTGAGGTGTGGTGGGTGCAAGAGGTGGAGGGGTGTGAGGGGTTGGAGGATGTGAGTTGTGGGGGGGTGTAAGGGATTGGAGGGTGTGAGGGGTTGGAGGGAGTGAGGTTTGGGGGCTGTGAGGAGGTATGAGGTGGGGGATGTGAGAGGTTGGAATTGAACCCAAGTCCCTGGTGCTGTGAGGTAGCAGTGCTAGCCACTGAGCCACCCTTGGTTAGAATAATACATTACAAATAACACAAGCCAAACTGAATGATTATTTGATGGTTTACATCAGACTCATAGAGTCAAATAGCACAGAAACAGACCCTTCAGTCCGACTTGTCTATACTGACAAAGTTTCCCAAACTAAACTAGCCCCATTTGCCTGCATTTGGTTCCTTTATCCCTAAACCTTTTCTATTCACCAGTCCAAATGTCTTTTAAATGTTGTAACTATACCTGCCTCTACCACTGCCTCTGGCATACGAACCACCTGCTGTGTGAAAAAATTGCTTCTCAGGTCCCTTTTAAATCATTCCCTTCTCACCTTAAACCTATGCCCTTTTGTTTTGAACTTCCCTCCCGTGGGGACGAGACCTTGACCATTAACCTTATCAGCCATCATGATTTTATAAACATCTGTAAGGTCTCCCTCATCTCCTTGGCTCCAGTGAAGAAGGGCCCAGCCTATCCAGACTCTCCTCAATACTCAAACCGTCTAGTCTCAGTAATGTCCTTGTCAACCTTTTCTGTAACCTTTACAATTTTATAATATCCTTCTTTAGAAAGGCAACCAGACATGTATGCAGTATTCCAAAAGTGGCCTCACCAATGTCCTGTATAGACACAACATGACATCCCAATTCCTCTACTCAATGTTCTGATCAATGAAGGCAAGCATGTCAAATACCTTCTTCACCACCCCAATATTTTTATCAGCTGACATTAATATAGTGAGAGATAGCAATCATTCATTGTACAGGTTGTAGAGAGAGAGAATTTGGATCTTTAATACACTTACTGCATATTCGCAGTGAGTGGGCACAGAAGGTAACAAGAGCTTATAAGAAGTACTGGTCATATGTCTGTGTGCCTGTGTGTGCATGTCTGCATGTTTGTCTGCATGTCTGTGTATATCTGTGTGCGTGTCTGTGTGTGTGTCTACGTGTGTGCCCATAAGTGAGTGTGTGTGTGTATATCTGTGTGCATGTGAAAGTGTTACTGTGTGTGGCTGTGTGTGTGTGTCTATGTGTATGTGTATGTGTGAGAGGGTTTGTGTGTCTCTGTGTGTGTTTGCCTATGTGTGTGTATTTGTGTGTTTCTGTCTTTCTGTGCGTGTACCAGTATGTGTGTGTCTATGTGTGTGTTTGTCTATGCATGTGTATCCATGTGTGTCATGTGTGTGTGTCGATATATGTGTGTGTCTGCGTGTGTCTCTGTTGATGTGTGTGTGTGTGTTGATGTATGTGTCTGTGTGTTGTTAATGTGTGTGTCTGTGTGTGTGTTTATTAATGTGTGTGTTTGTTAATGTATGTTTGTGTGTTTGTTAATGTGTGTGTGCCTGTGTATGTGTATTTGTTAATGTATGTGTGCGTCTGTGTGTGTTTTTGTTAATGTGTATGTGTCGATGTGAGTGTGTTTGTTAATATATGTGCGTGCATGTGTATGTTTGTTAGTGTGTGTGTGCATGACCTTTGAGAGTGGGGCCAGAACTCCCCGCTGTCTGAAACTAGATGACAGTTACAGAAATCCCAGGCGAATATACAAGTTTAGGCACTTGGGGCAACTGATCTCTGCCCTTCTTCCTAACCTTTGCTCTTGGGGAAATGAGAATGCATGAGAGATCATAGGTCAGGATCTACCCTGAGATTTCAAACTAAACCTGTTAAAGCATTTCGAATTTCAAAATTCTTTCGCTCCTCCCCACGTCTTCCCTTGGCTTGTGTGCTCAGGGAATCAATCAAAACAAGGGAAATGATTGGTGTTTTAGGGGAAAAGTTAATGGAATTATATAACAAATCTCCCCAAAGTTTAGTATGAATTCTGGAAAACCCTGGAATCAGAAGAAATGTGCATTGAATTGTTCAGTCATTACAAAACAATATAAGCAATTATGAATGGCCACAACACTGATAAAACCTTTATTCCCATGAATTGAGTAGAATTTGATTTATGCAATCCTTAAATTTCGAGGTTCTTCACGAAAATAATCAGCAAATTCATCTGTGATTGGATCCTAGTGATGCTAGGTCTTGCTGTAGTGATCCCCCATGATTATATTGAATGGGGGAGCAGGCTTGAAGAGCCAAATGGCTTACTCTTGCTTCTGCTTTGTACGTTTCTACAATCAATACACTGGAGGGAAAGTGGTGGAGGCTGGTACAAAAATGGTGGAGGCTGGTACAAAGTGGTGGAGGCTGGTACAAAAGTGATGGAGGCTGGCTCAATTACGACATTTAAAAGGCATCTGGGTGGATATATGAATGGGAAGGGTTTAGAGGGATATGGGCCACGTGCAGGCAAGTGGGAGTAGATTAATTTAGGGTATCTGGCCGGCATGAACAAGTTGGACCGAAGGGTCTGTTTCCATGCTGTACAATTCTATGACTGATCTGCTTCATAACTTTGTACTCTTTATCAGTACATCACAGTGGGCACAGTAAGTAATGCAGCTCCAGCCAAATTTAACAACCTCTCATTGTTAAATAATCTCTCATAACAAATTTACATGATGCGGAGATGCCGGTGTTGGACTGGGGTGGACAAAGTTAAAAATCACACAACCCCAGGTTATAGTCCAACAGGTTTAATTGGAAGCACACTAGCTTTCGGAACGACGCTCCTTCATCAGGTGATTGTGGAGGGCTCGATCGTAACACAGAATTTATAGCAAAAATTTGCAGTGTGATTAGATTAGATTACATTACAGTGTGGAAACAGGCCCTTCGGCCCAACAAGTCCACACCGACCCACCGAAGCGAAACCCACCCATACCCCTACATTTACCCTGGCCCTGCACATCTTTTGGACTGTGGGAGGAAACCGGAGCACCCGGAGGAAACCCACGCAGACACGGGGAGAATGTGCAAACTCCACACAGTCAGTCGCCTGAGGCGGGAATTGAACCCGGGTCTCAGGCGCTGTGAGGCAGCAGTGCTAACCACTGTGCCACCGTGCCGCCCACTGTGCCGCCGTGATGTAACTGAAATTATACATTGAAGAATTGATTGTCTGTTAAGCCTTTCATCTGTTAGAATACAGTGATAGTTTCACTTCTTTCATGTGTAAATCACATCCACCTTGGAGGATGGTCACCCGAAGGTCCGAGGCTGATTGTTCTGGACCACTGAAGTGTTCCCCAACTGGGAGGGAACCCTCCTGTCTGTTGATTGTTGTGCGTTGCCCATTCATCCGTTGTCGTAGCTACGGGTGACCATCCTTCAAGGTGGACTTCGGGACAGGCAGCAGAGGAAAGTGGCCAAGCAGAGGCTGATAGCTAAGTTCTGTACCCATAGGGAGGGCTTCAACCGGGACCTTGGGTTCATGTCACATTACAGGTGATCACCATTGCACTACACACACACACACAGATATTCCTACACACACACACTCTCACATATACACGGACACAGGTACACACAGACATGCACACAGACACTCACACACACCCTTATAGACACACACACTCCCTCACAAACTTAAGACACTCTGCACTCAGTAAACACACACACACGCACGCACACACACACACTTTCTCACACTCATAACCCCCACCCCAGACAGACACACGCACAGACAGACAAAGACCCACATGCACACATATATTTTGTGTGGTGAATTTTTTTGTACTTGCAGAGTTACATTGCCCTTTGCTCAAAAACTGCATACATTCATGTAGAACTTGGAGCTCAAAAACTGCATGAATTTATGTAAAACTCTGTGATCTCACTTTTTAGATTAGAATCAATCTGAACATCAGGTCATAGAACAGAGAAAACGGGGCTAACACCTTCAACATATTGTCTAGCTATCACCATTGTTAACAGCTAACCCGAGAATGCAACTTTAAAAAAAAAGGGTTTTGTGATTTACACATGAAAGAAGTGAAACTATCACTGTATTCTAACAGATGAAAGGCTTAACAGACAATCAATTCTTCAATGTATAATTTCAGTTACATCACACTGCAAATTTTTGCTATAAATTCTGTGTTACGATCGAGCCCTCCACAATCACCTGATGAAGGAGCTTCGCTCCGAAAGCTAGTGTGCTTCCAATTAAACCTGTTGGACTATAACCTGGTGTTGTGTGATTTTTAACAAATTTACACACACTCTCTCACACATACACATATACATAGATACTGTGAATATATTACCGCTTACATTAGACCAGGTGAAGGCATAACCATCAACATTAATGACGGGCACAACAAAGAAGTCCATGGTATCCAGAACTTTGGTCATGATGGGATCAGATCCATAGGTACTGGTAGCCTAGAGCAAAGAGAGCAGTTATCAAAAGGCAGCCCTCACGATAACTCTACTTCAGGAAAACAGAATCTGCAAACTTAGTTGTTTTTACATCAATAGAACCTTTGACTTTTCCCCTCATATATTATGATTTCATTGCAGCAACTAATTATCCCTATATAGTCGAGGAAAATATGAACAGTTGCATAGCTTAAGATGAAACATACTTTTGAATTAATAATATATGCATATTTGATAATGCTCTTCCACATTGTGCTTTCGGAGCCATTAATGGTAGGATTGACAGTATTGCGTTCAGACCCATGCATGGTAATCGATTAGTTTTAGTTGACCCATGCATGGTGATCAATTCATTTTAACAGACCAATGCGCAGTGATTAATTAGTTCTGACAGATCCATGCATGGTGATAATTTTAGCAGACCTATGCATCATGATCAATTCATTCCAGCAGACCTGTGGATGGTGATCGATTAGTTTTAGCAATCCATAAATAGTAAGATGAATGAGTCTGTCAGTAGAACTATGCGATAGTGACAGAAATAGCTTTTGTCAAATCCATGCATGGCAGTTTTGAACAGGCTGCATCTAGACTTGTGCTTGCATAATCTGAGAACTCATTCACTTAAACACAAAATTAAAAAAGATCTAACCGGAAGTGTTCAGCCTTTTGCAACTGGTGTGGTTGAAAGTTTATAACCATTTAATTTTTTTCAGAATGGAGTTATTTATCACTTAACATTTCGAAGTTGGCAGCATAGGTATGATCGCTTTTATATAGGATCACAGTCCAATATTGCATTGAAATAAGCCCTTTGATAAATAAGGAGAAAGTGAAATCTACAGATGCTGGAGCTCAGAGTCGAGAGCGTTGTGCTGGAAAAGCACAGCAGGTCAGGCAGTATTCGAGGAGCAGAGAATTGAAGGGCATAAGCCCTTCATCAGGAAACTGTTCCCTACATTCCTGATGAAAGGCTTATGTCCGAAACATCGATCCTCCTGCTCCTCAGATGCTGCCTGACCTGCTGTGCTTTTCCAGCACTACACTCTCGCCTATGATAAATATACCACATTACAAAGTAGCGATCACAGATTATGTTATATTAATCTGAGTATGGATTTGGTAGAGTGCCTAGTTAACAGCAATATCAAACAACATTGTGCCTAGTGAGGTTTGAGAAGATATGTAGCTCAGGTTGAGGTTCTGGATGTAAGTTTGCTCGCTGAGCTGGAAGGTTTGTTTTCAAACGTTTCGTCACTGTACTAGGTAACATCATCAGTGGGCCTCCGATGAAGCACTGGTGGTATGGCCCACTTTTTATTTATGTGTTTAGGTTTCCTTGGGTTTGGTGATGTCATTTCCTGTGGTGATGTTATTTCCTGTTCTTTTTCTCAGGGAGTGGTAAATGGGATATAAGTCAACAAAACATGACCCACTCTCACTTATCTTTATATGCAGATGAGGAAAGACACCACTTCGACAGGGACAACACATACATCCTAGGACAAGCCAAATAGAAACATATGCAAGCATTCCTAGAAGAGTAACATTCCAACCGGAACTCTGTCAACAAACACATTGACTTGGATCCCATTTACTACCCCCTAAGAAAAAGAACAGGAAATGACATCACCACAAAAAAATGACATCAGCAACCCAAGGAAACCTAAACACATAAATAAAAAGTGGGCCATACCACCAGTGCTTCACCAGAGGCTCACTGATAATGCTACCTAGTATGATGACGAAATGTCTGAAAATGAACCTTCCACTCAGCAAGCAAACCTGCATCCACAACATTGTGCCTTTTAATCTAATTTGATGATATAGTGAAATGGTTGAGGAGAAAGTGAGGTCTGCAGATGCTGGAGATCAGAGCTGGAAATGTGTTGCCGCAGCAGGTCAGGCAGCATCCAGGGAACAGGAGAATCGACGTTTCGGGCATAAGCCCTTCTTCAGGAAGGCTGCGCTTTTCCAGCAACACATTTCCAGATATAATGAAATGGCAAATTTATCAAAAACAAATCAGCGAGTCGTGAGTTCATGGAATGCCCTGCCAGTAGCAGTGGTGGACTCTCCCTCATTATGGGCATTTAAGCGGGCATTGGATAGGCATATGGAGGATAGTGGGCTAGTGTAGGTTAGGTGGGCTTGGATCGGCGCAACATCGAGGGCCGAAGGGCCTGTACTGCGCTGTATTCTTCTATGTTCTATGTTCTATGTTCTATATAGGAGTGGAAATTGTAACACTTTCTAAACAGCCTGTAATAAAAAGTGAGCACCTAATATTTTGCACTTACCTCTTTCACAAACCACTGGCAAAACGCTGGAGAAATCCACTCCCGAGCATGTATACCGCAGTCCATGAAGATTGCAGGTTTAGGTTGGTTTGTTTTCTTGCCAATCTTTAGCAACACAATAAAATAAAAAACTAGAAATCATTTACTTTCACACTACAGAAATGTAGCTAACTAAATAGCTATGTGTGAAAAACGGCCATTACCCAACCCACATCCCCTTCGCCTTACCAATTAGATTCACGTAACCGACCTGTTAAGATCAGTTTAACCTTCCTCTTCCTGAGCTTGTCAACTTCCAGTTACTCTATTTGTTTTTCTTAATCAATGCTTCTGTCAAAGTCACATTCACTATTCCCTAACTTGGCCACTGAAATTCTTCAAATCGCATGTAGTTCAAGATACCGTTTAATTCAATCAGGAATCCTAACTCCCCTTTTCTTGGTCAAGTGTACCGTGAGTGGATTAATTTTCTTCAAGACTTTCAATCGTTTTGATTACATCTTTTTCCATCTATGAGAGCAGATTCATAGAATCATAAAAGTCACGGAATCGTTGAGCTGTAGAAGGAAAACAGCCAGCCCATCATGTCTGTACTAGCTCTCCAACTGAGCATCATGATTTACTGCCATTTTCCTGCCCTTACCTGTAACTCTGCCATTTATTTCTATTTTATAATCACGTAATGCTCTCTAGAATGCTTCGACTGAACCTAAACCCACTGTAGTGTGTTTCAGTCTCAGGCATAAATGCATATACAGTAGACCACCCATACCTAGGGTGGGGGGTGTGGAATACGTTCCACGATCTACTGCGGAAACCCAAAACCGTGGATAGGAGCGAACCCATTCATTTCAATGGGAAATTTACCTTCCCAGCAGCTTCCTGCTCCATGATTCCAGAAGGTTCCCTGTAATATGTTCAGCATGCGGTAAAGTGCGGGTAATTGAAACTGCGGAAAATGATTCTGCGAATGGTGGGGGGGGGGGGGGGGGGGGGGTGGCCCTGTACGTTTTTCCTCACATTACCTTTACTTCTGTTGCAAACTAATCTACATCTGCGCCTTCTCCTTCTTGATTAATGAGAACCATTTTTCCCTGTCTCCCCTATACAGAGCACTCTCTGGGGTGGCACGCTGGCTCGGTGGTTAGCACTGTTACCTCACAGCAGCATGGTCTCAGGTTCAATTCCAGCCTTGGGCGACCATCTGTGTGGAGTTTGCACATTCTCCCTGTGTCTGCGTGGGTTTCCTTCAGGTGCTCCAGTTTCCTCCCACAGTCCAAAGATGTGCAGGTCAGGTGCATTGGCTATGCTAAATTACCCATAGTGTGAGCTGCACTAGTCAGAAGGAAATGGGTCTGGGTGGGTTACTCTTCAGAGGGTCAGCGTGGACTGGTTGGGCCGAAGGGCTTGTTTCCACACAGTAGGGAATCTAATCTCTCGATTTTGAAACCGTCAATCAAATCTTCACTTAGCTTTTCCTTTTCCATGGAAAACTGTTTTAAATTTTCCAAACTACCTTCATGACTGAAATTTCTCATTCCTGGAAACATTCTTGTAAAGTTCTGCTGCACTTTCTCCCATATGTTCACACCCCTCCTATAGTGTGGTACCCAGAACTCCACAGTGTATTCCAGCTGAGGTTAACATAGTGTCTTATGTAGGTTGAGCAGTACTTTATTCTTCTTGTTCTCTATGTCCCTATTAGTAGAATTGAGGATACTACAGGATTGAGCTCCCTTAACCTCTCGCATAAATTTTCATCTATGAAAATCCCTATTGATGTGATTCCAATTACCTTGATGACATAGATCGACCTTCCTTCATAGCTGGTTCCAATTTCCGTAAGCGACATTAGGTTTGAGTGCCTAGATACGGTACTTGTCATCCAAGCATTGATCTACTCAAGGTAAAAAAAAATCGTAAAATGTGAAGATACTGACGGTTTGGTAAGACAATCCTGACATCTCCTCTATCTAACGCTCCAAACATTCTTCAAAAATTAAGTTCCTCTGGAATTTTATTTTTAAAAAAACTAGCATCAGAAATGGTGGCCATGAAATTACCACAGGAGATGTGCCACATTACCGGATCAGACCTCCATGTGAATCCTGACCAAAGCAATATGGTTGACCCTTGATTGCCCTCTGAAATGTTTTGTTCAAGAAGAGAGTCCACACTGAACATTTTAAAGGGAAATCAGGAATGGGCAGAAAATGCTGGATTGTTGAAGTCTGTACTCTATGAATGAATGAAAAGAAATGTGTCCGGGTTGGTGAAGGTTGGTGCTCTTGCCTTGCAGCTGGGAGTTTAAGAGTTTCAGAGCCAATCAATAAATCCAGGTATTCTAGTCAGGAACACCAGTGCAGTCCTGCGAGAGTGCTACTGGTGGAGGGGATATCTTTCGAATGAGATATGAAACTGTGTTTCCTCACCTTTATAATGGCTAACGCTACTTCGAACACTGAGGTCTTCTCACACACTCTAGGGTATTAGGATAGCTGTGAGCTGCATGAAAGTATCGATGGATATGTCAGGTGGACAGAGCAAATGGAATTCATGGAAAAATGTATGTACAGAGACACCTCGATTATCCGAAGGTCATAGGTGGGGAGTATTTCATTCAGTTAATCAAATACCCGAGAATCAAATGCCAATAACATAGTTTAGCCAAGCATTGGGACCTTGAGATTTTGCCGGATAATCTGATATTCAGATAATCGAATGCCGGATAATTGAGGTTCCTCTGTATATGACTTTCTCAGGGGTATCAACAGCTTTTCTGTAAAAGGTTCAATCCACTGCTTGAAGAGCAGAGAGTGACATTTTGAACAAACTCTTGAAAGTTTTTCCTTTATAATTTCAGCTTTAGAAATTTAAGTGTCACTGGATCCAAAGCATTGACTTTGCTTTCTCTCTGCAAAGGTGCTGCCAGACCTGTTGAGTTTCTCCAGCAGGTTCTCTTTTCATTTCAGATATTTCCAGCATCTTCAGTTCTTGGTTTTATTTCAGTGTGTAGATTTAAGATTGTATGTAATTAACGCTTGCAGAAGTCTACCGGTCAGGTAAAGGAATCCTGTATTTTAAACAGTGACTTTATATATTACCTCTCATGTACAGAAGCTTCTCAATGCACTTCAGGGAACATAGTCAGCAATAAATGAACAAACACTTACTTAAAGGAGAGAATGCTGGGAAGATTTACCAGGAAATTGAGGAAAGTAAGTGGAAAAGGCATGGTGTGGAATTGCCTGCACTTGCTCAGTCAAAGATCCATGCAGGGGAGATTATGTCCTTGTGGTAATATTGCTGGGCTGTTCATCCAGAGAACAAGGTAATGTTTGGGGGACCTGGGTTCAAATCCTGCCATGGCAGATGGTGGAATTCAAATTTCATAAAAATCTGAAATGTGGGGTCGAATGAGGATCGTATGAAGATCGTATGAGGAAAGACTGAGACACTTGGGGCTGTTTTCATTAGAGAAAAGAAGGTTTAGGGGTGACTTGATTGAGGTGTACAAGATGATTAGGGGGTTAGATAGGGTTGACAGTGTGAACCTTTTCCCGCGTATGGAGTCGGGTATTACAAGGGGGCATAGCTTTAAATTAAGGGGGGGTAGATATAGGACTGAAGTTAGGGGTAGGTTCTTTACTCAGCGAGTCGTAAGTTCATGGAATGCCCTGCCAGTAGCAGTGGTGGACTCTCCCTCTTTATGGGCATTTAAGCGGGCATTGGATAGGTATATGGAGGATAGTGGGTTAGTATAGGTTAGGTGGGCTTGGATCGGCGCAACATCGAGGGCCAAAGGGCCTGTACTGCGCTGTATTCTTCTATGTTCTATGTTCTATGAATGATGACAATGAGTTGATTGTCAGGAAAAACCCATTTGGTTCACTAATGCCCTTGAAGGAATGAAGCTACTATCCTTACCTGGTCTAGTTCACATGTGCCTCCAGACCCACAGCAACATGGGTAGTTCTCAACTGCCCTTTGGACAATTAGGGATGGGCAATAAATGTTGGTCTATCCCATCAATGAATTTTAAAAGTATGATCCTTCCTGTGCAGATTCTCCCAAACAGGGGTGGCTGGATCTTACTCCGTTCAGGCAGTTTTGACAATCAAGGGGACGGGTCAGTGCTGCATGGGATGAGGTGAGACTTTTCTGGGAGTGTAGTGATGGGGGTGAGGAGGCGGGGTTTCTGTGGGTTTCAGCAGCCGATCGCTACCCAATGTCCATCGCCTTCATCGTACAAGATTTGGTAGGGATCAAGGGAGACCCTCACGCAGCAGTCAGCCTGCACTGAGGTGACCTACTCCATCTGCAGCTGTTATTGTAGCCCAGCCAGAAATAAGCCCTTCATTTGGGTCTCAAGCGGCCATTAATTGATCTTTAAAGGGTTCAGTTGATGGAGGAGGGAAAAAAAACATACATACTTGTTAGACTCATGTCCTTTCACCTCAAAATGGAAGCCTGGTATGAGTAATATGCTCATTTCCACTGACTTATATTAAGTCCTCACAACCACAACCCAATATGGGTCAAGATGGGAAGATAGTGGCCACCTTATCTGGTTAAGTTGTCTTTCTGCCTCCAGATCATTCCCATTTGAGCTGAAAGGCTCCACCCGTAGGTTGCAAATTTCAGAAATAGGTTTGAGTCAGTGGAAGGTGGGCTCCATGTTTTTTGAGGTGGGGGCAGGGTGGAGGTGGTGAGAATGTTGCACGGCAAACTGATTTTAAAGAACAAAGAGTTGAGAAAAGAGGTTCTGGGATTGTGAGGGCTATAGAGATGAAGCTGCAAAGAGCTTCAATACAAGGGGTGAACTGGTGATGCTGGGGAAAGGCAGCACATTGAGGTTAGTGAGAACAGGAGTGATCATATGGGTGCAACTTGGTGCAGAATAGATTCCATACAGCAGTGGGAACTAACTCATTTCCAATATCCGCCCTGATCCTCCTGGCTGAAAAGGAAACCATAAAATACACAAAAGAACCTACCCACATGTCTCCTCCTCTGGATTTGATTTCTCGGATAGGTCTGGCACTATCACACAATTATATCCTTCCTATAATTCGCCAACTAGGACTGAATGCAATATTCCAGTTGTGGCCTAACCAGTGTTTTATACACTTCCAGCAATTACTTCCCTGCTCTTGTATTCTATGTTTCGGCTAATAAAAGCAAATATTCCCAATGCCTTTCTTCACCACCTTCTCTACATGTGCTGTGACCTTTAGGGATCTGTGGATTATACACATCAAGGTGTCTGTGATCTTTCAGGGTCTTACCATTCACAGAGTGATCCCTTGACATGTTTGTCCTCCCCTCTCACATTTTCCCAGGTTTAATTCCGTTTTCCACTGCTCTGTCTGCCTGACCAGTTCTTTGATACCCTCCTGCAGTGTGCAGCTAACCTTCGTGCTGTTTACCACCTTGCTAGTGTTTGTGTTATCTGCAAACTTCTTGATCATAGCTCTCCAAATCACTAACGTAAACCGCAATGATCCCCAGCACTAAATTCTGCAGAATCCCATTGGAGACAGACGTCTGGTCACAGAAACATCTCCCTAATTTAATCACTGTACTTCGTCTGCTTCCTGCCTCTCAGCCGATTGCGAATCCAATCTATCACTTTGTCTTACATCACCATGAGCTCTTCCTTCACTGACCAGTCTGCATGTGTGGCATGAACAACAGTCTGGCCAAGGTTCATACAGGCCATATTAAATGAATTATCCTTATCCACACTACCCAAAGAATTTTAGAATTTCATGATTTCTGTTTTGTGTGGATATTTAGGAAAATACAGTTGCATTTAGTGCACTGGCTGGTTTGCTTGTAACTATGTGACCTCTACCTCTGCTGTGAGTGCCTTTGGGTAGTATCTGGCAGTCATTAAACAACACACCTCCCAAAACCCACGAGTGAAATGAATGTGCAGGGATGCCATTTAAAGGAATAATTAAGGATGCTCTCTATTTTTAAAACCTTCCTCCATATGTTCTTTTCTCATTTAATACTTATAAATAAAATTCAGGTTTTGCAAGTAAAAACCACTTTCTCATTCCCTTCTAATTTGATCCAATAGATATCACATGTGAATATTGTCATGAAAGTGTAGTCTGGCAAATTGCAAAGGGATATTTAACACAACAGTTCTATGCTGTAGTAATCCAACGCGCTGTAATCTCCAATAAATCTCCAGTGTTTTTGATCTTCCCAAATGTCCTGCACGTTCCTACAAGCACAACAACTCAGGAAATTCAGCATGTTCATAAGGGCCCTCACCAACTGTTACAGGTACGCCAAAGTAAGCATACTGCCTGGGTGTTGTGATTCTGTTCGCCGAGCTGGGAATTTGTGTTGCATACGTTTCGTCCCCTGTCTAGGTGACATCCTCAGTGCTTGGGAGCCTCCTGTGAAGCGCTTCTGTGAGGTTTCCTCCGCCATTTATAGTGATTTGTATCTGCCGCTTCCGGTTGTCAGTTCCAGCTGTCCGCTGCAGTGGCCGGTATATTGGGTCCAGGTCGATGTGCTAATTGATTGAATCTGTGGATGAGTGCCATGTCTCTAGGAATTCCCTGGCTGTTCTCTGTTTGGCTTGTCCTATAATAGGAGAAAATGAGGTCTGCAGATGCTGGAGATCAGAGCTGAAAATGTGTTGCTGGAAAAGCGCAGCAGGTCAGGCAGCATCCAGGGAACAGGAGAATCGACGTTTCTGGCATAAGCCCTTCCTGAAAAAGGGCTTATGGCCGAAACGTCGATTCTCCTGTTCCCTGGATGCTGCCTGACCTGCTGCGCTTGTCCTATAATAGTAATGTTGTCCTAGTCGAACTCATGTTGCTTGTCATCTGAGTGTGTGGCTACTAAGGATAGCTGGTCATGAGGAAACATCACAGAAGTGCTTCACAGGAGGTTCCCAAGCACTGAGGATGTCACCTAGACAGGGGACGAAACGTCTGCAACACAAATTCCCAGCTCGGCGAACAGAACCACAACAACGAGCACCCGAGCTACAAATCTTCTCCCAAACTTTGAATACTGCCTGGGTGTATAATGGTCTGGTCCGGCAACTGGTCTGCCCAGGACCGTGAGAAACTACGGACGGTGGTGTGCACAGCCCAGACCATCACGGAAGCCAACATTCCATCCCTGGACTCCATTTCCACGGCTCGCTGTTGTGGGAAGGCTGCCAACATCATCAAAGTCCCTTCAAACCCAAGCAATGAACTCCTCCAACCTCTTCTGTCAGGCAGTAGATACAGAAGCTTGAATGCACATGCCACAGGCACAGTAACAGCTTCTTCCTGGCTGTTATTAGACTGATGAATGGACTCTCCAGCCTCAAATAATGCTGACCTTGCTAATGCTGATCTCGCCTAGCGCATGCCCCATGCAATGTAACCTGTATGCCTCTGTCTAAGTCATTTTAACCTTTGTATCTTTGTTTACTATAATCTGCTCGTACTGCCTGTAAACAAAACTTTTTAATGTACCCGGTACACGTGACAATAAAACAAGTGACTATCAAATCAACTTCCCCTCCCTCTAACCTAACTGCGTAAGTCTTGTCTTAAGTGCCTACAGCGGCAACAGTTCAACTTCAGCAAGTCAAGTAAGAACATGATTGTAGATCTGAGGGGACAATGTCTCATTGGAAGTTAAGATTAAGGCTTACCGTATCCAAATCGTTGTATTTTACGTAACTGTGCAAAGAAGCTGATCGTTCCTTATTATCAAGTTGTTGTTCAATCGTTTCCTGAAGGTCTTCAATTAAAACTCTAGACGGAAAGAAGGTTCAGGAAATTAACCATATGTTAGACTTGAAGTGAGTACCTGGATTCTGACTGAAACATTGGGCAATCATTATAGCATACTCATATTCCAGTCCACTTTGCTCCAGCAGTTTCTGAACCTTCACTACGTCCTGAGCACCCACTCGGAAATCCACGTCCACGCCTACAGTCACTTGGTCAATGGAGTCAGGTTGCCAGAAGTCAACCTGGACAGAAAGGGAGAGAGAGCTGTTTGAATCACTTCATTTCAGAAGAGTTTTGGAAGATGTTTAGAGCTCATGGATGGACCTCGAACCTTTGCAAAATCGGCCAGACCTTTCACGAACCACAGAGCTTGGTCATTTGTTGGCTTCAGGCGGAATACTTTCTCCCTTTGTGAGGACCAAAAAACAGAGTATGAGTAATGAGATGGAACAAAGACAGTGGGTTGTGTTACACTTTGAGATCTTTAATATAATATGATGCACAGGAAATCTTTCTTACCCATCAAATCGCTGGACAGCAGGATCAGCCAGTACGGCTGTAACCAACCCGAGGAGACAAAATATCTTCATTGTTCTGATCCTAGAGATGATTCCAGTGCTGCTTTTTTATACCCTCTCAGAACATTATCGTTTTCCGTAATAAAGTTGTTTATCATTTTGTGATAGGGTGGGATTTATAACTTTCATGACCTTGAGGGTTCCTCCGTTGCAAGAGTTAACATTCCTAATCTTTACATTTGGATTAAAGCTGGCACCTCTAGAATTTCATCAGCTGCAGCCTGGCTGTGTTCGGGATGGGAATTAGATGTCTTTTGTAGGCTGTTCAGTTTGTATTTGAGCCAGTCCTGTGACAAGGCTGCTCCACCCATGAGTTCAGTCGAGGGTTCAAGGCTGCAAAACTGGCATCCCAATGTCACCTATCACAGAAAATATCCCGGATTCCAAGTTCAGCTTCTGTTTGTCTGCCAGAAAAGATTTACAAGGATGTTACCAGGGTTGGAGGATTTGAGCTGCAGGGAGAGGCTGAACAGGCTGGGGCTGTTTTCCCTGGAGTGTCGGAGACTGAGGGGTGACCTTATAGAGGTTTACAAAATTATGAGGGGCATGGATAGGGTAAATAGACAAAGTCTTTTTCCTGGGGTTGGGGAGTCCAGAACTAGAGGGCATAGGTTTAGGGTGAGAGGGGAAAGATATAAAAGAGACCTAAAGGGCAACTTTTTCATGCAGAATGTCTGGAATGGACTGCCAGACTGTCGTTGAGGCTGGTACAATTGTAACATTGAAAAGGCATCTGGATGTGTAAATGAATAGGAAGGTTTTGGAGGGATATGGGCTGGGAGCTGGCAGGTGGGACTAGATTGGGTTGGGATATCTGGTCGGCATGGACGGGTTGGACCGAAGGGTCTGTTCCCATGCTGTACATCTCTATGACTCTATATGTTGATCAGAAGTCACACAGCACCAAGTTATAATCCAACAGGTTTATTTGAAATCACAAGCTTTCGGAGTGCTGCTCCTTCATCAGGTGAAGTGAGAGAGAAGCGCACAGGCACTGAATTTATAGGCAGAGAGATCCAGGGCAGAGAGATCAAAAGATCATACAAATGGTGTCAGTGGAGTGTTGGTAGGCCGAATAATAACACTCTGCAGATGATCAAGAGTGTCAGTCGGTGTGAGCAAAGTGCCAACGGTTAAATAACAAGTGAAGGGATGATTAAATCCGACTAAATGAGGCAGAGAGATAACTACAAAGAATTAACAATAAGCTCGTGCTGGAGACAAACCAAATGACCGGAGTAACATAGTAGGTATAGGAGCCGTGTGTCTGTGCACTTCTCTCTCACTTCACCTGATGAAGGGGTAACGCTCCGAAAGCCTGTGGTTTCTAATAAACCTGTTGGCCTGCAACCTGGAATCGTCTGACTTCTGACCTGGTCCACCCCAGTCCAACACTGGCACCTCCATGCTATGCCATATGTTGAGGACACAGGATAGAATCTCGCAGCACTCAGGCGATTTGATGCTTTGAAAAGCTATCCAAATCATCTCAAACTCCTACACTTCATTCACAACCTTTGTCCGTTATGTCCACTCTCCTTTTGAAATGTATTTCCTCCACTCTCAAAATAGTACATTCCAGACCAGAACAACATGCAGCGTAACAGGCATCTTGTCAACTCTTCTTCCTTTGCCAATCAGCTTGACAGCTGTGTCATTTGATAACCAACCATCCAACTAGTTGGGGAAAAATTCCCTTAGGGTTTCCCATTTGTTCAGAATGCAAATCTGTCAAGAATAACACATATTGCCAATAGCTAATTCTGATTCTTCTTTTCCAAGCAGGATACGTCCTAATCAGGTGTCACTGCCAAAGGAAGAGGATTGTCTCTCGGGCCTAATATTGTGTATGGTCCAAATCCCTTGGTGGGATGTGGGCATCGCTGGCTGAGCCAACATTTATTGCCCATCCCCACTTGCCCCTTGAGAAGGTAATGGCGAGCTGCCTTCTTGAACCATTGGAGTCCACCAGCTGTGGGTTGACCCACATTGCCCTCAGAGATGGAATTCCAGGATTTTTACCCAGCGACAGTGAAGGAACAGTGATGTATTTCCAAGTCAGGATGGTGAGTGGTTGGAGATGGTGGTGTTTCCAGATAGCTGCAGCCTTTATCCTTCTAGATAGAAGGGTTTGGAAGGTGCTGTCTAAGGATCTTTGTTGAATTTCTGAATTTCTGCATTTTGTAGATGTTTCACACTGCTATTATTGAGCATCGGTATAGAGACAGTGGATGTTTGTGGATCTAGTGCCAATCAAGTGGGCTGCTTTACCGTGGATGGTGTTAAGCTTCTTGAGTGTTATTGGAGCTGCACTCTCCCAGGCAAGTGGGGAGTATTCCATCGCTGGATGACAATTGACAATGTTACATGGTCATCATTTGTGCTAACTTTTATTCCAGATTTTTACTAAATTTAAATTTTACAGTGCGATTTGAACCCATGCACCCAGCACATTAGATTACCGAATGGCCTGGACAGAGTGGATGTTGGGAAGATGTTTCCCTTGGAAGGAAAGATGAGGACCCCAGGATACAACCTTAGAGTAAAGGGAATACCTTTTCGAACAGAGATAAGGAGAAACCTCTTAAGCCAGACAGTGGTGAATCTGTGGGATTCATTGCCACAGAGAGCTGTGGACGCCAGGTCATGGAGTGTATTTAATATAGAGACAGATAATTTCTTGATTACCAAGGGGATCAAAAGTTATGGGAGAAAACAGCAAAATATGGTTGAAAACCTATTCTCCATGATTGAATGGCAGAGCAGACTCAATGGGCTGAATGGCTGAATTTCTGCTACTATGTTTATGGTTTTATTAAGCTGGTTTTGGGGACTACCAGCTCACTGACTGTGGTGGCACGGTGTCTCAGTGGTTAGCACTGCTGCCTCATAGCACCAGGGACCTTGGGTCCAATTCCAGCCAACTGTGTGTGGAGTTTGCACGTTGCCCCCGTGTCTGCGTGGGTTTTCTCTGGGTACTCAAATTTCCTCCCACAGTCCAAAGCTGTGCAGATTAAGTGGCCATGCTCAATTGTGCAGGCTAGGTAGATTAATTATGGGTAATGCAGCGTTACAGGAGGAGGGTAGTGTATTGGGTGTGAGTGGGATGCTCTTTGGAGGGGTTGCTGTGGACTTGAAGGGCTGAATGGCCTGCTTCCACACTTGTAGGACATCACCAGTCCCTCAGGAGGGAGGGCAATGCTTTCTGTCAAATGTGACTTCATTTCCTCAAAATATTTCATTGGTTCTGAAGCATTTTGGGACACAGAACGGTTAAATAAGAATGCTGAAAATCTACTTTGGTTGGACGAAAAGAAAGGCAAGGTAAAATTTAAATGGAGAGAATTATATAATGATTAGGAGAGAAAGTGAAATACTGGCATTTATTGTAGGGGAAATGGAATCTAAAAATAAGAAGTCCATCCATAACTGTCCAGTTTGTTAATGAGACCTTACCTACAGTTCTATATACAGTTTTGGTTGCGTTATTTGAGGTGGATCTGTACTGAAGGACATTCACCAGGTTGAGTGCTGGGATGAAGGGATTATCTTTTGAAGAAATGTTGAACAGGTTGGTCCAATTCTCATTGGAGCTTACATACTGAGAGGTTACCTGACAGAAACATCTATGAATCTGAATGTGAATAAGCAAGGAATGGAGGCATATGGAGGGCAGGAAGAAGGGAATCGTTTCATTTGGCATCATGTTCGGCATTTGCATCATCAATAATTTGAATCATCGATTGTCACAAATGAGGTGCTGGAAGACTAGAGGTTGGCTAACGTGGTGCCATTATTTAAGAAAGGTTGCAAGTAATCTATAGCGTTCCTTGCCCAGGGAAGCGGTTGTCGGTACTTCAGTAAACACTTTTAAAGATAAGGTAGACATGTTTTTGAAAAAAAAAGAGGAATTAAGGAACATGATGCGAGCATGGGTAAATGGAGTTGAGTCCATGAAAATATTGGCCACGATCTTATTGAATGGCGGAGCAGGCTCGAGGGGCCAGATGGCCTACTCCTGCTCCTCATTCTGATGTTCTTATGTAAGGATAAGCCAGGGACCTACAGATCGGTGAGCCTGACATCAGTGGTGGACAAGTTGTTGGAGGAAATCCTGCAGGACTGGATTCACATGTATTTAGAAAGGCAAGGACTGATTAGGAATAGTCAGATTGCCTTTGTGTGTGGGAAATCATGTCTCGTGAACTTGATAGAGTTTTTTGAAGAAATAACGAAGAGGATTGATGAGGGCAGAGTCGTGGATGTGATCTATATGGACTTCAGTAAGGCATTTGAAAAGATTCCTCATAGTAGGTTGATTAGCAAGGTTAGATCTCATGGGATAACCCCCCCCAGATAAGAAAATAGAACATAGAACGTAACAGCACAGGAACAGGCCCTTCGGTCTACAATATTGTTATTGAGTCATGGAGATGTACAGCGCGGAAACAAACCCTGCAGTCCAACTCATTCATGTTGACCGGATATCCTAAATTAATCTAGTCCCATTTGCCAGCACTTGGCCCATATCCCTCTAAAGGGAGAACTAGCCATTTGGATACAGAACTGGCTCCAAGATAGAAGGCAAAGGGTTGTGGTGGAGGGTTGTTTTTCAGACTGGAGGCCTGTGACCAGTGGAGTGCCGCAAGGATCGATGCTGGGTGCATTGTTTTTCATCATTTATATAAATGGTTTGGATTTGAACATAGGAGGTATAGTTAGTAAGTTTGGAGATGACACCAAATTTGGAGGTGTAGTGGACAGCGAAGAAGGTTACCTCAGAGAGTGGCAGATGGAGATAAAGGCGAGGTGCTGCATTTTCAGAAGGCAAATCAGAGCAGGACTTATACACTTAATGGTAAGGTTCTGGGGAATGCTGCTGAACAAAGAGACCTTGGAATGCAGGTTCATAGCCCCTTGAAAGTAGAGTTGCAGGTAGCTGGGATAGTGAAGAAGGCGTTTGGTGTGCTTTCCTTTATTTGTCAGAGCACTGAGTACAGGAGTCGGAGGTTATGTTTCTGCTGATGAGGCCACTGTTGGAATGTTGTGTGCAATTTTTGTCTCCCTCTTGTCAGAAGTATGTTGTGAAACTTGAATGGGTTCAGAAAATGTTTACAAGGATGTTGCCAGGATTGGAGGATTGAGCTATCAGGAGAGGCTGAATAGGCTGGGGCTGTTTTCCCTGGAGTGTTAGAGGCTGAGGGGTGACCTTATAGAGGTTTATAAAATCATGAGGAGCATGGATAGGATAAATGGACAAGGTCTTTTTTCCTGCAGTGGGGGAGTCCAGAACTAGAGGGCATAGGTTTTGGGTGAGAGAAAAAAAATTTAAAAGGGACCTGAGGGGCAACGTTTTCACACAGAGGGTGGTGCGTGTATGGAATGAGCTGAGGGAATGCTGGAAGCCTGTACAATTATAACATTTAAAATATATCTGGATGCATATATGAATAGGAAGGGTTTAGAGGGATATGGGCCAAGTGCTGGCAAATGGGACTAGATTAATTTAGGATATCTGGTCAACATGGATGAGTTGGACTGCAGGGTCTGTTTCCACGCTGTACATCTCCATGACTCAATAACAATATTGTAGACCGAAGGGCCTGTTCCTGTGCTGTTACGTTCTATGTTCTATTTTCTAATCTGGGGGCGTTGATGGGGTTGCTGCTGAGAGGGCATTCCTCCTTGAGGGAGTTATCTAGAACTGAGAGCATAGTTTCAGTCTCAGGGGTCTCCCCCATTTAAGTTGGAGATAATGACACATTTCTTCTCTCAATGAGTTGTGGACCTTTGGAATGCTTAACCTTTTGTGAAGAGTAGAGTCTGAGACATTGAATATATTCCAGGCTGAGAGAGATTCTTGAACTCAAAGGGATTCAAGACTTATGGGGAACAGGGAGGGGAGTGGTATTAAGTCCACAATCAGATCAACTGTGATTCTATTGAATGGTGGTGCAGGTTTGAAGGGTTGAATGGCCTCCTGCTTCTCATATTTCCTACATTTTAAAATTCTCTCTTTAGTGTATATTATATGTGGATCCCGTATGGTGACAGTTCACTCCTGTCCATTGTAGAATACATAATGAGTAAAATGGTTTTATTCAAGATAAATGGTGGTAATAGAGTTAACACTTTATTTAAAAGTTGTGAGTTTTTAAAAATGCAGCCTTAAATAAGACAGACACAATAAATTATTGCGTGCACTAAGAATCTACACAAGTTGAAAGGTTCTACATTTGATTTGCTGAAAGATGCATAGCGTTGAGGAATCTTCCATACGTTGAATTCTTTGATCGAAGAGTAATTGCAGTCCACTGCAACAACAAAGTCATTGAATTTATGCAAATCCCAGTCCCTCCTTCACTTTTAGGGTAAATGTGATGATCCGTGGTTTTCAGGTATAAACCTTTTCCAAAACAATGCAAGCCTGAGAATTAACCTTTGCACACAATGGTCATCCATTTCCATTGACAAGATAGGCTAAGGATAAAGTTTATTGTTGACAGTACTGTGGGTAGAGAAAGATTAACACCAAGCTCATTTGCATGTTACCCACACTTTACTTTTGAATAAAGGCAAAATACTGTAGATGTTGGAAATCTGAAATACAAACAGAGAGGCCTAAAGAAACTCAGCAGGTCTAGCAGCCACTGTGTGGAGAGAAATGGAATAAATCTTTGAGTCTGCTATGACTCTCCAGAGCTACCTTGTTCAGAACTCCAATTCTGAAGAGGCATCACGTTGGACTCGAAACATTAACTCGGTTTCTCTCTGCACAGATGCTGCCAGATCTGCTGAGTTTCTCCAGCTTACTCTGTCTTAATTTCATCTGTTTTCTCTTGATGGAAGCAACACAGAAAAACTTTAAATGTGATTACAGAATTTCAAACCACATGCTTGAAAACACTATAGCCTGAACTTTTTTGTCAAACGCTTCTTCTGAATTTCTCATTCAAACCAATAATTCAGCAACACAGGGTTAATTTTCTAACTTTTTGTACTTGTTTTGGAAGGGTGTCATGTCACATGTGCCCTTCTCAAAGGCATGTCCTTGGTGTTGTTTCTTCCAGAGCACTTGACTTGGCTCTTTCTATTAATGAGGTTTCTCATTGCTTTCCAGTGACCAAGGAAAGGTTACGTTTACAGCTCCCAGGTCTATAACAGTTGTAGTGGGGATGAAGCATGTATACTGGGCATTATTCTGAACCACAAACTAGCCAAGTGAGTAGCATTTATTATTTTAACAATCTAAGATGCAAGATGGACCACACTGAAACATACAAAATTCTTAGAGGACTTGATAGCATAGATTTGGAAATGGCCTTGTGGTAGAGTCTGGGACCAGAGGGTTTAATCTCAGAGTAAAGGGTCATACATTTAAAAAAAGAGATTGGAGGAATTTCTTCTCTCAGACGGTAGCGAATCTGTGGAATTGTTTACAGCAGAAAGCTGTTAAAGCTCTGTCAATAAATAGATGCAAGGCTGAGATAGCTAGATTGGTAAGCCATGAGGGAATTAAGGGTTAATGGGAAAAGGCAGGAAAGTGAACTTGAGAATTACCAGATCCATCATGATCTTTTTGAATCTCAGAGCAGACATGATGGGCTGAATGGTCTACTTTTGCTCCTCCATCTATGGTCTTACATTCCACTGATTTGGTTGAAGTCTGTAAGATCCTGAATGGTCTCGACAAGGAGAACGTGGCAATGTGATTCCTCCTGTGGATGAGTCCAGAAATAGAGGGCACCGCTTTAAAATTTGGGGTCACCCTTTTTAGTTCAGAGGTGAGGGTATTTTTCACTCAGAGGGTTGTGCAACTTTGGAATTCCCTGTCTTGGAAAGAGGAGTCTTTGAATATTTTTCTGCTGGAGGGAGACGGATTCTTGTGAGGGAAGAGAATTGAAACATCATTGGAGGGCAGATGGGAATATGAAAACTGAAACATGAATCGAGGAACCATGATCTTATTGAATAATGGTGTGGATGTACCAGTGTTGGATTGGTGTGGACAAGGTCAGAAGTCACATGACACCAGGTTATAGTCTGAAAGGTTTACTTGAAATTACAAGCTTTCAGAGCGCTGCTCTTTCATTGGCTAATGCTTACTTTACCTGACTGAGGAACAGCGCTCCGAAAGCTTGTGATTTCAAATAAACCTGTTGGACTATAACCCGGTGTTGTGTGACTTCTGACCTCATTGAATGATGAAGCAGTCTTAAAGAGTCTGCTCTTGTTCCTAATTTGCATGTTCGACAATTTGGACACTGGCGAGTTTTGAGAAGATTTGTAGCTCAGGTTGAGGTTCTCGATGTAAGTTTGCTCGCTGAACTGGAAGTTTTGTTTTCAGACGTTTCGTCACCATGCTAGGTAACATCATCAATGAGTCTCTGGTCAAGCACTGGTGGTATGGCCTGCCACATGTTCACCAGAGGCCCTCTGATGATGTTACCTAGTTGCCCATCTGAAAATGAACCTTCCAGCTCAGTGAGCAAACTTACATCCAGATTTGGACAATGAATTGAATACAATACTGAGGAGATGGGAAGGTACAGAGCAACAGCTGAATTTGCACTTCGTAGACTGTCTTATAAAATGATTTCTTCAAGAAGCAAAAATAAAAAAAGGGACAATGCCATGGTAATTAACTTTGATTCGGAGATGCCGGTGTTGGACTGGGGTGTACAAAGTTAAAAATCACACAACACCAGGTTATAGTCCAACAGGTTTAATTGGAAGCACACTAGCTTTCGGAGCGTTGCTCCGAAAGCTAGTGTGCTTCCAATTAAACCTGTTGGACTATAACCTGGTGTTGTGTGATTTTTAACATGGTAATTAACTTATGTCATCTTCTTCTCTGGGGCCTCCTGCCATGCGTTTGGCTAGCTGAGTTGAGTCAGTGTGTGGAACCATTACACGTATATATTGGGGGCCCACAGAAATGCATTGTCAATTCTTCGACATTACTGGAGGGAGGAGGGTGGATAAGTTGGCTGCGTAAATGCAGCCACAAATAGGTTGGGTTGTCTTTATCAATTTCTTCAAGACTAGCCTGGACTTTTACCACTACAGCTCCTCTACCTCCACAAAGGTTGGATCCCAACTCAACTGTACCCACCCCCCCCCAACTTCATCCCAATGCATCAGCCCCCCCCACCCCCAGTAGAAAGCCACGCCACTGACCTGGCTACCCACCTGTGTGTAGGATGTCCAATGCATTTTATTGATTCAATTGTAATCTCTTGAGCATCCCCAATTTTGGTCACTCTGTTTTTGACAGTCGTCTCTTCAGCTATAGAAATACTAACAACTCGCATTCTCTTCCTAACCCACACCATTTTTCTTTGGCACACCTGTTAGAACCCATGCCTTTGACTATATTTTTTTGACCATCTGCCCTGACATATCTCCCATATTTTAAGCCTCAGAGAGATGCAGAAACGAAACACATCAGGTTATGTTTACATCAGATTTTGTTCACATGCTTTAAGATGTTTCCTCTCACAATTTTCGCTGCACGTCCACAGTTTAATGATGAGTATGGCTTTTTTTTTGTCTCCTAATCAACCTGTTCAGGCATGTTATATATGGAGCAGTGGGAACTTGAACCCAGAGCGCCTGAGCCAGAGGTAGGGACATGACCAATGCACTACAAGGGCTCGATAACTGCACTTTGATTTGTCTTTTTCAAGTTACTCCACCTGACCTTGAGTAATTACCCACAGAGAACATTGAAGAGAAACACAGAAACATCAAACAACTGAATGCTACAATCTCCTTATCTGTCAATACTTTTATGATACAATTCCTGAGTCCTTAGGGCATATTACTCTGCTAATGTTGCCATATAAATACTGGTAGTTGTTAATGGCTTTTAATAAAGTTTTGTAACTGCAAAGGAAACCACACTTCTCAAGTCGTGTTCTCACCTCTCCCTGTTTCCTTGCATGAATCCAGTCTCTGCCTGCTTCAGATTTGGGAAATGGTCAAAAAAATCGAAACACTTCTTCCTTTCAAGTTTTAGGTGAAAACACTTTGGCAATTTGCCAGGTGTCCAGGATTCTGGAACTCTGCGCCAGTACCAGATCAGTCGGGCTCAAACCGATCGTGTCTAAAATCCTGAAGATGGTCACTTGAACAAAAGGAATTGTGGGTCTGCATCATATCTAGGTGCTTCCTAATGAACATCCCACGGTCCAATTCCATCAAGAGGCCAGGCCCGTTCTGAAGAATGGACAAATCATTGTTTCTGGTTTTTGGTAGCTACCTTCCAATAGTTTTGACACTGGAAAGCCCATAGTGAGTCCCATCACCATATACTGGTGAAGCCCTTTATACAGAAGATCTTCCATTGGTTTGATTAAAGGCAAAAACAGTGGGGTCTTTTACCTGAGGAAATGTCAGTATGCACTTTGAGTTGGCAGGAAAGAGATAGCAGCAATGTGTAACTTCCCCTTTCTGTCACAAGTTCTGAAAAAGGGACAGCCACAGTTGCAGTGAAGTTGAAAGTTTCTTCTGTCCACACAAGGTCAGGAATATCTCACCCTCCTGTTTTTGCAGCCTGGATTCTTTTCTTTCTGCTTTGCTTTAGTTGAATTCGGAAGAATTAAACCAGATGGGCCATTCTGCTGATTTTGAACCTCACTTGAGGTTTCACGTGTAATATTTGATGCAAGTTCAAATCTGACTCAAGCAGAATACTGAAAGCTGTTGAGCAGTGCTTTGAGTCTGTGGCAAAGTGTAGCGTAAAGCATTTATGAAATTAGACAGTGAGGTTTAATTGGGATTCCTTTCCATCACCTTAATTTACAAGTGTGTGTGATGAGACAGAACCAGGAAGGGAGCTGAGTTAATTGGAGGTTAGATGCTACGATGGACCCCAGCACACTCCTCCGAATGGTTTACATTCTAAATCCCGTTACACAATCCAGTGAATCCTGTACTTGTGTGGACATTGTGCTGGGCTTTGCCATGATGTTGCATTCAGCTTGGCTCCTTGATCAAAGGACCAGTATTGGAAGCTAGTGCCTCAGCAGGTTGGAGCCCCTCGAGGCAAGGATTTCCTTGGAACTGAGAAATTAATTGTGTGAAATTTCATTTCTGGTGGCAGGGCTTTTGGTTTCTCTGAACCTGGTTAGTCCATTCCAACTCGCCGCCGAGACATCGTGCGGGTTCATGATTATGTCCGCAGGACATTTCTAAGCCCGAACATCCAGGGGACACCCCTCTGAGGTAGGGCACCTTAGCTCACTGGAGGAGACTGGATTCTTGGCTATCGCACTCAGCGATTCGATGGTGCGGTAAGATAAGGAGCTCATTTTGGTTGATAGACTCGGGTGGGATCTGATCTTGGGCGGCACACACCTCAGAAGGAGGAAGAACTTTTCTCTGAAGCTGCGCCCCACCAGGCCGTACAGGATGGGGTTCAGGCAGCTGTTGAAGTAGGCCACGCAGATGGTGAAGGGGATGGAAGTGTCAATAACTTCGGTGATGTGGCAATGTTTGATAACATTCAGCCGCGAAAGAACATCCAAGAAAGTGAAAATCTGGAACGGAAGCCAGCACAAAATGAACGACACCACGACGGCCACAATCAGTTTGAATACCTCGTTGCTCACTGGCTTGTTTCGCTCAATCCGGTAGGCCTGCACAAGGCTCTTGATAATTAGGGAGTAACAGATCAAAATAATGAGCAGGGGAATTAGAAACCCCAGAAGGGTCTTCAGCAAAGCCATGCCGAATACCCACTGGGTCTTGTGCTTCTCTGGGTAGTTGAAAGCACAGATGGTTTTATTCCACTCCTTGTAGTGAAAGACTTTGCGGAGGAACATCGGGGGCAGGCTGACTAGAATGGCCAAGATCCACACCACGATGCAAACCCCCCAGGCGTGGACCAGTGTGCGTCTCGTCCGCGATTTCATGGGGTGCACGATGGCGAGGTAACGGTCGATACTGAGGCAAGTGACCAGGAAGACGCTGGCGTTCATGTTCAGCTGTATGATGGTGGCGCCCACTTTGCACAGGAAGATCCCAAAAGGCCAGTGGTACTCCAGGGCCAGGTAGGCCACCCAGAGCGGCAAGGTGATGACGAAGATCAGGTCGGCCAGGGCCAGGTTTAGCAGAAAGATGTTCGCCACGGTTGTCAGCTTCAGGTAGCGATAAATGACCAGGACCACCATACTGTTCCCCAAAACCCCCACCACAAAGATGATGCTGTATATGATAGGGATCATAAGGAAGATGTAATTGTGCCTCCCGCCAATCGTGCAGGTCAGGTTAGCCTTCCCAACACCATTCCCTGTGGAATTGCTCAGCAAGGTTTCTTCAGTGCTCAGTGCAAGGCCAGATGTTATATTGTGGAATACACTGAACTTTGAAGCCATCTGTGTCCAGTTCATGTCTGGGATCTACAAGCAGAAAGAGGGGAGTACGTTAGCATGCTTTAAAAGACAGATAGATCACTTTACCTGTTTTCCTACCTGGCATCTTCAGGATAATACAATAGTTCCCTTCTACAAGACAAAATGCTTCAGTCACTTCAACATTACATCGGACAGCTGTCCTCACAGATAATGCCTCCATCCCCTTTGTTCACATCTGGGAATAAAGCCATAAGATACAGGAGCAGACGTAAGCCATTCAGCCCATTGAGTCTGCTCTGCCATTCGATGTGATCATGGTTGATTTGATTATCTTCAACTCCACTTTCCTGCGTATTCCCCACAAATCTTGATTCCCTCACTGATTAAAAATCTGTCTGTCTCAGCCTTAAATATAATCACCTAGTCTTGACAGTCCTATGCAGTAAAGAATTCCACAGATTCACAGCCCTTTGAGAGATGTGTGTGTGTGTGTCCTTGCCTGCGTGTGTCTGTGTAAGTGCACATGTGTGTTTATGTACATCTGCATGTCTGTGTCCGTGCACATATATGTGTCTGTGCAAGTGCATGTATGTTTATAAACATCTGCATGTCTATGTGTGCATGTGTCTGTGCAAGTGCACTTGTGTTTATGAACATCTATATGTCTGTGTGCGTGTCTGTGTGTTTATATGTGTGTCTGTGTGCATGTGTGTGTCTGTAAATGTGTGTGTGTGTCTGCGTGTCTGTGTGTCTGTGTGTGTCCATGGCTGTGTGTCCCCATGGCTGTCTGTGTATTTGTTGATTCACACCATACCAGAAATTGACTAAGTGTCAGTTTTGTTGGATTTCTGGGTCTCTCACTGCGAGGCTAATGAGTTTTCCTTGTATGATCCTCCCAAACGTACCTCTCTGATTAAGTACCATGCCCCTGTGGTGCCCACCTTGTCCAATGCTAGGCTGATTCTCCCCTTCTCTGTAGGCAGAAGTACTTACCACTGCCAGGATAACCCAGGATCCATAGTGCCACCACCATCTTTAAAAGACTGTTGTGTATCCAGTCAAGAGCTGGCAGTCTGGTGCTGCTGGGCACATTTGGGGACAATTGCCTGGAAACAGCACACAAGAGGAATTTGGTGTCGAGCTTTATGGACAGGGACCTGGAGGTCCTGGTGAAAGTTGGGGAGGGGTGCGGAGGTGGGGGGAGCGGTATACAAGAGGGATACACTCTCTCCCCCAAGATAGGCAGAGGTGGCCATGGCACCAGATTGTGCCAGACTGGAATGAGGTTGATACATGGGTCACTGAGATCTCCACAGTCCACAGAGGAGCATGCATCTATACCACAAGAAACTCAATAACTTTCTCTACTCCAGCAGGATAAATGCCACCCTCTTCTCTCTGCTACCTCACACTTCTTCCAGCTCTGCAAACACCTCCCACCAAGGTTCATGTTCCACCGTTCTCCTTGTTATGTGCAACATCCTCCCTTGCTTGTTCTCATCCGGCCCAACCCACCCACCCAACTAAACCTGCATGGCCTCAGCCCTGTCTCCATACACATTGTGGTCACCTCACCACCTTCCCTCCCTCACACCAGTCCTAACAGATATTAGTACAACTGCCGCCTGCCTTCATCTCACTCGCTACTTCTCTTTCTCACACTGCAGGAGAAAAACACTTACAACGGGGCCGAGAGAGTCAAGACGGGTGTTGGGGTCCTCAAAGTTTGGCTCCTCACCTCTCCCCTCCCACGGCCCAGGTTGGTGAGAATAGGGAGATGCTGAAACTTTCTCATCTGGTCAGACAATAAGCACTTTCCATTGCTGTGCTGCTCCCCCATATCCCTCCACTAGCATTGCTTCATTAACACTGCCACTAGTTCATCACTGTCCTGTAGGTATTGATGGATGCCCACAGCCTCCAGGGTCAGGAGGACAACACCACAACATACCCTCTCCTCCACCTCCGATGGTGAGACTCCAGAACACTTCATGGATCTATTAGCAAGGCTGCCTCCTGCGCTCTCTATTAGCTCAGAGACTGAGACCTCTGTGGCTATTTGGTCTCCACTGGAGTCTGTGGCATTTACTTGTGAGGATTTCACTGCCACATCTCCACTTAGAGTCATAGTGCATGGAAACAGACCCTTCAGTCCAACCTGTCCATGCCGACCAGATATCCCAACCTAATCTAGTTCCACCTACCAGAATCTGGCCCATATCCCTCCAAACCCTTCCTATTCATATACCCAACCAGATGTCTTTTAAATGTTGCAATTGTACCAGCCTCCACCACATCCTCTGGCAGCTCATTCCATACACGTACCACCCTCTGTATGAAAAGGTTGCACCTTAGGTCTCTTTTATATCTTTCCCCTCTCACCCTAAACCTATGCCCCTCTAGTTCTGGACTCAAGAAGAGACAGCCAGGTCACTGGCACTCAGAGGGCAGCAGGGACCAGGCACCTCCTCAGGTCCAGGTGGGCCTGGAGCCCCTGGGTCTCATCAGATCTTGATCTGCACCAACCCAGAGCCAGGAGCCAGGTTTGGTTTGGGAGTCACTGGCTTACCCTGTCGTTGGCACCCTGCTACTTCAGGCGGGCGATAGTCTGGCTGCCTCCTTGGGCAGCTTGGAGATTGCCATGGAGAGCCAGGTCTAGTGCCCTCAGAGTCTGCTGGATATACACAGACCTGCACTCACCATTGGTGCTCAGTACCACCGGCAAGGCGATGGGGCACAAGAGAGCTTGACGACGTTCCAGGTAGCCCTTGCTCACCGGGAGATAGATGTTTTGAACAGTGAAGAGGGTTACCTCAGAGTACAATGGGACCTTAATCAGATGGGCCGATGGGCTAAGGAGTGGGAGGTGGAGTTTAATTTAGATAAATGTAAGGTGTTGCATTTTGGTAAAGCAAATCAGCACAGGAGTCACAGGTAGACAGGGGAATCAAGAAGGTGTTTGATACACTTGTTTTTATTGGTCAGTGCATTGAGTATAAGCATTGGTTATACAGGACATTGGTTAGGCAACTTTTGGAGTACTGCGTTCTCTCTGCAGTAGGAAAGATGTTGTTAAATTTGAAAGGATTCAGGAAAGATTTATAAGGATGTTGCTGGGTTTGGAGGGTTTGAGCTATAGAGAGAGGCTGAATAGGCTGGGGTTATTTTCCCTGGAGCGTCGGAAACTGTGGGGTGACCTTGTGGGGTTTATAAAATCACGAGGGGCGTGAATAGGGTGAATAGTTAAGGACTTTTCCCCAGGGTGGGGGTGTCCAAAACTGGAGGGCATAGGTTTAAGGTGAGAGGGGAGAGATTTAAAAGAGACCTAAGGGGTAACTTTTTCACACAGAGGGTGGTGCGTGTATGGAATGAGTTGCCAGAGGAGTTGGTGGAGTCTGGTAGAATTACAGTATTTAAAAGACGTTTGGATGGGTATATGAATAGGAAGAGTTTAGAGGAAAATGGACCAAATGCTGGCAAATGGGATTAGCTCAATTTAGGATATCTGGTCAGTATGGACATGTTGGACCAATGGGTCTGTTTCCAAGCCATATGACTGTATAAGTGCCCAATGAGCACTCTGCCATTCATATGCGGTAACTTTGGGAGGAATGCCAGGACCTTGGAGAAGCTGCAAGGAGTATTTGTCAGAATGAAAGCTGGGCTAAAATTCTTTGTTGTGTGGAGACATTAGAGAGCTGGATTCGGTCTCCTGAAAGCAGAGGGAAGATTTAATAGGAGCATTCAAAATTACAACTAATGAAGTAATCTGAAATTGTTCTCACTGACAGAAGCATTTGTAACCAGAGGACACAGGAATAAGCTAACTGGAAAAGAACCAGAGGGGTATTGAGGAAAATTTGGTCTTGGGTGATGAGTTGATATGATCTGGAATCTCAAGCTTGGAAGGTTAGTGAAAGCAAATTCTAACTCAACTTTGAAAAGAGTATAAGCCGGAAATAGAAAAGAAAAAGTCAAGGTTCTGTGGAGAGAACAGGGAAGTGGAATCAATTAGATAGTTATTTCAAAAACTGAGCCGCTGCATGATTAGCATAATGGAGAATATGATGACATTCCTGATGAAGGGCTTATGCCTGAAAGGCTTCCTGCTCCTTTTATGCTGCCTGACCTGCTGTGCTTTTTCAGCACCACACTCTCGACTCTGATCGCCAGCATCTGCAGTCCGCACATTCTCCCATGATCAAATGTTCTTCAATTTTATCCCAGAGTTTGCTTTCTTTATTCCGAGTGTGCATTTGTGTGTGTGTGTGAGAGAGAGAGAGTGGTTTTGCGTGTGTGTGTTTCTGTGAGTATGTAAGTGTTTGTGTCTGTGAGTATGTGTGAATGTGCATGTGTGTGTGAGTGAGTGTGTGTCTGTGAGTGTGTGACTGAGTGAGGCTGTGTGAGTATGTGCGTGTGAGTATGAGGAGGTGTGGATGTGTGTGAGGTGTGAGTGAGTATGGGTCTGTGTGAATGTGTGTGTGTATACGAGTATGTAGGGGTGTGTGAGTGTGGGTGGGTATATGTGTGTGTATGTAAGAGTTGGTGTGTGATGGTGTGTGTGTGAGTGTGTGTATGCGTGAGAGAGTGTGTGTGAGTGAGTGTGTATGTATGTGAATGTGTGTGTGAGGGAGTGCGTTTGTGTACGAGAGAGTGAGTTTGGGAGTGTGTGTGTATGTGAAATGGAGTGTGCAGGTGTGAGTGTGTCTGTGAGTGTATGACTGAGTGAGGCTGTGTGAGTATGTTTGTGTGAGTATGAAGAAGTGTGAGTGAGTGTGTGTGAATGAGTGTGTGTGAGTGAGTGTGGGTGTGTATGTCAATGTGTGCATGTGAGTATGTGAGTGTGTGCATGAGGGAATGTGTGTGTGTGTGAGTGTGGGTGTGAATGTGGGGGTGTGTGTGTATGTGTGTGAGAGTGTGTATGTGTGAGGGAGTGCGTGTGTGTGCGTGGGGAGGGGGTGTGCAGGGTGTGCGTGCGTGTGGGGAGGGGATGTGCGGGGTGTGTGTGTGTGCATGGGGAGGGGGTGTGCAGGGTGTGTGTGCGTGTGGGGAGGAGGTGTGCGGGGTGTGTGTGTGAGTGTGTGTGTGTGTGAGGGTGCGCGTGTGTGCCTTGGGAAAGGGTGTGCATGGTGTGCGTGCGCGTGGGGAGGGGGTGTGTGGGGTGTGTGTGCGCGTGGGGAGGAGGTGTGCAGGGTGTGTGTGTGAGTGTGTGTGTGTGAGAGAGTGCGTGTGTGTGTGCATGGGGAGGGGGTGTGCAGGGTGTGTGTGTGTGCATGGGGAGGGGGTGTGCGGGGTGTGTGTGTGTGTGAGGGAGCGCGTGTGTGTGTGTGCATGAGGAGGGGGTGTGCAGGGTGTGCGTGCGTGTGGGGAGGGGGTGTGCGGGGTGTGCGTGCGTGTGGGGAGGGGGTGTGCGGGGTATGTGTGTGTGTGGGGAGGGGGTGTGCGGCGTGTGTGTGGGGAGGAGGTGTGCGGGGTATGTGTGTGTGTGTGTGTGTGTGTATCTGCAGCCCCCCCACCCCCGCCATGTTTTGAATGTGCTGTTGAACTGGTCACTCTATTTCTTCATTGTTCTACTTTTTGATAAGAAGGGATGTAATGTTTAACTTGCTCCTTTATTTTCCTGCTTTGTACCTAAGATGGTGCTGTAAGTGGCAACTTGTAAACTTTTCACTGTCCTCATGTGAGTCGATGTGACAATGATTCTAATGTTCAATGTGTTTTTATTTTTGTTAAATTTAACCTTCTAATGAAGTGAAAAGAGGCTTTGCCATTCAAATGTACCAATATCTTATGTAAGACATCAATGTTTCTCCATTTCTGTGCCCTGCATTAAAGGGCTGTTTACGTGGAATGCAGAGTTGTATCATAATAAGCACTTTTTTTGAGTACAGCCAGCTTTTGGGTTAGTGAAGGCCTACGATTAATGATGTCTCAGGAGTATCACAGGAATTTTTGTATTAAACTGCTGTCAAAATGCCACGATAATTTATAGGTGTCAAATGCGGAGGGTAAATTCCTTCCCACACGCGACCCATAAAGCCAGGCTGAAATTATACTTCAGGGTGCAATATGTCTATAATTCAAACAAATGCTGCACTGATGTGAAAATAAATCGGTGCTTTTCCTTTACCTACAGGGGCCTGTTAATCTGCAATACAGTCAGGTTCAGCATTCATTTGATTTCTTATGTCATGAAGTTAAGAAAACAACACTACATATGAACAGCACAAGCACTGTGCAAGAGCTGGGCAACACACAGTCTGAAACATCATCCATCTTACTGATTCTGTCCTGTTTGTTAAACACTATAATGCTTTGTAACTGTCTGCAATGAATGTGTATCTATTATATTAATGGATTAGGTAAATCAAATGGTCTTGGATTGTAAGACCCTACAACAGACAGTGAGGAAAACTGAGAGAATCATCAGGGTCTCTCTTGCTTCCATTACAGATATTTACTCCACACACACTGCATCCGAAAGGCTAAGAGCATTGTGGAAGACCCCACACACCACTCACTCAAACTCTTCTCTCTCCTGCCACCTGGCAGAAGATACAAGAGCTTTCAGTCTCTGATGGCCAAACTGTGCAACAGTTTTTTCCCCCAAGCCATTAGGCTCCTGAACACTGTAAGGTTTGGACTCTTTTCCATCTGAAACTCTTTGCACAACTTTGAATTGCTGCTAGAAATACATCTTATTAATTATCATTCTTTTATGATACTGTAATTTGCGGGTTTTGCACTTCCATGCTCTGTATGCTGCCCTGTGTATCATCGTGTAGTTTGTGCTGTCCATGTAGCACCCTTGGTCCTGGAGGAACATTGTCTCGCTTTTATTGCAACGGTTGTATATGGTAGAAATGACAAATAAAAGCTGCCCTACTCTTGACATCTTTAATCATAGATTTGAAACATAGAGGTTAACAGTAAACAACACCCCAAAGTTTCTGACACAAAGATTGCCTTTTCATTCATATCGATGGGAATGGTTCAGCACAATGTCCAAGAATGTGATTAGTCTTGTTCAACTTTGAAACTGTTACAAATCCTACGAATGAGTCGTGAACATCAAAAGTCTCACAGCCATGTTGTTTAAGGCAGTGACTGGTCCTGGAAGGTTTCAAGGATATCAGAGCTGCACTTTTGTTCGAAGGCTGGGAAAGTTAGACCTAATTGATGTCATTTTCCTCCTGGTGATTGCAATGCTGGGGGGATAATCCCTGGGCAATCAATCCAGCAGTAAACTCAGGCTAATGCCTTCGGTTCAAATCCTGCGATGGTGGCATTTGAATTCAAGTTTTAAAAATAAAATCTGGAGTTAACGATCTGATGATGACCAGGAAGTCACTGCTGACTGTTTGGGGGAAAATGCCATCTGGTTCATTAATACCTTTTAAGAAGGGAAATCTGCCTTCCTTACCTGGTCTGGCCTACACATGAGTTGAGAGTGTAGTGCTGAAAAACCACAACAGGTCAGGTAGCATCCGACAAGCAGGAGAATCGAAGTTTCAGGCCTAAGCCCTTCATCAGGCTGCTCCTCGGATGCTGCCTGACCTGTTGTGCTTTTCCAGCACCACACACTTGACTCTGATCCCCAGCATCAGCAGTCCTCACTGTCTTTTGGCTCACAAGTGACCCACAGCAATGCGATTTATTCTAAACTCCCTCTGGCCTATTAGAGATGGGTAAAACTTCAAGCCTCCCCCCCTCCACTCTGGCAACACCCACAACCCATGAACAAAGTTTTTAAAAAGCCACCATCATGGAACTGACATGAAGCACTGTTGAATAAATTTGCCGACTTCATGTAGGAAAATTGTGTACAATTCTGGTTTCTTTCCGATCGGAAGGATGTTGTGAAACCTGAAAGGGTTCAGAAAAGATTTGCAAGGATGTTGCCAGGGTTGGAGGATTTGAGCTATAGGGAGAGGCTGAACAGGCTGGGGCTATTTTCCCTGGAGCATTGGAGGCTGAGGGGTGACCTTATAGAGGTTTATAAAATCATGAGGAGCATGGATAGGGTAAATAGACAAGGTTCTTTTCCTTGGAGTGGGGGAGTCCAGAGCGAGAGGGCATAGGTTTGAGGTAAGAGAATATAGATATAAAAGAGATCTAAGAGGCAACCTTTTCACACAGAGGGTGGTGCAATTCTGGAATGTGCTGCCAAAGGAAGTGGTGGAGGCTGGTACAATTGCTATTTTTAAAAAGCATTTGAATGGGTATATGAATAGGAAGGGTTGGGAGGGATATGGGCTGGGTGCTGGCAGATGGGACTAGATTGGGTTGGGATATCTGGTCAGCATGGATGGGGTTGGACCGAAGGGTCTGTTTCAATGCTGTACATCTCTATGACTCTATGCGCATTCCCTTTGACCTAGGAAAGAACGGTATGCCTTTAACGATCTCAGTATATTTGAACTCACATTAGGTTTTGATGTATTATATGGAATACGGTTGCAAAGAACACAGTAGCCAGTTGGTGCAGGGCCACACGTTGATAATGAGCAGGTAGCCTGTGCCGATGATGTTCAATGATCAGTACTGGCCAGGAATCCAGGCATCATTTCCAGTTCAGCTTAAAAATAGAGCCAAGGGATTTCTTTTTACATCCAACCTGGAAGACCTCAGTTTTACATTTCAAACAAAACAAAAAGTGCTTTTAAAAAGGCAGAACTACTCAGGTGATTTTTATGTTGAAGTTAGTCTTGAACTCCTGACTCAGAGCTGTGAATCATACCAGTTTTATTGTGTGATTTGATACCACAATGTGTTCAGATGCAAGACAGACTGTTTGGTAAGAACTCAAAAACAAAAACTGTCTTCAGACTTAGACTTCAGGTAACAACATTTGTTATACATTACTACTGAATATTGCTGTACATGGTAATCGTAGATATACCAGGACCTGCTCTTATCTAAGTAGGCAAAGATCTTGCCTAGATAGGGGAGGAGCAAACGTGTCTTCTTCATATGTTCATGTTCCATGTGTGCATGTGACTCTTCCAAACAGGAGAAAGTGAGGACGACAGATGCTGGAGATCAGAGTCGAGAGTGTAGTGTTGGAAAAGCACAGCAGATCAGGCAGCATCCGAGGAGCAGGAGAGTCGACGTTTCGGGCATAAGCCTTTCATCAGCCCTGTGTAGGGCTTATACCTGAAACATCGATTCTCCTGCTGACTAACTCTTCCAAATGGTCTTGTATAAAAGTATTCGGTGCAGAGTGTTTTAACTGCACTGACACTGTGCTAGTTACACTCAGTAATATGTACCGTCATGATATCACATTGCAAAAGGATTTTGTATTAATTAGACCCCTCCCCAAAATTATTTCCCTGTTATAACAATGGATTAATATTCTCAAGTGAGTTACTTTGAGCTTGGTTCACAATTCAGTATGATCATGGCTGATCATCCAACTCAGTCCCCGATCCCATTTTTCTCCCTATAAGCTTTAACTAAGTATACCTCATTTATGAAAATGTTCAATGTTTTAGCCTCAATCCATTTCTGTGATAGAGGCTCCCCATTCACTGGGTGAAGAAATTTCTCCTCATCTCAGTTATTAATAGATCAAACCATACCTTTAAACTGTGATCTCTTGTTCTGGTGTCCCCTATCTTTGAGAACATCCACCTTACACTAACCATTGGTTAGGCCACTGTTGGAATATTGCATGCAATTCTGGTCTCCTTCCTATCGGGAAGATGTTGTGAAACTTGAAAGGGTTCGGGTAAGATTTACAAGGATGTTGCCAGGATTGGAGGATGTGAGCTGTGGGAGAGGCTGAACAGGCTGGGGCTGTTTTCCTTGGAGCGTCGGAGGCTGAGGGGTGACCTTATAGAGGTTTACAAAATTATTACGGGCATGGATAGAATAAATATACAAAGTCTTTTACCTGGGGTGGGGGAGTCCAGAATTAGAGGGCATAGGTTTAGGATGAGAGAGGAAAGATATGAAAGAGACCTAAGGGGCAACGTTTTCACGCAGAGAGTGGTACATGTATGGAATGAGCTGCCAGAGGATGTGGTGGAGGCTGGTACAATTGCAACATTTAAGAGGCATTTGGATGGGTAAATGAATAGGAAGGGTTTGGAGGGATATGGGCCGGGTGCTGGCAGGTGGGACTAGATTGGGTTGGGATATCTGGTCGGCATGGATGGGGTTGGACCGAAGGGTCTGTTTCCATGCTGTACATTTCTATGACTCTATGACTGTATGTAAGACCATAAGACCATAAGACATAGGAGTGGAAGTAAGGCCATTTGGCCCATCGAGTCCATTCCGCCATTCAATCATGGCTGATGGGCATTTCAATGCCACTTGCCCACACTGTCCTCGAAGCCCTTAATTCCTTGCGAGATCAAGAATTTAGCAATCTCTGCCTTGAAGATATTTAATGTCCCGGCCTCCACCGCACTCCATGTATAGACCTGACAGACTCCTCATTTGACCCTTGGATCACAATAATCATCAAAAGTGCAATGTAACTGGAGGTCTTTCTTTCTTTCAAACTTATTCAACATAGCTGTGTAACTATCCATACAACAATATTGAACAAAACCATTTCCAGGCTGTCTTCTTTTAATGTGAAAATAGGCTTCCTGTAACGTCATACATGGGCCATCACCACCATCCTATATACACCCTCCGAGTAGATTAGATTGGATTACTTACAGTGTGGAAACAGGCCCTTCGGCCCAACAAGTCCACACTGACCCGCCGAAGTGCAGCCCACCCATTCCCCTACATTTACCCCTTTACCTAACACTATGGGCAATTTAGCATGGCCAATTCACCTGACCTGCACATCTTTGGACTGTGGGAGGGAACTGGAGCACCCGGAGATAACCCGTGCAGACACAGGGAGAACGTGCCAACTCCACACAGTCAGTCGCCTGAGGAGGGAATTGAACCCGGGTACTCTTTGACTTCTTGTGAAAGTGAGATTGTTACCTATTTTGCCACACAGAACTTTGAATCTGTTTTAGTCCTGCCTGAAACAGGTCCCCTTGGAGATCTTGTGCTGTCTACCTCTCTGGAAAGTTCTTTACGTCAACAATGCAAAGGGCTTCATCGAAATGTGGCAAACCATCAGCAATAAATGCAGGCAGGTTCCTTGAGCAATGTTTAAAGGTCAAGTTATCTCAAGGGCTTTTATCATATTATTCATGTGGACGTGTGAAAAACCGTAATGGAAAACAGCTGAATAAATGCCACACTTGGAACAATTTGTGCTTGTTTGGGTCAAAGCTACAGAATACAGAGTGGAAAATGGCTCATCTTAATAGTTCACTTATAAGTATGCCGAGACGCTCTGAGAAACTGATTAACGGTTGATTCTTATCATGGTTGTAAGCAAAAGTCGATTCTTATTCTAACCGAATATGATCTGGAAGCTATGCAAAAGAAACATTTGAAGTTATGTAATTCTGACTTTGGCTTTCTATGTTTCGGAGCTATTTTTGATGCGATGCTGTGACAGAAATATTTTTAACCTGCAACAGTTTTCAGCTCCAGCTTAACAAGAGCAGTCAGCTTTCTGTTCAGTTTCCTGTAATTACTCAGTCCTGTGTGCCTGATGAGCTATTTCTGATCCTCTAACTTATACAAAGCTGAAAATGTGTTGCTGGAAAAGTGCAGCAGGTCAGGCAGCATCCAAGGAACAGGAGAATCGACGTTTCGGGCATAAGCCCTTCTTCAGGATCTGCATCTGCAGTCCTCACTTTCTCCTCTAACTTATACAAAGAAAAAGTTTTAAAAATAAAGATAGAGAGTTGGACATTCTCTGGAGCAGCAAACTTGAAACGTATTTGTTCTTGTGGTGTTAAACAAAAATGACAGAAAAGTAGGGCGGCACGGTGGCACAGTGGTACAGTGGTCAGCACTGCTGCCTCACAGCGCCAGAGACCCGGGTTCAATTCCCGCCTCAGGCGACTGACTGTGTGGAGTTTGCACTTTCTTCCCGTGTCTGCGTGGGTTTCCTCCGGGTGCTCCGGTTTCCTCCCACAGTCCAAATATGTGCAGGTCAGGTGAATTGGCCATGCTAAATTGCCCGTAGTGTTAAATAAGGGGTATATGTAGTGGTATGGGTGGGTTGCGCTTCGGCGGGTCGGTCTGGACATGTTGGGCCGGACTGTAATGTAATCTAATCTAATCTAAGTGCAGTTACCAACACTGCGCCTGGCTCTTAGACCTTGCTCTGGTACCTTAGGAACAAACACTATAGAATAGATTTCTATGCTGTTTATTGCACACTTAGGGGGAGGTGATGGTTCAATGGTATTAACACTGTTAATCTAGAGACCCAGGTAATACTCTCGGGACAAAAACAGAAGTTGCTGGAAAAGCTCAGTAGGTCTGGAAGCACCTGTGCAGAGAAATCAGAGTTAACATTTCAGGTCAGGTGATCCTTCATCAGAATGTTATGGGGACCCAGGTTCAACTCCTGCCATGGCAAGTGATGAATTTAACAAAAATTTGGATTTGACAGTCTAATGATGACCACGATTGATGGTTTGTTGGGGGGTAAAATTCATCTGGTTCATGAATGCCCTCTAGTGTAGGAAGCTGCCATCCTTACCTGGTGTGGCCTACATGTGACTCCAGACCCACAGCAATGTGGTTGACTCTGGACAATGAAGGATGAGCAATAAACGCTGGCCAAGCCAGTGATGCCCACACCCTGTGAACGAACAAAAAATGAATGCAGGAGTTGTCGCTGGTACATAAATGAACTGCGGGCACCTTTTAGATGCAGAGTTTAGATCAGAGTGGTGCTGGAAAAGCACAGCAGGTCAGGCAGCATCCGAGGGGCAAGAGAATCGACGTTTCGGCCAAAAGCCCTTGATCAGGAATAGATGCATTCTTGCATTTTTAATGGACAACCATAACCATTCCAATTGGAGGAATGGTAATCGAAAACTTGGAAACTTAAAAATGGCTTTATGTCATAACCTCTACTAGTCTGCAACTCTCTGAGAACAAAAATAAAAGCAAATTACTGCGGATGCTGCATTCTGAAACCAAAAGAGAAAATGTTGGAAAATATCAGCAGGTCTGGCAGCATCTGTAAGGAGAGAAAAGAGCTGACGTTTCGAGTCTAACTGACCCTTTGTCAGAGCTCTGACAAAGGGTCAGTTAGACTCGAAACGTCAGCTCTTTTCTCTCCTTACAGATGCTGCCAGACTCTCTGAGAACAACCCTTGCAAGGATGTTGCCAGAGTTGGAAGATTTGTGCTATGGGGAGAGGCTGAACAGGCTGGGGCTGTTTATCCCAGAGCATCATAGGCTGAGGGGTGACCTTATAGAAGTTTACAAAATTATGAGGGGCATGGATAGGATAAAGAGACAAAGTCTTTTTCCAGGGGTGGGGGAGTGCAGAACTAGAGGGCATAGGGTTAGGGTGAGAGGGAAAAGATATAAAAGAGACCTAAGAGGCAACTTTTTCACACAGAGGGTGGTACGAGTATGGAATGAGCTGCCAGAGGATATGGTGGAGGCTGGTACAATTGCAACATTTAAGAGGCATTTGGATGGATAAATGAATAGGAAGGGTTTGGAGGAATATAGGCCGGGTGCTGGCAGGTGGGACTAGATTAGGTTGGGATATCTGGTTGGCATGGACGGGTTGGACCGAAGGGTCTGTTTCCATGCTGCACATCTCTATGACTCTATGACTCTACTTCTGTTGTTGTGATCCCAACACTGGCAGCAGATCTTCTGCTATCTCAGCTCTTCAACTTTGCCGCTGGACCCTGCCATCTCCTTTACAGTGCTTCCTACTACATCTTTTCAAGATGGCGGCGGTGGAGTAGGCAGAGTCTAGACTCATGTTCCTGGACATGTCCTTTTCGTCCACTTTGTCTTTTCCTTTCTTTCCCCTCTCTTTCTCTTCTTCTTTTCTCAGTTTTGTTTTAGTTTTCACTTACACTTACCTTCCTAAGAGAGCTGTTTCGGTAAGAAGCATCAATGGAGTCTGGAGCGGTGGTGGCCTCAGAGACAGGGTGGCTACGGAGTCGGCTAGCCTGTGAGGCTTGGAGAGGCACTGTAGTCAGTGAGATGCCATGGGATGAGGTGGCCTGGAACAGGACTGTAGCAGTGAAGAAGGGAAAGTTGGACTGTCTTAAAGTTATTTTTCTTTATCTTTTTATTTTATTTTAAAGAAATGAGAATGGCGTTAATGCATGGTGACACTATAAACTTTTCACGGCATTTGATATTGAATACACGTGACAATAAATGATTCAATTCAATAACATGCTTCACGTTGACCATGCTTTTGACTCCTGTCCTGCATGAACTTTCCATGTGTTGGTCCCATTTCGTTTCTGCCTTTGCACATTTTACTGGTGTGACAGACACGTTTATAAATTAGTGATGCAGCTGGGAAAACATATCCGGTACAATTTAGCAGGTTACCTTTCCAAAACCCAGAGTGTGTTGCTGGAAAAGCACAGCAGGTCAGGCAGCATCCGAGGAGCAGGAGAATCGACAATTCGGTTATTCCTGATTAAGAGCTTATGCCTGAAATGGTGATTCTCCTGCTCCTCGGATGCTGCCTGACCTGCTGTGCTTTTCCAGCAACACACTCTTGATTCTGATCTCCAGCATCTGCAGTCCTCACTCTCCCCTACCTTCCCAAAATGTCTTTTTCTCTTCAGAGGTGCTGAGCATTTCTAGCATCTATTTTCAATTAACAATTTCCAGCTTTTGGTAGGTTTACAAAAATATGTTTTAACTATTAGTGGCCGGCCATTAAAAGATTCTGGAAGAAACTAACTGATTGGTTTTCTGCTGAGAATTCTGCTGGCTGTTAATGGGAAGCCACATTGAAATCCTGATCAAGGGTCTCAGTTTGAAGAGACCAGGGCTGCCCATTGCAATCATGACTCCTAAACCACTGTGCAACAACCCCACCCTCCCTGCCCCTGACCAACACAGATCACAGATACCACGCTGCCCAAGGGTTGACCAGGCTTATGGTGAAGCAGAGCAGAGGGCTCTTGAGGATGTGGTTCTGTTCCATAGGCAGGATTTGGTTGGGTTGTGTCCTCTAGTATGGTCTGACAGCGTGAGTGCATCATCCTGGTCTGCTATGTCCTACAACCTGGAGCAGACAACAGGGTAGTCTGGTAGTTAGAGTTATAGAGATGTACAGCATGGAAACAGACCCTTCAGTCCAACCCGTCCATGCCGACCAAATATCCTAAATTAATCTAGCTCCAATTGCCAGCACGTAGCCCATATCCCTCTAAACCCTTCCTATTCATATACCCATCCAGATGCCTTTTAAATGTTGTAACTGTACCAGCCTCCACCACTTCCTCTGGCAGCTTATTCCATACACAGACCACTCTATGTGTAAAAACGTTGCCCCTTAGGTCCCTTTTAAATTTTCCCCCCCTCACCCTAAACCTACGCCCTCTAATTCTGGATTCTCCCACCCCAGGGAAAATACCTTATCTATTTGCCCTATCCATGCCCCTTATGATTTTATAAGGTTACATCTCAGCCTCTGTTGCTCCCGGACCAACCAACCCAACCACCCTGTAGCTCAACATTTCAATTCCCCCTCCCACTCCACCAAGGATATGCAGGTCTTTGGACTCCTCCATCGTCAGACCACAGCGAAACCACGGTTGGAGGAAGAACGCCTCATCTTCCGGCTAGGAACCCTCCAACCACAAGGGATGAACTCGGATTTCACTAGTTTCCTCATTTCCCCTCCCCCCAGCCTGTCTCAGTCAAATCCATCAAATTCAGCACCGCCTTCCTAACCTGAGATCTTCTTCCCGACCTCTCCGCCCCCACCCCAGTCTGACCTATCACCCTCACCTTGACCTCTTTCCACCTATCACATTTCCGACGCCCCTCCCCCAAGTCCCTCCTCCCTATCTTTTATCTTTGCCTGCTGGACCAACTTTCCTCATTCCTGAAGAAGGGCTAATGCCCGAAACGTCGATTCTCCTGTTCCCTAGATGCTGCCTGACCTGCTGCGCTTTTCCAGCAACACATTTCCATCTCTGATCTCCAGCATCTGCAGACCTCACTTTCTCCTCATGGTAAATGTGGGGATAGGGTAGGGGTCTTTGCCTAGATGGGATACTTTTCAGAGGATTGGTACAGACTCAATGGGCTGAATGGTCTCTTTCTGCACTGTAGGAATGCTGTGACAAACTCACACTCTCTACGACTGAAGCCACACTCAGTGCAGACAAAAGAGAGCATTGTAGGATTTATACTTCCTGAAAACAACTCACTGAAGCTTCAGAAAGCGGGGTTAAACCAACTACTAATTAACTCGCTCCAGTTTCTCTCAGAGCTTGTAAACCTCTGAATTAAGGCTGCAATAAAACTTAACTTCCCTTGAATTGTAGTGCCGTGTTTAATTAATTGCAAAATTAAAGAAAATTCTGATTTTGAAAATTATCCCTTCAGACTATCACACTCAACAGCTCCGAGTGCAAACTGTTATAAAACTAACAAAATCTTACATAAGCATTTCTTATTCCTGCAAAACCCTTGAGATAAGGTGATGCGGCAAAATGCTCTGTAAATGCAAAGGGTATCGCAGTTTTTATTTTCGGGTGCCTTCCTAAAATGCAACTAGTTTCTGTGGATCAGATGGCAGGAGAGAACATCAAAGTCTGAGGCGCTCAATTGAGCTGACATACTAAGTATCCAGACCATAATGAGACCGTCACAACGGAGGTGAGCTAGCATTGTAGACAAAAGTGCCTGACCCTCCCTTGTCAAAGTGGATCTTCAGTGGTGACTGAGTCAAAGCTGTGCTTTCTTGACAATCAAAGGAGACATCACAGAGATATATCAAAGGACACTTAGGAGCTCAGATGTCAACTTGGAGTCCTGGGAGAATTTCAGCCAGAAACACAGTGTTTGCCACAAATAAAGAATGCTGCAGTCTCTTTTGAAAGTAAGAGCATATCAGAGACACAGGGAAAGCACAAGGAGAGGAAATCCCAAACCAGTAACTTGTCCAAAACTCAATTGTCTCTGCTCTCCTAGCGTACTGGCTGCCGAACCTTTCAGGCACCTACCAATCTTAACAATCACCTACGTTCCCACCAGAACACAAGCAAATACCCCAGAAGATTAACATGGTCGTTGTTGCCTGGAAGGACGAGCAAGAGAATTAAGCATTTATGCATTCATGGTAGAGCTAGCTCCCTATTCACAGGAATTTTGGCGTAGACCAATCTCACCTCCTCCATTTTTCAGACAGTGATGATAGACAACATTTATAACCCCACATTCCCAGGCACTGTTGTGATGAGTTCTGAATTTGTTTGTAAACACTTTTTGTACTGCAGAAGTCAACGTTCTGTGAGAATGTCATATTCGGAGAACACTCAGTTCCACGGGCTTGTTACATTTGCTATAACACGTTAACGCAAATTGGCTGTAACACGATTGGGTGAGTAGGGAACACTTTTTCCAAAATGCAAACTTGTAAACTGTGTGTTGGCTATAACGCGATTACATCAACACTTTAGGTGTATTTGTACTGTGCAAATTTTGTAAAGCGCGGGTCACACGAGAACGTAACAATCATGTAATAGCAAAACTAGCTGCTTAGAAAAATTTGGGGCTCGGAGCAGGGTTTCCAATAGGAGAGCTCAAGTTCACTGCAGAGGAGTCAAAGGTGACAGACAGTGTCACTGAAAGTTATTGTGTATGTGCAGTTAAAACAGAGAGAGAGAGACAGAGCGAGAGAAGTAGACTTCATATAAGGCAGTACGGCTTTTAGCTGCATTGCTGGGAAGATGAACGGATTTGTGTATGACAGTGAGAAGTCTCATGCACAGTTAGATGTCTCTGTGCTGTTGGAAGTCAGGCAGCATTTTGTTATAGACCAAACCAACCCCCCAGAAAAGATGTTAAGAAGGTAGTCAAGACCCTAACATTTTCTTATTTTAAAGGTAAATGCAAAATGTTGCAATCCAGATGCAATTTGATTGGTCAAACGTTAAGTAAAACACAATTTATTCACACAATAGTTAAAATACAACAACAGAAAGAATAAGGAAAAGAATTGGAAAACTTAACAGAATAATAAATTCAGTAACTTAACTAATCAACTGTTCCAAAATGATATCATCCCATAAACACCACTGGCTGAAAAACAAATTCAGAAACAGATTGGCTGGCATGCAACTCCAACAGCCTGGGAGGAGAAACATCAAGAGAAAATTCCGAGTGAGTGTAGCAGGGAGAGCTGTACAGCAGCAACAACAAGTGCTACTGAAAAACTACGAAATGAAAAATCCTGGTTCTGTGGGAGCTTGACCACACCCATTCAGGTAATTTTCCATTGTTTCAACTTTAACAGAATAGCCCAAGTCCTCACAAGTTGTTTACTTTATTGGCTTTCCTCTGTCTTAAAACCTCTCCTTCAAACAAAAAGGACAAAGTAACCTCTTAAGGCCATAGTATTGTCACAATTTCTAAGAGATGAGGTTAGTAAGTTGCTAAACATTGAAGTCAAGACTCTGGAGGAATGCTAGGAGTTGTGACAGCTCAGAAGAAGGCCATTTGTCACTCTTAGTTAAATACACCTGTGAGTGGGGCTTTGAAAAGTTCACAAACAATATTTATCCGATGCAACTGAACACGAATAGAGCTCAGGGAAAAGGCCCAGAGGCAGTTCTAGCTTGGTGAGGCTGGCTGTTGGTGAAATGCTGGAGGTGTGCGTATGAGTGAGTACTGGAGTGCAGTTTTCACAGTCCAGGAAACCTGGGAAAGGGGAGTGACCACCTCAAACAGGAGCAGTCACTGAGGTAGTCTGAGATTGAACTGTTTGTGAGACGTAAGACAAGGACAGATAAGAGAGGATGAAAAATCATACTCCCTTGGAAAACTTGTTAGGATCATCTGCTGTGTTATTAACATAGAGTCATGGAGTTGTAGACACAGACCCTTCAGTCCAGCACTTCCCTGCCGGCCAGATATCCTAAACTGGTCTAGTCTCATTTGGCAGCATTTGGCTCCACCTGATGAAGGAACAGTGCTCCAAAAGCTAGTGCTTCTAAATAAACCTGTTGGACTATAACCTAGTGTTGTGTGATTTTTAACTTTCTTATTTATGTACCCATCAGCATTAGCTGTATAAGTCCTGCCCTGCTTTGCCTTTCTGGGAGAATTGGTAAGAAATCTGTTCATTTGCCTGCTTTCTGATGTATTATGTAGGCTATTTGAATCCAGTCTATTATCCGTATGTGCAACAAGATAATTCTGGGTGTTAGAACATAGAACATAGAACGTTACAGCGCAGTACAGGCCCTTTGACCTTCGATGTTGTGCTGACCTGTGAAATTAAATTGATGCCCATCTAACCTACACCGTTCCATTATTATCCAAATGCCAATCCAATTCCCATTTAAATGCCCTTAATGTCGGTGAATCCACTGCTGTTGCGGGTAGCCCATTCCACACCCCTACTACTCTCTGAGTAAAGAAACTACCCCTGATATCTGTCCTATATCTATCATCCCTCAATTTAAAGCTATGTCCCCTCGTGTTAGCTTTCACCATCAGAGGGAAAAGGCTCTCACTGTCCACCCGATCTAACCCTCTGAATATCTTATATGTCTCGATTAAAGTCACCTCTCAACCTTCTTCTCTCCAATGAAAACAGCCTCGGTTCCCACAGCTTTTCCTCGTAAGATCTTCCTTCCATACCAGGCAACATTCTAGTAAATCTCCTCTGAACCCTTTTCAAAACTTCCACATCCTTCCTATAATACGGTGAGCAGAACTGCACAAATGAAATAAATGTATTGTAGGTTGTATCACTGTTCTAAAATTGTGTTAGCAAAGTTTGTTCAACTTTATTCTCTTAGTAAGTTTCCAGGATCGAACACATTGTCTACGGTGAATAAAAAGTGACGAGTTTCCAACCAAATTGTAATTTACGTGTGGCAGAACTGTCTGTGATTATCCCACCATCCCTAATCTCACCCTCCGGCACTTGCTGACTTTGGCCTGCTATATTTAGTATAAACCACAAGATGGCAGGCTATTTCCAGTCCACCACCGATTTCATTGAACACAGTTGCAAGACGCAGTTGGAAAGAATAATGTTGACGGACTGAATACAAAGGATTGCTTCACTTCAATGAGCTGGAAAATGTAGAAGAACTACCCACCGTATGAAGTAGCTTCCATTGGTATACAGAGAAACTTCCATTATTTAAATTGGACAGTTTACCTTGTAATTAGGAAACCCCCAACAATCTGTGAGACCTCAAGAAATGTCTTGTTTTCCAAAAGTCATTTTCCTAAATAATAGAGAAGGTACCTGAGGTATAATCTGAACTCAGCAGCTTAAGAATTTGACGTCCTAAATAGTTACTATGGGAGGATCTCTACATTTAATTGCTATTTCTGTGGTAAAGTGTTACCCCTCGTGGGAGAGACAAGGACCAGTAGGCATTGACTCAGAATAAAGAGTTGCCAATTGAAGACTGAGTTAAGGAGGCATTTCCTCTCTCAGAGGGTTGTGAGTCTTTGGAACTCCTTGCCACAGAGCGCTGCGGGGGTGGACTCCTTGTGTATATTTAAGGTCGAGATGGAGAGATTCTTGATTAGTTGGGGAATTAGGGAAAGTGCAGGAAGATGGACGCGAGGAATGTCGGATCAACCATGATCCTATTGAAGGGTGGAGAAGGCTCAAGCTGCCGAATGACCTGCCCCTGTTCCTGTTTCTTATAGTCTTATGGTCTAAGCAGACTTTAAATTGTTCTCCTCCTCACTATCACTAATCAATTTTTTTTGTTGATAACAGTTTACATGATCCAGATACCAGTTTGAATTTTCTTTTTGAAACTACTTGCAAAATGGGGAATGGCTATGGAAGTCTGAAGCACAAAGAAATTTAGAGATCCTGGTTCAGGATTCTCCTCAGGTTAGCATGCAGGTTCAGTTGATGATTAGGAAGGCCAATGCAATGTTAACATTCATTTTGCTCAGGCCATAATACAAGAGCAGGAATGTTCTGCTGAGGCTGTATAACGTTCTGGTCATTTGGAATATTGTGAGCAGTTTCAGGCCCCATATCCAAAGAAGGATGTGTGGGCCCAGAGGATGTCCAGAAGAGGTTTACAAGAATGATCCCAGGTATGAAGGACTTGTCATATGAGGTCTCTGGGTCAGTGCTCGATGGAGTTTAGAAGGATGAGGGGGTACCTTATTGAAACTTAGAGAAACTACTCAGACCCCTTGGCATCATGGTAGCCCACAAACCCACCAGCACACTAAACAGCAACTAATGTACTTGAAAGACCCTACACAGACAACAAGAAATTACAAAATACTGTGTAACAAACACTACATTGGACAAACAAGCAGAAACCAGCCACCAGGATACATGAACATCAACTAGCCACAAAATGACATGACCCTCTCTCACTAGTATCCTTACATACAGATGAGGAAGGACACCACTTCGACTGGGACAACATATCCATCCTAGGACGAGCCAAACAGAGACACGCACAAGAATTCCGAGAAGCATGGTATTCCAACTGGAACTCTACCAACAAACACATTGACTTGGATCTCATTTACCACCCCCTGAGAAAAAGAATAGGAAATGACACCACCATAGAAAATGACGTCACAACAGGAAATGACATCACCAACCCAAAGCAACCCAAACATATAAATAGAAATCAGGAAACACCAGCAGCACTTCGTTTGTAGGCCCATTGAAAATGTTACCTAGTATGGTGATGAAACATCTGAAAATGAACCTTCCAACGCAGCGAGCAAGTTCACATCCAGAAAGAGATAGGTTATTGATTGGTCAGAGGATCAAAGGTTACAGTAAGAAGTCTGGAGAATAGGGTGGAGGAACATACCAGCCATGACTTGATGGGCTGAATGGCCTTATCTGTTCCTACATGTTATGTTTCTCCCCCAAGGTGTGCCCTGTGTATCCTGGGTATAATTTGACAGGGATGGATAGAAAGAGAATTCTTCTAGTGGGGGAATCCAGTACATAACCTTAAAATGAAAACTATTTCATTTAGGGGTGACGTATGAAATACTAAGTGAAAATATCGAGTTCCCACTCCTGCATAAAGTTTTCAAACATATTGATGGATTTTTCTTAGACAAGAGAGATAAAAGGTGTGGTACAGAGGTAGGTTGCCAGTATTTAAATAGAGATCAGTCGCATTCTGACTAGACACTGGAAAAAGCCTTAGAGGAGGATTGGCTGCACCCTTATACTCTGCTGCTATGTTGCTCCTATTGTTTTGATGAGACTATCCCTCTTTGAACCAAGACTAGAAAGCATCCTGCAGCGTTCCAACTCTACAGTGGGTGGTCAGCTTTACAATTTGATATTGGACTGAATCCACAGCCTAGCCATCTTCTATTTCGCAGTTTGTTATCTGTTTTATTGTTTCAGGAGGGAATAAGCACTCTCAAAGGGTACTTGAGGCTCAGTCAGAAAGCTTACCCCTGAAATATTGGGCCAAATCTTCAAATATTTGGATCATTGGAGGTTGGATGTTTGACTCGCGATGTGTCGGAACCACAAGGAAGTCTGTTTAACCAATTTATTGAAGTTCTTTGTGACTTTCCTCCACGTGGACACATTTTCTCCCACAGTCCATGGATTAGGTGCAGGTTGGGTGAATTGGCTGTGGGAAATGCAGGCTTATGAGGACAGCGTGGGATGCTCTTCAGAGGGTCGGTGTGGACTCAGTGGGCCGAATGGCCCGCTTCCACACTGTACGGATTCTGCGATTCTTTGAGGAATTAGCATAGGCAGTGAATAAAAGGGCACAAATGGATGTATTGAATATATGGATTTCCAGTTAAGCTGCCACATCCAAGATTATTGCAGGAAATAAACTCCCAATGTGGATAGTATACTGGCATGGACACTAACAGGAAACAGAAAGCACACACATTGTGACAGTTTTCTGCTTGTGAAACTGTACTGAGTGGTATCCTGCAGGAAACAAGTGCTGGAGCCTCAATCTTCTTCAATTTGACCTGGATGACAGGACTGGAAGTCTAATTGCAAAATCTGCTGATGGCTCCAAGCTAGGTCAGGGAATGTACTGTAAAAAGGACATAAGGAAACTACAAAAAGAAACAGATAGATCATCTCCTTTTAACCCCAGAGTACATGTAAATGTAGTACATCAACACGTGCAGGTTGACGGAAGGTATGTTGAGTCGAGAGTGTGGTGCTGGGAAAGCACCTCAGGTCAGGCAGCATCCAAGGAACAGGAGAATAGGCATTTCAGGCAAAAGCCCTTTGCCTGAAACGTAGATTTTCCTGCTCCTGGGATGCTGCCTGACCTGCTGTGCTTTTCCAGCAGCACAGTCTCGACTCTAATCTCCAGCATCTGCAGTCCTCACTTTCGCCTGGTAGGTATGTTGGGACTGGTGGTGTAAGGGCTGAGGTGTGGGCTTTGGGGGCAGTAACAGGTAGTTGGATTTAGTGGGGTTTGCCACAAAGTTCATTGTTAAGTGGATAGATTGCAAGCCTGGCTGACACCACCTTGAAAGAGAATGTGTTTGGGTGTTGAGATGGGGAGCTTGTCAGACAGTAGCACTGATGTTCTGCATAATTCTCATTGAATCCCTACAGCACAGAAAGAGGCTTTTCGGTCTATTGAGCCTACACCGAACCTCCCAGGAGCATCCCACCCAAACCCAACCCCCGACTGTCCTGGTAAACCTGCACATTTACTATTCCCCATGGCTAATCCACCCAATCCACACATCCCTGGACACCAGAGGGCAATTTAGCATGGCCAGTCCACCTAACCTACACATCTTTGGACTGTGGGAGGAAACCGGAGCACCTGGAGGAAACGCAGGGAGAATGTGCAAGCTCCACACAGTCACCTGAAGGTGGAATCAAACCCGGGTCCCTGGCACTGTGAGGCAGCAGTGCTAACCACTGAGCCACAGTCCAGTCCCGAACACATTTTGCCTACAACATGTTCCCTCACTCACACCAACACCCAAAACCACGAACCCTGCTTGCCCTCTGAGCTGCCCACTCTTAACTGTGGCAACTTTACCAAATGTAATAGCTGTGATACCCATGTTAATGTCGCAGAATATGTGCTCCTCTCTCATTCCGGGAGGAACACAGCCCCTAATAGAGCAGAAAGCGTCAAGATGGATGATTGGCTGTCCAACTGATGTAGAGAGCATCGTAATATGACATCTAGCCTTCTGAAGTTTGAAAATCATTCAACACCAGGTTATAGTCCAACAGGTTTATTTGTGAGCACGAGCTTTCAGAGCACTGCTCCTTCATCAGGTAGCTGTGGGACAGGATCTTAAGACACAGAATTTATAGCAAAAGATCACATGGTCATTCATGCAACTAATACGATATATCAAACACCAGCACCTCCACATAATTTCTGAAGCTTGAGTGAGATTTTTTCAGGAAGTATAAATCCTACAATGCTGCATTTTGTCTGCGATGAATGTGGCTTCAATCGTAGAAAAGCTTCAACACACGCAGCAGCAGGTTCAAGAACAGCTTCTTCCCAGCAGTTATTAGACTGATGAACAAACGCAGTAAAAACAATGACTGCAGATGCTGGGAACCAGATTCTGGATTAGTGGTGCTGGAAGAGCACAGCAGTTCAGGCAGCACCCAAGGAGCTTCGAAATCGACGTTTCGGGCAAAAGCCCTTCATCAGGAATAAAGGCAGAGAGCCTGGAGCGTGGAGAGATAAGCTAGAGGAGGGTGGGGGTGGGGAGAAAGTAGCATAGAGTACAATGGGTGAGTGGGGGAGGGGATGAAGGTGATAGGTCAGGGAGGAGAGGGTGGAGTGGATAGGTGGAAAAGGAGATAGGCAGGTAGGACAAGTCCGTACAAGTCATGGGGACAGTGCTGAGCTGGAAGTTTGAAACTACGGTGAGGTGGGGGAAGGGGAAATGAGGAAACTGTTGAAGTCCACATTGATGCCCTGGGGTTGACGTGTTCCGAGGCGGAAGATGAGGCGTTCTTCCTCCAGGCATCTGGTGGTGAGGGAGCGGTGGTGAAGGAGGCCCAGGACCTCCATGTCCTCGGCAGAGTGGGAGGGGGAGTTGAAATGTTGGGCCACGGGGCGGTGTGGTTGATTGGTGCGGGTGTCCCGGAGATGTTCCCTAAAGCGCTCTGCTAGGAGGCACCCAGTCTCCCCAATGTAGAGGAGACCGCATCGGGAGCAACAGATACAATAAATGATATTAGTGGATGTGCAAGTAAAACTTTGATGGATGTGGAAGGCTCCTTTTGGGCCTTGGATAGAGATGAGGGAAGAGGTGTGGGCACAGGTTTTACAGTTCCTGCGTTGGCAGGGGAAAGTGCCAGGATGGGAGGGTGGGTTGTAGGGGGGCGTGGACCTGACCAGGTAGTCACAGAGGGAACGGTCTTTGCGGAAGGCGGAAAGGGGTGGAGAGGGAAATATATTTCTGGTGGTGGGGTCTGTTTGGAGGTGGCGGAAATGTCGGCAGATGATTTGGTTTATGCGAAGGTTGGTAGGGTGGAAGGTGAGCACCAGGGGCGTTCTGTCCTTGTTACGGTTTGAGGGGTGGGGTCTGAGGGTGGAGTTACGGGATGTGGACGAGATGCGTTGGAGGGCATCTTTAACCACGTGAGAAGGGAAATTGTGGTCGCTAAAGAAGGAGGCCATCTGGTATGTTCTGTGGTGGAACTGGTCCTCCTGGGAGCAGATCCGGCGGAGGCGGAGGAATTGGGAATACGGGATGGCATTTTTGCAAGAGGTAGGGTGGGAAGAGGTGTAATCCAGGTAGCTGTGGGAGTCGGGTTTGTAAAAAATGTCAGTGTCAAGTCGGTCGTCATTAATGGAGATGGAGAGGTCCAGGAAGGGGAGGGTGGTGTCAGAGATGGTCCAGGTAAATTTAAGGTCAGGGTGGAATGTGTTGGTGAAGTTGATGAATTGCTCAAAACCCTCGCGGGAGCACGAGGTGACGCCAATGCAGTCATCAATGTAGCGGAGGAAGAGGTGGGGAGTGGTGCCGGTGTAATTACGGAAGATCAACTGCTCTACGTAGCCAACATAGAGACAGACATAGCTGGGGCTCATACGTGTGCCCATGGCTACCCCTTTGGTTTGGAGAAAGTGGGAGGATTCAAAGGAGAAATTGTTAAGGGTGAGGACCAGTTCGGCCAAACGAATGAGAGTGTCGGTGGAAGGGTACTGATGGGGACGTCGGGAGAGGAAAAAACGGAGGGCTTGGAGGCCCTGGTCATGGCAGATGGAGGTGTAGAGGGATTGGATATCCATGGTGAAGATGAGGCATTGGGGGCCGGGGAAACGGAAGTCTTGGAGGAGGTGGAGGGCGTGGGTGGTGTCTCGAACGTATGTGGGGAGTTCCTGGACTGGGGGGGGTAGGACAGTGTCGAAGTCGGTAGAGATGAGTTCAGTGGGGCAGGAGCATGCTGAGACAATGGGTCAGCCAGGGTGGTCAGGCTTGTGGATCTTGGGAAGGAGGTAGAACCGGGCAGTGCGGGGTTCCCGGACTATGAGGTTGGAAGCTGTGGGTGGGAGATCTCCTGAGGTGATGAGGTTCTGTATAGTCTGGGAGATGATGGTTTGGTGATGGGGGGTGGGGTCATGGTCAAGGGGGCGGTAGGAAGAGGTATTCTCGAGTTGGCGTTTGACTTCAGCGGTGTAGAGGTCAGTGCGCCACACTACCACTGCGCCCCCTTTATCCGCTGGCTTGATGGTGAGGTTGGGATTGGAGCAGAGGGATTGGAGGGCTGCGCGTTGTGAGGGTGAGAGGTTGGATTGGGGGAGGGGGGTAGACAGGTTGAGGCAGTTAATGTCCCGGCGCAATTGGAAATGAAGAGGTCAAGGGCAGGTAATAGGCCAGCGCGGGGTGTCCAGGTGGATGCAGTGTGTTGGAGGTGGGCGAAGGGGTCCTCGGAAGGTGGGCGGGAATCCTGATTGTGAAAGTAAGCTCGGAGGCGGAGGCGACGGAAGAATTGTTCGACGTCACGGCGTGTATTAAATTCATTGATGGATGGACGGAGGGGGATGAAGGTGAGTCCTTTGCTGAGAACTGATAGTTCGTCCTCAGTGAGCGGGAGGTCTGGGGGGATGGTGAAAACTCGGCAGGGCTGGGAGCTGGGATCTGGTGTGGGTGTGGAGCTGGGAGTGGGGGCGGAACCTGTAACTGGAGTGGGTGTGGTCGTGGGGGGAATGGGGGTGGAGTCATGAGCAGGGGTAGTGTTCCCCTCGGGGTTCTGGGGGGTGGGGATAGTGACAGTGCGGTCTGTGGGGGGCATGTCAGCAGAATGCAGGTGAGTGGCGCTGGTGGGGGCGGAAGTGGTGGCAAACACGGCAGTAGGGGTGGAGGAAGTCACTGAGCGTTTGACATCAGCGATGATGTGAGGGGCGTAAGTGATGTCACATGTGATGCATGAGGAATTGTGAGGGGTGGAAGTGGTTGTGGGAGTGGCCATGATGGGGGCGGAAGTGACATCATCAATCAACGTGGGGGTGGCAGCAAACTCTCCAACTTCAAAAAATGTTGATCGTGTTTGTGGTGATCTTACATTGTGCACGTCCTGTGCAGTGTAACCTGTTTACCTCACTCTGTCCAAGTTTCATTTTTGCCCTATGCCCTTGCTTACTACGATCTGCCTGTACTGCTTGCAAACAAAGCTTTTAATTGTACTTAGGTACAGGCAACGATACATCAAATCGATCAATCAATCAGTAGTCTCGGGACTGATGTTGGAGACTGCATGATTTGCTGTGCTGGGGCCCATGAGAGAAGGCTATCTCCCTTGACTCGACTGAGGCTTGCTAGCCACCGTCACAAACTTCCCAGTGTTGACAAATGGCATGGCAAGACAACAGAAATATTGTCCTGGTATATCATGAAGCTTGACCTGGACGCCATCCAGGTCAAAGCTGCCCAATTGAGTGGCACCACACCCACAAACAAACCACTCCGTCCACACTGAAGCTCAGTCGTAGCAATGTCTACCAACTATCCAGATACAATGCAGAAAGGATCCTTAGACAGCAACTTCCAAATCCTCAACCCTTTCCATCTTGAAGGGCAGGGATGGTAGATTCATGGGAATACCACCACCTGCAAGTTCCCCTCCAAGGCACTCCCCATCCTAACTTGGAAATAGACCGCTGTTCCTTCACAGTTGCTGGGTCAAAGTATTGGAATTCCCTCCCTAAGGGCATTATGGTCAACCCACAGCAGGTGGACTGAAGCTGTTCAAGAAGGTAGCTGAACGCTCCTTCTCAGGGCACTTAGGTATGGGTAATAAATGCTGGCCATCCAGTGATGCCCACGTCCTATGAATAGATTTTTATAAATGTATCACCCCCACTCCGATTATTCACCATCTACAATTGGAAACTAAATGGTTTGAATGTGAATATAGGAGGCATAGTTAGTAAATTTGTGGATGACACTAAAATTGATGATACAGTGGACAGTGAAGAGGGTTATCGCAGAGTACAATGGAATCATGATCAATTGGGCCAGGGGGCTGAGGAGTTTAATTCAGATCAATGTGAGTGTTGCATTTTGGTAGGACAAACCAGGGCAGGACTTACACAGTTAATGGTAGGGCCCTGGGGACTGTTGGTGAACAGAGAGACCTAGGGGTGCAGGTACATAGTCCCTTGAAAGTGGTGAAGAAGGCATTTGGAAGACTTGCCTTCATTGCTTAGAGCATTGAGTATAGGACTTGGGACGTCATGTTATAGTTGTACAAGACATTGGTAAGGCCACATTTGGAGCGTTGTGTACAGTTCTGGTCACCCTACTATCAGAAGGATGTTATTAAACTGGAAATGGATGTACAAGGATATTATCAAGACTGGAAGTTTGAGTTATAGGAGAGGTTGTATAGGCTGAGACTTTTATCCCTGGAGTGTAAGAGGCTGAGGGGTGACCTTATAGAGGTTTATAAAATCAAGAAGGGCATGGATTAATTGAGTAACCACTGTCCTCTCCCCAGGGTAGATGAATCTAAAACTGGAGGACAAGGGTTTAAGGTGAGAAGTGATCAGAGATTAGATTAGATTCCCTTCGGCCCAACAAGTCCACACCGACCCTCCAAAGAGTAACTCACCCAGGCCCACTCCCCTATGCCTAATACTACAGGCAATTTAGCATGGCCAATTCAGCTAACCTGCACATTTTTGAACTATGAGAGGAAACTGGAGCAAACCCACACAGACATGGGGAGACTGTGCAAACTCCGCACAGAAACTACCTGAGGCAGGAATTGAACGCAGGTCTCTGGCGCTGTGAGGCAGCAGTGCTAACCACTGTGCCACCGGGCTGCCCAGATCTCTGAGATGATGATAGATCTGGGTGTTCTAGTGCATGAATAACAAAAGGTTGGTCTGCAGGAACAGCCAATAACGAAGAAAGACCTTAAAATATTATTGATTATTGCAGGAAAAATTGAATATAAAACCAGAGAGGTAATGCCTGAATGATGCTGGTCCTTAGTGAAACCCCATTGGGAATACTGGTACTGTTTGCCATACTTACTAAAGGATATTAATGCATTTAAAGCATTTCAGAAAGGTTTGCTTAAACTGATAACTGGAATGGGTGAATTATCTTATGAGGAAAGGTTGGACAAGATAACCAGTGGAATTCAAAAGCATAAGAGATGACTTGATTAGATTGAAAACTGATTAGCTGATGGGAAATGAACATTGCTTGGACCCAGCGAATTGCAATAAAAAATTAATGATTTAGAGGAGGCGACGAAATGCAATAGTTTCAAGTCTGCAGATGACACAAAGTGGGGTGGGAGGATGAACTGTGAGGAAAATGTGGAGAAACTTCAGTTCGGTATCAGTTTGGTAACAAAAACGGGAGGATTGATGATTTTGGTGATAAATTGGGATACGGTAAGGTGCAAAGAGAGCAAAGTGTCCTTGTACACCAGTCACTGCAGGTGCAGCAGGTGGTGAAGTAGGCAAAAGGTATGTTGGTCTCCATGACAAGAGGATTTGAGTACAGGAATGGGGGTGTCTTCCTGGAGTTGTACAAGGCCTTAGTGAGACCACACCTGGAGTATTATGTGCAATTTTGGTCTCTTACCTGAGGAAGGATGATCTGCCCATAGACAGAGTGCGACAAAGGTTTAGCAGATTGAATCCTGGGAAGGCAGGATTACTGCACAACGAAGCAATGCATCAGTTAGGACAACATGTACTGCAGTTTAGAAGAATGAGGGTTGATCTAATAAAAACCTGTAAAATTCTAACATGACTGGATGCGGTAAATGCAGGAAGCATATTCCCAATGACCAGGGAAGTCCAGAAGCGTGGGGTCATAGTCTAAGGGTACATGGTGGGCCATTTAGGACAGAGATGAGGAGAAATATCTTGACCCAGAGAGGGGTGAGCCTGTGGGATTGTCTGCCACAGAAGGTGGTTGAGATTAAAACTATGTTCTGCTCTACAGAGTTCCAAAAGAGATGTTGCATTTTGCTGAATAATGACAGCCATGATTGGACAGACCTGAGGGGAAAGGTGGTACGATGTCGAATTGGCTGAATCTTAGAGCACACTGGAGAACTATCATTCTCATTGCTCAAAGATCTAAGCCAAGGATTTCCTGTGAAGGGAATGTGTTAGAAAGGGTAAAGTTAAAGGGTATTTTTAAATCCCAATGATCAGTTCATATAAAATGAATGGAATTTGAGTTGTTGAAGCATTTTACCAGCTAACAACTCAAGGGCTGAATTGTGGTATTACAAAGTTCAATGTTAGGTCATGATGGTTGAATCATTGAATCCCTGGAGTACAGATGGATGCCATTTGGCCCATCAAGTCTGCACTGACCCTCAATGGGGTACTTTTGATGTGTAAAAGGAAAAGCACAGCCAATTTGTACTCAGCAAACCCTCACAAACAATAGCATGGGTGATGAATAGGCCATCTGTCTTTTATATTGAAGTTGTTAAAGGGAATGTACATTTTTTAAAAAAAAATCATAAGATGAGTACAGGAGTTGGGAGGTCATGTTGCAGCTGTACAGGACATTAGTTAGGCCACTGTGGGAATATTGCGTGCAATTTTGATCTCTTTCCTATTGGAAGAGTGTTGTGAAACTTGAAAGGGTTCAGAAAAGATTTACAAGGATGTTGTCAGGGTTGGAGGATTTGAGCTACAGGGAGAGGCTGAACAGGCTGGGGCTGTTTTCCCTGGAGCGTCGGAGGCTGAGGGGTGACTTTGTAGAGGTTTGCAAAATCATGAGGGGCATGGATAGGATAAATAGACAAAGTCTCTTCCCCCTGCCAGTGCAGTTAACTCAGCCACATTAGGGAAATTTAAACAATCCTTGGATAAGCACATAGATGATTTTGGGATAGTGTAGGGGACGAGCTGAGAATAGTTCACAGGATGGCGCAACATCGAGGGCCGAAGGTCCTGTTCTGCGCTGTATTGTTCTATGTTTTATTTGGGTTGGGGAGTCCAGAACTAGAGTGCATAGGTTTAGGGTGAGAGGGGAAAGATATAAAAGAGAGAAATGGGCAACATTTTCACGCAGAGGGTGGTACGTGTATGGAATGACCTGCCAGAGGATGTGGTGGAGGCTAGTACGATCGCAACATTTAAAAGGCATCTGAATAGGAAGGATTTGGAGGGTTATGGGCCGGACGCTGGCAGGTGGGACTAGATTGGGTTGGGATATCTGGTCGGCATGGACGGGTTGGACCGAAGGGTCTGTTTCATGTTGTACATCTCTATGACTCTATGAGGATGTTGTTGGCTAGGCCAGCATTTATTACCCACCCCTAATTGCACAGAGGGCAGTTAAGAGTCAACAACATTACTGTGGGTCTGGAGTCACACGTAGTTTAAATCAGAGTGGTGCTGGAAAAGCACAGCAGGTCAGGCAGCATCCGAGGAGCAGGAAAATCGACAGTTCGGGCAAAAGCCCTTAATCAGGAATTGAGGCAGGAAGCCTCCAGAGTGGAGAGATAAATGTGTGGGGTGGGGCTGAGGAGAAGGTAACAAAGAGTACAATAGGTGAATGGGGGTGGGGATGGAGGTGATAGGTCGGAGGGGAGGGTGGATTGGATAGTGGGAAGGGAGATTGGCCAGTAGGACAGGTCCTGAGGACAATGCTGAGCGAGAAGGTTGGAACTGGGGTGAGGTGGGGGAGGGGAAATGAGGAAACTGGTGAAATCCACATTGATGCCCTGGGGTTGAAGTGTTCCGAGGCGGAGGATGAGGTGTTCTTCCTCCAGGTGTCGGGTGGTGAGGGAGTTGCGGTGGGGAGACTGGACGCCTCCTAGCAGAGCGCTTCAAGGAACATCTCCGGGACATCTGCTCCCATCGACCACACCGCCCTGTGGCCCAACATTTCAACTCCCCCTCCCACTCTGCCGAGGACATGCAGGTCCTGGGCCTCCTCCACCGCCGCTCCCTCACCACCCGACGCCTGGAGGAAGAACGCCTCATCCGAGGAGCAGGAAAATCGATGTTTCCTGCTTTTCCAGCACCACTCATTACAATCACTACACTTTTCCTGCTTTCTCCCCTTTGATTCCTTTAGCAATAAACACTGGAATGCATTCCTTTTTGAAAATATTCAATGTGTCAGGCTCAAATGCTCTCTGTGGCAAAGACTTTCACAAGCTCACTACTCTCGGGCTGAGAGCTGAATGTTGTTGGTTACTTCCAAGTGAGTGGAATATGAAAGCAGGAATATCTTGCTTTAGGGCATTGGAGAAACCACATCGACAGCCCTGAGTACAAATTTGGTTGCCTTCTCCAGGAAATCACATCATTGACATTCAGAAATGATTAGGAGACAAGGAGGGCTGATGAAGGTCTTATGCCCAAATCGTTGAATCTCCTGCTTCTCAGATGCTGCCTGACCTGCTGAGCTTTTCCAGCATCACACTCTCGACTCTGATCTCTTGGTTGAAAGACAGTGAGGAACACAGATGCTGGAAGCCAGAGTAGATAAACGTGGAGCTGGAAAAGCACAGCAGGTCAAGCAGCACCCGAGGAGCAGGAAAGTCAACGTTTCGGCCCGAAACCCTTCGTCAGAACTGACCTGCAGTGCTTTTCCAATCCACATCTATTGACTTGGACAGATTAGGCCTAGGTTCATTGGAGTTGAGAAAAATGAGAAGTGGTCTTATTGAAAGATCCCAAGGAAGCTTGACAGGGTGGATGCTGAGGAGAAAGTGAGGACTGCAGATGCTGGAGATCAGTGGAAGAGTGTGGTGCTGGAAAAACACAGCAGGTCAGGCATCATCAGAGGAGCAGGAGAGGGTGGATGCTGAACAATGTACGCTGAGTGGGAGAGACTACAACAAGAGGGTGCAGATTAAAAATAAAGAGACCTCCCACTTAAGACGAAGATAGGGACAGTAGTTTTCTCCCAGTGAGTTGTCTTTTGCAAAGAGAGGTGCAGGCAGGTATTGAGTATTTTTAAAGCTGGGATGGTTTGATTAACGAGGGAGGCAAAGTGTACAGGAGATCCATTGAAGCCACAATAAAATCAGTTGTGATTTTAGCACATGGCTGAGCAATCTCAAGAGGGAGGCCAAATGGCCCACTCCCAACTGGTGTGCTCATATCTACTTCCCCTGTGCCTGCCTCGTCAGCCCTGGAGTACTGAAGGAACCTTATGTCGCTTTGTCAGGGGGCTGTGTATTCCAGTTTACCTTATAATTTAGGGTCCAGGGCAGTTTCAGTCAAAATGTATATTTGTAAAAATGCTGAAAGTTTTTTGGTTTTCCTACAGGCAGCTGATTTCTTTTCTTTCTGTCTCGGATTGTTGATGGGAAAGTTAACCTTTTAGTCCCTCCTCCATCCAGTGCTTTGGTGACCACAGACTTCCGTTGCATTGTTGTGTGATTATCTTGGCCAAGTCTTGCAGTGGTTTTCTGCAGAATGGCCAACAAGGAAACTGTTCTGCTTTTACCACCTTTCTAGGAAGGGTTTGGTTCGCTGGATGGCTGGCTTACAATGCAGAGTAATGCCAACAGTGTGGGTTCAATTCGCACGTTGGCAGGAGGTTACCATGAAGGATTCTACTGCGCAACCTCTCCCCTCACCTGTGGTGCTGTGATCTTCACGTTAAACCACCACCAGTTGTCTCTCTCAAACCGGAGAAAAGCCTTATGTTCTGGTGCGAACCTTATGTGCACAGGAAGGATTAGCAGACTGATAATTATTAATATTAACAGATGTGAAGCTGGGAGAGCACAGGAGGTCAGACAACATCAATGGGGTAGAAAAAAAGCAATGTTTAGGGCCGAAACCCATTTGTCCTGATGAAGGGTCCTGACCTGAAATGTTGACCTTCCTGCTCCTCAGATGCCGTCTGATCTGCTGTGCTGTTCCAGCTTCACATCTATCGACTCTGACTTCCAGCATCTGCAGTCCTTACTGTCTCCTAGATTATTATTAATGCACCGTTTCAATGTAATGTCTGTGAAACTGCTTAGCAATAATTTCTTGCATGGAGAAAGTTAACTATGGATAGTAACTATGCTTAATAAGAACAAAGGAAAGTCTGAGATAGAGTCATAGAGATGTGCAGCATGGAAACAGACCCTTCAGTCCAACTCGACCATGCTGACCAGATATCCTAATCTAATCTAGTGCCAGCACTTGGTCCATATCCCTCTCAAACCTTCCTATTCATATACCCATCCAGATGTCTTTAAAATGTTGCAATTGTACTAGCCTCCACCACTTCCTGTGGAAACTCATTCCATACACGTTCCACCCTCTGCTTGAAAAAGTTGACCCTTAGGTCCCTTTTATATCTTTCCCCTCTCACCCTAAACCTATGCCCTCTAGTTCTCAAATCCTCCTCCCCAGGGAAAAGACCTCGGATATTTACCCTATCCATGCCCCTCATGATTTTATAAACCTTTACAAGGTGACAAATGGTTGTTTTGACCAAACAGCCTGTTTCCTTCATTATCTTTAAGAGGTTGTTTTTGACATTGTATGAAAGATGAGATTAAGTGAGACATACTGAAATAAATGTGAAAGTGGACTGCTGATTCACTTCCACCCATATTGTGCTAGTTTCAGCTAAACTCTGCCCAATACAGTCTATAATAGGATTGCTTAAAAATCTTACAGCCAACAGTGTGGGTTCAGTGTGGAGGAGGAGGTCAGAGGTTAATCTTTGCTTTGTTTGAGATTTATCCTCAAAATGAAACATTTACAAATGTAAGAGTCCGAACTCTACAACCCACAACCAGTATCAGAAAATGTCTCTTTGTAAATTTGATTCAGTGTAAGCAAGGATATGTGGAAAAAGTGGAATTTGGCATTGGGTATTAGAACTAATTCAGGAAAGATGGGCTGAATGGCCTCCTCCTGCACCATAATAGTTCTGTTATCTTAGTCTCCCACCTGACAATCATGGTTTGCTCTTACAGTTCACTTTCTACCTACATGGTGTAGTGTGGAGCTGGTATAGTAGAGGCTTCAACTTTCTGTCTGAGACAGCAATCTCTTGCCACAGTCTGATACTCAATGAACTTTGCCACATTATGGATCACACCTTCCTTGGCTACCAACTCCTGGAATTGGACTTGAACCCAGAAGCAGGGACACTGCTCATTGTGCCACAATATCTCATTACATATGCAGAGGTTATTATGCAACCAGACACCCCTCATCCTTCTATAGACATACGTTGTTCTGTCGCCATAGTCTTAGTAGGCCGTAGGGGGCTGCTCTCTTGTTAGAGACAAGCGACTGGTGGTGATTTAACCTGAGGACCACCAGACCCCAGGCAATGGAAGGGGTTGAGAATGAGAGTCCTTCATGGTAACCTCTGACCAGTGATGGGAATTGAACCATACAGTTGGCATCACACTACTCTTGAAACCAATGATCCAGCCAACTGAGCTAAGCCAATTCCCCTCTAGGTACTAGCCTTAATCTTAACACTATTGACTCTACCCACTTCAACAGCTGAAAGAAACTTTTGCATAATAACTCTTTGATTTATAAATAGAATTGGCGATGCATAATTTCAATCTACCTCGATGCCTCTATTATTCAAATTGTGTCACTTGCAAAACACAATGCCTTTGATGGTGTTGGGGATGATGTTAAATTGTTACTTGTTAGACTACAGCTGGAGTACTGGGTACAGTTGGAGATGCCACATTGAAGGAAAGCTGTAAATGCACTGGAGAGAGCGCAGTTGTGATGATGCCAGGAATGAGAAACGTCACCAGAACAGACTGAAGAAGTTGGGGATGTTAGAACATAGAGCAGTACTCCACAAGAACAGGCTCTTCGGCCCACAATGTTGTGCTGAAAATATTGTCAAATTAAACTAATCCGTCTGCCTGCCATCGGTCCACATCCCTCCATTCCTTGCATATTCAAGTGCTTATCTAAAAGTCTCTTAAATACCTTATCGTATCAGCCTCCACCACCTGCAATAGGGTTAATGTTAGGATTAGGCAGTGCATTGCAAACTCCTACCACTGTCTGTGTAAAAGGTCTTGCCCACACATCCCCTTTCAGCTTTCCCCCTCTTATCTGACATGCATGCCCCCTACTATTAGACCTTTCACCTCATAGAGTCATAGAGATGTACGGCATGGAAACAGAGCCTTTGGTCCAACTTTTCCATGCTGACCCAGATATCCTAAATTAATCCAGTCCCATTTGCCAGCACCTGGCCCATATCCCTCTAAACCCTTCCTATTCATATACCCATCCAGATGCCTTTTAAATGTTGTAATTGTACCAGCCTCCACCATTCCCTCTGGCAGCTCATTCCATATTCCATGTTCTCCTTGGACAGAAGATGGACTGAGGTTTTTAAAGTCACACATGAGCTAAGTAGAGTAGATAGAGTGAAGGTGTTCCTGCTTGCAAAAGGAACAGAAATGAAAGGGCATAGATTTAAAGTGATGTGCAGAAGAAACAAGGGTGATACATGAAAAAGCTTTCTCACCCAGCAAGTATTTCGGGTCTGAAACACACTGCCTCGAAATGTGGTGGAGGCAGGTTCAATTGAGACATTCCAGGTAGCCTTTGGGTGATTATCCAGATAGAAATCATCTGCAAATGTTTGGAGGAAAAAGGCAGGAGATAATGATGCTCCTTTCAACAGCCAGTGCAGGCACGATGGGCCAAATGGCCTCCTCCTGTGCTGTAACAATTCTGTCATTCTGTAAAGGGTCAATTGACATTATTTCTGAGAAATACAAGGGAAGGTTAGCAACATGAATATAAAAGAACAGCTCCATATTGCAACAGTTGCACACTCCAGCACAATATTGCTCCTAACTGTTTGATCATTTGGATATTTAATTTTATAAAGACCCATCCTATTTCCTAATCCAATTCTTACCAAGTTTATTTCTGAAACTGGCTCCAATTAGACTTTTTGGAAATCTTGTCCATGAACTCACCATTCTGTGAAGAAATTAACTTCCTCTAATCCTTGCTTAAGGTTCGTTCAGTTTAAACATGTGCCAAGTACTTCTGCGTTAGTGGTTCAAGGCTCTCTATAGCTTAAAGACCAGCGACACAACATTGTCTTCAATTTACTTTTGTTCACCGATCCCAGAACTCTGGAAATCTTATGTCAAAACTACATCCCAGAATAATCCAATCAGTAATAATTTGTTACTTTTAGTTAACCCCTTCTCAACTCAAAAATGTTCCTTTGAGAGTCAAATGCGGAACTCTGTACACAATGTTGTACAAGTATCCTCATCAGTTATTTCTTCAAAATGTAATAGAGTGTTTGTTTAGCTTTGGAGTAGTGGAATTTAGTGTGTAGCTAATTATTTAGAATGAGGATCTAATCTGCACTGAAATTTATGGGGGGGTCTTTAAATAGCCTGAGATTTTTTTTCTCATGAACAGTGAATTAGTAATAAGGGGGAATATATTCGGGCTTGACACGGGAGGGATTGACATGGGTATTGAAGGGACGTGTTCACTCAAAGGCTTATCGGATGGTGAAATATTGAACTATTAAAGAGAACTGAAAGGGAAATGGGATTTCTGACAGGGGCTTGATAGCAGCACAGGTATAAAACGGCTAAGCCTGCTCTGCTGATATTTCTATGATTTTCTACTTGTTTTGCCTTGACTGGGTACAACCAGCATCTCTCAACTTCCGGATTAGGGGTGCTGGAAGAGCACAGCAGTTCAGGCAGCATCCGAGGAGCAGTAACCTTACAACCACACGGTATCCACATTGACTTCACCGGTTTCCAAATTTCCTCTCCCTCCACGTCAACCCTCCAATTTGGCACTGCTGTCTTGACCTGTCCCACCTTGCCATCTTCCTCCCCACGTATCCGCTCCACCCTCCCCACCAACCTTCCACCTGCATCCACCTATAACCATCCCAACAACCTTCCCCAGCTCCACCCCTACACTCCCATTTATCTCTCGGCCCCCTTCCTCCTCTGCATTCCCGATGAAGGGCTTATGCCCGATATGCCAAATCTTCTGCTCCTCGGATGCTGCCTGACCTGCAGTGCTTTTTTCAGCACTACACTTTTTAACTCTGGGTTAACTCAAGAAATGTTCAATAATCCCATCCAAATACTTCCTTTATCCACCTCAGTGAATATTTGTCTATATTGGTGGCACGGTGGCTCAGTGCTCAGTGCACTCTGCACAGTGGCAGGATGGCACTGCTGCCTCACAGCGGCAGGGACCCAGGTTCAATTCCAGCCTCAGGTGACTGTCTGTCTGAGTGGAGTTTGCACATTCTCCCTGCGAATGTGTGTGTGTGCTCTGGTTTCCTCCCAGAGTCCAAAGATGTGCAGGTCAGGTGAATTGGCCGTGCTAAATTGTCCAATAATGTTAGTTGCATTAGTCAGAATGAAATGGGTCTGGGTGGGTTGGTCTTCGGAGGGTCAGTGTGGACTTATTGGGCCTAATGGCCTGTTTCCACATTAGAGAGAATCTAACTAAAAAAAAAGCCTTACTCCCTGTGTGGTTTGTTGCTAATGGTATGCAGATTAATAGATTTAAGCTTATCACACTGATGATTGATACTGGAGCCTCAGAAAATTACCACCAAAATCGGGATTCACCAACTCAATATAAACATGATTAATCTTCACTTCTGTGAATTCATATTCTTCAGTAACAATCTAGGATTCAAATGTTATTTGTGGTTCAGTGATAACACTCTTATCTATGAAGGTTTTAGGTTCTGGTTCTTCTCCAGATATTTGTGTACAAGTTCCAGAATGACACTTGGTCTGGTACCGAAGGAGTGCTGCGCTGTCACAGATGTATTCTTTAAGATAACACATCAGACTGAGGCCTGGCTGTCATCTCCAGTGGGTAGTAAAGGATCCAATGGTACTATTTTAAAGTGCAGAGGAATTCACAAATAATCAGGGCTTATACTTATTCCTCAACTCATGTCACTAAAATACCCAGAGTATCTGTTTATCGAGGTGAAAGATATAAAAGAGACCTAAGGGGCAACGTTTTCACGCAGAGGGTGGTATGTGTATGGGATGAGCTGCCAGCAAGTGGTAGAGGCTGGTACATTTGCAACATTTAAAAGACATCTGGATGGGTATATGAATAGGAAGGGTTTGGAGGGATATGTGCCGGGTGCTGGCAAATGGGACTAGATTGGGTTGGGATATCTGGTCGGCATGGTTGGACCGAAGGGTCTGTTTCTGTGCTGTACATCTCTATGACTCTATGACTCTAAAACAAAAATCTGTGGATGCGGAAACAAAAACATAAATTGCTGAAGAAACTCAGCAACCCCATGCAGAGAAAACAGATTTAATATTTCAAGTCAAATGAACCTTCTTCAGAACTAAGAATAACTTGGGAAATGCTGGTGACAGGGGAATCGGAGGATGGGGGTGGAAGGAGTGAGAAAGAGAGACAAAATTAGAGAGATAAAGGGATAACTGATAGTGTGTCAGGGAAGAAGTAAAGCTGATAGTGCGGACAATGAGTTGGTGAAAATGGATTGACTGTGCTTCAAGGGGTCTATTTTATGAAAGGGCCTGGGGTGTAGGGGTGGGTAAAGGACATTGAAGAAGATGCTCAGGTTCTGAAATCATTGAACTCGATATTGAATTCTAAAGGCTGCAGGGTTCCCAAGTGGAAAATGAGATGCTGTTCTTCCAGCCTGTGCTGACCTTAGATAAGCACGTGGATGATTTTGGGATAGTGTAGGGGGACGAGCTGAGAATAGTTCACAGGTTGGTGCAACATCGAGGGCCGAAGGGCCTGTTCTGCAGGCAACTGGAAGCTCAGGGCCATTTTTTCCGTACAGAAATAGGTGCTCTGCAAAGAGGTTGCCCAGTTTGCATTTTGTCTCTCCAATGTACAATACACCACACTGTGAGCTGCTTCTTGTTTCTGTATTTGTTTATTTGATTTGATTTGATTTGATTTATTGTGATCACATGTGCCCGAAGTAAAAAGCTTTGTTTTGTGAGCAGAGTAGGAGCTTGTCTCCTGTGTTTCCTAGGTTACAGCATTGACCATGTTGAGAAATACACAGGGTTTTACGATAGCAGGAGATTGTGAACGGCGCTATATGAATGCAAGTTTACTCCATAATGTATCAAGTGCCTTTAAGATGTTAGTTAATTTATGATCATGGATAATATTGTGAGATTATAATGTTGTTCAACAAAAGCAGTACCCCAGCCAGACTTACTGGCTACTAACATAGTTTAAAAGAACAACTATGTTTATTAGATATGTTTGGCAAATATTTTCTTGCTGGGCTTCACATTTCTCATGCACAAGTGACGCATTACAAAATTATTTCTATTTACAAACAAAACACAATTATAGTATGCAGTTCCCGTCAAGGGTACCAACCCTTTAAAGATTTGAGGTTTGGTTTCTCTTCACATTTTTTGGTATAAAGTTTGCCTGAAGGGCATAAAAGTGGCATGTTGTACTAATAATCAACCAACACCATTAGACTGGGGGAAAAAACTGAGTAAGTGGAATTATCAGCTCCTTACAGTTAACGTTTTCCACAACCATTTAAAATAGAAGTCTGAGTTCTCACTTTTATGATGTTTATTGATCCTTGTGGCTTAGACATTATCCTCTGGCCCATGTTCCTGTCACCGCATTATGGCAAGGATATGGAAGCTTTGGAAAGGGTTCAGAGGAGATTTATTAGGATGTTGCCTGATATGGAGGGGAGGTCTTACGAGGAAAGGCTGAGAGACTTGAGGCTGTTTTCATTAGAGAGAAGAAGGTGGAGAGGTGAATTAATTGAGACGTGTAAGATAATCAGAGGGTTAGATAGGGTGGACAGTGAGAATCTTTTTCCTTGGATGGTGAAGGCTAGCATGAGGGGACATAGCTTTAAATTGGGGGTGATAGATATAGGACATATATCAGAGGCAATTTCTTTACTCAGAGAGTAGTAGGGACGCAACAGTAGTAGACTCACTGATTTTAAGGATATTTAAGGTCATTGGATAGGCATATGGGTGATAATGGAATAGTGTAGGTTAGATGGGCTTCAGATTGGTTCCACAGGTCGGTGCAACGAGGGCCGAAAGGCCTATACTGCGCCGTTATGTTCTATATTCTAGGTGATAGTGCCTGCTTGTGGATGGAGGTAACAGTGATTAGGTAGATTGCCCGTGCTAAATTGCTCCGTAGTGTTCAGGGATGTGCAGGCTAGGTGGGTTAGCTAGGGGAAATATACAGGGTTACAGGGATAGGGTCAGGGGTGGGTGGGATGCACTTCAGAGGTTTGGTATGGACTCGATGGACCGAATGGCCTGCTTCTACACTGTAGGGATTGTATGAAGTCTCACCTTTCCCACCTAACTGAAGACCCAGTTTATGCTCACAGTAAGACCAGTAAGAAATAGGCACAGCCCTTTACACAAACATTTGGTTGTAAACTTAGGCGAAAAATTTCTTTTTCATCTCGAGAATGATTGAACCCGTCACCGAGGAGACACCTGTAGTCAAACCGAAATGTGCTCAGACAACAATGAGGTTAATTCCTTTATTTTGTGCCAGTCTATAAAACTTACCATGGAAGGGAAACACATTAAATAAAAAGCTCCCAATGATAATAAGAAAAGAGCACTGTATCGCTATGGGATTATAATGGCGAGAGCACACCTTTGTAACAAAATCAAATTTATTGCAGGAATAAATATTTCCCTGGTCAAGGCAAGTGCTGAAAATGCTGGAGACAATCTGGCTACCATTCTATAAGTGCAGTGGGCAAGAAGGAGACAAGGTCAGAGATTTGAAGAGAGGAAAAAGATTTTTTTTTTACCTGGAGATTGACCTGTGAGCTTTCGGTCTCAGTCGGTTTGCGATCTACAGATGTCCACTGAGCAGGATGAACACATGCCGCAACTGAATCACAGAAGAAGTGACAGCAGATATTCTTTTATATACTCAGCCTGACACCCACGGGGAGCTGGGGCCAGTACCAAGCGCAGATGGTGATGAGCCTCCTCTTTTCCGTTCTGCAAGAGTTGATTGACTTTGTCACTCAGAAACACTGAGCCATTTACAGTCCTATTTCCTGAGAGCTGTTGATTATAGGCTGCTGCTCTTCAGTGACTGTGCAGCACTGGTCTCCAGTGAGCTGTACTATGAATCTTATTGCTAGCTTCATTGTAATCATCCTTTGCGTCATTAATTAAATTCTGAGAGTAACGGAAATGATAATAAAGTGGGGTTTCAGGCATTCTAGAACTGTCCTGCTTTAACCCTGCAGTCACCAATTCACCCAACTACGACATTTATATCACTTAATAGTTTTGTGCATGTTATCATATATAAATACTGTCATCTATATGATGCTCTTGCAATGTCTTTTTATTTACCGTTTAGTTTTTGACTTCACCTTTTGTTTCTGTATATTTATTTTGAGTGTTGCTGGCAATTTCAGCATTTGTTGCCTACCTCTAATTGTCCTTGAGGTGTTGTCAGTGCTGAGTTGCCTTGGTGCTGATACATTTCATATTGCCACATGCTAGCAGACAAGGGATAGCCTGCTGGAGCTGCTCCAAACAATACAAGGGTTTCATGGGGTGGGGGTGGAGGGGGGTGGGGGGGGGGGGGAGTGGCGTGGAGGTCGTGAGGAAAGCATGTGCCTCTCAGATCATTATCAAACAAAAAGGCCGTGATGTGGAGGTGCCAGTGTTGGACTGGGGTGGACAAAGTCAGAAGTCACATGACACCAGGTTATAGTTCATCAGGTTTATTTAAAGTCACAAACTTTCAGAGCTCTGCCCCTTTGTCAGGTGAACAAAAAGGGGCAAGAATCAAAAAGAGATTTCCCCGCAATTTCATCAACAGATGCCTAAGAGAAAGACAACAGAACGAGGACATGCCACAACCCAAAGGATTAGCCACACTACCATACATCAAGAACATCTCTGAAATGACAGCCAGACTACTGCGACCACTAGGACTTATAACAGCACACAAACCAACAGCCACCCTCAGACAACAACTCACCAAAACGAAGGACCCGATACCCAGCATGAGCAAAACTAATGTAGTGTACAAAATCCCATGCAAGGACTGCACAAAACACTACATAGGACAAACAGGAAGACAGCTAATGATCCGCATCCACGAACATCAACTAGCCACGAAACGACACGACCAGCTATCCCTAGTAGCCACACACGCAGACGACAAGCAATGTGAATTTGACTGGGACAACACTACCATTATAGGGCAAGCGAAACAAAGAACAGCCAGGGAATTCCTAGAAGCTTGGCACTCATCCACAAACTCCATCAACAAACACATCGAACTGGACCCAATATACCAACCACTACAGCGGACAGCTGAAACTGACAACCGGAAGCGGCAGGGACAGGCCACTATAAATGCCGGAGGAAACACCACAGAAGCGCTTCACAGGAGGCTCCCAAGCACTGAGGATGTCACCTAGACAGGGGACGAAACGTTTGCAACAAAAACTTCCAGCTCAGCGAACAGAACCACAACAGCAGAGATTTCCCTGCTCCATTCATTTGCTTTCACTAATAAAATCGACAGAAATAAAAGTTCTATTCCAATCATCCACATGGGTGGCAAGATTAAAATGAGAAATGGAGAGAACTGGCAGATGCTGGAAATCAGTTAAAAATGTGCCCCTTTCTTGTGTGGCACGGTGGCTCAGTGGTTAGCACAGGCTGCCTCACAGTGCCAGTGAACTGGATTCAATTCCACTCTCAGGCGCCTGTCTGTGTGTGGAGTTTGAACATTCTCCCAGTGTCTACATGGGGTTTCCTCCCACAGTCTAAAGATGTACAGGTTAGGTGGACTGGCTGTGTTGAATTTCCCTGTAGAGATGTATGGGTTAGTAATAGTAAATGCAGAGCTCCAGGGGATAGGGACTTGGTCTGGGTGGGATGTTTTTTTAAAGGGTTGGTGCTCACTCAAAGGGCTGAACAGCCTCTTTTTGCTCTTGGGATTCTGTAAATATGCCTGACTTCAGGGAACCTCCAGTTTTTGGAATTGTCCCTCCTCTCTGTAGATTGAAAGTTGCCAAACATCTCTTCCATCTTGACAAAATTTTCACCACCACCTACTCCCTCATCCCACTTTTCATTTCCACCCCACTGTCCCAGTCCACTCATTTGCTTAGCTTCTGGCCACTGCTCAGAGGTGTCTTGCTAGAAGGAATCAAGTTGCAGATGCTATTTTAAAAAATAAATCTTCCAGCTGCCAAAAGACATCTGTGCTGTTTGCTCTGGTCAATCTCCTGAGAAATTCAGCCAACTGATGCAGAAAACATTACTGGAACTTTATCATTTGTGATACTTTTCATTATCGGTGTGCATCTGCATTATTACTGTCGCAAAAGTGGAATCAATGGATATCAGGGGCAAACTCTGCGCTGGTTGGAGTCATACCAAGGAAGATGGTTGTGGTTGTTGGAGGACAGTCATTCCAGAACACCTCTGCAGGAGTTCCTCAGAGTAATGTCCAAGGCCCAACCACCTTCAGCTGCTTCATCAAAGACCTTCCCTCCATCATAAGGTGGGGATGTTTGTCGATGATTGCACAAAGCTGAAAATGTGTTGCTGGAAAAGCGCAGCAGGTCAGGCAGCATCCAAGGAGCAGGAGAATCGACGTTTCGGGCATGAGCCCTTCTTCAGGAATCTTCTTCAGGATGATTGCACAAAGTACAGTACCAGCATAGATTTAATGTGAGAGGGGAAAGATTTAAAAGGTTCCTAAGGGAAAGATTTAAAAGGTTCCATGCAGAGGGCGGTGCGTGTATGGAGTGAGCTGCCAGAGGAAGTGGTGGAGGCTGGTACAATTACAACATTTGGAAGGCATCTGGATGAGTATATGAATAGGAAGGGTTTGGAGGGATATGGGCCAGGTGCTGGCAGGTGGTCCTAGATTGGGTTGGGATATCTGGTCGGCATGGACGGGTTGGACCAAAGGGTCTGTTTCCGTGCTGTACATCTCTATGACTCTATGACTAAGGAAAGGGCTTCCCACTTCAATGATGGAGCCACTGCTCAGACAGGCGAATGCCAGAAAAGAGGAATTCTTCACAAATGGGCCTCAGAAGGGATTAGATAAAGGTGCCAAGGACAATTAACATGAAAATCATTCTATCCAGGACTTGGCAGCACCACAAAGAATGAATGTACCTTTTCTTTATTTCAAAAGTATATTTATGCATTTAAAAAAAATCTACATATATGGCCAGTGAAGCAGTCGGTTTTGTACAATAGCACGTAGAGAAACAGACAAACACTACATGAATTGGAAGGGTTTGGAGGGATATCGGCCAAATACTGGCAAATGGGACTAGATTAATTTAGGATATCTGGTCGGCATAGATGAGTTGGACCGAAGGGTCTGTTTCCGTGCTGTACAGTTCGATGACTCATTCACAGTCCCTCAGATACCAACAGGAATCTGAAGGACCTGGTGTAAGGGATGATGCAGAGGAGGGCAATCCCTTTCCCAGAGGGCCAGCAGAAGAGGCCATGACACTAGGCCCTGGTACTTGTGTGTGAGGTCACCGTCTCAGTGATGATAGTATCTGCGGTGTGGAGGGGTGGCCGGCCGTGTCCCAGGAAGGTCGATGACCATCTCCACTCAGCCAGTGTACCTGCCACTCTCTTTGCTCTGCCACCTCACACTCACTGCCACTGCCCTCACCTCCCACCATGCTCCGACACTCTTGTGATCACATGCAAGATCTGCCCTCACCCATTCTCACACGCTGAGCCCAAAACACACAGGGCTATTGGAAATTGGAGTCCTCAGTGTTGAGTCCTCCGGGCTGTTGGCGGCCCAGGCGGAAGGTGAGGTGCTGTTCCTCCAGTTTGCGGTTTGGTTCATTGTGACAGTGGAGGAGGCCAAGGATGATCATGTCGGAGCAGGGGTGGGAAGGGAAATTTAAATGGGTGGTGACAGGGAGGTCCAGTCACCTCCTCGCTTGTTTTGTATACATGTGATTGGGTGTGTTCAGCTGGTGCCCCTGGATTTGTGCCCTGAGGGGCTGTTTGGTGCTGAGCGCCATGGAGACCCCTCACATCCAGCAGTGAACTAAAATCCCCAGGTACCCACTCGTACTTCCGAGAAACCTCGATGTTCTGTGAATTTGATAAGCTGGGAAGCTGAATATTGGTGAGGGAAGTTTTGCTCTTAATGTACTGCTTAACAAGCTAAACAATCCAAATACGTGCAGGTTAGGTGAATTGGCCGTGCTAAATTGCCCATAGTGTTAGGTACATTAGTCAGAGGGGAATGGGTCGGGGTGGGTTACTCTTCGGAGGGTCGGTGTGGACTGGTTGGGCCGAAGGGCCTGTTGCCACACTGTAGCGAATCTAATCTGGAGGAAATCTAATCTAAACCCTCCCTTAACTGTAAACTCGCAGCTGACAGGTGAGAAAATCACCTCCCCATTCGGCAATAGTGTAAAAGATGCAGCCATTTGTTCCTGACTCTGAGATTGGCCTCTCCAGATTCTTCCGGAAATCTCACCAGAGTTCATATTATTCCAGCCCCTGTGAGATTCCATCCTCATTTCTTCATACTTTCCCTTACTCTCTTTCTTTCCCTTTCACTTCATCCAACCTCGCTATTCTTTTAAAGCTACTTTCCTTTCATCTTGATTCGGACAATAGTCACCCAGTTCTCTTCTCTGTGACCATGAGGGCCATTGCGGAAGCCATTCAGCCCATTGAGTTGATGACGCTGATTCTTTGCAGCACTCCATCCTACTTTCTTTCTTGGGTCCCCATAAGCGGTGAGTGTCTTTTATCTCATTCGATCACTTTGAAACCATTCATATTTCGGGAAGGATGTGGAAGCATTGGAAAAGGTGCAGAGGAGATTTACCAGGATGCTGCCTGGTCTGGAGGGAAGGTCTTATGAGGAAAGGCTGAGAGACTTGAACCTGTTCTCATTGGCAAGAAGAAGACGAAGAGGGGATTTGATAGAGACATACAAGATGTTCAGAGGATTAGATAGACTAGACAGTGAAAGCCTTTTTCCTGACGTCAGCGTGTGTGAGGGGGCATAACTACAAATTGAGGGGTGACATATTTAAGACACTGTCAGAGGCAGGTTCTTTACGCAGAGAGTTGTATGGGCATGGAATGCCTACCTGCTAATGTAGTCAACTCAGCCACATTAGGGAGATTTGAACAATCCTTAGATAAGTCCATGGATGATTTTGGGATAGTGTAGGGGGACGAGCTGAGAATAGTTCACAGGTTGGCGCAACACTGAGGGCCGAAGGGACTGTTCTGCGCTGCATTGCTCTATGTTCTATGTTCTGTGGTCTTAATTTGAACACAGGGAGTGGGAGTAGCCAGAAACAGTGTTGGATCTGGTGATCTAGCTAGGATTGGCAGTAGGATGCCACATACGGCATGAGCCGCTGTCATATAGAGACAAATCTAGCTGATGCTGTCTCCTTTTGGCTGGGATCCACCATCAGAAGCGGATCTCTCACTCACAACCTGCTCTGCCATTCTCTATCCACATGTTGCTCTGGCGTCAAAGGCCAGTAAGCCCTCTGATTGGATCAGCTGCTTTGTGAGCCCATCCGCCATTGAACAAAGACGTGGTCAGTTATGAGAAAAACAGTAGATGCTGGAATCCAAGGTAGACAAGCAGGAGGCTGGAAGAACACAGCAAGCCAGGCTGCATCAGGAGGTGGGGAAGTCAGCATTCTGGGTGTAACCCTTCCTCAGGACTGGGTGCAATGGGAGCTGGGTGGGGGGAGGGTTTTGGGTGGGGAGGGGGCAGAGTGGTGAGGTAGGGAATATGTGAAAACAGGTAGAGGGTACCAGCTGGCTGGTCGATGGGAGGAATGAATCTGGTTGGTGGCTGCAAGGAAGGGTCGGTGAGAGGAATGGTAGGGAGGAGTAGGGGCCAGTAAAGGGAGTTGGGGGATGGGAAGGGAGGTTATTGGAAATTGGAGACCTCAGTGTTGTGTCCTCCGGGCTGTAGACGGCCCAGGTGGAAGGTGAGGTGCCGTTCCTCCAATTTGCGGTTTGGTTCATTGCGACAGTGGAGGAGGCCAAGGATGGTCATGTCGGAGCAGGAGTGGGAAGGGAAATTTAAATGGGTGGTGACAGGGCGGTCCAGTTGCCTCCTGTGGGCCTGGTTGAGATGCTCGGTGAGCCACTCCCTAACTTTATGTTTGGTCTCCTCGACATAGAGACCACATTGGGAGCACCTGATGCAGTGACCAAAGTTGGAAGAGAGCTGAAAATGTGTTGCTGGAAAAGCGCAGCAGGTCAGGCAGCATCCAAGGAGCAGGAGAATCGACGTTTCGGGCATGAGCCCTTCCTGAAGAAGGTCTGCTGCGCTTTTCCCAGCAACACATTTTCAGCTCTGATCTCCAGCATCTGCAGTCCTCACTTTCTCCTAGAAAGTTGGAAGAGAGGCAGGTGAACCTCTGTCTCACCCGGAAGGACTGTTTGGGTCCCTGGATGGAGATGAGGAGTGGTCGTGTACCGGCAGGTTTTGCATCTTTTACAGTTGCAGGGGATAGTACCAGGAGGTTACCCTGGTCAGCATATTGGGGCTTTGGCAGGTGGAGAGGTGGGAGCGCACATGACTCCGGACCCCGATATAGGGCCAAGAATCAGCTCTCCATGCCCACTTCAAGAGCCAGCTCATTGTTTCTGAGCATGTAGTCAGCGCAGGAGAAAGAAAACTGAGCTTCTGCAGCCGGTTTTAATGCACTAATCAAGAGAGGGAGATTATTTAGCCGAATCTCCCTTGACTGTACTGCAATGTGCTGGTACCTCCCTTTCAATAAACACTAGTTTGCGCTGGGATAATGGCAATTCCCTTTCCATTCTCTTGTCAAAATGATTTATTAATTCACAATATAATTACAGTTTCTGAGACAGGCGCCCTGCCTATGATAATGATGCTCACAAATTGTAAACAGACAACTGTTATCACTTCCATCCATTTACAACCATGACAAACCACTTAAGCAACAAGCCAAAAGGTCCAGAACAAATAACCTAATTATCCAGGTCATGCAATCTTGCTTGTCCCTACACTCAACCTTTTCACATAACCAGTCATAAAACAGGATTCAATAATTACACCTCTGCTAATCCTTCAATAAGCTGTTCATTTTGTCCACATTGAAATGTCAAAACAGTCTTCACACTGGAGAACCTGGCACATCCTGGGTGCTATCTAGGTCATAAAAATGTTGCCTTTTGCAACTCATAAATTTACTGACCTCACCTTCACAGGATATGAATGGGATACATTGTCCTACTGATCTCATTCACTCTATCATTCAATCACTACAAAGATTTGGGCTTTTATCTGGGAAATGCTTTATGTGCATGCATAAAACTGTATCTGTGGTAACAGCTTGCTTGAAGTACCAGGAATACATTAGAATCCTTCCCTGGAAAATTCTGGTCTCTTGCGCATCCTTTATTTTTGTTGGGATGAAGGGTGTGTAAATTATACAATAACGTCACTTTTGGCCTTTACATTTCAAAGTTAAGGCAGAATACTTATTGAAAGGTTCCTTTAAAAACAAAATAATGCCAGGGAGTCAGTACAGAACAGTAGCTCAATCCAACATTCATCAGAGAGCTGGTGACTGCAGACTTTGTGGTATGAATGGGGAAAAAAATGTTTTTACTGTTGGGTTTACAAGAGGTGGGGTAAACCTGTCAGGCCATTAGCTTTGTTTACAGTTCAGAAGAATCTAGGATTGAGCACATTTTCCATCCAGTGGAGGCTGCTGGGTATGGAAGTTTTGAGTTATGAAGAAAGGCTGGGACTTTTTTCACTGGAGTGTAGGAGGTTGAGAGGTGACTTAACAGAGGTTTATAAAATAATGAGGAGTATGGATAAGGTTAATGGCAGTTGTCTTTTCCCTAGGGTGGGGGATTTCAAGACATGTTTTTACGGTGAGAGGAGAGAGATTTTAAAAAAGACATGGGGGTAAATATTTTACACAGAGGGCGGTTTGTGTGTGGAATGAACTTCCTGAGGAAGTGGTGGACGTGGGTACAATTATAATGTTTAAAAGACATTTGGATAAGTACATGAATAGGAAGGGTTTGTGGAGGGACATGGACCAGGAGCAAGTAGGCAGGACTAGTTTGAGATGATGTTTGGCACGGACAGGTTGGGCTGAAGGGTCGGTTTCCATGCTGTATGACTCTGTGACACTAAGGCACCAAGGTTGCGTTTGGAGGTTAGGGCAGTATCTCTCCGACGAGAAGCTCTGGGCACTTTAAGGAACATATAACCTCAGGAGAAGTGTTTAGTTTGTGCAATTTCCCTACCGGGAAAGTTTGATTAGAAATCCAGTTCAGATTCAAAATGTTAACTCTGTGTCTCTCCATTGATGCTGAATTTCTCTCGGTCTATATTTGGTTTGAAGTCTGAAGGTCATTGGAATTGAGAAAGTTTAGGCCCTCAAATTTGTGAAAAAGATCATGTCCGCAGGCATGAAAAATAATCATCGAATTGTTTCCACACTCACTGTGCACTGCAACGGTTTGAAAAGGCAGTTCACCACCACTTTCTCAAGGAATGGACAATAAATGCTGACGTCCATATCTTATAACTGAGCAAAAGGTAATTAGATTAGATTACAGTGTGGAAACAGGCCCTTCGGCCCAACAAGTCCACACCGACCTGCCGAAGCGAAACCCACCCATACCCCTACATTTACCCCTTATCTAACACTACGGGCAATTTAGTATGGCCAATTCACCTGACCCTGCACATCTTTGGACTGTGGGAGGAAACCGGAGCACCCGGAGGAAACCCACGCAGACACGGGGAGAACGTGCAAACTCCACACAGTCAGTCGCCTGAGGCGGGAATTGAACCCGGGTCTCTGGCGCTGTGAGGCAGCAGTGCTAACCACTGTGCCACCGTGCCGCCCACAAATCAGCTGAATAGAAACACGAGGGCTGAGGTAATGATGCAATTTCCCTGGAGTTGAGTCAATGTAATAGATAATGTCAGAGAACAGGGTAAAAACTTGCTCTGCTGTGTAGTTTAGATATTGTAGTTTATATTTACATAGCTTGTTTTTTATTACATTTCTTTCTCTGTGTAATAAACTTATGTTCTGCTATTAAATAAAAATCTATAGCCTTATGTGAATATATTTCGAGGACTGACCACTACCTTAACTAACTAATTCACCTAAACAAATGAATCAGCTGGTTTAACCAAGCTAGTTTCTTCACCCAGAGAATGGTGAGCCTGTGGAATTCTCTGCCACCGGAAGCGTTTGAGGCCAAAACATTGAACGTTTTCAAGAAGGTGTTAGATGCATTTCTCAGAGCTAAAGGGAACAGGAGACTGAGTTGGATGATCAGCCATGATCGCATTGAATGGTGCAGCAGCCTCAAAGTGCTCCCTGACCTACTCCTGCTCCTGTTTTTTACGTTTCTGTTAGTTTGGGTTCCAGGCTGGCTGATCAAGAAACGTAGGACATAAGAACATTGGAACAGCCTTCAAGCCTGTCCATTATTCAATTAGATCATGGCGGGTCTGTGGCCCAACTCCATACACCTGCCTAAGGAGAGGCAAGGCTAAGAGGCAATCTTAGGCTTTGCTTCTTAATGTTGCCATTTACTGCATCTGAGTATTAAATGCTATGCTACACAGCAATCGGAGATATACCAAGCTCTAATCTTCCTTTTAAATTACAGATAGACATATTCCAACAGCTATAATGTTTAATACTAAGCATTCTGCAACAAATGCTTCTTTGCACATATTTCTCTACCACTCTCATGCATGCTCTAACTATCTCTGTATCCAATCATGCGCTAACTAACTCTACCCAGACTGTGCAACGTATGCCCTGTGAGGAGTAGCTTCCCTGACATCATTCCCAGATTGCTCCATGGTCCAAACACCAGTTACTTCATTTTCTTTTCAACTGCATGATTTTGGAAGTCAAGTCTGTCATCGCTTGTTCATTATTTCTTAATTTGCCTTATTCTCTTGATTGCGGGGTTCTTGAGCAGTGGTAGTGTCTCTACCTCTGACCTGCGAGCCCAGATTCGACTCCCACCTGCTGTAGTGGTGTGTAATGTCTCTGAGCAGATAGATTGGAAAATATCATATTACTTGAATGGGGATTTTGACTTGCAGAAGCAGTGTCCCAGTGTCTGAACAAAGAGTCATGTGTTCAAGTCTCACCTGCTCCAGAAGCGTGTCTATAACCCAACTGAAAAGGTTGATTTGAAAATCTCTGCTCTTTTGAACATTTTTGCAGCGTATTCTTTGGCACTGCAGCCAATCCATCAGCATAAATTTGACAGGGCTGTATTAGAAAGCTTGAGGAGAGTTTCTGTTACACTTCTTGTGAAATAATGCTGACATTTTTTGAATTAATCTCAATCATTGTGACATTCTCAACATTGGCGCTAAAAGTTGATGTGTGTCACATAAATGCTGACTGGGATAAATGGCTCAAAATCACAGAATTGTGTCCATTCAGCCGATCACATCTGTGCCAGCTCACCAAGAGAGAATTATGCTATTGATAATGTTATCTATATTATTATTAATTAATCATACTAGTGCAACTCTCCTGCCATAGTCCTGTAAAATGTAAAATGTTAAAAATGTAAAACCTCACGTGTTGACTTTTTGTGATGTTAAATTGACAAATCGACATACATTTCTCAAGTTACATTGATGAAAGTCAAACTGGGGATATATAAATTATGTGGCTGACTCAAACGTTCCTCATTTTACACTGTCACACAAAGTCAAAATCTCCCGTTTTGAACATTAATTATATAGTCTCTCTATATGTCCAATTTTATTCCTATCTGTTCTGTACTGTTTTTTTTCTCAAATATCTTCTCAATCTTTTGGGTCCTTGGGCTTTGAACATCTGCATCTATACTTCTACATATTTATCTAATCTAAATCTTTGTTCTGTACCATTTATTCTTGAACAGCCAGCCTCAAGAGGACTTCATTTAATAAATTATATACTTTCCGCCTGGCTGTGAGAGTCAGGGCCTGGGAGTAAAGATAAGAGTTGTCGTTGTTGGTGAACAAATGAAGTGAATTTGATCATTTTAATGTCAGTTTCTGTAATGTTCCTGTCATTCAGTAATCACTTTTACAAAGTTAGTAAAAGCATCACTTTTTCAATGGGTCAGAAATAAATACAAAACGCTTTTTAATTTTATTTTCTATTGTGAAACATCATCCAGACAAAGATCTCGATTAGATAAATAGGCAGAAATAAAGATGCAGAGCTTCAAAGTCCACGTACCTCAAAGATTGAGAAGCCATTTGAGAAAAACAGAATAGAGCAGATCTGAATAGAATTCTGCATGTCGAGTGACTGAACAATTAATATTTAATATGGTTGATTTTGACTTTGTGCAATAGTAGGAAACTCTGAGTCAGCCGTAAATTTATACTTCTCCATTTTGACTTCCATCAAAGTGATTATATTTCCATTGATTTTTGACAGTGAGAAAAATCAGGAGAGGTGCATCTCAGTCTGTCAACTTAACATCACAAAAAGTCAACATCTTTACCATTTGACGTTTTACATTTGACATTGTAAAATCGTTAGTGCTTTTGATATATAGTTCATTGCAAAGTCTCTCACATCAGCTCCTCTTAGTCCAGCTCAGCATATCCTTGAAAACTAGCTTTGAGATTTCTGAGATAATACTGGCATTCTGAGGTACTTCCCGGAAACGTGAATAAAATATGTACTAAAGGAGACAGAAAGATGAGATATAAAGGATCATTTCACTTGGTCATCTTTCAAAGTGAAGATGACTAGATTCATCACCTGGGGGGTTTTGGTGGGTACATGCTGATTAACGTCCAAAATATTTTGCTGCATACAGAGCAGGATACTGCAGTCAGTTGACCTTTGGATAAGTTGCTGGCTGGACATTCGCACTCCTTGTGATTACGTCTGTTCCTGAGAAGCCCTTGCTTTACAGAAGGCAGTACATTTTGTTTTTTTTACTTTGGTCATGTCAGATGCTGGGCCAGTTTCTCCCAACATTTAAGTTTGATATCAAACTACTAAGTGAACCATTCAGAGTGGCAGGGTAGAGATTCCTTTGATCATTGTGAATGCACAGGCTAGACTCAACTTCTCTCTGGAATATTCACTATAGAAGGCAAAGGTCAGGAATTCTGGCTGCATGACCAGCCTAACTCAGTGACTGGCTCACTCTTGTGTGGATGCTTGGTGTGATGATACTATGGTTTTATTTTGTTATGGTGTATTTTGTCCTTTTTTTAATGAAGAAAGATTGAGACAGAGGTGAAAAACGATCTACTGAAAACCAACAGAGTGGTTGTGAGGCCTTGGGGTGTTGTAAGAAGTTGGAACAATAGAAGCAGCCTTAAAGGATGGGGTGAAGTTCCCACAGAAGCAGGACTTTTAATTTTAGCTTTCAACACTTTGCTGGGGTCTTGAAGCTGGATGTGGAAGGTTTTATTCCTCTCTCAGTCACAGCTAAAAGCTGGGGTTCTCTTCCTGCTGCTAGAATTACATGTGAGACAATCTATTTTACTGAGTTTGTCTTTGCCAAGGGTGTGTTTATGGGATTGCAACAGTTAATTAGTAGTAGTTAAAATATATATTTGAATTTGTTAAGCATTTTGATAGAGTTACAGTTAAGCCAATTATTTTCTTTTATTTTTATTTTGTCTGTATTTTAACTATTGTGTAAAAACAAAGTGCGTTTTGCTTTACACCAAGTAGTCTGACCAATCAAATTGCATCTGGAACGCAACACCTTATACTTAAAAATAAGAGAAAGTTAGGGTCTAGTCTATTTTCTTAATATGTTTTGGGAGGGTTTGATCTGGTCCACAATGTTGGCATGTCAACTCAAGTGAGTGTTCCTAAGAACAAAGAACAAAGAAAATTTACAGCCCAGGAACAGGCCCTTCGGCCCTCCAAGCCTGAGCTGATCCAAATATATTGTCTAAACCCTGTTGGTCAATTCCTAAGCATCTGTATCCCTCTGTTCCCCACCTCCTCATGCATCTGTCCAGACGCATCTTCAATGAATCTACTGTGCCTGCCTCTACCACCTCTGCTGGCAACACATTCCAAACGCCCACCACCCTCTGTGTGAAGTACTTGCCGCGTGTATCCCCCTTAAACTTCCCACCTCTCACCTTGAAAGCATGACCTCTCGTTATTGAATCCTTCACCCTGGGAAAAAGCTTGTTTCTATCCACCCTGTCTATACCCTTCATGATTTTGTAAACCTTAATCAAGTCCCCCCTCAATCTTCTTTTTTCTAATGAAAATAAACCTAACCTACTCTACCATTCTTCATAGCTAGCACCTTCCACACCAGGGAACATCCTTGTAAACCTTCTCTGCACCTTCTCCAAAGTGTCCACATCCTTTTGGTAATGTGGCGACAGTATTCTAAATGCGGCTGAACCAATGTCTTGTACAATTTTAACATGACTTGCCAGCTTTTACATTCAATACCCCATCCAATGAAGGCAAGCATACTATATGCCTCCTTGACCATCTATCCACCTGTGCAGCAACCTTCAGGGTACAATGGACCTGCACTTCCAGATCTCTCTGCCCATCAACTTTCCCCAAGGCTCTTCTGTTTACTGTATAATTCGCTCTAGAATTAAACTTCCCAAAATGCATCACCTCACATTTGTCTGGATTGAAAACTATCTGCCACTTTTCCACCCAACTCTCCAGTCTATCTATATCCTCCTGTGTTCTCTGACAGTCCCTTATGCTTTCTGCCACTCCACCAATCTTTGTGTCATCTGCAAACTTGCTGATCATACCAACAGTGCCGTCTTCCAGATCATTTATGTACATTACAAACAGCAGTGGCCCCAACACTGACCCCTGTGGAACACCACTGGTCACCTTTCTCCATTTCGAGAAACTCCTTCAACTATTACTCTCTGTCTCCTGTTGCTCAACCAGTTCTTTATCCACGTAGCTAGAACACCCTGCACACCATGTGACTTCACTTTCTCCATTAGTCTACCATGGTCCCTGGTATTTTGCCCAGCCATCTGGTCCTCAGTAAATTCAATAAACAGCTGAAGAAGGTAGCTCAACTAAACTCCAGTGGTCAAAGTGCTGTGTATTGCAGGTGGTCTTTGAGAGATTCGGATGGGAGGGGTAGAGGTGAAGAATTCCTTAATACCGAAAGCTGGAATAAAATTAGAGGCTGAAGGGAGGGAGATGCACATCAGGAAAAGAGGGCATAGGGAGGGGTGTCGGATTGGAAAGTATTAAGGGCCACATCACAAGAAAGTTAGAATAATATCTTCACCCTAGACAGACAAAGAGTACTTCTATAATAAAATATAATGCCAGTTCAAGGAGTTTAATTTTGGTTATGTACTATGATTAGGACACCGTTTGATGCAACTATGGTCAATCCAATTTATGCTGATGGATTGCTGTTGAAATAAATGAATAAATATAGGGATTCAAAAAAAACTCTGGAATTTTTAACTTGCATGTATTAATTATTGCACAGAAAATAGTGCAGATAGACATTACTCCCAACATGGATGTATTTTGAAGGACCAGAGATTTTTTTTTAGATTACATTACAGCGTGGAAACAGGCCCTTCGGCCCAACAAGTCCTCACCGACCCACCGAAGCGCAACCCACCCATGCCCCTACATTTACCCCTTACCTAACACTACGGGCAATTTAGCATGGCCAATTCACCTGACCTGCACATCTTTGGACTGTGGGAGGAAACTGGAGCACCCGGAGGAAACCCACGCAGACACAGGGAGAACGTGCAAACTCCACACAGTCAGTCGCCTGAGGCGGCAATTGAACCCAGGTCTCAGGCGCTGTGAGGCAGCAGTGCTAACCACTGTGCCACCGTGCCGCCCACTGATCTCCAGTATCCTTTCCAATAGCCAGGCCAATGTATGAGGATGCTTTTTCACTCACCGAATAGTTAGGATCTGGATTGCAATGCCTGAAATCTGGTCAAAGTTGAAAATCACATAACGCCAGTTTATAATCCAACAGGTTTATGTGGAAACACTAGCTTTCAGAACGTCAGGCTCCTGACAAATGAGCAGTGTTCTGAAAGCTTGTACTTCCAAATAAACCCGTTGGACTATAACCTGGTGTCGTTGAGTTTTAGCTTTGTCCACCCCAGTCCAACACTGGCACCTCCACATCATGGAAATATGGTGGGGGCAAATGCAAAATTTGAAACATTTAAGAGGGGCACTGGATGATTATTTGGATAGAAATGGTGTGCAAGAGTATGGGGGAAATGGCAGGAAATTGCCATGAGGTAATGATGCACGTTTGAAGAGCCAGTAAAGACATGATATGCCAATTGGCCTCCTTCTGTGCCTCATCACTTCTATGATTCTGATTTATCCCTCAATCAACCTCAGCAACACTGGTCATTGGCACATTGCTGCTTATGGGAACACTTGTGCACAAATTACCTGCAATGTTCCCTACATTGAAACAGTGACTATACTTTAAATCAGTATTTTATTGTCCACAGTGCACTTTGAGGTATTTGGTGGTCATGACAAGCACTATATAAATGCAACTCCTTCTTCTTAAATATTTCACAGGGGAGAATTGTGACTGCTGTCCAGGAAATGTTAATTTTCTCGATAGCGTAAACACAGGAATTACGAACTTTGGATGCCGTTCTGCTACATTACCATGGCACATCCGGAGCTTTGTCCCAAGGGAAAGCTGACTGCAAGAGGTGCACGCACAAGGGAATCATCGAAGTGAGGCTAGGACAGGGTTACCGTCATGGTATTACTGGCCCTCTCTCTGCTCCTTGTCACTTTGTCGGACAGATCCTTGGAAATCAGAAGGAACAGGCCTGGGGCTTCACACCCAGCTCTGTCCAAGGTGGAAAATGGAGATGGGATGGAACCAGCTTTATGGTCTTCATTCATGGGATGTGGGCATCACTTGCTAAGCCCCAACATTTATTGCCCCTGCCAACTTGCCCTTGAGAAGGTGGTGGTGAGCTACCTTCTTAACCGCTGCAGTCCACCTGCTGTGGGTTGATCCACAATGGAAATAGGGAGGAGTTCCAGGATTTTGACCCAGCAACAGTATAGGAACAGTGATGTATTTCCAAGTTAGGGTGGTGATTGGATTGGCTTGGAGGGGAATTTGCAGGTGATGATATTCCCATGTATTTGCTGGCCTTGACCTTCTAGATGGAAGTAAATGCGGCTTCCAAGGTGTTAAGGTAGAGACTGAGGTAAGGGCAGTGCATCTTGTAGATAGTGCACACTGCTGCAACCGATTGTTGGTAGTGGAGGGAATGGATGCTTGTGGATATGCTGCCAATCAAGTGGGTTGTTTTATCCTGGATGGTGTCAAGCATTCTGAGTGTTGTTGGAGCTGCACGCATTCAGGCAAGTGAGGAGTATTCCATCACACTCCTGACTTTGTGTTTTGTTGGTGATGGAAAGGTTTTGGGTAGTCAAGAGGAGCTGCAAGATTCTGAGTCTCAGATCTGCTCTTGTAGCCACAGTACCTAAATGATGGGTCCATATCAGTTTCTGGGAAATGATAACACACAAGACAATTGCTACCTTCAATTTCTCAGCCCGAACCGGAATATTGTCTAAGTTTACTTTGCCTTCAGCAGTTGCTGTAAGCCGTGACTTTTAATTAATTAGTCAGGGAACTTTCCTTAATGTGAACCAGCCATCCTACCTCCTTCAAACCAGAGGAAGAAGACTGAGAAGCAATGTTCTGACCAGCACGAGACCCATTAGGAAGTCTATCCCTCTGTCCGTAACATCCATGCTTATTTTTCCAGCCGCGTGTGTGCACATGTGTGTATGAGTGTGTTTTTTATTCATTAAGGGGTAAGGGCATTGCTGGCTAAGCCATGATTTGTTGCCCATCCCTAGAGGGCTGTTCAGAGTCAATCACATTGTATGTGTGTGTTTGTGTGCATGGATGTTTTTGTGTAATCAGGAATTCATTAGGGGGTTTGAGTTTTAATTAGTAGAATAATATGCCAATGGTTCATAACTATCTATCTCTTAGAAGCCCTACATTCAGCCCAACAAGTTCACACTGACTGTCTGAAGACCACCCCACGCAGACTCACCTGTCTTAACGCTATCCCTGCATATCCCATGGCTAATCCCCCAACCCCAATTACCTACTCTATAGGTAATTTAGCATGGCCAATCCACCTATCCTGCACATCTTTGGACTGTGACAAGAAACTGGAGCACGCGAAGGAAATCCATGCAGAAATAGGGAGAACGTGCAAACTCCACACAGTTATCTGAAGCTGGAATTGAATCCTGGCCCTTGACGCTGTGAGGCAGTGTGCCTGTAATTAAGAATTTATTTGTAATGAATAATAATTCTTGTTATGAATAGAAGACTAGTCTGTGTTTTCTGTCAACCTATATCCAAAAGTCAGATAATTTTGATAATTCTGCATACTTTTAAAAATATTTAATGTTTGCAGTTACTCTGGGGATAGTGGGGTTTGATTTCCCACCTCCATAACATCTACGCTGAGCTCACTCCAGTCTGCACTGGGACCCCTCACTGTCACCGATGATGGTAAAGGAAAGCAAATATAAAGTAAAGAGAAAAGAAAGCAAGCACACGAGCCCTATTCCACTGTCCACCATCATTCACAACTGCAAATGGCAGGACTTCAGAGCTTCAATCTGACCTGTTGGTTGTGGAATCATCTAGCTCTGTCTATCACTTGCTGCTTTGTGCAGTATCCCTGTGTTGCAGCTTCACCAGGTTGACACCTTATTTTCAGATATGCCTAGTGCTGCTCCTGACATGCACTCCTGCACTCTCCTTGAACCAGGGTTGATCCCCTGGCTTGATGGTAATGGTTGAGTGGGGGTTATGCCAGGCCATGAGGAGTACAATTCTGTTGCTGCTGATGGCCCACAGTGCCTCATAGATGTCGAATTTCTAGATTTTTTCAGGACTCATTTACCATGGGCAATAGTGCCATACAACACAATGGGGTTATTCTTAAAGTGAAGGAGAGACTTTGTCCCCACATGGAATGTGCAGTGGTCACTCTTGCTGATACTGTCATGGACTTCAACTGGCAGATCAGTGAGGATGGGGTCAAGTATATTTTCCCCTCTTGTTGGTTCCCTCAGCACCTGCGAAGACCCAGTCCTTTAGGACTCAACCCGCTCGAACAGTGGTGCTGCTGGCGAGCCACTCTTGATGGTGGACATTGAAATCCCTCACCCAGAGTACATTCTGTGCCCTTGCCATCCTCAGTCCTTCCTTGAAATATTGTTCAACATGGAGGAGTACCGATTCATCAGCCGAGAGTAGTGGTGGGGAACAGAAGGTGTTGGTATTGGAGGTAGGCAGTGGGTGAGAATCAGCAGAAGGTTTACTTGCTCATGTTTGACCTGATGTCATGTGACTTCATGGGGTCCGGAGTTGAATTTGAGGACTCATGGGGCAGCTCCCTTTGACTGTGGGTCACCTCCTTTGCTGGATCTGTCCTGCTGATGGGACAGGACATATCCAGGGATGGTGATGGTGGCGTTTGGAATCTTGTCTGACGGGTACGATTCCCAATAACAACCCGATTGTTGCTTGACTCATCTGTGAGACAGCTCTCTCAATGTTGGCACTGTCCCCAGAGATTAACAAGGAGAGTTGAGAGGGCTGTGTATGCAACTCTCCAACTTGGCACCATCTTATTGAACCGTCCTACCTGTCCAGCTTCCATCACACCTCTCTGCTCCATCGCCCATACTGAACTATCACAGTCACCCCCCACCTACATCCACCTATCATCTTCCCAGCTACCTTCCCCCCAGCCCCGTCCCACCCTCCTATTTATCTCTCAGCCCCCTTCTCCCCTCATATTCCTGATGAAGGGCTTATGCCTGAAACGTTGACTCTCTGCTCCTCGGATGCTGCCTGACCTGCTGTGCTTTTCCAGTGCCACAGTTTTTGTCTCTGCATTTACCATTATCATGCCATAGTCAATGCCTGGTGGTCTGTCCAATCTGATTCTTTATTTTTTTTCCAGCTGTTGATACAACTGGGTCAGACTAGTTAAGGATAGCAGACTTGCTTCCATAAAGGCAGTAGTGAACCAGATGGGATTTCACAACAACCAACAATGTTTTCATCATTTTAATTCCAGAATTTAAAAAAAATTTGCATTTAAATTCCCACCATTTGCTGTGGTCAAATACAGATCCTCAAAACTTTATGTTGGTCACAGGAATTCTGGGAAAGGGTTACTCGACCTGAAATGTTAACTCTAAAACGTTTCTCTCCACAGATGCCGCCAGGTCTTCTAAGATTTTCCAGAATTTTCTGTTCTTGTTTTTGATTTCCAGCGCCCACAGTTCCGTTGGGCTTTATTTTGTAAAGACTGGGATACCGAGAAGGGATATCAGCTTCTTGGATTGTGCCTTGAATTTCTAATTTGTGTTTAAAAAAATTATGAAATCAGAAGGGATTAAACTGTTCTGTCGCAATGCGCTGATTTGTTGTAATTTTAACAGACGACATTACTCAAAAAGGCATCTCTCCCTCTTCATATTTTTCCCAAGGTCATAAAGTACCGATAAGATTAGAGTGTTTGATGAACTGTTGTTTGACATTGGTAATAAACTCCAGGTCTGACATCTTCAGTTTTTCCCTTTCTGTTTACCCTTTACTGGCTGGAATTACAGAGTACACAACTGGTACAGTAAGTTGTTTGAGAAGTGAGGAATTTTCTGCTCGCTCATGTGCTAAATTACATACACGCTAGAAAACACATAGGGTATGATTTTCTGTTTGTTTAAATAAATGTGAAATGAGCAACTAATATGCTATCCCCTATCACTGAGAAAGCTTGACAAAAGAAAACCCCACAAAGGACTGCTGGAAATCAGAAACAAAGACAGAAATTGCAGGAGAAACTCAGCAGGTTTGGCAGCATCCGTGGAGAGAAAGCAGAGTTAAAGTTTTGGGTCTAGTGACCCTTCTTCAGAACTCTAGGAAACGAAAGATTAATTCTGCTTTCTCTCCACAGATGCTGCTGAGCTATTCCTGCAATTTTGTTTTGCTTCTGTACTGAGAAAGCTTGACCTGTTTCATATCTCATATTGGTCAGAGAACCGCAGTCCAGATATCCTTAGTCTTTTTGGTTACTTCCTCCTGGGAAAGAATGTTCAAACAGTTGGGTGTCTGCTGCTTCCCATTTGCTAAAGCATCTCTACCTTCCCAGAGCCTGTTATTAGAAGAAATGTTGATGACTGTATACCCAGCCTAAGGGAGATCTTAACTGAGGCAGCTATAGGCTGTAGGCATCTCTTATCACACTCGGCCCTCACTATTTTTACTACTTCTGGATATGGACAGGTGCGAGGACTTACCTGGAAAATAATTGAAGTATATCATAAAAAGTGGTATATGGTGGTTCATTTTAGAACACTTGGTTTCATAGAACATTAACTTTTAATTTGGGAATGGACTCTTTACAGTCAATGTACACAATATTAAGGGAGGCGATGGCCTAGTTGTATGATCACAAGGGCTCAGGTTTGAATCCCACTGTGGTGCATGGTAGAATTTTGGATGTGATAAAAATCTGGAATTAAGATTACCGTGAATCAGTTGCCAGGAAAAACCCATCTGGTTCACTAATGCCCATTAGGGAAGCAAACTGCCGTCCTTACCTGGTCTGGCCTACATGTGACTCCAGACCCACTGCAATGTGGTCAACTGCCCCCTGGGAAATTAGGGCTGGACAATAAATGCTGGTCTAGCCAACTATGCCCTCATCCTGTGGGTGAATAAAAATAATGGTAGTGAGATATTCAGAGCTGAAAAGGCACATGGCATCAATTATGTAATCAATAGATAGTTCCAATTATTTCTGCCAAGCAGTTCCATCACTGAGGAATCGCAAATAGTTTGGAGGCAATTTGTGAGCAGTTGCAGCAAAATGTTCTAAAGAAAAATAACTGTGTGCTTGACATAGAACTTTTTCACAATCCTCCCAAATGCTTTACTTTGAAATACAGTCACTGTCATAATGTAGGCAACATATCTGCCAGTCAAAACTGAGGACTGCAGATGCTGGAAATCAGAGTCTAGATTAGAGCAGTGCTGGAAAAGCACAGTAGGTCAGGCAGCATCCGAGGAGCAGGAAAATCAACGTTTCGGGTAAAAACTCTTCAACGTATTGCCAGCAAAGTCCCACAAGCAATTGTTGTGAAAAGACTTAATTTCCGGATTCACCTGTTTTGGAAGTATAGCTTTTAATTCTATTTTCTCTAATCAACTTGTTCAAGAATGATATTACACACCTCTAGAGTAGGTGGGACATGAACCTAGGCCTCCCGGTCCCACGGTACGGACACTACCACTGCTCCACAATAGGGCCCCCAAAGCCTTTGCAGATGTTTTCTAATGAACCTGTTCAGAGATGTTATAACACAAGTCTGGAACAGGTGGGACATGAACCAAGGCCTCTTGGTCCAGAGCTAGTAAGTTTTTCAACATGAGACAGTGGGAAACACTTGGTTTGGTGAGAAGTTAGGCAAACGCCAGAGAAGCGGCAATTTGAAGGGTAGCCTGTGTTTTCTTTTAATCATACCGGAGATCGGAGTGAGAAAGCATTAAACACTGGATTGCCCCTTTCATGATCCTATTAACCTAATGTAACAAATTCCTTATATTCCCTGAGGTGTTGTCCTGCATTATAAATGAATTGCTTACAAATTACGAGCAGGAGTAGACCAATTAACTCCCGGTCAGTAAGACAGGGTTGATTTGATTGTTGCTGCACTCCGCTTTCCCGTCCACCCACAATACCTTGTGACTCTCTTGCTGGTCAATGGGCGACACGGTGGCACAAGTGGGCGGCACGGTGGCACAGTGGTTAGCACTGCTGCCTCACAGCACCAGAGACCTGGGTTCAATTCCCGCCTCAGGCGTGGAGTTTGCACATTCTCCCCGTGTCTGCGTGGGTTTCTTCCGGGTGCTCCGGTTTCCTCCCACAGTCCAAAAATGTGCAGGTCAGGTGAATTGGCCATGCTAAATTACCCGTAGTGTTAGGTGAAGGGGTAAATGTGGGGGAGTGGGTCTGGGTGGGTTGCGGTTTGGCGGGTCGGTGTGGACTTGCTGGGCCGAACGGCCTGTTTCCACACTGTAAGTAATCTAATCTAATCTAATCTAATCTGTCCACCTCCTTTAAAAATCTTCAATGATTCTTCATGTAACAGTATGTCTGTATGTCCATGTGGAACAGTGTGTAGATGATAATGCAGGTGGGAAGCTCTGTGAATGCATCCAATACTCAAGTTGTAAAAGTAAATTCACTGCAGTCCCACGCTCCCAGGAGAGAGAAGGGTAACTGGTGGTGATCAAGGCAAGGAGAGAGGTTAAGAAGGTGTGACCATCATGGGAATCTCAGCCAGTGCAGGAATTGACCCTGCCCTGTTGGTATCATAAACCAGCCTTCCAACCAACTCCCACCTCAGTTATACTGTGTTAACAAAATAGTGCAGGAGTTCAATTTTGTTGTGTTGTGTTGCCATAGTCTTGCCAGACTGTAAGGGCTGCTCTCTCATTAGAGACAAGTGACTGGTGGTGATTTAACCTGAGGGCCACCAGATCTCAGGCAAGGGACGAGGTTAAAAAGGAGAATTCTACATGGTAACCTCAAATCAGTGATGGGAATTCAACCCATGCTGTTGGCATCACACTGCTCTGCAAACCAACAATCCAGGCAATTGAGCTAAATCGATGCCAATGGTGTTTAATTAGACTGCACCTGGAGTATTATGTGTGGATTTGGCCCAGAGGGAGTGCAGAAAATGTTCACCAAACCTCTTCCCCCAATGACCCGACTGTCCAATTGTGAGAGAACTGGGCCTGTATTCTTGAGAACAAAAGTACATAGAACACAGCACAGGAACAGGCCCTTCAGCCCACCCTGTCTGTGCCAACACATGATATCATCGTAAACTAATCCTGTCTGCCTGTACACACTCAGCATCCTTCTATTTAGACAATAGATAGACAATAGACAATAGGTGCAGGAGTAGGCCTTTCAGCCCTTCGAGCCTGCACCGCCATTCAATATGATCATGGCTGATCATTCCTAATCAGTATCCTGTTCCTGCCTTATCTCCATAACCCTTGATTCCACTATCTTTGAGAGCTCTATCCAACTCTTTCTTAAATGAATCCAGAGACTGGGCCTCCACTGCCCTCTGGGCAGCGCATTCCACACAGCCACCACTCTCTGGGTGAAGAAGTTTCTCCTCATCTCTGTCCTAAATGGTCTACCCCGTATTTTTAAGCTGTGTCCTCTGGTTCGGCACTCACCCATCAGCGGAAACATGTTTCCTGCTGCCAGAGTGTCCAATCCTTTAATAATCTTATACGTCTCAATCAGATCCCCTCTCAGTCTTCTAAACTCAAGGGTATACAAGCCTAGTCGCTTCAGTCTTTCAGTGTAAAGTAATCCCGCCATTCCAGGAATTAACCTTGTGAACCTACGCTGCACTCCCTCAATAGCCAGAATGTCTTTCCTCAAATTTGGAGACCAGAACTGCACATAGTACTCCAGGTGTGGTCTCACCAGGGCCCTGTACAGCTGCAGAAGCACCTCTTTGCTTCTATACTGAATTCCTCTTGTTATGAAGGCCAGCATGCTAATAGCCTTCTTCACTACCTGCTGTACCTGCATGCTTGCCTTCATTGACTGGTGTACAAGAACACCCAGATCTCTCTGTACTGCCCCTTTACCTAAATTGATTCCATTGAGGTAGTAGTCTGCCTTCCTGTTCTTGCCACCAAAGTGGATAACCATACATTTATCCACATTAAACTGCATCTGCCATGTATCTGCCCACTCACCTAACTTGTCCAGGTCACCCTGTAATCTCCTAACATCCTCATCACATTTCACCCTGCCACCCAGCTTTGTATCATCAGCAAATTTGCTAATGTTATTGCTGATACCATCTTCTATATCATTAACATATATTGTAAAAAGTTGCGGTCCCAGCACGGATCCCTGCGGTACCCCACTGGTCACTGCCTGCCATTCCGAAATGGAGCCGTTTATCACTACCCTTTGTTTCCTATCAGCCAACCAATTTTCAATCCAATCTAGTACTTTGCCCCCAATACCATGCACCCTAATTTCCTGCCTGTTCATGCCTCTGTTCAAATGCCTGCTAAATATTGCTATTGTATCTACTTCTACCACCTCGCCTGGCATGTTCCAGGCATCTACCATCCTCTGCATAAAAGAAACTTACCCCACACATCTTCTTTAAACTTTCCCTCCTCACCTTAAACCTATGCCTTCTAGAATTTGACATTTCCCTCCTGGGAAAAAGACTCTGACTATCCACAATATCCACCTTCACATAATTTTATAAACTTCTATCAAGTTACCCCTTAGCCTCCAATGCTGTAGCAAAAACAGTCCAAGTTTATCCAACCTCCCCTTATAGCTAATACGCTCCAGTCCAGGCAACATCCTGGTAGCCTCTTTGGTACCTTCTCCAAAGCTTCTATATCCTTCCTATCGTGTGGCATCCAGAACTGTACACAATATTCTAAACGTAGCCTAATTAGTGTTTTATACAGTTGCAATGGACTTCCCAACTTCTATATTCAATGCCCCTACCAATGAAGGCAGAAATACCATTTGCCTTCTTTACCACCTTATCCACTTTTGTTGCTACTTTCGGGGAGCTATGGACTTGCACTGTAAGATCCCTCTGTTTACAAATGCTGCTAAGGGTACTGCCCTCCCAAAATGCATCACTTCACACTTGCCTGGATTAAACTCTATCTGCTATTTCTTTGCCCAACTGTCCAACTGATTTATATCCTGCTGTATCCTATGACCACGTTCCTCACTTTACACAACTCCACCAATTTTTGTGTTTTGAAGAATGAGGGGTGATCTCATTGAAATATATTAAATGCTTATGCAGATTGCCAGAGTAGATAGAAGTGAGATATTTCCTTTGTTTGGGGAGTCTAGAACCCAGAGGTATGATTTCAAAATAAGGAGAATGTCATTTAGATCTGAGATGTGGAGAATTGGTTTTACTCAGAAGGTTGTGACTCTGTGGAATTCTTTACCACAGAGCACTGTGGAAGCTCTGCTAACATATATGTATAAGGTAGAAATTGATACATTTCTGATTATTAATGGTGTACAGGGTTATGGGGATGGGGTGAGTCAAAGGCATTGATATGTTCAATCAGTCCTGACCATACTGAATGGTGGGCCAGTCTGGATGGACTGAAAGGCAGCAAATGAGGTTGATCTAAATAACTCTTAGAATCCAGGGCCATGATTCTTGGATCATAAAACAAAAAAAAACGAAGAACTGCAGATGCTGGAAATCAGAAAGAAAAACAGAACTTGCTGGAAAAACTTAACAGGTCTGGTAGTATCTGTGGCAAAAATGAGAACTGCAGATGCTGATGAAGGGCTTTTGCCCGGAACATTGATTTTCCTGCCCCTCGGATGCTGCCTGACCTGCTGTGCTTTTCCAGCACCACTCTAATCTAGACTCTGGTAGCATCTGTGGAGAGAAAGCAGAATTAATGCTTTGCTTTCTAGGATCACTATCTGTTTTGCAGATAGTCATGATAGTCAAGAGAAAAGACAAGGCATCAAATTTAATTTTGAAAACTGCAGTTAATAAAAGTTGTATTGTCTTTGGCACTTGTTGGTGAATACTGTTAATTAACATATGTTTTCCCAGCTTTATAGGCTATCTTATGGGTTGGCTTTTCCAGAAACTGTACTTAGCTTTACATAACAAAATGGTAATGGGGACAGGAAGAGCGTAGATTGAAGAAAAAAAACAATATTGATGTGCTTATTCATCCAACTCTCACAGTGATTGAGCAAGGAAGCTTTTATTGTGCAATCATTTAAGCTAGGTACAGCAAATTCAGTTTGTTTCCTTAATAATGACATGCTATTACCAAGATGTCTTTAACGCTTGCCAATTCATCATAGAATCATTCAATACAGAAGAGGCCATTGAGCCCATCGAATCTGCACTGGCAAAAACTATTCTAAACCTACACTGGTCCCACTTTCCCACGCTAAGCCCAAAATCTTGAATTTATGAATTAGAAATAGCCTTTATTGTCACACATACTGAACATGTATGGTGAAAAATTCATTTATGACACTATGAGTGGCCATCCCAGTACATTTTTAAAGGCTGTGAGGTTTCCCAGCTCAACAGTCCGCCCACACAGTGCATTCCAGATTCCTACCACTCTCTGGATGAAAATTAAAAATTCCTCAAATTCCCTCCAACCTTTCACCTGAACATTATGCTTCCTGGTTATTCACTCTTCAACTCAGGGGAACAGCTACTTTCTATTCACCGTGTCCATGCCCCTCATAATCTCACACATCTCAATTTGGTCCCCCCTGAACCTTCTCTGCTCCGAAAAAGAAAATTTGAACATTACCACACATGAGTTTGAAAAGGTTAAACATTTTTCTATTCCATCCTCATTACCATAGTCTGATATTGTCCATGCTTTGAGCTCTTTGTCCAGTTTATGTAAGAAAACATATTTTACCCAAATGCCATTGTTAATAAAACGGGCAAAGGAATACAGAATTCAACTCAATTTTATTAACAGAATGTTCCTTATTCAAAACACAATGTGAACATTTGCCAAGCTCCCACTTTAGTTCCTCTCTCTCTAGTTCTATCCATCTGAGACAGGATATTAATGATCAATGTGTTAGAGCTGGGCTGTTGAATCTCGTTTCATAGAACATAGAACATAGAACATAGAAAAGTACAGCACAGAACAGGCCCTTTGGCCCACGATGTTGTGCTGAGATTTAATCCTAATGTAAAATATAGTAACTTAACCTACGCACCCCTCAACTCACTGCTATCCATGTGCATGTCCAGCAGTCACTTAAATGTCTCCAATGACTCTGCTTCCACCACCACAGCTGGCAACACATTCCATGCATTCACAACTCTCTGCATAAAGAACCTACCTCTGACGTCTCCTTTATACCTTCCTCCTAATATCTTCAAACTATGACTCCTCGTACCAGTCAGTCCTGCTCTGGGGAAACGTCTCTGGCTAATGACTCTATCTATTCCACTCATTATTTTGTATACCTTGATCAGGTCACCTCTCTTCCTCCTTCTCTCCAGAGAGAAAAGTCTGAGCTTATTCAACATCTCTTCATAAGGCAAGCCCTCCAGTCCAGGCAGCATCCTGGTAAACCTTCTTTGCACCCTCGCCAAAGCCTCTGTGTCTTTCCGATAGTAGGGTGACCAGAACTGGACACAACATTCCAAGTGTGGTCTCACCAGGGACTTGTAGAGCTGCAGCAAAACCTCACAGCTCTTAAACTCAATCCCCCTGTTAATGAAAGCCAAAACACCATATGCTTTCTTAACATCCCTATCCACTTGGGTGGCAACTTTGAGGGATCTGGGTACTTATATACCCAGATCCCTCTGTTCCTCCACACTGCCAAGAATCCTGTCTTTAATCCTATATTCAGCAGTCGAGTTTGACCTTCCAAAATGCATCACTTTGCCTTTATCCAGGTTGAACTCCATCTGCCATTTCTCAGCCCAGCTCTGCATCCTGTCTATGTCACGCTGCAGCCTGCAGTAGCCCTCGATACTATCAACAACACCTCCAATCTTTGAGTCATCTGCAAATTTACTAACCCACACCTCAACCTCCTCATCCAAGTTATTTATAAAAACTACAAAGAGCAGAGGCCCAAGAACAGAGCCCTACGGGACCCCACTCAACACTGACCTCCAGGCAGAATACTTTCCATCTACAACCACTCTCTGCCTTCTGTCAGCCAGCCAATTCTGAATCCAGATAGCTAAATCTCCCTGTATCCCATACTTCCTGACTTTATGAATGAGTCTACCATGGGGAACCTTATCAAATGCCTTGCTGAAGCCCATATATACCACATCCACTGCTCGACCGTCTTCGACCTGTCTTGACACCTCCTCAAAGAACTCAATAAGATTTGTGAGGCCTCACAAAGCCATGCTGACTGCCTTTAATCATGCTATGCTTTGCCAAACAGTCATAAATCCTATCCCTCAGAATTCTTTCCAAAACTTTGCTGACCACAGATGTAAGACTGACTGGTCTGTAATTGCCAGGGATTTCCCTATTCCCCTTCTTGAAAAGAGGAACAACATTCACCTCCTTCCAATCCTCCGGTAGGAGTCGCATGGAGAGTGAGGAGGCAAATATCCTCGCCAGCAGCTTAGCAACCTCCTTTCACACTTCCCAGAGCAGTCTAGAATAAATCTGGTCTGGGCCTGGGGACTTATCAATCTTAATGTTTTCCAAAATTTCAAGCACATCAACTTCATTGGTTTTGATCTGGTGAAGACTATATCCCAGCTCCTCTAAGTTTTCATTTACAATAAGTTCCCTTTCCTAGGTGAAAACTGAAGCAAAAAATGCATTTAGGGCTTCCCCTATCTGCTCAGACTCCACATACAAGTTTCCTCCGCAATCCCTGATCGGCCCTACCTTCTCCCTGATCATTCTCTTATTCCTCACTTATGAATAAAATGCCTTTGGGTTCTCCCTAATCCTTCTTGCCAAGCCTTTTTCATGCCCCCTCCTGTCTCTCTTTAGTTCAGCTCTGTTCTCTTTCTAGCAAGCCTGTAATCCTCTAAAGCTGTGCTAGATCCTTGCTTCCCCCACTTTACGTAAGCTGCTTTCTTCCTTTTGACGAGAAGTTCCTCTGTTCTTGTCATCCAAGGTTCCTTAATCCTACCCCGTCTTACCTGTCTCAGAGGAACAAATTCGTGCATCATTCGCAACAACTGCTCGTTAAACAGTCTCCACATGTCTGCTGTGCCCTTTCTGTGGAACAATTGCTTCCAGTCTGTACTTCCCAACTCCTGTCTGATAGCTTCATAATTTCCTTTTCCCCAATTAAATATCTTCCCTCAGTAACTGCTCCTTTCACTCTCCAAGGCTATGCTAAATGTGAGGCAGTTGTGATCACTTTCACCAAAGTGCTCTCCCCCCGCGAGATCTGACACCTGTCCTGGCTCATTGCCGAGCATCAAATCCAAAATGGCCTCTCCCCTCGTCGGCCTGTCTACATACTGAGTAAGGAAACCCTCCTGAACACACCTGACAAAAACGGCTCCATCCAAACCATCTGCACTTAGGAGGTTTCAGTCGATATTGTGAAAGTTGAAATCACCCATAACAACAACCCTGCTACTTTTGCACTTTCCAGAATCTGCCCGCCTATAAGATCTTCAATCTCTCTACTGCCATTAGATGGTCTGTAGAAAACCCCCAATGTTCCCTTGCTGTTCCTAACTTCCACCCATACTGACTCAGTAGACAAACCTTCCTCAACAACCTTCGTTTCTGGAGCTGTGATGCTCTCTCTGATCAGCGATGCTACACCCCCCTCCTCTTTTTCCACCCTCCCTGTTCTAAACCCTGGAACATCAAGCAACCATTCCTGCCCCTGTGGAACCCGTGTCTCCATTATAGCCACAACATCGTAGATCTCACCTACTTAAAACCTTCCCAGAAGTCCTTTGCTCCTCCCTCACACGTCTCTGATGCAGGACTGTCTCTCTTCCCTGAAGGTGAGTGTCACAAGTGCTATAGACCAAACCAAACATCCCCCAAAACATTTCAAGAAAGTAGCCCAGACCCGAACATATCTAGTTGTTTTAAGGAGGTGCAGAGTGGATATTCCAGGAGGGATACAGCTGGTCAAACCACTTAGTTTTAAACGAAACAGAATTTATTTGCAAGATTAACGAAGGAAACACGAACAAAAGAGAACAGAATATAGAATAACGTAGCTATTTAAAAACCCAATCAACTCTATCGCAACTTAATTATGTTGTTTGAAGTACTTGCAACATCCCCAAAAACACTACTTGGCAAAGAAGGTAAAATCAAACACAGGGTCTTACAGGAGAGAGATGGCAGAGAGATTCAGCATGGAACACCTTCTTCTGTGCAACTGTTTCTTTGACCAGTAACCTCAAAAACTGACTGCTTGCTAAAATCAAACCAAGGAGAAAGTGAGGTCTGCAGATGCTGGAGATCAGAGCTGAAAATGTGTTGCTGGAACAGCGCAGCAGGTCAGGCAGCATCCAGGGGAACGGAGAATCGACGTTTCGGGCATAAGCCCTTCTTCAGGATCAAACCAAACCACACTATAGAAAAGCTGAGCTGAGAGAACTGGCTACTCCCCTTTCACTGTACAAGTCGGCGAGGTGTAAAGTGGACATCTTCAGGAACTGGCTGTAAGTCAAGGTGCCAGAAATACTGATCAAAACATCCCTAATGCACAACCCTTGGGCTGGTTGTAACTGGTTCCCTTGAACCTTTGTGACCTCTTTGACCTTGGCTTTTATTGTTCTCTGTCACTAATGGCTGCTGTTAAATTTAATTTGACTAATTTTCTATCAGGCCCATTTCTCTGGCTGTGGATCAATTTAGAATGTCTAATTTTGAGCCCATGGTCACTTGACCACACTGGTCTCACATCAAAGTTAGATTTTGAATTACTTCCCTATTATCTCATTTCATGGATGCTTCATCTTCTGGGTTTTCCCCATTAATTTAGGGTTCTCACATTTAGTTTTTTTGTCACATCAATGGCACTTCCTGTCATTAACCAAACATTGTTGATGAATCAAAGAATCCTGATAATGAGGAAAGAGGCCAATTGGCCCATTGATTCCACATCAACCCTCTGAAGAGCATCCCACCCAGACCCACTCCATCCCTATAACCTTGCACTTCCCATGGTCAATCCACTTAACCTACATGCCTTTGGACTGTGGGAGGTAACTGGAGCACCCAGAGGAAACCCACGCAGACACAGGGAGAATGTGCAAACTCCACACAGACAGTTGCCCGAGGCTGGAATTTAACCAAGGCCCCTGGTGCTGTGAACCACCGTGCCAATCTTACGATTTAGCTAGAGATTCATCAGTCACATGATACCAGTGCACAAAACATTCAGCCAATCGGCAATCACTGCTGCTGGATCCCCACCATGTTTTCATTCAACGTTACAAGCCATAAAGATCGGTTTGTATTTTTGATGCAGGTTAGTGAGCATAATGATCCTTTTGTCCACTTGAAGCACCCAGCGAGAGGTTTGAACCACTTTGATGATCTGGATGAATTGGGTGGAGTGTAAATCCCAGGCTGTTGTTGCTTAGGGGATTTTATCTGCCTTTGGAAAGCAGGCAAGAGACCTGTGTAGCTTTTTGTTTTGTGAAGGATACTTAAACATATTCCATTGAGGCCACTTGTGAGCTTTTCCTTGAAATCTGGAGGGGTTGAGTTCTGGCCTAGTGAGAAGTTCCAGTCCACTAGAGGCCAGTGGCTCTTGCACTTAACAGCATGACTGAGGAGCCCAGAGAGAGGGAACTGTGAGAAGACCTCCCCCTTGATCTCCCCCTGGAAAGGGAAGGGTGTGTCGGTTGCAGGTGGGGTTAGGAGGAGTGAGGTGGGCACAGGGTGTGTCAGAATCAAAGGGTTGGTGGGGTTGGGGGGGGAAGAGCTTTTATTTGGCCTCTCCCTTATTGATTCCAATCCCTTGATAAAAGTGCCTTTGATTGAGGGGCACGCCCACCTGATGACAAAAAACCCAACACAGTTCCCACTTGGGTACATACTGCTTGGGGACAGCCTTGCATTCAGCTGGGGTCCAATGAGTGCTGTTTGGATGATGTCCTTAAGTAATCAGTATTTGGTCACTTAAAAGGGCCTCCATTGGTCATGTGGTGTGAAAAGGTTTTTCCATCATAACTTAAATCTGGTGGAACCTGAGAGGGGGCAGAGGTCAGGTTCCACCCAAGAAAGTGTCTGCCCCACCTCCAGCTCTTCACCGATGAAGTCTGCCAAAGGGAGACCCAGTTCAATGGGCTTTCTGTCTAGTGCATTAGGTCAAGCCACTGAATGCCATTATCCGAACTCATTCCTATCCACACTGTAAAACCTATTGGTTTCGTTAGTATTTCTATCCTAATGCAAACTTCAGACTCTTGAAACTTGAACCATCAGAAAAACCATTATTCATGATTTACTTTATACTTTATCAAGTACAACATGCTTTGCCAGTTGTCTTTCATTTAACTTCTCCATGAATGCAGTTCCAAAACAATAGTTTTGAAATATCACGTAAATATCATGATAACATGATATCTGCAAACATCATGGCACAGCCATGTTATTATAATAGGTAATACAAAACTGATAAAACATATCTCAACACTATCTAATTAAGGTGGCCAACAAGACAAATAAATAGGTAATAATCTAATGTTAATTTGTTCACCTGTTCCATGTTCCTTTGCTTGAAGCATTAATGAAAGAACTTTCATAGACTTAGTTTAACTCATTCCAGAAATAAAACTCACAGAGTTTGATTTGACAATAAAACATTTCTTTATAAAGTCAATGTAACACTCATGCAGAAGAAATTAATGACTCAAGTAAATTTAGATTTGTTAACCATTCTCTGAAGATATTCAATCATTAGGATGACATAAGGGTGGCACCGTGGCTCAGTGTTAGCACTGCTACCTCACAGTGTGAGGAACGTGGGTTCAATTCCACCTCAGGTAACTGTCTGTGTGGAGCTGCACATTCTCTCCATGTTTATGTGAGTCCCCTCTGGGTATTCTGGTTTCCTCCCACAGTCCAAAGTTGTGCAAGTTAAGTGGATTGACCATGCCAAATTGCCCATTGTGTGCAGGAATGTATAGATTAGATGGATAAGCCATGGGAAATGTAAGTTTACAGGGAAAGGGTAGAGGGATGCTCTTTGGAGGGCTGGTGTGGACTTGTTGGGCCGAATGACCTGTTGCCATACCATGGGGATCCTATGGAACCTCACTCACTCCAAATTATTAATATCATCAGAGTCTAGCCTCAGTTGTTATTTCCCTCCTTTCCAAGTTGCACTTAACTTCCCTAAGCTGATGTTTTAGTGAATCTTTAGAAGGTGCTACAAAATGGGAAACAAACCATCATTCCTGAAAGTGCATGTGACATTGGCTCTGCCTCCTTATCCTGATTCTGCAATAATTAGGTGTTTGAGAGATATTCTGAAGGGATCCATTGATCTGCGAGGCCTTAATTACTCTGATAGTTTGTCCACCTTGGTGACAGGGGTTCCTAATTCCTTTGACAACTCACTTCGAGCAAAACCAAAAGGAGATAAATTTGGAGGCATTCCCTCTATTTGGAGTGATTTTGGAACATGACTTTTTTTTCAAATGGAATGAGGCTGAGAATTAGATCTTTACGGAAATATTAAACTTGAAGAAAGTAAACTGTGATTGTTGGAAAACTGCAATACATTGAGAAAATGCTAGAACCGTTCAATAGGCTGGGCCCCATCTGTGTAAGAGAAATATATATTTCTGGTTGATGTCCTTGCACCAATTACATTGAGCAGTTTTTGGTCAGTTGCCCTAATACCTCCTTATGTGGCTTGATGTCACATTTTGTTTTGCAATACTTGCGTGAGATGCCTTGGCATATTTTATTAAATTTCATAAAAAGCACTACACAAAGTTCTAGTTATTGTGTAGAATGCAACAGATTTAAGAGTCATGTCATTTATTTATCTAGCTTTGTTCAGTACTCAACCCGAAGCAATGTTAACTCTTATCGATTTATTTTACTCTTCCGCATAATACCATCTCCCTATCTGATCGATACAATATTTTATTAATTTATGAGCACATCTTTGTTTATGACAAAGTAGAATGGTTGTGTTAAATGCTTGCAACATCCCATTTCTGATCTTATTATACATAGTGCACTAAGGAAATGTCTCCATATTCCTGGGAAGCAGCGAACAAAATATTAAAAATCTGTATTCACTTCAGCAAAGTAAGTTTTACTGTTCTGAAGAATGGTCACTGGATCTGCAACATTATCACTGCTTTCCCTTTCCACAAATCCAGCCAGATCTGCTGAGTTTTCCCAGCAATTACTGTTTTTGTAAGTTTTACTGGAGGTATATCTGAAAATTTCAAATCATGAAAAGTCTTAAAAGATGTTTGGGGGGCTGCAGTGTGGGTGTGTGGCTTTGAATTGCCTTCAAGATCTTACACCATTGATATTGATACAGGCTGTCAGTTACAATATATGTTTGTACCTCACATTAGTATTTTGTCAGAAGTCACACGACACCAGATTATAGTCACAGAGTCATAGAGATATGCAGCATGGAAACAGACCATTCGGTCCAACTCATTCATGCCGATCAGCTATCCGAACTAATCTAGTCCCGTTTGCCAGCATTTGGCCCACATCCCTCTAAACCCTTTGTATTCATATACACTTCCAGATGCCTTTTAAATATTGCAATTGTACCAGCCTCCACCACTTCTTCTGGCAGCTCATTCCATAGACATGCTCTGTGTGAGAAAGCAACACTCCATAGGATCTTACCTTTAACTGTATAAGTCCTGCTAAGATTTGCTTTTCCAAAATGCAGCACCTCACATTTATCTAAATTAAACTCCATCTGGCACTCCTCAGCACATTGACCCATTTGATCAAGAACCATATGTACTCTAAGGTAACCTGGTGTCATGTGACTTCTGACTTTGTCCTCCCCAGTACAACACCGGCACCTCCACATCATTTGTATTTTGTATTTTGGAAAGATCCTTATTTCTTCAGGTAGCTTGTATCCTGTAATGTTTTTTGTTATTATTCATTTGCAGGTTGAGGGCATCACTGGCTAGGCTCGTATTTATTGCCCAGAGGGCAGTTAACAGTTAACCACATATGTGGAGCAGACCAGGTAAGAGTGGCAGATTTTCTTCTTTAAAGGACATTAGTGAACCAGATGGATTTTTCCCTGACAATTGGCAATAGACTCATGATCATCATGAGACTCTGGATTCCAGATTTTTTGTTTTGAATTCAAGTTCCAACACTTGCTATGATAGGATTTGAACCTTGGTTCCCAGAACATTATGTGGGTCTCTGGTTAACAGTCCAGTGATAATACCACTCAGCCATCATCTTCCCCACTCATTAGATACTCTTTTACTTACACTGTTGTACGTAGTATTATTCTGTGTATACCTCTCTCAACAGTACAGGCTAGATTAGATTCCCTACTGATAAGACCATAAGACCATAAGACATAGGAGCGGAAGTAAGGCCATTCGGCCCATCGAGTCCACTCCGCCATTCAATCATGGCTGATGGGCATTTCAACTCCACTTACCCGCATTCTCCCCGTAACCCTTAATTCCTTGTGACATCAAGAATTTATCAATTTCTACCTTGAAGACATTTAGCATCCCAGCCTCCACTGCACTCTGCGGCAATGAATTCCACAGGCCCACCACTCTCTAGCTGAAGAATCTAAACTGATGTTCAGATTCACTACAGTGTGAAACAGGCCATTTGACTCACAAGATGAAAGTGAGGACTGCAGGTCAGAGTCTAGATTAGAGTGGTGCTGGAAACATGCAGCAGGTCAGGCAGCATCCAAGGAGCAGGAAAATCAATGTTTTGGGCAAAAGCCCTTCATCAAGAATGAGGCAGGAAGCCTCCAGGTGGAGAGATAAATGGGAGGGGGGTGGGGCTAGGGAGAAGATTTTCCTGCTCCTTGGATGCTGCCTGACTTGCTGTGCTTTTCCAGCACCACTCTAATCGAAACAAGTCCACACCAACCCTCTGAAGTGTAACCCATACCCCTACATTTACCCATGACCAATACATCTAACACTATGGGCAATTTACCTGACCTGCACACCTTTGGACTGTGGGAGGAAGTTGGAGCACCTGGAGGAAACCCACGCAGTCACGGGGAGAATGTGCAAACTCCACACAGACTGGTCGCCTGAGGCAGGAATTAAACCCAGGACCCTGGTGCTGTGAGGCAGCAGTGCTAACCACTGAGCCACAATATCCTAGCCATCAATGAGCTACTTTATCCTTTCTTCATAGTCTCTCACACCTAACCGCTGCTGTCACTGTTCCACCACACGAGGTATCCCCATCTCATGATCATATTCATCCTCATCAGAATACGTATGGTCTCTCAGTTTCCTCATTATTTTATTTTTACTCAGTCAGGGGATGAGATTGTCCTTGGCTGCGCCAGCATTTATTGCCCATTCCTAGTTATCCTGGTGAAGGTGCCTGTTGAGCTGCTGCAATCCTTGGGGTGTTGGGATGGCTACAATGCTAACACTTCAGCAAAGAGTGTTCCAGGATTTTGACCCAGTGGAATTAAAGGAATGGCAGTAATAAATCCAAGTCTGGATGGTGTCTGACTTGTAAGGAACTTGCATTTGGTCGTGCTCCCATGTATCCACTGTCCTTATCCCTCTAGATGGTAAATGCTGCCGGTTTGGAAGATGCCATTGAAGGAATCTTGATGTTGCAGTACATGTTGCAGATGGTACACTCTGCTACCATGATGCTTCAGTGGTAAAGGAAGTGAGTGTTGATGTGATGCATGTAGTGCCAATTCAGCAGGCTGCTTTGTCTCAGATGGTACAAAGCGTTTTGAGTATTGTTGAAGCTTCACTCATCCAGGCAAGAGGGGAGTATTCGATCAGACTCCTGTCTTGTACCTTGATGGTGGGCTGGCACTGGGGAGACAGGAAGTGAGTTCTTTATTACAGATTCCGAGCCTCAGGCCTATTCTTTTAGCTACAGTATGCCTGCTCCAGTTCAGTTTCTGATCAGTGGTAAGCCCCATAAAGTTGATAGTGGGCGTATCTGTGATGACGATACCATTGGATGTCAGGGGGAGATGGTTAGATTTGCTCATGTTGGAGATTGTCATTGCATGGCACTTATATTACATGACTGTTACTTGCCACTTCTAAGACCCAAACTTTGTTTGTTTAAGTATTGCTGCATATGGACAGGGACTGCTTCAAAATCTGAAAGGACCTGAACATTATACAATCATTAATAAATATCCCCACTTCTGATCTTATGATCAATGGCAGGTCATTTGATGAAGGAGCCAAAGATGGTTGGGCAGTTTATGTGTGTATTTGCAATGCCACTTCCCAGGGTCCTACCATTCATCATCCATTACCTGGCCTTGTTTGTCCTGCTAAAGTACAACATTTATCTGGACTAAATTCCAATTGCCACTGAATAACTGATCTGACCAGGCCTTCAATATTCTCCCAGAACCAAAGGCTACCCTCCTCAATATCTAACACCCCACCAATTTTTGTATCATCTGCACACAATGATTATTGTGGGATCCTATTGGACACAGGCTTCCAGTCAGAAAAAACACCTCTCAATCATCACCCTCTACTTCCTGTCACTCAGCCAATTGCAGATCCAATTAGCCAATTTTCCTTGGTCCAATGAGGTCTTACCTTTGCTGTCAGTCTCCCATGCAAAACTTTATCAAAAGACTTGCGAAAGTCTGGGTGGACTACATCGAATGCATTCCCTTTATTTACACACCTGGTTGTCCCTTCAAAAAATCCAATCAAGTTGGTCAGATATGATCTCCCCTTTACAAACCATACAGACTGTTTCTGATTCTCCCTTGCCTCTCCAAATGCAGATTAATTCTGTCCTGCAGAATTGCTTCCAATAGTTTCCTACCATTGAGATTAGACTAAGTGGCCTGTAGTATTCCTGATTTATGCCTTGCTCTCTCCTTGAATAACAGTACCACATTTCCTGTCCTCTGGCACCTCTCCTGTGGCCAGAGAGGAATTGAAAATAATTGCTAATGACCCTGCTGTTTCATCCCTTATCTCACTCAACAGCATGAGATACGTCTCATCTGACCCTGGAGATTTATCTACTTTTAAGCCTACCAGATCACTCAGAACTTCCTCTCTGTCTATACTAATTTCTTTAATTATATCATAGTCCTAATCCCGAATTTCCAAATCCACATCATCCTTCTCACCATTGAACACCAACAAAACTATTCATCTGGAAGCTTTTATCTATGTCTTCTGGCTCTAAACAGAACTTACCATTATGGTCCTTAATGGGTCCTACTCTTTCCTTAGTTATCCTTTTACCTTAAGTAAAGAAACATAGAAGATAGGAGCAGGAGGAAACCATTTGAGCCTACTCCGCCATTCATCAACTCAATAGCCTAATCCTGCTTTCTCCCCATAACCTTTGCTCCCATTCACCCCACTTGCTATATCTAGCTGCCTCTTCACTACATTCAATGTTTTGGTATCAACTACTTCCTGTGATAATGAATGTGTTTGTAAAATAATTATTTTATGTGTTTTAGTTTTCCTTTCACCTCTGCTTGTTTCTGAATCAATATTTCAATGACCCTTTTAAGCTGAGCTTGTGTATCATCTTCAACAGTAATCTTGTTTATTCTGCTCAATCGTTGAGTGTAAGGCAATCACATTTATAAAATCTGTCCAAAGCCGTTTGGTAAGAAATGATAATATTCGAATCATATTGAAGTTATTATGGTTTACCCTTATAATTTTGAATAATGCTCCTCTCTTTTTCTCTTGTACAGCTGAGTTTGATTTTTTTTTAGATTATTAGATTACATTACAGTGTGGAAACAGGCCCATCGGCCCAACAAGTCCACACCGACCTGCCGAAGCGTAACCCACCCATACCCTTACATTTACCCCTTACCTAACACTAGCATGGCCAATTCACCTGACCTGCACATCTTTGGACTGTGGGAGGAAACCGGAGCACCCGGAGGAAACCCACGCAGACACGGGGAGAACGTGCAAACTCCACACAGTCAGTCGCCTGAGGCGGGAATTGAACTCAGATACCGAGCGCTGTGAGGCAGCAGTGCTAACCACTGTGCCACCGTGCCACCCACAGTGTTTTCATGAGTCTGCTGCCCTTCTTCTTCGGAGTGGTAAATGTCATGGGTTTGGAAGGTGCTGTCAAAGGAGTTAAATTAGTTTGTCAGGAGAATAGGATAGCAAGTAGATGTAGTTTCAATCAACTACAGAAGGACAGTCCAGTGGATGGAGAAGACATGGCAAGAGTAAGGCACATGGGAGGCTAAATTATATCTATTTTAATGCAAGGAGCCTGACTGGTAAGGTGGATGAACTTAGAGCATTGATCAGAATGTGGGATTATGAAACTGTTGCAATCACTGAGACATGGTTGAAGGTTGGACAGGACTGGCAGCTCAATATTCCAGGGTGTAGAAGTTTCAGGCTTGATTGGGGGAAAGTTTAAGACAAGTGGGACATTGAAGAATTGATAAAGGAAATCGTCACTGAAGGAATGAGGGAGGATGTCCAAAAGGGTCTTCAGATGAGGCCATCTGGGTGGAGTTTAGAAATAATAAAGGGGTGATTACTTTGCTGGGATTGTACAACAGGCCTCCTACCTGTCAGAGGGAGATAGAAGTGCAGGTGTGTAGGCAAATCAGGGAGATGTGAGAGAAACCAGGTTATAGTCGGTAATGGCTTCCAACTTTACTAACATTAACTGGGATCACCTTCATGTGAAGGGATTAGACAGGAGTGGAATTTTTAAAGTGCATCCAGGAGAGCTTTTCGTACCAATAGGTAGATAGTCCAAGTAGAGACGGAAGTGTGAGACCTAATCTTAGGGACTGAAATGATCAAATGGTTGAACTTTGAGTGGGTGAACATTTGAGGAGAGTGACCGTAACTGTGTAAGTTTCAAAGTCTTTATGGAAAGAGATAAGGATAGCACAGAAGTTAAATGTCAAAACTGGGGCAAGGCCAACTTCAATATCATTCGAGGGAATCTGGCAAACATAACCTCGGAGCGGGTCCTTGCAGGTAAGTCTACATTCGGAAAGTGGGATTCTTTTAAAAGTAGTACAGTGAGAGTTCAGGGCCAGCCTGGGTTGTTAAGAAGGCATATGATGTGTTGGTGCTTATTGGGAGGGGAATTGAGTTTGGGAGCCACGAGGTCATGCTGCAGCTGTACAAGATACTGGTAAGGCCACACCTGGAGTATTGTGTACAGTTCTGGTCACCACATTATAGGAAGGATGTGGAAGCTTTGGAAAGGGTTCAGAGGAGATTTACTAGGATGTTGCCTGGTAAATAGAGAAGGTCTTATGAGGAAATGTTGAGGGAACTGAGGCTGTTTTCATTGGAGAGAAGAAGGTGGAGAGGTTAATTAATCGAGACGTACAAGATAATCAGAGTTTTAGATAGGGTAGACAGTGAGAGCCTTTTTCCTCTGATGGTGAAGGCTAACACAAGGGAATATAGCTTTAAATTAAGGGGTGATAGATTTAGGACTGATATCAGGGGTAATTTCTTTACTCAGAGAATATAGGGGCGTGGAATGGCCTGCCTGCAACAGCAGTGGACTCGCCGACATTCAGGGCATTTAAATGGGCATTGGACATACATGTGGATAGTAATGGAACGGTGTAGGTTAGATGGGCATCAGATTATTTTCACGGGTCAGCGCAACATCGAGGGCCGAAGGACCTGTACAGCACTGTAACGCTCTATGTTCCATGTTCTAAATTCCTCTAAGAGTGGAAGGCAATGACAGCAAATCCAAGGGAAATTGTGAGTTTGATAAAGAAAAAGAAAGAAGTATATGTCAGATACAAGGGGAGGCTATTTAAAAATATGGAGAATGTAGGGTGTTGCTTAAAAAAAATAAATCAGAAGGGAAATGAGGGGTCACAAAAATGTTTGGCAGATAGAAACAGGGAAAGCCCAAGGTACTTTACAAGTATACTAATAGTAAAAGGATTATAGGGAAAAGAATGGGCGGCACGGTGACACAGTGGTTAGCACTGCTGCCTCACAGCGCCAGAGACCCGGGTTCAATTCCCGCCTCAGGCGACTGACTGTGTGGAGTTTGCACGTTCTCCCCGTGTCTGCGTGGGTTTCCTCCGGGTGCTCCGGTTTCCTCCTACAGTCCAAAGATGTGCAGGTTAGGTGAATTGGCCATGCTAAATTGCCCGTAGTGTTAGGTGAAAGGGTCAATGAATGGGTCTGGGTGGGTTATGCTTCGGCGGGTTGGTGTGGACTTGTTGGGCCGAAGAGCCTGTTTCCACACTGTAAGTAATCTAATCTAATCTAATAGGGCATATCAGAGACCAAAGAGGCAGCCTGTGTGTGGGGCCTGAGGATAAGGGTGAGGTATTGAATGAATATTTCTCAACTGTATTCACAGAGGAGAAAGACATTGTAGCTGGGGATTTCAGATGGTGTTAGTTCAGAAGAATCTGAGAAAGAATATTTTCACCTGGAAGGGTGTAGGAATATGGAACATGCTGCCTAAGACAGTGGTAGAGGCTGGTACATTTAACAAGTATCTGAATAAGGACTTAAAGTGTCAGGGCATAGCAAGTAGGATTGCTGCAGATCGGTGTTTGTTGATCAACATAGACATGGTGGGCCAAAGGACCTGTTTCTATGCTGTATGATCATATGACTCATATGAAGCCTTAGCAAGTTTCTACTGTGCATCTTGTAAATGGTATGCAATGCTGCTACGGTGGTGGAGGGAGCGGATGTTAAATGTGGTGGATGTCATGCCAATCAAGCAAGGCTGCTTTCTCCTGGATGCTATGAAACTTCTTGAGTGTTGTTGGGGCTGCGCTCAGCCGGGCAAGTGGGGAGTATTCCATCATACTCCTGATCTGTACCTTGTAGATGGTGGACAGGCTTTGGGGAGTCAGGAGGTGATTTCCCAGCCTCTGACCTGATCTTGTAGCCACAATATTTATATAGCTGGTACAGTTCAGTTTCTGGTAACCACCAGGTGTTTATAGGTTGCTATGGACCAGACCAGACCCCCTCAAAATATTTTCAGAAGGGAGCCTAGACCCTAACTTTTTCTCATTTTAAAGGCAAATGTGATGTGCCATGTCCCAGATGTGATGTGACTGGTCAAACTATTCAACTTTAAGCAAAATGATATTTATTCAAACACTATAGTTAAAATACAACAAAAGAAAGAAGGACTTAGAATAACGACTCTATTGAGAAATGTAGCAGAATAATGGATACAGTAACTATTACTATAACTATTCCAGTATAGCAACATTCCATAAACACACTCTTTGCAAAATTCAGAAAACAGATTCTTTCTGACAGGTAACTCCAGCAACCCAGAAGGACAAACATTAAGAGAAAACTTAGAGAGAGTAGCAGCCAGGAGACATTTACTGCAGCTTCCAAACCAGTCAACACATCAACAGCAACTGCTTTAAGCTAAACCTAAAAACTGGAACACAACTAGAAATCCTGGTCTGAGAGTACTGGCCACACCCAGCCAGACTACTTATATTGTTCCATCTTTAAAAAACAAGCCAAGGCCTCACAAGCTGTTTATGTTAGCACAGACTGCCACTTGTTTAATCTCTCTCGAAAGAAACCAGGATAAAGTTCACTTCTTAAAGCCACAACATCATCACAAGATATGCCAATCAGATGTCAGAAAAATTATCAATGAGGAACTTAAAAATCATTGAAAGTTCTTGATTTTTATATGTAACAGGGAAGATAATATTAACACTGGAGAAGAACACTTTTTTGCGGAACAATTTCACATACGTTCATTAACAATTTTAATGTCAGTTTAAACATGTGCCACAGAAAACTCATTGCCCAGTTTAGACACTAGAAATTCAAGTTAATCCTGTGTTTTACTTCCTCTGTGTAGTATTTTTAATACATGAATTCACTAAACTTGTGACCTTCCCTACCTTGATCAGTGAAAGTTCTTTGACCTTGTTCCTCCATTCAACTAGATCATAGTTAATCTGCATTTTAATTACATCTTACTTTGGTTCTAGAAACCTTAATGCCCTACTGAAAAAATACATCAAGCTCAACTTTGAAATTTTCAATTGATTACTGCTATTCATTTCATGAAGGATGGAGTAAGTATTAATGTGAAGAAGAACCAATAAAATTTTTGGCTTTTGAAAAATAAAACATCGAGCAAAATATGTTAAATAAAACAGATAAATTGCCCGTAGTGTTAGGTAAAGGGGTAAATGTAGGGGAATGGGTGGGTTGCGCTTTGGCGGATCGGTGTGGACTGGTTGGGCCGAAGGGCCTGTTTCCACACTGTAAACAATCTAATCTAATCTAATAACTGTAGCCTCAAGAACTTGGGACAGATGTGGCTGCAGTTGGACATAGAGTCATATACAATTTTGTTAGACTTCTTCACATATAATTCAATTTTAAATTAGTTTCTCAAAAAGTTGCTGTAGGTGTGAGCTGATCATGCTTTAGTTATGGCTAACGGAGGGATCTTGGTGAATGAGTCTCTCTTCAACAAGTGAGGTTGAGGATTCAAAACTAAACAGAGGACCAGGGAAGGTGAGTTAGCGTGATTGAATGTAATACCAAATCAGGCAAAGAAAGCTAAATTAAGAGAGAGAAAAAGAGATAGAGAGGAAAAGTAAGAAATCAAAATTAAAACTCAACAAACTATTGCAACTTCAACAAGGTGATGGAAACAACAGGGCAGCAACATTTTTGTCACGTTAACAGCAAAGTTACATAAATCTGCTGGCAACTTGTGAGAATTTGCAATTTATCACTTCATTGCGACATGTTGCTGCTGATTTGCACATTAATCTTGTTCAGAGATTGTCAGTTTTGCAACAAAGTCTGTCCAAAATGTTTTCAACTGCTCTTAAGAAAGAGTGTCTGCTTCTTGCGACTATTCTGGTCACAATAACAATGACTATCCTTTTCACCAGCGTGAACTGACATTATTTATTAAAGTAATTTATCTAATCTTTTGAAATTGGCTTGCTGACTGGATATGATATGATGTGCAGCCTGCCCCAGGCTGTTTATGAAAGCAATAGCAAAGAACAAGTTCATTGATTTTCCATCATTGACAACAGACATTATAAAATGGTTCGAGCGGTGTAATTGAAAATAAGATGTGGCTTGTGTTGAGAGTGGGAGTTAAAATCAAATCCATGTTCTCAGCAGTGCTTTTAATTTAAAACTTTTCTGTGGTTGAATTGGTTTAGGTTTTGTTTATTTTCCAAATTGAGATTTAATGAAGGTTTTAGAAATGAGGAGGGCTCTTTGATATTCAGTGTTAATGTTAAAGAAACAAACAGCTCATCGTGCTCGGCATTCTCTCCTGAATGCAGATTAAGTCTTGTAATCGAACACAACAAATTAATGAATGAGTCTGGGGCACAGAGGAAATAAAGGTTAGAAATAGAAGGGAGAGTTGGCAGTGTTCAAGGGTATTTAATTCAATGGAAGGGGTAAAGACATTAGTTGAGGGTACAAATAAATGCCACAGCTGAGAGTGTGGCGCCTGGAAAAGCACAGCACACCAGGCAGCATCCAAGGTGCAGGAGAATCGACGCTTCTGGCATAAGCCCTTCATGAGGAATGAGGCTTGTGGGCCAGGAGCTGAGAGATAAATGGGAGAGGTGTGGGGATGGGGGGAAGGTAGCTGGGAATGTGATAGGTAGATGAAAGTGGGGGGGGGGGGGGAGTTGATGGTGATAGGTTGGAGAGGAGGGTGGAGCGGATAGGTGGGAAGGAAGATGGACAGGTCACGAGGGCGGTGCCGAGTTGGAGGCTTGGGATGGGATAAGGTGAGGGAAGGGGAAATGGGGAAACTGGTGAAATCCACTTTAATCCCGTGTGATTGCAGGGTCCCAAGGTGGAAGATGAGGCTTCCTTCCTCCAGGCGTTGGGTAGTCAGGGTTTAGTGTTGGAGGAGGCCCAGGATCTGCATGTCCTTGGTGGAGTGGGAGGGGTGTAAGGTCATAGCTATTAAAGAACATTGGCTTAAAGAGACATAGGATTATTTTAAAGTTCACTTGTGGGATGTGGGCATCGCTGGCAGGGCCAGAATTTATTGACTGTCCCTAGAGAAAGTAGTGGTGAACTTCCTTCTTGAACTGCTGCGGTCCATGTGCTATAGGTGGCCCACAATGCCCTTAAGGAGGAAAATCCAGGAATTTGATCCAATGACTTTGAAGGAGCGTTGCTCCAAGTCAGGATGCTAATTGGCTTGGCGGCAAACTTGCAGGTGGTATGTCCTTGTATCTGCTGCCCTTGACCTTCTAGTTGGTAGTGGCCATGTGTTTGGAAGATGCTGTCCAAGGACTTTTGGTGAATTTCTGCAGTGCATCTTGTAGATAGTACACTTTGCTGCCATTCACTGTTCGTGGTGGAGAGCGTGGATGTTTGTGGAACTTATTGATCCATACAAAATAGAGAAGAGGATGAAAATTAAGAAAGGCAGACAATTTTGGGTTGAGTAAACAACTAAAGCTGCGAGGAAGGGATTTGTGTTAAGGGCATCATCAAATTAGGCCAAATGCATTGAGTCAAGGAACAAGAAAGGGCATTCATAATATTGGGAGTGTACAATAGATCATTACACAGTCAAAAGCATATCGAGGATAGAGATGTCGATAATTATGAGGGGAATGACAAGGTGGATACAGAGCAGCTGCTCTCCTTGGTTGAAGGGGCAAGATCAAGAGGGAATAATTTTAAAGTGAAAGCTGGGAGGGTTAGAAGGGATTTGAGGAAAGATGTTTTCACCCACAGGTTGGTGGGGATCCGGAATGTTCTACCTGGGAGGATAGTTGAGGCATGTAAACTCACAACCTTTTTAAAAAGTACTTGATGAGCCCCTGAAGTGTCAAAACATTCAAGACTATGGCCTAGTGTGGTGACTAGTGCAGGTAGTGGTGTATTTTTGTAGTACAGACTTGATGGGCCGAAGGGTCTCTTTTGTACAGTATGATTCGACCATTCTCTGAGGAGCAAATATGTAGGCAGCTCCCTAAGAAGCAATATTAACTGTGACAGTGTTAGTGTGAGGTGATCTGAGGGAATCATAATTGTTAGAGTGCATTCAGGGGAACCTTTTTGTCCAACATGTAGCATGTCTAACGAGAGAGGCTGCAGCTCTGGACTCAGCTTGAGGAAATGAAACTGGGGAGGTGGGAAGAGTAAGAGAGCATTTCGATGATAATGATCAACATTCAGTTAGTTTTTACACAGTTATGAACAAAGGCAAAAGTAGAACAGGAGGTAAAGTTCTAAATTGGGGTAAGGCCAATTTTATTAAGTTGAGGAGTGACTGAGCAAAAGTGGAATGGAGTAAAAACAATGACTGCAGATGCTGGAAACCAGATTCTGGATCAGTGGTGCTGAAAGAGCACAGCAGTTCAGGCAGCATCCGAGGACAGGCAAAATTGATGTTTCGGGCAAAAGCCCTTCATCAGGAATAAAGGCAGAGAGCCTGAAGTGTGGAGAGATAAGCTAGAGGAGGGTGGGGGTGGGGATAGAGTAGCATAGAGTACAATAGGTCAGTGGGGGAGGAGATGAAGGTGATAGGTCAGGGAGGAGAGGGTGGAGTGGATAGGTGGAAAAGGAGCTGGGCAGGTCGGACAAGTCTGGACAAGTCAAGGGGATCGTATTGCTGGAGGTTAGAAACTAGGATGAGGTGGGGGAAGGGGAAATGAGGAAGCTGTTGAAATCCACATTGATGCCCTGGGGTTGAAGTGTTCCGAGGTGGAAGATGAGGCGTTCTTCTTCCATGCGTCTGGTGGTGAGGGAGCGGCGGTGGAGGAGGCCCAGCACCTCCATATCCTCGGCAGAGTGGGAGGGGGAGTTGAAATGTTGAGCCACGGGGCGGTTTGGTTGATTGGTGCGGGTGTCTCGGAGATGTTCCCTAAAACGCTCTGCTAGGAGGCGCCCAGTCTCCCATGGAAATAGCTTGTTGAAAGTTAATCAGTGTCGTTCTAAGACTGGTTTATAGGACACTACTCATGCCTTAGTTATTTGTTCATACTTCATGTTTTGATATAAATCTTTAGATGTTTCTGATTTCCAAGCTTTGAACTTTAGATCTTGAGGTGGAAGGGAAGAACTGATAGAGGTGAGTATTATTAAAGTTTTGATGTTAATGAGTGAGTGAGTCGCATCTGGTGGAAGACTGAGTTTGAGTAGGAGACAAAAAGGACCAATTTAATTTTAACCAATTCTTAACTTTTAACGCTTATAGCATTTAATGACCAAGTGGTATTATCATTCGACTATTAATCCAGACAGCAAGGTAATGTTTTGGGGACCTGAATTTGAATCTTGCCATGGTAGATAGTGGAATTTGAATTTTATAAATATCCAGAATTAGGAAGTTAATGTTGACCATAAAACCAGAATCAATTGGCACGAAAAATCCAGGTGGCTCACTAATGTCCTTTAGGGAAGGAAACTTGCCATCTTTACCATGTGACCCAGCAATGTGGTTAACTCTTAACTGCCCTCTGGGCAAGACAGGGTGGGTAATAAATGCTGGCCAGGCCAGCAACACCCACATCCTGTTGATGAATGTTGATAAACAGAATGCGTCAGGATCTGGATGATGACAGCAACATGTGGCAACTCCACAGGGTGAATGTGTAATGAAAACAAAAAATGCTGGTGATCACAGCGGGTTAGGCAGCAACCATGGAGAGAAAGCTTGCTCTCTCTCCAAAGATGCTACCTGACCCGCTGTGATTGCCAGCACTTTTTGTTTTCGGTCTACATTCCAGCATCTGCAGTAATTTGCTCTTGAATATGTAATGACTTTTTTTTATTTCAATTCTATAGCATAGTTAAGGTTGACAACTCTCCAGGACTGATGTCAGGCTGCCAACAAATAGTCTCTTGAACATTAAGCTCTAATTTATTATATGCTGGAACAAAATCTTGAAATTAGGGGGAAGAGGCTGTTTGACTGCAGACATGGGGAGAGACGGTGGTGCAATAAGGAGTCTACGTGATGAGACTTCCAGCATGACCCCCAATCAGAGTTAGCAACTTTAAGCGAATTTGGATACTTTGCACAAGAATTGATTTTAAAGTATTCCTGAGAATGATGTCAGAATGCCATCAGGAAATGAGTTAATTAGATTGTTGGCAAATTTTTCCAACAAAGAACTGTTAAACGCGGACTTCAAATCCCAAAGAGAGCAGTTAGACTGGTGCCAAGAAGTAAGCAAGCATTTCAGGTTCATACATCATTTAGATATGTATTTTTTGCCTTTTGTGAAAGTATATCTAAGGATTGAGCAATAATTTATTTTTTACTGCAGAAAATAAAACTTTTAATTCCGCAGTCCAAGGGAAAGGAATAACACAGCCTATCCTCTCACCAGTAGAAACCCATTTTGTATTAATACAGTGACAATATGACCAAAATGGAAGAATGGTGGCTCAGTGGTTAGCACTGCCAACTCACCATGTCAGGGACTTGGGTTCGATTCCAGTCTCAGGTGACTGTGCGGAGTTTGTGCTTTCTCCCTGTGCCTGCGTGCATTTCCTCTGGGTGCTCCGATTTCCTTCCACAGTCCAAAGGTGTTCAGGTTAGCTGGGTTAGCCATGCTAAATTGTGAAAGTGAGGACTGCAGACGCTGGAGATTAGAGAGGAGAGAGTGTGGTGCTGGAAAGGCACAGCAGGCCAGGCAGCATCCGAGGAGCAGGAAAATTTCGGGGAAAAAGCCCTTCCCGTTGTGTCCAGGGATGTGCAGGTTAGGTGTTATAGCCATGGGAATTTCAGGATGTACGGGACTGTTACTGGGCGGGATGCTCTTTGCAGAGTTGATATTGGTCTGAATGGTCTACGTCCACAATGTAAGGATTCTACAAAATCTCTATTGTTGCTTCCTGTGAGGGTTCAATGTGACATTAATTTGGACAAAGTTAAAACTCACACAACACCAGGTTATTGCCTAACAGGTTTGTTTGGAAGTAAAGCTTTTGGAGCACTGCTCCTTCATCAGGTAGCTAGAGGGGTCTTATAATCCTGCCCCACTAGCTCCCTGACGAAGGAGCAGCGCTCTGAAAGCTTGTACTTCCAAGTAAACCTGTTGGACTATAACTTGGTATTGTGTGAGTTTTAACTTTGTCCACCCAGTCCAACACCAACTCCTTCACAACATTAGTTTGGTGCAGCTTTATTATTGCTCTTAATGGCAACCATCATTGCATGACATGCATCTGTTTAAATACAATGTCCATTGAGAGATCACTGGAATGCTTTGAGTAGCTTCAGGTTATGGTTAAGTTGCTTCATTAGAAGCAGTATAAAAGGACAAGGATCCATGTCTGTGTTAGCCCTGATTTGGATGTGTTTGCAGGAGAAAGTGAGTACTGCAGATGCTGGAGATCAGAGCCAAGAGTGTGATGCTGGAAAAGCACAGCAAGTCAGGCAGCATCCGAGAAGCAGGAAAATTGACATTTCGGGCATAAGCTTGATGAAAGGCTTATGCCTAAAATGTTGATTTTCCTGCTCCCGGATGCTGCCTGACCTGCTGTGCTTTTCCAGCACCACACTCTTGACTTGGATGTGTTTGCAGTTGATTGAGAGTACAAAAGGGAAAATGTTTTCTAATTACAACATCAATGTCACTCGTTGACACACCTTGGCTTGATGTTGTAATGCTGGCTTCAATTTGTCAATCATTTCTTTTGGAAGTCACTAGTTTCTGGCTCCAGTTTTGGCTAGGAACTGGGAAGATTCAATGGAAATGAAGCAACTGGTTATTTCCACTGTTTCCTCCAAACTTACAAAGTATGGAAATCCTACCGCAAGTACTCTCTACAAAATGTTGAGTTATAAAATGAAATAGCTGCTATAATAATTTTCTTTTGGTATATTAAACAATAATAATGATGGCATGACTTCAGAACTCAATAAGTTAACAATTCTTTCAGGGCATGGATGAAATAAAACAAAACAATGGGTCCATCCTGATCTGGTTGTACAAATGGGTTCCCTATAGCATGGAAGCAGGCTATTTGGATTAACAAAAGCCCTCTGAAAAACATCCCACTCAGACACAATCCATCCCTGTTACTCTGCATTTCCCATGACTAATCCATCTCGCCTGCATATCCTTGGATGCTTATGGACAATTTAGCATGACCAATCCACCTAGGCTGTACGTCTTTAGATTGGGGGAGAAAACCCACACAGACACATGTGCAAACTCCACACTGATGGTTGCCCATGGCTGGAATTGAACCCAGGTTCCTGGCACTGAGAGGAAGCAGGTGTGGGGTCCAGCTGGTCAAACCACTCAGCTTTAAGCAAAACAGAATTTATTTAAACACGAATAAAAGGAAATAAAATCTAGAATAACAACCATTTGAAAACTCAACTGACTCGATATAACAACTTAACTAATTCCTGCAACATCCCAGAAACACACTCCTTGGCAAAAGGTAAATTCAAACTCAGTTTCTTACAGGCAGGAGAAATGTCAGAGAGAGAGAAACCAGTCAGGAACCATCTGCTGAAGCTTGGAACCTTTCTCTGCACTGCAGCAGCTTATCACTGTTACAACTAAATGAACCTAGAAAAGACCTGAACTGGAGAACTGACCATTCTCCTGGCATTGTTAAACTAGGCTTCTGCCCAGACAGATTGGCACCTCTGTCTTTATGACCTCTCATGAAAAAAAAACAAGGACAAAATAATCTTGTTAAAGTGACAACATTGTCACACATAAACAATGCTTCAGCAGGTAAACTACCCTGTTGGAGGTAAAATCACAATGCCAAGAGGAAAATCTCTACATCTTCATGACTTTGTTGTTGCTTTAGCTGTCCTGCCACCTCTTGCACTGTATTGGACCACTGGATAATAGCAGGTCCTCAATTTCAAATCTAATAGGTTGTTCTCGATTAATGGCTTTTCAACTCAAATATCATTAAAGATGACCTAGCTCTCATTTCTTTCTGTTCAATTCCACTGTCTCTTACATCATGTCTACATGTAAATACAGAGCCAATGAATTGATATTGAGATCTCGGTGCTTGTCCGGGTTGTAAATATGGGTGGAATTTTGCATTGGGTTCCCCTTCCAATAGATAAATAGCGATTGTGGTTCAGTGGATAACTGACGCCCTAATATAGTGTTGGGGAAATGTTGCACTGTTGGAAATGCCATCCTTGGGATGGGAAATCAGAGGGTGATTGTAAAAAATGAAAATGCACTATTTTGACCAAAAATAGAGGAGTTTTCCCCAGTGGCCTATCAAGTATTTGTGCCTCATCAACATGAAAGGTAAATTATCTCATCACTATCTCATTGTTATTTGTGGAATCTTTGCTGTTTACGAATTGTCTCCCATGTTGTAAAGTGTTCAGGTCATTCTGAGATTGTGAAAGGCATGACCGACACACAAATTCTTTCAATTCTGACTTTGAATGTATGGTCTAATGCAACTGGCTTTGATTCTGTTCAGAAACTGCCCTTTGCTTGAATTTGGAGCCTAATAAAATGATGGCAAGGTCCTGGCGATTGTAATGAAGTGATATTATTAGTGGTATGATCACTGGGCTATTAATCCAGAGACCCAGGTAATATTTTAGGGACCTGGGTTCAAATCTTGCCATAGCAGATAATGGAATTTGAATTCAATAATAATGTGGAATTAAAAGTCTAATGATGATCGTGAAACCATTGTCAATTGTTGGAAAAACCCATCTGTTTCCCTAATATTCTTTAGGGAAGGAAACCGCCTGGGATTGTATTCATTGGAGTTTAGAAGATTAAGGGGAGATCTATTAGAAACTTACAAGATAATACATGGCTTGGAGAGGGTGGACACTAGGAAATTGTTTCCGTTAGGCGAGGAGACTGGGACCCGTGGACACAGCCTTAGAATTAGAGTGGGTAAATTCAGAACAGAAATGCGGAGACATTTCTTCAGCCAGAGGGTGGTGGGCCTGTGGAATTCATTGCCACAGAGTGCAGTGGAGGCTGGGACGCTAAATGTCTTCAAGGCAGAAATTGATAAATTCTTGATGTCACAAGGAATTAAGGGCTACGGGGAGAATGCGGGTAAGTGGAGTTGAAATGCCCATCAGCCATGATTGAATGGCGGAGTGGACTCGATGGGCCGAATGGCCTTACTTCCGCTCCTATGTCTTATGGACTTATGGTCTTATCCTTACCTAGTCTGGCCTACATGTGCCTCCAGACCCACAGCAATGGGGTTGACTCTTAGATACCTTCTGGGCGATTAGGAAGGGGCAATAAATGCTCACCTCGGCAGGACGCCCTCATCCCGTGAATGAATTAAAAGAAAGAAAGATAATTCAGCCAACAATGAACAGACACATGTCTTTGCTCCTAAGACTCTTTAAAGTGACAAATATCAATTTGTCAAACATGAGAATCAGCTGCTCAAGCCTTGCTAATTTCTTTCATTAATCCAAGACATATGGGCATTACTGGTTGGTCCAGCATTTTTTGCCCATAGGATACTTAAGAGTCAGCCATATTGTTGTGGGTTGGAATCACAATTAGGCCGTAAGGGGAGATAAAGATAAACGATTTCCACTGGTTGAAGATTCTACAACTGGGGCATAGTCTCACAATTAAGGCCAGGTCATTCAGGGGGGATGGTGAAAACACTTTCACACAAAGTGTTGAAAAGGTTTGGAACCATCTTCCGTAAATATGGTCGATGTAAATTCATTTGTTAAATTTAAATCTAAGATACACACATTTTTACTGAATAAGTGTATTAGAGGTATGGACACATGGCAGGTTAATGGGGTTCAGCCACAGATCAGCCATCATCTTATTGATTGGTAGAGCAGACTCGAAGGGCTGAATGGTATACTCCTGCTCCTATCATCCTATGTACATGTGTTTGTCCAAAAACTGCAGGAGAAAGTGAGGACTGTAGATGCTGGAGCTCAGAATCAAGAGTGTGGTGCTGGAAAAGCACAGCAGGTCAGGCAGCATCCGAGGAGCAGGAGAATCAATGTTTCTGGCATAAGCTCTTCATCAAGAAGCTTTCTGATGAAGGGCTCATATCCGAAACATCGATTCTCCTGCTCCTCAGATGTTGCCTGACCTGCTGTGCTTTTCTAGCACTACACTCTCGACTATAAGATGTGGGGGCAGGATTAGCTCATTGAGTCTGTTATTCAATTATTTCTCAACTCTAATCTTCTGCCTTCTCCCTATAATTCTTGATCCCCTTATTAATTAAGAACCTATTTATCTCTGTCTAAAAGACTCACAAGGACCTGGCCTCTACAGCCTTCTTCAGCAATGAATTCCACAGATTCACCACTGTCTGACTGAAGAAATTCCTCCTCAACTCAACTCTAAAGGGCCATTCCTTCTCTGTGACCCCAGATCCTAGTCTTGCAGGTAAACAGGGTAGTGAAGAAGGCATTTGGTAGGCTTGCCTTTATTGGTCAGAATATCGAGTATAGGAGTTGGGACATCATGTTGCAAAGGAATAGGACATTGGTTAGGCCACTTTTGGAATATCGTGTGCAATTCTGGTCTCCCTGCTGTAGAAAGGATGTTGTGAAACTTAAAAGGTTCAGAAAAGATTTACAAGGATGTTGCCAGGGTTGGAAGATTTGAGCTATAAGGAGAAGCTGAACAGGCTGGGGCTGTTTTCCCTGGAGTGTCGGAGGCTGAGGGGTGACCTTATCGAAGTTTATAAAATCATGAGAGGCATGGATAGGGTAAATAGTCAAGGTCTTTTCCCAGGATAGGGGAGTCCAGGCATAGGTTTAAGGTGAGAGGGGACACATTTAAAATTGACCTAAAAGGCAACTTTTTAACGCAGAGGGTGGTGAATGTATGGAATGCACTACCGGTGGAAGTGGTGGAGGCTGATACAATTTCAACATTTAAAAGGCATTTGGATGGGTATATGAATAAGAAGGATTTAGAGGGATATGGGCCCAATGCTGGCAAATAGGAGTAGACTAGTTTAGGATATCTGGTCGGCATGGACAAGTTGAACTGAAGGGTCTGTTCCCATGCAGTACAGGCCCTTTGGCCCTCGATGTTGCGCCGCCCTGTCATACTAATCTGAAGCCCATCCCACCTACACTATTCCATTTACGTCCATATGCCTGTCCAATGACGACTTAAATGTACTTAAACTTGGCGAATCTACTACCGTTGCAGGCAAAGCATTCCATACCCTTACTACTCTCTGAGTAAAGAAACTGACATCTGTCTTATACCTATCTCCCCTCACTTTAAAGTTGTGTCCCCTCGTGTTTGCCGTCCCCATACTCCATACCCTTACTACTATCTGAGTAAAGAAACTACCTCAGACATCTGTCTTATACCTATCTCCCCTCACTTTAAAGTTGTGTCCCCTTGTGTTTGCCGTCCCAATATCATGGCCCCTTCATATAAGTACTTAAATGAAGAAACTGACTTAACATCATCATGATGCCTTATATTGCTCAGTTGCAATTTGTAAGCAAGCATTTACAAAAGCTGCACACCAGGACAGAACAAACAATGAGTATTCTTTTAATTTTCCAGGCTTCTCTTAAATTCATAAAAGATTGTGCCAGGAATAACTGGGCAGTTTTCCTCTGACGTTGTTATTTCTTTAAAGCATCTATTGTCTTTCTTATGTCAGTTGCAGACTCGTCATTATTGTCCTTTTGACACAACCTTGGGCAAGATCAGAAACTCTAAGCATGCGTTAGGATTCGAGCTGTGAAGTCATAAGTTACAACCTATGCCTGGAACTTATCTCCACTGTCACAGCTGTGCGCCCACTGGGACCTCCCAAACTTGAGGGCAGAAACTCGGTGTGAACTAACATAACTCATTCTTCTGGTACCATTGTTGACCAAGATAGAATAATTACAGTTTGAGGGGACATTGTCAGAAACAGAAGAGAACGCCGGGCAAACAGAAAAAAAACCTGAGAAAATTAGGAGCATAACATCCAGAAGAACAGTTAAAAGTGGACTACATTGTGAAATGAAGCATCCGGTACTTTGCACTTGGAACAGTATCGCAGAGCCTGATTATTGCATTTTCATTTTCCATTGGTCAGCTGCAGAATATGGTATGGCTACCACAACTTCTTTTCCTTTGGGATGCTATTTCCTGCATTGATTTTAGGCCAGATGTTCCGACTAACTTCCACGCTGATACTCCAGTTCCCAGATGTTTGCAATTGCTTGGTAAACATGAGAAGTGGCATTTTCCTACGGCCCCGACACTGCTAAATTACACTGTCCCAGTTTTTCCTGGATAGCTTTCAACAACTAGCATCTGGGATGAGTGGGGGAAAGGGGGAGGGGAGACGGTGAGACAGTGGGGAAGTCAGGCTAGAATTACAAAGACATTCAGAAGTGAATTCTCAATTATACCCACTGTGTGTAAGCTTTTCCTCCACAAATTGATTTTGTGATAAACCTTTCCTGACAAAGAAACATAACTCCTTCTGTAGTCAGCAATTATTGGTGAGTAATGATTGTGAGATCTCAATGCTCCCTTTCCTTCCCTCCGCCCCAGCCCCCACAAATGCAACAATTCCGTGCAAATAAATCCAGCTATTTTATGTCAAAGTCCATGTGTGAGGCATGCAAATCATTCAGCTTTCATTGAATATTATTCTCGTGAGCATGAACCGTACTTTGGAGATGCTGTGACTGGAGTTTTCAATTTTAAGATTGTCACAGCCTTGCCTACATCAGATTCATCCAATCTGGCCATATTCTTTGTACGAACCATTAACTAGTGAGGTTGTGGAAAGCTAACATAGCATTTAAAGAAAGCCAATTCTTACAGGTTGAGGACAGGTCCTTTTTTCCAATTATCAGGGCTTCTCTCTAGTAGCCTTTTGGAGGAACATGTTACACACGTGGGAGCTAATTTTCAACTCATGAACTTTCCCTATCCATAGAGCTTTTGGTTTTTACGTCAGGAATATAGTTGATTTGGAGCTTGTTTCATAATCCTTTCACTCACACTGCTGCCTGATAAGGTGAGTTTATTAAAAAGATTTTAAGCTTGAGTTCTGTTCCAAAGATAAATCTTGGACCAGATTTCCATTTTCAGTTTTGGACCCACAAATCAGATCCCAGCACTTAAAGTCTGGCTCATTTACCCAGTATTTTGGTCCCCTGGTATCTGACAAAGGCTGTACTTAGCATCATCTCACGGAATCCCTATGGTGTGGAAACAGGCCACTTGGCCCATTGGATCCTCACCGACCCTTTGAGGAGCATCCCATCTAAACCTATCCTATCCCTGTAACCCTGCATCTCCCATGGCTAACCCACTATCCTGCACATTATGGACAATTTAGCATGGCCAATTCACATAACCTGCACATCTTTAGACTGTGGGAGGAAACCAGAGCACCCAGAGGAAACCCATGCAGACACTGGGAGAATGTGCAAACGCCACACAGACAGTCGCCTGAGGCTGGGATTGAACCCGGGTTGCTGGCGCTGTGAGGCACTGATCCATTATGTTAGAGTCATAGATTCATAGAGTCATAGAGATGTACAGCACGGAAACAGACCCTTCGGTCCAACTCGTCCATGCCGACCAGATATCCCAACCTAATCTAGTACCATTTGCCAGCACTTGGCCCATATCCCTCTAAACCCTTCATATTCATATACCCATCCAGATTTGCCCTGATGCCAGCCCAAGCTTGTGGAAGAAGTGGGTGGAAGGTAAAACCAACATTTTAGAATGTCCACCTCCATTAACATGGATATTAGGTCATTGCAATTTGCAGCTGTTAGGCCCTCCATTGGCACAAAATTAATGTCTGGGCAACTGTTCAACTTGTTCTGTTGATGCATTTGTCACATAGCGTCATCATTAAGAATAGATTAATAGCCCAGTGAAGATTCCTTTGCAAGTTTTAAAAGGGAGGGGTTGTGCTAATATTGTTTGATTAATAACTTTACTACCTGGAAATAACTTCATTTTTGTTTGAAATGTTTTCTCAATGCCTGTGTATCTATTTGGTTCACAGTAGAAGTTTTTTTTTTCAAAAGGAATGTTGTATGACAGATTTTCTTATCTTTAAATTTCTGAATATTTCAAGAATTTGCCAGTGTTATTATATGGTCTGTTGGTTCAATACCAAGAAGATACTGGAAGAGGACACTGAAGGAACAGCGGATGTTAAAACATTAAATCAATGTGGAAATCAAACTACTGCATTGAAAATGTTCTTAAATGATTACCATCTTAAATTGTGACATTTCAAATTGGCAGCAGCATTTAAATGTTTCTAGCTCCCTAGCAGATTTCCCTCAAATTCAAGTGCAGGAAAGTAGGACTAGTATAGATTTAGATTTTTCCCAGTGCACATGTGATGGGTCAAAGGGCCTTCTTCTCTACTCTACGATCCTATGAATGTCCACTCAAGCTTGTGGAGAGAAATTGTCCATAGAATTCATTAACATTGATACTTAGTCAATTTCTGGTAAGATTTAGCCTATTATTTTTGCATCAACTCTGTCTAGTACCTTAGGATCCAACAATATTTCAATAAGATCACCACTCACACTTCTGACTTCCAATGGATAGGAATCCAACCTGTCAAAACCTTCCTCATAAAGTAATTTTTCAGGGAGGTGATGGTCCAATGGTATTATCGTTAGACTATTAATTCAGAAACTCAGATAATGTTCCAGGGACCTGGGTTCGAAACCTGTCGTGGCAGATGGAATTTGAATTTGATAATAACCTGGAATTCAAAATCTACTGATGACCTTGAGACCATCGTTGATTGTTGGAAAATACCTAACTGGTTCACTAATGTCTTTCAGAGAAAGAAATCTGCCATTCTCACCTGTTCTGTCTTACATGTGACTCCAGACTATAGCAATATTCAAAGTTTGTGCGAAGATTTGTAGCTCGGGTGCTCGTTGTTGTGGTTCTGTTCGCCGAGCTGGAAGTTTTTGTTGCAAACGTTTCGTCCCCTGGCTAGGCGACATCATCAGTGCTTGGGAGCCTCCTGCGAAGCGCTTCTTTGATGTTTCCTCCGCTGTTTATAGTGGTCTGTCCCTGCCGCTTCCGGTTGTCAGTTTCAGCTGTCCGCTGTAGTGGTTGGTATATTGGATCCAGGTCGATGTGTTTGTTGATGGAGTTTGTGGATGAATGCCATGCCTCTAGGAATTCCCTGGCTGTTCTCTGTCTGGCTTGCCCTATGATAGTAGTGTTGTCCCAGTCGAATTCATGTTGCTTGTTGTCTGTGTGTGTGGCTACTAAGGATAGCTGGTCGTGTCGTTTCGTGGCTAGTTGATGTTCATGTATGCGGATTGTTAGCTGTCTTCCTGTTTGTCCTATATAGTGTTTAGTGCAGTCCTTGCATGGTATTTTGTACACTACATTCGTCTTGCTCATGTTGGGTATCGGATCCTTCGTTCTGGTGAGTTGTTGTCTGAGCGTGGCTGTTGGTTTGTGTGCCGTTATGAGTCCTAGGGGTCGCAGTAGTCTGGCAGTCAGTTCCGAGATGCTCCTGATGTATGGTAGTGTGGCTAGTCCTTTTGGTTGTGGTATGTCCTCGTTCCGTGGTCTTTTTCTATTTCCGTGTTTTTAATGATTACAAACGTGTCATCGACATATCTGACCCAGAGTTTGGGTTGAATTTGTGGTAGGACTGTTTGTTCTAACCTTTGCATAACCGCCTCTGCTATGAGTCCCGAGATTGGTGATCCCATGGGTGTTCCGTTGATTTGTTCGTATATCTGGTTGTTGAATGTGAAGTGTGTTGTGAGGCACAAGTCCAGTAGTTTAAGTATGCCGTCTTTGTTGATAGGTTCAGCGTCCTGTTTTCTGTTCTATATGTCCAGTAGGTTGGCTATTGTTTCTCTTGCTCGGGTTTTGTCAATCGAAGTGAACAGTGCCGTCACGTCGAATGATATCACGGTTTCTTCTTTGTCTATGTGTATATTTCTGATGATGTCCAAGAATTCCTGTGTTGATTGTATAGAGTGTTTGGATCCGCTGACCAGGTGTTTCAGTTTCTGTTGTAGTTCTTTGGCCAGTTTGTATGATGGTGTCCCTGGTAGTGATACTATGGGTCTGAGTGGGATGTCTGGTTTGTGTACTTTAGGTAATCCATAGAATCTGGGGGTGTTGTTACTTTCCGGTTTCATTCTTTGTAGGTCAGCTCTGGTTATCTGTCCGTTTTTTTGTAGATTCCTTAGTGTGTTATTTATCCTATTGGTGAGCTGTGGGGTGGGTTCCGTAGACCACGGAACGAGGACATACCACAACCAAAAGGACTAGCCACACTACCATACATCAGGAGCATCTCGGATCTGACTGCCAGACGACTGCGACCCCTAGGACTCATAACGGCACACAAACAAACAGCCACGCTCAGACAACAACTCACCAGAACGAAGGACCCGATACCCAACATGAGCAAGACGAATGTAGTGTACAAAATACCATGCAAGGACTGCACTAAACACTATATAGGACAAACAGGAAGACAGCTAACAATCCGCATACATGAACATCAACTAACCACGAAACGACACGACTAGCTATCCTTAGTAGCCACACACGCAGATAACAAGCAACATGAATTCGACTGAGACAACACTACTATCATAGGGCAAGCCAGACAGAGAACAGCCAGGGAATTCCTAGAGGCATGGCATTCATCCACAAACTCCATCAACAAACACATCGACCTGGACCCAATATACCAACCACTACAGCGGACAGCTGAAACTGACAACCGGAAGCGGCAGGGACAGACCACTACAAACACCGGAGGAAACATCAAAGAAGCGCTTCGCAGGAGGCTCCCAAGCACTGATGATGTCGCCTAGCCAGGGGACGAAACGTTTGCAACAAAAAATTCCAGCTCGGCGAACTGAACCACCATCGCAATGTGGCTAACTCCCAACAACCCTTTTAAATGGCTTAGCAAGCCATTCAGTTTACAGGCAATTAAGGATGGGCAATTAATGCTAGACAGCCAGTGTGGCCCATGTGTAAATAAACAAAAACACCACATCCTGAGAATTAGTTAAGTGAATTTTCTCTGCCCTGCTTCTAATGCAATTATCTACATTTTTAAAATAAGGTGGTCCAATGCGTGCGCAGTACTCTTTAGATGTGATCTCAACAGCATGTGTACAACTGTCACAAAACGTGGATCATAATTTTTATATTTTGTTCGCCTTGCATTCCACTTGCCGTCCTCCTATAATCACTTGTCGTACCTGCATGCTAATGTTTTGTGATTCATTTTTTAAAAATTTGTTCATGGAATATGGGTGTCACTGGCTGGGCCAGCATTTATTGCTCACCAATAATTGCCCCTTGAGCTGAGAGACATGCTCGCACTATTTCAGAGGGCAGCTAAGAGTCAACCACATTGCTGTGGGTCGAAGAGTGTGGTGCTGGAAAAGCACAGCCGGTCAGGCAGTATCCAAGGAGCAGAAGAATCGACGTTTTAAGCATATGCCCCACGAAACATGGATTCTCCTGCTCCTCAGATGCTGCCTGACCGGCTGTACCTTTCCAGCACCACCCTTTCGACTCTGATCTCCAGCACCAGCAGTCCTCACATTCTTCAAATTGCTTTAGGTCTGGAGTCACATGGAGGCCAGATCAGGTAAGGATGGCAGGTTTCCTTGCCTGGAGGACATTAATGAACCATATTGGTTTTTATGACAATTAATATCGTCACCCTTACACTTGCTTTTAACTCCAGATAGTTTTAAAAATTTAAATTGTACCATCTGCCGCAGTAGGGTTTGAATCCACGTCCACCATTAGCCTGAGGTTCTGGATCACTCGCTTCCAGATCATAGATACCGCTCGGCCACTGCAATGTATTAGTTTACTCAGATCTCATTTTCTTCTTAGAGTTTTGTGTTTATTCTCAATTTGAATAGTTAGATGTTTTTCTCGTTCCTGTGAATGATTTTCTCCATTATACTCCATCAATTAATTTTTTGCCAACCTCGCTATATCCTTTGTAAATTCCTTACGTCCACTCCACTACATACTTTCCAACCTACTTTTGTGTCATTAGCAAAATTAGCAGCCACACATTTGGTCCCTTCATCAAAATTATTTGATGTAGCTTGCAAATAGTTGAGACCTTAGCACTGATCCTGTGTCACACCAGATGTTCCACCAATGGTGGAACAGTTATTGAAGGTGGCCATACAGGTACAGCAGGAAATGAGGAAACCTAATGGCATGCTGGCCATCATAGCGAGAGGATTAGAGTATTGGAGTAAGGATGTTTGGCTACAGTTATATAGTGTCACTGGTGAGGCAGTACCTTGATATTGTGTGCAGTTTTGGTTTCCTACTCTGAGGAAGGACATTCTTGCTATTGAGGGAGCCCAGTGAAGGTTCACGAGACTGCTTCACAGATTGGCAGGACTGATGTATGAAGAAAGATTTGATCAAGTAGGCTTGTACTCACTGGAATTTAGAAGACTGAGAGGGGGTCTCATAGAAACATATAAAATCCTGACTGGGGCAGGACAGGCTAGATGTGGAAAGAATATTCCCAATGTTGGGGAAGTCCAGAACTAAGTGTCACAGTTTAGTAATAAAGGGTAAACCATTCAGGATGGAAATGAGGAAGAATTCCTTCACTCAGAGAGTTATGTTCCTGTGGAATTCTGTCCCATAGGAAACTGTTGTGACCAGATATGCTGAAGAGGGAGCTGGACTTGGCCCTTGCAGCTAACAGGATCAAGGGATATGGAGAGAAAGTGGGAATGGGATACTGAGATTGCACCATCAGCCATGACCATATTGAATGGTGGGGCAGGCTCGAAGGGCCGAATGGCCTACTCCTGCTCCTATTTTCTAAGTTTCTATGTTTCTATGTTTTCTATGCTACAGCTTGCCAACTCAGAAATGAGTTAGGTATTTATATCTAACTTCAGTTTCCTGTTAGCTAGCCAATATGTTACTTTCCACAACATGGGCTCTTGTTCTGTGTAATAAATTTTGATTTGGCACTTTGGTGAATGTCTTTGGAAATCTAAATCTATCATATACACAGGTTCAACTTTAACCATGTTGCTTGTTATTCCTTCCAAGAACTTTGATGAAACAACCATGAATTCCCTTTCACAAAACCATGTAGACTCTGTCAGATTGTATTGAGGTTTTCTCAGTGCCCTGTTGTACCACCTAATTAGTAGATTTCAGGATTGTCTATTACTCTATATTACAGAGTTAACTGGCCAGAAGTTAAGGTAAGGGTTAGAAGTTTCTGGAATTTTCTCTCGGTCTCACACATAGTAACACTTCACTGAAGTCCTGAGCTCATGAAAGGTAGCATATAAAAACAAGTCCAGAGAAGAACAACCAGGGATGGGCAATGCATGCTAGGAGAAAGTGAGGCCTGCAGATGCTGAGATCAGAGTCAAGAGCGTGGTGCTGGAAAAGCACAGCAGGTCAGGCAGCATCGAGGAGCAGAAGAATTGACGTTTTGGGCATAGGTCCTTCATCAGGAATGCTAGCCAGCCAGCAGCATCCCATGTCCAATGATTGAATAAAAAAAAATTTCTTTTCTTGATACCAATGCATAAAACACTGAAGGGTAAATACTAAGTTACTTGATAAACTGCTTGTAATTTCCTTTACTGGAGCTTTCCAGTTAACAAAAACATTGGCAAAATCTGTGTGGACTTTGTTAGAAAGGTTGAGTTATTTATAAAATTGTTTTTATTTGTCAAAATGGTTTGACTTAATCATGGAACATTTCAGTTTTCGCACACTTTTGTAATTTCCGTGTCCTATCTGGGTACAGTCAGAACAGCAACTTTCCCACAGTTCACTCTCCTTTTAAATCAGTATCTTATCCAATTGCACTTCAACTATCCACTGTGTGATCTTGACTATATATTCTCCGGAGAAGTGCTTCCTGAATGAAAAAAAAATTTGTTTCACCAGCTGTGACACATTCATGACAGTTCAGCTCATGTGGTCAGAGTTGAGAAGCCACTTCACATTTAGAAGTTTATATACAACTATAACTGGAGTCAACTCCATTCTCTTTCACAATCTCTCAATGTTGTTTGGTAACAGCCAACTCAAAATCCCAGTGTGGTTTCTCTTGCTTCAACTCTTTAGGTGAGCTAACTTTGCCTTGCAAAAAATATTGTTTACTTAGTTCGCATTTGATTACACAATCAGCTAATGATGGACGTATATTGTTCTTACTGGGAACTGTTTGGCTGGATTCACTTTTGTCTTATGTCCGCTTCATCGTTTCAATGTTAGGCAAAAAGTGCAAGGCGAATTTTTGACACAAATATCATGGTCACTGGACTCATCCAAGACCCTAACTCTCAGCATGTCGTACTCATGTACGTGTCTCTTCAGCTACAGGGATTGCCAACTGGCAAAGGCTCAATTTTAAAAATTTAATCCTCCTTTCCAAATCTCTCCCTTTCATTGTTATGTTCTCCAGCCTATTACAGCTTCTGTTCTCCAATCTGATTTGTGCACACAATCCCTACTTCTGAAAGACATTCAACAGCCGAGACACCAAGCTGTGGAATTCAAGTCCTAAACCTCTCTGTCTCTCTTTATCATGCTCTTTAGAAGCTGTCTCTTTGATCAAGCTATTGGTTACTTAATTCAGCAAAGTGCAATGCCCCATACGAAGAGATGATGTTGGACAGATTGTTTTGCATGTTGAATATCATGACTGAAGGCTATATAGAGTAGTAAAGTTGTACAGCATGGAAACAGACCCTTCAGTCCAACTCATCCATACCCAACAGATATCCCAATCTGACGTCGTCCCATTTACCAGCATTTGACACATATCCCTCTCAACTCTTCCAAATTATAAACCCATCCGGATGCCTTTTAAATGTTGTAATTGTACGGGCCTAGAATATTTCCTCTGATACGCACTATCCTCTGCATTAAATTCTTGAAGACCTTATGATCATCATTGCTGATGAAGAGCTCATGCTCGAAACGTCAACTCTCCTGCTCCTCGGATGTTGCCTGATCTGCTGCGCTTTTCCAGCGCCACACTTTTTGACTTAGAATAGTGTGAACAGTTCTGGGCCCCACACCTTAGGAAGGATGTATTGGATTTGGAAAGGGTTCAACACAAGTTACACGGAAGATAACTAGACTTCAGGGGTTACAAGGACATATCATGCAAAGTAGGCCTATTTTCCTTAGAATTTCGAAGGTTAGGGGGTGATCTGATCGAAGGCTTCAATATATTAACAGGAAAAGACAGGCGAGATAAAGATAAACTATTTCTACTGGTTGTGGGTTCTAGAACCAGGGAGTACAGTCTGAGAATTAGGGCCAGACCATTGAGGAGAGATATTAGGAAGCACTTCTACACACAAAGGGTGAGAGAGGTTTGGAACTCTCTTCCACAAATGGCTGTGGATACTGGGTCAGTGATTCGTTTTAAATCTAAGATAGATTTATTTTGTTAAGCAAAGATATAAAGGGATGTGGGCCAAAGGACAGGCACGTGGACTTACATGAGAGATCGGCCATGATGCCATTGAATGGTGGAACAGGCTTGAAGGGCTGAATGGCCTACTCCTGTTCCTATGTTCCTGTGTAATGATTCCATTGGGTGTCAGTATTTGAGTTGGTGGTGGGACGAGTGTTGGGGAAGCATGGCTGAAGGAGGCAGCTTTGCTGATACCCTTCGGGAACCTCGGTTCTCTCCCCTTCAGCGGAGGAAGAGGAGGGTTCTGGCCATGTCTCTGTGGAAGTATTGGAGATGGCGGAGGGAGCTACGAGACAAAAGAGAGAGGAGTTGTCATGGCCAGTGGTTTGGAGCTGGTATTTAATGGTGGAAATTGACAGCAAGGACCACTGTGAGATTTACCAGTGGAATGAAGAGTGGTAATGACACGGTTGGCAGGACATGGCCTGGCTCAGTGTTCCTGCAGGTCTTCCTCTGCCAGAACCAACATTCTCCCCTCGTACAGGGGGACGAGGCTAATGTTTCATGCCCCTTCTTTTGGCGAATATCTGCTGAGCGACATGTTATTCCAGCAATGGTGCATGATAAGACGGGCTCAGAATTGGATGTTATAGCGACCGGGCAGGTAGTTGAGATGATTTTAGTAAGCTAGAAGAAAAAGGCTCTCTGGAACTTACAGCAGAAATCCCTCCAACTCACACTTAGCCAAAAGAAAACCCCATAAGATTCAGCCCATGAGCTGCCGTCCTCTGATCAGAAGCAGCTCTCAGTAGGAAAACCTTCCCATTCCCGAGCACCCGGCCTCCAGGAAAAGTCCCTCTGATCAGTTCACCATTACTTGCCTTGTAGTTGGATGGGCCTTCCTATAAAAAGGGAATGGCTTGTTCACTGAAGGACAAACCATCTACAAATCAACTCCCCAGCTCGGCGAACATATCCACAACCATGGCAAACTCCACCTGAGCTACAAATCCTTCTGCAAACCTTGGAGACAATGGTTTGTGTTAACATGACACTTGTGGCTTGGAGGTTCTGCCCTAGACATTGTAGAAATGGCTCTCCTTGTAATACATAACCTATACTGGTCTGTGTTTACCTAGGGGTGACTGCTATCTGACTCTGGTAGGTCTCTGCGAACTCTGTTTACACTGTTCTACATAATATTGATTACTGCAAGTGGATCTGTCACTGGAACAGACTGTTCTACCCTTATTCTGGATTAGTGGTGCTGGAAGAGCACGGCAGTTCAGGCAGCATCCAAGGAGCTTCGAAATCGACGTTTCAGGCAAAAGCCCTTCATCAAGAATAAAGGCAGAGAGCCTGAAGCATGGAGAGATAAGCTAGAGGAGGGTGGGGGTGGGGAGAAAGTAGCATAGAGTACAATGGGTGAGTGGGGGAGGGGATGAAGGTGATAGGTCAGGGAGGAGAGGGTGGAGTGGATAGGTGGAAAAGGAAATAGGCAGGTAGGACAAGTCCGGACAAGTCATGGGACAGTGCTGAGCTGGAAGTTTGGAACTAGGGTGAGGTGGGGGAAGGGGAAATGAGGAAACTGTTGAAGTCCACATTGATGCCCTGGGGTTGAGTGGGGGAGGGGATGAAGGTGATAGGTCAGGGAGGAGAGGGTGGAGTGGATAGGTGGAAAAGGAAATAGGCAGGTAGGACAAGTCAGGACAAGTCATGAGGACAGTGCTGAGCTGGAAGTTTGGAACTAGGGTGAGGTGGGGGAAGGGGAAATGAGGAAACAGTTGAAGTCCACATTGATGCCCTGGGGTTGAAATGTTCCCTCCGTGACTACCTGGTCAGGTCCACGCCCCGTACAACCCACCCTCCCATCCTGGCACTTTCCCCTGCCACCGCAGGGACTGTAAAACCTGCGCCCACACCTCCTCCCTCACCTCTATCCAAGGCCCTAAAGGAGCCTTCCATATCCATCAAAGTTTTACTTGCACATCCACTAATATCATTTATTTTATCCGTTGCTCCCGATGCGGTCTCCTCTACATTGGGGAGACTGGGCACCTCCTAGCAGAGCGCTTTAGGGAACATCTCCGGGACACCTGCACCAATCAACCACAATGCCCCGTGGCCCAACATTTCAACTCCCACTCTGCCGAGGACATGGAGGTCCTGGGCCTCCTTCACCGCCGCTCCCTCACCACCAGACGCCTGGAGGAAGAACGCCTCATCTTCCGCCTTGGAACATTTCAACCCCAGGGCATCAATGTAGACTTCAACAGTTTCCTCATTTCCCCTTCCCCCACCTCACCCTAGTTCCAAACTTCCAGCTCAGCACTGTCCTCATGACTTGTCCGGACTTGTCCTACCTGCCTATCTCCTTTTCCACCTATCCACTCCACCCTCTCCTCCCTGACCTATCACCTTCATCCCCTCCCCCACTCACCCATTGTACTCTATGCTACTTTCTCCCCACCCCCACCCTCCTCTAGCTTATCTCTCCACGCTTCAGGCTCACTGCCTTTATTCCTGATGAAGGGCTTTTGCCCGAAACGTCGATTTCGAAGCTCCTTGGATGCTGCCTGAACTGCTGTGCTCTTCCAGCACCACTGATCCAGAATCTGGTTTCCAGCATCTGCAGTCATTGTTTTTACCTGTTCTACCCTTATGTACATTACTGCTGGTGTCACTGTTAGATCATTATCCTATCCATTCTCAGTGCCTTCCAGGCAGCTCTCCAACCAGCAAGATTCAAGCTCTCCAATATTCTGACCAAGGAATAGTGCTTTCGGAAAGTTTACCGTGAATCATCCTTGCTTTTGCCCTGTATGTAAAATCCAGGATTTTTCCTGCTTCTTTTTAAAGTCAGAACTCAAATGCTACCAGGTCGTAGTCCAGCTTTCCAAGCATTGCCCCTTCGTCAGGTGATTTCACTTCACCTGAAGAAGGAGCTGCGCTCTGAAAGCTTGTGATTTCAAAAATTCTTGTTGGACTATAACCTGGTAGCGTGTGAGTTCTGACTTTGTCCACCCCAGTCCAACACCGGCGTCGCCTTCGGGAGGCGGCGGCCGAGCGGCATTAATGCTAGACTATTTATCCAGAGACTCTCGTAATGTCGTGGCGATCCTGGTTTGAAATCCTGCCGTGGCAAATGGTTGAATTTGAATTCAATAGAAGATGTCTGAAATTAGAAATCTAATGGTGATCATGAGAAACCATTGTCGATTGCTGGAAAAACCCATCTGGTTTTCTAATGCCCTTTATGGAAGGAAATGCCATCCTTACCCATGTGACTCCAGACAGAAAGCGGTGTGGTTGACTCTTAACTATCCTCTGGGCAATTAGGGATGGCCATTAAAAACTGGCCTGGACAGTGACACCCTCATCCTCTGAATGAATAAGCAATTACACTGGCACCTCCACATCAGGGCTTCTTTTTAAAGCATCCTCCTACTGTCTCAACCTCTCCCCTCACCTGAGGCATGGTGACCCTCAGGTTAAACTGCCACCAGTTGTCTCTCTCTAATGAGAGAGCAGTGCTATGGTCTGGTAAGATTATGGCGACTGTGTCTTTTAAAAATCTTAACTTACATCCTCCAGGGACTGGTTCACCCAAGGCCTATCTGTTCCTGCACCCCATTTCAATTTGCACCTTTAGGTGAGAAATTGGCAGAAAGAAAAGCTTATGAAGTCACATCCTCAGATTGCACACAAGTGCTGTCTGTTCTCTGCCCTTGGGCAACAAGCACTGAAGGAAACCAGTTTCCACACATGGCACTTAAATCGCAGGATTGAGAAAAGTGCATTGGATTAAATGGATTAGAATCACATTGTGAAACCTGCAGTCCAATTCTCAGATTTAATCAGCCTTTCAATTGCTGCTTGTTACTCGGAGCCCCTTTCCTTTCTCTTTTTTTCAGTTGGGATCAGAAAAGATTTACGAGGATGTTTCCAGGATTGGAGGGTTTGAGCTGTAGGGAGAAGCTGAATAGGCTGGGGCTGTTTTCCCTGCCGCGTCGGAAGCTGAGGGGTGACCTTATAAAATCATGAGGGGCATGGATATTGCAAATAGACAAGGCCTTTTCCCCAGAGTGGGGGAGTCTAGAAGTAGAGAGCATAGGTTTAAGGTGAGAGGGGAAAGATTTATAAGGGACCTAAGGGGCAACCTTTTCACTCTGTGTGCATGGAAAGAACTGACAGTGGAAGTGGTGAAGGCTGATACAATTACAACTCCATCCCTGTAACCCTACATTTCCCATGGCTAACGCACTTAACCTACACATCCCTGAACACTATGGGCAATGTAGCATGACTTGAATGAGTGCAATTCTGACAACACTTAAGAAGCCTGTTCTGAAGATGTGTGTGTACCTTTAAGACAGTTAAAAGCAGCGGAACTACTGGACACAGCACCAAGTGTTCTCAGTAAGGTAACAATGTAACACTTGGTCAAACAACTCGATTAGCTCGTTGCCTGGAGACAAAAACAAATTCGAATTTGACCAATCAGTTTAAATTATATCCCGAAAAATGTCAAACTCCAATCCAGTTTGAATTTAGTATATTGACAATCTTAAAAACCAATGAGGAAAAAGTGAGTTCTGCAGATGTTGGAGATTAGAGTCAAGGTCAGAATGGTGCTGGAAAAGCACAGCAGGTCAGGCAGCATCCAAGGAGCAGGAAAATCGACATTTCGGGCAAAATCCCTTCATCAGGAATGCTGTCTGACCTGCTGTGCTTTTCCAGCTCCACATTTTATCAACTCTGACTTCCAGCGTCTGCAGTCCTCACCGTCTCTGGTTTATTGTCACATGTAGTCAAGTACAAAAGCACAGGAGTACACTGAAGAGTGTACTATGTCACTACCCACAATGCCATGTTACGTACAAATGTACCTCTGTACAAATCTTAGTTACAAAAATAGAGAAATAAAGAAAAAACAAGTTACATTACAATCCAGTCATTCGTGGTATTAGTACAAGTTAGAAACATGAGAAATGAAGTTAAAAAGATAAACATTCCAGTCCTTCTATGAAGGGCCTGAGGTAGATCAACACAGAGGGCTTCCGCACACGGTCTAACCAGGCTCACAAGCCGCTGACCACACTAGGCCCCAGTCCAATAGCTGTTCCTGCTCTGTGCCTCCAGCCCCCTCCGCTTTCGCCCACAGCATCTCCAATGATGTCATCGCCGTCTCTCTACAAGGTAAGAATTTGATGAAGGGCTTTTGCCTGAAACGTTGATTCTCCTGCTCCTCGGATGCTGCCTGACCTGCTGCGCTTTTCCAGCACCACTTTAATCTTGACTTAAAAGCTAATGACACAATCCGATGCTTTGGGTGTATAAGACCGGGGGAAAATTAAACAGTTGAGAGGAGAACTGACAAGCCCAGCATGTAAACAGACTGTCTGAAAATAGCTGTCTTAAAAAAGTAGCTTTTTGATCAATAACCTGTGATGCAGAAATTCCTAAAAAGAAGAAAAGAAGACACAAGAAGACACACAGAACAAAAGCTGCCTGGGTTTGAGCTAAGAAATGTGGTTTTTGTAAATCTTAATTGGGAATTTTATCAGACTAGTGTTATAGAAGGGAAGGTAAAAGATAGGTTAGGGAAAGAAATTGTAAATAGTAGTTAGTTAATTATTTTCTGTTCTACTTTAAGAAATAAAGTTGTTAATTTTTACTTCAAGTAGTTCTTGGCCACAAGAATATTTACAGATTACTGCATGGGATAAATCTTTTCTGTGTTGCTGGTTTTAAATTTGGCAGGAGGGTTTACCCCGTGTCGTAACAAGCCTCACACCATCCAGGACAAAATTCGACTTGATTGTCACCCCATTGAAATCTTAAACATTCGTTTCTTCCACAGTGGTAGCAGTGTGTACCATCTACTACAACAACTCACCAAGGCTCCTCCAACAGCACCTTCCAAAACTGTACCCTCTTCTATCTAGAAGGATAAGGGCAGCTGACTCTGGGATCACCAGCATCCAAACCCTCTCCCACACACTAATTGGACTTAGAACAAGATCATTGTTACTGCATTAAGTTTCTGAAATTCCTTTCTTAACAACAAGATGAATACCCTGACACTCTATGGCTGCAGTAATTCAAGAAGTTAAAAATCACACAACACCAGGTTACAGACCAACAGGTTTATCTGGAAGTAGAAACTTTCAGAGCACTGCTCCTTCATCAGGTTGCTAGGTCTTTGTCCAACCCAGTCCAACACTGATACCTCCACATCATAATTCAAGAAGGCAGCTTGTTATTTATTCATTCAAGGGCAGGGTTTGAGCTTTCCAAGTTGGTCAGCATTTATTGCCATCGCTCATTGCCCAGAGGACAGTTAAAAGTTAACCACGTTTCTGTGAGTCAGGAGCTACGTGTAGGCCAGATCAGGTAAGGATGGTAGTTTTGTTCCCTGAAGGACATTAGTGAATTAGATGAGTTTTTCCTGACAATGGATTTATGGTCATGATTAGACTCTTAACTTCAGATTTTTATTGAATTCAAATTCCACCATTGGCCATGATGGGCTCACACTGATGGACATCTGTGAATGGAAGGCTGGTCAATCAATGTACTCTCTTAAAAACATCGAACTTTCAATGGGAGTTACGAGATGGCAGTGCCGGACCAGGGAGTGTCCAGTCTCCTCAGCCTGGGGCTCATCCATCTGGTCCAATCTTCGATTATCTCTTTATTTGTTTTAATTTCTTTTTTCATTCTTCTTCTTTCTTTTTAAAAGTTTTTTTTAGTTTTTTAAAAAAAAGTTCTTACCTTGTAGAGAATTGAATTGAATTGAATTTGTTGTTGCGTGTACCGAGGCACAGTGAAAAGCTTTGTCTTGCAAGCAATACAGGCAGATCACAGAGTTAAATAGCATAGATAGTAAATAATAGTTAAATAGCAGCAAAAACAAAAACACAGGTGCAGGCAAATGTTAAGTTTATGAGTCCATTCAGTATTCTAACAACAGTAGGGTAGAAACTGTTTCAAAACCGCTGGTCTGTGTGTTCAGGCTTCTGTACCTTCTCCCTGATAGTAGAGGTTGTACAAAAACATTGTAGGGTGGGATGGATCTTTGAGAATGCTGGTGGCCTTTCCTCGACAGCGGGCCTGGTAGATGGATTCTATAGATGGGATGTTGGCCTTTGTGATTGTCCGGGTTGAGTTTACCACTCTCTGTAACCGTCTCCGATCTTGAATGGTACAGTTGCCATACCAGGTAGTGATACATCCAGACAGAATGCTCTCGATGGCGCACCTATAAAAGTTGGCAAGGGTATTCACCGTCATGTCAAATTTTTTCAGCTGCCTGAGGAAGAAGAGACATTGTTGGGCCTTTGTAACCAGTGCATCCACATGAAGAGACCAAGAAAGCTTGTTGTGGATGACCACTCCCAGGAGCTTGACACTCTCCACTCGTTCCACCTCTGTGCTGTTAATGTGTAGGGTCCATGAGTAACATCCCGCCAAAAGTCAATAATGAGTTCCTTGGTTTTGCTGGCATTGAGAGCTAGGTTGTTCTCAGTGCACCTTTTTTCCAGGTCTTCCACATACCATCTGTAGCCTGTTTCATCGCCATCTGAGATTCAACTGACAGTGGTGGTGTCATCAACAAAATTGTAAATGGCATTAGTCTGGAGAGACGGCGGTGACATCATTAGGGTCGTTGCGGTGAAAGCAGAGGGGGCTGGAGGCACGGAGCGGAGCAGAAACAGCTATTGGACTGGGGCCTAGTGTGGTCAGCGGCTTGTGAGCCTGTTTAGACTGTGTGTGGAAGCCCTCTATGTTGATCTATCTCAGGCCCTTTACAGAAGGACTGGAGTGTTAATCTTTTTAATATTATTTCTCATTTTTCTAACGTGTACTAATACCATGAATGACTGGATTATAATGTAACTTGTTTTCTTTATTTCTCTATTTTTGTAACTAAGATTTGTACAGAGGTACATTTGTACGTAACATGGCATTGTGGGTAGTGACATAGTACACTCTTCACTGTACTCCTGTGCTTTTGTACTTGACTACATGTGACAATAAACCAGGGACAGTGAGGACTGCAGACGCTGGAAGTCAGAGTTGATAAAATGTGGAGTTGGAAAAGCACAGCAGGTCAAACAGCATTGGAGCAGCAGTAGAGTCAATGTTTTGGGTCAGGACCCTTCATCAGGACTGAGGAGGGGGGGAGGAGCTCAGAACCAAATAGAGGAAAGGGAGTGAGGCAGGGGGAAAGGTAGGTGGCTTGGTGATAGATGGATGCAGGTAGGGGGTTATTGTGATTGTCAGTGGGAAGGGTGGAGCAGATAGGTGAGTCGGAAAATGGGCAGATTAGGTCAGGTCAAGGGAGGTGGGGAGGAGAGGGAGGGCTGAATATGAGGTGAAGTTGGGGGTGGGGAGATTTTGAAGCTGGTAAACTCTATGTTGAGGTTATCAGACTGTAAGCTCCCGAGGTGGAATATAAGATTTTGTTCCTACAGTTTGCATGTGACCTAAGTAGAGGAGCTCCAGGATGGACATGTTGCCAAGAGAGTGGGAAGGGGAGTTGAAATGGTTGGCAACAGGAAGGTGGTGTTGATCGGAGTGTACAGAGTGCAGATGCTCTGTGAACCAGTCCCCAAATCCATGCTTGGTCATTCCGATGTAGAAGAGACAACGTTGGGAGCAACAGATGCAATAGACCAGTAAGAAGAAGTGCAAGTGAATCTCTGCAATTTTGGAATGATTGTTTGGGGCCTTGGATGGAGGTGAAAGGGGAGGTGTCGGGGCAGGTGTTGCACTTCCTGTGGTTGCAGTGCTGGGGTCTGGGTGTGGAGGAGAGGTTCATGGGGAACATGGAAATGACAAGGAAGTCATGGAGTGAATATTCCCTATGGAAAGCAGATGGGGATGGGGAAGGAAATTTTGTTTGGATGGTGAGGTCAGACTGCAGGTGGCGAAAATGGCGGATAATGATGCATTGAGTTTGGAGGCTGGACAATAAACCTAAAGCTTTGCCACATGGAGGAACCAAAATGGGAAACAATGAGGAATATGTGGTGTAGTGGACAGTGCTGAGATTATCTTAGAGTATAACAGGTCCTTGATCAGATGGGCCAAAGGACTGAGTGGTAGATGGACTATAATTTAGATAGATGCATAGTGTTGCCTTTTGGGAAGGCAAACCAGGGCAGGACTTATATAATTAATAATAGGGCCCTGGAAGTGTTGCCGAACAAAGAGACCTAGGGGTGCAAGTGCACAGTGGAGTTGCAGGTAGATGGAGTAGTGAAGGAGGAGTTTGGCATGCTTGCCTTCATTGGCCAGAGCATTGAGCGCAGGAGTTGGAATATCATGACAGGATATTGGTGAGGTCACTTTTAGAATATTGCATACAATTCTGGGCGGCCTTGTAAAGGAAATATGTTGTTAAACCTGAGGGTGCAGAAAGGATTTACAAGGATGTTGCTAGGAATAGAAGGCTTGGGTTATAGTGAGAGCCTGAATAGCCTGGGGCTTTATCCCCTGTAGCGTTGGAGGCTGAGGAGTTACCTCATAGAGATTTATAAAATCGTGAGAGGCATGGATAAGGTGAATAGCAGAGGTGTTTTTCCCAGGGAGGGGGAGTCCAAAGCTAGAGGGCATAGGTTTAAGGTGAGAGGGGAAAGCTTTAAAAAGTACACCAGGTGTAACTTTTTCATGCAGAGGGTGGTGCGTGTATGGAATGAGCTGCCAGAGGAAGTGGTGGAGCCTGGTAAACTTATAATGTTTAAAAGGCATCTGGATGGGTATATGAATAGGAAGGGTTTAGAGGAATATGGGCCAAATGCTGGCAAATGGGACTAGGTCAGATTGGGATGTCTGGTCAGTGAGGACGAGTTGGACCGAAGGGTCGGTTTCTGTGCTGTATGACTCTATAACTTGTTAACATATTGCCATACTACACAACCTTATGACAATTCTCAAGGATGAACCAGAGTAATAGATCAAACAGGTAACAACCTTGCACTGTGTATCCTTAAGGTCATCAATGCAAGCCTGTGTACTGCCTAGAAAGATGCCTTCTGTGTGGAGTCTGCACATTCTCCCCAGGTCTGTGTGGGTTTGCTCCGGTTTCCTCCCACAGTCCAAAGATGTGGAGGTTAGGTGGATTGGCCAGGCTAAATTGCCCATAGGGTCCAGAGATGTGCAGGCTAGGTGAGTTAACCATGAGAAATGCAGGGTTACTGAGATAGGGCAGGATGTATGTCAGGATGGGCTGCTCTTGGAGGGTTGGTGTGGGCTTGATGGCCTGCTTCTACGCTGTAGGGATTCTATGATTCTATGATGATTCTTTGTGGACAGAATATTTCTCCAACATGTGTAGATGCAACTTCAGATTTCTTCTTTTGTTTAATGCACAATTCTTTTCAGATAGTCAGAATCTTAGATGTGTCAGTAAACTCAATATGGAAAATTATAGGCCAATCAGCTTAACCTCGGTTGTTGGTAAAATTCTAGAATCCATCATTAAGGATGAGGTTTCTAAATTCTTGGAAGAGCAGAGTCTGATTAGAACAAGTCAACATGGATTTAGTAAAGGGAGGTCATGCCTGACAAACCTGTTGGAATTTTTTGAAGAGGTAACAAGTAGGTTAGACCAGGGAAACCCAGTGGATGTGGTCTATCTAGACTTTCAAAAGGCCTTTGATAAGGTGCCACATGGGAGGCTGCTGAGCAAGGTGAGGGCCCATGGTGTTCGAGGTGAGCTGCTGGGATGGATTGAGGATTGGCTGTCTAAGAGAAGGCAGAGAGTTGGGATAAAAGGTTCTTTTTCAGAATGGCAGCTGGTGACGAGCGGTGTCCCGCAGGGTTCGGTGCTGGGGCCACAGCTGTTCGCATTATATATTAATGATTTGGATGAGGGAACCGGGGGCATTCTAGCGAAGTTTGCCGATGATACGAAGTTAGGTGGACAGGCAGGTAGTACTGAGGAAGTGGGGAGGCTACAGAAGGATCTCGACAGGTTGGGAGAGTGGTCCAGGAACTGGCTGATGGAATTTAACGTGAGCAAGTGCGAGGTCTTGCACTTTGGCAAAAAGAATAAAAGCATAGACTACTTTCTAAATGGTGAGAAAATTAATAAAGCCAAAGCACAAAGGGATCTGGGAGTGCTAGTCGAGGATTCTCTAAAGGTAAACATGCAAGTTGAGTCCGTGATTAAGAAAGCGAATGCAATGTTGTCTCTTATCTCAAGAGGGTTGGAATATAAAAGCAGAGATGTACTACTAAGACTTTATAAAGCTCTGGTTAGGCCCCATTTGGAGTACTGTGTCCAGATTTGGTCCCCACACCTCAGGAAGGACATACTGGCACTGGAACGTGTCCAGCGGAGATTCACAAGGATGATCCCTGGAATGACAGGTCTAACATATGAGGAACGGCTGAGGATACTGGGATTGTATTCGTTGGAGTTTAGAAGATTAAGGGGAGACTTAATAGAGACGTACAAAATAATACATGGCTTGGAAAAGGTGGATGCTAGGAAATTGTTTCAGTTAAACGAGGAGACTAGGACCCGTGGACACAGCCTTAGAATTAGAGGGGGTCATTTCAGAACAGAAATGCGGAGACATTTCTTCAGCCAGAGAGTGGTGGGCCTGTGGAATTCATTGCCACGGAGTGCAGTGGAAGCCGGGACGCTAAATGTCTTCAAGGCCGAGATTGATAGATTCTTGTTGTCTCGAGGAATTAAGGGCTACGGGGAGAACGCTGGAAAGTGGAGCTGAAATGCGCATCAGCCATGATTGAATGGCGGAGTGGACTCGATGGGCCGAATGGCCTTACTTCCACTCCTATGTCTTATGGTCTTATGGTCTTAATATTCATTTTTCCAAACATTGATTACTGTAGGCTTAATTGCTCAATCTTTCCTCAGAAGACAATCTGTACCTGCCAGGAATCAGTTGCACGAACTTCCTCTGAACTAGTTTCAACACAAATATATCCTTCCTTATGTGCACAGTCCTCCAAGTCTGATACTACTGAGTTGCCATACCATCATTTTATCCACTTTCATATTCCGTCCTCCTTGCAATAAACCCCAGCTTTCCATTTGCCTTCTCAGTCAAAAATCCCACAACAGCAGGTTATAGTCCAACAGGTTTACTTGGAAGCACTAGCTTTCGGAGCACTGCTCCTTCATCAGGTGATTGTGGAGAATAAGATTGGAAGACACAGAATTTATAGCAAAAGCTTACAGTGTGATGTAACTCAAATTATATATTGAAAAAGACCCAGATTTTTTTTTCTTTCATCTGTAAATCGCAAAACCTTTTTTAAAAGTTACATTTTCAAGTGCACTTTAACTACTGGTGTTATGTCGGCCCAGATATTCGCAGTCATTTATTGTACCTACGTACTGGCTGTTTGTGATTCATGTATCAGCACATCCACATTTCTCAGTACCATTGATTACTGCTGTCTCACTTTCTGTAAATAATATTCCACTTCTTTATTTGTTGTGTAAAGTGGACAAGCTCATATTTTCCCTTATTAGACTCCATCTGCCAAACTTTTGCCCATTTAACGAATCAATCTATATGTCTTTGCAGATTCTTTTTCCCTCTTCAGAACTATCTGTCCCAACCATCTTTGTGTTATCTGCAAATCTAGCAAGCGTAACCTCAGTCCCTTCTTCCAAGTCATTGATAATGATGGTAGATAGTTGGCATGTGCTGTACTTTGCATTTCCAATATGGTCAATAGATAGAGATATGTTGCAGTAAATATATTGAAAAAGTACTTAATTGTTTATAAAATTTGCTGAGACTTCCTAAGAATTAGATACGCACTAAGAGAAATGCAAGGTCTTTTTTCAGTAAACTGTGATGAGCTAGAATTACATTCAAGTGAACTACATAAAGTTCTGGTCACCCTTCTGTACGCCAGATATTATTAAATCAGATTTACAAGCATCTTATCAGGACTGAAGGGTTTGATTTATAACGACAGGCTGGTTAGGCTGGAATGGTTTTCACTGGTGTGTAGGAGGTTAAAGGGTGACCGTAGAGGTTTACAGAATCATGAGGGGTAAAAATAAGGTGAATAGCAAAGGATTTTCTCCCTAAGGTTGGGAAGTTCAAAACTAGAGGGCATAATTTTAAAGTGAGAGGAAGATTTAAACGAGACCTGAGGTGCAATTTTTTCACACAGAGGGTGGGTCGTATGTGGAATGAACTGTCAGAGGAAGTGGTGGATGCAGGTACAGTTCCAACATTTAAAAGATATTTGGACAGGTACATGAATAGAAACGGTTTAGAGGGATATGGGCCAAACACAGGCAGTGGGACCAGTTTATTTTGGGAAAATTGGTTGGCATTGACAATTTGGACCGAAGGGGTCATGCCAGAAACGTCGACTCTCCTGCTCCTTGGATGCTGCCTGACCCGCTGCGCTTTTCCAGTAACACATTTTCAGCTCTGATCTCCAGCATCTGCAGTCCTCACTTTCTCCGAAGGGTGTGCTGCCATGCTCTACAACTCTATGACTCTCTGAATCTCAGCACGTTACAGTTTGCAGTTCTTGAACTGTGACAGATAAACATTGTGGCATTGGTAAATGAACAATGTAAAGCAAAGACAGAAAAATCATTCTTACCATCAGAGGGATTTGAAAGAACTGCAAAGTCATTATACGTTCCATATTTAGAGTATAAATAATTGTTTGGATCATTTCAAACTGCTTTCATCATTTACTGCCTCAGTTGTTCGTGCCATACAACCACAAGATCTTTTTCAAGACAAAATTTAGTTTATTCCAGATGCAGACTATTACACAGAAAAACAAAGGAGTGGCTGGAGCATTAACCATAGAGTCATAGAGTTGTACAGCATGGAAACAGACCCTTCAGTCCAACCTGTCCACAGCAACTGAGTTTCCCAAATTAAACTAGTCCGACTTGCCTGCATTTGGCCCATATCCCTCTAAACCTTTCCTTTTCAGGTACCTGTCCAAATGTCTTCGAAAGGTTATAACTTTACCTGCATCTGTCAGTTTCTCCTTGATGAAAGCTACCTGAAACTATGTTTAAAAAAAATGCTGAGAAGTCACGTGATTACAATGGCACATTAACATATTTCTGATAGTTATTGGCTTTGAAAACTCAGCAGAGTAAAGGAGATTTGCTTTGATGTCTGTTTCTCTGTAAATTGCTGAACAGTTTCACCATTAGTCTGTTTTGCCTCTTTGAGGCTCTTCATTGACCCTAACAACAATCTGGAAATTGCAGCATTTACAAAATGGCTACAAAATATTGTAGTTGCTGTCACTTCAAAATGGTAACTAATATTGTAGAGGGACTCCTGGTAATGTGGTTTGTGGAATTGACTAGATACTGAACATTGAAGATTGTCACAACTATGTAAAATGTGGGCTTTTGATCTCTAAATCCCCTCTGCTGATTTAATGCCTGGAACAGTCATGGACTTGAAACGGGGAGCAAAACATTTGAGTTAAAATGGCTACAGGCGTCAGATATTAGAAAACCCACAGATGTTAGAAAAATTTCATAAAGTCAATGCAGCTTAAACTAAAACCAATCTGAGCTGAAATGAATATTTTACTCTCAGCAATGAAATTAAGTATCCTCCTTGTGAGATTGGTAATCCTTTGAAAATCCAGTCCAAATTATTTAAGAGGTGTATTTTTTTTTACTGCAATCAAACTTCTAAAAGTGCCTCAGTCTTGTTTGCAGGAGAAATTTGGCATCATGTTTCATGTCCTGGTTGGTTACATGTCACATTTCAGAGCTGAACAATGCAACAAAGTTAATTTTGAGTTTTGGTTAAGCAAGCATGTATTTAAAGTGATATGCAAAGAAAGAAAGGGGGACAAGAGAATAAAGAATCTTTTTTCACATGGCGAGCAGTTTAGTTACGGAATACACTGCCTGAGAATGTGGTGGAGACAGGTTCAATTGAAGCATTCAAGAGGGCGTTAGATGTTTTCTTTGGATAGAAATGGTGCTCAGGGATATGGGAAAAAGACAGGAAGTCGGGCACTAGTATATAGAGACAGTGCAGGCACTATGGGTTGAATGGCCTCTGTCTGTACTGTACTCTTCTTTTCCACCTATTCACTCCACCCTCCTCCCTGACCTATCACCTTCATCCCCTCCCCCACTCACCTATTGTACTCTATGCTACTTTCTCCCCACCTCCACCCTCCTCTAGCTTATCTCTCCACGCTTCAGGCTCACTGCCTTTATTCCTGATGAAGGGCTTTTGCCCGAAACGTCGATTTTACTGCTCCTCGGATGCTGCCTGAACTGCTGTGCTCTTCCAGCACCACTAATCCAGAATCTGTCTGTACTGCATCAATTTGTGATTCTGTGAATTGACTGATCTTGCACAGTGATGTTAAATTGAGTTGTTGGGCACCAGGCCATTGTTCCGTTACAGCTTAGAGCTGACGTGGTGCCACAGTCATGTTCTGAGATGAAAAGTTTCACGCTATGAATGGGTCAGGCCCCAGGGCATCCACAACAAGATTAATGGGGCACTGCTTAAACAGTTGGATTGTGAGTAAACAGAAAGTCGTTTGTCTTATGATCACTGGCTTCTAGAGATCATTTCCAGTCATTTAGTCTCAAAATCTAGAACCACATCACTCAAAGTTCTACATTTACGCAAACGTAGCATATGTAGTTGTTTATGAGCCCTCTGAGGACAGTATTGGAGACTCTGATCTATGGCATGAGCCATAGCGGTATCTGCCGCATTGGGATTATTTCCTGATGTGACTATAGAGAATTATGTAACACAGCCTGTGTACTAATCCTGAGGTAACATGTGCAAGCGTAGCTTCTGTGTAATATCCTGCAAACTTTCCATTATTATACATGAGTACAGCCATAACAATCCCTAGTCCAGGAACTCCCCACGTACGTTCAAGACACCACCCACGCCCTCCACCTCCTCCAAGACTTCTGTTTCCCCGGCTTCCAATGCCTCATCCTCACCATGGACATCCAATCCCGCTACACCTCCACCCGCCATGACCAGGGCCACCAAGCCCTCCATTTCTTCCTCTCACGGCGTTCCCAACAGTACCCTTCCACCGACACTCTCACTCGTTTGGCTGAACTGGTCCTCACCCTTAAACAATTTCTCCTTTGAATCCTCCCACTTCCTCCAGACCAAAGGGGTAGCCATGGGCACCCGAATGGGCCTCAGCTATGCCTGTCTCTTTGTCAACTACGTAGCACAGTCCATCTTCCGTAGTTACACCAGCACCACTCCCCACCTCTTCCACCGCTACATTGATGATTGCATTGACGCCACCTCGTGCTTCCATGAGGAGGTTGAGCAGTTCATCAACTTCACCAACACATTCCACCCTGACCTTATATTCACCCTGAACCATCTCTGACACCTCTCGCCCCTTCCTGGACCTCTCCATCTCCATCAATGACGACCAACTTGACACTGACATTTTTTACAACCCACCGACTCCCACAGCTACCTGGATTATACCTCTTCCCACCCTACCTCCTGCAAAAATGCCATCCCTTATTCCCAATTCCTCCACCTCCGCTGTATCTGCTCCCAGGAGGACCAGTTCCACCACAGAACACACCAGATGGCCTCCTTCTTTAGAGACCGCAATTTCCCTTCCCACGTGGTTAAAGATGCCCTCCAACGCATCTCATCCACATCCCGCACCTCCGTCCCCAAACCACACCCCTCCAACCATAACAAAGACAGAACCCCCCCTGGTCCTCACCTTCCACCCGACCAACCTTCACATAAACCGCATCATCCGACGACATTTCTGCCACTTCAAAACGGACCACACCACCAGGGATATATTTCCCTCCCCACCATCCTCCATGACTACCTGGTCAGGTCCGCACCCCCCAACAGCCCACCCTCCCTTCTTGGCACCTTCCCCTGCCACCGCAGGAATTGCAAAACCTGCGCCCACACCTCCTCCCTCACCTTCATCCAAGACCCCAAAGGAGCCTTTCACATCCATCAAAGTTTCACCTGCACATCCACCAATGTCATTTATTGCATCCGTTGCTCCCGATGCGGTCTCCTCTACATTGGGGAGATGCCTCCTAGCAGAGCGCTTTAGGAAACATCTCCGGGACACCCGCACCAATCAACCCCACCGCTCTGTGGCCCAACATTTCAACTCCCCCTCCCACTCTGCCGAAGACATGCAGGTCCTGGGCCTCCTCCACCGCCGCTCCCTCACCACCCGATGCCTGGAGGAAGAACACTTCATCTTCTGCTTCGGAACACTTCAACTCCATGGCATCAATGTAGACTTCACCAGTTTCCTCATTTCCCCTCCCCCCACCTTACCTCAGTTCCAACCTTCCAGCTCAGCACTGTCCTCATGACCTGTCCTACCTGCCAATCTTCCTTCTCACCTATCCACTCCACCCTCCTCTCTGATCTATCACCTTCATCCCCACCTCCATCCGCCTATTGTATTCTTTGCTACCTTCTCCCCAGCCCCACCCCCTCCTGTTTGTCTCTCCACCGTGTCCAAAATGTCGATTTTCCTGCTCCTCAGATGCTTCCTGGCCTGCTGTGCTTTTCCAGCGCCTCTTTAATCTGGACTCTGTTTTCCAGCATCTGCAGTCCTCACTGTTACCTATAACAATCTTTTAACAGGGCGTCATTAAGTATCTCATTATAGATTGCGAATTTTGAATCACCTCATGACTGTAAATTCCAATTATGGAAATATACAAGAAGCAAGTGCCTTCCAATAATATCTGACAGGAATCATGGAAACTGCAAAAGGTGCTCTGTGCCCAAAGGGATGCACCTGCTGTCTTCTCTTTATTCACTGAAAATGCTGCCACTGTGAAAAATTCTTTGAATGACGTGTTGACTGTTTCAATCTTGCTTCATGTGGATATTACATTGGGAAATGAGAACATAAGAACTAGGAGCAGGAATAGACGACCCATTCCCTTGAGCCTGCTCCGCCATTCAATACAATCATGGCTGATCTCTTCTTGATCTCAAATCCGTGTTCTTGCCCGCTCGCCATAACCCTTCAACCCTAATTAAAAATCTGGTTATCTCCTCCTTAAATTTACTCAATGTTCTAGCATTCACCACAATCTACGGTCAAGAATTCCACAGATTCACGACCCTTAATTCCTTCCCCTCTCTGTTTTAAATCTCTACACCTTATTCTAAAGCTATGACCTCTCATTCTCGATTTCCCCACAAGATAAGACACTCTACATCTACCCTGTCAATCCTCTTTCGTATTTTATATACCTCGATTAGATCTTCTCTGATCCGACTAAACTCTGAAGACTGTAGGCCTAAACTGCTCAATCTCTCTTCATAAGACAATCCCCTCATCTCTGGAGTTAGTCGAGTGAACCTCTTGCCTCCAGTACAACTACATCCCTCCTCGGGTAGGAGGACCAAAATTGTATGTAATACTCCACGTGCCATCTCACCAATGCCTTGCACAGTTTCAGCTATACTTCCCGACTTTTATATTCTGTTCCTTTAGCAATAAATGCCAAAATTCAATTTTCCTTCATCACATTGATGTTTATTGTATACTCCATAGAGTCATGAAAATGTACAGCACAGAAACAGACCCTTCAGTCCAAACTGTCCAAACCGACCTGATATCCGAAATTAATCTAGTCCCATTTGCCAGCACTTGGCCCATATCCCACTAAACCCTTCCTATTCATATACCCACCCAGATGCCTTTTAAATGCTGTAATTGTACCAGCCTCCATCATGTCCTCTAGCAGCTCATTCAATACATGCACCACCCTTTGCGTGAAAAAGGTGTCCCTCTAGTTTCCTTTTAAATCCTTCCCCTCTCATCCTAAACCTATACCCTCTAGTTCTGGACTCTCCTATTCCTGGGAAAAGACCTTTCTATTTACCCTATCCATGCCCCTCTATAAGTTCACCCCTCAGCCTCAAATGCTCAGGGAAAATAGCCCCAGCCTATTCAGCTTCTTCCCATTGTTCAAACCCACCAATCACTCGACTCAAAGTGAAAATCTAAACAAACCTCAGTCTCCAATATTGGAATTCAGCAACAAGTCCTGTTGACAATGTAGTGAGTGGCAATGGTAGCAGGAAGACTTTTTACTGGTTCCCAATGGTAAGAATAGCTTTATATCCACAGCTTTAAACCACATAGTTTACTCAAGTGACGGCCCTTGTGGTTTTGGGAAGAATGCAGTATATATTTTTTCTAGGGTGATAGATCCATTAAGAACCACTTTTCTCTTCAATCCGATTTTTCATTAAGAAACAGAAACTGGTTTCCAGTAAATAATTATGTAACAGAGTTGCCTGAGAGATAAGTAATAAGAGGTCAAAAAGTTAATTAAAGGAGGAATAGATAATAGTTGTGATTCTGTTCAGTTTAGTGTTTTTGTATTTTGTTTAAGATTGCATTTGATTTTATTTATTCTGGGCTCAGAAGACAGAGCAGTTTACTTAAAGAGAGTTTAGCTGAACTTTTGTGTGTTAGCCAAAAGAGTTTAAAACACATATTAGCTGAAGGACTGCTAATAATGAAGTGAACTGCAGGTAAAGTGAAGCTGAGGTGTTTGAGAGAGACAGAAAGAGAGAGAGGCAGAGAAAGAGAGAGAAAGTTATTGTACAGCAAGGCGCTATGCCAATACCATAACTGCAGTATGTGTAGCAATTCATGCAGCAAATAAACTGCATGTGCTTCAAACAAAAAGCCATGTGAGGTAGTCAGAGGTGAACAGTCCTTAACAGGGTGAAAGGTGACTATGGTCATGGTGGGGGGTTATCCCACAATCAATCAAGGGGTTCTTCAAATTCTCATCCTGGAGTTGGTGATAAGCAGTCAGGTCCTAAGTCCTACCAAAGTCCGGAGATCAGTGTCTTCACAGACTAAGAATTAGGTCATGTCAGTCCTGCATGTTAAATGTTACAGGTTCATTGATGACAGGTAGATCAGTCAGACTCGGGAGTCGAGAACCAGGGTCATTGTTTAAGGATGAGGAGAAATGTCTTCAAATAGAGGGAATCAAGAATTATTACAAAAGAGCAGGAAAGTAGATGTGAGAAACGTTGGATCAGCCATGATCCTATCGGATGGTGAAGGGGCCAAATGGCCAATTCCTCTTCCTTTTTTTTTGGTCTTATGGTTTAATGATCAAAGAATGGTGAGCCTGTGGAATTCTCTATCACGTAAGATGGAAATGGCCAAATTATTGCTTGTTTTTGTGAAGGAGTTAGACATAATTCTTAGGGCTAAAGGTATTAAGGGATATGGGAAGAAGGCAGGAACAGGGGACTGAGTTGGATGATCAGCCATGATCCTATTGAATGGGGGAGCAGGCTGGAAGGGCTGGATGGCCTGCTCCTGCTCCTATTTTCTATGTTTCTGTGTTTCACATCCCTGCCAATGTGTTTTTCCTTCCATTACTTTCCCAGGCAATGCATTCCAGATTCCCACCACCCTCTGAGTGAAAAAGTTTTTTTCCCAAATGAATCTCCTGCCCCTTACTCTAAAACTATGCCCCCTCAAGATTGACCGCTCAACAAGGAAAAACAACTGCTCCCTATTCACTGACCTGCCCATACCCCTCATTATCTTACGCACCTTAATCATGTCCCTCCCTCAGTCTTTAAAGAAACCAATCCAAGCCTGTCTAGTCTCTCCTTTTAGATCATTTCCTGCATCCCAGATAACATCATGGTGAACCTCCTCTGTACCTTTGCAAGTGCTATCACCTACTTCCTGTCATGAGGTGACTAGGACTGCACACAGTACTCCACCTGGGGCCTGACCAACACTCTGTACAACTCCAACATTACCTCCTTGCTCTTTCACTCTTATCCCATGACTGATGAGAGCAAGTGTCCCATATGCTTCTTAATTCTCTATTCACCTGCTCGGCCGATTTCAGGTATCTGTGAATAATTACCCCCGGATCCCTCTGCTCCTCTGAGCTGCCCAGTGTCCTGCCATTTGTTAAATACTCCTTCATCATGTTTCTTCTTCCAAAGTAAATCACCTCGCACTTATCAGGATTAAATGCCATCTGCCATTGGTCTGCCCATCTGACCAGCCCATTTATAGCTTCCTGTAACCTACTACCATCTTCTTCATGATTAACCACTCTACCAATATTGGTGTCATCTGCAAACTTGCTTAACATTCCCCTACATTTTCATCCATATCATGTATGTACATAACCAACAATAAGGGTCCCAGCACTGATCCCTGTGGTACAATGCTGGTCACCAACCTCCAGTCACTCAAACAGCCTTCTCCCACTACCTTTTATGTCCTATTACTAAGCCAGTTGCTGATCCATCTCGTCAAACTTCCCTGAATTCCATGTACTTTAACCTTCTCAACCCTTCTCCCATGTGGGACCTCATCATTTCCGGCTCAATCTCGTAAATCTCTCAGGGAAAGAGGTGCATTGATAGAAGTGGTTTATGCCATGCATCACCGAACTGACTGGGCTTTGAAAGTGCTTTCAGGTCCAGCAAGTGCAATGGGAACATCCTGAGATGGTAAAAGACATCTGGGCGGAGGGGGGTGTTGCATGCTTTAGATGCTTTCCCATGCTCTCATTGCTTTCAATTGATGTTACCTAGATATACTCTAAAGATTGATATGATTGAATGAGACAGGAGCAAACAGGCCAAACCTTAGAAAAGCAGCTCAAGTTGACAGTATCTGTGCCAATCATATTTTTCATTGAGCACTGAACATTACCATTTGTTGTGTTAAATAGCACTCATCCAGGGGCTATGTTACTCTCTCCCTCCTAACATCACAGTCCACCAGAGCGTTCTCCGTTCACATTCAAAATTAGAAAACTGAAAAAATATATTCAGTTTGTTCAAAGGAAGAAAGAAAATAAACTTCCCTGGATTCGAAACATTCTCATAATTGTTCCTTAAAGCTGCAATACTCAAAGGAAAGTAAGCAAGCACTTTAGATCAACAGTGGGTGGTCAGGTGAATATGTGGAAGACTGCTTGGGGAATGGGGATGGGACATTCAGTGTAATTAATGTTCTCAGGTTCAAAGGTGTATTTTTAAAAGTTTCACTCTGACAGTGGGAAAGCTGATATGTATATTGAGATCCTTTTGTCTTCAGTTTGACATAACTGAGTGAGTGGTTTGTTAAGACATTCCAGAGAGTAGTTAAGAGTCAACCAGGTTATTCTGGGATTACAGCCACCCATCAACAGAGCAATAATTTAATATTTTTATTTTTATATGGGATATGGAGATGGTGGATAAGGTCACAAGCGTTTACTCCCTCCACCACTGACGCTCAGATGCAACAGTGTGTACTATCAACAAGATGCACTGCAGAAATTCACCAAAGATCCTTAGACTGCACTTCTCTTGTTCCTTCTACGTCCCAGAAATGCCCATTCACTAAGTTAAAGACACTATGTGGATGCAAGTTGTTGTTGCTGACTCTTTACTGCAGTCATCCTAAACATAGTCAAAAAGTGTGGTCCTGGAAAAGCACAGGAGGTCAGGCAGCACCCGAGGAGCAGGAGAGTCGATGTTTCGGGCATGAGCCCTTGATTAGGAAGGGTGAAGAGCTTATGCCCGAAACGTTGACTATCCTGCTCCTCGGTTGCCGCCTGACCTGCTGTGCTTCTCCAATGCCACACTTTTTGACTGTGATCTCCAGCATCTGCAGTGCTCATTTTCTCCTAATCCTAAACTCAATCTACTCTCTCGCTTCTCTCCTCTATCAATAGCACTGATTTGAAGACACTGCAATTCCTCGTATTAAAATTAAAATGGTATTCCCTTCAAATATAGTAAATTGCAGTGAATTACCTGCTCTGAGCTCGTTGACAGTGTGCCTTGTGCTTCTACTGCATTAAACATGGGATAGATAGCTTCTATTGATTTAACCTGCACCATTATCCCTGCATGGCACTTATCTCCCTTGGTTTCTCCAGGTGTTGAGGTGTTCCTGCTGCCTTTGGGCCTTTCTATCCAGTTAGACCACTTATGCCCTGAGTCTGCTGCATATCTAAGAGTAACTCTTCCTGATTCAGTTAGTCCAGTAAACTCTTTATTCTCATTCTAATTATGCTTCTCATCCAAAGGTAAAGCGGTCATTGTCTTGCCAGACCATAGGGCTGCTCTTTCATTAGACAAGGAGGACTGGTGGTGCTTCAGCCTAAAGGTCATCATGCCTCAGCTGACAGGGGTGATGGAGAAAGGGAGGTCTTTCATGACAACCTCAGCCAGTGCGGAATTGAACCATCTGGTTAGTGTCACTCTTCATTGTGAACCAGCCACTGAGGCAAATGAGTCAATCAGCCCCTAGGCTTGGTTAACTCAGTTAGCTAGGTGGCTGGCTGTTGAAACCAACAGCATGGGTTCAATTCCCACGCAGGCTGAGGTCACCATGAAGGGCTGTCCTTCTCAATCTCTGCTCTTGCCTGTGAAACTTGAAAAGGTTCAGAAAAGCTTTACAAGGATATTGCCAGGGTTGGAGGATTTGAGCTACAGGGAGAGGTTGAATAAGCTAAGGCTGTTTTCCCTGGAGCGTCGGAGGCTAAGGGGTGACCTTATAGAGGTTTATAAAATCACGAGGGGCATGGATAGGATAAATAGACAAAGTCTTTTCCCTGAGGTGGGGGAGTTCAGAACAAGAGGGCATAGGTTTAAGGTGAGAGGGGAAAGATATAAAAGAGACCTAAGGAGCAACTTTTTTATGCAGAGGGTGGTATGTTTGTGGAATGAGCTTCCAGAGGAAGTGGTGGAGGCTGGTACAATTGCTACCTTTAAAAGGTATGAACAGGATGGGTTTTGAGGGATATGGGCCAGGTGCTGGCAGGTGGGACAAGATTGGGTTGGGATATCTGGTTGGCATGGACGGGTTGGACCGAAGGGTCTGTTTCCGTGCTTTACATCTCTATGACTCTATGAAAATGTGGTAACCCTCGGGTTAAACAACCACCAATTCTCTCTCTTTCTCATGAAAGACTGATAGCAGCTCTCCAGTATGGTTTTCTCTTCTTCAAATCCTAATAAAATGTGACTACTGATACCAGAGTAGGATCAATATGTAAGTCATCAGAATTAACATGTTCACTTCTGATTGTACTAGAATTGCATATAAAGTACATTTCAAAAATTCCTCCTAATTCTCTCAATGCAGAATGAGCTATTTGGGAACTAACAAAGCATTCATTCTGTGTTGAACAGTAAATGTTCAGGATGTAAACAGTGTGTTGTTTGAGTATCTATTCATGCCCTAATGTGATCTATTGTTAAAAATGCACAGGAATAAAAATAAAGTCAGAATGACCATTTCACAGTGTCTGGAAACAATCATGAAATATTCCTGAGGAACTGTCAACAAGTGATGTTCCATGTTGCATCTTAACAATGGGGAAAGTACAGAGGGAAACAAGATATTTCGGTTCTGGAAAGCATCATGAGACCAATGGCCAGGTTCCAAAATGGCAATGGCTCACATTGGCATTTTGAAGAAAGGGGGGAATCCGTTGTTTTGTTTGAGCGACTAAGCTGCACTGTATTCAGCTTTCCAATGCTGCTCTTTCTCCTTCTCGGACTGACTGTGAACAAATTGAGAGATTATCATGGTTTACGGGCTTTTCTGCCCATGATAAACTCAAGATCACGTCCAAAGAGCGCAAGAGCTGTGGAGATTTTCTTTTCTGTTAAAATTAGGATTTTTCAGTCGTCCAATGTTATTTCAGAAGTAAGGTCAGAAGTTACATGACATGGGTATTTGTTACAGGCGGCATGGTGGCTCAGTGGTTAGCAATGTTGCCTCACAGCGTCAGAGACCCAGGTTCAATTCCAGCCTTGGGTAACTGCCTATGTGGAGTTTGCACATTCTCCCCGTGTCTGCGTGCAGGTGCTCCGAGTGCTCTAGTTTCCTCCCACAGTCCAAAGATGTGCAGGTTAGGTGAATTGGCCTTGCTAAATTGCCCATAGTGTTTGGGAAGTATAGGTAGGTGCATTAGTCAGGGAAATGTAGAGCAATAGGGTGGGGGGAATGGGTCTGGGTGGGTTACTCTTCGGAGGATCAGTGTGGGCTTGTTGGGCCAAATGGCCTGTTTCCACACTGTAGGGAATCTATGACACTAGGTTATAGTCCAACAGGTTTATTTGGCATCACAAGCTTTCAGAGTGCTGCTCTTTCATCAGCTGAAAGCTTGTGATTTCAAATAAATCTGTTGGACTATAACCTGGTTTATAACAGGTTTATTTGAAATCACAAGCTTTCAGCTGATGAAAGAGCAGCACTCTGAAAGCTTGTGATGCCAAATAAACCTGTTGGACTATAATCTGGTCTCGTGTGACTTCAGACCTTGTCCACCCCAGTCCAACACTGGCACCTCCACATCATTTCAGAAAGAGCCCTGGATTAATATTCAAAAAACGAGGTGAGTCAATATTAACGATTAAGGGTGCGAGACAAGGACGAGAGGAAGAACATTCTAGAGAACTAGAATAGGCCTAACGTGCCAAATGTCCGCCCGGCTGTAAAATTCGATGATTTTAACAAGGACTCACTAGCTTCTTATCACTGAGCTGGGAATGGAATGGATACTGAAAGCGCATGTTACTCAGATGATATTTGCGATTATAAATATTTAGAGAAGTTTGAACTGATTTTTTGCTCTTTTTCCACACCAGATCTAGCAGCAGATTTGTCAACTGTTTGAATGCAGAGAATGAACTGACCATGAGCTAAAGTTGCTGAAATACTCTGGTATAATCATCCTGGTAACATGTGAATGGACATAATGAGGGGCATGCGGCAGACTTCAAAATTCAATGCACTGTGAGCCGTTGCCGGGCAGTTTTAGTTTTTTGCCTTAGTTTTTTGAGTCCTATAAACTCTTCATTTACATTCTACTGTACATGATGCTTCAAATCCACAGGTAAAATGGTCATAGCCTTGCTCGGCCATACAGCTGCTCTTTCATTAGACAAAGAGGACTGGTGGTGCTTTAACCTGAAGGTTATTACAGAGTCAGCCATTCCGGTGCCTGACTGGAGTCACACTTTGGCTCTCCCCCATTAGGAGAGGGTGTATTTGCTATCTGACCAACCACTTGGGCTTTCCTGAGAATTCAGCAGTGTCTCAGTCACTTTTACTGGTCCCAGTCTGTTCGTAATATTTGCAGATATATTTTAAAAGGAATGTGACTATTTTAAACAGAGATTTGAATATAGATTCTCTACATTCTTCCTAGAATATTTGTCCTATATGGGAATCAAACCCAATTAGACTATCTAAACCCTAGTAAATATGCTCCATTTATTTTAACGAAAGAGTTCCTTTGCAGGATGTGGGTATCACCAGCATTTATTGCCCAGCTGGCAGTGAAGAGACAACCTCGAGGGGTGGCATGGTGGCTGAACCTGTCTGTTGCTGTCACTCCTCAGACCATTGGCCCATCGGATCAAGATCTCGTTGTAATCTAAGGTAACCTTCTTCGTTGTCCACTACACCTCCAATTTTGGTGTCATGAGATTAGATTAGGTTCCCTACAGTATAGAACCAATCCCTTCGGCTCAACAAGTCCACACCGACCCTCCGAAGAGTAACCCACCCCGACTCAATGTTTACCCCTGCCTAATGCACCTAACACTATGGACAATTTAGCGTGGCCAATTCACCTGACCTGCACTTCTTTGGACTGTGGGAGGAAACCGGAGCACTCGGAGGAAACCCACACAAACATGTGGAGAATATGCAAACTCCACACAGACAGTTGCCTGAGGCTGGAATTGAACTGGGTCCCTGGTGCTGTCAGGCAGCAGTGCTAACCATTGAGCCACCGTGCCGCCCCTCTATACATCCTATGTTCACATCCAAATCATTTATATAAATGGCAAAAAGCAGTGGACCCAGCACCAATCCTTGTGGTACTCCACTGGTCACAGGCCTCCAGTCTGAAAAACAACCCTCCACCACCACTCTCTGTCTTCTAGCTTCAAGCCAGTTCTATATCTGAATGTTGGTTCTTCCTGTATTCCTTGCTAACCAGTCTACCATCAGGAAACTTGTTGAGTGCCTTACTGAAGTCCATATAGATCACTTCCACCGAACTGCCCTCATCAGTCCTGTTTGTTACTTCTTCAAAGAACCCTATCAAGTTCAAGACATGATTTCCCATGCACAAAGCCATGTTGACTATCCCTAATCAGTCCTTGCCTTTCCAAATACATGTACATCCTGTCCCTCAGGATTTCCTTCAACAGCTTACCCACCACCAATGTCAGGCTCATCACTGTAATCTGTAGTTCCCTGGCTTTTCTTTACCACCTTTCTTAAATAGAGGCACCACAATAGCCAACCTCCAGTCTTCTGGCACCTCACCTGTGACGATCAATGATCCAAATATCTCAGTAAGAGGCCCAGCAATCACCTCCTTAGCTTCCCACAGCGTTCTAGGGTACACCTGATAAGGGGATTTATCCACCTTTAAGCATTTTAAGATATCCAGCACCTCCTCCTCTGTAATTTTTCACGATGTTACCATTTATTTCCCCACATTCTCTATCATCTCTATCATCTGTGTCCTTCTCTACAGTAAACACTGATGCAAAATCCTTGTTAAGTATCTCTCCCAGCTCCTGTGGTTCCACATATAGGCCGCCTTGCTGATCTTTGAGGGGCCCTATTCTCTCCCTAGTTGCCCCGTTGTCCTTCATGTAATCATAAAAACCCTTTGGATTCTCCTTAACTCTATTTGCCAAAGCTATTCCATGTCCCCTTTTTGCCCCTCTGATTTCCTTCTTAAATATATTCCTACTGCCTTTATACTCTTCTAAGAGTTCAATCGAACTCTGGTGTCTATACCTGATATATGCTTCCTTCTTTTTCTTAACCAAAACCTCAGTTTCTCTAGTCATCCAGCATTCCCTACACCTACCAGCCTTTCCTTTCACCCTAACAGGAACATTCCATCTCGTGAATCTCGTCATGTCATTTCTGAAGGCTTCCCATTTTCCAGCCATCCCTTTACCTGCGAACATCTGCCCCCAATTAACTTTTGAAAGTTCTTGCCTAATACCGTCAAAATTGGCCTTCCTCTCATTTAGAATTTTAATTTTTAGATCCTGTCTATTCTTTTTCATCACTATTTTAAAACGAATAGAATTTGGGTCACTGGCCCCAAAGTGCTCCCCCATTGACATCACAGTCACCTGCCCTGCCTTATTTCCCAAGAGTAGGTCAAGGTTTGCACCTTCTCTAGTAGGTACATCCACATACTAAATCAGAAAATTTTCTTTTACGCACTTAACAAATTCCTCTCCATCTGAACCCTTAACACTATGACGGTCCCAGTCTATCTTTGGAAAGTTAAAATCCCCTACCATTACCACCCTATTGTTCTTACAGATGACTGAGATCTCCTGACTAGTTAGTTTCTCTATTTCCCTCTGACTATTGTGGTGTCTATCATACAATGCAAATAGAGTGATCATCCCTTTCTTATTTCTCAGTTCCACCCAAATAACCTCCCTGGATGTATTTCCAGGAATATCCTCCCTCAGCACAGCTGTAATGCTATCCCTTATCAAAAACGCCACTCCCCCTCCTCTCTTGCCTCCCTCTCTGTCCTTCCTGTAGCATTTGTATCCTGGAACATTAAGCTGCCAGTCCTACCCATCCCTGAGCCATGTTTCTGTAATTGCTATGATATCCCAGTCCCATGTTTCTAACCATGCCCTGAGTTCATCTGCCTTTCCTGTTAGGCCCCTTGCATTGAAATAAATGCAGTTTAATTTATTAGTCCTACCTTGTTCTCTGTTTTTTTCCTGCCTGCCCTGACTGTTTGACTCGCTTCCTTTCCTGACTGTATCAGTCTCAGAATGATCTCTTTCCTCACTATTTCCCTGGGTCCTAAACCCCATCTTACTGGAGCAGCTCTAGCAAATCTCCCTGCCAATATACCCCCTCTCAGTTCAGGTGCAATCCGTCCCTCTTGCACAGGTCACTTTTACCCCAGAAAAGTTTCCTGTGACCCAACAATGTGAATCCTTTTCCCCTACACCAGCTCCTCAGCCATGCATTCATCTGCTCTATCCTCCTATTCCTGCCCTCACTAGCTCATAGCACCGGGAGTAATCCAGATATTACTACCCTCAAGGACCTCCTTTCTAAATTCCTGCCTAACTTCCTACATTCCCCCTTCAGAATCTCATCCTTTTCCCTTCCTATGTGTACAATGGCCTCCTGCTGGTCCCACTCCCCTTTGAGAATATTCTGCACTCTCTCCAAGTTATCCTTGATCCTGGTACCAGGGAGGCAACACACCAGTTTGGATTTGATGGGCCAAATGACCTGCTTCTGTCCTGTAGGGACTCTATGCTGCTGGAACCAGTTCTGGGCCAAATCAGGATACGGAGAGTAGATTTCCTTACTTAAAGAGCACTAGTGAACCAGATGGGATACTCACCTCCTCCCACCCCCAACCCTCCCCCCTGCCCCAACACAATGATTGATAACTGTTGCAAGGTCACTGTTAGCCTCTCAATTCTTGCCGAATTCAACTCCCATCATCCACCGTGATACACATTTGAACCTTAGCTGCGAGGTGCCCCGAAAATTACTGCAATGCTGGATTAAGAGTCCAGTGATAATAACATTTGACTATTGTCTCTCTTACACTTCAAAACTAATAGAATCATTATCGATAGTTTCTGAATTGAGTAGGGTTAATGCCCCTAATAGGATTACCTCAGTCCAGACTTCAGTATTCACCTTCTCAGCTCCCTTTTCCGAGCTTCTGAATTTGTACTGGAGACCCATGTGGAGGGAGAGTGCACCAAACCATCTCAAAGTTGGCTCAGTTAACCTGACAAAATTGCAACATGGCTCACGTTGTCATCTTCTGTTGTGACACAGCCGCTGAGGAGCATAATAAAGGACACCCATTAAAGACTGAATTAGAGAAGGGGAAGAAACAGTTTACTTTGGCCCAGTGACAACATAATTCGGAAATAAAAATGATGCAATCAAAATCAAAATCAAGCTCAATGACACAGCGATGATGGATAGTTTGTAATTTAAAGGCTACATTATTGCTTTTTAATCTCTGTATTCATCAAACTATTTTCTACTGCAAGATGAAAGGTCATCCAAATCACAATTTCCTCTGATACCATCATTAAATGGATGGTTTTAGGGAAGGTTTTCTATTTTCCCACTGGTTTGTTCAGAAGTATTTTTGGTGATATTTGGTTAATTTGATTAATGACAAAGGCCATAATCTGAAGATTTATCACCTCATAAGGAAATCCATGGTTCTTGTTTTTTTTGCTATATATCATAAAATGCACCACATCACACTGACTTGATCAGACTTCCGTCACGTAAGTGGTTCAGTTCAATTAACTCCACAACTCAATTGGCAATATGCTGTGTTCATATCTTGAGTTGCTGAAGAATTGGACAGTTTCAGCATCAGTTAGGTCACACCTTCATCTACCAATGGAAAGGTGTCATTTCATTGGATGCAGTTCAAAGATGATTCGATAGGGATGATTCCTGGTGTGGAGGGATTGTCTTATGAGCAAAGGCTGAATAGGTTGGGACTCTACTCATTGGATTTCAGAAGAATGAGAGGTGATCTCATTGAAACATTCAGGATTGTTAAGGGGCTTGACAGGGGAAATGCTGAGAGGATATTTCCCCTCATTGGAAAGTCAAGGACCACAGGACGTAGTCTCAGAATGAAGGAGCACCAATTTAAGACTGAGAGGAGGAGAAATTCCTTCTCTCAGAGGGTTGTGAGTCTTTGGAACTCCTTGCTATAGAGAGCTGTGGGGGCAGAGTCCTTGGGTATATTTAAGCTTGATATCGATAGATCTTTGATTAGGAGGGGAATCTAGGGTTACAGGGAAAAGGCAGGAACACGGACATGAGGAATATCGGATCAGCCATGATTCTATTGAATGGTGGAGAAGGTTCCAGGGACCAAACAGCCTACTCCTCTTCCCATTTCTCATGGTCTTGTGGTCTTTAATGGACCAAGAAGATTGGTTGATTAAATTTTTTCAGCAAAGATTAATAATTTATACATTGCAGTTGAGAGACCTGATCATGTAATTCATACTGTATGGAAAAAAAAATGAGAAATTTGAATGTGAAGAGAGCTCCCTTCTCAAAATCCTTGAATATGTTGCCACCTCCCCAGCCTGAGGCCATCTTTTCTACGTGCCTGATTTGAACATTCCCAATATGCATTCTGTCATTGCCAGGGGAATGGAATTACTGCCATAGAATTATCTATGGAATACATTGCCACAGAAGGCTGTGGAGGCCAGGTCATTGAGTATATTTAATACTGAGATGGATAGATTCTAGAGTATCAAGAGGATCAAGGGTTACAGGGAGAAAGCAGGAGAATGGGGTTGAGAATTTGGGACCACTGCTGTTTGTCATTTTTGGAAATGACTGAGACACAAGCAGAGGTGGATGGGTTAGTAAGTTTTCAGATGACACTAAATTTGGCGGAGTGGTGGACAGTGTGGAAGAATGTTGCAGGTTGCAGGGGGACTTGGATGAACTGCAAAATTGGGCTGAGAGGTGGCAAATGGAGTTCAATGCAGATATATGTGAGGTGATTCACTTTGGAAAGAATAACAGGAAGATAGAATACTGGGTCAATGAAAAGATTCTTGGTAGTGTGGATGTGCAGAGGGATCTTGGTGTCCATGTTCATACATCCCTGAAAGTTGCCACCCAGGTTGATGAAGCTGTTAAGAAGGCACACTGTGTGTTAGGTTTTATTGGTTGAGGGATTGAGTTCTGGAGCTGTGATGCCATGCTGCAACTATACAAAACGCTAGTGTGGCCACACTTGGAATATTGTGTACAGTTCTGGTCGCCCCATTACAGGAAAGATGTGGAAGTATTGGAAAAGAACCAGAGGAAATTAGCCAGGATGTTGCCTGGTCTGGAGGGAAGGTCTTCTGAGGAAAGGCTGAGGGACTTGGGTCAGTCTCATTAGAGAGAAGAAGGCTAAGAGGGGATTTAATAGAGACATACAAGATGATTAGAGGATTAGATAGGGTGGACAGTGAGAGTTATTTTCCTAAAATGATGACGTCAGCTTATACGAGGGAGCATAGCTGCAAGTTGAGGGGTGATAGATTTAAGACAGATGTCAGAGGCAGGTTCTTTACTCAGTGTAGGGGGATGGGCTTATAATAGTTCACAGGTCAGTGCAACATCGAGGGCTGAAGGGCCTGGTCTGTGCTGTATTGTTATATGTTCTCGAAATATATCAGCTATGGTTGAATGGTGGAGCACACTCAATGGGCTGAATGGCCTAATTTCTGCTTCTATGTCTTATGGTCTTATAGAGCAAAGGCATGGGAGAAAGTGAGGACTGCAGATGAGGCAGTATCCGAGGAGCAGGAGGGACAAATATTTGCACAGGTCGTCTGCTATAACGCGCGTTTCATCAACGCGAAATTTGCTGTAACACAACTGATGAATAGGGGACACTGTTTCTAAAGCTCGAACTTTTAACATGTGTTTTGGTTATAATGTGATTGCATCGTCAACGCTTTAAGCGTTACTTGTATTGCTCGATTCTTGTATGGTGCGGGGTTGCACAGGAACACCACCATTGCATTACATAAGAAATGGCTGTATGCTTTCTACAATGGAGGATAGCACCACTTAGTGGCGGTCTTTCACTATGACGGGTGTTTCACCATTTGACCCTCAATGCAGTGAACATGCAGTTCACACATGCATCATGTGCAGGATCTAAACATTTCTGACACTGTTTTTCACTGTGTGCCGTGTCTCACTTTCACTGTTCCCACAGTTCCCACAGACGTTAGATCTGAAAACATATAGAACTGTGAGAGATGTATTGCAGGTCCATTGCACTGCAAGAAGATCCATTGTATTTCATAAAACTGACAACAATATAATCACAGAAATCTCTCACAAGACACATTTATTTGACTTTGTTGCCATCTACTGGTTATTTGAGGTCTAACAAATAGTTGACCTTTGAACAGAGGAAATAGAAGGTCACAGAATCTCTTGAGGCAGCTCGTCTGTTTAATGTACTATCTCCAATCCACTATCCCACTGCATCATTTCAATTTCTCGAGATTCAAAACTCTATTGCCCTTTGCCTTGACCAGTGACTGGTCAACCAATGGTCTCAAGGGGAGTGTATTCTGAAAATTTCTCTGGGCGATATGAAAAGCCTTCTCGGCAGTTGTCAGCTCAGTTGGCTGGACAGCTGGTTTGCGATGTAGAGTGATGCTGACTCCACAAGTTCAGTTCCTGCAGTGAACTAAGTTCACTGTGAAAGTCCCACCTACCCATCGCCGCTTCTTGCCTGAGATGTGGTGAGCCTCAGATTCAACTCACCACCAATTGTGGTGAAAGTGAGTACTGCAGATAATGGAGAAAATTAGAGTCAAGAGTGTGGTTGGTCTCCTCGACATTGGGGAGACAGGACGCCTACTCGCTTTAGAGAACATCTCTGGGACACCCGCACCAACCAACCCCACCGCCCCGTGGCCAAATACTTCAACTCCCACTCCCATTCCGCCAAGAACATGCAGGTCCTGGGCCTCCTCCATCGCCACTCCCTTACCACCTGACACTTGGAGGAAGAACGCCTCACCTTTTGCCTCAGGACCCTCCAACTCTAGGGCATCAATGTGGACTTCACCAGTTTCCTCATTTCCCCTCCTCCCCACCTTACCGCAGTTCCAACCTTCCAGCTCAGCACCATCCTCATGACCTGTCCCATTTGTCAATCTTCCTTCCCACCTATTCGCTCCACCCTCCTCTCCGACCTATCACCTTTACCCCCACCACCATCCACCTATTGCACTCTCAGCTATCTTCCCCCAGCCCCACCCCCTCCCATTTATCTCTCCACCCCCGAGGCTCCCAGCCTATCATGTCTACCATGTATCCTTAGAATGGAATAGTAAGCATGGCTTTGTGGGTGGGAACTCGTGTCTCACTCGTGAGTCTTTTGAAAAGGTAGCAACGAAGATTGATGAAAGTCAAGATGGACTCCAGCAAGGCGCTCAAACCAAGTTCCATCTGTAGACAGGTCAGCAAGGTTGGATCACATGGAATCCAAGAGAGCTAGCTATTTGGGTACAAACTTAGCTTGAAGGTAGCAAAGGGTGGTGGTAGAGGGTGTTTTTGGATTGGAGGCCTGTGAGCAGCAATAGACCACAAGGATCGGTGCTGGGTCCACTGATTTTTGTCATATATATATATATATAAATGATTTGGAGGTGAATATAGGAGGGATACTTAGTAAGTTTGCAGATGACACCAAATTTGGTGGTCTAGTAGACAGTGAATAAGATTACCTCAGAATACAACGAGACCTTGATCAGATGGGCTGATGGGCCAAGGAATGGCAGATGGAGTTTAATTTTGATAAATGTGAGGTGTGTCATTTTGGAAAGGCAAATCAGAGCAGGACATACACACTTAATGGTAAGGGGTCCTGGGGAGTGTTACCGAACAAAGAGACCTTGGTGCACAAGTTCACTGTTCCTTGAAAGTGGAACCACAGGTGGACAAGGTGTTGAAGAAATACACTTGTTTTATTGGTCAGTGTATTGAGTATAGAGGTCGGGAGGTTAATTTGCGGTTATACAGGGCATTGGTTAGGCCACATTTGGAATACTGCATTCAATTTTTATCTCCCTGCTATAGTAAAGATGTTGTTAAGCCTGAAAGGGTTCAGAAAAGATTTACAAGGATGTTGCTTGATTTGGAGGGTTTGAGCTACAGGCAGAAGCTGAATAGGCTGGGGCTGTTTTCCCTGGAGGGACAGAGGCTGAGGGGTTACATTATAAAAGTTTATAAGATCATGATGAGTATGGTTAGGTTGAATAGCCAAAGTCTTTTCCCCAGGATAGGGGAGTCCAAAACCAGAGAGCATGGGTTTAAGGTGAGAGGGGACAGATTTAAAAGCAACCTGAAGGAGAACTTTTTCACTCAAGAGTGTGGTACGTGTATGGAATGAGCTGTTAGAGGAAGTGGTGGAGGCGGGTACAATTACAACATTTAAAATGCATCTGGATGGGTATATGAAGAGGAAGAATTGAGAGGGATATGGGATATTAGCCATTTTTCATGGCTAATCCACCTAACCTGCACATCTTTGGACTGGCGGAGGAAACCAGAGCACCCGGAGGAAGCCCATACAGACACGGGGAGAAAGTGCAAACTCCACACAGTCAGTCACCCGAGGCTGGAATCAAGGTCTCTGGTGCTGGGAGGCAGCAGTGCTAACCACTGAACGACTGTGCTGCCCCACAGTGGGCAGAGTTGTCAGGCCAAATGGCCCACTCCTACGACTATACCTTAGCCTTGTGTCCATTGTGCTTGAGGAACTAGGTCCCTGTATAAGAATTGTTATCTTATTTGATTTGATTTGTTCATTTGGTTTATTGTTGTCATGTACCCAAGTACAGTGAAAAGTTTTGTTTTGTGAGTAGTACAGGCAGATCATAGTAAACAAGGACTTACAGATCATAGGGCATCTTGAGGGGAATCATCAAGGAAGTTAAAATGCCTCTTGAAGGGAGATGGTAACCTAGTGGTCTAATTGTTGTGTGAGAGGGATGTTGACAAGTGGGTATGTGAGCTGGAACTCTGGTCTGAAACGAGGATGGCAGGAGATTGTGAAGGATGGAGATTAATGTAATATAGATTGTGGTGAGATTCGTGATTATTCACTGAAGAAATATTCATTGTTATCTGCGAAAGAATATTTCAAACAGAAACTAAAAGAGCTCCATGAGGCTTGGCAGATTTATTATTTGGAAAATAATTTAGGAATCAAATTTTTCAAGTTCATAGATAATAAATGTCACGGGCAACAAATTGAACTGAAGTGAGTCAATGATAAAGACCATCCAGTGGAACAGAGAAATGAGTCTGATCATATCTTTAATAATATATTTTATTTCTGTTGCTAGGAAGTGACGAGGAAAGGATTGCAATGTTGTAAATGTTTTGAATATCAATGAAAAGAGACAATCCATCCAGAATTGAGAGGTGCAAATCTCACCATGATAAGTTTGGGAATGAATTGATGTTTAGGCTGGAATGAGACAATAACCGTTAAAGCCATATACATTAAATTTCCTTTATCGCCAACTTGTTGATCTTGTGTTGTACACCTCCTGTGCAGCTATAACCTTGTATGCCTTGTTCTGTCTAAGTGCCCTATGATCTGTTTGTCTTGGTTTACTATGGTCTGTTAATACTACTTGCAAAACAAAACTTTTCACTGTACCTAAGTACATGACAACAATAAATGAAATCAAATAGATAATAGTTTTTTTAGTGTATTTTTATTCTACAATTAGTGCTCACGTTGACTGAGATCCCTGTTAGTTTAATTCTTTGCTGTGCATTAATTTATTCAAGTTATTTATTCAAGTTTAGTGCTCAGGGGTCAGGTATGCTACCTTGGTTAGTATGTGTATGGTCAGTGCTGTAAAATTTTGCCTGGATTATTATATTGTTAGAAATATAATCAGTGTGGAAACTCTGACCTCTGAAGTTCATTTACAGTTTTGCATTCCTGACTGCATTCCAACATAAATGCTTGTGTGCTCTACGTACCATAGTTTCTGACGATATTATAAGCACAATTTCCATGATCATTGAATCCTGGAATGGTACTTAATCCCAGAGCTTCTGATTTAGTGTAAGGGATGCTATCCACTGTGCCACAACATATTGCACGTGTTTATAAAGCTACCCCTTGAATGCATTTGCACTCTGCACCTCAACCACTCCCCATGTGATATTGCATTGTACATCTTCCCACTTATTGTAATATTCATGACCTGATAGAGACATGGTTGCAAGGTGATCAAGGTTGGGGTATGCATAGTTTAGTCAGTAATTATAATGTATACTCCAGCCTTGGTCACCTTGCAACCGTATCTCTATCTGGTCATACATTATAACCACTTACCATAACATGCATGATCCGATAGAAACATGCTTGCAAGGTGGCTGAACTGGGGCATGAATCGTGAAGAATTTTTGAAGTTTCAAAATGATAGGAAGTTACAAAAAGATGCCAGCATATCGATACACATAAGCAGACATTTAATAACTGAATGAAAAAGATTATTCTAGTGAGAAAGAGAGTGGCAGTCTGGCTAAATAAAAAGTTAATGTCAGCAACAAATTGGAAGGAATAGTGTAAAGGCACAATTGCCTGTACTCCACAACAACTGACACGATGGAGCCTCTTCTGAAGTATTAGCCTGCCTCTCTGCATCACTAGTCCAAAGTTATTGCTGTTTAACCAGCACCTTACCCAGCATGGTAAAGAAAGATTTATGTACTTGAATCACAAAAGGTTAGTTTGTGGGTACAGCAAGTGATTAAGACCGTAAGATATAGGAGCAGAATTAGGGCATTCAGCCCATCATGTCTGATTCTGCCATTCAATAAGGGCCGATGTGTTCCTCAACCTCATTCCCCTGCCTTCTTCCCTTTGAACCTCTCACTAATTAAGATCCTATCCATCTCTGTCTTAAATACACCCAATGACTTGGCCTTCACAAACTCCTGCAGGATTGATTTCCACAAATTAACCATCCTCTGACTGAGGAAATTCCTCCTCATTCCAGTTCTAAAGGATCGACCCTTCACTCTGAGACTGTGCCCGTGGGTCCTAGTCTCTCCTACTCTTGGAAACATCGTCTCCACATCCACTCTCTCCAGGCCTCTCAGTATTCTGTAAAATTCAATCAGATCTCCACCCATCCTCTCAACCCCATCAAGTACAGACCCAGAGTCCTTAACGGCTCCTCATTCTACAAGCTCTTCATCCCTAGGATTACACTTGTAAACCTCCTATAGACCCCTTCCAATGTCAGCACATCTTTCTTTAGATACCAGGCCCAAAACTTGGGTGGTACCGTGGCTCAGTGGTTAGCACTGTTGCCTCACAGCACCAGAAACTGGGACTTGATTCTAGTCTTGGGCGACTGCCTGTGTGGTGTTTGCAAATTTTCCCTGTGTCTGCATTGGGTTTCCTCCGGGTACTCCGGTTTCCTCCCACAGTCCAAAGATGTGCAGGTTAGGTAAATTGGCCATGCTAAATTGCCCATAGTGTTCAGGCTAGGCTGGAGGCATTAGTCAGGGGAAACATAGAGCATTAGGGTAGGGGAATGGGTCTGGGTGGGATACTCTTTGTAGGATCAATTTGGACTTATTGGGCCAAATGGTCTGTTTCCACACTGTCTGGATTCTATATTCTCAATGCAGCCTGACCAGAGCCTTATACAACCTCCTCAGTATATCTGCTCTTGTATTCTAGCCATCTTGAAATGAATGCTAATACTGAATTGCCTTCTTAGCTGCCAACTGAGCCTGCATGTTAACTTTAAGAGAATACTGAACTAGGACTCTAGTGCTTCAGATTTCTGAAGGATTTCCCCATTTAGAAAATATTCTATATATCTATTCTTCCTATCAAAATGTACAACTTCATTTTTCCACATTGTATTCTATGTACCACTTCTCTGCACACTTGCCTAGCCTATCCAAGTCCTTCTGCAGCCTCCCCATTTCCTCGACATCTCCTATCTTTGTGTCATCTGCCAAATTAGCAGCAATGCCCTCAGCTTCTTTGTCCAGATCGATAATATAAAACATGAATAATTGTGGCCCCAACACTGACTCCTGTGGAACTCCACTTGTCACTGGCTCCCATCCTGAAAAAAGAGCCCTTTATTCCCACTCTCTGCATTCTGCCAGTCAGCCAACCCTCTATCCATGTCAGTCCCCTGCCCCTAACACCATGGGCTCTTATTAAGCAGCCTCCTGTGCGGGTCCTTGTCAAAGACCATCTAGAAATCCAAATAGATCACATCCACTGCCTCTCCTTTGTCTAACTTGCTCATTACCGCCTCAAAGAATTCTGACAGATTTTTTAGGCATGAAACTGTTGAAACAGTTGACCCTTGTTGAAGCTGTGCTGACTCAGCCCTATTTTACCATGCACCCCCAAGTACTCTGCAATCTCACTCTTAACGAATGTCTCTAAAATATTACCAACAAGGTCAGGCTAACTGGCTTGTAGTTACCTACCTTCTGCCTCCCTCCCTGCTTAAACAGAGCCATTTCCCAGTCCTCTAGCACCTTCGCTGACCCAAGTGTTCCCTAAAAGATCACCACTAAAACCTCCACAATCTCCTCCAGAACTCTGGAGTGTCGTCCATCCAGTCCGGGTGATTTATCCACCTTCAGGCATTTCACCTTCCCAACCACCTTCCCCTTAGTGATGGCCACTACACTCACGTTTGCTCCCCCACCTTCAAGTTCTATGATGCTGCTAGAGTTTTCCACTGTGAAAGCTGATGCAAAGTACCTGTTCAGTTCCTCCGTCATTTCTTTGCTCCCCATTGCTACTTCTCCAGCCTCATCTTCCACCGGTCCAATGTCCACTCTTACCTCTCCTTTAGATTAGATTAGATTCCCTACAGTGTGGAAACAGGCTCTTCGGCCCAGCAAGATCACACCGACCCTCCGAAGAGTAACCAATCCAGACCCATTTCCCTCTGACTAATGCACCTAACACTACGGGCAATTTAGCATGGCCAATTCACCTAACCTGCACATCTTTGGACTGTGGGAGGAAACTGGGACACTCAGAGGAAACCCACGCAGGACATGGGGAAAATGTGCAAACTCCACACAGCCAGTCGCCGAGGCTGGAATTAAACCTGGGACCCTGGTGCTGTGAGACAGCAGTGCTAACCACTGAGCCACCCTACTTTTTAGATATCCAAAAAATGTCCTGCAATTCTTCGTTCCTAATAACAGCTATTACTCTCGAATCTCATCTTAACTCCCTTATTAGTTTTTTTAAGTTATCCTCTGTGGTTTTTAAAGGTTTCCCAATCCTCTGGCTGCTCACTACTCTTCACCACATTATATACCTTTTCTTTTGCTTTTTGCAGTCCCTGACTTCCCATGTCAGCCATGATGCCTCACCCTCCCCTTAGTATGTTTCTCCTTCCTTGGGATGTATTTCTGCTGTACCTCCCAAATTACCCCAGAAACTCTTGCCATCATCTTCCCTGCTAGGCTGCCCCTAAGACAGGGCAGAAGGAATGTTGCTGTTTGTTGCAAAAAGAATGGAATATATCGGCTCGGGCTGTTTTCCTTGGAGCGTCGAAGGCTGAGGGGTGACCTTATAGAGGTTTGTAAAATCATGAGGGGCATGGATAGGATAAATAGACAAGGTCTTTTCCCTGGGGTAGGTGAGTCCAGAACTAGAGAGTGTAAGTTTAGGGTGAGAGGGGCAAGATATAAAAGAGACCTAAGGGGCAGCGTTTTCACGCAGAAGGTGGTGCGTGTGTGGAATGAATTACCAGAGGAAGTGGTGGAGGCTGATACAATGGCGATATTTAAACGGCATCTGGATGGGTATATGACTAAGAAGGGTTTGGAGGGATCTGGGCTGGGTGCTGACAAGTGGGACTAGACTGGATTGGGATATCTGGTCAGCATGGATGAATTGGACTGAAGGGTCTGATTCCACGCTGTACATCTCTATGACTCAATGATTCCACAGAGGTAGCAAATTTACACAGAATCTTAGTAAGGATAACTGCGTAAAATTATGGCCTCCTCATTTTTAAAAGGATGTAATTACATTAATAGCAGTTTAGAGAAAGCTCACTGAACACATTCCTGGGGTGAGGGACTTATTTTATGAAGAAAGATTGAACAGGTTGGCCCCATACTTATTAGAGCTTAGAAGAATGTGAGAGGATCTGTTTTTAAAACGTATCTAATCCCATAGGAAGTTGACAGGATGGATATTGGTTGGGTATTTCATCTTGTCGCAACACGTAGAACTAGGGGACACATTCATCCATTCAATTCTCCTTCCCAGAAATCAGTGGAGGTGAAATAACTCCATAGAGGCCAGAATCCCATCTCCAAGACATTCTTTATTTACACATGGAGAGCCAGTGACACTGTTCCCGCTCCCTCAGAGCCAGCTCTCAGACTGAACAGAACCTCTGACACTCCTGTTTATATCTGTCAGCCAGGGCTCCCTGATTGGACCAGGTTAACAGCCCAAATCAGGGGACCCATATTCTATGAGGTCCATGTTGCTGACCTCATTATGATCACTACATTCCCCCCCGCCCCCCCCCCACCGAGTCCGAGGACACAGGCTGGATCTTTATTCTATAGCTCCTCCTGGGGTGTTTTAGCACCGGGTCAGGGTCCTCCAACTCTGACTCTGATATGGGTGGGGTGTAATGCATAGCAGCTCACCTCTTGCGCCCAGAACATCTCAGAAGAAATCCATTCTCTACTTCAGGTGACAAAGGCATCAAAGCAGTGATATCCATCATGTCTCCCTCAGATTCTGAAGTATCTTCAACTTTGGAAAGGGAGAAGGAGAACCTGGAACAGTTGAAAAGGCAGTCGAGGGTACGTTTCGCTCCCACACCGTTTGTGAGTTTGCAGCTTTCATAGGGTACTCATGCTTATTCAGCACCATCGCTCCTACCTGAACTTTATATGTCACTGGACCTGACCTCACGTTGACCATGCCTCGTACCCATAAAGGGCCATTCCCATGGTTCTACACCAAACTTTGGCTCCTGAAGTAAACTGTCTCTTGCTTAGCGAAGTCATGTGCCTGACATTGGTGTTCCTGATGTCATTTCACCCACTCTTCCCAGGTCCAGGAAGACCAGATTCAAACAGGTGAAGAGCCTTCTGCACATTAGCAACTCTGCTTTTGTTTAATCATCTGTGGGATGTAGGTGTTGCTGGCTGGGCCAGTATTTATTGCCCATCTCTAGTTCCTGTTGAGAAGATGGGGGGAGCTGCCATCTTGAACCTCTGCAGTCCACCTGCTATAGATTAACACATAATGCCATTAAGGAGGGAATTCCGGGACTTTGACCAGTGATAGTGAAGGAGTGGCAATATATTTCCAAGGCAGGATGGTGAGTGCCTTGGAGGGGAACTTGAAAGTGGTATTCCCATGTATCTGCTGCCCTTGTCCTTCTAGATGGAAGTGGTCGTGAGTTTGGAAGTTGCTGTCTGAGGATCTTGCATAGTTCTGGGAATTTTCATCAAACCGCAATTGCAGGTACACGTGGTTTATGTCATGATTCGGAGATGCTGGTGTTGGACTGGGTGTACAAAGTTAAAAATCACACAACACCAGGTTATAGTCCAACAGGTTTAATTGGAAGCACACTAGCTTTCGGAACGCCGCTGCACAACCACCTGATGAAGGAGCGGCGCTCCGAAAGCTAGTGCTTCCAATTAAACCTGTTGGACTATAACCTGGTGTTGCATGGTTTATGTCAGCCTTGTATATATATCCTGTGGGAGGGATTGGGTGTCTATCCAGCTGTGAGAAGCAGTTTGCCATTTGTTTAAAGTCCCCACAAAGGTGAACCGAACCATCAGGCTTCACAATCAGTGCGGCCAGTGCCGCCCCTTCTACAAACTGGATTGGGTTTGATGATGCCTTCTCTCTCCAGCCTCCTGATTTCTGCCTTGACTTTTGCCCGTAAGGCAAATGGCACTGGGCGGGCCTTGCAGAATCATGGCATTGCTTTGTGGTCACCATGCAAGGGTGGCCTTGGCTCCTTTGATGGCCCCTGGATCTTCCTGAAAAACCTGTGGGCATTTAATTAGAATTACAATCGGGCAGCCATTTTCTAATTGAAAAATGTTGAGCCAATCTAAATGAAATTTTCTCAACCAATTTTGTCCCATTGAGCTTGGGCCCAGGCCTTTGACTACAATTAGTGGGAACTGAAGCAGCTGCTTCTCATAAGGGAGCAGAACCGAAGTTGTCCCCTTAATCTGTAAAGGTTCGAGGAGAAAGTGAGGTCTGCAGATGCTGGAGATCAGCAGACGCTGAAAATGTGTTGCTGGAACAGCGCAGCAGGTCAGGCAGCATCCAGGGAACAGGAGAATCGACGTTCCTGAAGAAGGGCTCCAGCAACACATTTTCAATCTGTAAAGGTTCCCCGGTATAGGTTCTCAGTCTAGCCGAGGTCTCGCACAAACTTAAGGGTTGGAGTCCAGAGTGAACTATGTTAAAGACTGGTTCTGTGATCACCGATACAGCCATGCCAGTACTGACCTCCATTAGAACCAGGTGACAATTTAACCAGATGTTTATTTTGATTGGTTCTAATTTGGATGTTGCTAAGCAACTTAACTGTTCCACAGCAGATGTAGATGGACTTTCCAGGGTGTGCACTCTCGTGGATACCGGCCTATGAGGTTTTTAACTTAGGTCTAAAGGAATTCTTTTGCTGTATCAAGTCCACATCCCAGCAGCAACTACAACAGCCGTCCAACCTGGATCCTGAAGAAAATTTTGACCGTTTGGTTGAGGCTTGGCTTTGTTTTGGGGTTTTGCTGTGGGCTGACCTAGAATCCCTCTCTTCAGGATATATCCTGAGTGAGTCTCTGCAATTGCTTTCACTCAACTGGTGTTTCCTAAGCTCATTCAGACTGGGAAGGGTGCTCACTTCATCAGAATACACTGCTCCACTTGCCACATTTCCCAATAGTTGTAGTGCCTTTTTGAAGTCCAGTTGGGCTTCGGCTAGTAGTAGCTTTTGTATGCTTACATCATTAATCCCACATACCATACGGTATCTCAGCCTTTCATTAAGGGTTAAACCAAAGTCACATGCCTCTGCCAGTTGTCTTAATCGAATGAAATATCCTGATATGGATTTCCTTGGTTCTCAAATTACCGAGTAAAAACTGATAGCATCACAGAATTAGAGGAGACTTGGGTCTTAAATTCCTTCACTAAATCCATCAGCTCTTGAAAGGTTTCAGTATTTGGTGCTTCAGGGAAGGTAAGGTTCCTAATAACCAAAAATGTTGTTGGTCCACAAGCTGTCAGGGGAATTGCTCATTGTTTTTCATGTTCTCCAATGTCATTTGCACAGAAAAAATCATTTTCCACATACTGGGCCCAGTCTTTGACGACAGGATTGAATGAGGCAAGTTTCCGAAATAAAGGCATGCTCCAGAAATGTTTACCCCAACTCAAAGACATCTGTTACGAGCAAATTTCTTCAGAAATGTGCTTTACTCTCGTTGCCACTGAAATAACTCCAGAGGCTGGTGTCCCCCCACCAAGTCACCCTTTATTTATACATGGAGAGTCCTTGACACTGACCCAGTTCCCTCAGAGACAGCTTTAGATTAGATTACTTACAGTGTGGAAACAGGCCCTTCGGCCCAACAAGTCCACACCGACCCGCCGAAGCGTAACCCACCCATACCCCTACATTTACCCCTTTACCTAATACTACGGGCAATTTAGCATGGCCAATTCACCTGACTTGCACATCTTTGGACTGTGGGAGGAAACCGGAGCCCCCAGAGGAAACCCACGCAGACACGGGGAGAACGTGCAAACTCCACACAGTCAGTCGCCTGAGTCGGGAATTGAACCCGGGTCTCTGGCGCTGCGAGGCAGCAATGCTAACCACTGTGCCACCGTGCCGCCCAGAGTGAACAGTATCTCTGACGCACCTGTTTTTTTTCTTTCTTTTTTTTCCCTTTTCCCCCCACACTACCACCTAACAGTGATCATGCTTAATTTCCCCCAGCACCCATGTCGTGTGTGTGCAGGTGCAGGACACAGTGAAGAACAATAAGTGCGCAAATCTTTATTTATATTCCACCACCAGGAAGAAAGGAAATACCTGAGTGGCCAGTGACAAACAGTGCCCTTCTCATCAAAGGGCAAGACATTCCTGTTCATTTTTAAAATGTTTTTTTCTTTTTTTCCTCTTTTTTCTTTTTTTTTTCTGCTGTAGTGCTTACTTTTCCCTCAGCACCCATGTTGTGTGTGTGCAGGTGTGATATTCCTTTTATTTTATTAAGAAAGGAAACACCCGAGTGGCCAGTGACAAGCAGTGCTCTTCACATCAAAGGATCCCTGGAATGGTAGGTCTAACATATGAGGAACGGCTGAGGATCCTGGGATTGTATTCATTGGAGTTTAGAAGATTAAGGAGAGATCTAATAGAAACTTACAAGATAATACATGGCTTGGAGAGGGTGGACGCTATCTTTATTCAAATTCCACCACCAGGAAGATAGGAAAACACCCGGGTGGCCAGTGACAAACACTGCCCTTCCCCTCAAAGGGCAGTGCTTTGTGATCAAAACAGTGAGGGGGAGGGTAGGGACTAAATCAAAATAGAGTTGGAGGGGGAAATGAACATTCCTGTTTATTTTTTTTTCTTTTTTTTTCTAATTTAACCCCCACACTACCACCTAAGTACGGTAGTGCTTATTTTATCCCGAGCACCCATGGTGTGTGTGTGTGTGCAGGTGTGAGACACAGTGAAAGACACAAAGTGCACAAATCTTTATTCAATTTCCACCACCAGGAAGATAGGAAAACACCCGGGTGGCCAGTGACAAGCACTGCCCTTCACATCAAGGGACAGTGCTGTGTGATCAAAACAGTGAAGGGGAGGGTAGGGACTAAATCAAAATAGAGCTGGAGGGAGAAATGATGCACTCCACTCCCAGCGGCGCCCACCTCTCCCTGAACAACTCCAGGGTGTTGGTGGACACCGCGTGCTCCTTCTCCAAGGACACCCGGGCCCTAACGTAACTGCGGAAGAGGGGCAGGCAGTCGGCCCTAACGACCCCCTCCACGGCCCGCTGCCTCGACCTGTTGATGGCCAGTTTGGCCAACATTTCTGTTTATTTTTTTATTTTTTTTATTTTATTAAACAAATTACAAAACAGTTTACAAAAAACATTGACAGCTGTACACAAAAGACAGCAGTTTTACAAGGGAGAGGAGCAGCAAAGCTAGGCCCCGAACCCTACCGTTCAACCATTTTACAGGGAGAGGAGGACAAACCTCAAATCCCAGTTCCACGTGTGACAAGACAGTGACAATGACATTTATACATTAGACAATACCATTACATACAAAAGTGCAGACAATACAGACCCAGCAAGCCCCCGCCCCTCCCACCTTCCGACCGCTCTAAGGCAGCCCGCCCCTACCCACCTTCTGGTTCTCGGTCCACCCCATGCCCCTTCCAGTTCTCGGTCCGCCCTGACACACCTTTCGACCACCTCTAGGACAGCCCGTCCCGATTACCCCTTATCGGGATGACAGTGCTCAGAACAGCCTACCCACCATCTAGCTCTCGGGGTGACTGGCATCAGGGTGACCTACCCACCCTCCGGCTTTTAGGACAGCCTACCAACCTTCAGATTCACAGCATGGCCTACCCACCCTCCGGCTCTCGGGGTGACAGCTTTCAGGACGACCCATGAGCCTCCCAGCTCACAGCAAGGCCTGCCAGACCCAGGGACACGCAAGACAGTGCGGGTGATAGACCCAGGAAACACCACAATACAGTTAGTTACCCAAAAAAAAAAACTCCCTTCTGGTACACAGTCCAAATTTATACAGTCTTCAAGATATGGAATCCATTTCCAGGAAGAGTCCACTCCAGTATACAATGTGCAATGTCAGAATTAGAGGCCGCTCCAAACTGCAGAATCCGTTGTTAAAAAACAGTCCACAATCAAGGGCAGAGTCCACTCCTGGAGGCAGCAAATGCACACCCCATAGCACAGATGTTCAGTCTCAACAGAGTCCTGGTCCAGCCTTGGAGAGCCAGGCCCACTCACAAGAACACAGTACATAGTACAGGTGCAGTTAACTCACAGGGGTTTGGTCCACTCCTGAAGGAAAGGTCTTCTCCCAAACTCCAGGATACAGCAACTGCTCACCTCCCAGCACACATACAGGTGTTCAATCTTCAGAGGCCCAGTCCAGGGCTAGGCCTCCCCACAGGAACAGCTCCTTTGGTAAAATGCATGTCTTCCACAGGACTCAGTCCAAAACACCAATAGAAAGTGAAGACACATACAAAAAAAAACAAAGAAAACTACAGTCCAAGGGCTAAGCCCTACCATAAATTAACATTGTCCTTTTCTCAGAAAGAGGAGAGCGTAACACACAGGCTGTAACCAACCAGTGAAACAACAACCCCCTAATGAGAACTGAGTTACACCTGAAACACATTATGTGCATCAGGAGTTTAACAAATCAGTCCTCACTAAAAGGAATGCCAGTTAACAAACTGGCTAAATAATTCAGCCAGTTCAGGAATCAGGTTTCCCCCTCCCAAAAAAAGGAAGCAGAAACCAACAGTAACATACTGACTGTAACACCAGCCAGCACAGAGTCAGTTCCTAAACTGAGAAGACTCTGAATCTCCTGTTTATTTTTTTTTTTTATTTTAGTGACAAACACTGCCCTTCACATCAAAGTGTGATGCTGTGTGAATCTCCTGGTTATTATTTTAATCTCCTGTTTATATATTTTTTTTTTTTTTTCACTTTATTAAACAAGTTACAAAACAGTTTACAAAAAACATTGACAGCTGTACACAAAAGACAGCAGTTTTACAAGGGAGGGGAGCAGCAAAGCTAGGCCCCGAACCCTACCGTTCAACCATTTTACAGGGAGAGGAGGACAAACCTCAAATCCCAGTTCCACGTGTGACAAGACAGTGACAATGACATTTATACATTAGACAATACCGTTACATACAAAAGTGCAGACAATACAGACCCAGCAAGCCCCCGCCCCTCCCACCTTCCGACCGCTCTAAGGCAGCCCGCCCCTACCCACCTTCTGGTTCTCGGTCCACCCCATGCCCCTTCCAGTTCTCGGTCCGCCCTGACACACCTTTCGACCACCTCTAGGACAGCCCGCCCCGGTACCCGCCCAGGGTGACAGCAGTCAGGACGGCCTACCCACCTTCCGGCTTCACTGACCACCCTCAGCACCTTTCGACCACCTCTGGGGCAGCCCGCCCCGGTACCTGCCCGGGGTGACAGCGCCGAGGACGGCTACCCGCCTTCTGGCTCTCGGTCTGCCCCTAGGTACCATTGGGCTCTCACCCACCTCGTTGCACCTCCGACCAGTGGGCTATCCTGGCACACCTTTCGGCCACCTCTAGGACAGCCCGTCCCCTTCCCTGGTTCGACAGCGTGTAGGGTAGCCCACAAGCCTTCCGGATCTCAGCCCACCCCTACCTGCCTTCTGGCTCTCGGCTGCTCTGACACCTTTCGACCACCTCTAGGACAGCCCGTCCCGATTACCCCTTATCGGGACGACAGTGCTCAGAACAGCCTACCCACCACCTAGCTCTCGGGGTGACTGGCATCAGGGTGACCTACCCACCCTCTGGCTTTTAGGACAGCCTACCAACCTTCAGATTCACAGCATGGCCTACCCACCCTCCGGCTCTCGGGGTGACAGCTTTCAGGACAACCCATGAGCCTCCCAGCTCACAGCAAGGCCTGCCAGACCCAGGGACACGCAAGACAGTGCGGGTGATAGACCCAGGAAACACCACAATACAGTTAGTTACCCAAAAAAAAAAACTCCCTTCTGGTACACAGTCCAAATTTATACAGTCTTCAAGATATGGAATCCATTTCCAGGAAGAGTCCACTCCAGTATACAATGTGCAATGTCAGAATTAGAGGCCGCTCCAAACTGCAGAATCCGTTGTTAAAAAACAGTCCACAATCAAGGGCAGAGTCCACTCCTGGAGGCAGCAAATGCACACCCCATAGCACAGATGTTCAGTCTCAACAGAGTCCTGGTCCAGCCTTGGAGAGCCAGGCCCACTCACAAGAACACAGTACATAGTACAGGTGCAGTTAACTCACAGGGGTTTGGTCCACTCCTGAAGGAAAGGTCTTCTCCCAAACTCCAGGATACAGCAACTGCTCACCTCCCAGCACACATACAGGTGTTCAATCTTCAGAGGCCCAGTCCAGGGCTAGGCCTCCCCACAGGAACAGCTCCTTTGGTAAAATGCATGTCTTCCACAGGACTCAGTCCAAAACACCAATAGAAAGTGAAGACACATACAAAAAAAAACAAAGAAAACTACAGTCCAAGGCCTAAGCCCTACCATAAATTAACATTGTCCTTTTCTCAGAAAGAGGAGAGCGTAACACACAGGCTGTAACCAACCAGTGAAACAACAACCCCCTAATGAGAACTGAGTTACACCTGAAACACATTATGTGCATCAGGAGTTTAACAAATCAGTCCTCACTAAAAGGAATGCCAGTTAACAAACTGGCTAAATAATTCAGCCAGTTCAGGAATCAGGTTTCCCCCTCCCAAAAAAAGGAAGCAGAAACCAACAGTAACATACTGACTGTAACACCAGCCAGCACAGAGTCAGTTCCTAAACTGAGAAGACTCTGAATCTCCTGTTTATTTTTTTTTTTATTTTAGTGACAAACACTGCCCTTCACATCAAAGTGTGATGCTGTGTGAATCTCCTGGTTATTATTTTAATCTCCTGTTTATATCTGTCAGCCAGGGCTCCCTGATTGGACCAGGTTAACAACCCCAATCAGGGAATTCACATTCTATGAGGTCTACCTGGCTGGCCTCGTTACAATCACTACAGATGGTCATTAAACTGATTCAATGTGAGTTAGAGAGATTTTTGATAGACAAGAGAGTGAAGAACACGGAGGGCAGATCAGAAGATGAAGAGAAGGCATATTCAAGCTAGTCATGATCGTGTTGACCGTTGGAGAAGACTCAAAAGCGGTGAGTGGTCTACTCCTGCTCCTAAATCCTGCGTTCCAACCTTTTCTGCATACAGCAGAGGTTTACCATTACCAGTTTTGGAATGTTCAGGTCCAATCGTGGTTTCAGCCCAGTTCACCATCTCCACACTTGGTTGGTTCCTTGAATGAAACTAAACAATAAAAAGGCGCAGGTTCAGAAAGTGGGCCCTTGTAGAATTTCCACATCTTGATTTTATTCCCCGTTGGGTCTATTTTTCTAATTCTTGCTTTCTAATGAGAATGTGTTGTCACTACATTATTTTACTACATTGTTTCTAATCAAGGATTCATACCATCCCTGATTTGTACACACATTGTGTCAATGTTGCCTTTTCAAAAGTGCTATCCAATTAGTCCCACTTCTTTGCTTTTCTGCATAGTCCTGCAATCTTAAAAAGTGTTCATCCAACGTCCCTTTGAAAGCTACTGTTGAATCTATTGATACCATTGTTTCAGGCAGTGCACTGCAGACTGTAGCAACTCACTGAGTAAAACAAGTGTGACCTATATCAGTGTGAAGTATTTTTCTTTAAACTACTCGGAAGGGCCGACTGTTTGCTTTGAATGTTTTGAAGCAAAGATAATTGAACTTTATGATGAAACAATAAGGCTCTAAGCTAACCTCATATTGGTGACAATTCAATAAATCAACACAACCTTTCATTTTGAACACTTGGATTGAGATTTCTGATGACTTCAGTAAGATGGCGGTGGAGAAGGGCTTCTGAGCTCAGGGCTCGTCTACTCAGTCCACTTTTCTTTCTGTTTCTTTTCTTTCATTTCTCTCTTCTCCTGTTTGTTTCTTCCTCTTTTATCTTACCCCTTGGTCATGGCAACGGCATCAGCGGCAGTGAGTAGGCCCAACAGCATGGACCCAAGTAGGCCCAACAGCATGGTCCTGAGGAGGGCCAGCAGCATGGACCAGAATAGGCCCAGTAACACAGCACTGTCTCACGTAGGCCCAGCAGTCCAGCCTCAAGTAGGCCCAGCAGTGCAGACTCGAGTAGGCCCAGCAGCACGGACTCATGTAGGCCCAGCAGCAGGGATGTGAGTGGGCTGAACAGCATGGACTCAAGTGGGCCCAGAAGCGTGGACCTAAATAGGCCCAGCATCATGGACCTTCATGGGCCCAGCAGCATGGACTAGAGTGGGCTCAGCAGCACGGACCTGAGTGGGCCCAGCAGCACGGACCCCAGTAGGCCCTGCAGCACGAACTCAAGTAGGCCCCAGCAGCATGGACTGAAGTGGGCATAGCAGCATGGACCCGAGTAGGCCCAGCAGTACGGATCCGAGGGGCCCAACTGCTTGGACTTAGGTGGGCCCAGCAGCACAGTCTCACGTAGGCCCAGCAGTCCAGCCTCAAGTAGGCCCAGCAGTGCAGACTCGAGTAGGCCCAGCAGCACGGACTCATGTAGGCCGAGCTGTGCAGATTCATGGCAGTGGCATCGAGGGTGAGTTTAGGTTTCCGGCAGGATCTGCTTCCAGTGCAGATTCATGAAGACAGCAGCAGAGGTGAGTTTGGGCCCAGTACGAGACCAGCAGTTGCATCAGTGAGGTGGGCCCGAACTGGACTCATGACAGCGGTGGAGTCACATTTGGGCCTGTCCGGTACCTGGTGTCTGCATTGGCGAGATCCATTGAGGACACATAGGGGCGACGGTGTCCATGGAGGTGAAGATGGCGCTGAAGCATGGGTGTTCCAGTGATGGTGGCAGTGCAGCGAAAAGGACCCATACCTGGCCACCAGGCCCATGACAGAGCTCTTCACAAGCAGCACTGTCAAGTCGGACACTTCCTTTATTTCTTTTTTTATCTGCCTTTCCGTTCTATGATTCGGTTTCTGTTCTGGTACCAGAGGTTGGTGACACTATTCAATACCTTTGACTGCATTTTGTTACAAAATACAGGTAACAATCAATCAATCAATAAAGAGATTTAGATCAGCTCTTGCATTTGACTTAAATGCCTGACTTTAAACCAATGAAAGATGGGTTTAGATTTCTGGCCCTTAAGGTCAGAGACCTGGAGACTGTGGAGAATCATTTTTGCTCATGATTTTCCAGCTAGCTCCAGGATGACAGTGTAGTGCATTATCCTGCCCCAATGGTAGAGCATCAATCCTGTACTAGCTAAGACAGTTAATGGGGCCTTGTTATCATGACATTACTCAGTCATGATAAACACCTTTGGATTATGCAAATACAGAGAAAATTCGATTATCCGAATTTCAATTATCCAAATTTATTATCCGAAGAAGATCTCAAGGCCCTGCAAAAATGTTACACCAGAGGTAGGCGTATTCAATTTACCTGTACTCTGTATTCCTGTCACTTTACCAGGCTGTTTATAAAAAAATAGGCTGAGTAAGTAAACATATGAACAAGGCGGTGCTTCTATCGTGACACTGAGTTCCCGGAAACTGACAAATGCTCGCGATCGTCGAAGCTGTTTGGGATCTTGTTTAATGCTGGTATCAGCATAGCTTCTCTTGTTTCATGTAAAATCAATTATCCAAACAATCAATTATTTGAACGAAACAATGCCTGCCCATCTCGTTCGGATAACCGAGGTCCCTCTGTACAGAGGAAAGGTAGGTGCAGGTCAGGAAGAGCTTAGTCAAATGAAATTTGACAAACCAAGTTCAGGCATTTTCTGCCTTAATGTTTTGCTTTACTATGTCACTTTGTAGGGTTAAACTAATGCTTTTGTCACTGTGAAACTGATTTGAAATATATCCTAAATTATATATAGCAGAAAAGAAAGTCCTGCATATTACATAGTGTGCACAGAGATGAGGGACAACAGAACACATAAGTTGAAGCAAGCGGAAAGATATGAATATAATGAAAGCTACAATTATTCTTTTCTTGGCTGCAAACTGTGTCTAGTCATTAGAATTTTAGTACTACATTCATAAGTCTATTTCCCCACAGTTTTGTTAAATACGTTAAGCTGTTTTCGCTTAATAATTTCCATTTTAATAAAATCCCCTGCTGGTCTACCTAATGTAACTAATCAGTTATTTTGTGCTATCTGTAGATATGGAGTTTACCAAATCACCAGAAGCTGCACGAGGCCAGAGACACAGTCAGTCAGTGCCACTGGGAGATCACTTGGTCCAGCCCACACAGTTAATGAAGGTTTAAACTGTGGCCCTGTCTCCTTGCTGCAGTGGTTTAGGTGCACATTCAAGACCCACAGGACGAAGTATGAAGTTTGCCAGGAATAAATCCAAAAAGGAATTCTGGAGAAATTTCTTTCCCGGAGAGGAGGTGCCACATGCTACCATCGAAATAGCTGGAAGTGAATATCCCAGATGCAATTAAGGAGCAGGAGAATCGACGTTTCGGGCATAAGCCCTTCTTCAGGAATGAGGAAGGTGTGCCAAGCAGGCTAAGATAAAAGGTGCTTGGCATACCTTCCTCATTCCTGAAGAAGGGCATATGCCCGAAACGTCGATTCTCCTGCTCCTTGGATGCTGCCTGACCTGCTGCGCTTTTCCAGCAACATATTTTTCAGCTCTGATCTCCAGCATCTGCAGTCCTCACTTTCTCCCAGATGCAATTAAGGGCAAGTTAGATAAATGCTTGATGGAGAAATGAACAGAAGTTTAGACAGTTAGGGTCAGATGAAGCTTAACGTGAAAGGTAGCTCAGGAGGAGTATAAAAACTGGCATAGATCAGTTGAGCCAAATGACATGATTCTGTGCAATAAGAGCCATTGTGGCGCATTGAGTCAATTTTCACCCTTTCAGTCACTACCTTAATCCCTCAAAGGGAGATATCAGGGAGGCTGGTTTCTATGAGCAGCCAAATCAATTAAAAATGTGTTGGCTTTTGTGTTTAAGACCTCAGACAATTGACTATAAGAATTGGAACTGGAGTAGGCCATTTGGCCCCTCGAGCCTGCTTCACCATTCAAAAGGATTGTGGCTGATCCGATACTTTATGACTTTCCTGCCCCTTTCCGTAACCCTTGATTCCCTGATTGATCAAGAATCTATCTATTTCAGCCTTAAATGCAGGAGAAAGTTTAGGGTGTAGGTTTGCTCGCTGAGCTGTAGGTTTGATATCCAGATGTTTCATTACCTGGCTAGGTAACATCATCAGTGGCGACCTCCAAGTGAAGCGAAGCTGTTGTCTCCTGCTTGTCTTTGCTTAGCCTATCCCAGGATAGATGTGTTGTCCCAGTCAAAATGGTGGCTTTTTCATCCGTGTGTAGGGCTACGAGAGAGAGAGGGTCGTGTCTTTTTGTGGCTAGCTGGTGTTCGTATATCCTGGTGGCTAACTTTCTTCCTGTTTGTCCTATGTAGTGTTTGTGGCAGTCCTTGCATGGAATTTTGTAGACGACGTTGGTTTTGTCCATGAGTTGTACTGGGTCTTTTAAGTTTGTTAGTTTTTGTTTGAGAGTGTTGGTGGGTTTGTGTGCTACTAGGATTCCGAGGGGCCTTAGTCGTCTGGCTGTCATTTCTGAAACTTCTTTGATGTATGGTAAGGTGGTTAGGGTTTCTGGCTGTGTTTGGTCTGCTTGTTTGATCGGCCAGAAACCCTAACCAGCTTACCATACACCAAAGAAGTTTCAGAAATGACAGCCAGACTACTAAGACCCCTTGGAATCCTAGTAGCACACAAACCCACCAACACTCTCAAACAAAAACTAACAAACTTAGAAGACCCAGTACAACCCATGGACAAAACCAACGTCATCTACAAAATTCCATACAAGGACTGCCAGAAACACTACATAGGACAAACAGGAAGAATGTTAGCCACCAGGATACACAAACACCAGCTAGCCACAAAAAGACACGACCCTCTCTCCCTCATAGCCCTATACACGGATGAAAAAAGCCACCATTTCGACTGGGACAACACATCTATCCTGGGACAGGCTAAGCAAAGACATGCCAGAGAATTCCTAGAGGCCTGGCACTCCAACCACAATGCCATAAACAAGCACATAGATCTAGATACCATCTATCAACCCCTCAGAAAACGAACAGGAAATGACTTTACCACAAACCCCAGGAACCCCATCCAAGACAAACATATAAATAGAAAGCAGGAGACAACAGCTTCGCTTCACTTGGAGGTCGCCACTGATGATGTTACCTAGCCAGGTAATGAAACGTCTGGATATCAAACCTACAGCACAGCGAGCAAACCTACACCCTAAACTTCAATCTGAGCTACAAACTTTCACAAACCTTGCAAAAACAGGAGAAAGTGAGGAGTGCAGATGCTGGAGATCAGAGTCAAGAGTGTGGTGCTGGAAAAGCACAGCAGGTCAGGCAGCATCCGAGGAGCAGGAGAATTGGCTAAGCCCGAAATGTCAATTCTCCTGCTCCTTGGATGCTGCCAGAGCCTTAAATACACACAAGGACTCTGCACCTCCCAGCTCTATGTGGTAAGGAGTTCTAAAGATCCACAACCCTTTGAGAAACCATAAGACCATTCAGCCCATTGAAGCTGCTCTGCCATTCGATCATGGCTGATATGTTTCCCAAATTGGGGCGGCACAGTGGCTCGGTGGTTAGCACTGTTGCCTCACAGCACTAAGGACATGGGTTCGATTCCTGCCTGTCTGTGTGAAGTTTGCACATTCTCCCTGTGTCTGCGTGGGTTTCCTCTGGGTGCTCCAGTTTCCTCCCACAATCCAAAGATGTGCAGGTCAGATGAATTGGCCATGCTAAATTGCCCACAGTGTTAGGTGCATTAGTCAGGGGTAAATATAGTGTAGGGGAATGGGTTTGGGTGGGTTTCTCTTTGGAGGGGCGATGTGTACTTGTTCGGCCAAAGGGCCTGTTTCTATACTGTAGAGAATCTAATCTAAATTCATTCTCTTGCCTTCTCCCCACAACCCTTGGTCGTCTTAACAATCAAGAACGTATTTATCTCAGTTTCAATGACTTGGCCTCCACAGCCCTCTGCAGCAATGAGTTCCACAGATTCACCACCTTCAGGCTGAAGAAATTCCTCCTCATCTCAGTTCTAAAGTGTTGTCCCTTTACTCTAAGGTTTGGCCCTCCAGTCCTAGTCTTCTCAATCAATAGAAGCACCTTTTCCACATCTGCATTATCCAGCCCTCTCAGTATTCTGTAAGTTTCAATGAGATTTCCCCCCCCCCGCCCCCAGTCTTTCTAATCTCCATCAAGTATGAACCCAGGCTCCTCCATCATCAAGAGTGCCTCTGTAACAGAGCCCCTGTCTCATCTCATCTTGTTGCTATTGAGTATTGCCAAAAATGAACCAGGTCTGGTGGGGGATTCGATGACAACATCATCACCAAATTCACCTGTGAAATGGAACAGTCCATTTCTTTGATATCCTCCTTGAGAAATCAACCAGGAAGTTTTCTACTATTGCCAATCACAAATCTACCTTCATACACAATGACATTCATGAAGTTCCATATGCTGGAAGTTTGGCCTTACAAGCAACCCCACAAATAAAGCCTGAGCCTTTGGCTGACTGTGCAAGCTTGGTGTTGAGCTGAGGTGTCTCAAAACCATCCTGCATGTTAATCATATATGAACAGCAAGGGTTTAGATTGACATGGGCCAAGTGCAGGCAAATGGGACTCGATGAATTTCGGATATCTGGTTGGTATGGCTGAGTTGGACTGAAGGGTCTGTTTCCACCTCTATAACTCTACGCAGAGTCCATTTTTGCTGTGTGTGTGAAAACATATGAACAGTCTTAAGATTGTCAATTTTGGATGGGCAAGTTCTCAGTCTATCTCATATTACCCTGTAAGGGGTAATGCATCTCAAAAGTTTGAGCAATATAAGACGCTCATTGGTTTCTGCTGCTCCAATGCAGAAACAGCACAAGTGGTGTTTGCCAATAGCAGAATGCTGTTGTCAAGCCATCATTACGTTGTGCCTATTACACAAATGACTGATGTGCTGTATAAAGTGTAGTGCCAAGTATGTGGTACGGGCCAAAGACAGATTCATCATATCAAGTGGTTCATCCCTTGCAACAAGCAAGGTACCAACTGAAACTAATCATATCATTCTTGCAAAGCTCACAGCATTAGATAAGATTCTGTGAGTGGACAGTGCTTGCTGGACAATCCCTAAGTATGTGAGGAATAATGCTGATAAGCAATTTCGGATTGCATGTCAGGGTCACAGCCTGTACTGGAGCTGTGCTAAAATGTAGGGCCCTGTTTCTCGCAGACAAAAAGAACATATGTATATGACTGCACCCGACCCACCTCAACAAAATAGGTGACAGCCATTCTGGTTCACTTCTCAGGGTAATTCTGATGAATTAGATTCAACAGCCTTAAAATTAAACTAAAATTTAAACAAATCCTGACAATTAACAGTCATTCATCATGAACTGGTACATTTTCAATAGTAACACTTCTACCACAGAGCCATACAGATATACAACATGGAAACAGACCCTTTGATCCAACTGTTCCATGCTAACCAGTTCCCAAACCAAACTAGTCCCATCTGCCTGCCCATGGTCCATATCACTCCAAACCTTTCCTATTCATGAACTTATCCAAATATCTTTTAACTATTATAACTGCACCCACATCCATCACTTCCTCTGGTAGTTCACTCCACACACAGACCATTCTGTGTAAAGAAATTGCCCTTCATGTCCTTTATAAAAACGTTCTCATTTCACCTTCGACCTATGCCTCCTAGTTTTGAACTCCCCCATCCAAGGGAAAAAACCCTTGTTATTTACCCTATCTGTTGAAAATATATCATGTTGGAATTCTCTCTCAATGCCTCTCTGCTTCTCTACAATGTTTTCCTCCTTAAAAATACTCCTCAAAACCCAATTCTTTAGACCAAGCTTTCCATCATCTGATAAAATACCTTTTTTTAAATGACTGGGTGACTTATTTTGTTTTACAAAACTTTTCTGAAGGTCCCTGAGACCATTGGAGAATATAAGAAATTGGAGTGGATGGGGCTTTTCAGCACTTTGAGCCTAATCTGCCATTTTCATCAGATCAGTGTCAATCCTCTATTTCAACATCATTCTCTTACACCATCTCTGCATGCAGTTTCAATATGTAGAAATCTATCAATCTCAGTCCTCAGTGTTGGTTTTTGTTTCAAATGGAATGGAATATGAAAGGAGGAGGATGTGCTAAAACAACACAAGGCACAAGTCAGACCACAGTTGGGTGGCATGGTGGCTCGGTGGTTAGCACTGCTACCTCACAGTGCCAGGGATCCAGGTTTGAATCCAGCCTTGGAAAACTGCCTGGAGTTTAGATTAGAGTGTGCTGGAAATGCACATCAAGTCAGGCAGCATCCGAGGAGCAGGAAAGTCGATGTTTCTGGCAAAAGCCCTTCATCAGGAATGGAGGCAGGAAGCCTCCAGGGTGGGGGGGGGGGGGGAGCTGGGGAGAAGGTAGCAAAGAGTACAATAGGTGAATGAGGGTGGGGGTGATAGGCCAGAGGGGAGGGTGAAGTGGATAGGTGGAAAAGAAGATAGGCAGGTAGGACAGGTCATGGGGACAGTGCTGAGCTGAAGGTTGGAGCTGGGGTAAGGTGGGGGGAGGGGAAATGAGGAAACTGGTGAAGTCCACATTGATGCCCTGGGGTTGAAGTGCTCCGAGGCGGAAGATGAGAGTTCTTCCTCCAGGCGTCGGGTGGTGAGGGAGGAGCGGTGGAGGAGGCCCAGGACCTACATGTCCTTGGCAGAGTGGGAGGGGGAGTTGAAATGTTGGGCCACAGGGTGGTGTGGTTGATTGGTGCGGGTGTCCCGGAGATGTTCCCTAAAGTGCTCTGCTAGGAGGCATCCAGTCTCCCCAATGTAGAGGAGATTGCATCGGGAACAACGGATACAATAAAAGACATTGGTGGATGTGCAGGTGAAACTTTGTTGGATGTGGAAGACTCATTTGGGGGCCTTGGATGGAGGTGAGGGAGGAGGTGTGGGTGCAGGTTTTGCAATTCCTGTGGTGGAAGGGGAAGGTGCCAGGATGGGAGGGTGGGTTGTTGGGGGGGGGCGTGGACCTGACCAGGTAGTCACGGAGGGAATGGTCTTTGCAGAAAGCAGAAAGGGGTAGTGAGGGAAATATATCCCTGGTGGTGGGGTCCATTTGGAGGTGGCAGAAATGTCAGCGGATGATGCGGTCAATGTGAAAGTTGGTAGGGTGGAAAGTGAGGACCAGTGGGGGGGGTTCTATCCTTGTTACGGTTGGAGGGGTGGGGTTTGAGGGTGGAGGTGTGGGATAACGATGAGTTGTGTTGGAGGGCATCTTCAAGCACGTGAGAAGGGAAATTGCGATCTCTAATGAAGGAGACCATCTGGTGTGTTCTGTGATGGCACTGGTCCTCCTGGGAGCAGATACGATGGAGGCGGAGGAATTGGGAATACGGGATGGCACTTTTGCAGGAGGTAGGGTGGGAAGAGATATAATCCAAGTAGCTGTGGGAAGGGTGAGAGGTTGGAGTGGGGGAAGGGGGTAGACAGGTTGAGGCGGTTAATGTCCTGGCAGCAGTTGGAAATGAAGAGATCGAGGGCGGGTAATAGGCCAGCAAGGGGTGTCCAGGTGGATGGCGTATGTTGGAGGCGAGTGAAGGGGTCCTCGGAAGTGGGCAGGAGTCCGGGCAGAAGTCCTGACAGGAGTCTTGTCTGGAGTTTGCACATTCTCCCTGTGTCTGTGTGGTATTCCTTTGGGTGCTCCGGTTTCTTCCCACAGTCTGAAGATATGCAGATTAGGTGGAGTGGCCATGCTGAATTGTCCATAGTGTTCAGGGATGTGTGGGTTAGGTGCTTTGGTCAGGGGGGATAGGTCTGGGCAGGATACTCTTTGGAGGGTCAGTGTGGACTTGTTGGGCTGATGGGCCTGGTTCCACACTGCAGGGATTCTATTCTATTCTATGCAAAACTGTGGACAGTTTTGGGCACCCTATCTGAGGAAAGAGATACTGAGGAAAGAGTCCAGCAATGGTTCTTGAGCTAATACTGGAAATGGATAGACTGTCTCATGGAGAGACCTTGAGTAGGTTGCCCCTGTACTCAGTGGAATATAGGAGAATGAGAAGTGGATCTTATTGAAGCATATACAATCATTGGGAAACTTTTCAGGGTAATGCAGAAAGATTGTTTCTCCTCATGTGAGAGTCTAGGACACTAGGATATTATCTCAGAATGAAGGATTACACATTTTGGACAGAGATGAGGAGGAATGCATTGTCTGAGAGGATCGCGAATCTTTAGAATTTAACGCTGAGACAGACAGATCTTTAATCAGTAAGGGAATCAAGGGTAGATAGTGAAAAGTGGGAGTAAATTTGAAATAAAAGGCTAGCCTAAAGGTAATTATGTAATCACTGTTGAATATCTGATTTTCTAATGCCCTTCAGGGAAGGAAATCTGCCATCCTCACTTGGTCCAGTCTACATATGACTCCAGACCCACCAGCAATGTGGTTGACTCTTAACCACTCTCTGAGCAATGGTGGATGGGCAGTAAGTGTTGACCTAGCCACATCTCATGAACAAATTTTAAAAAGGCATATTCAAGCAGATAGGAACTCTGAACACTAACAAAACCAAATTGGCTGAGATTCACAGAACTTAGTGCCAGCGCTAAAGGGTTGTAAATGGCCCAAGTATCATAGTTTGGACACCCTGGTCAAACTGTCTGATGTCAAGCATCTGCCTGGTGACAACAGTGCAGTCATTTCATTTTATAACTTTAATCATCCCATTGGATTCCAACAAAAATATGCTTTTTCTGCACATGGAGCCTCACAGTGTGCCATAAATCCACTTGATGTGCAATAAACTTGCTAGACATTCAACAAATTCAATGATTCTTGTTTTTACAATTTGGCACAGCTTTTACGAAATTAAGTTTTATTCAGAAAAGAATGTGTAGGTTAAGGTTTTATTACAGAGTACGGACCAACTAAACATTGGATCCCAGTACAAAGGTTCAATTAGATCACATGGAGCCGTGACTGAGTGGACTCCTTATTGTTCCTTACAAAACACGGTGTAAAGATCTGTCAAATGTGAATTATTTTATCATCTGTTTCCATACAATTTAAAAGTATAATACACAACTTCATCACAGATTGAACATACAATTAAGGTATTTAAAAGTATTTACAGTGCAGAAATGCACCCTCATCTCATCCCTCTTCATCTAATTCCATTGCCTCATTCAATTTTTTCTCTATCATACAGTAAATTAACTTTGGTGTATCTATGATATTCAGCTCAACCTGCCCATCAGCAGCAACCCTCCCATGGTAACCACCTTCTGGTAAAGAAGTATCTTCATGTATTCCTCTGGGTGAAATGCCTAATGATGCCCATTGACATCTCATTGTGATTTCCCAATGCCTTGTGAATATAGTGACGTGTTGGGACAGCAAAGCTGTAAAGTTTCCATCAAATGTGTTGTTTAACAACGAAGTTATGGCTTCAGCAGATGGATAAAAAAGACACAGCTGTGATAGCAAATGAGTAATTCCAGAATAACTTGGACAGCATTGTGAAGTGTTCAGTGTTGCTCTTGAGAAACTCATCGCTGTCAGAAAGTGTGGAGTCAAGTCTTGCATCATGGCTTTGCAAACAAAATCTAGGCTGACACGCCAGTGCAGGACTGAGAGAGCACTGTCCGGTCAGAGTCACAGAGTCACAGAGTCATAAAGTCAGAGAGAGGTACAGCACAGAAACAGACCCTTCGCTCCAACTCATCCATGCCGACCAGATATCCTAAAGTAATCTAGTCCTATTTGCCAGCACTTGGTCCATATCCCCTGAAACCCTTCCTAGTCATATACCCATCCAGATGCCTTTTAAATGTTGTAATTGTACCAGCCTCCACCACTTTGTCTGGTAGCTTGTTCTATACACACACTACCCGCTGCATGAAAAAGTTTTCCCTTCAGTCCCTTTTAAATCTTTCCCCTTTCACCTTAAACTTATGCCCTCTAGTTCTGGACTCTTCCACCCCAGGGAAAAGACCTTGTCTATTCACCCTACCCATGCCCCTCATGATTTTATAAACCTCAATAGGGTCACCCCTCAGCTTCCAATGCTCCAGGGAAAACATCCCCAGCCTATTCAGCCTCTTCCTGTAGCTCAAACCCTCAGAGGTATCATCTTTTGACTGAACCATTAAATCAAGATTCAACCGCCCACTCAGATGAATGGGACATAAACCAGAGCACTATTTTGAGGAAACAAGACAGCTTTGATCCTATTTCACCTCACTTTTGAACATCTGAAGAATGTCTTGCATGCTCTTTGTGTCCTTTTCCAAGCAGGACAACTTTTCCTGAACGCCTTGTTGGATTTTTCACATTGTTCATTGATGTTTTTTTGTGGAAAAGTCTTCCTTAAGTGGCCATTTTTACAAATCTGAAGGGACCTTTTATGCCCAGATAACTGTTTTTGCCATTTCACTAAGGAATTTCCATTTTTAGATATTTTAAATCAATCTGTTCAGGGATGTTCTTTGACACCTCTGGACCAGATGGAACTTAAACCCATGTATCCTAGCTCAGAGGTGCGGACAGTGTCACTGTGCCATTAGATCCCTACAATAATGGTTCTGCCTGGTTTTGAATCAGGGCTCTTCTGTACGTTAGATAAACATACTAATTACTACACAACAGAAACAGAGCCCGCCCCAATGTGATAGATGGTTTCTAATCATAGCATCATTGTGTACAGCACGAAAACAGACCCTTTGGTCCAACTCATCCATGCCTACCAGATAATCTACATTAATCTTGCCCCATTTTCCAGCATTTGGGCCATATCCCTCTAAACCCTCCCTATTCATATACCCATCCAGATGCCTTTTAAAGCTGTAATTGTACCAGCCTCCACCACTTCCTCTGGCAGCTCATTCCATACACGCACTGCCCTCTGCGTGAAAAAAGTTCCCCTGAGGTTCCTTCTAAATCTTTCCCTCTCACCCTAAAACTATGACCTCTAGTTTTGGACTCAACTACCCTGGGGATAAGACCTTGACAATTCACCCTATCCATGTTGGTCACGATTTTATAATCCTCTATAAGGTCACCCCTCAGCCTCCGATGCTCCAAGGAAATTAACCTCAGCCTATGCAGCTTCTCTCTATAGCTCAAACCCTCCAACCCTGGCAACATCCTTGTAAACCTTTTCTGAACCTTTGCAAGCTTCACAACATCTTTTCTGTGCCAGCCTACTCAGGATTATTATTAACCTGGACTTCCCGGCCTAGTGATAGGGGCAGTGCTACTATCCCACAGTAACCACTTTCACCCCAATGTACTACCTTTTATATTCCATACCTATCGACACTTTTTCCCCATATCATTTATCAGCTGTAATGAAAGAGCAGTTCTTTTTTGTAATCAAACTATTCAGGGATGTTATTACGGAGCTTTGGAGCAGATGGGACCTGAATATGTACCTTCTAGCTCAGTGGTTGGGACACTACCACTGCATCACGAGAATTCTCCAAACCACAGTAAGAGCATGGTCAACATATCTGTAGCATTAATGATGTTGATTGAGGTGTATGTCTTGACTTGGGAGAACTCTGATGCTCTTCTTCGAAACTGTATCATGGGGAGATACTGATACCACTTGACAGGCTACTCAGCTTAATGTCTCACTTGTAAAACGATATTTTGGAGAGTGCTGTAGCTTCTCAGTGCTGCACTGCTCTGATGGTACTACAACCTGAGCTACGCCATTGAAAAGGTTAGAGTTTTCCTCAAGTCCCAATGAATCACTCTCCACTTAATTTTTCCGCTGCATTAATGAACTGTGATAGTTGCCACAATTATTTAAGTGGCTTCTTCACTTTTTCTTCATTCATTCACAACATGTGGGTGTCACTAGCTTAGGCCAGCATTTATTACCCATCCCTAAATGCCCAGAGGGCAGTTAGAAATCAATCACATTCCTGTGGGTCTGGAGTCACATGCAAAGTAAGGCGGCATGGTGGCTCACAGCACCAGGGTCCCAGGTTCGATCCCAGCCTCGGACGACTGTCTGAATGGAGTTTGCACATTCTCCCTGTGTCTGCGTGGGTTTCCTGTGGGTGCTCCGCTTTACCTCCCACAGTCCAAAGATGTGCAGATCAGGTGAATTGACCATGCGAAATTGCCCATAGTGTTAGGTGCATTAGTCAGAGGGGAAGTGGGTCTGGGTGGGTTACTGTTTGGATGGTCGGGTTGGTTGGGCTGAAGGGCCTGTTACCACACTGTAGGGAATCTAATCTAATCTAAAGTTGGCTGATTTCACTCCCTAAAGGACATTAGTGAACCAAAGAGGTTTTTCCTGACAATGGATTCATGGTCATCATTCGACTCTTATTTCTACTGGTATTGAATTCGCATTCCATAACATCCCAGGGTGGGATTCAAACCCGGGTCTCCAGAATATTACCTGGGACTAATCACCAGCAATAATACCACGAGGCCTTCGCCTCACCAAACTGCACAAGAAGCATCAGAGACTAATGTACCATTTGTCACAGCATGACTGGGCAGTCTGTGCCAGTGACATCATCATTGTGCGCCTACTCCACACTGGTCTCGGAAATGGAAGTTGTCTTTTGTTGTTGCTTTCTCTTACACTTGCATTCTCTGCTTTCCTCACTCTCCCCGGCCTATGGTGGAGAGTCCATGCAACTTTGGTTGCAGTATTAGTGGTTTGATAATACTATATTGTGTCTAAATGGATCCAAATCAAAATCCAATTATAATTTAATTTACATTAGAAAATATTGCTTTTAAATGGCAGGGTTTACGTGCGGGGCGATTGTGCCCCCTATGGCTGTGCTGGTGGTAAACACAGCCATTAAAGAATCATAGGAACAGGTGTAAAAGCAACATACACTGGGCATTGGAAATCCAAAGTCAAAACAGAAAAGGCTGGAGAATCTCAGCAGGTCAGATAGTTAATGTTTCATATCCGAAGAAGAGTCATGCTGGACTTGAAATGTGAACTCTGCTTCTCTCTCCACAGATGCTGCCAGACCTGCTGAGTTTCTCCAGCTTTGTGTGTTTGTTTCAGATTTCCAAAGTCCACAATAGTTTGCTACGCTTGTCTGCTACTTCAGAACAGTAAAGCTTCCTTTGTGATGAATCTCCCAAACATTGTGAGACTCAAACACTGACATGAACATTATAATTTGGAAGGGCTGGTGTTGGATTGGGGTGGACAAAGTTAAAAATCATACGATACCAGGTTAGAGTCCAACAGGTTTATTTGGAAGCACTCGCTTTCGAATAGCTCACATCAGGTGATGAAGAAGCAGCGCTTTGAAAGCTAATATTTCCAAATAAACCTGTTGGACTACAACTTGGTGTTGTACGAACATTATAGTCATGCTATTTGAAATAATTTTGAAACAGAACACAGGTAGCTAATCTGACTAACAAAATGCACTGATCCCTTTAACGCTCATAACAACATAAAACGTCAAGTAATTTTGCCATGACATATGCGCTTTATCCTGTAGTGTTTTGTCATTGATAGCTCTCTTGAAATACATGCCTAAAAGCATCTCACCCTGACTGAATACTGCCAAGACCCATCTCTTTCTTTATGATGTAGCAGATGCATTTATCTTCAAACAAACAAATTACTCATGTGAAGTGTTGCCACCATTTGCATAATTGAGCTGGAAGTTCTTAGGAGTCTTTTCATAATAATTAAACTAATCTAATCTTAGCCATTGTAAACAGACTTACAAATCAAAGCAGCCTTGCGGCAAAGTTTCTACATTTTATAGAATGTCCGCAGTAGAAAGCTGATAATATGTTTGTTAATTATGCACAGCTTTCTGCTCCTAGTGAATATGATGTCTGTATCGCCCTGAGCTTATCAAGGACCTACCAGACTCTGGAAATTAGACACGTTTTTTTCCTTATGACATTGTCTGTTTGATAAAAGGAAAGACATTACAAAAATAGCTGCATCACAAATGGGTCGCTTTAAAACTGAACAAGATGATGAACTGGATCCAAAGGGAGTGTTGATAGTTTACCTGGGCTATGCCATGATTAGTTTGTCACGCGTGCTTGAGAAAGTGTCGGATTGGGTACATTGGCTCACACCGTGCTCCCAGGAATGAGGAGAGTATTTTTGTCAAGAGTGAGGCCATGAGGGTTCTGAGTCAGCATGGGAATGTGGGACTGGTGAAGACATTGAAGGGACTAAAATGTTTTTCCCTTTTACAAGTCGTGCATTATGCCCAGGGTTCGGATTTACCCTCACACATTCCCAATGGAAACAGAAGCAGTTTCACTGCTTTCTTGAAGCTTGGTACTATCCCCACCATGTCTGTTCCAAAGCTGGCTGAGGCACCTCCCTAAGCAGAAAGTGGCTTCATGCAACGACACAAATCAGGGCCATATTGTCAATATCTTTATTTAATCTTGAAAGGGTTCAGAAAAGATTTACAAGGATGTTGCCAGGATTGGAGGATTTGAGCTATAGGGAGAGGTTGAATAGGCTGAGGCTGTTTTCCCTGGAGCATCAGAGGCTGAAGGGTGACCTGATAGAGGTTTATAAAACCATGAGGGGCATGGAAAGGGTAAATAGACAATGTCCTTTCCCTGGGATGGGGGAGTCCAGAATGAGAGGGCATAGGTTTAGGGTGAGAGAGGAAAGGTAGAAAAGAAACCTAAGGGGCAACTTTTTCACATAGAGGGTGGTACGTGTATGGAATGAGCTGCCAGAGGAAGTGGTGGAGGCTGGTACAATTGTAACATTTAAAAGACATCTGGATGAGTATATGAATAGGAAGGGTTTGGAGGGATATGGGCCGGGTGCTGGCAGGTGGGACTAGATTGGGTTGGGATATCTGGTCAGCATGGACAAGTTGGACAGAAGAGTCTGTTTCCGTGCTGTACAACTTATGACTATGACTCTATAATCTGTTGAGACATGTTATCATACGCTTGTGGTGAGACCTAAAACCAGGCCTTCTGGTTCAGAGGTAAGGACACCACCACTTCATCACAAGAGCCCCAGGGCTAGAGTTGTATTGATTAAAATCCTGGACCTGGGTGAGGTATCTGATAGAGTCAGTAGCCATTAGAGAAGAACAAAGTAGTTAATCAAAAAATATACATATATATCTTTTTTTAACGCAGAGGGTGGTGCATGTATGGAATGAGCTGCCAGAGGAAATGGTGCAGGTTGGTACAATTACAGCATTTAGAAGGCATCTGGATGGGTAAATGAACAGGAAGGGTTTGGAGGGATGATGGGCCAAGTGCTGGCAAGTGGGATTAGGTTAGGTTACGATATCTGGTCGGCATGGATGAGTTGGACTGAGTGGTCTGTTTCTGTGCTGTACATCTCTATAACTCTTTATTGGGACTGGGTGGAATTGTGTCCCTCTGGCCTCACAAAGGAAATCATGGCTTGCACCACATCAGAATTCCCACTTTCCCTCCCTCAAGATTGTTTAACCTGTGCAAGAATGGGAATAAACTTGACATTAGGTTCTTCAATTCGTTATTCCCCTTGAAGAAGCAATCCCGTCTGTTCCATGCTGATCTCTCACCAACCTCAGCCTTTCCTCATACGATCTTCCTACCATATCAGGCAACATCCTGGTAAACCTCCTCTGCACCCGTTCCAGTGCCTCCACATCCTTCCTGGTCGCCATACTATAGGAAGGATGTGGAGGCACTGGAATGGGTGCAGAGGAGGTTTACCAGGATGTTGCCTGGTATGGTAGAAAGATCATATGAGGAAAGGCTGAGGCACTTGGGGCTGTTTTCATTGGAGAAAAGAAGGTTTAGGGATGACTTGATAGAGGTGTACAAGATGATTAGGGGTTTAGATAGGGTTGACCAGGAGAACCTTTTTCCACGTATGGAGTCAGCTATTACAAGGGGGCATAGCTTTAAATTAAGGGGTGGTAGGTATAGGACAGATGTTAGGGGTAGGTTCTTTACTCAGCGAGTCGTGAGTTCATGGAATGCCTTGCCAGTAGCAATGGTGGACTCTCCCTCTTTATGGGCATTTAAGCGGGCATTGGATAGGCATATGGAGGATAGTGGGCTAGTGTAGGTTAGGTGGGCTTGGATCGGCGCAACATCGAGGGCCAAAGGGCCTGTACTGCGCTGTATTCTTCTATGTTCTATGTTCTATCCCATGGAGAATGGGGACTCACCTTGCCAATCTCCTCTTCATTAAACCCAGGTCTCACATCATTGTCCTATCTCAGAGTCCACAGAACCTCTGCCAGTCCTGTTTATTTTAAAAAAACATTTAAATTTCTTTTTCTTTCCTTTATTACACCCACACTACCGCCTAACTGCGGTAGTGCTTATTTTATCCCCAGCCCCCATGGTGTGTGTGTGCAGGTGTGAGACAGTGAGAGTCACAAGGTGCACAAGTCTTTATTCAAATTTCCACCACCAGGAAGATAGGAAAACACCCGAGTGGCCAGTGACAAGCAGTGCCCTCCACATCAAAGGGTGATGCTGCGTGATCAAACAGACAGTCCTGTTTATTTTATTTTTTTAAATTGTTTTTTATTTTTAATTTAACCCCCACACTACCACCTAAGTGCGGTAGTGCTTATTTTATCCCCAGCACCCATGGTGTGTGTGTGTGTGCAGGTGTGAGACACAGTGAAAGACACAAGGTGCACGAATCTTTATTCAATTTCCACCACCAGGAAGATAGGAAAACACCCGGGTGCCCAGTGACAAACACTGCCCTTCACATCAAAGGGTGATGCTGCGTGATCAAATAGACAGTCCTGTTTATCTTTTTTTTATCAAAATAGAGTTGGAGGGAGAAATGAACCCCTGTTTATTTTTTTTTCAAAAAACCCCTGTTTATCTTTTTTCTTTTTTTTCTTTTTCTTTCCTATAATTTAACCCCCACACTACCACCTAAGTGCGGTAGTGCTTATTTTTTCCCCCGCACCCATGGTGTGTGTGTGCAGGTGTGAGACACAGTGAAAGACACAAAGTGCACAAATCTTTATTCAATTTCCACCACCAGGAAGATAGGAAAACACCCGGGTGGCCAGTGACAAACACTGCCCTTCACATCAAAGGGTGATGCTGCGTGATTAATTTGGGCTATTGCCCTGTCACTGTGAGCACTTAAGTTCCATTCTCTCTTCATTCGATCAAGACTGAAACGGTGAGGCTTCTTCAGTCATTCACCGAGGATACACATGTTCCTTGTACAAGTATCCCCCAAGTCGCTTTGTGCTGCAACTTTCTGCAGTTACTATATATCCTCACTCACTCCCTCCCTAACTATGAACACTCATGTCCCCTCTTCTGTAAAGAACTGAGACACTCATACTCAAGTCCATGTCCCATCTCCCCTAAAGCACTGAAAGACATTCATACTACAGTCCTGTTTATATCTGTCAGCCAGGGAACCCTGATTGGATCAGGTTAACAGCCCCAATCAGGGAACTAATATTCTATGAGATCCACCTGGCTAACCTCATTATAACCACTACATATATGTTTGCAACATAAAATGACTCCTTGATAAATAGTCTTAAAGTGCAAAAATGAATGTTGAAATATTTCAGTCTTAAAGTATTACTTGATTCCACAAATGTAATATGTCAAGAATGCAATTATGTTTTAAAATGGTAACTCTGTATTGTTGTACTATTTTCACTAATTTCATTTCAGTGTGAAAGAAAAGCAAATTGTCTATCCACAGATCACCTGTCAGAAACAATCCAACAATTTATACAAAAACAGTCAAAAAGTGCAGCGCTGGAAAAGCACAGGCAGCATCCAAGGAGCAGGAGAGTCGATGTTTCGAACATAAGTTCTTCATCAGAAATGTAGGGAGGGCCCATGGAGGCTGAGAGATAAATGGGAGAGAAGTGGGGCTCGGGATAAGGTAGCTGGGAATGCTATAGGTGGATGAAGCTGAGGGTTAATGGTGATAGGTCAGAGAGGAGGGTGGAACGGAGAGGTGGGAAGGAAGATCCAATCACGAATAGGTGGGTGGAGTGCATCTCCTTCACTTATGGCACCTCCGCCTTGAACCCCACCCTCCAACTGCAACAAGGACAAACAAACCCCACCCCCCCTCCTCCCACCACCACAGTCCTTACCTTCCATCCCACCAACCTCCGGATGCATCGCATCCTCCTCCACCATTTCCGCCATCTACAGTCAGACCCCACCAATAAAGATACATTTCCCTTTCTACCCCTATCTGCATTCCCTCAAGACCATTCCCTCTGTCACTCCCTTGTTGGATCCATGCCCGCACCCCAACCCCCGTCAACCCACCCTCCTCCCCGGCTCCTTTCCCTGCCACAGCAAGAGCTGTCAAATCTGTGTGCACACCTCTCCCCTCACCTCCATTGAAGGCCCCAATGGATCCTTCTACATTCAGCAGAGATTTTCCTGTACATCCAAACACCTCATCTACTGTGTCTATCACTCTTGAGGTGGTCTCCTCTATATTGAGGAGACAGGACACCAACTTGTGGAAAGTTTCAGAGAACAATTCTGGGACACATGCACTAAACAATCCCACAACCCTGTGACCAACCCATTCAACTCCACCTCCCACACCCCAAGGACATACAAGGCCTGGGTCTCCTCCACTGTCAAACTGTAGCTACCCAACAACTGGAGGAAGGACATTTATTTCTTTCTCTTTGTCTACTCAATCCTAAAGTTCCTGGAGAGTCTGTAAGACATAAGACCATAAGAAATAGGAGTGAGAGTAAGCCATGTGGCCCCTCTAGCCTGTTTCGCCATTGGCTGATCTGCCACTCTTCATGTCCACTTTCCTGCCTTTTTCCTGAAACCCTTGACTTTTTCCCTTTCCCATTCCGCCAAGGGCAGGCAAGTCCTCAGCCTCCTCCATCGCCAAATTCTAATCACCTGACGCCTTGGGAACTTCCAACCACATGGAATCAATGTGGACTTCACCAGTTTCTTCATCTACCCTCCCCCCACCTTATCCCAGATCCAACCCTCCAACCTGACACCGCCCTCTTGAGCTGTCCTAGCAGTCCATCTTCCTTCCCACCTATCTGCTCCACCCTCCATTCTGACCAATCACCATAATCTCCATCCACCTATTGTGTTTCTGTCTACCTTCCTTTCCAGCCCCATCCCCCTCCTGTTTATCTCTCAACCTCCCCCACCACCATTCCTGATGAAGGGCTTATGTGCGAAACATCAAATCTCCTGCTGCTCGCTTGCTGCCTGACACACTGCACTTTTCCAGCTCTGCACTTTTTGACTCTGACCTCCAGCATCTGCAGTCTTCACTTTCTCCAAATTTATACAAACAGCAAAGGCTTTGTATGCAAAGCTTTACTCTTCTAGGGTCTGCGCTGAAAGACTTTTCATTTTTGGTGAATGACACTCATCATATTGTCTCCTCGTTGAGTTTAATCTTCTATTATCCCACAAACTCACCCTTCGCTTAAATTCCCAAACCATATTTTGAGTCATCTGCTGGATCATTGCATCCATAGTATTGCTTCCTTGTTGAAAATTTGGTGCTGGAAAAGCACAGCAGGCCAGGCAGCATCTGAGGAGTAGGAGAATTGACATTTTGGGCAAAAACCCTTCATCAGGATTGAGGCTTGTGGGCTGGGGTCTGAGAAATAAATGGGAGGGGGGTGGGGTTGGGGAGGTGAAGGTAACTGAGAGTTCAATAAGTAGATGAAGCTGTGGGAGAAAGTGATAGATCAAAGAGGAGGATGAACTTGATAAATGGGAAAGGTGATGGACAGGTCAAGAGGGCACTGCTGGGTTGGAAGCTTGGGACTGAGATAAGATGAGGTAAGGGGAAACAAGGGAACTGGTGAAATTCACATTAATCCCGTGTGGTTGCAGGGTCCCAAGGTGAAAGATGAGGCATTCTTCCTCCAGGAGTCTGGTGGTCAGGGTTTGGCGATGGAGGAGGCCCAGGACCTGCATGTCCTTGACGGAGTGGGAGGGGAAGTTGAAGTGTTCAGCCACGGGGCGGTGGGGTTGGTGGGTGCGTGTGGTCCCAGAGATGTTCTCTGAAACGATCAGCAAGGAGGCGCCCTATCTCCCCAATGTAGAGGACACCACATCGGGTGCAAAGAGTACAGTAGATGACATTGGTGGAGGTAAAGGTAAATTTCTGTTGGATGTGGAAGGATCCTTTGGGGCCTCGGATGGAGGTGTGGTGGTGGTGAGGGGGAGGGGGGGGGCGGGAAGTGGGGAGGTTTGGGGTGCAGGATTTGCAATTCCTGCGTCTTTATGGAACCGATTGATTCCTTGTGTTGCTTTTCACCCACATCTTGTATTTCCCTCCCAACTCAACTTCTCTTTGTGCTCAACCCCACAGAAAAATAAAAATTCCAAATTCACTAAATCTGGTTTTAGTCCAACAGGTTTAATTGGAAACATTAGCTTTTGGAGCGCGGCTCCTTCATCAGGTGGTTGTGGAGCAGCGATCAGAAGGCAAGTGCTTCCAAATATACCTGTTGGACTACAACCTCGTGTGTGTGATTTTTAACTTTGTACAACCCAGTCCAACACTGGCATCTCCAAATCATAATTGAATCTGCATTTTCAGAACCTCAAATGAGGAGAAAAAAAGAAGTTAAGCGTGTTTTCAGTAAACTATGAGTTGACGAGCTATTTACCAGCCATTATTAAGGATTGCATTCCAATTCCAGTAATTTTGAAAAGCAGCAGTTTCTAAAATAGCACGGTGAAAGTAAGAATTTATAAGCACAGCTGAGGATTGACTCTTGATTCAGGTCAAATTATTTCTTCTTTCTACTGACCTGCAGGTTTAGTTGACAGTTGTCGAATAAGGTTAAAGTAACTGAAGCTGCAGTAAGGAAGGTATGGCAAAACAGCTCGGTCAAGTGGCACATCTTGTGGCATGTGGGAAATGTTGGACATTTTAATGTTCAGGGAGGTGGTCACACTTCAAGTTAAAGACAAGGGGTGATGAATATGTAGTCTAAGAGAAACAAATAGGTTGTGTGGGGGTCCCTTGAGGTCCCTCTTATTCAGTTCTGGATACTTGTGTTAACGAAGGAGGCTTTGGAGAGAGAACAGAAAGATTTTACCAGGATGCTGCCTGGTTTGGAGAGTAATAGCTATGAGGAGAAATTGAACAAACTTGGTTTGCATTCACTTGAATATCAGAGGCTGAGGGGCGACCTGATAGAAGTTTATAAAATAATGAGAGGCATGGATAGATACCCTGGGAGTCTTTTTCCCAGTGTAGAAAAGTCAATGACAAGGGCACATAGGTTTGAGGTAAAAGGGGATAAGTTTCAAGGAGTTTGAGAGGAAAGTTCAACACAGAGGGTGGTAAGTGCCTGAAATGGGGAAGCAGATACAATAGCAATGTTTAAGACCATCTTGACAGATAAATGAGTAGGCATGGAATAGAGGGATAAGGACTGTGTAGAGGCAAAAGGTTTTTTTTATATCTAGAAAGGTGCCAAGTGTGGGGATAGGCTTGGTGGGCTGAAGGGCCTATTCCTGAGCTGTGCTTTGTTCTTTGATGGGACCCTTCAGAAGTGCAGCAAGGGCCATTCCTGTGGTCCCACGGGGAGCCCAGCTGTGCCCAAGACAGGAGGAAGAAGAGTGGAAGGGCAGAGCTAACCAGGGATTTCTTTTCATTAGGGGAACAGATGGATGTTTCTGCAGCCATCAATGTGACTCCAGGAAGGTGATCAAGGGAGACAAAGAATCGCTGTTGGACCATTCTTTGAGGGGCAGGTGAACAGCCATTGGTACTAACAACCTAGGCAGGTAGGAAGATGTAGTCCTACAATTGGAATCTGATTCATTTTAAAGTTTAGGCAGAGAGCATATTTTTAATGTGGTGGAACAGCTGCTCGGATCAAGAGTCAGAAATGGACTCATCCAGGCAAGTGGGGCTATTCCAGACCACCTTTGATTCGTGCCAGAGGTGAGTTACTCAGAGCAGAAAACCTACCCTCTGACCAGCTCCTGTTTAGTGACAGTACTTTTGTGCCTGGTCCAGTTAAGTTCCAGCTTAGTGGTAACCCCTAGGAAATTGGCAGTGGGGAGTTCAGTGGAGTTAATGCTGCTTAATGGCATGGGGAGTGGTTGGTAAGATTTAGACTCCTGATGGTAGAAGATCTTTTTTGCCTGGTACCCATGTGCACAGTGTTAATTGCCAAGTAACGTCGGAAGCCATGTTGTTGTCCAGGCTTTATGCAGATAACTATATTCACTGGAGAGTCATAAAAGATGTTGAACATAGGAGCATTGTATCTAAGTGCTCTGAACCTACTCCATCATTCAATGAGATTGTGGTTGATTGTTGACTCAACTCTATTTTCTTGTCTGTCCATGATAACCCTGTACCCTCTCTTCGCTATAAAAAAATCCCTCTAATTTAGTCTTGAATAAATTCAGTCTCTCCTCCACCATTTCCTGAGAAAGTTATTCCACAGAATAGTGACCTTTCGTGAAGAAAAATTCTCTTCATCCCTGTCTGAAAAGAGAAATCTCTTATTCTTCAACCGGCATCCTACCTGTGCCTAACCCTATCAACTCTCCTCTAGACCTGTTTCATGGCGGCACAGTGGTTAGCACTGCTGCCTCACAGCACCAGAGACCCGGGTTCAATTCCCGTCTCAGGCAACTGTCTGTGGGGAGTTTGCACATTCTCCACGTGTCCGCGTGGGTTTCCTCCGGGTGCTCCGGTTTCCTCCAACAGTCCAAAAGAAAATGTGCAGGTCAGGTGAATTGGCCATGCTAAACTGTCCATAGTGTTAGGTGAAGGGGTAAATATAGGGGAAGGGTCTGGATGGGTTGCTCTTTGGACAGTGTGGACTTGTTGGGCCGAAGGGCCTGTTTCCGCAGTAATCTAATCTAATATTTCACCTCTCATTTATCTAGACTTCAATAAGTATAAACTCAATCTGCAGTTTTTCATAAGGTGAGCCCTTCATCCCAAGAATGAGTCGTGTGAATGTTTTGCGAACTGCTTCTGACTCAGTTCTGGTGCAATCATCAGTGAACATCCCTTGATCTGATCTTACCTTAGACGGAGAGGTGTTGATGAGGCAGCCAAGTGTTAGGGTTTAAGACATCGCCCAGAAGAATACTGACACTGGTGTCTTGTGCTGAGGTTATTGAGATACAAGAAAAACAACAACAATCTTTTTTTGTGTTGGGGTCATCTGTAAAGATGGCAGGATAGAAAGAGGACATTTGACCTATTGGGCAGGATTATACTCATCCCAGGTAGTACAGAGGGAAGTAGAGGATTCTGGGAAGGAGTGACCGGGTATAAAATCACAGGAAGCCTAGCTGTATTGGGGCGGCATGGTGGCTCAGTGGTTAGCACTGCTGCCTCACAGCACCAGGGTCCTGGATTCGATTCCTGCCTGTTTGTGTGGAGTTTGCACATTCTGCCTGTGTCTGCGTGGGTTTCCTCCGGGTGCTCCGGTTTCCTCCCATAATCCAAAGATGTGCAGGTCAGGTGAATTGGCCATGCTAAATTGCCCACAGTGTTAGTCAGGGGTAAATATAGGGTAGGGGAATGCTTTTGGGTGGGTTTCTCTTCGGAGGGGCGGTGTGGACTTGTTGGGCCAAAGGGCCTGTTTCCACACTGTAGAGAATCTAATCATGTCTCACCTACAGGAAAATGATAAAAAAATCTCTCTCTTAAGAGTTTATAGAACTTAGAACATGGAACATTACAGTGCAATACAAGCCCATCGGTCCTCGATGTTTGTCCGCCTGTGAAACTAATCTGAAGCCCATCTAACCTACACTATTACATTCTTGTCCATATGCTTATCCAATGATCATTTAAATGCCCTTAAAGTTTGTGAGTCTACTACTTTTGCAGGCAGGGTGTTCCATGCCCCTACTATTCTCTGAGTAAAGAAACTTTCTCTGACATCTATCACCTCTCAATTTAAAGCTAGCCATCACTTTCCGAGGAAAATGGCTCTCCCTGTCCACCCTATCTAACCTTCTGATTATCTTATATATCTCAATGATGTCACCTCTTAACCTTCTCTCTAATGAAAACAGCCTCAAGTCCCTCAGCCTTTCCTCATGTGTATATTCATAGCTCTACACTTAAATAGGCATTTCAAGGATAGGAGGATTTGAGCTATAGGGAGAGGTTGCATAGGCTGGGGCTTTCTTCCCTGGATCGTCAGAGGCGAAGGGGTGATCTTATCGAGGTTTATAAAATCATGAGGGGCATGGATAGGATAAATAGACAAGGTCTTTTTCCCAGGGTGGGGGAGTCCAAATCTAGACGGGATAAGATGAGAGTGGAAAGATATAAAAGAGACTTAAGGGGCAATCGTTTTACGCAGAGACTTATGTTTGTATGGAATGAGCTGCCAGAAGAAGTGGTGAAGGTTGGTACAATTGCAACATTTAAAAGGCATCTGGATGGATATATGAATAGGAAGGGTTGAGAGAGATATGGGCCAAGTGCTGGCAAATAGGGCTAGATTTATTTAGGTTATCTGGTCGGCATGAACGAGTTTGAATGAAGGATCTGTTTCCATGCTGTATCACTCTATGATTCAATTTCCTATATCACCTCATCTGTTCCTATAGAGAGAATTTCCACCATACTGATTTGTACCCAATCAAAAAGTCCGGTCATAAAAGTTTTCATTTCAGAATATCTCCAAGCTGTTTCAAATCTTATTTAGGACAGCAGAATAATGACCTATATATCACCACTAGATCACACTGGGAGATATCGGCGTTTGATTCAATTAAAATCAGCTGCCTTTTTTTAATCATTTGGTGGATGGACATAATCTCCCAGTCTGTTTGAAATTTACTTCCTACATTTTATCCAATTCTTGTTCCACCTGTTTAAGACATAATCAGAAGTAGCTTTTCAAGTAACTTTGATTCACTTTGTCACTATTCACCGTTCAGAGCCATGTTCTTCCATCACCTGCTGTTGTACTGTCAGAGCATCCCTATTGAGATTACAGCCACTTAAGATTCTTCACTCCTTAATCAAGCCGACACTTGAATTGTTTAGGGACGAGGCAAAGTTACAGAGTACAGAAAGACAGTTTGAAATTTTCTTTAACAATTGGTTGCAGACACTTCCACTAACTTTGGGACAGTGCCTGTTTTTATTTATTTACTTGGATGTATATGATCTATGTATATAAACACACATATGCACATACATATATATATATATGTATTAAAGCAAAATACTGTAGTTGCTGGAGACAGAAAACCCAGATCTGCCAGACATAGCCTGTAGATCTTGCATCTCCCTGAGGAGACAGAAACAGAATTAATGGGCTAAATTCCTGCCTTTATATTGAGAGAAGCAAGTCCAACCATTTCCCAATTTCACAATCGTGTTGCCCGTGGTCTTGGGCAGAGTTATTATAGGTTCTGTTAAAGTATATGATGAAAATTTTATCAAGGTCGGTCCCTGCAGCACAGTCAGCGTGACAGTCTTAATTCTCACCTTTCATTATAATATTTTTACTGTTCATTTGACTTTGAGTATCTCAGCATGCACATCACATGTACTTACGAATAAGCTAACCTACACCAGCTCAGCAGATGTCCCTCTCAGATTCACATTAACCCTGAGAACATTGTTATCTCTTGTGGCTCCCCAGCTCCCTGGCTGGTCCCTTTTCACCTTAAGAACCTTATTCATCTTCGTGGACTTCATTCAGTTTTACAACTCACAGTCTTGGTTAGAATTAGCTTCATGTCCCATCATGGCCGCACACATTATTACTCCCCAATCCCAGAGGGATACTACTGCAAATTCCATTCACGTCAAATGAAACATTTGCTTTTGAACAAGGGAACAGAAGGCAAGGCAAGGGAATACATGATGAATAGTAGGATCTTGCGAAGCACTAAGGACCAGAGGAACGTTGGTGTGCATATACGCCAATTCCCTAAGGTACTAGGGGCCAGTGGATAAAGTGGTTAAGAAGGCGTATGGGATACTAGGGTCATACTTTTAAAAGGTCACAGGACCAGAAACATTTACTTTGATTTCTCTCCACAGATGCTGCCACACTTGCTGAATCTTTCCAGTAATTTCTGTTTTTATACATGGGACACTTGGCTTTATTAGCTGAGGCGTAAAGTTTAAGAACTCGGGGTGTTATGCTGGAACTGTATAAACTGTTGGTTAGATTGCAGCTAGGATATTCTATGCCATTCTGGAATTCACATGGTAGGAGAGATGTGATAACACAGGAGGAGATGCACCAGGATGTTGCCTGGCCTGGAGAGTTTCAGTTATTTCATAGAATTTCACAGAATCCCTACAGGGTAGAAACAGGCCATTTAGCCCAACAAGTCCACACCGACCCTCCAAAGAGTAACCCACCCAGACCCGTTCCCCTACCCTATTACCCTACATTTACCCCTGACTAATACACATAACCTACACATCCCTGAACACTATGGGCAATTTAACATGGCCAATCCACCTAAACTGCACACCTTTGGACTGTGGGAGGAAACCAGTGCACGCAGACGAAACCCACACAGCCACAGGGAGAATGTGCAAACTCCTCACAGAGAGTCACCCGAGGCTGGAATCGAACCTGATTCCCTGGCGCTGTGAGACAGCAGTGCTATCCACCCGAGCCATCTTGTGACAAGAGATTGAACGGGCTGGCGTTGGTTTCCTGAGAACAGAGAAGATTGAGGGGGACCATAACTGAGATCTCTAAAATTATGACGGAGGTAAGCAAGGTTAAGAAGAAACATTTCCCCTTGATGGACTGATCAATGACCAGGGCCATAGATTTAAGGGAAGGAGCAGATGTTTAGAGGAGGTGTGAGAAAAAGCTTTTTCATCCAGAGGGAGGTGGGAATATGGAACACGTCTGTAATGGTGGAAGAGGCAGAAGCATTCCTAACATTGAAGAAATATTTAAATGTGCTCTTGCAATGCTAAGGCTACAGACCACATGCTGGGAAATGGGGTTAGAACAGTTAGGTGGTTGTTTTTGACTGGCATGGATGCGATGGGTTGAAGGGTATTTTTCTGTGCTGTAGATATCTATGACTCTGTGACCTGAATATCAGAAACATGCATTTTTCATGAATTAGTTTAGATCAGAATGGTGCTGGAAAAGCACAGCAGGTCAGGCAACGTCCGAGGAGCAGGAAAATAGAGCCTCTATTCCTGATGAAGGGCTTTTGCCCGAAACGTCAATTTTCCTGCTCCTCGGATGCTGCCTGACCTGCTGTGCTTTTCCAGCACCACTCTGATCTAAACTCTGGTTTCCAGCATCTGCAGTCCTCACTTTTGCCTTTTTCATGAATTATTCTAAGGCTGATTTTACAACAATTTTATACTGGGACATTACACACACATTAAACGCCAACAGCTTTAAAATGTACAAGACCAGTGTACCGAGAGTTAATGAATCTCTGCTTGGTCTAGCAGGGTCGACGCATACAAAGTATTCGGGATATTGTGGTTAACTCCAAATTCTCTTTTACATCTTCAATTTACTTTGGCTTGATGGGAGTGAAAGAAAATATTTTTTGTCTTTGTATCGAAAGGCACAAACAGTTGGAGTATTATTTGCAGAGGGGAGCTAACCTCTTATCTCAGCAGTTACCAGTGTTTGTTGTCTGTCCAGTTTTCTTTTAAGTACCAGCATTCTAGGTTCATACTCAGAGTGGTCTGCGTCACTCTGTCAGCCTCTTACTTGCCTTTCTCTTTTCTCTCAGCTGCTGTCTGAGCTCTTGCAGTTGTTCTTTTTCCTGAGTCATTCCATTTCTACCTTCTCTGGTTATGACACAAATCACTCTCTTTCTCCTCTTTCCCATTCACCTGTTAATTCCATTCTTTATACTTGCCTGGAGCCCTGATCAACCTTAGTCTTCTTTAAAATCCGAAGGAACTATGATGCTGTAAATCACAAACAGAACTGAGGAAAGGTCACTCAACCCGAAACGTTCACTCAGATTTCTCTCCACAGATGCCACCAGACCTGCTGAGCTTTTCCAGCAACTTCTGTTTCTGTTTCTCAGTCTTCCTTAGTTGTTTTACCTACTTTTATCTGTCAGATGTTTGGTAAGTGACCCTTGAAGTCTACTGTCAAAGTTCCTGTTTGCCATGGATGGTGGTAGCTTTGTAGTCTGACGGTTATTTCTCTAGAAGATGGTCTTCCCTGTTTTACCCCATTGGGCTAGAGAATAATCTTAGCTGTTTCACCAAGTGGCCATTCATCACTTGGCTTCAGTTTACCCTGGGAAAGATTAGATACAGTGTGGAAACAGGCCCTTCGGCCCAATAAGTCCACACCGACCCGTCGAAGCGCAACCCACCCAGACCCCATTCTCCTATATTTACCCCTTCACCTAACACTACGGGCAATTTAGCATGGCCAATTCACCTAACCTGCACATTTTTGGACTGTGGGAGGAAACCAGAGCACCCGGAGGAAACCCACGCAGACACGGGGAGAATGTGCAAACTCCACACAGTCAGTCGCCTGAGGCAGGAATTGAACCCAGGTCTCTGGCGCTGTGAGGCAGCTGTGCTAACCACTGTACCACCGTGCCGCCCACCCTCTTGTTCATGCAAGGAACCAAACCATAATTGTGACACCACAATGTTGCTAATTACTCCACCCACAGACCCATTCTCTAGTTTGGATGTTTGAGTCCACTCTCCGGCTCAAACATGAACCAACTGATTCAATGATGGATAAAAGGACATAACACAGAGGAGCGGGTGTTGGACTGAGGTGGATAAATTCAGAAGTCACATGACACCAGGTTATAATCCAACAGATTTATTTGAAATCACAAGCTTTCAGAGTGAAGATTCAACTGACGGAGGAGCAATGCTCCAAAAGCTTGTGATTTCAAATACACCTGTTGGACTATAACCTGGTGTCATGTGACTTCTAAATAAACATACTCACTCTCCCTTTGATGTCAATGCTCGATCTGGTTTTACTGACCAATATGTGAATGATTTTACTTACAGCACTACATTGTCGTGTGGGTGGCACGGTGGCACAGTGGTTAGCACTGCTGCCTCAAGCGCATGAGACCTGGGTTCAATTCCTGCCTCAGGCGACTGTCTGTGTGGAGTTTGCACGTTCTCCCCGTGTCTGCATGGGTTTCCTCCGGGTGCTCCGGTTTCCTCCCACAGTCCAAAGATGTGCAGGTCAGGTGAATTGGCCATGCTAAATTACCTGTAGTGTTAGGTAAAGGGTAAATGTAGGGGCATGGGTGGTTTGCGCTTCGGCGGGTCGGTGTGGACTTGTTGGGCCGAAGGGCCTGTTTCCATGCTGTAATGTAATGTAATCTAATCTAATCAAAAAATTGTCATGGTTTAAAACAGCCATTTTGAGTCTTTGGCACAGTGATTACAGGCTTTACTTAAACATATGCTGGAGCCACGCTTTCTAATATGTCCCCCAATGTATGTACCCACAACGCGGTCAGTGTGACAATTTATAAGGTTAGTTCTCACAGTTCAAGTTTTTACTGTTCATTTATCTTTGACTATCTTAGCATTTACATCACATAAACTGATAAATAAGCAAACTTATACTAGCCCATAGATGTTCCTCTCATTAACCCCGTGAAACATGTTATTGCTGTGGCTCTATATCTTCCCTGTCTATTGCTTTATCACCTCAAGGATGATAGTCATCTTTGTAAAGTTCATCCAGTTTTGCAACTTACATTCTTAGCTGAATTGGCTCCATATCCCATCATATTGACAGTACAGACTACATTTCCCTTCATGCTTTGAATAAGTGTTCAAAGCTGTATTAATTGACCAGAAGCAATTAGTGTGCATTTAAATATCAATTTAATTAATTATCTCACTTCAATCCCAAAACCATCAATTGCTGCCACTCCCACAATGTATTTACGTCTATGAGTTACAGGTGGGCAAGTTCCCAGGTAACAATGGAGAGGGGATTCCATTAACAAACATGTAGATTTGGACCCCATTTACCAACCTCTCAGAAGCAGAACCAGAAATGGTATCACCCACCACAACAAACCAAGACAGATAAATAGCAAGGGGGACAGAACACCAACGCTTCACTGGAAGCTCACTGATGATGTTACCTAGCATGGTGATGAAACATCTGAATACAAACCTTCCAGCTCAGTGAGCAACCTTACAACTGGAGGGGGGGGGGGGGGGGGGGTTGGGGGGGTGGGGTGTTGACTGGGAGGTCAGCCTAGTCCATTGTTGTTAGGAAGAACCAGGAGCCAGTGGGTACATAGGTAAAGTTGATGGTAAAAGAAGCAATGGCTTCATAAGGAAAAAGCTTGTTATTGCAGTGATTTCCCCCACACCCCCTCCACCTCTCAGTACCACTTCACAACCCCATGTCTCCTGCATTCCCTGCAACATGGACTATTAGAACATCAAAACTGAAATATTCACCACCGCTGTGACAGCAATTAAACCAGACATGGTGTAAGGTAAAAACCTTAAGTCTCAAGGTCACTCCAGATGTTAAACTGTCTATTCTTTTCATTTATCTTTTGTACTGCACACTATCCATTTTTATCTCTGTACCCGCGTAGGCATACTTTTCACAACATGCCTTTATTATGCTTCTCAGGGATAGCAGATAATAAAGTTGCTCTTTCTTTCACTCAAGAAAAGCACATAATTATCTCCTCACTGATACAGTAGACAATGGGTAACTACATTTTTTTATATATATGTATATATATATAGAGAGAGAGGGAGAGAGAGACAGAGAGGTGTAGCTTCAGGCCAGAAAAGTGTTTTAAAAATAAGTTGAAACAACCTGGAGTTTGGAAAGAGTGGAGTTGTAAAACCCAATATTCCAAACAACAGGAGTCCCAGAACTGATCTCTGTGAAACACCTTTGTTACAGATCTTCAGTCAGAAAAGGACCCATCCACTGCTACTCTCTGTCTTCTATGACTAAGCCAGTTCTGCATCCATCTTACCAACTTGCCATATACCCCATATGACTTCACCTTTTGTGTTAGTCTGCCATAAGGCACCTTATCGAAGGCCTTGCTAAAGTCTATGCAGATAACATCTACCATCCTGCTCTCATCAATCACTTTTGTTGCTTCCTCAAGCATTCAATCAATTTTGGGAGACACAGCCACCCTCACACTAAACCATGCTGCTTATCGCCAATAAGTCTGTATTTTTCCACAGGTGAGTAACTCCTATCATTAAGGTTCTACTCCAATAATTTCCCTACCATTGATGTAAGGCTCACCAGCCTGTAATTTCCCGGACGATCCTTCTTAAACAAAGGAACAACATCAATTTTCTCCAGTCCTCTAGGCCCTCTCCTGTGATTAGAGGATACAAAGATTTCATATAAGGCCCCATCAATTTCCTCACCTGCCTCCTTCAACATTCTGGGATAGATCCATTCAGGAATTAGCAGGAAATTGGCATGAAGTGCGAACACTCACTTGGAGACACAGTCCAGACATCGTGGGCTGAACGGCCTCTGCTGTAATAATTTTGTGATTCTGTTTTTTTTTAGTGAGGTTGGTTGAGTGATGAACACTGTCCAGAAACAGCTCCTTTTCTACAACATGGTATTTTACTGTGTTCACTGGAAATCTCAAAATCTCTCAGATTACAGGAATTACTTTTGAAATGCAGTCACAGCTATACAAGGAATCATGACAGGCCATCTGTGTACAGCAATGTCCTACAAATAACTAAAGGAGACCCCTACTAGTGAGAAGCTTGAGCACAGTAATTTTGTCGGAACGTTATCACTTTTCAAGTCATTCTCTAAGTCCTGCACTGTTCTGATTCAGTCATGTATTGCACTCCTGTTGAGTCAATATTCTGGAATTTCCTATCCAATACTGCTGTTGGAGCATCAGCATTACAGTGGGTGGCCTAGTGGTTAGCACTGCTGCCTCACAGCATCAGAGACCCAGGTTCGATTCCAGCCTCGGCTGACTGCCTGTGTTGCGTTTGCACGTTCTCCCTATGTCTGCGCAGGTTTCCTCCGGGTGCTCTTAATTCCTCCCACAATCCAAAAATGTGCAGGGTTGAATCGGCAAAGCTAAATTGCCCATAGTGTTCAGGGCTGTGTAGGTTAGGTGCATTAGTCAGGGGTAAACGTAGAGTAATGGGGAATGGGTTTTGGGTGGAATACTTTTCAAAGGGTCGGTGTGGACTTGTTGGGCTCAAGAGCCTGTTTCCACACTGCAGGGATTCAACTCTATGATTCCATTAAAATCACATCTGAAGAAACATTGATAAGAAATAGGAGCAAGAATAGGCATCCCAAGACTGCTGCGTCATTCACCTACCTGCCCGCTCACCATAACCCTTAATTCTTCTATCATTCAAAAATCGATCTTTGCCTCATAAATGTTCAACGAGGCAGCCTCAAAATGATGGACCTTGAACCTATGACTTTCTACAGTGCTCCATTGTGTAAAACTAGCTGGTTGGAAATAATGTTACTTGTGGTTCACAATGAATCTAAATACACCCCACATCATGCAGGTCAATCTGGGGATTTCACAAATATTCTGTGATTGGATCTATCATGCTGCCTGTTCCACAAAATACTATGTGTGTCAGAGATTAGAACTTAACACAGAAAATGCAGGGCATATACAGCTGGTCTAGCACTATCCTAAGGGAGAGAAACCAAGTTAATGTTTCAGGTTGTGACCTCTCATCAGGACCTTCTGCTTCCTCTTATTCTCGGTCCAATAAGGTTAAGGAATAACTTTCTTGATAGGATTTCTCAACTGCTTATTCCTAACACGGGCTGCATCTCTATATCATCTCCCTCATTTCAGTCTGGTAATTGGTTCATTGTCACTGTTTTACCATTATATTCATCAGGCCTTAATCTTTCGACAATTTATCCCTCAATTCTCACATTGAGAAGTTTTGTCGCACTCAGTATACTACTTTCACCCCCTCAGTCTTTTCACAAAAGAGACAAGTCTTTACATTGGAATAGTTCCACAGTCAAGTAGAAGGAAGTGAGGACCTTGAAGATGTCTGATTTGATTTGATTCATTATTATCACATGTACCTAGGTACAGTGAAAAGTTTTGTTTTGTACGTAGTATAGGCAGATCATACCATACAAAGTGCATTAGGGTAATAGAACAGAGTCAGGAATACAATGTTACAGCTGCAGAGGTGTACAGGAAGTGAGATCAACATTAAATTTAAAATTTGAGAGGTGTATTCAGAAGTCAAAAAACTACGGGGAAGAAACTGTTCTTGAATCTGCCTGTACGTGTATACAAACTTTTATACCATCTTCCTGACGGAAGAGAGTGGAAGAGAGAATAACTGGGGTGGGAGGAGTCTTTGATTATGATTCACTTTAACCCATTCATGGGATGTGGGCTTTGATAGCTAGGTCAGCAATTATTGCCCATCTATAATTGCCCAGTTATAGGTCAACCACATTTCTGTGGGTCCATTGTCACATGTAGGCCACACCAGTTACGGATGACATGTTTCCTTCCTTAAAAGACATTAGTGAACCAGATGGGAGATCATGACAATTGACAATTGTTACATTAGGCTAGCGTTTTAGTCCAAAGTCTTATTCAATTCCAATTTCACTCTCTACTATAGTGATATTGAAACCCATGTTATCAGAACATTAACAAACACAGGAAATGCTGAAGAAACTCAGCATATCTGGCAACATTGATGGAATGAATATAACTCAATATTAATATTGAGTCCAATACGACACCAATTCTGAAGAAGAGTCATAATGGACTCAAAAAGTTAAACTCTGTTTTTCTCTCGCTGCAGGTGTCCTCAGACCTCCCACATCAAAGAACAAAGAACAATACAACACAGGAACAGGCCCTTCAGCCCTCCAAGCCTGCACTGACACATTTTGCCCTTCCATATTAAAACTGTCTTCACTTATAGGATCCATATCCCTCTATTCCTTTCCTGTTCATGTATTCATCCAGGTGCTTCTTGAATGGTGCTATTGTGTCTGTTTCCACCACCTCCTCTGGCAGCACATTCCAAGCATTCATAGAGTCATAGAGATGTACCGCATGGAAGCAGACCCTTCGGTCCAAGTCGTCCATGCCAACCAGCTATCCCAACCTAATGAGGACCTATTTATCAGCACCCAACTCATATCCCTTAAACCCTTCCTATTCACATACCCATCCAGTTGCCTTTGAAATGTTGCAATCACATTAGCCTTCACCACTTCCTCTGGCAACTCATTCCACACATGCACCACCCTCAGTGTGAAATAAATGCCCGTTAGATCCCTTTTATATCTTTCTCCTTTCACCCTAAAACTATACCCTCTAGTTCTGGACTCCCCCACCCCAGGAAAGAGACTTTGTCTATTTACCCTATCCATGACCCTCATGATTTTATAAACATCTATAATGTCACCCTTCAGCCTCTGACGCTCCAGGGAAAACAGCCCCAGCCTATTCAGCGTCTCTTAATTGCTCAAATCCTCCAACCCTGCAACATCCTTGTAAATCTTTTCTGAACCCTTTCAAGTTTCACAACATCCTTCCAATAGGAAGGAGACCAGAATTGCACATAATATTCCAAAAGTGGCCTAACCAACATCCTGTACAGCCGCAACATGATCTCCCAACTCCAATACTCAATGTTCTGACCAATAAAAGAAAGCATACCAAACGCCTTCTTCACTATCCTACTTACCTGCGGCTCCGCGTTCAAGGAGCTATGAACCTGCACTCCAAGGTCTCTTTGTTCAGCAACACTCCCCAGGACCTTACCATTAAGTGTAAAAGTCCTGCTAAGATTTGCTTCCCCAAAATGCAGCACCTTGCGTTTATCTGAATTAAACTCCATCTGCCACTTTTCAGCCCATTGGCCCATCTCTTCAAGATCCTGTTGTAATCTGAGGTAATCTTCTTCGCTGTCCAATACACCCCCAATTTTGGTGTCATCTGCAAACTTACTAACTGTACCTCTTATACTCGCATCCAAATCATTTATGTAAATGACGAAAAGTAGAGGACCCAGCACCGATCCTTGTGGCACTTCACTGGTCTCAGGCCTCCAGTCTGAAAAACAACCCTCCACCACCACCCTCTGTCTTCTACCTTTGAGCCAGTTCTGTATCCAAATGGCTAGTTCTCCCTGTATTCCATGAGATACTCACCACCCTTTGTGTGAAAACCTTGCAGCCCCCCGCACCTTGAACCTGTGTCCCCAAGTAATTGGCCCCTTCACCCTGAGAAAAAGCCTCATACTTTCCACTCTATCCATGCCATTCATAATCTTATAAACTTCTATCAGATTACTCCACAATGTCTTGTGTCCCAGTGAAAACAAATCCAGTCTATCCAACCTTTCTTCATAGCCAAAATCCCCCACACCAGGCAATATCTTGATAAAACCTTTCTCCAAAGCATTCATATCCTTCTGGCAGTGTGGTGACTAGAATATGCTTCCTTGCTAAAACCTGAAATCTATAGCAACTGCACATTATACCTGGTGTACCGTGACTGAAAGTGCAAATTATTTCTGACAATGACCTGAGAATTCTTAGCAATTACTTGCAATTGTTTAAACTGAAAACAGTTCACAGTGCTTCTTCCCTATCCAAAATGAAAACTGCTACACCCATTTTTACCCACAATTCGTCATGGTTATCACTTGATATCAAAGGTTCTTTGGTCTATGTTTTGCAATATGTATTACAAATACCACATGAAGAGCTGTAGTCTTTGATTTCGGTGTTCACGCTGTGTCAATGTATCATTTCTCTTGCTTTGTGCAGACATCCCAATATGGCTGCAGTGGAGTTTCCCCACTATGTGTGCCCTCATGTCTGTAGGGATAATGAATCAGGTTTCTTTGAACCCAGACTCACTGTGAATAGTCAGTTTACTCAGAAACGGATGCAGTCTTTCAAGTCAGGAGGAACATTACTCACATTCTGGTTATCTAATCAGAACAATGAGGCTCAATCTTTGTAGGGCTTGACCTTTCTGAATTTTTAACTAGTCTTTGCTCCGAGTTAGGAAGATATCACATAATGTTAATGTTCTTGAACACTTGAATGAAATTCTGCTCTGGTTTTCAGTACATTATTAACAGACCTGACTAAGCAGATAGACAGTGCTCATAATTTCAGGAAATGGCTCTCCTGAAAACAGTACCAATCTTCAGATGTCATTCGGAGAGGATTCTCCATCCTTTCTCAAAGGGATTAAAGTTGGTCCTTATCACATGCTCTCTTCCATAATCAAACAGTTTGTACTCATGCTGTGCCTTGCATTTTCCTTCCTTCCTTCCTTCTCTTCTCTTCTCTTTTCTTTCTGTTAAAATGAGCAACATTTAGTTGTTTATAACACACATACAGTTTTTCTTCAAAGCCATACTGAGATGGTTGTGTCACAATGTAATGTGAGCCTCACATCATAAGATCTAAGAACCACACCAGAAAGGAAACTCAACTATGAGAACTGAGTGCTCAGGTGAGTTTGGCAGTGAGTGGTTGCTAAACGTTAATTTCTTTGCCACTTCTCTTCCGTCTTGCTGTGGGATGTTCAAAAAAGAAACAGGGTGAGGGCATCACTGGCCATGCCCACATTTAATGCCAGTTCCAGAGGGCAGTTAACTGTATTGCTGTGGGCCTGGAGTCACACAAAGGTCAGACTCAGGTAAGGATGGCAGTTTCCTTCCCTAAAGTACATTAGTGAAACAGATGGGTTTTCCCTGACAATTGATTCGTTGTCATCATTAGACTTTTAATTCCAGATTTTTATTGAATTCAAATTCCATCGTCTGCCATGGCAGGATTTGAACACACATCCGAAGACATTACCTATCTTTCTAGAATAACAATCCAGCGATAATACACAAGGCCATCACCTCCCCTGCCTAATAATGTAGGCACTCTGTATATGAAGGTCTAAGACCAATGCCACAAAAAGAGGTCAGTTGCTTTCTTGGTCATGTTGTTCCTGCTCATTTTAGTTGCTACTTATTTTAACCCCAACATTAGCAGAATCTCCATAGTCATTGTGGTCTACAGCACAGAAAAAGGCCCTTCAGCCCATTGTGTCTGCTCCAGTATAAAACAAGCACTGACCTATCCTGATCCCATTTTCTAGCACTTGGCCCTTAGCCTGTTACACCTTGGCACTGCATCCTTCCTATAATATGGATTCCAGAACTGCCTGCAGTGATCGAGCTGTGGGCAAAGCAACATTTTATACAGTTCCAGCACAACCTTCCTGCTCTTAAACTAATAAAGGCAAGTATCCCATATGCCTTCTTTACCATTTTATCAACCTGTCTTTTATACCACAAAGGGCTGGCATATATCAAGATCTCTCTGAACTATACCTCCCATAGTGTGTCTGCCAAAAACTAAAAGCAACTTAGCTTTCACTGAAGCTTATGCAAGCATTCTGGTTGTGTTTTTTTTTATATGACCCCTTCCCTACATTACTGCCCAACAGTGGTAGTGCTTATTTTTCCCCAGCACCCATGTCATGTGTGTGCAGGTGTAGGACACAGTAAAGAACAACGAATGCAGAAATCTTTAGTTATATTCCATTATCAGGAAGAAAAGAAATACCCGAGTGGCCAGTGACAAGCGGTGCCCTTCACATCAAAGCGCAAAGCTGTGTGATCAAACAGTAAAGGGGAGGGCAGGGACTAAATCAAAATAAAACACTCCACTCCCTGCGGCGCCCACCTCTCCCTGAACAGCTTGAGGGTGTTGGTAGACACCACGTTTATCCTTCTCCAGAGACACCAGGGCTCTAACATAACTGCAGAAGACGGGCAGACAATTGGCCATAACGACCCTCTCCACAACCCCCTGCCTGGACCTGTTTATGGCCAGGCCCAGGAGCAGGCTCACGAGGACATCCTCTGAACTACCCTCCCCTCTCCGTACCCAAAGATCAGGAGTGTGGGACTGAACTGTAACCAAAAGCAGAGGAGAAGGTTCTCTAGAAAACTAAAAAGGGAGTCCAAATGCCCACACCCGATATACACATTGTCCACAGACTCCACAGCAGCAAAGAACAAGGAGTTGGGCTGAGCAAACATGAACCACCACAATCTGCAGTTGCAGGGGACTGCTGCATGCAACACCCTCCACCCCCAGATCCCCAAGTGAGCATCATGGTTGTATATGATAACCTGAATGATGCACATATGTAATCAATTCCCAATCAGTTCTTGGAGACAGTCAGAGAGGTCACGAGGTCACGAGGGAACAGCCGAGCCTTTTGGGATATGTGAGTATACGGTATAAATTACTTACTTTTAGCTCGGGCGTTGCTCAGTTCCTGGAGGCAGTTGGAAAGGTTACAAGGTCACATATTTAGGCAGTTGCTTTACCTGAAACACTACTCGGGTGGTGTCTCCCACCATCCTCCTCATCCAACCAAAAAAAAAGTTCTGTGTGTCAACTGGTCAGGTGGCAAGTGCCTTCTTTCATGTTTTAGTTTTCCAGCAGTCTATTTGGGAATTTAGAATAGTGGGAATGGAGGTTAGGGCAGTTGAATGTTCCTCCTGCAGTGTGTGGGAGGTAAAGGTCACCTCCAGTGTCCCTGCTGACTTCATTTGTGAGAAGTGCACCCAAGTCCTAGACGAACAGGTGTCCAGGTGCATAATTCCCTGAAAGTTGCCACCCAGGTTGACAAGGTTGTAAGAAGTCATAAGGTGTGTTGGTGTGTTAGGGAACTGGAGTTGGAGTTGGATGAACTTCAGATCATTCGAGAGGCAGAGGGGATTTTGAGAGGATTTACAAGGAGGTAGTTACTCCACAGGCTACATGAAGAAGGTAGATGGATTACCATCAGGGGTAGGAAAGGGAACTGGCAGGCAGTGCAGGGATCTCCTGTGGTGGTTCCCCTCGAAAACCAGTATACTGTTTTGGATACTGTTGAGTGGGATGACTTACCAGGGTAAGCAATGTGGCACAGGTCTCTGCACAGAGTCTGTCCCTTTGCTCAGAGGGGAAGGGGGAAGAGAAGCAGAGCTTTAGTCATTAGGGACTCCATGGTTAGGGGGACAGACAGGAGGTTCTGTGGGGACGAGAGAGTCTCACGATTGGTTTGTTGCTTCCCATGTCCCAGGGTTCGTGATGTCCCTGATTGTGTTTTTTGGATCCTTGAAGTGGAGGGGGAGCAGCCCCAAGTCGTGGTCCACATAGGCACCAACAGCACAGATAGGAAGAAAGGTATAGAGCTAACAGAGAAATTCAGGGAGCTATGGTGGAAGCTTAGAGCTAGAACAATCTCTGGTTTGTTGCCTGTGCCACATGCTAGTGATTTGATGAACAGGGAGAGAGCGGAGCTGAACACATGGCTGCAGGGATGGTGCAGGAGGGAGGGTTTTGGATTCTTGGATAATTGGAGCTCTTTCTGGGGAAGGTGGGACCTCTACAAACAGGATGGTCTTCACCTGAACCAGAGGGGTACCAATATCCTCTGCTGAGGGGCTCCAAACTTCCAGCTCAGCACTGTCCCCATGACTTGTCCGGACTTGTCCTACCTGCCTAGCTCCTTTTCCACCTATCCACTCCACCCTCTCCTCCCTGACCTATCACCTTCATCCCCTCCCCCACTCACCCAGTGTACTCTATGCTACTTTCTCCCCACCCCCACCCTCCTCTAGCTTATCTCTCCATGCTTCAGGCTCTCTGCCTTTATTCCTGATGAAGGGCTTTGGCCTGAAACATTGATTTCACTGCTTCTTGGATGCTGCCTGAACTGCTGTGCCCTTCCAGCACCACTGATCCAACATCTGCAGATCCACACAGTAGGCTATTGTGCAAAATAAGGAGTTTCGGGATTGAATTTGATTTAGCAGTTTGGATCAGAAATTATAGACAATAGGTGCAGAAGTAGGCCATTCTGCCCTTCGAGCTAGCACTACCATTCATTATGATCATGGCTGCTCATCCTCAATCAGTATCCTGTTCCTGTCTTATCCCCATAACCCTTGATTATAAATTGGCTAGCTTAAAGAAGGCAGAGGGTGATGGTTGATTGGAAATGTTCATCCTGGAGCTCATTTACCAGTGGTGTGCTGCAAGGATCTGTTTTGGGGTCACTGCTGTGTGTCATATTTATAAATGACCTGGAGGTGGACGTAGAAGGACGGATTAATAAATTTGCAGAAAACACAATGGCAGAGTTGTGGATAGTGCTGAAGGATGTTGTGGGTTATGGAGGGACATAGGTAAGATGCAGAGCTGGGCTGAGAAGTGGCAAATGGAATTTAATGTAGAAAAGTGTGAGATGGTTCACTTTGGAAGAAGTAACAGGAATGCAGAGTACTGGGCTAATGGTAAAATTCTTGGCAGTGTAGACGAACAGGTGTCCAGGTGCATAAATCCTTGAAAGTTGCCACCCAGGTTGACAAGGTTGTTAAGAAGTCATAAGGTGTGTTGGTGTTTATTGGGAGGGGGATTGAGTTTCGGAGCCACAAGTTCATGCTTCAGCTGTACAAGACACTGGTAAGGCCACACCTGGAGCATTGATGCATTTCTTCGCTTTATAGGAAGGATGTGAAAGCTTTGGAAAAGGTTCAGAGAAGATTTACTAGGATGTTGCCTGGTAAGGAAGGAAGGTCTTATGAGGAAAGGCTGAGGGAACTGAGGCTGTTTTCATTGGAGAGAAGAAGATTGAGATGTGACTTAATTGAGATGTATAAGATAATCAGAGGGTTAGCTAGGGTGGACAGTGAGAGCCTTTTCCATTTGATGATGAAGGCTAGCATGAGGGGACATAACTTTAAATTGAGGGGTGATAGATATAGGATAGATATCAGAGGTAGTTTCTTTATTCAGACAGTAGTGGGGGTGTGGAACAGCCTGCTTGTAACAGTAGTAGACACGTCGACGTTAAGAGCATTTAAATGGTCATTGGACATACATATGGATAATAATGGAACTGTGTAGGTTAGATGGTCATCAGATCCATTTCACAGGTCGGTGCAACATTGAGGGCTGAAGGGCCTGTACATAGAACGCTGTAATGTTCTATGTTCTATGTTCAATTATCATTGGAATAAGGATGGTGATTAAGCAGAGCCTCATCACAGGATTGCCAATGTCAATGCAATTGCTTTTGAAACAAGGTCACATCAATTATACTATTTATCAGCACTCTAAAGGTCTCAATGACTATCTCATTGGATATTTGGAGAGCTAGATTTATAAAGCCAAATGCCAATTGGTCATTGAGAGGCTGTCATGTATCCATCGTGCTCTAAATACTCATCTAGCAGCATTGGCCTCTAAGAAGGGCACTGCTCGTCACTGGCCACTTGGGTGTTTCCTTTCTTCCTGGTGGTGGGAATGGAATAAAGATTTGTACATCTTGTGTCTTTCACTGTGTCTCACACCCGCACACACACAACATGGGTGCTGGGGAAAATATAAGCACTACTGCAGTTAGTTGGTAGTGTGCAGGTTTTATTTTAAAAAAAGAAAAAAAAAAGAAAAAATATATAGCCAGGAGTTCACCACAGGAAAAAAAATATAGCCAGGAGAAGATTTAGAGTCTCCTCCATTTAGGGCACTGACTCCGTGCTGGGTGGTGCTACAGTCAATGTGTTCCTGCTGTTGAAGAGGAGGAGAAGAGTTTCTTTGTCTTCCCCCCTCCCCCCCTTTTGTTTTGTTGAGGGAAGATATTTGTTTCTTTTCTGTTTTGACTTTTTAAAAAAATATTCGTTTGGCACAAGGTGCAAGTAGGTATGGTGCTGGTGCTAAAGAGGTAGCAGGCATTAGGGGAAGCAGACCAGAGAAACAAAAAGCATAGATGATCCCAATTTACTTGTTTTTATAGTTAAGGTTGGCTACCCATTCAGTTACCATAACAAGTGACTGTCTTGGGGGTTTGCTAAAAGATTCCAATTCTGTAAAGGGATGGTCAGACAATTCAAGTCAAAATTAGTCATCTCTTTGTGTGTACTGCTTATGTTGTGATATGCTGTGAAACTTGGCTGTTTAGATTCCTCAGAAATTCTCTAATAACAGCTTTGTTTCCGGTTGGATATATTTCCAGATGCATCATCACCTGAGTTCTTGCCTTCAACTTGCCTCCTGTCCTTTTCCTCAGAGGACCACAACCCAGTCAGAAAGTCCATTAAAACTGGCTATTCTCGTCTGATGTCCTATATAATTGAAAACAAGATGTAGACATAGGAGTATTCCATTGGTAGAGCCCTGGGGACTGTGGCTGAACAAAGAGACTTTGGAGTGCAGGCTTCATAGTTCCTTGAAAGTGGAGTCACAGATAGATAGATTAAATAATGAAGAAGGTGTTTGGTATGCTTGCTTTTATTGGTCAGTCCACTGAGTATAGAAGTTGAGAGGTCGTGTTGTGGCTGTACAGGACATTGGTTAGGCCTCTACTGGGAATACTGTATGCATTTCTGGTCTCCCTGCTATAGGAAGGACATTGTGAAACTTGAAAGGGTTCAAAAAACATTTATAAGGATGTTGCCAGGGTTGGAGAGATTGAACCATATGGAGAGGCTGATTAGACTGGTGTTATTTTTCCAGGAGCATTGGCAGCTGAGGGGGGACTTTAGAATCATGAGGGGCATGGATAGGGTAAATAGACAAGATTTTTTCCCTGGTTATGGGGGAGTCCAGAAGTAGAGGGCATATGTTTAAGGTGAGAGGGGAATGATTTAAAGGGGACCACAGCGGGTGTTACGTATATGGAATGAGCTGCCAGAGTAAATGGTGGAGGCTGGTACAATGACAACATTTAAAAGATATCTGATGGAAATATGAATAGGAAGGGTTTACAGGGATATGGGCCAAATGCTGACAACTAGAACGAGATTTATTTAGGATATCTGGTTTGCATAGGTAAATTGGACCGAAGGATGTATATCTATGCTGTACATCTCCATGACTCTAGGTCTGCTCTGCCATTCAGTGAGACCATGTCTGATCTGATTATCTTCAGCCATTTTCCCCAAAGCCCTTGTTTCCCCTTACTGATTAAATGTTGTTGGTCTCAGCCTTGAGTGTACTGAATGATCCTGCCTTGACAGCCCCTCTGTGGTAACTATATCACAGATTCACCACCCTCAGACAATAAAACCCTCCTCATCTCTGTCTTAACTGGGTGTTCCTTTACTCTGAGATAATGGCCTCTCGTCCTACACCCTTCCACAAGGGTAAGCAACCCTTCCACATCCACTCTGATAAATCCGCTAAGCATCTTGTATGTCCCTCATTCTTCTAAAATCAAATGAGTACAATCTCAACCTCCTCAACCTCTCTTCATAAGACAGTTCTCCTTACCTGGTATCAGCCTAATCAGTCTTCTCTGGACTGCCCTTGATGCCAATGTATTTTTCCTTATAAAATGGCCAAAAACTGTTCAAAAATACTCCAGCTGTGGTCTGACTAGTCCCCCATATAGCTTTAACAAAGCTTCCCTACCTTTATACTCCATCCTCTTTTCCATAAAATACAGCATTCAACTTGGCTTCTCTATTGTTGACTGAACTTAGATGATTTTGTGATTCATGGACACGGATTCCCCAATCCAACTGTTCTGTCATTTTCTGCAATATTTCTTCATTTAAATAATATTTAGCTCCAGTGTTCTTCCTGGCCTAGTATTGATCCCTCACTAGGTAAGACTGCCATCCTGAAAACACTTTCTTCACCATCTTCTTGTACCAACATATAAGGCAGCACTGTGGCTCAGTGGTTAGCCCTGCTGCTGTGGGTTCAATCCCAGCCTCGGGTGACTGTGTGTGTGGAGTTTGCACATTCTCCCTGCGTCTGCGAGGGTTTCATCTGGGTGCTCTGGTTTCCTCCCACAATCCAATAATGTACAAGTTGCGTGAATTGACCATGCTAAATTGTTCATTGTGTTCAAGGATGTGTAGGTTAGGTGCATTTGTTTGGGCTAAGTGCACTGTAATAGGGTAAGGGAATGGGTCTGGGTGAGTTACTCTTCAGAGGGTCAGTGTAGACTGGTTGGGCCTGTTTCCACACTGTAGGGATTCTATGATTTGCACTCTCTGGACAGAGTGCATACAGTTGTGAACTATGAGAAGCTGTGGGGTAGAACTCAGCGAGGGCCACCTCAATATCAAGAGCATTTTGCCCTGTTTTGCTCACCTTTCTCAAATAACATGTTGAGATTTTCGCTTGGCAGTAGTGCATTCCCAATTGACACTCATCATTGCTTTCTAGACACTTTACCACGGGCTTCAAATTTAACAAACTCAACATACATACTAGCCATCAGGAAAACTCAACCCGGATCCCAGAGTGCTTTCTTGGCAGGTTCAACTTCACTGTTTACTTCAAAAGACCTCCATGTTCACCATCTCAGGGTACATTCAATGGGCACTGATTACATGCACCCATGTTCAGGAGTGTTGGCATGTGACATGTGCCGGCCTCTGTGAACCCCCATGGCACATATTCAATTCCCTTACAGGACGTTTCTGCACTTCTACACTGCAACTCATGTTGTACTGGTATCTGTCATTGTAAAAACCGAAAGAACTATGGAAGCTGTAAATTAGAAACAAAATGAGAAGTTGCTGGAAAAGCTCAACAGGTCTGGCAGCATCTGTGGAGAGAGAAATCAGAATTAAATTTTCAGGTCCGGTGACCCTTCCTCAGAACTGTCATTGTCATGCTATCGCAAGGACCCTGAATTACCCCAGGGAAAAGACCTTTGATTTTCACCTTATCTATGTCCCTCATGATTTAAGAAACCTCTATAAGGGCACCCAGCTCATGGGTTGGACCAGGCTGCATCTTTGGACACTTCCTCAATCTCATTGACCTCAGTCACTCTCAGCCTACTCCCAACACTACTCTCAGCCTGGCATTGTTTCGCTTTGCCCTTTTTAGTGTGTTGTGCCTCCTCAGCCAAAGATATTACTGCTGCCCCGCCATACAGCTTAACATAAACCATTAAACAAAGGCAGAAAGCTTGTCATGGTTGTCAGCAGGTCTCAGTGTAGTCAAGGGGGTAGCAGACTCATAATCTCTCAGAACAGGGAGATAGTGATGGGTTTAGTACATAGGTGAAAGGGTGACGAATGCAGTGTAATGTGGGAAAATGTGAAGGTATTCATTTTGGAAGGGAGACCAAAAGGACAGAATATTATTTAAATGGAAAACAACCACAGGAGGCTGCAACTCAACGAGACTTAGGGGTGCTTAGAGATGCAAAGTGTTGGTATAAAGGGATGGGGGCGGGGGGGTGGGGTGTAGTCCTCAGAATGGCAGCCTTAACTGGTGGAGTGCCACAGGATCAAAACTAGATTAGGAAATACAGAGGAGTTGAATATTAGTTAAGCAAAGAAAGACTGCAGAAGGCTGCAGAACTGTTTTATGTCTGCATGAAACACAGAAATCTGGTACATAGGTGCTGCATGTAATCAACTCTGAAAATGTGTTGCTGGAAAAGCGCAGCAGGTCAGGCAGCATCCAAAGAGCAGGAGAATCGACGTTTCGGATATTCCTGAAGAAGGGCTTATGCCCGAAACGTCGATTCTCCTGTTCCTTGGATGCTGCCTGACCTGCTGCGCTTTTCCAGCAACACATTTTCAGCTCTGATCTCCAGCATCTGCAGTCCTCACTTCCTCCTCGCTGCATGTAATCAGGAAGGCTAAGGGAATGTTATTTCGGAGGACGGGGGAGGTTGGAGTATAAAAGGAGGGAAGTCTTACTGCAACTGTACGAGGTGCTGGTGAGACTACGTCTGGAGTACTGTGAGCAGCTTTGGTCGCTTATTTTTAAGGATAGATATTGTTTCATTGGAGCAAGTTCAGAGAAGGTTCACTAGGATGATCCTCAGTCTGGAGGGATTGTTTATGAGTACAAGTTGAGCAGGTTGGGACTCTACTCAAAGGAATTTCAAAAAATGAGAGGTGCTTTCATTGGAATGTACAGGATTCTTAGAGAGCATGACAGGGAAAATGCTGTGAATGATTTTTCCCCTTATGGGAGAGTCTCAGACCAGAGCCCATACTCTTAACATGAATGGGCACCATTTTAAGACTGAGATGAGGAGGAATTTCTTCTCTTAGGGAGTTGCGAGACTTTGGAACTCCTTGTCACAGAGAGCTGTGGGGCAGAGCTCTTGTTGCATGTTTAATGTTGAGATAGATGGTTTATAGAGACATAAAGTCATATAGCACGGAAACAGACCATTCAGTCCACCTTGTCCATGCCATCCAGATTTCCCAAACTAAACTGGTCCCATTTGCCTGCGTTTGGTTCATATCTTTCCAAACCTTTCCCATTCATGTATCTTTCCAAATGTCTGTTAAATGTTGTAACGGTACTTGCATCCACTACTTCCTCTGGCAGTTCATTCCACATACAAGTCACCCTCTGTGTGGAAACGTTGCTCCTCAGGTCCCTTTTAGATCTTTCTCTTCTCACCTTAAAATTAAGCCTTCTAGTTTTGAACTGCACGACCCCAGAGAAAAGACCTTTGATTTTCACCTTACCCATGTCCCTCATGATTTAGTAAACCTCTATAAGGTCACCACTCAACCTCTTAATCTCGAAGGAAAATGTCCCAACTTATCCAGCCTCTCCATATAATGCAAACTCTTCAGTCCCAGTAACATCCTTATTATTCTTTTCTGCACCGTTTCCAATTTAATAGTATCTTTCCTATGGCAAGACGACCAGAACTGTACACAATACTCCAAAATTGGCCTCACCACTGTCCTGTACAGCTGCAATATGACATCCCAACTCCTGTTCTCAATGCATTGACCAATGAAGGCAAGTGTACCAAAAGTCATTAGATTAGATTAGATTAGGTTAGATTACTTACAGTGTGGAAACAGGCCCTTCGGCCCAACAAGTCCACACCGACCCGCCGAAGCGCAACCCACCCATTCCCCTACATTTACCCCTTTACCTAACACTACGGGCAATTTAGCATGGCCAATTCACCTGACCTGCATATCTTTGTGACTGTGGGAGGAAACCGGAGCACCCGGAGGAAACCCATGCAGACACGGGGAGAACGTGCAAACTCCACACAGTCAGTCGCCTGAGTCGGGAATTGAACCTGGGTCTCTGGCACTGTGTCACCGTGCCGCCCACTCTGTCACTTTGAAGGAATTATGTACCTGAACCCCTAGGTCTCTCTGTTCGACAATGCTCCCCAGAGCCTTACCGTTAATTGTATAATACCTGCCCTTGTTTGTCTTACCAAAGTGCAACACCTTTCATTTTTCCACTTTAAACTTCATCTGTCCTCCTTGCCCATTGGCCCGGTTGATGAAGATTCCTTTGTAATCTTTGCTAACCTTCTTCACTATCCACTATACCATCAATTTTGGTGTCACCACAAACGTATTAACGATGCTTCCTGTATTCTCATCCACAATGGGGCCCAACATTGATCCCTGCAGAGCACCGCTGGTTACAGGTCTCCAGTCCAAAAACAAACCCTCCACCATTGTCCTGTGTCTCCTACCATCTGGCTTTTCAGATGAGTGGATGAATCAAGGGTTAGAGGGTAAAAGCAGGAATGTCATGTGAGGAATGTCATGATTCTATTGAAGATGAAACAGGCTTAAGAGACCATACTCCTCTCCTACTTCTTATGGTCATATGGCTTCTGGTCTTCCAGAACATGGGCAGCATGGTGGCTCAGTGGTTAGCACTGCTGCCTCACAGCACCAAGGTCCTAGGTTCAATTCCAGCCTCAGGCGACTGTCTGTGTGGAGTTTGCACATTCTCCCCGTGTCTGCCTGGGTTTCCTCCGGGAGCTCCGGTTTCCTCCCACAATCCAAAGAATTGCCCGTAGTGTTAGGTGCGTTAGTCAGAGGTAAATGTAGGGGAATGGGTTTGGGTGGGTTGCTCTTCGATGGGTCAGTGTGGACTTATTGGGCTGAAGGTCCTGTTTCCACACTGTAGGGAATCTAATCTAAACTAATAAACAGCTTGCCCTTGAAGGAAGAAGGCTGGTTTCCTCCCATGAGCCAATTTCTCAGCTTAGTTCCTTTTTCCCTCGGTGATGTCGTGGAACTGTCACTGCACAGGTAATCAAGTAGCTCAAGCCAATGTTCCAGGGATATTGGTTTAAACATCACCACAATAACTGAGGAGTTTGAATATAATTTTAAATCTGGCATTGGAAGCTAGTTTCAGTAATGGTGACCAAGAAACCATCTGTTGTTGATCCGATTCACTCGTGTCTTTGAGGGAAGGAAACCTACTGTCCTTACCTGGTCTGGCCAACTTGTGTATCCAGAGCCACAGCAATGTGATTGACTGCCCCCTCTGAATTAGCTGAGCTATCCACTCAGATCCAGGACATTTAGGGATGCCAGCAATACCCACATCTCATGAAAAATCTTTTTCTTGATTTGATTTATTGCTGTCACACGTACTTCGGGACAGTGATAGGTTTTGTTCTGCATGCAGTACAGGCAGATCACACCATACAAAGTGCGTTTGGGAAATCGAACAGAGCGAGCCAGACAATGTTACAGCTACAGATAAGGTGCACAAAGAGCAGGATCACCATTTAAATTTAACATTGGCGTGGTCCGTTCAGAAGTCTGATTACAGTGGGGAAGAAGCTGTTCTTGAATCTGTTGGTACGTGTATTTAAGCTTTTGTATCTTCTGCCTGATGGAAGAGGTTGGAAGGAATTATAATCAGGGTGGGATGGGTCTTTAATTAAGAGAAAAAAACACACTGGAAAGACTGATCACTTGTAAACAATAACATTAAATGCTGGAGTACAGTCAGTTGTTCAAAGAAAATTAAAATTTCAAGTTTAGTTCATTGTCAAACAGACAGCTCTGACAATTGGTTAGATTCCCTACAGTGTGGAAACAGACCCTTCTGCCCAACCAGTCCACACTGACCCTCCGAAGAGTAACCCACCCAGACCCATTTCCCTCTGACTAATGCACCTAACACTATGAGCAATTTCGCATGGCTAATTCACCTGACCTGCACATCTTTGGATTGTGGGAGGAAACTGGAGCACCCGGAGGAAACGCGGGGAGAATGTGCAAACTCCATGCAGATAGTCACCCGAGGCTTGAATTCAACCCAGATCCCTAGTACTATGAGGCAATAGTGCTAACCACTGAGCCACCGTGCCACCTTGGATATTTCATATGCAAACTGCAACTTGTTTTTTGTTCTCCTGACAGACCTACTGTATATTTTCAGTATTTAATGCTTTTATTGCTTGCTTGTATGCGGCTCTTTAGTCTTTTTTAAATCCCTCGAAGTGCTGAACTGACCTGCTGGATGCTTGATTGTGGCATGAGTAACATTACAGATACAAGGGCATTAACGTTTTGGCGTATTAGTGTCTGAAAGTTCAGACAGAAACTTGCAAAGTGCATGACTTTGGAAGAAAAATATCTATTAACTATTCAGTCAGTAAATGAAGTGCAGCAATAAGCTGAAGGCTGAAATCAAATCCGAGGGATCAGATGTTTCTCACAAATCACTTGAGTTTTGCTCTTTTCAGTTTATGGCAGAATCAGAGCCCTTGATTGAATTGGGTCCTTGTAACTGACTCCCAGATGTCTATTATTCTATATTTATAAAGTCATGTAGCTCTGTAGGGGAGATGTATTTCTGCAAATCCCACCTGACTGCGTTTAATTATCTAAAACATGAGCTTTTCAAGCCTCAGGGAAGCTGTTTTATTGTAGTTAAGTTGTCTGAATTAAGGCTAGCTGTAACCCTTTAATTGGGGGTCATATTTGCTTCATTCTTTTTGAAAAAGTAGCTTAAAACTCCCCCTTTTTCCAAATATCTTAATAATCCACAATTTAAATCATACCTAGTGAGTTACTGTGACACATTTCAGGCAATATGTTAATTCTCATAACTCTAATGAGTCCTTTAACTATTATAAATGATGTAAAGCAAATATAAAAAGAACTTGCATTTATGTAGCAACTTTCGAGACCTTAGAATTTCCCAAATACTCTTTGAAGTTTATTCACTTTTGAACGTAAATATAACCTGATAGCCATTACCTTGGGACCTAAATATTGAATAACGTTTGACACTTTGAAAAAGATAGGAAGCTGGGAAGAAGTTCCGGGATAGTCCTGCCAATTAAGAATGGCACTAATATTATATTGTCCTGAATTTAAAAGAGCAAGATCAGCTTGGGTATAAATAAGAACTGAGAAAGGTAAGAGGTGACAGGTAAGGGTATATTATAGTTTCCCTGAATTCCGCAGGCTGTTAAGCCTATGAGAGAAAAACAATCCTCCTCATCTCTGTATTAAAAATGAGTCCTCTTAGACTGTGTCTCCTGGTTCGAATCAGCCTTACTAGGACAGCATGGTAACTCAGTGGTTAGCATTGTTGCCTCATAGCACCAGGGACCGGGGTGCAACTCCAAACTTGGGTGACTGTCTGTGTGGAGTTTGCACTGTCCAAAGATGTGCAAGTCAGGTGGACTGGCCATGCTAACTTGCCCTTGTTCCGCCGCCTTCGCCTCCGCGCCTTCTTCTTTAACCAAGACTCCCGCCCACCCTCTGACGACCCCTTCTCTCGCCTCCAACACACCCCATCCACCTGGACACCCCGTGCTGGCCTCCTACCTGCCCTCGACCTCTTCATAGCCAACTGCCGCCGCGATATTAACCGCCACCTGAACTCCCCCACACCACTCACCCACTCCAACCTCTCACCCTCGGAACGTGCAGCCCTCCACTCACTCCGTTGCAACCCCAACCTCACTATCAAACCAGCAGACAAGGGAGGCGCGGTAGTAGTTTGGCGCACTGACGTCTACACCGCTGAGGCCAAACGCCAGCTCGCAGATACCTCCTCCTACTGCCCCCTTGACCATGACCCCACCCCCCACCACCAAACCATCATCTCCCAGACTGTCCATAACCTCATCACCTCGGGGGATCTCCCATCCACCGCCTCCAACCTCATAGTCCCACAACCCCGCACCTCCCGCTTCTACCTCCTGCCCAAAATCCACAAACCTGACTGACCCGGCCGACCCATTGTCTCCACCTGCTCCTGCCCCACCGAACTCATCTCTGCCTACCTCGACACGGTCCTGTCCCCCTTAGTCCAAGAACTCCCCACCTACGTTCGGGACACCACCCATGCCCTCCACCTGCTCCATGATTTTCGCTTCCCCGGTCCCCAACGCCTTATTTTCACCATGGACATCCAGTCCCTGTACACCTCCATCCCCCATCACGAAGGACTCAAAGCCCTCTGCTTCTTTCTTTCCCGCCGTACCGACCAGTACCCTTCCACTGACACCCTCCTTCGACTGACTGAAATGGTCCTCACCCTGAACAACGTCTCCTTCCAATCCTCCCACTTCCTCCAAACGAAAGGGGTAGCCATGGGCACCCGCATGGGCCCCAGCTATGCCTGCCTCTTCGTAGGATATTTGGAACAATCCATCTTCCGCAACTACACTGGCCCCACCCCCCACCTTTTCCTCCGCTACATCGATGACTGTATCGGCGCCGCCTCGTGCTCCCACGAGGAAGTTGAACAGTTCATCCACTTCACCAACACCTTCCACCCCGACCTCAAATTCACCTGGACAGTCTCAGATTCCTCCCTCCCCTTCCTCGACCTTTCTATTTCCATCTCAGGCGACCGAATCAACACGGACATCTACTACAAACCGACCGACTCCCACAGCTACCTGGACTACACCTCCTCCCATCCTGCCCCCTGTAAAAACGCCACCCCATTCTCCCAATTCCTTCGACTCCGCCGCATCTGCTCCCAGGAGGACCAGTTCCAAAAACGCACAACCCAGATGGCCTCCTTCTTCAAGGACCGCAATTTCCCCCCCGACGTGGTCGACGATGCCCTCCACCGCATCTCTTCCACTTCCCGTTCCTCCGCCCTTGAGCCCCGCCCCTCCAACCGCCACCAGGACAGAACCCCACTGGTCCTCACCTACCACCCCACCAATCTCCATGTACAGCGCATCATCCGCCGTCATTTCCGCTACCTCCAAACGGACCCCACCACCAAGGATATATTTCCCTCCCCTCCCCTATCAGCATTCCGTAAAGACCACTCCCTCCGTGACTCCCTCGTCAGATCCACCCCCCCAACCAACCCAACCTCCACTCCCGGCACCTTCCCCTGCAACCGCAGGAGGTGCAAGACTTGCGCCCACACCTCCCCCCTCACCTCCCTCCAAGGCCCCAAAGGAAACTTCCATATCCGCCACAGATTCACCTGCACCTCCACACATATCATCTATTGCATCCTCTGCACCCGATGTGGCCTCCTCTATATTGGGGAGACAGGCCGGCTACTTGCGGAGCGTTTCAGAGAACACCTCTGGGACACCCGACCAACCAACCCAACCACCCTGTAGCTCAACATTTCAATTCCCCCTCCCACTCCACCAAGGATATGCAGGTCTTTGGACTCCTCCATCGTCAGACCACAACAAAACGATGGTTGGAGGAAGAACGCCTCATCTTCCGGCTAGGAACCCTCCAACCACAAGGGATGAACTTGGATTTCACCAGTTTCCTCATTTCCCCTCCCCCCACCCTGTCTCAGTCAAATCCATCAAATTCAGCACCGCCTTCCTAACCTGAGATCTTCTTCCCGACCTCTCCGCCCCCACCCCAGTCTGACCTATCACCCTCACCTTGACCTCTTTCCACCTATCACATTTCCGACGCCCCTCTCCCAAGTCCCTCCTCCCTACCTTTTATCTTAGCCTGCTGGACAAACTTTCCTCATTCCTGAAGAAGGGCTTATGCCCGAAACGTCGATTCTCCTGTTCCCTGGATGCTGCCTGACCTGCTGCGCTTTTCCAGCAACACATTTCCAGCTTTAATCTGTATGTAGATTGACTAAATCAGATTGGCAAGGGAAGCTGAGGAAATGAGTTAATGAAGTGTACCTGGAACAGGTTCTTACAGCAATATATACTGGAGTATGTAAAGGGTTATCTATAGCTCTGATAAGTGAACTGTCTGTAGCAGACATCAATGCTGCCTGCGCAAGATCCTGCCAATCCTCTGGGAGACAGACACATCAACACCAGTGTCCTTGAACAGGCCACATCCCCAGTATCGAGACACTGACCCCCCTTGATCGGCTACGATAGGCTGGGCATTTCATCCCCAAGGCCGACATAAGACTCCCCAAGCAGGTGCTCAACCCCCAGCTCTGATACGGCAGGCGAGCCCCAGGTGGGACAGTGGAAGCGCCTCAGGGATACGCTCAAGGCCTCACTGACTAAATGCAGCATTCCCACAGACACTTAGGAAACACTGTGCTGTGCTCTTCCAGCACCGCTAATCCAGAATCTGGTTTCCAGCATCTGCAGTCATTGTTTTTACCTAACTGGTCTGGGACCGTCCAAAATGGAGGGGGAAGACAGGCAGCATCAGGAGGTGCAGAGTTGATGCTTCAGGTGTAACCCTTCTTTAGGACTGGGGTTGGTGTAAGGGGAGCTTCAGATAAAGGGAGAGGTGGGGTCGGGGGGGGGTGAAGTGGGGATAGGTGAAGACAGGTAGAGGAATGGATCCTGTTGGTGGCAGGGAGCAGTGGTAGTGAGGGGGAGAGGCTGGCAAGGGAGTCGGGGGATGGGGAGGGAGGTTATCTGGGAGCATTTGGATGAGGAGGAGCATCCGGGAAGGCATCTAGCACCTCAAGACTTGCCGTGGGGAAAAAGCGGAAGCTGGAAGAAAATAGAAATAGGAACGCGCTGCCACACCAACGCCCCACTCTCTCCCTTCCCATGACCACCTTCTGCCCCAAGTGTAACTCCATTGGTCTGTACAGCCACCTAACAGGCTCACCCTGAGAGTGGGAGAGAGTCATCCTCATCTGCGAGGGACCACCAAAGATACTCTGGAGTTAAATAATGGATAAGCTTTGTTTGTTATTGATTCAGGGATGTAGGCTTTGCTAGCTATCCCAGGATTTATTGCCTAGCCCTAGCTGCCCTTGAGAAACTGGTAGTGAGCTACCTTCTTGAACTGTTATGTTTGAACAGCTTGGACCTTTCTCCATTGGAGTTTGGAAGAATGAGAGGTGATCTTACTGAAACATCAAAGATCCAGAAGGGATCTTAGGGGGTAGATGCCACAAGAAGGCTACTTCTCATATAATCATAGAATCACTAAAGTGTGAAAGAAGCCATTTGGTCCATCAAGTGCACATCGACTCTCCAACAAATATCACACCCAGACCCAACCATGCCCCCTCACCCCTTCCCTGTAACCCTGCATTTTCTTTGACTAAGTCACCCACTCTATACATCCATGAACACTATGGGCAAGTTAGCATGGCCAATCCACCTTACTTGCACATCTTTGGACAGTGCAAACTCCACACAGACAGTCACCCAAGTTTGGGGTTGCACCCCGGTCCCTGGTGCTATGAGGCAACAGTGCTAACCACTGAGTTACCATGCTGTCCTAGTAAGGCTGATTCGAACCAGGAGACACAGTCTAAGAGGACTCATTTTTAAGACAGAGATGAGGAGGATTGTTTTTCTCTCATAGGATTAACAGCCTGTGGAATTCTCTATTCCAGACAGCGTTGGAGGTTGAGTCTGAACTTGTACAAGTCAAAAAGTGTAGTGCTGGATAAGCACAGCTGGTCAGGCAGCATCTGAGGAGCATTCCTGATAAAGGGCTTATGCCTGAAATGTCGATTCTCCTGCATCTTGGATGCTGCCTGACTTGCTGTGCTTTTCTAGCACCACCCTTTTTGACTCTGATCTCCAGCATCTGCAATCCTCACTTTCCCCTAGTTTCTGAATTTATACAAGACTAGGTTAGATAGAAGCTAAAAATGTGTTGCTGGAAAAGCGCAGCAGGTCAGGCAGCATCCAGGGAACAGGAGAATCGACGTTTCGGGCATAAGCCCTTCTTCAGGATTCCTGAAGAAGGGCTTATGCCCGAAACGTCGATTCTCCTGTTCCCTGGATGCTGCCTGACCTGCTGCGCTTTTCCAGCAACACATTTTCAGCTCTGATCTCCAGCATCTGCAGACCTCACTTTCTCCTCATAGGTTAGATAGAATCTTGATAGGAAGCACAGAGTTATGGGGGAGAAGACAAAAATCTGGAATTGAGTTCACAACCTAATCAATCGCAATCTTATTGAATGGTGGAACAGACTTGAATAACTAAATCCCATGTTCCTTATTACACAACAGGGTCTACAAACCATAATGAGCAAATAATTTATTCTGAGTGATAATGCTAGAGGGATAAATCCCAAAGTACCAGTGAAAATACCCTCCTCTGTGATGAAGGGCTTTTGCCCGAAATGTTGATTTTCCTGCTCCTTGGATGCTGCCTGACCTGCTGTGCTTTTCCAGCACCACTCTAATCTAGACACTGGTTTCCAGCATCTGCAGTCCTCACTTTTGCCTTCTTGAGAGGTTAGCTGAGGCTTCATCATTTTAATGTTTCATCCGCAAAACGGCACCTCTGCGATGACCTTTGTGACTATCCACCTAGATTACATGATCAAATCTCTGGAATAGGATTTAAATTCACAACCTTCTGAGTTAGGTTAGAATGATAAACCATTCAGTAGTCCAGTGACAACAGCTTCACTGAGAATGTCAGGGATATTCTTGCAGGATGAGTTGCAGGGAAATATTTTCAGTCATGTGGGCAAACCAATACCATGACAAACACTGAAAACATCTACACCTAACTTGAAGGAAGGAACAATCTGATGAAAATCAGACGACTTGATTAAATATATTGGGATGTGGAAAAAAAAATGAATTGCAATTACAGGCAGAGCGCCAGTGATGAATGAGTTCCATTCTTGAGTACGTTCCTAATTCAATTTTTTACGCAAATCAGAACACAATGCAATATAATATAAAACAGCTGTTCATACTTACAAGCAATCGTGTGTATGTCAGATCTTCAAAATTAATATTAACACACCCCTGTATGTAATTTCATTTGTAGATACCAGTGTTCACAAGTTGGATGTTCAGAAATCGGGGACCATTTGTAGCAGATTTGAGATATACTGAAATAATAGTCACTGGATGCTTTGGCAGGTTTTGCAAAATTCCTAGTATATTCAAACTGAGGTGGTATTGGGATAAGTTCAGTATGAGACTTGTTATGGAAACATATAAAATTGTGATGGCACAGGCTAGATTCGGGGAAAATGTTCCTGATGTTGGGGAAGTCCACAACTAGGAGTCACAGGCAAAGAATAAAGGGTAAGGCATTCAGGCCTAAGGTGAGGAAGAATTTCTTCACTTGGGGAGTTGTGAACCTGTGGAATTCTCTCCCAAAGGAGGCTGTTGAGGCTAGTTTGTTGCATATATTCAAGAGGGAGCTGGACATGGCCCTTGAGGCGAAAGGGATCAAAGGGGTGTGGAGAGACAGCGGGAGTGGGAATGCTGAGATTGCACGATCAGCCATGATCATATTGAATGGTGGGGCAGGCTGGAAGGGCTGAACGGCCTACTCCTGCTCCTATTTTCTGTGTTCTTAATGAGTGTACAGTGAAAGGGTTGCATGGAGAAATTTATATGGGTCAGATCCCACTAAGTAAGCAAGCTGCCATTGTGCTTAAATGTTAAATTGACGCATATTAAAATGAAACTGAGTGAAACAGGTGAAAGAAAAATACAGTCTTGCATTTATAAAACATGTTTCACAAACATTAGATATAATAAGTTCTTTACAGCTAATGAGACAATTTTAAAATGTAGTCACTATTGAAATGTAAGAAATACAGCAACAAATTTGTTTGCTACAAGAAGCTGATTCTGGTCAGACCAATGTGGTGGCTCAGTGGTGTAGCACTGCTGCCTCACAGTATCAGGGGCTCGGCTTTCATTCCAGCCTCAGGTGACTGTCTGTGTGAAATTTGCACATTCTCTCTGTGCCTGCGTGTGTTTCCTCCCACAGTCCACAGATGTGCAGATCAGGAGGATTGGCCATGCTAAATTGCCCATAGTGTGCAGGTTAGGTGCATTTGTCAGGAATAAATGTTAGGGAAACAGGCCTGGGTGAGTGGCCCTTCAGAGGGTCAGTGTAGACTTGTTGGGCTGAATGGCCTGTTTCCACACTGTAGGGATTCCAGGAAAATCTTAAGATAACCTGTTTCAGTGATGTGTATTGAGGGATTAATATCCACTGGATTTTTCTTCTCCAATATTAGATTAGATTACTTACATTGTGGAAACAGGCCCTTCGGCCGAACAAGTCCTTACCGACCCTCTGAAGAGCAACCCACCCAGACCCATTCCCCTACACCTAAAGCTACAGGCAATTTAGCATGGCCAATTCACCTGACCTACACATTTTTTGGACTGTGGGAGGAAACCTACGCAGATACAGGGAGAATGTGCAAACTCCACATAGGCAATTGCCTGAGGCAGGAATTGAACCTGGGTCTCTGGCGCTGTGACGTAGCAGTGCTAACCACTGTGCCACTACCCACATATAGCAACACAGGGTATTTTACATTTGCTTAAGAGGGGAGAAGGACCTCATCAATATTTCATCTGAAGTAAGTCTCTACTGACAGTACATTACTGCACTGGAGTGTCAGCCTAGAGTGTTGTTGTCCTGGAACAGGACTTGAACCTGGTACCTTGTAAGTCAGAGTGCACCCCAAACCAGCACATAGCTCGAAAAAAAAATCTTTTAACTAAAAATATGGTGAGATCTGTGGAATTAGCAGTGCGGGAGATTTGCTGGCCTAAGGAGGTTGGACGTGGGTGCAGATTTATTAATCATACATTTGATGATTTGCCCCATATGCTACATGAACATGTCTGTGCACATTGTACTTAATTGTTCTTCTAATGACAATACAGTACCTAAGGGTTCTTCTGCACTCTTGATGTTCCATCTGCTCTCTTTGCAATGGATAGCTGCTACATACCAACCATCATCAAACACACTTGAATTAAGCAAGACAGAAACACTGGTAATGAATATCGTGATTAACAATAAAGGTTTTTTTCCGACTTATATTACAAGAAAATGATTGTTAAGGTTAATGTTAAGGGAATAACCCTCGGTATTAATCGCCCAATTCTCTCCATATATTTAGTTCACTGCTTCTCCCCTGAAGGATCCATCATCTGTGCAAGTCTTTTCCTCCATACAACATGCCTACATAAAACCTTTAGGCACAAGATTAGTGTTATTTAATCAAGGTGATTTGACTCGTTTAAATTCCTTTCTGCAGTCCATCCATTTTACAATCAAGACATATCTCGTGCTAATTTTACTTATGTCATTTTCCTCATGACATTCTTCCCATTACCGTTCTGCTCAGCTCTTAAAAAAATCATATTGCAAATTGAAGTTTTAAAATGACAAGCTTGTTGCATAATTACTTTGTGTTAGCTTTAGTAATAAAGCGAGAGGATAATATACCTGACATTTAAGTGAAACTTATAATGAGTTAGCCTCTGAAACTCTTTGAAATTAATATAGGCATGAAAACATTATCAGAAAATATAATGGTATAAAAATTGTCAGCACCTGAGCAGTTGATGAGAAATAATTGAGGAAGTCATGGCTGTTGAACTCATAGTATTGCAAAATGCTCTCAATTTGGAAGTTACTGCCTTTGATTGAAAAACTGCAAATTTGACTTCACTATTTACGGACATTGAAAGAAACTCACCTGTTTTGGGAAAGTTAATGGCTCCACCAAGGGAATGAGATTGAACAATTTTGAGCTGATTGTACAGTGAACCAGCTTGAATTTGTAATAAATGGGTGAGGCCCCACGAAAGATTGCCTCTTGAGAAAGCGGTTTAAATAAAATTCAAGGGAATGTGTCCAGATGTAGTGGACTACAAAAAAAAAACAATAATATTCACAGAAGAACCTGTTAAAAAAAATCAAAGTAATGGAAATGAAGTCCAAACTTATTGATTTAGTTAGTGTTATATTTCTTGTATTATTAGAAGATAACACAAATTAAGTTGAGTAGATTCTATGAGGAGGGAGGAGATTGATGTGAAATCCATGATATTTATTTTGACCCCTTTTGCTTTTCAACATGCTCTGCAGGGTTTTTGACCATAGTTTTTCTATTACTCATGTTTGCCTCATGTTAATTCCGGAACTTAGAATATAAGTTATGATTATCTTTGGACAGTCTGAACACTGTTGTCAATAATTTTTCAATTATTTGTTATCCAAAAATACCTGGCTGACTTATTTCTCATGCTAAACTAAATACAGTCTGACCTTTATGTAATTGTGTCGAGAGTGTGAAGCTGCAAGAGCACAGCTGGTCAGGCAGCATCCGAGGAGCAGGTGAATTGACATTTCAGTCATAAGCCCTTCATCAGGAATTGTAGTTGGTAAAAACAATGACTGCAGATGCTGGAAACCAGAGTCTAGATTAGAGTGGTGCTGGAATTGTAGTTGTCCTGTCAAGCAACTTTTATATGACCAGTTGAGGAGTGGGTGTGGGAAATAAAGCAGTTCACTCCTCCAACCTACACTATAGTAATAGAACTTCTTTTCTTCATGGATATGGGCATCACTGGTAGGCCGGCATTTATTGCCAATTCCAAATTGTCTAGAGGGCAGTTAAGAGTTGACCAGATTGCTGTGGGTCGAGACCAGGGAAGGACAGCAGTTTCCTTCCTTAAAAGGTATTAGTGAACCAGATGGGTTTTTCTGACAATTGGCTCATAGTTATCATTGGACTCTTAATTCCAGATTTTCATTCAAATTCCACCATGTGCCATGGTGGGATTTAGAGTCATAGAGATGTACAGCATGGAAGCAGACCCTTCGGTCCAACCCATCCATGCAGACCAGATATCCCAACCCAATCTAGTCCCACCTGCCAGCACCTGGCCCATATCCCTCTAAACCCCTTCTATTCATATACGCATCCAAATGCCTCTTAAATATTGAAATTGTACGAGCCTCCATCACTTCCTCTGGCCGCTCATTCCTTGCACGTACCAACCTCTGCGTGAAAAAGTTGCCCCTTTAAGTCTCTTTTATATCTTTCTCCTCTCACCCGAAACCTATGCCCTCCAGTTCTGGACTCCCCAACCCCAGGGAAAAGGCTTTGTCTATTTACCCTATCCACACCCCTCATAATTTTGTAAACTTCTATAAGGTCACCCCTCAGCCTCCCACGCTCCAGGGAAAACAGCCCCAACCTGTTCAGCCTCTCCCTATCGCTCAAATCCTCCAACCCTGGCAACATCGTATGAGGAAAGGCTGAGGCACTTGGGGTTGTTTTCATTGGAGAAAAGAAGGTTTAGGGGTGACTTGATAGAGGTGTATAAGATGATTAGGGGTTTAGATAGGGTCGACAGTGAGAATCTTTTTCCATGTATGGAGTCAGCTATTACAAGGGGGCATAGCTTTAAATTAAGGGGGGGGGGGGGGGGGGGTAGGTATAGGACAGATGTTAGGGGTAGGTTCTTTACTCAGCGAGTCGTGAGTTCATGGAATGCCCTGCAAGTAGCAGTGGTGGACTCTCCCTCATTATGGGCATTTAAGCGGGCATTGGATAGGCATATGGAGGATAGTGGGCTAGTGTAGGTTAGGTGGGCTTGGATCGGCGCAACATCGAGGGCCGAAGGGCCTGTACTGCGCTGTATTCTTCTATGTTCTATGTTCTATGTTCTATCCTTGTAAATCTTTTCTGAACACTTTCAAGTTTCACAACATCTTTCCGATAGGAAGGAGACCAGAATTGCACGCAATATTCCAACAGTGGCCTAACCAATGTCCTGTACAGCTGCAACATGACCTCCCAACTCCTGTATTCAATACTCTGACCAATAAAAGAAAGCATACCAAACGCCTTCTTCACTATCCTATCGACCTGCGACTCCACTTTTAAGGAGCTATAAACCTGCACTCCAAGGTCTCTTTGTTCAGCAACACTCCCCAGGACCTTACCATTAAGTGTATAAGTCCTGCTAAGATTTACTTTCCAAAAATGCAGCACCTCGCATTTATCTGAATTAAACTCCATCTGCCACTTCTCAGCCCATTGACCCATCTGGTCAAGATCCTGTTGTAATCTGAGGTAACCCTCTTCGCTGTCCACTACACTTCCAATTTTGGTATCATCTGCAAACTTACTAACTGTACCTCTCATGCTCGCATCCAAATCATTTATGTAAATGACAAAAAGTAGAGGACCCAGCACCAATCCTTGTGGCACTCCACTGGTCACAGGCCTCCAGTCTGAGAAACAACCCTCCACCACCACCCTCTGTCTTCTACCTTTGAGCCAGTTCTGTATCCAAATGGCTAGTTCTCCCTGTATTCCATGAGATCTAAGCTTGCTAATCAGTCTCCCATGGGGACCCTTGTCGAACACCTTACTGAAGTCCATATAGATCACATCTACTGCTCTGCCCTCAACAATCTTCTTTGTTACTTCTTCAAAAAAGTCATTCAAGTTTGTGAGACATGATGTCCCACGCACAAAACCATGTTGACTATCCCTAATCAGTCCTTGCCTTTCCAAATACATGTACATCCTGTCCCTCAGGATACCCTCCAACAATTTGCCCACCACCGAGGTCAGGCTCACCGGTCTATAGTTCCCTGGCTTGTCCTTACCGCCCTTCTTAAACAGTGGCACCATGTTTGCCAACCTCCAGTCTTCGGGCACCTCACCTGTGATTATCGATTATACAAATATCTCAGCAAGAGGCCCAGCAATCACTTCTGTCTGTTCCCACAGAGTTCTAGGGTACACCTGATCAGGTCCTGGGGATATATCCATCTTTATGCTTTTCAAGACAGCCAGCACTTCCTCCTCTGTAATTTGGACATTTTGCAAAGTGTCACCATTTATTTCCCTACAGTCTATATCTTCTATATCCTTTTCCACAGTAAATATTAGTGCAAAATACTCGTTTCCCATTTTCCCCATTTTCTGCGGCTCCTTGCTGATTGAACCCATGTTCCCAGAACATTACCTCAATCTCTGGAATAATAGTCCTGTAATAATACCACTAGGCTATCACCTCCCCAGATGAATCAAATAGAAAGGAAGTGACTGATGACTATCTATGCTAAAGCCTCAACTCTACCTAGATAAGCCAACAGAGAACCACATATTCATGTTTGCAAAAGACACAAATACATCTGGCATAAAAGTACAAAGAAGCATTGAAACATATATAGATTTCCAGCACAAACAAACATCATTCGGTCCAGTGTATCAATTCTGATCAGTAGGAATTATTAAAACTAGTTATACCCTTCAGGTCATGGTCCATAGCTCTGTAGGTTCTGGCAACCAAAGTAGGTATTCACGTTTTATTTTCTATTTGACAATTTGAATGGATAAAACTGTAGCAGATGATTTTCACTGCAGGTAATTTCATAATAATTCATTTTGAACCAACAAATGATGGATCTGAGTATTTCTTAAATGGTGTAAGGCAGTGATTGCCAATCTTTTAAAGCACAATATTACATTTTGAATTTAAGTGCAGCCTAGGATCTATGCTGATGAAATGTAGAGTAACAATTTATTTTATAAATCTAAACTAAGTGTATATAATTATTAATTTTGTCCTCTGTTCACAATGTTTCATTTGGTTGGTGGTTTGTGCTATAAGGAGAGGCTGAATAGGCTGGGCTACTTCCCTGGAGCGTTGAAGGCTGAGGGGTGATCTTACAGAGGTTTATAAAATCATGAGGGGCATGGATAGGGGATATAAACAAGGTCTTATCTCAAGGGTAGGGGAGTCCAAACCTAGTGGGTATAGTTTTAATGTGAGGGGAGAAAGATTTAAAACGGACCTAAAGAGTGGTGCGTGTATGGACTGAGCTGCCAGAGGACGTGGCGGAGGCTGGTACAATTACAACAATTAAAAGGCATCTGGATGAGTATATGAATAGGAAGGGTTTAGAGGGATATGGGCCAAATGCTGGATAATGGGACTAGATTAATTTAGGATATCTGCTCAGCATGGACAAGTTGGACTGAAGGGTCTGTTTCCATGCTGTACAGCTCTATAATCTATGGCTACAGATTATCTGGCAAGTGCCTTAAATTTGAGTTTTGGTTTGAGACTGCTAGTTGTATCAAGTCAATCGAAAGAGGCAGGTTCAATAATTGGCCTTGATTAACGTTATTTGAAAGAATACTGTCATGTTGAGATATGCGGGGTCAAAAAAGCACAGAGTGTTAGGAGTGGGAAATTTTCTGTGTTGATGAGTCCCCAATAATCCCTTGATTTGACTTTCAGATCAATATTTTGCATGGTAATTATCTCCATATCAATTTGTAAATCAAAACTGATGCAATTTGATAGCCAACCCACTGATGCCGAATCGAATGAATTGATTTGAAACAAACACAGCGATTTATTCCATCTGAACTCATTCTTGAAATCACCTGTTGTATTCATCTGCTAACTTCCTCAGGTATGTACAGATCTTTTCTGACCGGAGCCACTTCTCTTTGTCTTGCATTGTTTTTTCTAGTATTTTCTCCAGACTTGGGAAGAGTTGCAGTGTTTTTTTTTTTTTACCTGGGAGGACCCCAAACCCAGATTCAACTTGAATACATTCACAGCACTGACATGTGATAAGCCTCTGTCCTTGCCCTGCAGTTGACAGTTCAACTCATTCCATTTTTGATGTCAATGTCTGTACGTCTCAGAATAAAGAGTTCCTGATTTAGAACTGAGATGGTGAGGAATATCTTCTCTCAAAGAGTTGAGAGTCTTTGAAACTCCTCGCAACAGAGAGCTTGTTTTTTTTTAAAGGCTGAGGTACATAGACCCTTGATCAGTTGGAGAATTAAGGATAACAAGGAAAAGGCATGTGAGGAATGTCAGATGGGCCGTGATTGGTGGAGCAGATTTGAGGGGCCAAATGGCCTACTCCTGCTCCTATTTCTTATGGTCTTAAGGAAATTAAAGGCAAGCAACCATACATTGTCTGACAGTTCACTATGTACTTCATTCCTCAATTTATGCAAGTGACAATTTCAGGCATCAGATATAAAAGTCTTTACAGGACTTTCTCACATCAGCAGGAAATATTAGTTAGTTGTAGACAGCACTGCCTTCACTGAGTAAGAGTTTAAGTGGTGCGGAAGGGCTCTTGCTCAAATTGAGTTTACCATTTTGACAACAGCTTATTTTACATGAAAAAAAAGTCTTTATCTCGTTAATACTTGGAATGGATTAAACAGTCATAATTGACAAAAGAGGGGGAATTAAAATCATTTCAACAAAGAGCAACAAAGCCCATATTTGTGCCAAGATTGGTTGGTGCACCATCATCTCTGTCATGAAAACTAATTTCTTATTTGATAAGTAGGTGCCACTTAAATTCACTGTAGATATTCTCACCAATTGGATTCCTTTTAAGGGGCAAAAGGGTGAGAAAATCATCTATAGTTGTTCTCTCCGCAAAAATTTGAGTTTAAAGTCTTTGAATAAAAATTCAGCAGGTACAGTTTCTTCAGCTCCTTCACCGTGTCATAGAATCCCTTCAGTGTAGAAGCAGGCCATTTGACCCTTGCGTCCAAACTGATCCTCTGAAGACCATCCCACCTCCTATCCTATCCCTGTCAACCTGCATTTCTCATTGCTAACATGCACACCCCAGGCAATTTCCCATGCCAAACCACCTAATCTGCACATCTTTGGACTGTAGGAGGAAACTGGAGCATCCAGGAGGGCACGAGGAGAATGTGCAAACACCACACACACAGTTTCCAGAGGGTGGAATCGAACCTGGATTCCTGGTGTTGCGAGGTAACAGTGCTAACCACTGAGCCTCACGTGTGAATGATTTCTTGCATTTCCAGAAGATGGCAAACACAAAATGATGCTTCATTTCAGGCCCTATTTTTTGCTGCTGGTTTAGAAAAACATGATTGATGAGCTTTTGAAATGGTCTACTTGAACTTTATTTTTCATTCACCCATGGGATGTAGGTATCGCTGATTGGGGTAATATTTATTGCCCATCCCCAGTATAAAGCAGATAGACTGCAGTGGTTCAAGAAGGCAGCTCACCACAACCTTCCCAAGGGCAACTAGGGACAGGCAATAATTGCTGGCCCAGCCATAAAATCCACTAATGCCAATGTAACACAAAAGTTCACATTTCATCCGAGGCAAGAGAAAATCCAAAATGACCCTTACATTCACTTCACTAAGTTCTACTTGCTCGTGTTAAATTGGATTGATTGAGCTTTATTGTCACATGTACACACATGAATACTGTGCAAAGTTTACAGGTCGCCACTTACGATACCATCTTATGTACAGAGGTATCTGGGTACAGATCCTTAAGTTCAAATTCTTAGGAAAAAAAATCAGAAAAGCTTTTAAAAGGTCCAACATTAAATCAGAAAAATAGTGAAGTAAGAGTTCAGAATAACAGCCCTTCCAATCCAGTGCCAGGCTTCACCTCATGGCTGGGAGTGCAAGGTGGTCATCTTCCACTGAGACCGGGAGATCGAGTCCATACTGAGACCGGGAGATCGAGTCCATGCTGAGACGGGGAGATTAAGTTCACACTGAGGCTGGGAGATTGAGTCCATGCTGAGACTGGGAGATTGAGTTCACACTGAGGCAGGGAGATCGAGTTCACACTGAGGTTGAGAGGTTGAGTTCACACTGAGGCTGGGAGATCGAGTCCACACTGATGCCGGGAGATCGAGTCCACACTGATGCCGGGAGATCAAGTTCACACTGAGACCGGGAAATCGAGTCCACACTGAGACTGGGAGATCGAGTCCACACTGAGACCGTGAGATCGAGTCCACACTGAGACCGGGAGATCGAGTCCACACTGACGCCGGGAGATTGAGTTCACACTGAGGTTGGGAGATCGAGTCCATACTGAGACCGGGAGATCGAGTCCATGCTGAGACCGGGAGATTAAGTTCACACTGAGGCTGGGAGATCGAGTCCATGCTGAGACTGGGAGATTGAGTTCACACTGAAGCTGGGAGATCGCGTTCACACTGAGGCAGGGAGATCGAGTTCACACTGAGGTTGGGAGGTTGAGTTCACACTGAGGCTGGGAGATCGAGTCCACACTGATGCCGGGAGATCAAGTTCACACTGAGACCGGGAAATCGAGTCCACACTGAGACTGGGAGATCGAGTCCACACTGAGACCGGGAGATCGAGTCCACACTGACGCCGGGAGATTGAGTTCACACTGAGGTTGGGAGATTGAGTCCACACTGAGGCCGGGAGATTGAGTTCACACTGAGGTTGGGAGATTGAGTCCACACTGAGACTGGGAGATTGAGTCCACACTGAGGCCAGGAGATCGAGTTCACGCTGAGGCCGTGAGATCGAGTCCACACTGAGGCCGTGAGACCGAGTCCACAGTGAGGCCAGGAGATCGAGTCCACACTGAGGCCGGGAGATGGAGTCTACACTGAGGCAGGGAGATTGAGTCCACACTGAGGCTAAGAGATCGAGTCCACACTGAGGCCGGGAGATTGAGTTCACACTGAGACCGTGAGATCGAGTCCACACTGAGGCCGGGAGATCAAGTCCACACTGAGAACGGGAGATCGAGTTCACACTGAGGCCGGGAGATCGAGTCCACACTGAGGCCGGGAGATCGAGTCCACACTGAGACCGGGAGATCGAGTTCACACTGAGACCGGGAGATCGAGTTCACACTGAGACCGGGAGATCGAGTCCACACTGAGGCTGGGAGATCGAGTCCACACTGAGGCTGGGAGATCAAGTTCACACTGAGGCTGGGAGATCGAGTCCACACTGAGGCCGGGAGATCGAGTCCACACTGAGACCGGGAGACCGAGTCCACAATGAGGCCGGGAGATCGAGTCCACACTGAGGCCGGGAGATCGAGTTCACACTGAGGCCGGGAGATCGAGTCCACACTGAGGCTGGGAGATCGAGTCCACACTGAGACTGGGAGATCGAGTCCACACTGAGGCTGGGAAATCGAGTCCACACTGAGACTGGGAGATCGAGTCCACACTGAGGCCGGGAGATCGAGTCCACACTGAGGCCAGGAAATCGAGTCCACACTGAGACTGGGAGATCGAGTCCACACTGAGGCCGGGAGATTGAGTCCACACTGAGGCCGGAAGATTGAGTTCACACTAAGACCGGGAAATCGAGTCCACCTGAGACCGTGAGATCGAGTCCACACTGAGGCCGGGAGATTGAGTTCACACTGAGGTTGGGAGATTGAGTCCACACTGAGGCCAGGAGATTGAGTTCACACTGTGGTTGGGAGATTGAGTCCACACTGAGACTGGGAGATTGAGTCCACACTGAGGCCAGGAGATCGAGTTCACGCTGAGGCCAGGAGATTGAGTTCACACTGAGACTGGGAGATCGAGTCCACACTGAGGCCGTGAGATCGAGTCCACAGTGAGGCCAGGAGATCGAGTCCACACTGAGGCCGGGAGATGGAGTCCACACTGAGGCAGGGAGATTGAGTCCACACTGAGGCTAAGAGATCGAGTCCACACTGAGGCCGGGAGATCGAGTCCACACTGAGGCCGGGAGATGGAGTCCACACTGAGGCAGGGAGATTGAGTCCACACTGAGGCTAAGAGATCGAGTCCACACTGAGGCCGGGAGATTGAGTTCACACTGAGACCATGAGATCGAGTCCACACTGAGGCCAGGAGATCGAGTCCACACTGAGAACGGGAGATCGAGTTCACACTGAGACCGGGAGATCGAGTTCACACTGAGACCGGGAGATCGAGTCCACACTGAGGCTGGGAGATCGAGTCCACACTGAGGCTGGGAGATCGAGTCCACACTGAGACTGGGAGATCGAGTCCACACTGAGGCCGGGAGATCGAGTCCACACTGAGGCCGGGAGATCGAGTTCACGCTGAGACCGGGAGATCGAGTCCATGCTGAGACCGGGAGATCGAGTCCACACTGAGACCGGGAGATCGAGTTCACACTGAGGCCGGGAAATCGAGTCCACACTGAGGCCGGGAGATCGAGTCCACACTGAGACCAGGAGATCGAGTCCACACTGAGACTGGGAGATCGAGTCCACACTGAAGCCGGGAGATCGAGTCCACACTGAGACTGGGAGATCGAGTCCACACTGAGGCCGGGAGATCGAGTCCACACTGAGACCAGGAGATCGAGTCCACACTGAGACTGGGAGATCGAGTCCCTGCTGTCGACGGGAGATTGCGTTCACACTGACATCGTGAGATCGAGTCTACACTGAGGCCGGGAGATCGAGTCCACACTGAGGCCGAGAGATCGAGTCTACTCTGAGAACGGGAGATCGAGTCCACACTGAGACCGGGAGATTGAGTTCACACTGAGACCGGGAGATCGAGTCCACACTGAGACTGGGAGATCGAGTCCACACTGAGGCCGGGAGATCGAGTTCACACTGAGACTGGGAGATTGAGTCCACACTCAGGCCGGGAGATCAAGTCCCTGCTGAGGCCGGGAGATCATGTCCACACTGGGGCCGGGAGATCGAGCCCACACTGAGACCGGGAGATCGAGTTCACACTGAGACTGGAAGATTGAGTTCACACTGAGACCGGGAGATCGAGTTCACACTGAGGCTGGAAGATTGAGTTCACACTGAGACCGGGAGATCGAGTTCACACTGAGACCGGGAGATTGAGTCCACACTGAAGCCGGGAGATCGAGTTCACACTGAGAACGGGAGATCGGGTCCACACTGAGGCCAGGAGATCGAGTCCACACTGAGACTGGGAGATCGAGTCCACACTGAGACCGGGAGATCGAGTCCACACTGAGACTGGGAGATCGAGTCCACGCTGAGACTGGGAGATTGAGTCCACACTGAGACCGGGAGATTGAGTCCACACTGAGGCCGGGAGACCGAGTTCACACTGAGACCGGGAGATAATGTCCACACTGAGGCCGGGAGATTGAGTCCACACTGAGGCCGGGAGATCGAGTCCACACTGAGGCCGGGAGATCGTGTCCACACTGAGGCTGGGAGATCGAGTCCACACTGAGGTCGGGAGATTGAGTTCACACTGAGGTCGGGAGATTGAGTTCACACTGAGGTCGGGAGATTGAGTTCACACTGAGGCCGGGAGATCGAGTCCATGCTGAGACCGGGAGATCGAGTCCACACTGAGACCGGGAGATCGAGTCCACACTGAGGCCGGGAAATTGAGTTCACACTGAGACCGGGAGATAGTGTCCACAGTGAGGCCGGGAGATCGAGTTCACACTGAGACTGGGAGATAGTGTCCACACTGAGGCCGGGAGATTGAGTCCACACTGAGGCCGGGAGATCGAGTCCACACTGAGGCCGGGAGATCGTGTCCACACTGAGGCCGGGAGATTGAGTTCACACTGAGGTCGGGAGATTGAGTTCACACTGAGGTCGGGAGATTGAGTTCACACTGAGGCCGGGAGATCGAGTCCACGCTGAGACCGGGAGATCGAGTCCACACTGAGACCGGGAGATCGAGTCCACACCGAGGCCGGGAGATCGAGTCCACACTGAGGTCGGGAGATTGAGTTCACACTGAGACTGGGAGATTGAGTTCACACTGAGACCGGGAGATCGAGTTCACACTGAGACCGGGAGATTGAGTCCACACTGAGACCGGGAGATCGAGTCCACACTGAGGCCGGGAGATCGAGTCCACACTGAGGTCGGGAGATTGAGTTCACACTGAGACTGGGAGATTGAGTTCACACTGAGACCGGGAGATCGAGTTCACACTGAGACCGGGAGATTGAGTCCACACTGAAGCCGGGAGATTGAGTCCACACTCAGGCCGGGAGATCAAGTCCCTGCTGAGGCCGGGAGATCATGTCCACACTGAGGCCGGGAGATCGAGCCCACACTGAGACCGGGAGATCGAGTTCACACTGAGACTGGAAGATTGAGTTCACACTGAGACCGGGAGATCGAGTTCACACTGAGACCGGGAGATTGAGTCCACACTGAAGCCGGGAGATCGAGTTCACACTGAGAACGGGAGATCGGGTCCACACTGAGGCCAGGAGATCGAGTCCACACTGAGACTGGGAGATCGAGTCCACACTGAGACCGGGAGATCGAGTCCACACTGAGACTGGGAGATCGAGTCCACGCTGAGACTGGGAGATTGAGTCCACACTGAGACCGGGAGATTGAGTCCACACTGAGGCCGGGAGACCGAGTTCACACTGAGACCGGGAGATAGTGTCCACACTGAGGCCGGGAGATTGAGTCCACACTGAGGCCGGGAGATCGGGTCCACACTGAGGCCGGGAGATCGTGTCCACGCTGAGACCGGGAGATCGAGTCCACACTGAGACCGGGAGATCGAGTCCACACTGAGGCCGGGAGATTGAGTTCACACTGAGACCGGGAGATAGTGTCCACAGTGAGGCCGGGAGATCGAGTTCACACTGAGACTGGGAGATAGTGTCCACACTGAGGCCGGGAGATTGAGTCCACACTGAGGCCGGGAGATCGAGTCCACACTGAGGCCGGGAGATCGTGTCCACACTGAGGCCGGGAGATTGAGTTCACACTGAGGTCGGGAGATTGAGTTCACACTGAGGTCGGGAGATTGAGTTCACACTGAGGCCGGGAGATCGAGTCCACGCTGAGACCGGGAGATCGAGTCCACACTGAGACCGGGAGATCGAGTCCACACTGAGGCCGGGAGATCGAGTCCACACTGAGGCCGGGAGATCGAGTCCACACTGAGGTCGGGAGATTGAGTTCACACTGAGACTGGGAGATTAAGTTCACACTGAGACTGGGAGATCGAGTCCACACTGAGACCGGGAGATCGAGTCCACACTGAGGCTAAGAGATCGAGTCCACACTGAGGCCGGGAGATTGAGTTCACACTGAGGTGGGGAGATTGAGTTCACACTGAGGCCGGGAGATCGAGTCCACGCTGAGACCGGGAGATCGAGTCCACACTGATACCGGGAGATCGAGTCCACACTGAGGCCGGGAGATCGAGTCCACACTGAGGTCGGTAGATTGAGTTCACACTGAGACTGGGAGATTAAGTTCACACTGAGGCTGGGAAATCGAGTCCCCACTGAGGCCGGAGATCGAGTCCACACTGAGGACGAGAGACCGAGTCCACACTGAGACCGGGAGATTGAGTCCACACTGAGACTGGGAGATTAAGTTCACACTGAGGCTGGGAAATCGAGTCCCCACTGAGGCCGGAGATCGAGTCCACACTGAGGACGAGAGATCGAGTCCCTGCTGTCGACGGGAGATTGAGTCCACACTGAGGCCGGGAGATCGAGTCCACACTGAGGCCGGGAGATCGTGTCCACACTGAGGCTGGGAGATCGAGTCCACACTGAGGTCGGGAGATTGAGTTCACACTGAGGTCGGGAGATTGAGTTCACACTGAGGTCGGGAGATTGAGTTCACACTGAGGCCGGGAGATCGAGTCCACGCTGAGACCGGGAGATCGAGTCCACACTGAGACCGGGAGATCGAGTCCACACTGAGGCCGGGAGATTGAGTCCACACTGAGGCCGGGAGACCGAGTTCACACTGAGACCGGGAGATAGTGTCCACAGTGAGGCCGGGAGATCGAGTTCACACTGAGACTGGGAGATAGTGTCCACACTGAGGCCGGGAGATTGAGTCCACACTGAGGCCGGGAGATCGAGTCCACACTGAGGCCGGGAGATCGTGTCCACACTGAGGCCGGGAGATTGAGTTCACACTGAGGTCGGGAGATTGAGTTCACACTGAGGTCGGGAGATTGAGTTCACACTGAGGCCGGGAGATCGAGTCCACGCTGAGACCGGGAGATCGAGTCCACACTGAGACCGGGAGATCGAGTCCACACTGAGGCCGGGAGATCGAGTCCACACTGAGGTCGGGAGATTGAGTTCACACTGAGACTGGGAGATTAAGTTCACACTGAGACTGGGAGATCGAGTCCACACTGAGACCGGGAGATCGAGTCCACACTGAGGCTAAGAGATCGAGTCCACACTGAGGCCGGGAGATTGAGTTCACACTGAGGTCGCGAGATTGAGTTCACACTGAGGTCGGGAGATTGAGTTCACACTGAGGCCGGGAGATCGAGTCCACGCTGAGACCGGGAGATCGAGTCCACACTGATACCGGGAGATCGAGTCCACACTGAGGCCGGGAGATCGAGTCCACACTGAGGTCGGTAGATTGAGTTCACACTGAGACTGGGAGATTAAGTTCACACTGAGGCTGGGAAATCGAGTCCCCACTGAGGCCGGAGATCGAGTCCACACTGAGGCTGGGAGATCGAGTCCACACTGAGGACGAGAGACCGAGTCCACACTGAGGACGAGAGACCGAGTCCACACTGAGACCGGGAGATTGAGTCCACACTGAGACTGGGAGATTAAGTTCACACTGAGGCTGGGAAATCGAGTCCCCACTGAGGCCGGAGATCGAGTCCACACTGAGGATGAGAGATCGAGTCCCTGCTGTCGACAGGAGATTGAGTCCACACTGAGTCTGAGAGATCGAGTTCACATTGAGGCCGGAGATCGAGTCCACACTGAGGCTGGGAGATTGAGTTCACACTGAGGCTGAGAGATCGATTTCACATTGAGGCCGAGAGATCGATTTCACATTGAGGCCGAGAGATCGAGTTCACATTGAGGCCAGGAGATCGAGTCAACACTGAGGCTGGGAGATTGAGTTCACACTGAGGCTGAGAGATCGATTTCACATTGAGGCCGGAGATCGAGTCAACACTGAGGCTGGGAGATTGAGTTCACACTGAGGCTGAGAGATCGATTTCACATTGAGGCCGAGAGATCGATTTCACATTGAGGCCGAGAGATCGAGTTCACATTGAGGCCAGGAGATCGGGTCCAAACTGACGCTGGGAGATCGAGTCCCCGCTGTAGCCAGGAGATTGTGCCTGTGCTGAGGCCATGTGTCTACACTCGCTTTTATCCCGGACACCTCCGATGATGCTGCCCGGGACAGGAGTTTAAAAAATGCAAAAGCGAAAAGATAAGCAGATGGAGCAGAGTCTTACGCTGGGATTATTCTTGTCCCAAATAAGATACCTTTGCTTCTGCAAAACCCATCAGGTGGATTTCAAAGAAAACTCACATTTTAAAGACAAAGTTTTAAAGTTTTTTTGTTCCTAGGTACTTTGATAACTAAGATGGTCTGTGTGCGGTGACATTATACACTTTTCACTGTATTCCTTTACTTCTGTACTTGAGTACATGTGACAATACAGTCTAAAATCCAAAAATTCAAGATCCCATCTCATTCTTCTTAATTCAAAAGAGTATAATTCCAGTCTAGATTAGATTCCCTACAGTGTGAAAACAGGCCCTTCTGCGAAACAAGTCCACACCGACCCCCTGAACAGTAACCCACCCAGTCCCATTTCCCTCTGACTAATGCACCTAACACTATGGGCAATTTAGCATGGCTAATCCACCTAACCTGCACATCTTTGAGAGGAAACCCACGCAGACACAGGGAAAATGTGCAAACTCAACACAGCCAGTCACCTGAGGCTGGAATTGAACCTGCGACCCTGGTACTATGAGCCACCACGCTGTCCAACAGTGTTTGCACAGTCTTTTTTCATAAGCCAACGCTCTCAACTCTGGAATCATCCTAGTGAACATGCTCTGCACCCCTCCAGTGCCGATATGTTCTTTCTCAACTTAGGAGCCCCTAGCTGTTCAGACAATAAACGTGACTCCAATCCGATCATGTTTATGTCCATAGCAATCCCAATCATATTATTTTCAAAGATGTGCATCCCCCTAAACCCAGTGGATTCAAATCCAACAATTGTTATGCTCCCAGCTGAATCTGTTACTGAGTACATTGGATCCAGACTGAAAGCTAGCAGGAAAAGCAAACTGATTCGATGTGAAAATGAACCTAAGTTTGCATTAGCAATTGGAGCAAAGATGTATCCATTGGGTAGAAGCTACGTGGAATCCTGAATTCCCCTTTTGAAAAGAGATGACAATGATGACAATTCATTTCTGAGGAGTTCTAAGTTTCCACAACACACTTGAAGATTTGTAGCAGATTTTTCCTGAGGACCAGGTCTCCTTACTATCAGCGAAATTTGAAAGGATTCAGGAAAGGTTTACAAGGATGTTGCCAGGGATGGAGGGTTTGAGTATAGGGAGAGGCTGAATAGGCTGGGGCTGTTTTCCCTGGAGCGTCGGAGGCTGAGGGATGACCTTATTGAGGTTTATAAAATCATGAGGGGCATGGATAGGGTGAATAGACAAAGTCTTTTCCCTGGAGTGGGGGAGGCCATAAGTTTAGGGTGAGAGGGGAAAGATATAAAAGGGACCTCAGCGGCAACCTTTTCATTCAGTGGGCCAAGCACTGGCAAATTAAACTCGATCAGTTTCGGTATTTGGTCGGCATGGACAAATTGGACTGAAGGATCTGTTTCCATGCTGGACAGCTCTATTACTCTATAACTCTACATCTTCCTTTAGCTAAGGAGACCAAAATTGTTCACAGTATTTCTCTGGGATAGGGGAGCTCAAAACTAGAAGGCATAGGTTTAAGGTGAGAGGGGAAGTTTTAAAAGGAACCTAAGGAGCAACTTCTCCATGCAGATGGTGGTGTGACTATGGAATGAGCTGCCAGAGGAAGTGGTGGAGGCTGGTACAATTGCAACATTTAAAAGGCATCTGGATGAGTATATGAACAGGAATGGTTTAGAAGGATATGGGCCAAGTGCTGGCAAATGGGACTAGATTAATTTAGGATAGCTGGGTCGACATGGAAGAGTTGGACCGAAGGGTCTTTTTCTGTGCTGTACATGTCTATGATTCTGGCTAAGAGCCACCCACCATTACTCAAACAGGATAAGCTGATCATTCATCTCATTGCTGCTTGTGAGGCAGAAATACCGTGAGAGAAGGAATTGCACTGTTTACCTGCATTGGATCAGCGAGTGAATTGCAAAGGTGCAATGCTGTCTGTAAAGTGCATCAGGTCTTTCTCAAAATGTGAAAGATGTTGTTTCTCTGGTGGAGTTGCATCAGCCAGATGCAGTGAAGTTTAGACCAGCTGCTGTCGTGCATGGTGACATATAAATACAGGGATAGAAATTCTTGTCAGTCACAACACCATCCGATCAATTAATGTGCTCGGGCTCAGTTCATTCCAATTGGCTTCATAGATGCAAAACCTATATATTTTAAATGAATGAATGCGACTGTAAAAAGACAGACTGATTTACACAGTAATCATTCATAGTATCTTACTACCAATGATTTCAACAGTGAAGACTTTCATTCATTATTATGTTTCTTGACTAGAGGTCAGCTTCAAATAAAAGTTACATCAGGAGATCATGGAAATTCTGTCACTATTTTTCTATTTTCTTTTTAAATGCAAGTAAAATATTTCAAGGTAAGCTGGGTGACTGCCTGAATTATAGAATCGTGCCTGACATCACACCAAGAGGACGGTTTATCCTCTCTTGAGAGCTGCAGAAAGTATAACTGCATTGTTCTGTGTGAATTTTTTTGCACTTGTCTGCTTCACAACATCTGAACCCTTATAGATGTGTTCCCTCCTTTGACAAACAATTACCCTGTTCCTCTCAGCTGGAAACCACCAGGACACCATCATGGGATCTGTTCAGTCACCGTGCAATCAAAGCTTCATGCAATCATTTCTCATCAGGGAGAGCTTTGGAAAATGCTGTAACAAGGAAAGTATCAGCCACAGGACTTGGGTGCCCCTGGGCATGGTATTTATTATACTTGTCTGAAGGTCTGAATGCTAATGGATAATAATCTTCATATGAACAATTTCATTTTCATAATTCTTTTATAGAATGAAGTTGCGCTTTTGAATCAAACAGGAAGAATTGAAAACTTTAAGAATTCACTGACTCTCGCAGTTTTTGTTTGGATTTCCCATCACTTTATGCTCCTTTTTTAACCTATAAAATTGCTCCTCCATCAAATGTAAAAGGCACCTCACCTTTTATATCCTCCAGCAAGTAAAGACTTAACTATCTGAACCTGCCAATAAAAGGTGGGAACCTTGACAAAAATAGAGAAACCTTCTAAATTTTGGTTTCCAGGAATCCCTCAGTTCACATTCCATTTGAATAAACAATTCTTCATGACTCCATTATTACGGATTTCTGCAAGCTTCTCTTATCCTCTGTCACAGCGTGCTGACACAAGTTCTTAATTTGACCAATTGTGCAAACACCTCTATTCTTCTAACAAACAGAGAGAATGCTGGAGAAACTCAGCACGTCTGGCAGCATCTGTGGGGAGAGAAATGTCTTGTGTCGGATATGACTCATCTTTGGAACCAAAAGGTATTGGCCAATTTTTAAATATATTTTTGACATCGACAAAGCAAACCAAGGGGGCAGCTAATCATAGAGTCAAATAGGAGAAAGACCTTTTGGCTCAACTCATCCATGCTGACCAGGCTTCCTAAACTGAACTAGTCCCATTTGCCTAAACCTTTCCTATCCATGTACCTGTCCAAGCATCTTTTAAATGTTGTAATTGTACCAGTCTCAACCACTTCCTCTGACAGCTCATTCCGTACGTGCATCTCCCTCTGTGAAAACGTTGCCCCTCATATCCCTTTTTGAACTCTTGTGTTATTTTAAACCTACACTCTCTACTTTTGAACTCCCCTACTGGGGAAAAGACATTTGCTATTCTGAGCCCCCCTGGTTTTATAAACCTCTATAAAGTCACCCCTCAGCCTCCTACACTCCAGGGAAAAAAGTCTCAGCCTATACAACCTTTCCTATAACTCAAGCCTTCCAGTCTCAGTAACATCCTTGTAAATCATTTTTTCACCCTTTCCAGTTTAATAACATCCTTCCTATAATGGGGTGACCAGAATTGTACACCAAATGTGGCCTTACCAATATTTTGTACAACCATAATACGATGTCCAAACTGATGAAGACAAGCTGCCAAACACCTTCTTTACCACCCTATCTGCCTGTGACTCCAATTCCAAGGAAATATGTATCCACAATCCTTGATCTCTCCATTTGATATAACTCCCCAGGACCTTACCATTAACTGGGTAAGTCCTGCCCTGATTTGTTGTCCAAAACACAATGCCTTGCATTTATCTAAATTAAACTCCATCTTCCATTCCTCGACCAACTGGCCCAGTTGATTAAAATCCCGTTGGACTTATCATCGTCCACTATACCACCAAATTTAATGTCATCTACAAACTTACTAATCATGTCTCCTACATTCTCATCAAAACTATTAACATAAATGATGAACAACAGTGGACCCAGCACCGATCCTTGTGGCACACTGCTGGTCACAGGCCACCAACCCTCTACCTCCTCACGTTCTGTCGCCAACCATCAAGCCAATTTTTCATTCAATTAGCTAGGTCTACATGGATCCCATGTGATCTAAACTTACTAACCAGTCTACCATGCAGAACCTTGTCGAAGACATTTCTAAAATCCATATAGACAATGTCGCCTTCATGTGTCTTCCTGGTCACCTCTACAAAAAAGTAAATCAAGTTAGTGAGACACTATTCCCCAAGTACAAAGCCATGCTGACAATCCCTAATCAGTTCTTGCCTTTCCAAATGCAGGTAGGTCCTGTCTCTCAGAAACCCCTCGAGATGGTATAAGAGACTTCAAAAAGAGATGTAAATTAGTGTAAAGGTAGTGGAAAGGGGAGAATGGGGAGAATGAGAAAAGGACATGAGTTGACATGACAAGGCCATTGGGTTGGGGTGGGGATGGGGGGAGAAAAATGCAGAACAGACATAATGCAGTCAGTTTCTGAAGCTATAGAACTCAACATTGACACCTGGAGGCTATAAAGTGTTGAAGCGGAAAATGAAATGTTGTCCCTTGAGCTTGTGCTGTGCTTCATTGAAACCTTCCAGCCAGCCCAAGACAGAAATGTTAGCGTGAGAACAAGGTGGTTAAGTGAAATGGTTAGTGTGATAACCCCTACAAGACCCATGGGAAACTGCTAATTAATCGCCTCATGGAGCCTATTGAGTGTGAGTTCCCTTGGTAATGGCCTGCCCAGCTATAACTCATCACTGAGCTCTTTATAAAGCAGAAGCAGCCTCTTCTGCAGTTGCATTCATACTCTGGAGGTATTGGACAGGGAGCATGCGGTGTCCACCAATAGTTTCAATGCCTTTAGAGAGGAGTGGGAACCACGGGGGATACAATGCTTTATTTCCCCCTCCAACTCCATTTTGATTTCACCCCTCCCGCTCTCCCTCCCTCGTTACTTTTGACAGTTTGCATTCTCCATAATGAGCCCTTCATGCTCTCTGCCTGTATTCCCGATGAAGGGCTTTTGTCTGAAACGTCGATTTTACTGCTCCTCAGATGCTGCCTGAACTGCTGTGCTCTTCCAGCACCACTCTAATCTAGACTCTGGTTTCCAGCATCTGCAGTCATTGTTTTTACCCTCTGCATGTAAAATCCCAATTGGCTACGCGAGTGATTCACTGGTGGGGAATAACAGCTAAAAGCCACACAAAAAGTGATTTAGTGATGGGGAAAAAAATCCTTTCGATTTTGGGTAAGAGCACTTCTGGATAAGAGAAAAGCTGAACCAGGGCTGGTTGTGCTTTGTAATTAAAAACAAAACAGCGAAGAGGGTAACATCAGATTACAACAGGATCTGGACCAGATGGGCCAATAGGCTGAGAAGTGGCAGATGGAGTTTAATTCAGATAAATGCAAGGTGCTGCATTTTGAGACAGCAAATCTTAGCAGGACTTATACACTTAATGGTAAGGTCCTAGGGAGTGTTGCTGAACAAAGAGATCTTGGAGTGCAGGTTCATAGCTCCTTGAAAGTGGAGTCGCAGGTAGATAGGATAGTGAAGAAGGCGTTTGGTATGCTTTCCTTTACTGGTCAGAGTATTGAGTACAGGAGTTGGGAGGTCATGTTGCAGCTGTATAGGGCACTGGTTAGGCCACTGTTGGAATATTGTGTGCAATTCTGGTCTCCTTCCTATCTGAAAGATGTTGTGAAACTTGAAAGGGTTCAGAAAAAATTTACAAGGATGTTGCCAGGGTTGGAGGATTTGAGCTATAGGGAGAAGCTGAATAGGCTGGGGCTGTTTTCCCTGGAGCGTCGGAGGCTGAGGGGTGACCTTATAGAGGTTTACAAAATTATGAGGGGCATGGATAGGATAAATAGACAAAGTCTTTTCCCTGGGGTTGGGGAGTTCTGAACTAGAGGGCATAGGTTTCGGGTGAGAGGGGAAAGTTATAAAAGAGACCTAAGGGGCAACTTTTTCACGCAGAGGGTGGTACGTGTATGGAATGAGCTGCCAGAGGATGTGGTGGAGGCTGGTACAATTTCAACATTTAAGAGGCATTTGGATGGGTATATGAATAGGAAGGGTTTGGAGGGATATGGGCCAGGTGCTGGCAAGTGGGACTAGATTGGGTTGGGATATCTGGTCAGCATGGACGGGTTGGACCAAAGGGTCTGTTTCCATGCTGTACATCTCAATGACTCTATGACTTGCATTACACATCACAAGCTCTGCATATAAATTATTCAATTGGAAACATGCGTGAGTTACTTTTGGTGGTTAATAAGTAAAAGTAAAATAACAGTGATTTGGTGATGAGGGAAAATGTTCGGTTGTGATTGATAACACACTGGATATAGATAATATGCTGATCTGCAGAACTGACTGTCCTGTGCTCGGATGAGCCAATGTAAACCATGAGTACAGTCATTGAATTGTACAGCTTGGAAACAGACCCTTCACTCCAGCTTGTCCATGCTGACCCAGATATCCTAAATTAGTCTAGTCCCATTTGTCAGCATTTCGGCCTTATCCCTCTAAACCCTTCCTATTCATATACCCATCCAGATTCTTTTTAAATGTTGCAATTGTACCAGTCTCCATCATTTCCTCTGGCAGCTCATTCCATACACGTATCACCCTCTGCGTGAAAAAGTTGCCTTTAAGTCTCTTTTATATTTTTCCCCTCTCACACTAAACCTATGCCCTCTAGTTCTGGACTCCCCCACCCCAGGGAAAACACTTTGCCTATTTATCCTATCCATGCCCCTCATGATTTTATAAACCTCTACAAGGTCACCCCACCCCGGCCTCCAATGCTTCAGGGAAAACAGCCTCAGCCTGTTCAGTCTCTCCTTACAGTTCAAACCCTCCATTTCTAGAAACATCCTTGTAAATCTCTTCAGAACACTTTCAATATACTTCTGGAAGCCAGAATTGTACACAGTATTCCAAAAGTGGTCTAACCAATGCCCTGTACAGCCACAACTCCTATACTTAATGCACTGACCAATGAAGGCAATTCTGGTCTCCCTGTCATAGAATGGATGTTGTGAAAGAGTTCAGAAATGTTTTTTGGGATTCTCACAGGGATGGAGAATTTGAGCCACAGACTGAAGGGTCTGTTTCCGTACTGTACAGGTCTATGACTCTATGAATGATGCATTTATTTTCCCTGAAGTCTGCTCTGCATGGTATGGTGAATGAGAAAAATTGCACAGCATAGAATTACAGAACCCCTACAGTGAGGAAAGAGGCCATTCAGTCCATCGTCTGCACTGACCCTCCAAACAGCATTCCCCCCCAGACAAAGCAGAAAGCTCCTAATAGCTTGGCAACAAAAATCCCTCAGTTGTGGATTGACTTTACCGTGTGCAAATTGGCTGACACATTGCCTAAAAAAAAGTGATTATACTTCTGGCAATAATTCTTTGCTTGTAAAGCATGTTAGGGCGTTCATGTGACATTAAAGAAATTATGCAAATACTCCTGACATTCAAAGAAAAGCTCTTCCAAATTTATTTTGGTAATAATGGCCGACTATCTAATTAACTGTTTTGTACAATCCACCACTTCCCTGAAGATTGACTATTCCAATTGAAATGCAGTTTTATGTGTGTGAAACCATTGCAGCTTTACAATGGTGACAGTCACAATTGTAGCATTAAAACCGACAAACAGTGGTCAGATTGAGAAAACATAACATTGTAAGAGGCTGTCTCGTGGACTGGGTGACAGTGGAAGAGGTAAGACATAACACAAAATCTGTCAGGGCTTAGCACTTCCTCAACACAGTTCACACAGTGGCAAGGACATTAACTAAATTGCAGGAATCTAGCCTTGAGATGAATGAACTCAGACATTTACTAACCATGTACAATGATCCCTAGCTCCATTTAATTGTTGCTCTGCTTGAACTATCCTCTGGCTATATCTGCATTCATAATAATTCTCTGCCTTGTTCAAAAGTTGTGGTTACCATAAGAGGGAGATTGTTAATAAGATCGACTAATTTTGTGCTGGAGAATGAATGTAATGTCCTGTTTAAAGTATCTATTTTATGGTGATGTAGGGAAGTATTCTAATTCAATTGATACACTTGAAAAAGCAGACTTGCTGTTTCTCTGCATATTTTGGTGTGTGTTGGCCAACTTTGTTGAATGTATCTATGTCTTTCTCTTCATCTACTCAATCCTAAAGTTCCTGGAGAGTCCGTAAGACCTAAGACCATAAGAAATAGGAGCGAGAGTAAGCCATGTGGCCCCTCTAGCCTGTTTCACCATTGGCTGACCTGACATTCTTCTTGTTCATTTTCCTGGCTTTTTTCTGAAACCCTTGACCTACTCCCCCTCCCACTGTGCTAAGGACATTCAAGTCCTGGGCCTCCTCCACCACCAAATTCCAGCCACTTGACGACTGGAGGAAGAACACCTCATCTTCTGCCTTGGGACCCTCCAACCACACAGGACCAATGTCGATTTCACCAGTTTGCTCATCTCCCCTCCCACCCCACCATCTCCCAGATCCAATCCTCCAAATTGGCACCACCCTCTTGAATGTCCTACCTGTCCATCTTCCTTCCACCTACCCACTCCACCCTCCACTCCAAACTATTACCATCACCACCCACCTCCATCTAACTATCGCATTCCCAGCTACCTTACCCCCAGTCCCACTCCCCCCCGCATTTATCTCTCAGCGCCCTTGCCTCCACTGCCCACCCCAACCTTCCTGATAAAGTGTTTATGCTCAAAATGTCGACTCTCCTGCTCCTCGGATGCTGCCTGACCTGCTGCGCATTTCCAGTGCCACATGTTTCGACTCCTACGGATCAAGAATTTATCTCAGCATTAACTGTACACAAGGCCTTAGTCCTCATAGGTCTCAATGTCAGGGAGTTCTAAAGACTATCTAACACCCTCAGAATAAATTCCTCCTCATCTCAGACTGACACTGGTACTCCTTTATTCTGAGTCTGTACTGTCTGATCCGAGACTCTCCCATGATGGGAAACATCCTTTCAGCATTTATCCTATCAAGCCCCTTAAAAGTCCCAGATGTTTCAACTCTCATTCCTCTTAACACCAGCAAGTAGAGTTACTCATCTTGTGTTAAGCGTGGTGGAAGTGGAACTCCTTGCTTTTTGTTTATCTGTTCAGAGAACATAGGAAACCAGAATTTTGTTGCTCATCCTTAACTGTCCATCGAATGACTAGCTTGCTAAATGGTTTCAGGGAGCTGTTAAGAGTCACCAACATTGCTATGGGCTAGACCTGGTAAAGATGGTAGAGTTCTTTTCTGCAAGGACTTTAGTGAGTCAGATGGGTGTCTCCAATCAATAGGAAGCACATTCAACATTACAAAGATACTCATGAACATCAAGGAAATATGGTTTAATAACATAATCCCCATGTTAAAGAAAGAAGACCTTTGTCTGGATGTTTAGTCTAAGGTTCATTCCCTTAGACTAGTTGAGTTGAGTTTATACACACACACACACGTCATTTATGTACTGCAGCTCGCTAACAGAGGTCGGGTTGCTTTTTCATTCTGGATTGGAGTCAACATGAATTGAGCAGTTTTCCGCTCATACAATTGATTATTCCCACACCAGTGTAAATCCTCATGGGTATGAAGTGGAGATTTATGGAAAGGAGGATGGATAAAGCATTAGAGCCTTGTTTTACCTTGATTAGTGCACGTATCCCATCCATCGTGTGTCTATTGGTGAGGATCATAGAACATAGAACATAGAACATAGAACATAGAAGAATACAGCGCAGTACAGGCCCTTCGGCCCTCGATGTTGCGCCGGTCCAAGCCCACCTAACCTACACTAGCCCATTATCCTCCATATGCCTATCCAATGCCCGCTTAAATGCCCATAATGAGGGAGAGTCCACCACTGCTACTGGCAGGGCATTCCATGAACTCACGACTCGCTGAGTAAAGAACCTACCCCTAACATCTGTCCTATACCTACCCCCCCTTAATTTAAAGCTATGCCCCCTTGTAATAGCTGACTCCATATGTGGAAAAAGATTCTCACTGTCGACCCTATCTAAACCCCTAATCATCTTGGACACCTCTATCAAGTCACCCCTAAACCTTCTTTTCTCCAATGAAAACAACCCCAAGTGCCTCAGCCTTTCCTCATACGATCTTTCTACCATACCAGGCAACATCCTGGTAAATCTCCTCTGCACCCGTTCCAGTGCCTCCACATCCTTCCTATAGTATGGCGACCAAAACTGCACACAATACTCCAGATGCGGCCGCACCAGAGTCTTATACAACTGCAACATGACCTCAGTACTCCGGAACTCAATTCCTCTACCAATAAAAGCCAGTACGCCATATGCCTTCTTCACCGTACTATTTACCTGGGTGGCAACTTTCAAAGATCTGTGTACATGGACACCAAGATCCCTCTGCTCATCCACACTACCAAGTATCCGACCATTAGCCCAGTACCCCATCTTTTTGTTACTCTTACCAAAGTGAATCACCTCACACTTAGCTACATTGAACTCCATTTGCCACCTTTCTGCCCAGTTCTGCAGCTTATCTATATCCCGCTGTAACCTGCCACATCCTTCCTCACTGTTAACAACTCCTCCGATTTTCGTATCATCCGCAAACTTGCTCACCCAACCTTCTAACCCCTCTTCCAGGTCATTAATAAAAATGACAAACAGCAATGGTCCCAAAACAGATCCTTGCGGAACACCTCTAGTGACGGCACTCCAAGATGAACCTTTGCCATCAACTACTACCCTCTGTCTTCTTCCAGCCAGCCAACTCCTAATCCAAACCTCCAACTCACCCTCAATGCCATACCTCCGTATTTTTTGCAGTAGTCTACCATGGGGAACCTTATCAAACGCCTTACTAAAATCCATATACACCACATCTATCGCTAACCCTCGTCCACCTCCTTAGTCACCTTCTCAAAGAATTCAATAAGGTTTGTGAGGCACAACCTGCCCTTCACAAACCATGCTGACTATCCTTGATCACATTATTCCTATCCAGATGTTCATAAATCCTATCCCTTACAATTCTCTCTAAGATTTTGCCCACAACAGAAGTGAGACTCACCGGCCTATAGTTACTAGGGTTATCCCTACTCCCCTTCTTGAACAAGGGAACCACATTTGCTAGCCTCCAATCTTCTGGCACTACTCCTGTAGACAACGAGGACATAAAAATCAAGGCCAATGGCTCTGCAATCTCCTCCCTCGCTTCCCAGAGAATCCTAGGATAAATGCCATCAGGCCCAGGGGACTTATCTATTTTCACCCTTTCCAGAATTTCCAACACCTCTTTTCTACATACCTCAAAGCCATCCATTCTACTTAATTGTGACTCAGTATTCACATTGACAACAATGTCCTGTTCCTGATTGAATACTGATGAAAAGTATTCATTCAGTGTCTCCCCAATCTCTTCAGCCTCCGCACGCAACTTCCCACTACTATCCTTGACTGGACCTATTCCTACCCTAGTTATTCTTTTATTCCTGACATACCTATAGAAAGCCTTAGGGTTTTCCCTAATCCTACCAACTAAGGACCTTTCATGTCCCCTCCTTGCTGCTCTTAGCTCTCTCTTCAGGTCCTTCCTGGCTACCTTATAACTCTCAATCGCCCCAATTGAACCTTCACGTCTCATCTTTACATAGGCTGCCCTCTTCCATTTAACAAGGGATTCCAATTCCTTATTAAACCACGGCTCCCTCACACGACCCTTTCCTCCCTGCCTGACGGGTACATACTTATCAAGGACACTCAATAGTTGCTCCTTGAACAAGCTCCACATATCAATTACGCCCTTGGGCTTGAAGCTTACTTTTCCAAGCCACAGATCCTAAGTCATGCCTCACCGCATCATAATTTCCCATCATGCAATGGATAGGGGATGATGATGTATTTCTGTGGGCAATCAGTCAGCTGATGGACCTAAACACCTGTGAAGTTGTGATTGAATTGACCACTTGTATCAAAAGTCAAGGCACTGGTTGTTGTCGCACAAACTGTCTTAGATTGTCCACATCTTCCACGTGCCTGACACAAGATTCCAAAACAAGCTCTCAACTCTGAGCTTTGTCTCAGCAAGCGAGGTAGAGCGAGGTAGTGAGTCACGACAGAATCAAGCAGCTTTTGAGGAGCAGGAAAAGTCGACACTTCGGGCAGGGGCCCGTCAGCAGGATGCTGATTTCATTCTCGATGAAGGGCTGCTACCAGAAACGTTAATTTTCCTGCTCCTCGGATGCTGCATAACCTGCTGTGCAATTCCAGCACCACTCTAATCTTGATTGTAATCTGCAGTCCTCACTTTCGCCCACTTTCGCCTCATGCTTCACTACAGCACGCTGGCTCAGTAGTTAGCCCTGCTGCCTTACATCACCAGGGACACGAGTTTGATTCCACCCTTGGATAACTGTGTGGAGTTTGCACGTTCTCCCTGTGTCTGCAGGGGTTTCCTCTGGGTGCTCCTGTTTTCCTCCCACAGTCCAAAGATGTGCAGGTTAGGATAAATTGGCCATGGGAATTTGCCCATTGTGTCCAGGAATGCGTGAGCTAGATGAGTTATCCATGGGAAATATGGGGATAGAGTAGCGGTATGGGGCAGAGGATCAGTGCAACTTGACAGGCCGGATGACTCCTTCCTCACTGTAGGGATTCTACATGTCCTCAAAGAATCCATTTTGAGTACTGTGTTCAGTTCTGGTCGCCTCACTTTAGGAAAGATGTGGAAGCTTTGGAGAGGGTGCAGAGAAGATTTACCAGGATGCTGCCTGGAATGGAGAATAGGTCGTACGAGGATAGGTTGAGAGTGCTAGGCCTTTTCTCATTGGAACGGAGAAGGATGAGGGGTGACTTGATAGAGGTGTATAAGATGATCAGGGGAATAGATAGAGTAGACTGTCAGAAACTTTTTCCCCGGGTACAACAGAGTGTTACAAGGGACATAAATTTAAGGTGAAGGGTGGAAGGTATAGGGGAGATGTCAGGGGTAGGTTCTTTACCCAGAGAGTGGTGGGGGCATGGAATGCGCTGCCTGTGGGAGTGGCACAGTCAGAATCATTGGCGAACTTTAAGTGGCAATTGGATAGGTACATGGATGGGTGCTTAAGCTAGGACAAATGTTCGGCACAACATCGTGGGCCGAAGGGCCTGTTCTGTGCTGTATTGTTCTATGTTCTATGTTCTAACCTAAACTGGAGGCTGGAAGTTTGGAGTAACAACCTGTAAGAAGGATTGGCAAGTCCTTACTCACACACCTCAAGTCTTTAGTCAAAGGACAAGCACTCTTTATTTACACATGGGGAGAATACTCCATTGGCTGAGACATCCAGTCTCTCTGCTAATACTTTACATCTGTGGCCTTGTATGTACATCCCTGCACAATACAGCTAAACAGATCACAAGTGAACACGTGATTTATAGCTTTCAATCGTATCCGGAGTGTATAGCCCTGTGATTGTTCGGGAGTTACAATATTATTTTGACCTTCAATTCGGCTTAACCTGCACATAGGCAGAAATGGGTCCTGGGTGCTGGAGATCAGAGTCAAGATTAGAGTAGTGCTGGAAAAGCACAGCAGGTCAGGCAGCATCCGAGGAGCAGGAAAATCGACTTTCCTAATGAAGGGCTTTTGCCCGAAACGTCGATTTACCTGCTCCTCGGATGCTGCCTGACCTGCTGTGCTTTTCCAGCACCACTCTGATCTTAATCTGCACATAGTTAGTTCGGCCTATGTTGCAGACTATCTCTTTTATATTGTTGCATTCCCCTCTTCAAAGCACTTGGAATTTTCATGCCAATCTCTTTCGAAAATTTAACAAATGCAAAGACTTTTTCACAAGAGGCGCACTCATGTAGTGATGCTGTTATATTAGCTTCCATACAGGATTAGTTCAACGCTAGAAAATAAATACTGTGAATAAGCAGGCGACCAAAGCTCACAAATATTGAAAGTTATTGTAGTTTTTTAATTCTCTCATGGGATGTGGGGGTCGCCGACTGGCCAGCATTTATTGCCCCTCTCTGGCTGCCCTTGAACTGAGTGGCCATTTAGAGTCAACCACATTTAGTTAAGAGTCAACCACATTGCTGTGGGTCTCGAGTTACATGTAGGCCAGACCAGGTAAGGATGGCAGTTTCCTTCTCTAATGCACGTTAGTGAATATGTTCGAGATGGGGTGTTGTGGAGTGTCATAGAGTCGTCCAGCATGGAATCAAACCTTCGGTCCAACCAGTCCATGCTGACCATAATCCCAAACTAAACTAGTCCCACCTGTCTGTCCATGGCCCATATCCCTGCAAACATTTCTTTTTCATGAACTTATCTAAATATCTTTTAAACGCTGTAACTGTAGCCACATCCACCACTTCCTCTGGAAGTTAGTCCACACATGAACCACTCTGTGTGTAATGTGGGGTGGTGTGGGATGTGACACTGTAGATATGCTGATATTATTATCATGTCTGGAGATTCAATACCGGATAAGAGATAATGACAGGGTGAGCTGCTGGAAAAGGAGACTGTTTCCCATCTTCCTGTCACTTTAGAGGTTGCTGCAGACTAGGAAAGGAATAAGTACATGTTCTTACCATTGTTTTACAAAAGATACCTGGACTAAAGAATAACATAAAGGATATGATGCCTTCCACAACCAGACACTAAACAAGGGCTTTTGCCCGAAACGTCGGATTCTCCTGCTCCTCGGATGCTGCCTGACCTGCTGCGCTTTTCCAGCACCACACTAGTGGCTCTAATCTCCAGCATCTGCAGTCCTCACTTTTGCCTGGCTAAAAAGACTAACAGGACACCACACAGCAGGGTTTTAGGCTTTTCTGGGAATAAATGGGTCACTTGCTGGTTAGTGTATTACCAATGGACGCCATAAGAATCAATGTTTGTGCTTCAGATATTTACCATTATTATTAAAGATTACATTCAGGGGCCAGGGGTTTGCTGAGAAGGACACAAAGGCAAGTCTGATTAGGTCACATATTAGTACAGGGCATGGTCATCTGTGATTACCCTGCTCCTGACCCTGTAGCTAGGCTCCACATCCAAAGACATCTCTTAAAGCGGAGGTTGATTCCGGCTACAGGAGCTGCTGGGATAGTGTCAGGGTGCTTTTGGGGGAAGGAAGGGATGGCCAATGGGAGAGCAGAGCAGAGTTAGATGTTTCTGATAAAAGATCATTGCCCTGAAATAATGTTTTTCTCTTTCTGTAGAAAATGTACTGTATGAGCTTCATTTGTTTTTATAGTCATCTGTGGGATGTGGGCGTCGCTGGCTGAGTCAGCATTTATTGCCCGTCCCTTGTTGCCCCTTGGGAAGGTGGTGGTGAGCTGTCTTCTTGAACCTTTGTAGCTCATCTGCTGTGGGGTGACCCACAATGCCTTCAGGGAGGGAATTCCAGGATCTTGTCCCAGTGGCAGTGAAGGAACAGCGATATATTTCCAAGTCAGGATGGTGAGTGGCTTGGAGGGGAACTTGAAGGTGGTGGTATTCCTATTTATCTGCTGCCCATGTCCTTTTAGATGGAAGTGGTCGTGGTTTGGAAGGTGCTGTCTGAGGATCTTTGGTAAATTCCTACAGTGCATCTTGTAGATAATACACACTGCTGCTACTGAGCGTTAGTGGTGGAAGGAGTGGACACTTGTGGATGCAGTGCCAATCAAGCATGCTGCTTTGTCCTAGATGATATAAAGCTGCTTGAGTGTTGTTGGGGCTTCACTCATCCAGGCAATTGGGGAATATTGCATTGAACTCTGAACTTGTGCCATGGAAATGGTGAACACACTTTGTGGAGTCGGGGGTTGACCTATTTGCTGCATAATTCCTAGCCTCTGACCTGTTCGTGTAGTCACTGTGTTTATGTGGTGAGTCCAGTTGAATTTCTGGTTAATGATAACATTCAGGGTCTTGATAGTTGGGGATTTAGTGATGGTAACATCATTGAATGTCAAAGGGTGGTGGTTAGATTGTCTCTTATTGCTGATGGTCATTGCCTGGCATTTGTGTGGCAATGTTGCTTGCCACTTGTCAGCCGAAGCCTGGATATTGTCCAGATTTTGTTGCATTTGGGCACAGGTACTTCAGTATCTGAGGAGTTGTGAATGGAGCTGAACATTGTGCAATCATTGTTGAACATCCCCACTTCTGACCTTATAATGGAAGAAAGGTCATTGATGAAGCAGCTGAAGATAATTGGGCCTAGGATACTATCCTGAGGAACTCCTGCAGAACTCCTGCAGAGATAACCTGGGGCTGAGCTGACTAACTTCCAACATCCACAACTACCTTTCTATGTGCCAGGTATAACTCCAACCAGTGAAGAGCTTGCTCCCTGATGCCCATTGATTCCAGTTTTACTTGGGCTCATTAATGCCACACTCGGTCAAATGCAGCCTTGATGTTAAGGTTCCTCATTAAGTGTAGGGAGCTACAAGAACTGCTTTGCCTGTTGTGTTAAAGGAGAACCCCTTCCTGCTAACAGTGTAGTTAACTGGATATAGTTTATTGCACATTTTCGATGTGAAGAATCTATCTCAAACAGTATTGATGGTACTTCTCCATCATTTTGTGGTGTTGTCAAAGTTTTGGAACCATACAGAAGAGTTGGAAAGATGGTTGTCTTATGTAAAAGGATTTTGGTATCAGTATGGATGTCGTGGTCACGAGGGACTCTCTTGCTTGGGTATCCAAAGGCAATCCAACATCAGCATGCTTGAAGGAGGCAATGGCACCAACATCGAGGCCATGGTGATCAAGACCTACTCCACTGGGCCAGCCACGTACTTAGAATGTCTGAGTTCTGACAACAAAGCAACTCAACATCGCCAAGCTCAAGGAAGGCATGATAGAAGGACAAAGGAAACATTTCAAAAAAGCTTCCCTCAAGAAATGCAATATAGACCTCAAAGCAAGGGAACCCCTCGGTCAGAAGACACCAACTTGGAGGAAATCCCTGTACAATGGAACGCAATTCTTTCAGAATACCCATCAGCAACAGGAAGAACTGAAAAACAATGCCAGCAATTTTGAAGTTGAAGACCACTTCCATGTCCCAGAAACACTTGCCAAATGTGCGGACATAGATGTAGCTCTAGGATCAAGCTCATCAGCCACACAAGGACCTGCAGAACTCATGACCAGTGATCACCCTGCTCCTGACCCCAGCATATGCAGCTAATCACCACCTCTTAAAGGCATCTCTTAAAGGGGAGGTTAATTCCAGCTACTGGAGCTGCTGGGACAGTGTCAGGGTGCTTTTGGGGGAGGGAAGGGATGGCTAATGGGACAGCAAAGCAGAGTTAGATGTTTCGGATAAAAAGAGCATTGGCCCAAAATGTTGTTTTTCCTTATCTATAGAAAATGTGCTTTGTGATTTTTCCGTGTGACCAGTTACATAGAATTTCCTTGGTAGACAATCATACTCATTAACAAGTGATTGCCACAGTGATGACGATTGCATGTCAGTAACTAGTTACATGTTACATTGAGACTTTAGAAATACTCCTGGGAGGATGATAAGACCATAAGACCATAAGACATAGGAGCGGAAGTTAAGGCCATTCGGCCCATCGAGTCCACTCCGCCATTCAATCATGGCTGATGGGCATTTCAACTCCACTTACCCGCATTCTCCCCGTAGCCCTTAATTCCTTGTGACATCAAGAATTTATCAATTTCTGCCTTGAAGACATTTAGCGTCCCAGCCTCCACTGCACTCTGCGGCAATGAATTCCACAGGCCCACCACTCTCTGGCTGAAGAAATGTCTCCGCATTTCTGTTCTGAATTTACCCCCTCTAATTCTAAGGCTGTGTCCACGGGTCCTAGTCTCCTCGCCTAACGGAAACAATGTATTATCTTGTAAGTTTCTATTAGATCTCCCCTTAATCTTCTAAACTCCAATGAATACAATCCCAGGATCCTCTGCCATTCCTCATATGTTAGACCTACTATTCCAGGGATCATCCGTGTGAATACGCTCCAGTGCCAGTATGTCCTTCCTGAGGTGTGGGGACCAAAACTGGACACAGTACTCCAAATGGGGCCTAGCCAGAGCTTTATAAAGTCTCAGTAGCACAACAGTGCTTTTATATTCCAACCCTCTTGAGATAAATGACAACATTGCATTCGCTTTCTTAATCACGGACTCAACCTGCATGTTTACCTTTAGAGAATCCTCAACTAGCACTCCCAGATCCCTCTGTACTTTGGCTTTACAAATTTTCTCACCGTTTAGAAAGTAATCCATGCCTGTATTCTTTTTCCCAAAGTGCAAGACCTCGCATTTGCTCACATTGAATTCCATCAACCATTTCCTGGACCACTCCTCCAGACTGTCTAGATCCTTCTGCAGCTGAAAATGTGTTGCTGGAAAAGCGCAGCAGGTCAGGCAGCATCCAGGGAACAGGAGAATCGACGTTTCGGGCATAAGCCCTTCTTCAGGAAAGATCCTTCTGCAGCCTCCCCACTTCCTCAGTACTACCTGCCTGTCCACCTAACTTTGTATCATCGGCAAACTTCGCTAGAATGCCCCCAGTCCCTTCATCCAGATCATTAATATACAATGTGAACAGCTGCGGCCCCAACACTGAACCCTGCGGGACACCGCTTGTCACCGGCTGCCATTCCGAAAAAGAACCTTTTATCCTAACTCTCTGCCTTCTGTCAGACAGCCAATCCTCAATCCATACCAGTAGCTCACCTCGAACACCATGGGCCCTCACCTTGCTCAGCAGCCTCCCGTGTGCCACCTTATCAAAGGCCTTTTGGAAGTCTAGGTAGACCACATCCACTGGGTTTCCCCGGTCTAACCTACTTGTCACCGCTTCAAAGAACTATGATGGTGGAGGTTTGCTTTTCGAACTGGAGGCCTGTGACCAGCGGTGTCCCAATGGTTCGGTACTTGGTCCATTTTTGTTTGTTATTTATATTAATGATTTGGGTGAGAATATGGGAGGCATGGTTAGTAAGTTTGTGGCTGACATCAAAATTGGTGGTATAGTGGATAGTTTTAAACTCTCCAACCCGAGGGAAAAGACCTTTGCTTATCTATGCCCCTCATTATTTTATAAACCTCTCAAAAGTCAACCTTCAAACTCTTAGGCTCCAGTGAAAAAAGTCCCAGTCTCTCTTTATAACTCAAATCCCCCCAGTCCCAGCAACATCTTGGTAAGTCCTTTTTGAACCCTCTTCAATATCCTTCCTATGACAGGGTGACCAGAACTGTACACAGTGCTCCAGAAGAGGCCTCACCAAAATCATGTACAACCCTAACATGACATCCTAAACCCTATACTCAAGGATCTGAGCAATGAAGGCAAGCATGCTAAACACCTCCTTAACCACCCTGTCTACTTGTGACACAACTTTCAAAGAAATATACACCTGAACATCTCAAGGTCTCTGTTCGACAACACTACCCAGGCCTTTACCATTAGTTGCGTAAGTCCTGGCCTTGTTTGTTTTAACACAATGCAATATCTCGCATTTATCTAAATTAAACTCCATCTGCCACTCCTCAGCCCATTGGCCCAATTGATCAAGATTCCTTTGTAATTTTAGATCACCTTCTTCACAATTGACTATACCACCAATTTTGGTGGTATCCACAGATTCACTAACCATGCCTCCTAAATTCTCATCCAAATTGTTTATATAAATGACAAATAAAAGTGGAACCAATACTGATTCCTGCAGTACACTGCCGGTTACAGTCCTCCAGTCCGAGAAACAGCCCTTCACCATGTTTTGGTCTCAACTACTTTCAGTGGCAGAGAATTCCACAGCTTCCTCACTCTCTGGGTGAAGACATTTCTCCTTGTCTCAGGCCCAAATGGACTACCTCATATCCTTAAACTCTGATCTCTGGTTCTCGCCTCCCTAGTTATCAGGAACATCTTTTGTGTATTTACCCTGTCTAGCCCTGTCAGAATTTTGTAGGTTTCTGCGAGATATTTTAGGGATATGTCACATACGTTAGACACATTCAAGTGACTGTTGGATAGGCACATGGACGATAATACAATGAAGGGTATGTAGGTTAGTTTGACCTTAGAGTAGGATAAAAGGTCGGCACAACATTAAGGGCTGAAGGGCCTGTACTGTGCTGTACTGTTTTATGTTTGATTCCCCCCACCCATTCCTCTAAACTCCAACAAATACCGTCCAATTTGATCCAGTCACCTTCACTGTACACCCTCCATGGTCAGAGCATCCTTCGTTAGATAAGGACACCAAAACTGCACACAGCACTCAGGGTGTGGTCTCACCAAAGTCCTGCACAACTAGGGGAGCACAGATGGCTCAGTGGTTAGCACTGCTGCCTCACAGCACCAGGGATCCGGGTTCAATTCCAACTTCAGGTGACTGTCTGTGTGGAGTTTGTACATTCTCCCCATTTCCTCCGGGTGCTCTGGTTTCCTCCCACAGTCCAAAGATGTGCAGGTTAGGTGGATTCGCCATGCTTAATTGCCCGTAGTGTGTAGGTTAGGTGAATTATCTGTATGGGGAAGGGGTAGGTGGGACGGTCTGGGACAGGTGATCTTTGGAGGGTCAGTGTGGACTCAATGGGTCACATGGCCTGCTTCCATGTTGTTGGGATTTGATAATTCATTGAGAATTGCAGCAAGACATTCCTGCTCCTGTACTCAAACCCTCTCAGTATGAAGGCTAACATACCATTTCCTTTCTTTACCACCTGATGTACCTGCACCCTTAATTACAGTGAGTAGTGTACAAGAACACCCAGGTCTTGTTGCACCTTTCTCTTTCCCAATCTATTGGTGTTCAGATAATAATCTGCCTTCCTGTTCTTACTACCAAAGTGAATAACAAATGCTCAGAGAAAGTGAGGACTGCAGATGCTGGAGATCAGAGTCAAAGAAGGTGGCACGATGGCTCAGTGGTTAGCACTGCTGCCTCACAGCGCCAGGGTCCCAGGTTTGATTCCAGCCTCGGGTGACTGTCGGTGTGGAGTTTGCATATTCTCCTCGTGTCTGCGTAGGTTTCCTCCGGGTGCTCCGGTTTCCTCCCACAGTCCAAAGATGTGCAGGTCAGGTGAATTGCCCATGTTAAATTGCCCATAGTGTTAGGTACATTAGTCAGAGGGAAATGGGCCTGGGTGGGTTACTCTTCGGAGGGTCAACGTAGACTTGTTGGGCCGAAGGGCCTGTTTCCACACTGTAGGGAATCTAATCTCAGGAGAAGTGTGGTGCTGGAAAAGCACAACATGTCAAGCAGCATCCAAGGAGCAGGAAATGAAGGGCTAACAAAAGGCTTATGCCCAAAGCATTGATTCTCCTGCCCCTCAGATGACGCCTGACCTGCCGTGCTTTTCCAGTGTCACACTTTTCGACTCTGGATAAGAAATGCGTCTAACAATTGGTTCTTGGTTCTTTACAAATGATATAAAGATGTATATGATGATTAATCTCCTTAAAGCTTTTTCAGTGAGACTCCTTTGCTAGGTGAACCAAAATTGATTCATTTGCCTGAACTTGTGGCTGTGCTAAATTTCATAGCTCACACTACTATAACTACTTCAGATGCCACATTGGATAGAAAGATATCGTGGGGTGTATTGGTGGTTGGGGGTATTGAAACTGAAGGAAATAGTCTGTTAACAGACAGAACTTTGAAGACCCTAAGTCCTGTAAAAACAGAGTCTATGAGAAAATGAAGGAGAGAAGAAAATATTGTTTAAAATGAGCTTGTCACAGTCATGAACTTTACTTAAACGCCTGTTTATTCTGGCAGTATGACTGATGTTAATTGCATTTGGAACATCTAAAAGAATCAAAGAGACTGGACCTTTATAATGTTCAGCACCCCCCCTGGAGATGTTTATCTGGTTTCATTCCTGAATCCATACAAGCAGGGAACACCATGCCAGTCTCGGTCTCTGAACATCTTATTATCTTCTCCCAAACAGTTTGGAGTTGACGCATTTCCGACACAAGTGTTTCGCATTTTAAAGTTCATCCCAAGTGCACTAATAAAAAGGTGGTTTGTATTCAAAGGAGCTATTCTGTGTTGATCTTTGAAGAGTTCCATCTATAATGCATTTGAACTGGAAAAGAAAACTTCCCTGTTTCTGACTGAAACAAAGTTTCCAGATGTCAAGGTCAAAGGTCTAAGATAAAAGTATCACGTTTAAGGCCACTCCAGTGACAAACCGGGATCTAATGAGAAGGTTTCTTCACTGAAGGGAATGTCTCTTCAACGGATTCATTTTCTTTCCTCAACCTGTCTCAGTGAGTGGTCCCATTCTGTGCTGGTGATTAAAACACACATCTCCATCTTGCAGACACTTTGGCTTATGTTTAACATTGAAGGTTGGGCTGTATGTCAAATCCCTTCAACTTTTCTATAAAAACAACTGGATTTCTTTTTAATTTTATTTTTTTAACTGCTCGGCTTTGCCCTCTTTCCTCTGGTGACCATGACCCCGACCACTCCACCAACCCCCAACCAAATAGGACTTCCTCACTTAACTTCAGACTGTTGTTCCATCTGTTAGTGAACATTTCTAGATTGCAGCACTCAAAGAAATCACAACAGTGCATACCATTACATACATTGAGGCTCATTTTACAAATATAGTGTAGACAGGCCCTGCTTACACATTCTACTGATTCCCTTCACCACACTGGCTCCTGGGATCAGACAGAGAGAACTTATAATAACTGCAATATAAAGTAACTCTTGGAAGGATTCCAATGTGAACAGTTACCAAGTCCTTGAACATTACCATTAAAATATATCAAAAGCATTCCATGAACTATAAATATGTTGGTATGAATGAGACACTTTTTGAAAAATTTGATACAGACATGTTCTCACCCCAATGTTTTTCTTTAAAGCTTATTTTATGTAAATTATTTCTTCTCTCCAGTTCCAATGGACTATTGTTGACATTTTATGATGCAACAAAAATCCTTTTTATGTAGAGTGCCAAAATGGCTCAAGGTGCTTCCAAAACAGAATTTGACACTGATTCATACAGACAAGATTAAGAGATGATTGGAATGAGGGTTTCAAAACTGCGAACAATTTAAACAGCGTAAAGAAGGATATTGTATTTTCACCAAGTGATATATCAGTAACTAGGGGTCACAATTTCAAGATTGTCAGCAAGAGAGCTAGAGTGAGATGAGGTCAGGCTTCTTTACACAGAGAGTTGTTAGGATTTGGAATGCGCTGCCTGGGAGAGTGGTGGAGGCAGATTCCATACAAGATTTCAAAACAGAGCTGGATATGTACCTGAAAGTTATGAATTTAGAGAGCTATGGAGATAGGACTGGAGAATGGAACTGGCTGGGTCACTCTTTTGGGAGCCAGTATAGATATGATATGCTGAATAGCCACCTCTTACACAGTACAATTCCATTATTCTATTTAAAGGGATGTCATGGGGCTATAGGAAGTTTTCTTGACAGCATGGGAGTGGTGCAAGGGAAGGTTGGAAAGCAACTAAGAATAAGCTTAATGTGGAACCATCATAGGTAAGCAAATATGGAGTGATGATTGATTGGGACTTGGTATCAGTTGGGATACAGGCAGCAGAGTATTGGATGTCCTCAAGTTTATGAAGAAAACAATACAGGTGACAAGCTGGGAGTGAAATAGAATAGCCAAGTGTAAGGGTAAAGAAAGGTACAGATGAGAGGTTTAGCAAATCAAGGAGGGTATCTTCATTTCAATTTGCTTTTGGAATTAATGCCATATTCAACAGAACTGAGATGAAGAAAAATATCTTGAACTATTAGATCTGCATGATGAAGTAAATCCTCAAAACTTCATTGAAGGACGTTTACAGAATGAATTGAGTTTGAGGATGACACAAAAATAGGTGGGAAGGTAAAAGTTGAGAATGACACTAACAGCCTACAGAGGGAATTAACATTAACAAGTTATGTTAATGGGCAAAGATATTGGCAGACAGAATATACTGTGGAAAATGTGAGGTTATCAACTTTTATCTGTAATAATAGAGGGGCTAAATATTATTAAACTGGAGAAAGATTGTAGAAAGTTAAAGCACAGGGGGATTTGGGAAGTTCTGTCACGTAGTGTGGCACAGTGGTTCGGTGGTTAGCACTGCAGCCTCACAGTGCCAGGGACCCGGGTTCGATTCTAGCCTCGGGCGACTGTCTGTGTGAAGTTTGCACATTCTCCCTGTGTCTGCGTGGGTTTCCTTTGGGCTCCAGTTTCCTCCCACAGTCCAAAGATGTGCAGGTTAGATGAATTTGTCATGCTAAATTGCCCGTAGAGTTAGGTGCATTAGTTAGGGGGAATTGGTCTGGGTGGGTTACGAGTTGGGCCAAAGGGGCTGTTTCCACATTGTAGGGAATCTAATGCAAAAAAAATCACAAAGACCAGATATGCAATTTAAGCAGGGAACAGGGAAAACAAATGGGACATTGGCCATTATCTTAAAGAGAATGGAATATAAAAATAAGGATACTTTGCTAAAACTGTACAAGGTACTAATTAGACCACATGAAATACTGTGAACAGTTTTGGTTTCCTTGTCTAAAGGAATATGTAGAGTTATTGAGTAATAGAGCTGTACAGCACAAAAGCAGATCCTTCAATTCAAGTTGTCCATGCTGACCAGATATCCTAAACTGATGTAGTTACATTTTCTAGTATTTGCCCCATTGCATGAAAATGTTGCCCCTTAGGTCCCTTTTATATCTTTCCCCTCTCACCTTGAACCCATGCCCCCTTGTTTTAAACTCCCCTACCCTGAGATAAAGACTTCAGCTATTCACCCTATCCATGTCCCTCATGATTTTATAAACCTCTATAAAGTCAATCTTCAGCCTCCGATGCTCCAGAGAAAATAATCCCACCCTATGTAGCCTCTCCCTATAGCTCAAACTCTCCAACCCTGGAAACCTCCTTGTAAGTCTTTTCTAAATCTTTTCAAGTTTCACAACATCTTTCCTATAGCAGAGAGACCAGAACTGGATGCAGTATTCCAAAGGTGGCCTAACCAGTGTCCTGTACAACTGCAACTTGGCATCCCAACTCCAATACTCAAAGCACAGACCAATAAAGGCAAGCATATCAAATGCCTTCTTCACTATCCTGTAGTAATGGAATGATATTTTCACTTGCAACAATGGCAGTTTTGACTTATAATGAATATTGTTCTTCCCTTTTAGAGTTTTTCATTTTAAGAATTAAAGACTTCAACCTTTCTGATTGCATTTATGTGGTTTATCAAAGTCATCATATGCACTGTCTAACTGGGGTCTTTAAGCTATAATGTTACAGATACGCTGTGATGAGTTGATAATTTTAAATCTCAAGTAGTCTTTTTTGCTAAACAAAGGTATTAAGTGATATGGATCAAAGGCAGGTACATGGAGTCAGGCCACAGATCAGCCATGATCTCATTGAATGGTGGGACAGGCTTGAGGGGCTGAATGGCCTCCTCCTGTTCATATGTTCCTGTGTCTCTTCGTCATCCACTGCTATGGAGCATTGTCTTGTACTTTGACCTTCTCTGGGCTGTAGGGTTTCGTAAATATTAGTAAATGATACACACAATGTTTGTGAGTGAGACAAACCACACATCCTACATAAATTGGATGCTTTGTTGACCTTGTTGACAGCTGCAATGATTGTTGAAGAGTCAAACAGCTGAAGATGCTGCAGGGCTGCAGTAATGACCTTGAGCTTGAGTTCGCCTCTAAAAGTGCATCAGTGGATTTTTAGTTTGGTTTATTTCAAAGTGATTTTCTGAATGTTTTAGTAGGAGTAATGCAATGACCAGTTTGAGAAGCATTTCAGCTCAGCTAGCTTTGGTGAAATCCCATTCTGCACCTTTGTATCAATATCTGCCTATGAATTGATTGATTGTTTCACCCGACCGTTACCCACATGTCATGAAGTCAAACCCGTGTATCCTAATCATTCTTGTACACTCTCATCCAAATTATTGATATAAATAACAAACAGCAATGTGCCCAGCACTGACCCCTGAGGCACTCCACTAGTCACAGTCTCCAGTCTGACAAACATCCTTCCACTATTACCCTCTGCTTCCTACCATCATGCCAATTTGCCAGCACCTCCTCAATTCCATGCAATCTAATCTTCCAGAGCTTTAATCTTGTCTTCTAAAATCTGGGAACTTTTGACAAGATCTTTGGAAATACCTCAGAAACTGACTCGTCATAATCTTTCATTTCCCAAAACAAATAAAAAATTCACTGCCTGCGTTTTCTTATCAGATATGAATGGGAGTGAAAGTCGTGCCATTATTCAAGAAGGGCTGCAAAGAAAAACCTAAATAAACGGGAACTGTAGACCAGTAATCCTAACATCCGTGATAGGTAACTTACTTGAGAAGATTCTGACAGATAGGAGATACATATATTTAGAAAGATAGGGTTTGATTAGGAGCAGTCAGCATAGTATTGTGGGTGGGAGATCATACCTCACAAATTTGTTAGAGTTCTTTGATGAAGTTACCAGGAAGGTTGACAAGGGCAAGGCAGTAGACATAGTTTATATGGATTTCAGTAAGGCCTTTGATAAGGTTCCACATGGTAGGCTGCTCTGGAAGGTTAGATCGCATGCAATCCAGAGAGAGTTGGCAAATTGAATACACAATTGGCTTGATGGTAGGAAGCAGAGGGTAATAATGAAAGGATGCTTGTCGGACTGGAGACCTGTGTCTAGTGGAGTGCCTCAGGAGTCGGTGTTGGGCTCATTGCTGTTTGTTATCTATATCAATGATTTGGTTGAGAATGTACAAGGCATGATTAGTAAGTTTGCAAATGACACTAAGTTGGTGTATCGTGGACAGTGAGGAAGGTTATCGGAAATTGCAGCAGGATCTTGATCAGCTGGGGAAGTGGGCATAGAAATGGCAATTGGAGTTTAATGTACATAAGTGTGAGGTCTTGCATTTTGGAGAGTCAAATCAAGGTAGGAGTTTCATGGTGAATGGTAGAGCCTTAAGGAGTGTAATGGAACAGAGGGACCTTGGAGTTCAGATACACGGTTCTCTGAAAGTCAAATCACAGGTAGACAGGGCAGTGAAGAAGGCATTTGGCACACTGGCTTTCATCAGTCCGAGCACTGAGTATGGAAGTTGGGAAGTTTTGTTGCAGTTGTACAGGATGTTGGCGAGACCGCACGTATAGTACTGTGTTCAATTTTGATCACCTTGCTGTTGCAAGGGTATTATTAAACTGGAAAGAATGCAGAAGAAGTTTACAAGGACATTGCCAAACGTTAATGGTCTGAGTTATAGGGAGAGGCTAGACAAGCTAGAACATTTTTCTTTAGAGCGTAAGAGACTGAGAGGGGATCTTATAGAAGTGTATAAGACTATGAGAGGTATTGATAGGGTGAATGCACTCAGTCTTTTTCCCAGGGTTGGGGAATTGAGGACTAGAGGACAAAGGATAAAAGGGAACCTGAGGGGCAACTTACTTTACACAGAGAGTGGTATGCATATGGAATGAGCTGCCAGTGCAAGTTGCTGAAGCTGTTACATTAAAAGGCATTTGGAGAAACACATGGACAGGAAAGGTTCCGAAGGATATGGGCCAAGTGCAGGGTTAGCGTGGATGGACACTTTGGTCAACATATACCAGTTTGGAAATGTGTTGCTGGAAAAGCGCAGCAGGTCAGGAATCCTGAAGAAGGGCTTATGCCCGAAACGTCGATTCTCCTGTTCCCTTGATGCTGCCTGAGCTGCTGCGCTTTTCCAGCAACACATTTCCAGCTCTGATCTCCAGCATCTGCAGACCTCACTTTCTCCCCATATACCAGTTTGGGCCAAAGGGTCTGTCTCCATGCTGTAGGACTCTATGACTCTCCATATTATTAATCCATGAGGTAAAGACTTACTTCCCCTTTAAGTAATTGGAATTCTAACAGCATGTCAATAGATTGTCAACCCATGCTGGGATGTGTGTTTCCATTACGTTTTTAGGAATTAAAAGATAATAACTGAACTGCTGTTGCAAAGAGTTACACAGATGTAAAGTTTAAATGTCAGCACAGATTGCTGCCTGTGTGGTTGTGACCTTGCTAGAAATGTAAGTGTCATATTGGGGAATAGCATAACACCTTTCTTCCATTTCCATTGTAAAATTTGCAGACTGGTGTCTGTATCTGGCATTTTGAGATTATGAAGATGTCATGCACCTGTATTTTATGGATTTTATGTCATTTTGAGAAAAGGAAATTAGATGGTAAAATTGATCGAGACTGCTTAGGAGTTGGAACTTAGGAGCAGAGTAAATGGATTTTATTTGTGATATTGTCTATGTTTTGTCCCAGAATCACTTTATCCACTGCATATTGACAGAGGTGGAGCTGTCTTGCACTACTTACAATTCGCATGCTTTTTTGAATTGGACAAACTGTGGCCTCCTATTTTTTTGAGTAAAGGGAGTGATCACAAATTTTGCTTTGTCTTTGAGGTTACTGTGCTTGAGAAAAGGTTGGAGCAGTTCAGCCCTGGCTGTTTATTTACTTCATTCATGTAGATGATGAGCAACAGTTGGGAAATCTTCACAACTGTAATGGTAGTTATCACCTTTCGGTACCAAACTGTCACCATGATGTTTTTTCTGGCTTAAATTCCAGAGGGAACATTCTGAGTGTTCCCTCTAAATCAGCCCTTCTAATTTAGAACATAGAACATAGAACATAGAACATAGAACATAGAACATAGAACATAGAACAATACAGCACAGAACAGGCCCTTCGGCCCACGATGTTGTGCCGAACTTCTAACCTAGATTAAGTACCCATCCATGTACCTATCCAAATGCCGCTTAAAGGTCGCCAATGATTCCGACTCTACCACTCCCACGGGCAGCGCATTCCATGCCCCCACCACTCTCTGGGTAAAGAACCCACCCCTGACATCTCCCCTATACCTTCCACCCTTCACCTTAAATTTATGTCCCCTTGTAACACTCTGTTCTACCCGGGGAAAAAGTTTCTGACTGTCTACTCTATCTATTCCTCTGATCATCTTATAAACCTCTATCAAGTCACCCCTCATCCTTCGCCGTTCCAATGAGAAAAGGCCGAGAACTCTCAACCTATCCTCGTACGACTTCCTCTCCATTCCAGGCAACATCCTGGTAAATCTTCTCTGCACCCTCTCCAAAGCTTCCACATCTTTCCTAAAGTGAGGCGACCAGAACTGCACACAGTACTCCAACTGTGGCCTAACCAAAGTCCTGTACAGCTGCAACATCACTTCACGACTCTTGAATTCAATCCCTCTGCTAATGAACGATAATACTCCATAGGCCTTCTTACAAACTCTATCCACCTGAGTGGCAACCTTCAAAGATCTATGTACATAGACCCCAAGATCCCTCTGTTCCTCCACCTGACTAAGAACCCTACCATTAACCCTGTATTCCGCATTCTTATTTGTTCTTCCAAAATGGACAACCTCACACTTGGCAGGGTTGAACTCCATCTGCCACTCCTCAGCCCAGCTCTGCATCATATCTAAGTCCCTCTGCAGCCGACAACAGCCCTCCTCACTGTCCACAACTCCACCTATCTTCGTATCATCTGCAAATTTACTGACCCACCCTTCGACTCCCTCATCTAAGTCATTAATAAAAATTACAAACAGCAGAGGACCCAGAACTGATCCCTGCGGAACTCCACTTGTAACTGGGCTCCAGGCTGAATATTTACCATCTACCACCACTCTCTGCCTTCGACCGGTTAGCCAGTTTTCTATCCAATTGGCCAAATTTCCCTCTATCCCATGCCTTCTGACTAGAAAGGTTGGGTTCTTTTTGAGATGTATGTCTTGAAATTTATTTAACAATCACAACACCAGGTCAAAGTCTAAGTACTTTCAAATCAACCTAGTGGATAATAACCTGGTGTTGTGTGATTTTTAACTTTATCCACCCCATTCCAACACCGGCACCTCCATATCATTGAAATTTATTAACAACACTCACTATTTATGCTGTTACAATATTTCAGGCTTATGCATAGTCCAGGTTTTGTGCTTTGCTGATGACTGTAACTAGAACAACTGCTACTGAAGATGAAACGTATGATGAAACATCATGAGACATGTTGCTATCTAACGATCTTAAAAGTACATTGCTTCCCTGGTTTGAAATCTGTACAATAATACACCAGTTGCTGTGAAGGGTTCAACAGCAGAAATCTTTGCTAATACTTTTTTCTCCCAATTCCTTGGCTTGGAAGCCAATTATAGACCTGTTACTAGCTGAGATTAACAGAGACAGGCAATTGATCTTGATGCCTCCAGTTCAATTAACCTCACTGGATAAACTTACTACTCCGTCAAGGGAGCTCAATTGGATTGACATGAATGAAGCTGTGGTGATTTTTGACAAGCATGAATCGGCGGTGTTGTGTAAGTTTGTTTAAATATTGTTAGATGGTTAATTTATGGAGCTAGTGTTTACACTCCCTTACTTTCTGTTCTCTCATTATGCCATTTACTGCTCTTCAGCTTAAGAAATAGGTTGTCTCCTGTTGAGGTATAGAAGTTTTGTATGGTATTTTACCAGATATTTTGTGTATAATAATGTGCATGTGGCTGGTTTTGCAATAAGGTAAAACAGACAATGCATAGCTGTAACCATAGCGACATTTCCATGATTGTTTCTCAACCTGTGAAATATAACTCATGGTCACGCCTAAGAATTGACAAAAATTTGAGACTGGTAGGCAGCGTTAAGTGTTAGTTGTCATGGAGATGAGAATCAGGTACCACCACTGTATGACAGAAAGTCACTATCCCATTATTCAAAAAAACCTTTTCCATTTTCTGTGCTGAAATTCAAATGAGCTCAGACAACCCTCAAATGCATTTTCCTCTTTCGATATCTATCAAAAGTTGCCAAAAGCGAGGTAGCTCAGCAACTAGATAAGACGAGTGCCTGAACAGCTGGAGCAGCTATCAAAGTACTTGGCTTTAAATGAGTTTATAGCATCAATCCACAGAACTAAATTAGCTACTGTAGCATCAGACAGCTGTTCATAGCTGTAGGATCCGATTAAAGTCAAATTCCTGAATAAATAAGCTGTTGTAGGATTAGACCATGGAGATTCACCAGCGGCCATTATTGAGGAACGTGCAAACTTCCAGGTTGCAGGTGCGTGAGATCTAATTTCCCCCTGAAACTGCAATTAAAAAGTCGAAGGAGGAGGAGCAGGAGGTGGCATCTGGAGAAAATGGCTGGAATGAACTCGATTCTCACATTAGTTTCGCTGAACAATGTGCTTTGGGAGATTATTCCTTTCAGGCTGGTCAGTAATTGGAGGGTTAATTAGGAACCCACCAGGCGCAGATCAGGAAATGATGGACTTCTTTTGTTGTTGCAGAATGTGGCGGAATTGAACGCTAATGAAAAGCTGGTGCAAACAGCACTGGATTATGAAGGCACGTTTCTGGAATGGTGTGCTCTGAAGCGCCTTATATAACGCAGCTCCCTTGGAAATGAACAGATATCTTATCGTTAAATATATAAGTAAACCTGATGATCAACAGAGCTTCAGCATGTTGACCCATGTGATAAACTATCACAGTGCAATGGTCCTAAGCACCAGGAAGAATAAAATTTGATACATTGGCATCTTATATTTTCATCATGCTTGACCTTTTATAAATCAAAACATCCTTAAGTAACAAAGGAGATTGGTATCAGATCAAAAAATGCACGAGATCCACCCGCATCTAAACAGAAACATCAGCATAAAGGGCTTAAAATGGAAGTATAACTTGTCCACACCTTACAGAAGTTAATACTCTGTCTACCCATTATCAGCATTCAAGGTTTCTTTGTTCCTCCCCACTTTCCTCAACACTTTACGTTTGTTGCATTTCACAAACATTAACGTGTAACAACTGATCTTTGCCAGAAAATAATTCTTAACGTTGGAAGTCTCTTTCTTACTTGGCGGTATGTTAGAGTATCTTAATAGCATTCATTTTAAATACATCGCCTGTAATAACTCTCAAGGGCAATTAAGAATTAGGAACAAATGCTGGTCTCTTCAGTCATACTCACATCTCACGTAACAAATAAAGTCATAATCTTAGCCAGGATTGGTGGTTTGTGCCTGAGGACCTCAAGAAGATAATTCACCTTTACTTCTGTCTCTCTTCATTCCTGATGAACAGCTGTTGCCCAAAATGGTGATTCTCCTGCTCCTTGGATGATGCCTGACCTGCTGTGCTTTACCAGCACCACTCTCTCGACCTCTCCCTCCCTGGTCAGGCCTTTTGGAGTTAAGTTCTTCAGTCAAAGACAACCTGACTGCAAATGTTAACTACCTCTCAGAGGAACATCCATTGTGAGACAGCACTTCACAGAGAAGGCAATATCTTCAGAGAGCTCTTAGAGTTCATAGAGTCATACAGCATAGAAATAAGTCCATTGGCCCATCATATCTATACTGACTAACACACTAATCCTATTTAAGCTGCAATTGATCCATTGCCCACTGTGCCATGGTATTTTAAATGCTAGTCCAGGTGCTTCTTAATGTTGTAAGAGTACCTGCCTCTGCCACCTTCTCTGGCATATCTCTTGGTTTTAAAATTGTAAATTGAACACGTACAGAAAATATTCCAGAAAGCTAATGGAAGCTGGTCTGTACATTGAGAGAACTAGAGTATAATGATGCAGAAGGTAAAAATGATTGAGAACTAGAGTATAATGACTGCAGATGTTAGAAACCAGACTCTGGATTAGTGGTGCTGGAAAAGCACAGCAGTTCTGGCAGCATCCGAGGAGCAGTAGCAATGCTGCAGTTATACAAAGCCCTGGTTAGACCCCACTTGGAGTATTGTGAGCATATCTGGGCATCATACCTCAGGATGGAGGGAGTGCAATGTAGGTTTACAAGAATGATACCTGGAGTTCAGGGGTTAAGTTTTCAGGAGAGATTATGCAAAATAAGCCTGTTTTCTCTTGAATTTAGAAGGTTAAGGGGTGACCTGATCAAAGTGTTCAATACATTAACTGGGAAAGACTGGATCGATAAAGATCAACTTTTTCCACTGGGTGGGGATTGTAGAACTGGGGGTCATAGTCTGAGAATGAGGGCCAGACCATACAGGAGAGATGATCAGATGCACTTCCGTGTGGAAAAAGTGATGGAGGACTGGAACTCTCTTCCATAAATGGCAGTGGATGTGAGGTCAGTTGTCAGTTTTAATTATGAGATAGAAAAGTTTTTGTTAAGCAAAGGTATTAAGGGATATGAGTCAAAGACAGGTATATGGAGTCAGGCCACAGTCCTGAGCTGATTGAGTAGCTCAAAAGGCTCAATGGCCTCGTCATGTTCCTGTGGTCCAAATAATTCTATGAATATATTGATCATTGCTCTATGTGGCTGTTCAGTCTGTAGCAGTATCACTGCTGGAGAATAGCAAAACGCTCTGGGGAGTTGGATGACAGTGTTTTTCAGACAAATCCAAGTTCATTTTTTAGAATTATTAGATACTGAGTCAGTGAATACAACTCTTTTATTCAGAAAGAGAGGGAAACAGAGATCACAAAACTACAGGCCACTAAGCTTATGGCATTTTCTGTCTTGCTTGAAGCTAATATTATTGTTATTACTATTATAAGTTGGAAACGTTTGAAGCTATTATTGAAGAAGATATAGCAGCGCATTTAGATAAGTTCAAGGAATCAGGGAAAGTCAACATGATTTTGCAAAATGGAAATCATGGTTAACTAATCTACTGGAGTTCTTTGAGGAAGTAACGTGCTGTGGACACAGAGGAACCAGCAGATGTACAGTACTCAGATTTTCAGAAGACTTTTAATAAAATACCACATCAAAAGTCGTTACAGAAAATAAAAGCTCATGACTATAGGAAATAAGACATTGGCATGGATAGATGATTGGCCAGTGAACCAGACGCAGAGAGCAGGCAGTCTTTTTGGAGCTCCTGTGGAGCAGTGGTAATGGCCTTTCCTCTGAGTAAAGGAGACCTGAGTAAGTTCAAATCCCACTTGCACCAGAAATGTGAAATAAGATCTATGAACAAGATAATTGGATAGTATCTAATCGGGTCTTTTTCAGGTTGGCAAGATACAACAAGTTGTATACCACAGAGATGGGTGCTAAGACCCCAACTGTTTTCAATTGACATTAAATGACTTGGAAGCATTTGCTGAACTTTGCTGATGGAAAAATTGTAGGAAAGTTAGTTATGAAGAAAAAAAAGTGGATATAAAAATATATAGATTGGTTAACTGTGTGACAAAAGATCTGAAAATGTTATTTAATCTGGGAAATTTTGGCAAAAAGAATAACTATAAGCATAAGATCTAAATGCTAAGAAATTGAAGAGCTCCGAGATGCAGTGGGATCTGGGCGTTCTGATGCATGAGTCCTAAGAAATTAAGACACTGGCTAGGGCCAGCTATTACAAACCCTTACTAAATAATGTTATCAGTTATTGCAAGTGTAATTGAATACTAAATTAGGTCATATTTCATTTATATAGAGTACTGGGGAGATCATATCTTTACCAAAGTGTACAATATTGGTGACCTTATTTAAGGAAGGATGAAATCACGTTGAAAGCAGTTCAGAGAAGGCTTACCAGATTAATGGAGAGAAATCAAGCTAACAATTCTAGTCTGGATGACCTTTCTTCAGACCTCAGACATCTAGATTCAAAATGTTAGTTTGCTCTCTCTCCATGGATGCTGTCTGACCCATTGTGATCTCCAGCACTTGTTGTTTTCTGTATAGATTCCGGCCTCTGCAGTAATTTGCTTCTTAGCAGATTAAAACCTAGAATGGATGGACTATGCTATGAGGAAAGGTTGAACAGGTTAAGCTTACAAAATAAGGTAAAAGCAAAGTGCTGCTGATGGTGAAATCAGAAATAGAAACATAAAGTCTTGGAGAAACTCAGCAGGTCTGGTAGCACCTGTGGAAGGAAAAGCAGAGGTAATGTTTTGAGTCTGATGCAAATATTTTTCAGAATGGACTGTTGAAGTTCATTTCCTGTTTTGAAGAAGAAACTCAATGGACCTGTAGCATCAACTCTGTTCAGCTCCCTGCAGAGATCGGTTGAGTTTCTCCAGCACTTTCTGTTCGTGTCACCTGACATATAAGAGTTGACTGATCTTAACAAAGTGGAAAGGACGTTTCCTCTTTTTGGAAGAATCTAGTACCTGTGGGCCACTGATTAAAAATTGAACAGTGATAAAGAGAAATTGTCTAAAAGAGGTTTGTGAACTTTTGGAACTCTCTTTTTCCAAGTCGGGGGGAAGCTGAGTCCTTGAATCTTTTTAAAAGTTGAGGTAGATCATTAATTAAATGATCATGAGGTTATTGTGTGTAGGTGGGAATGTGGAGGAATTAGATCAGTCACACTCTTATTGAATGGAGAAGCAGGTGTGAGGCACTGAGTGACCTACTCCTGCTCTTAATAGGTATGCTTGGATGTATGAGCGGTAAACTCAAGTGAACAGGTTCAATGTCATATAAGGTACAGAAAGATAAATACTGAGAAAGAAAGATTTGATTCAGTGAGAGAAAGAAGAAGGGAAAATAAAGAATTTCAAAATTTTAATGTTGACATTTTTAAGATACCAATCATTCCTGAAGAAAGTAGATTTTATATTTTTAGTGTTGATTCTCAGTAATGTAGAAGTTGATGGTAGTAATTGAACAGATTCGAAAAGTGTGGCGCTGGAGAAGTACAGCCAGTCAGGTAGCATCCAAAGAGCAGGCGAGTCAACGTGTCAGGCATAAATCCTTCATCAGGAATGTCAAGGTTCTGCAGTCCTCACTTTCTCCTAGTAATTGAACACATGACTGGTCTTTCATTGTGGGGTGGCATGGTGGCACAGTGGTTAGCACTGCTGCCTCACAGCGCCAGAGACCTGGGTGCAATTCCCACCTCAGGCGACTGACTGTGTGGAGTTTGCACGTTCTCCCAGTGTCTGCGTGGGTTTCCTCTGGGTGCTCCGGTTTCCTTCCACAGTCCAAAGATGTGCAGGGTAGGTGAATTGGCCGTGCTAAACCACCTGTAGGTGTAGGGGAATGGGTCTGGGTGGGTTGCTCTTCGGAGGGTCGGTGTGGACTTGTTGGGCCGAAGGGCCTATTTCCACGCTGTAAGTAATCTAATCTTTCAGCATTGTGTCTGCCTGCATTGCAACTTGCTTTAAGGCCCAAAGGCTGATTGACGCTGTTCCCTGATTCTATCCTGGATGTCAGTACGTCCAGCCTTCCAACCATATTCGGTTTCTGCACTGCACTGCACTGCAACCCTTCTGCACTGGCTTCCCTTCTTTACGTCTTACCATCTCTCTACTTCTTCTCCTTTATATAGATCTTTAATATCTCCTATTCTGATTGTGCATTTGGTTACCTGTTGCTCCTATTTATTACATAGTTCTGTGTTCAATTGAATTAGAGCTCCTGTGAAACACCATGGGATAATTTTTCAGTGTGCTGTCAGTCTCTGCCTCATAGGACAATGGTTTTCTCCATTGTTATCAACTCTGTGTCGCTCACCACTGAAGTTATCTCAGAATCCCTGTTCTGAGATGACTATTTCTGCCACAACACTGCAGAGGAAGACACTGAGAGGAGAAAGAGCATGATTTATTGGTCTATGTTTTCTCTGGGACTTCTTTTTGGGGAATCGTGTTTTTTATATCTGCTTGCCTCTTCAATCTGCTTTAGAGGTCATGATCATCAGTGACTGCCTTCCAGCGTTAATATCCACCATCTACATATCTCTTATGCTAGGGCTTTTACAGCGGAATCTTGGAATATCACTATGTGAGTCAGTAGGCAGTGCATAGTAGAGAAACCGCTGTCATCGACCTGAATGAATGAAACCAACCAACAGGGACATTGTTGAGGGTATGCTCATGAATTTATCAACATCCAGGATATCTGATCTGGTGATCTTGACCTGCCAAGTGCTGTCTGAAACACGATTGTAAAGAATCACAAAGTACAGGAAGATGCCCTTCGGACCATCGGGTCTGCACTGACATGTGAGTCACACCTGACCTTCAACCTAACCCCTTTTACAGCACTTGACCCTTAGTCTTAAATGTTACGGCATGCCAAGTCCTCATCCAGGTGCTTTTTAAAGAATGGGAGGCAATTCGCCTTGACCATCCTCCTGGACAGCACATTGTAAGCCATTACCATCCTCTACTTAAAAACATCCTGACATTCCCCCTAACCTCCTGCCCCCTACCCTGAAACTGTGCTTCCTCATGACGGACTCTTCTATATTGGAACCATCCCATTCTCCCAATTCCTTCGACTCCGCCGCATCTGCTCCCAGGAGGACCAGTTCCAAAAACGCACAACCCAGATGGCCTCCTTCTTCAAGGACCGCAATTTCCCCCCCCGACGTGGTCGACGATGCCCTCCACCGCATCTCTTCCACTTCCCGCTCCTCTGCCCTTGAGCCCCGCCCCTCCAACCGCCACCAGGACAGAACCCCACTGGTCCTCACCTACCACCCCACCAATCTCCATGTACAGCGCATCATCCGCCGTCATTTCCGCCACCTCCAAACGGACCCCACCACCAAGGCTTTATTTCCCTCCCCTCCCCTATCAGCATTCCGTAAAGACCACTCCCTCCGTGACTCCCTCGTCAGATCCACACCCCCCACCAACCCAACCTCCATTCCCGGCTCCTTCCCCTGCAATCGCAGGAGGTGCAAGACTTGCGCCCACGCCTCCCCCCTCACCTCCCTCCAAGGCCCCAAAGGAAACTTCCATATCCGCCACAGATTCACCTGCACCTCCACACACATCATCTATTGCATCCTCTGCACCCGATGTGGCCTCCTCTATATTGGGGAGACAGGCCGGCTACTTGCGGAGCGTTTCAGAGAACACCTCTGGGACACCCGGACCAACCAACCCAACCACCCTGTGGCTCAACATTTCAACTCCCCCTCCCACTCCACCAAGGATATGCAGGTCTTTGGACTCCTCCGTCGCCAGACCACAACAACACGACGGTTGGAGGAAGAACGCCTCATCTTCCGCCTAGGAACCCTCCAACCACAAGGGATGAACTCGGATTTCACCAGTTTCCTCATTTCCCCTCCCCCCACCTTGTCTCAGTCAAATCCATCGAATTCAGCACCGCCTTCCTAATCTGCAATCTTCTTCCTGACCTCTCTGCCCCCACCCCAGTCTGACCTATCACCCTCACCTTGACCTCTTTCCACCTATCACATTTCCAACACCCCTCCCCCAAGTCCCTCCTCCCTACCTTTTATCTTAGCCTGCTGGACAAACTTTCCTCATTCCTGAAGAAGGGCTTTTGCCCGAAACGTCGATTCTCCTGTTCCCTGGATGCTGCCTGACCTGCTGCGCTTTTCCAGCAACACATTTTCAGCTCTGTAAGAAGTGTTCCAAACGGGACATAATCCAAGGGTCAGATTTCTAATGCCATGAATGATGCTGATTGTTATTTTTGTTGATGCTTACATTTTGTAAGTTGCTTGTTTTCTGTGGTTGAATGAATCAAAGTGTTTACCACTTCATCAAGAATTATTTCACCAAACTTTATTGTGGGGGCAACTGAAGATTGAATTGGACCATCAAACAATTGTCAGATCCGAACACTGGCAAGGTTGGTTATTGTTTTGTACAATTGTTTTTAAAAATCAAGACAAAGCATCATCTAGAAAACATTTTAATTATTTTGATGAGTGAAGATTGGAAATCTGGCATTTTTTCCATGTGCTATTTATATGTTCAAAACCAATAATTATCCTGTGTAGCAATTTTATCTTCAATGTGTTCGGCAACAAATGATTAGGCAATTTTCTGATTGGCTACTGAACCTCAATTTTTCTTCTTTTTTTTAAGCAATCCTGATACATTAAACAGCGAATAAAATACTGGAAGTTTGACAGACTTGGGAAGGTGCTGTGTATCTTTGCCAGAATCTGAATAGAGGCCAAATGGGAGTTCTATAAGCATGTAATTATAAACTGATGAATATTTTACTAGTTAATATTAAACATTATAATTTTTTGTTGGATGGATTAAATAAAGACAAAGCAACCTGTGAGCTGCAATTTCGTGTTTTATTAATAAAGATTATAAGTTAATAAGATTCCAGAGAGAGCAGGGTTTCCTGCATATTTGTTCAAAACATATACATTTACATTTGTTGGCTAACATAGACCTCACAAAACATAAATTTTGTGCCTTCCACTGAAGCACTTCATTTAATTGAAATATTGACAGTAAGTCTAATGTATAAATTACCCATTGAGCCATTGTCTGAAAACAGTAGAAACAGTAGACCATAGAACCAGCTGGGTGTATTTTAGTGATCTCTTATTCTGAATATTGTTTTGAGCTGCTTTGCACATTATACCAATAAAAAATTGTAAGGCTTTCTTGGTTGTTTCTTTAATCCTCAAATTTTGTTTTTTTTAACTGAACGCTGGCATTGTTTTTTTTTGAAAGAAATGGATGAGGCATTGCAAATTCTACATAGTTACACAAAGTCTGCATAGTGGATGGGTTAGCAAGGTTAAATCACATTGATCTGGGAGATAGTGAGAACTGCAGATGCTCAAGAGTCAGAGTGGATAAAGTGTGGAGCTGGCAAAAGCACAGCAAGTCAGGAAGCATCAGAGGAGAAGGGGGAGTCGACCTTTCATCTGAAACATTGACTCCCCTTCCCCTCTGATGCTGCTTGACCTGTTGTGCTTTTCCCAGCTCCACTCCTTATCCACTCTAGATCACATGGAATAGAGACAGAGCTAGTCATTTAGATACGAAATTGACTTGATGGTAGGAGACAGTGTGGTGGTGGAGGGTTGCTTTTTGGGTCTATTGCCTTTTGTCATTTATATAAATGATTTGGATGTGAATATAGGAAGTATAGTTGTTAAGTTTGCAGATGTCACAAAAATTGGAGGTGTCGTGGACAGCAAAGAAGATTATCTAAGAGTACAATGGGACCTTGATCAGATGGACAAATAGGCCAAGAACTGGCTGATAGAGTTCAATTTAGATAAATGTGAGGTGCTGCATTTTGGAAAGGCAAATCAAGGCAGGACTTATACAGTTAATGGTAACATGCTGGAGAGTGTTACTGAACAAAGAGGCTTGGGAGTGCACTTAAAATGGAGTCTCAGGGAGACAGGATGGTGAAGAAGGCGTTTGGTACACTTTCCTTTATTGGTCAGTGCACTGAATATAGGAGTTGGGAGGTCATGTTGCGGCTGTACAGGACATTGGTTAGACCACTTTTGGAATACTGCATTCAATTGTGGTCTCCTTGCTATAGGAAAGATGTTGTTAAACTTGAAAGGGTTCAGAAAATATTTGCAAGTACATTGCTGAGGTTGGATGATTTGAGCTATAGGGAGAGGCTGAATAAGCTTGGGCTATTTTTCCTGGAATGTTGGAGGCTGAAGGGAGACCTTATAGACATTTATAAAATCATGAGGGGCATGGATAGGGTGAATAGCCAAGATCCTTTAAAATGAGAGAGGCAAGATATAAAAGGGACCTAAGGGTAAATATTTTCGCACAGAGGGTGGTATGTGTATGGAATGAGCTGCCAGAGGAAACGGTGGAGGCTGGTACAATTACGACATTTAAAAGGCATCTGGTTGGGTACATGAATAGGAAGGGTTTAGAGGAAGATGGGCCAAATGCTGGCAAATGGGACGAGATCAGTTTAGGATACCTGGTTGGCATGGATGAATTGGCCTGAAACATTTGTTTTTGTGCTGTACATCTCTATGACTCTATTACTAAATGGATTCAAACCTAAAAGATCCCCACTTCTGCCAATATTTCTTCTGTCTCTCTCTCTCTCTCTCTCCCTGTTTTAAAAGTGATAACCAATCTGCATCTGCCAGTCCAGTGAAAAGGAGAATTCTCGTGGTGCCTTTCATGAACTCAGAGTTTCCCAAAATGTTTGCACATTCTCCCCGTGTCTATGGGGTTTCCTCTGGGTGCTCTGGTTTCCTCCCACAATCCAACGATGTGCAGGTCAGGTGAATTGACCATATTAACTTGCCCATAGTGTTAGGTCCATTAGTCAGAGGGAAATGCGTCTAGGTGTGTTCTTCTCTGGAGGATTAGTGTGGCCTTGTTGGACCAAATGTCCTGTTTTCACACTGTAGGGAATCTAATCAATAAAGTTCTTTTGAAGTGTAGTTTGTACCATCAGGGAATGCAGCAGCCGACACAGCAACATCCACAAACAGCAATGATTGATGTCACTGATTGAGGGATAAATATTGGTCAAGTCACTGGGCATTACTCTCCTGTTTGTCCTCAGCTCAGTTTCATGGGATCTTTTATGTCAACTTGAGAGAAAAAAATCAGGTCATAGTTTAACTACACATCTGAAAGGTTGAAAATGGAATAGTGTAGGTTAGATGGGCTTCAGATTGGTTTCACACATCAGTGCAACATCGAGAGCCGAAGGGCCTGTACTGCGCTGTAATGTTCTATGTTCTATAAGATGACACATCTATTATTATAGCACTCCTTCCAAATCTGAATTAGGTGCTCAGTATCCAAACTAGCAGGTTAGTCAATACATGGAAATTCCACTTTTTGCAAGTTGCTCTCTAAGTCACAGTGCTCTCCCAAACAATACTGCACATGTAACTGGAAGATACAAAGTGGAGTGGTACAAAAAAGGTGACCCACTACCAAATCATTGAAGGTACGAGCAGCAAAAGCCAGTGACGCTCACATTCCGAACACAAATTTAAAATAGCCACCGAATTATGACACAAAGTATTATGTACTGAGCCAAAACAGACATTTTGGTCCTTGCAGCTTTTCTTTGTTGAGTAGGGAAGAAGTATCATATTGATCTCTTTTGAGATTTGGGAATGGGCAAGTGAACCTTTCCCTTTTCTGGTTGAGGTGTTCTGATGCTGCCTTTGCACAATGCTCACATACATATAAATAAAAGTTAAAGCTGGCATATTCTGCTCTCTCTTTCAAGAGAGAAAACAATTAATGGTTTAACCTGAGGGTCACCACACTTTAGTTGAGGGGAGACGTTGAGAAAGAGAGTCCTTCGTGGTAACCATTGCACACCAGCTGTCTGAGCTAACCAACTCCAAGAAAGCTCAAAAACATCTCTACTTCCAGCAGAATCCATAGAAATTTAATATGTTCTCCTCGTGTCTGCGTGGGCTTCCTCCAGGTGCTCTGGTTTCCTCCCACCGTCCAAAGATGTGCAGGTTAGACAGATTATTGTCCATAATGTTCAGGGATGTACAGGCTAGGTGGGCTAGCCATGGGAACATGCAGGGTTACAGGGATAGGGTAGGATGCTCTTCGGAGGGTTGGTGTGGACTCGATGTGCTGAATGCCCTGCTTCCACACTGTAGGAATTCTATTCTATTCTACATTCTCTGTCCACAAGGATATTTATCAATTTTAACAGATGCACCATCGAAAGCATCCTATCTGGATGCATCACTGTGTGGTTTGGCAACTGCTCTGCCCAAGACTGCAAGAAACTGCAAAGAGTCGTGAACACAGCCCAATCCATGACACAAACCAGCCTCTCATCCATTGACCTCCCTAGCCTGGATGGGCGTATCCCGTCTCAGACAGTACATTCACCCACACAATGATAAATTAATTTCTGGCAGAGGTAATCTAGCTCAGGCAGTGGTCAAACAGCAGTCTGTAAGGACTGCAAACCTCAAATCTGGAAGAGTGACCGATCCTATCAATTGCATCATTAAGAATATTTGTTTGCAAAGCTAGTTTATAAAATGCCTATTCAATTCTAAAGGAATGGATAGAATTTGGAAGGTTCTACTATTCGGATATAAAATAGACTCATAGATTCATTCAGTGCAGAAAAGGCCCTTCGGCCCATCGAGTCTGCACTGACATAATTACCAATGAAGGTGCACTAATCCCAATTTCCTGCACTTGCCCCATATCCTCGAAATTCATTGATAATTGCCAATAAATCTAACAGGAAATTCAAGAGAAGCCTCTTTACTCAAAAAGTATCAGGGGTGTAAAATCCACTGATACAAGAAACAATTTAGGTAATCAGCAAACCTACGTTTAATGGGAGGCTAGACAAATACATAAAGTAAGATTAGGTGGGGATGCTGAGAGGATTAGATGATGTCAGCTAGGAGGAGCTATGTAGAATTTAAACACTGGGATAGACCAGTTGGGCTGAATGGCCTGATTCTGTGCTGTAAATTTTGTGTCATTCAATGGAACACTCACTCAAAAATTGACCAATTTGATGTTTAGATAAAGAAACCATGAAACAATAACAGATGATTTTCTTGAAAGAGCCCAATTTCAATACAATTTTTTGGCTGTTCCCTATGAGAAAAGTCATTTGTTATAATCATAAATTACATTTATTGTTCATGTGATAACCACAATAAACCTAATTCTTAAAATGTTAATCAGATCATATGCATTAACTCAGAAACTTGATAAGTTTGAAAATTATATTTTTCTTCTGCAATTCAGAAGCTGAGAAACTGCTCCACTAAATGGTATCCCTCAGTTATTTTATTACGTCTTCGGTAAATTCCAATTACAGAAGCAATTTTAATAAAATAAGAGCATTATATTGAAATGTATATTAATCCCTCAAAGTCTGAGGAAGCACATTACCATAGGAATCATGGAATGATATAGCATAGAGGAAGGACTCCACCACTATTTTAGAGCAGCTACAATTAGACAAGAAATGTAATTTTCTTGCCAAGACTCTGAGAATCAATGAAATAACGGCCTCAAAATTATTTTGATTCTCTTTATTCTTTTATGGACTTTGGAGTTTCATTAGGTTTTAATTAATGTTCTGTTTTATTCACCAGAACAGAAACAGAAAAGGCAACTTTATATTAAATGGATAAAACGTGTTGATGGGAGAATAGGCACTATGTTGTTGTGTAATTCCAGCGTTTGCCACAGACCACATCTTAAATCGTTAGACCGTAAGAAATAGGAACAGGATTAGGCCATTCAGCCCCTTGAGCCTACTCTGCCGTTCAATAGGATCATGGCTGATCTGAAATTCCTCACAAACACTTTCCTACCCTTTCCCTGTAACCCTTGATTCCCTGACAGATCAAGAATCTACCTCAGCCTTAAATATACACATGTGGCATGCCCCCACGGCTCTCTGTAACAAGGAATTCCAAAGACTCGCGACCTTCCGAGAGAAGAAATTCCTCCTCATCAAAGTCTTAAAATGGTGCCCCATATTCTGAGATTATCCCCTCTGGTTTTAGACTCTCCATGAGGGGAACATCCTCTCAGTATTTAACCTGTCAAGCCCCTTAAGAATCTTTTTTTCCAATGAGATCACTTTTGATTCTTCTAAACTCCAATCTGTTTAACCTTTGTTCATAAGACAATCCCCAGATTTTTCGTGAATCTTCATGAATAGACTGGCTCAGACTTTGCACCAGTGACATAATAAGGGTGTTTTACCTTTGACCTCGAAGAAAGCTGCCCACAAAGATCCTGCAATCTCTGTGGCCATTGTTTTCTCCTTCTAACTGTCAGTTAAAATCCACTTCCAAGTCCCAGTGTGCTGCAGCTGCTGTGATTTTCACAAGAGAATCGCTCGACAATTAAGTGGATGCATTCACAAACAATAAACCAGGATGATAAAAACACCTCACATCATTCAATTGTAATATAAACTATCAGATAATGAAATAACTTTATTTTTTCTTTATTCATTCACGGGATGAGGGTGTTGCTGGCTAGGCCAGCATTTATTGCCCATCCCTAATTGCCCAGAGGGCAGTTAAGAGTCAACCACATTGCTGTGGATCTGGAGTCACATGTGGGCCAGACCCAGGTGAAGATGGTAGATTTCCTTCCTTAAAGGACATCAGTGAACCAGATAGGTTTTTCTGACAATCGGTTTCATGGTAATCAGTAGATGCTAATTACAGATTTTTCTGTTCTTGAATTCAAATTCCACCATGTGTCATGTCAGGATTCGAACCCAGGTAGATAGAACATTAACTAGGTCTTAGATTAATAGTCTAGCAGTAATACTATGAGACCTTCACTTCCCTCATCTTGTGAGGGTTGCCTAAATGATCAAATAGTGCTGCGCAATCAACAATAAGTTCATGGTCATCATTAAACTCTTAGTTCCAGATATTCGTTGAATTCTGGTACTACCATCTGCCATGGTAGGATTGGAACTTGTGTCCGCAAAACATTATCTGGGTCTCTGTATTGCCAGTCCAGTGATAATGTCACTGCAGGATTATTTGGACAGAAATGGTGTGCAGGGATTTTGGAAAACAGGTAGGAGATTGGCACCAGATAATAGAACTAGTGTTAATGGGCTGAATGGCCTCCTTCAGTTCCATAACATAGAGTCATAGATCCTTTAGTTCAACTTGTCCATGCCAACCAGATACCCTAAATTAATTTAGTCCCATTTGCCAGCATTTGGCCCATATTCTGCTATACCCTTCTTATTCATATACCCATCCAGATGCCTTTTAATTGTTGCAACTGTACCAGCCTCCATCACTTCCTCTGGCAGCTTATTCCATGCACGTACCACCCTCTGAGTGAAAAGTTTGCCCCTTAGGTCCCTTTTAAGTCTTTCCCCTCTCACCTTAATATATGTTCTCTAATTTTGCACTTCCCTACACTAGATTATTCACTCTATCCATGCCCCTCATCATTTTATAACCTCTGTAACGTCACCCCTCCGCCTCCGATGCTCCAGGGAAAATAGCCCCAGCTTATTCAGCCTCTCCCTATAGCTCAAACCCTCCAACCCTAGCAACAGATTGACAAATCTTTTCTGAACTCTTTCAAGTTTAACAACACTTTTCCTAAACCAGTGAGACCAGAATTGAATGCAGTATTTCAAAGTGGCCTAACCCATGCCCTGCACAGCCGCAGCAGGACCTCCCAACTCCTATACTCAGTGGTCTGACCGATAACAATTCTGTGATTCAACGAAATCAAAGTAAGTTTAAGTAAAGTGTTGAAATAATGGAAGGATATGATTTTTAAAATGGTGTAGAATCATTTTATAATTACGGAGAAATTTGACAGAGAACAAATCTGTACTTCAGGGTCAGTGAATCTGTCAAGCAGTAATGATCAAATTGGCACGTTAGTATAAGACCAGCTACACCTCATTCAACAATATATTACTTTTCACAGGTTTTTAACTATAAGGCAAAAACACAAGAGTGGAAGTTGTGGACAATTCTGTTGAATTCTGTTGATTGCTGTCAGGGGCGTATTTGACAGTACAGCACTTACTGACAGACAGCAACTTTTGGATTTCCACATTATTCTGCACTAGAATTAACGTTTCTGCTGCAGTGACCCTTCTTCAGAACAGTTCCAGCTTCACATTTTATCAACTCTGCCTGTCCAGCATCTGCTGCTCTCACGATCTCAAAGGAAATGGGGGGGAAGCAGGAACAGGCCATTGAGATGGATGGTCAGCCATGATATAATGAACAATGGAGCAGGCTCAAAGGACCTATTTACTATGAGTCCATGTTCCTAGTTACTGTTTCTTCCTGAGACCCTTAAACAAACTGCTGCCTCAGCTCATCTACCAATTAGCACCTATTCCTTAAACTCGTGTCTTCGACAGCCCTCTGTTTCTGGAGTCTTTCTCTCTGACAGTTGACGACCACTCCTACAACTGCTCTGGCTGATTCATAGGCTGCTATTCCAGCAGCACCTCTGCTTTTCAGATGCTTATTTCCCTTTCAATAAAACCTGCAGTCTGACTGGCTTCATTTGGATGGGTTCGATTTTTCCATGTTACTGTACTCCCAGCACTCGGCAAGAGCAGTCTTCTTTCTTTCTCTTATTGCTCCCTAATGCGCTGAACCCTTCACCTCGAACTCAATGCAAAGGCTGTAAAGGCTCTGTTAATTTCAAACATCTTGGCATCACTCACAGAACAAATCTAAAATGAAACGATGTCTAAAACCAGCACACCCCTTTCTCAACACACCGAATATAGAACTGACAGGTTTGTTACTGTGATGAGGCAGACAGTACAGCCCATTGCCTCAGAAATACAAATCAAACTTAAAGACGTACATCATTCTTCCACTTGGAATCAAAAATCTCAAACAATAGGAAAATATTCTGAACCTTCTTCACTCAACACAGTTGAACAGTTGACCCTTAAAAACAGCAGGAGGCAGTGAGGACTGCAAATGCTGGAAATCAGAGTTGAGAGTGTGGTGCTGGAAAAGCACAGCAGGTCAGGCAGCATCCGAGGAGTAGGAGAATCAACGTTTCGGGCCGGAGCCCTTCATCAGGAATTCCGGCTCGAAAGGGCGTTGATTTTCCTGCTCCTCGGATGCTGCCTGACCTGCTGTGCTTTTCCAGCAACACACTGTCAACCTTAAAAACAGCATCTCATTTAAAACACTGGCATCCTGCAGTCTACAGGACTCAACATTAAGTTGAACGATTTTAATTTTAGAAACAAAACATCTCATTGCTTGTCCCTTTGCCATCTCCCCCATACCCCAGCCCTGTCATCACAATGGCTGCTTTTAGCACAACTAACCCATTTTCACCCTCTTATGTTCTAGATTAGATTAGATTACATTACATTACAGTGTCGAAACAGGCCCTTCGGCCCAACAAGTCCATACCGACCCGCCGAAGCGCAACCCACCCATACCCCTACATTTACCCCTTACCTAACACTACGGGCAATTTAGCATGGCCAATTCACCTTACCTGCACATCTTTGGACTGTGGGAGGAAACCGGAGCACCCGGAGGAAACCCACGCAGACACGGGGAGAACGTGCAAACTCCACTATGTTCCCCATTAGCAGCTTTTCTTTCTCACTGCCTTACAAGTATTCACCCTTTTTCCTGCCGATCATTTTCTCTCTTTCTGGGCTCCATTCCTGCCTATCCAATCATACTTTCTCCCCCTCTCCATTCCCCTCCTCCCACCCCTGCCTTTACCGGAATACCATCTTTTCCAGCTACTATCAGTTTTGAAGAACGATCTGGGTTTGAAACATTAACTCTGTTTCTGTTTCTACAGATGCTGCCAGATCTGCTGAGTTTCTCCAACAACTTATGCTTTAATTACAGAAGAAGTTGTACCAGCTCAGTTTTCGACTAACAGTGTGGTTTTTATAACAACGACCTCCACAAGTCATTTTCTTGGGAGTGTTGCTGAACAGGAAGACCTTGGGATATAGGTGCATAGTTCCTTGAAAGTGGAGTCTCAGGTGGACAGGATGGTGAAAAAGACATTTGGTAAGCTTGCCTTTATTGGTCAGAGCATTGAGTATAGGAGTTGGGAGGCCATGTTGCGGCTGTACAGTATATTGGTTTGGCCACTTTTGTAATTCAGTTTTGGTTTCCCTGCTCTACGAAAGATGTTGTTAAACTTGAAACGGTTCAGAAAAGATTTGCAAGAAAAGATTTGCGTTATAGGGAGAGGCTGAATAGGCTGGGGCTATTTTCCGTGGAGTGTCAGAGGCTGAGGAATGAAATTATGGAGGTTTATAAAATCATGAGGGGGATGGATAGGATGAATAATCTAGTGTAGGGGGTGTGCAAAATTAGATAACATACAAATATTTAAAAGGGACCGAAGGGGCAACATTTTCACACAGAGAGTGGTGCATGCATGGAATGAGCTGCCAGAGGAAGTGGTGGAGGCTGGTACAATTGCAGCATTTAAAAGGCATCTGGATGAGTTTTTGAATAGGAAGAGTTGAGAGGGATAGAACATAGAAAAGTACAGCACAAAACAGGCCTTAGGCCCATGATGTTGTGCCGAGATTTAATCCTAATGTAAAATATAATAACTTAACCTACACACCCCTCAACTCACTGCTATCCATGTGCATGTCTAGCAGTCGCTTAAATGTCCCTAATGACTCTGCTTCCACCACCACCGCTGGCAACGCATTCCATGCATTCACAACTCTCTGCGTAAAGAACCTACCTCTAATGTCTCCTTTATACTTTCCTCCTAATATCTTCAAACTATGACTTCTCATACCAGTCAATCCTGCCCTGGGGAAAAGTCTCTGGCTATTGACTCTATCTACTCCTCTCATTATTTTGTACACCTCGATCAGGTCTCCTCTCTTCCTCCTTCTCTCCAGTCCAGGCAGCATCCTGGTAAACCTTCTTTGCACCCTCTCCAAAGCCTCTGTGTCTTTCCTATAGTAAGGTGACCAGAACTGGACACAATATTTCAAGTGTGGTCTCACCAGGGACTTGTAGAGCTGGAGCAAAACCTCACGGCTCTTAAACTCCATATTCCTCTTAATGAAAGTCAAAACACCATATGCTTTCTTAACAACCCTATCCACTTGGGTGGCAACTTTGAGGGATCTATGTATTTATACACCCAGATCCCTCTGTTCCTCCACACTGCCAAGAATCCTGTTTGTAATCCTATTTGTAATCCTATACTCAGCATTCGAATTCGACCTTCCAAAATGTATCACTTCGCATTTATCCAGGTTGAATATGGACCAAATGCAGGAAAATGGGACTGATAGGATATTTGTTTGGCACAGACAAGTTGGACTGAAGGGTCTGTTTCCATGCTGTACATCTCGATGTCTCTCTAACTTTGTCAACAAAATTCCCAGAGTAGAGATTGTCCCAGTTGTCGTCATGACATACATGTGCTGCAGTGAGAGCTGTTCTGTGTATCAGTGGTCTATTCGATTGTGTGAGAGCAATTCCACCAGCAATGTCTCTATGACATCCTCCAGATCCAATGAGGGGGACAGTCAGGCAGGTCCTGCGTTCACCTGTCCCATGTCCCAAAGGCCCGAGAATGGAGAATCAGCCTATCCACAGTAGAAACTTGCGATTGTGAGTAATATCATTCTTCAATTCACAGAGAGCTGACAACGGTGACTATGCTGCATTTTAAAACAGAGAACATAGAATAGTATAGAACAGTACAGTCCCTTCAGCCTTCGATGTTGTGCCGACTTTTTATCCTACTCTAAGATCAGACTACCCTACATACCCTTCATTTTAGTATCATCCATGTGCTTATCCAAGAGTCACTTGAATGTCCCTAATGTATCTGACTCTACTACCACTGTTGGCAGTGCATTGCACACATCCATCACTCTCTGTGTGAACCCAGCTCTGACATCTCCCCTCAACCTTCCTCCAATCACGTTAGAATTATGCCCCACGTGATAGGCATTTTTGCTCTGGGGCAAAGTCTCTGACTATCCACTCTATCTATGCCTCTCATCATCTTGTACACCTCTATCAAGTCACCTCTCATCCTTCTTTGCTCCAATAAGAAAAGCCCTAGCTCCCTTCATCTTTCTTCATAAGACAATCCCTCTAGTCCAGGCAGCATCCTAATAGATCTCCTCTGCATTCTCTCTAACATTTCCACATCCTTCCTGTAATGAAGCAACCAGAATTGTACACAATATTTCAAGTGTGGTCAAACTAGGGCCTTATAGAGCTGCAGTATAACCTTGCAGCTCTTAAACTCAATAACCCTGTTAAGGAAAGCCAACAGACCTTATGCCTTTTTAACAACCCTATCAACTTGGGTGGCAACTTTGAGGGATCTATGGACATTGCCACAAGATCCCTTTGTTCCTCCACACTGCCAAGAATCCTGTCCTTAATCCTGTAATTTGCATTCAAATTCGACCTTCCAAAATGAATCATTTCACACTTTTCCAGGTAGAACTCCATCTGCCACTTATCAGTCCAATTCTAATCCTGTCAATATCCTGTTTCAACCTACAACAGCCCTCCACACTATCCACAACTCCACCAACCTTCGTGTCATCAGCAAACATACAAACCCACACTTCCATTTCCTCGTCCAAGTCATTTATAAAAATCACAAAGAGCAGAGGTCCCAGAATAGATCTCAGCATAGCACCACTGGTCACTGAGCTCCAGGCTAAACACCTTCCATCTACTAGGTAAAGAGCTTTTGCCCGAAACGTCGATTTTACTGCTCCTCGGATGCTACCTGAACTGCTGTGCTCTTCCAGCATCACTAATCCAGAACCTTCCATCTACTGTCACCCTCTGTCTTCTCTGGGCCAGCCAACTCTGTATCCAGACAGATAGGTTTCCATGTAAGCGATTCCTCCATACTTTCTGAATGAGTCTACCATGGGAACCTTATCAAATGCCTTTCTAAAATCCACATCCACTGCTCTACCTTCATCAATGTGTTTTGTTACATCCTCAAATAATTCAATAAGGCTCGTGAGGCATGATCTGCCCCTCACAAAGCCATGCTGACTCTCTCTAATCAAAGTACGTTTTTCCAAATAATCATAAATCCTGTCTCTCAGAATCCTCTCCAATAATTTGTCCACCACAGTCAAGACTGACTGGACTGTAATTCCCAGGATTATCCCTATTCCCTTTCTTGAACAAGGGAATAACATTTGCCAATCTCCAATTATCTGGCCCTATTCCAGTGAGCAGTGAGGACACAAAGATTATCACCGAAGCCACAGCAATCTCTTTCCTTGCTTCCTGCAGAAACCTTGGGTATATCCCGTCAGGCCCAGGAGACTTATCGTGCTTTTCAAAATTTCCAGCACCTTCCCCATTCTTAACATCAACTTTGTGCATATCAGCCTGTTTCACACTGTCCTCGCAAATGACAAGGTCCCTCTTAGTTGTGAATACTGAAGCAAAGTATTCATTAAGGATCTCTCCCAATTCCTCTGACTCGAGGTACAAGTTCCCTCCACTATCTCTGAATGGCCCTACCCTCACTCTGGCTATCCTTTTGTTCCTCACGTAAGTATAGAACACCTTGGGGTTTTCCTTAATTCTACCTGCCAAGGAGTTTTCATGCTCCCTTCTAGCTCTCCTAAGTCCATTCTTCAGTTCCTTCCTGGCTAACTTGTAACTCTCGAGAGGTATGTCTGATCCTTGCTTCCTCACCCTTAAGTAAGCTTCCTTCCTCCTCTTGACTAGATGTTCCACATCTCTTGTCATCCAAGGTTCCTTCACCCTACCATCCCTTCCCTGCCTCAGTGGGACAAACCTATCAGCACTATCAGCAAGTACTCCCTAAACAACCTCTACATTTGGGCAGCACGGTGGCACAGTGGTTAGCACTGCTGCCTCACAGCGCCAGAGACCCGGGTTCAATTCCCGCCTCAGTTGACTCTGTGTGGAGTTTGCACATTCTCCCCGTGTCTGTGCGGGTTTCCTCCGGGTGCTCCGATTTCCTCCCACAGTCCAAAAATGTGCGGGTTAGGTGAATTGGCCATGCTAAATTGCCCGTAGTGTTAGGTGTAGAGGAGTGGATCGGTGTGGACTTGTTGGGCTGGAGGGCCTGTTTCCACACTGTAAGTAAACTAATCTAATTTCTGTCGTACATTTTCCTGAGAATATCTGTTCCAAAGTTCCTGTCGAATAGCATTGTAAATCCCCTTCCCCAATTAAATACTTTCCCATATCTTCTGCTCCTATCCTTCTCCATGACTATAGTTAAGATCAGGAAGTTGTGATCACTATCACTGAAATACTCTCCCAGCCTGGTTCATTGTCAAGCACCAAATCCAATATGGCCTCCCCTCCAGTCATCGCCAGACCACAACAACATGACGGTTGGAGGAAGAGCGCCTCATCTTCCACCTAGGAACCCTCCAACCACAAGGGATGAACTCGGATTTCACCAGTTTCCTCATTTCCCCTCCCCCCACCTTGTCTTAGTCAAATCCATCGAACTCAGCACCGTCTTCCTAACCTGCAATCTTCTTCCTGACCTCTCCGCCCCCACCTCAGTCTGACCTATCACCCTCACCTTGACCTCTTTCCACCTATCGCATTTCCGACACCCTTCCCCCAAGTCCCTCCTCCCTACCTTTTATCTTAGCCTGCTGGACACACTTTCCTCATTCCTGAAGAAGGGCTTATGCCCGAAATGTCGATTCTCCTGTTCCCTGGATGCTGCCTGACCTGCTGCGCTTTTCCAGCAACACATTTTCAGCTCCCCTCTAGTCAGCCATCTACATATTGGGAGAAAGTGAGGACTGCAGATGCTGGAGATCAGAGCTGAAAATGTGTTGCTGGAAAAGCGCAGAGGTCAAGCAGCATCCAAGGAACAGGAGAATCGATGTTTCGGACATGAGCCTTTCTTCAGGGGCTGCCTGACGTGCTGCGCATATCTACATATTGACCAACCAGGCCACACCCTCTGCTTGTCTTCACCAATCCCACTTCACCCCCCCTGCTCCACCACCCCCTTTATCTGCAGCTCCCCCTACACCTACCCCCAGTCCTGAAAAAGGGTTACACCTGAAACATTGACTTCTCCACCTCCTGATGCTGCCTGGCTTGCCGTGTTCTTCCAGCCTCCTGCCTGTCTATCTACATACTGAGTCAGGAATCCTTCCTGGACACATCTGATAAAATCTGCTCCAATCAAACTATTTGCACCAAGGACGTTCCAATCAATATTAGGGAATTTTCAATATCTTCTTCAAAGTAAATTCACTGGGTAAATATAAAAGGGATTACATTGATCTTGAGTTGATTGCAATTCATGCTTTTGATTCATTGAACAATTGCTTTGCACTACTACTATGATATATTGAAAACATCAGAACTATCCAGCTCTTTATCCAGCTTGTAGATACTAAATCATATGAATGTTCAAGGGGAGAGGGGGCCTTGTGCCATCCTTATCACACTATTATTCCAGAGACACGGAATATTCTGGGAACCTGTATTTGAATCTTGCCATGGCAGATGGTGGAGTTTGAATTTGATAAAAATCCAGAATTAACAGTCTAATAATGACCATAAAACTATTGTCAGAAAAATCCTGCTCATTCACAAATGCTCTCTTGGGAACAAAACTGCCAGCCTTACCTGATCAGGGCTCCAGACTGCCAGACATGTTGCTCACATTTAACTGCCCTCTGGGCAATTAGGGATGTGTAATAAGTACTGGCTTGGCCAATAATACTCACATCCTGTGAGTGAATTAAACAAAACCAGATTAACAACCGTCTGGATGTTTTTTCAATTAGCTGTCATGGAACAGCATCCCTACAGTGTGGAAGCTGTCATTCGGTCCATCGAGTGCATGCCGACCCTGTGCAGATCATCCCACCCATACCCTATCCCTGTAAGCCTGCACTTCCCATGGCTAACCCACCTAGCCTACACATCTCTGGACACTATGGGCAATTTCCTATGGCCAATCAACCCATCTGCACATCGTTGGACTGTAGGAAGAAACCCACGCAGACACGGGGAGAATGTGCAAACCCCACACAGACAGTCGCCCGAGGGTGGAATTGAACCTGGGTCCCTGTGAGGTAGCAACGCTGACCATAGAGCCATCGTGCTGCCCACAGTTAAGGGAAAGCCTATCCTCCTGATCCCAAAAAAAATCACTTTGAACTTTTTTTTAACTTTTAATTTGCTTGCATCCCTAGTTCTAACTTCAACCCTTTCCTAAATGCTACATTAAATTGATAAAATATTTCTTGGTATTGTATTTGTAAAAGTGCTGCACCTGTAATGCAATTGTCACAATAGCAGCACACATTGGAAAATTGCGAGCGTTTGATTTGCGGATATTCACTGCTGGGATGTGTGGCCTCACAAAACTTTCCCTCATGCTTCATTTCTATTGCAAGTTTAGATGAAACAGGAATAAAGTGTTATGGTGCATTTATTAATGTCAAACACCCTTGGGCAGTAATCTCAGTTTCTCAGTAAACCAATGCCATTATATTTCCAGCTCAATGTTATTTATCCAATCAAATCAAACTCAAAGTGATGAGATGGATATCTCTCAGCTGTAAAAGTGCTTCAAGAAATCAATTTATAGTTCCTATTGGACATGAGTCTGTGGCATAAAACTCTTATAATTTGGCACTAATTGGCAATCTCACTGTAAGAGGTCATAAGGAGAAAAATTAAAGATTAGTACTGTGGGGATTGTATTTCCAAATCCAAGTGTAGAGGGAGACATATTCTGCATCTAAACTGCTGTGGGTGTACTTGATGCTGCCAAAACCATGGGGCAAACATTTTTTTTATTGGTTAACAGCTTGATTAGCACCAAAATTAATCGGGAATGAAAACACGGAATAGGCATAAAACATACTTGCTTATCATCAAATTATTTCTTTCTGATTAAGAAGGATGTGTGATAGCCAACCCCCATGGTAATGAAATCTCCATTGGGGAAATCAACTTCAGAAACTGAAGTGTGATTTTCTCGATTCTCTCAGACAGTGAATTGTAAAATAACAAATAGAAAGGAACGTCTTCAGTTGTACAGAAGAAATTCTAATTTCCAGCACCAGTGCAACTAATATAGTCCATTGTTACTTTCTGAAGAGGGAGCCCTGCTATATTCAGGGCGATAGGAGCCATCATGATGGAATGACTCAGTCCTTTGACTTAGATTAGTACCTTTGCTTTTCAAACTGTGCCCCTGCCAATCGTAATCAGAAGTCACACGACACCAGTTTATAGCCCAACGGATTTATTTGAAACCCAAGCTTTCAGAGTGCTGCTGTTTCATCAGTTGGGCAGCGCTCTGAAAGCTTGTGAGTTCAAATAAACTTGTTGGACTATAACTGGTGTTGTGTGGCTTCTGAATTGGTCCACCCCAGTCCAACACCAGCGCCTCCACCTCATGCCTACTAATCATAGATCTTGAATATGGATGCACTGATGTGATACATAAGACACACAATCCAGACATGTGCAACTCAGAAATGTAATTGTATAAAATTCTGTTTCCTTTATTGGTCAGAGCATTGGGTACAGGAGTTGGGAGGTTATATTGTGGCTGTACAGGACATTGGTTAGGCCACTTTTGGAATATTGTGCACAATTCTGGTCTCGGAAGATGTTGTGAAACTTGAAAGGGTTCAAAAAAGATTTACAAGGATGTTGCCAGGGTTGGAGGGTTTGAGCTATAGGGAGAGGCTGAATAGGCTGGGGCTGTTTTCTCTGGAGCATCAGAGGCTGAGGGGTGATCTTATAGAGGTTTATAAAATCATGAGGGGCATGGATGGGATAAATAGACAAGGTCTTTTCCATGGGGTGGGGGAGTCTAGAACAAGAGGGCATATATTTCAGGTGAGGGGGAAAGATATAAAAGGGACCTAAGGGGCAACTTTTTCACGCAGAGGGTGGTGTGCATATGGAATGAGCTGCCAGAGGAAGTGGTGGAGGCTGGTCAAATTGCAACATTTAAAAGGCATCTGGATGGGTAGGGTTTAGACGGATATAGGCTAAGTGCTAGCAATTGGGACTAGTTTAGGTTAGGATATCTGGTCAGCATGGATAAGTTGGACAGAAGGGTCTGTTTCAGTGCTGCATATCTCTATGACTCTATGACTCTAATTACATTGAATATGCAATACAGAAACAAAATGTTCAATCTAATTAGTCTATGGTGGTATCTATGTTCCACTTGAGTCTCCTTCTCTCCTTCATCTTGAAGAATCAGCCTCCATTCTCACCTCCCTCTTGTCCTTATCTTACCTCCTCTTAAAATCTTATATCAACCATACCTCACTACATCAGAATCCTCTATTTGATTTCTTAATCTTATACTGAGGATGTCTACTTCTGTTCATCCCCACAAGTGGAAAGTCTCTCCTCGTGTCTACTTTGCCAAAATCTTACATAATTTGAAGCCCTTTATGAGATCACTTCTCAGCTTTATGGTTTCAGGAGTAAAGTGAGACAGCCTTATCAACTATTTCTGATAGATATCATATTTAGTTTTCTGGAGCTGTTTGTGTGAATTTTTTTTGCACCTCACCAGTGCCTCCATATCATTTTGGGGGGATTAGTTAGCTGGACGAACGGGTTTGTGATACAGACTGATGCCAATGGCGTGGGTCTAATCCCCACACAGTCTGAGGTTACCATGAAAGTCCCATCTTCTTAACCTCATCCCTCACCCAACGGTGTGGTGACCCTCAGGTTAAATTCAGCATCAGTTGTCTCTCTGTCTCTCTCTCTGTCTCTCTCTCTCTCTGACTCTCTTTCTCTCTTTCTCTCTGTCTGTCTTTCTCTCTCTCTCTTTAATGACAGAGTAGGGCTGTGGTGACTTTACACCCCTTTGATAATGCAGTAATGAGAATTGCACTTGGTATTGTGTTCTAAGTGTGGTCTAGCCAATGTTCCACGTAAGTTCAGCAGAAATTCTTTACTTTCCAATCCTCTTTTGGAAATCTTTTGAAATGAACCCGACTACTTGTTTTTGTTTTAATGGCTCAGTCAGCTTTGTTTCAACTTTTAGTGATTTATGTATTTGTATTCCCAGATCTCATTGTCCCTCTACCTTATTGAGATTCTCAGTTTTGAAGTAAGATGTGGCCTCCTTATTTTTCTTACCAATGCACTCTGCCTCACCATATGAGAATTACTCCAGCAGGGCATTTTATGTGATGCATGATTTGGAGGTGCCGGTGTTGGACTGGGGTGTACAAAGTTAAAAATCACGCAACACTCGGTTATAGTCCGACAGGTTTAATTGGAGGCACTAACTTTCGGAGCGCTGCTCTGGAGCAGTGTTTTAGATTAGATTAGATTACATTACAGTGTGGAAACAGGCCCTTCGGCACAACAAGTCCACACCGACCCGCCGAAGCGTAACCCACCCATATCCCTACATTTACTCCTTACCTAACACTACGGGCAATTTAGCATGGCCAATTCACCTGACCTGCACATCTTTGGACTGTGGGAGGAAACCCACGCAGACACGGGGAGAACGTGCAAACTCCACACAGTCAGTCGCCTGAGGCAGGAATTGAACCTGGGTCTCAGGCGCTGTGAGGCAGCAGTGCTAACCCACTGTGCCACCGTGCCGCCCACTAAAAGCTAGTGCCTCCAATTAAACCTGTTGGACTATAACCTGGTGTTGTGTAATTTTTAACTTATATGATGTAACAATACTTATGATATCTTCCATACAATAAGAAACTGGGCATGGGTATCATGGTATTGAATAATCCAAAAGACATCTATTACAGCTAACTAATTAAACAAAGAACTATGGATGCTGAAGATCTAGGAACATTGGAGCAGGAATACGCCCTTCATTCCCTTAAATCTGTTCCACCACTCAGTGAGATCATGGCTGATTTGTGGCCTAACTCCATGTGCCTGCCTTGGGTCCATATCCTTGATATACTTGCTTAATAAAAACATGTCTATCTCAGATTTAACTTCAACAATTGGATTAGCATCGACTGCCATTTGAGGAAGAGGGGTGCCAACCTCCACTTTTCTTTGTGTGTAGAAGTTCTTTCTAACAAATTTCCTGAGGCGAAGAGTGTGTTGCTGGAAAAGCACAACTTGTCAGGCAGCATCCAAGGACCAGGAGAGTCGACGTTTCGGGCATAAGCCTTCATCAGGAATGGTTCAGGTTCATCTTCCCTGAACCAAGATGGCAGCAGTGTAGCAACTTGCAGGCTCCTCAGCCCAGGGTCTTGCCTACTCCGTCTCCCTTTCACTCTTTTGTTTTTCTCTGCTTTTTCCTAACGTGGTGATGAGGAAGCATCTGGCCTGGTGTGGGGGGATTTCCTGTTCCAGTGACCACCTCCAGGAAGGGTGGTCTCGGCTTTGCGGTCTCCAGGATTGGTGTCCTATCATGGCAGGAAGGTCACGTTGCTATGGATGTCTTCTTCAGCTGTGGCTCCGAGTATTCCGACACCCCGGCGTGGGGGACTTGTATTCCAGCCTGGTGGGGCAGTCTCCTGTTTATGACACCCTCACCCCAGATGGGGAAGGTTCTGCTTGGCATGGCGGTTTCCACGCTCGGCAGTTTTGTCCCGGCATAGAAATCTTCTTCAAAGGCAGCTTCCGGGTATTCCAGCGTTTGTCATCTTCGTCGGCAACCTTTGAAATGAAATTGTCCTGAGATGAACTCTGTCTTAATTTTAATGTTTTTCTTCTTTTCTGTGACTTCTGTCATTAATACAAGCGCCATGGTATGGCAACTTATAAAACTTTGCACTTCATTTTTTTTTTGTAGAAATACATGTGACAATAGATTGCTATTCTGAATGGCCTGCCCCTAATTCTTAGACTCTGCTCCCTGATTCGAGAATCTTTTAACCAGTGAAAATGGTTTAGCTTTATCTATCCTGACTTTTCCTGTTAATGTCCTGAAGACTTTTGGTTGGATCACCCTTTAACCTTGTAAATGTGAGAGAATAAAGGCCTGATTTATCTAATCTCTTCTCATAACGTAGCTCCTGAAGTCCCAGGTTTTATCCTTGCCAAACTTGTGTTGAACTTCCTCTGCAGCCAAAACGTCCGTCTGAAGGTGTGGTGCCCAGATCTGCTCAGGGTGCTCTAAGCAAAATACCTGCATTCTTATACTCCAGCTCTTTGCATGTGAACAGCAACATTCCCTTAGCTGCCTTGACTATTTCCTGCATTTGTCTGTGGCATTTTAAAGAACAATGCACCTGAACCCCCAAATCTCATTGGACATCCAGTGTACAGAGGAACCTCGATTATCCGAAGGACATGGGTGAGCAGTATTTCGTTTGGTTAATCGAATGCTGGATAATCGAATGCCAGATATTCGAGGTTCCTCTGTACTTAGCTTTGTGCCATCCACAAAGTACCCTGATCTATCCCTTATTGATCCAAAATGGAGAACTTAACACTTGCTTATATCAAAGTCCATCCGCCACAACATTCACCTAATCTATTGATATCCTGTTGTAACTTTATGCTGTCATCAACAATGCTGCCTAATTTTGTGCAAATAGCAACTTTAGATATTTGATTTTTTTAATGCCATTATCGAAGTCGTTACTGAATGTTAGGCAAAAGTGAGGACTGCAGATGCTGGAAACCAGAATTTAAATTAGAGTGGTGCTGGAAAAGCACAGCAAGTCAGGCAGCATCCGAGGAACATCAGTCAATAATTGAGGCACCAATACTGATCCTTACAGGGCACCCACTAGTCATGTCCTTCCAATGTGAATACTTACCCACTATTCCAACTCTCTATTTCCTGCTACTCAACCAATTTCCTGGCCATGTCAGTAATTTGCCCTCAATTCCATGGCCTTCCACGTTACCTATCTCTTGTATGGGACTTTATCAAAGGTCTTCTGGAAGCCCATATAAATATCATCCATTAACTTACTTCTGTCCAACATCATTGTCACCTCTTCAAAAAATCCTATGAGGTTTGTTAGGTTTGAGCTACCCTGTCCCTGCTGACTGTCCCTCATTATCTGAGAATTTTGAAGGTGGCCAGTTACCCTGATTATATATTCCAACAACTTCCAGAAATTCTCCAGTCATATCCAGAAACTTTTGCAGAAGCTCAACAGGTCTGGCAGCCTCTGTGGAGAGAAAGCAGACTTTATGTTTTGAGTCTAGTGACTCTTCTTCAGAATTGCAGAAGGATCACTGAACCCGAAATGCTAACGCTATTTCTCTCTATACAGATGCTGGCAGACCTGCTGGGTTTCTCCAGCAATTTCTGTTCTTATTACAAAGTTAAAAATCACCCAACACCAAGTTATAGTCCAACAGTTTAATTGGAAGTATACTAGCTTTCGGAGCGATGCTTCTTCATCTACCACCTGATGAAGGAGCGACGCTCCAAAAGCTAGTGTGCTTCCAATTAAACCTGTTGGACTATAACCTGGTGTCATATGATTTTTAACTTTGTACACCCCAGTCCAACACTGGCATCTCCAAATCATGTTTTTATTACAGTTAACTACTGCATGTAGACATCATATTCATCATACACAAGAGTGTTGTGGCTTCCATTAAGCTAATCCAACACAATAGAGGGACATGTTTTCATGAGAGTGTCATGCTTCAAGTGATTAGAGGTAAGATGCAGTCTGAGATCTTTATACCCTCAGGCTCACATGCTATGATGCAAATAGTACACTGACACACTGACTGTGAGATTTAACACACCATCCCTCTTTTACCAAAGATAAAAATGGATCACAAGCAAATGTACATGGTATGCAGATATTAGATGATTATATGGACTTGTAAAATAGAATTTGTAAGAGCCACCTTTCTCATTTCAGTATAATGCTTTGGAGATTGGACAACTTGACCTTATCTTGAGAGGTATGTATTGTTATCTGAAGCACTTGTTTGATAATTCAGTTGTCTTGCTACGTAACATTACCATGAAATCAGTGGAGATTTCCTCCTCATTCTCTTTGTTTCTACTGGTCTAAACTGGTTTTTGTTCCTTCACAACATAGCACTATACTCAATAAGGATTTGAATAATCTGGCATGGATGCATACTCAAGTATATACATAAAACTGAGATCCTCTTTTTTTTGTATTTTTAAATAACCTGCTTGCCCAGTTTCAATAGTTCTCTACCTGCCTACTCATCATGTACCTCTTTAATTCCCCTTTCTGTCTAAAGAAGACTAACCTGTTAGACAATTTGTTGCTGCGTAAGGTCATTCACACTTGCCTTCCTTGCATAATTTATGCTGGGGACAGTAATCCCTTCCCCATTGGTACTGCATGAATGCAACAATACTTTCTTTGTTGCTCCACACTCAGTGGTCATTGATTTGGAATGATGGCCTTCTTGTTCTGCTAGCCTCATTGAGCAGAGATAGTGACATGGGTCACTCCCAACATTATCCAAATGTTTTGAAACAGTTTGCCTGTGTACCATTGTCTGTTGACAGACACAATCTGAACCAGGTTATGGAGCATACTGCAAATAGCGCTGGTTGTGTCAATAATGGCCACACTCGTTGTTCTTCCAAGTCATCGAACAATGGAAAATTTAGAGATGTAATCTATCACAAGGATGTAATCTCCTTGATGAACAGTGAATACTGTTGCTATGTTTGTCTAAGGAATTGGTAGAGGTTTGTACACATGGAGAGGCTCCCTCTGCTGCTGGGGTTGATACTCTTTGCATACTTTATAGACACTTGTAAGTCAGTGATAATCCTGCCCAGGTCAGAGATTCATGTGCAGAATGCTGTCAAAGGGAGTTTGGTTTGCTTTACACACAATTCTACGTTATGAAAGAACTGTCAGGTTACAAACACAGCTGCCTCTTGCTGTAGGAGCCCTGAGTGGACTCTCCTGTCAGAAATATGGAGCTCCTTTGTCAAAAAAAGGAGCAGAGTAGCATAAGGTATGACACGACAACAGAGGAGCATACTTCCAGTAGAGAGCCATGCTTCAAGTGATTGGAAATAAGACAGAGTACTCTCAATGATGATGCATGATGGTATCATGAGCATGTCTCTTAAACATATTCTGGCCTACTTGCCATGAGACATAACAAAACACCTCACATCTGTTTATGTTGTAATTCATTTGCCAATTACATGCCAATTCTGTAATGTTATTGATTTGTTCTTATAAATTGTTGCAATTCTCCTGCTATTAAGTTGACAGAAGAAGCTTGATACAAAGCAGCCTGCCTGATTGGTTCTGCATCCATAACCGACGCTCAGTAACAGCAGTGTGTATTATTTACAAGATGCACTGCAAAAATTTATTACAGACCCTCAGACAGCACCTTCTAAACCCATGACCACTTTCATCTAGAAGGACAAGGGCAGCAGATACATGGAAACACCACTACCTATAAGTTCCCCTCCAAGCCACTCACTATCCTGACTTGGAAATACATCACCGTTCCTTACTGTCACTGGGTCAAAGTCCTGGAATTTCCTCCCAACCCACAGCAGGTGGATTGCAGCAGTTCAAGAAGGCACCTTCGCAAGGGTAGCTAGGGACAGGCAATAAATGCTGCCCCAGCCAGCGACACCCACATCCCATAAATGAATAAATAACAAAATTCAAAACTCTGAATTATTCATGGAGGTTGTGAGTAACAATATCCGAGTGCTGATACATTTGAGACGTTCTATGACAGTTACTAAGCAGTTACTCTCTCCATTTCTATCTTTCAGCCTGTCACCTATCCATTCTGGGACTTGTGTCCTGGCTATGCATGTCCTGAATATATTTATTAGTCTTTTATGTGATCACTATACCATGAAATGCCTTTTCTGCTGTTACAGCAGTGACATTAACCTCTTTATTGTAAATGGGTTAATATCGATATCTAAATAGTACATCAAGAAATGATATTAATGAATGCCATGGATGACAGTGAAGTAAAACGGCAAGTTATACAGCACAGATGGAGGCCATTCAGTCAACTGTGTCCCTGCTGGCTCCTTGTAAGCTATTCAGTTAGCACACTCCAACACCAAAAACCTTTTCTTCATAAACCTCTCCTGCTAACAGTCAATATTTCAATGTATAAGGTTTATTGTGATCTTAAATATGAAATACTTAGCACTACTGTTTTAAACTCCATTGATAACAATCCAAATCTCAGCGAATGCAGATCTCAGCTGCACTGGAATCAATAAACAATTCCAAGCCATGTCCAATTGAGCGATTCTAAGCTTAATTTTGATGGTTTTATCAAGAAGTGCACTTTCATCAGTTAAAGAATCTGTAAAGTCACATTGAGCTCAGCTGAGAGTGGTGTAGCTTGAGTGCAGATTTTTTCTGAATTCACTCATGGGATGTGGGTGTCACTGGCTGGGCCAGTATTTATTATCCATCCCTAGTTGCCCCTTGCGAAGGTGGAGGCGAGCTGGCTCCTTGAATCGCTGCAGTCCACCTGCTGTGGGTCGACCCACAATGCCAGGAGTTTGCCCCAGCAACACTGAGGAAACAGCGATATATTTCCAAGTCAGGATGGTGAGTGGCTTGGAGGGGAACTTGCAGAGGGTGGTTTTCACAAGTATCTGCTGCAGTCAGTCTTTCTGTGTGGAAGTGGTCGTGGGTTTGGAATGTGCTGTTGAGGATGTTCACTGATTTTGGAATATCAACCTATTTTTTTTGTTAAATTCATTCGTGGGATGAGGGCATTGCAGCATTTATTAGTCATCCCTAATTGCCTTGATAAGCATCAACCCCATTGCTGTGGGTCTGGAATCACATGTAGGCCAGGCCAGGTAAGGATGGCAGTTTCCTTCCCTAAAGGACATTAGTGAAACAGATGGGTTTTTCAGACAATTGACAATGGATTCGTCGTTAGACTCTTAATTCCAAATATTTATTAAATTCAAATTCCACCATCTGCCTTGTGGGATTCAACCTCAGCACTTTACCTGGATCTCAGGATTAACAGGTCAGTAATAATACCACTCGGCCATTACCTCCCAATGCTGTGTTGATGCAGCTTGTTCTCCCTGGCGATAAGCCCTACACTGAGACCCTGTTTGTGAAGAGCAGTTTTCCAGCAGTGGGTTGCTAGCCCTGTTGTAAATGTACACTGAGCTTGCTGTGCAGCATATACTGTACAGAGGTGAGACAGGACCATAGCATGTGTGTACCTTGTCAAGGTAAATGTCCTACAAAGAGCGAGTCAAGCATTTAACTCAATGACATGACTTTTGATGCAATATGCAAGATGAAATCCTACCTTTAAGGTCAGAATGAATCTTTATAGAATCTCTACAGTGTGGAAGCAGGCCCTTCAGCCCAACAAGTCCACACCAATTCTCCAAATAGTAACCCACCCAGACCCATTTCAGATTATCCTACATTTACCCCTGACTAATGCACCTCACCTACACATCCCTGAACACTATGGGCAATTTAGCATGGCCAATTCACCTAACCTGCTCATCTTTGGACTGAGAGTGGAAACCGATGCAGACATGGGGAGAAAGTGCAAACTCCACACAGACAGTTGCCCGAGGCTGGAATCAAGCCCAGGTCCCTGGTGCTGTGAGGCAGCAGTGCTAACCGCTGAGCCACCCTAATTTGGTTTGAGAGTTATTTGTCGTTAATGATTCTTGCGTCTGAATGTAGCACCCTACAATTCCTCTCTAAGATTTTTCCAAACATTTGGAGATAATGAGCTACTTTTTAGAACACTTTCTTTTTGAAGAAGAACTAGGAGCAGGAGTAGACCATCCAGCCCTTCGACCTTGCTCCACAATTCAATAAGTTCATGGCTGACCTTTTTTATGGCCTCAGCTCCACTTACACGCCTCTCAATCGAACCCTTAATTCCTTTACTGGTCAAACAATTATCTACCTCAATTTTAAAAACATTCAATCAGGAAGCCTCAACTGCTTCAATGGACAAGGAATTCTACAGATTCACAACCCGCTTGGTGAAGAAGTTCCTCCTCAATTCAGTCCAAAATCTGCTCCCCCTAATCTTGAGGCTATGCCCTCTTGCCCTAGTTTCACCCGCCAGTGGAAACATCCTCTTTGCTGCTATTTTATCTATTTCCTTCAATATTTTATATGTTTCTATAAGATCCACCCTCATTCTTCTGATTTCCAATGAATATAATCCCAGTCTACTAGTCTTTCCTCATAAGCCAACCCCTTAACTCCAGAATGAACTTCATGAAATTGGGGAATAAGCCAAGCCAGGTGGTAGAAGTTGTGTTGGGGGATTTCTTTGGGAACAGTGACAATTGTGTAAATTTTAGAATACTCGTAGACAAGGATGAGAGTGGTCCTAAGGAAAGATTACTAAACTTGGGCCAAGGCCAATTATATCAAAATTAGGCAGGAGCTGGGAAATGTGGATTGGACATAGCTATTTGAAGGAAAGTCCACATTTGAAGGGAAGTTCTGTTGAAAGCAAAGGATAGGAAAGGCAAGATTCGTGAACCATGGATGACAGAAGAAATTGTACGATTAGTCAAGAGGAAAAAGGAAGAGTACATAAGGTCCAGGCAGTTAAGAACAGAATGGGCCCTGGAGGAATATTGAGAGAGTAGGACCGGTCTTAAATGAGGAATCAAGCGGGCTAAAAGGGATCATGACATAGCTTTAGTAAGCAGAACTAAGGAGAATCCCAAAGCCTTTTATTCTTATATAAGAAGCAAGCGGGTAACTAGAGAAAGGATTGGTCCACTAAAGGATAAGGAAGGAAGGCTATGTGTCGAACCTGAGAAAATGGGTGAGATTCTGAATAATTACTTTGCATCAGTGTTTACTGAGGAGAGGGAAATGATGAATGTTGAGATTAGAGATAGAAGCTTGATTACTCTGGATCACATTGACATAAGTAGGGAAGATGGGTTGGTATGCTAGAGGTTATTAAGGTGGACAAATTCCCAGGACCGGATGGGATCTATCCCAGGTTGCTGAGGGAGGTGAGAGAGGAAATAGCTGGGGACCTGACAGATATCTTTGTGGCATCCCTAAACATGGGTGAAGTGCTGGAGGACTGGAGGGTTGTTCATGTTGTCCCCCTGTACAAGTAGGGTAGTAAGGATATTCTTGGTAACTACAGACCAGTGAGCCTGATGTCAGTAGTGGGAAAGTTGCTGGAGAAGATACTGAGGGATAAAATCTATTTATATTTGGAAAAGAATGGGCTTATCAGTGATAGGCAACATAGTTTTGTGTGGCGGAGATTGTGCCATACCAACTTAATAGAGTTCTTTGAGGAAGTGACCAAGTTGATAGATGAAGGAAGGGCTATAGATGTCATATACATGGACATTAGAAAGGTGTTTGATAAGGTTTACCATGGTAAACTAATGGAGAAAGTAAAGTCACATGGTATGCAGGGTGTTCTAGCTATGTGGATAAAGAATTAGTTGAGCAACAGGAGACAGGGATTAATAGTGAAGGGTGTTTCTCGAAATGGAGAAAGGTGCCCAGTGGTGTTCCACAGGGGTCAGTATTGGGGCCACTGCTGTTTGTAATATACATAAAGTAAGTAATTTTTAAAAAAATGATCTGGAAGAGGGCACTGTTGGTATGATCAGCAAGTTTGCAGATGACACGAAGATTGGTGGAGGAACAGAAAGCATAAGGGACTGTCAGAGAATACAGGAGGATATAGGTAGACTGGAGATTTGGGCGGAGAAGTGGCAGATGGAGTTCAATCCGGGCAAATGTGAGGTGATGCATTTTGGGAAGTTTAATTCTAGAGCGAATTATACAGTAAACAGAAGAGCCTTGGGAAAAGTTGATGAGCAGAGAGATCTGGGAGTCCATTGTCCCCTGAAGGTTGCTGCACAGGTGGATAGAGTTGTCAAGAAGGCATATAGTATGCTTGCTTTCATCAGAGTATAAGAGCTGGCAGGTCATGTTAAAATTGTACAAGACATTGGTTCGGCCGCATTTAGAATACTGTGTACAGTTCTGGTCGCCACATTACCAAATGGATGTAGACGCTTTGGAGAAGGTGCAGAGAAGGTTTACGAGGATATTGCCTGGTATGGAAGGTGCCAGCTATGAAGAGAGGTTGAGTAAGTTAGGATTGTTTTCATTATAGAAAAGGAGATTGGGGGGGGGCCTGATTGAGGTCTACAAAATCATGAAGGGTATAGACAGGGCAGATAGAGATAAGCTTTTTCGCAGGATGAAGGATTCAATAATGAGAGGTCATGCTTTCAAGGTGAAAGGTGAAATGTTTAAGGGGGATAGATGTGGCAAGTGCTTCACATAGAGGGTAGTGGGTGCCTGGAAAGCATTGTCAGCAGAGGTAGTAGAGGCAGGCACTGTAGATTCATTTAAGATGCTTAGGAATTGGGCGATAGGTTTAGACTGTGGATTTGGATCGGCTCAGGTTTGGAGGGCCGAAGGGCCTGTTCTTTGTTCCTCTGCACCTGCTCTAGTACCAGTACTTCTTTTCTCAAGTAAGGAGAATGAAACTGCACACTGTACTTCAGGTATGGCCTCGTCAGCTCCGTATCCAGCTACAGCATAACTTCCCTGCTTTTAAATTAAATCCCACGAGCAATGAAGCACAAAATGCAATTTGCTTTTTTTAATTACCTGCTGCACACAATTGGTTACCAATTTACACACAGATAAATCTTGCAAACAGCAATGAGATAATCAGCAGATAATCTGTTCTTGTAACTTTTAGTTGAAATAGAAATACAGGTTAAGCATCTGTAGAGTTTTCCAAGGGTTGCTTCTTTGAAACAGTGCCTTGGCACCTTGTTGAGAGATCCCCCTTTGACAATGCAGCATTTCCCATGTATAACACTGAAGTATCAGTCCAGAGTTTATTTCCAACAGCCTCTGGAACATCAACTTATAACCATTTGACTCTGGGACAAGTCACAGAGTCATAGAATCATAGAGATGTACAGCATGGAAACAGACCCTTCAGTCCAACCTGTCCATGCCGACCAGATATCCTAACCCAATCTAGTCCCACCTGCCAGCACCCGGCCCATATCCCTCCAAACCCTTCCTATTCATATACCCATCCAAATGCCTCTTAAACATTGCAATTGTACCAGTCTCCACCACTTCCTCTGGCAGCTCATTCCACACACGTACCACCCTCTGCGTGAAAAAGTGTGCAATCACTGATTCACAGCTGGTTAGGAAGGCATAATGTGCAGATACAAAAATTTATGATGGTTTAAGAATAGCAGCCCAAATGAATGACCAATGGCACAAACTGTGTATAAGATTATGAAGGGCATGGACAGGGTGAATAGCAAACAGCTGTTTCCCTTAGTCAAAGGATCAAAAACAAAGGAGCACTTTTTAAAATTGATAAGCAGGAGATTGAGAGGGGATTTGAGGAAAATGTTTTCACACAGACCATGTTGGGTATCTGGAATGCACTGCCTGGGTAGCTGGTTGAGGCAGGTACCTCACAACCTTTACAAAAAGTATGGATGACACTTGAAGTGTCAAAACATTCAAAGCTACGGGTCTATTGCAGGAAGGTGGGACCGGTGTATATGGCTGTGAACTTTTGGTGGAACAGGCTTTGATGGGCTGAAGGATGTCTTCTGCACTTCATGATTCTTTGATTCTATAATTCTGTTGATAAGCTGAAGCACTCCCTGACCACTGAGGTGGAAAATCGAACAGTAAGTATCGACAGAGCTGTTTGCAATGGTCAATATTATGACAAACCTTGCCAGAAAATGCTGGGCATGGAGTTTTGGGCGGCACGGTGGCTCAGTGGTTAGCACTGCTGCCTCACAGTGCCAGGGACCTGGGTTTGACTCCAGCCTCGGGTGACTGTCCGTGTGGAGTTTGCACATTCTCCCGGTGTCTATGTGGGTTTCCTCCGGGTTCTCTGGTTTCCTCCCACAATCCAAAAATGTGCAGGTTTGGTGGATTGGCTGTGCTAAAAAATCGCTCATAGTGTTCAGGCATGTGTAAGCTATGGGTATTAGTCAGGGGTAAATATAGGGCAGGGAGAATGGATCTAGGTGAGTTACTCTTTGGAGGGTTGGTGTAGACTTGTTGGGCTGAAAGGCCCATTTCCACACTGTAGGGATTCTATAGATTCTATAATTCTAAGTACACTTAGTAAAATATTTTATAATATTGCAGAATTTGCTGAGATTGGACCGAGAGAAAATTGTGGTATAAGTAATTTACACCATTACTTCCAGCACTTCAGGGTTCTCTGTCACCTTGAGTCACTCTGCTATTAGTCCTGACTGAAAACAACAAGAAGGTAATGATCAAAGCACCACCCTGATTAAACTCAATAGGTACTGCGAATGTGCTAGATTTAAATTATTCTTGACTACCCCGGCGTGTATGTTGAAGGTGGCACAGAGGATTTCAGAGTGGCAGGATTGGCATGTTGGTTGCTGTCTGGTTGCCTTTTCTATTTTTTTAGATTAGATTAGATTACTTACAGTGTGCAAACATGCCCTTCGGCCCAACAAGTCCACACTGACCCGTCGAAGCACAACCCACACATTCCCCTACATTTACCCCTTTACCTAACACTACGGGCAATTTAGCATGGCCAATTCACCTGAACTGCACATCTTTGGACTGTGGGAGGAAACCGGAGCACCCGGAGGAAACCCACACAGACACGGGAAGAATGTGCAAACTCCACACAGTCAGTTCGCCTGAGTCCGGATGCCTTCTTACCAAAAATGAGTTCACTCATTATCGATCCAAACCGAAGTCATTAAGAAGCAAAGTCAATGTGAAATAAAACCCTTTTTCATCCGGTCACTATGGAAATGTGCTGGAGGCAGATTCAATTGAGATGTTCAGGTGGGTATTGGATGTGGGAGCCTTTTTCTTTGGATGGTGATGGCTAGCATGAGGGGACATAGCTTTAAATTGAGGGGTGATAGATATAGGACAAATGTCAGAGGTAGTGTCTTTACTCAGACAGTAGTAAGGGCATGGAATGCCCTGCCTGCAACAGTAGTAGACTTGCCAACTTGAAGGGCATTTAAATGGTCATTGTATAGACATATTGATGAAAATGGAATAGTGTAGGATAGATGGGCTTCAGATTGGTTCCACAGGTTGGCACAACATCGAGGGCCAAAGGGCCTGTACAGTGCTGTTATGTTCTATGATCTATGTTCTATGTTCATTGGGATAAAAATGGTGTTCAAGGGTATGAGGGAAATGCAGAAGATTGGGACCAGGTAATGATGCTCATTTGACAATAGACAATAGACAATAGGTGCAGGAGTAGACCATTCTGCTCTTCGAGCCTGCACCACCATTCAATATGATCATGGCTGATCATCCTTAATCAGTATCCTGTTCCTGCCTTATCTCCATAACCCTTGATTCCACTATCTTTGAGAGCTCTATCCAACTCTTTCTTAAATGAATCCAGAGACTGGGCCTCCACTGCCCTCTGGGGCAGAGCATTCCACACAGCCACCACTCTCTGGGTGAAGAAGTTTCTCCTCATCTCTGTCCTAAATGGTCTACCCCGTATTTTTAAGCTGTGTCTTCTGGTTTGGCACTCACCCATCAGCGGAAACATGTTTCCTGCCTCCAGAGGCAGAATTAGTTTGACGGGTTAGTGCAGACATAATGGGCTGAATGGACTCCTTGTGCACCATTACTGTGATTAGAAACAGTATCACACTTACCCACTTCTTCCTATAAGACCAGACTAAAATCTATCAGCTAATTTGTCATTGATCAAAGCTCTTACACTGAGCTATCTCATTTCACACCATAATAATTCCCATTGTAATAAGCGTTAAGGATAATGGAATACTCCATATTAATTTATTGTTGAGTTCAGTGCTTCAGTATTATAACCATAACAAAGAAGTCACACAATTATATCTTCTCCTCATAAACTCTAATTATTTCAATATTGATGTCCCAATAATGATTCATAGCAAGCATCTATTTTACTTGTACGCAGTTATATTCCTGACCTTTGCAATACTGAACATACAGACAGTAATAAACTGATTCTCATTGTGTACAATAGCTTTCAGTGTCTCCCTCTGGAAGCTAATTGGGACTTCAATAAAGTACAATAGAAAACTGCATGGCAGCAGAATACTATTGAGTTTCTGTACATCACCTTTGCATTTTTTAGATTCCAAAATCAAAATGCTGGTTTGCATACTTGTCATCTGAATGCAGAACAGAAACATTGGAAACACTCAGCGGCTGAGGCATTACAGAGGGAATCGGAGTTGATAGGTCATTAGAGTTGGGAAAATTCCTGGTTTTGACACATGACTAAACGCACCCCATGTGCCCCATAATGTGTGTTCTCCCCCTCCCCGTCACGCATATTCTATTTTATCCACATAGAGTCATAGAGTCATAACGATGTACAGCATGGAAACAGACCCTTCGTCCATGCTGACCAGATATCCCAACCCAATCTAGTCCCACCTGTCAACACCTGGCCCATATCCCTCCAAACTCTTTCTATTCACATACCCATCCAGATGCCTTTTAAATGTTGCAATTGTACCAGCCTCCACCACTTCCTCTGGCTGTTCATTCCATAAATGTATTACCCTCTGTGTGAAAAAGTAGCCCCTTAGGTCTCTTTTATATCTTTCCCCTCTCACCCTAAACCTATGCCCTCTAGTTCTGGACTCCGCCATCCTAAGGAAAAGATTTTGTCTATTTATTGCATCCCGTTAGATAAGAGGAACCCAAATGATTCACAGAATTCTTGGTATGGTCTAATTCGGGCCTTATTTAGTTTTAGCAAGACTTCCCTATTCTTATTAGAGTCATAGAGATTCACAGCACGGAAACAGACCCTTCAGTACAACTCGTCCATGCTGACCAGATATCCTAAAAAAAAATTCCAGGCCCATTTTCCAGCATTTTGGGCCCATATCCCTTTAAACCCTTCCTATCCAAATGTTGCAACTGCATCCGCCTCTACCACTTCCTTTGGCAGCTCATTCCATTCTCGCACCACTCTCTGTGTGAAAAGGTTGCCCGTTGGGTCCTTATTAAATCTTTTCCCTCTCACCTTATACCCCACTTCCTTTACAATACAGGTAAATAGACCACTTGCCTTCCCTATTACCTGTTATAATTCATGCACAAGGACCCCCAAACCTCTGTGTTCTGCAGTCCCTCTCCATTTAAATAATATTTAGTTCCTCTATTCTTTCTGTCAAAGTGCACAACCTCATATTTTCCCATATTAAGCTAATCCCTAATATCCCATGGCTCCATGTCTCATGATCTGGCCGCTTTCATTCAAGTGACAGATGCCGTTTGCTGCTGTGCAATTTTCATAAGTTGCTCCAAGCTTTTAAAGGGTTGTGATTTACAGCACATTAAAAAATGTTGTGGACCATAGTCTGCAGGAAGGAACCTTTGAAAGGTACATTCAGAAGGTCCTCCTGCTGTTGCAATGTCTATCCCATCATTCCTCACAGTCTATCATGCTCTCCAGACCCTTTAACAGGTAACCTCAAGGTACCTGAAATCAGTAAACTTTCTGTAAAGAAAGATTGCGAAGTTGATAGAGATTTGGTGTCTAGAGCTTGGTGTCAATTAAGAACAGTTTCCATAATCCAATGGTTGTCTGGGCTTTCAGCCAAGAATATATCCTGAGGTTCTGAGGAAGGATCACCGGACTCAGAATGGTAACTCTGATTTCTCCTGACAGATGCTGCTCGACCTGCTGAGCTTTCCCAACCTGTTTTTGTTTATGGTTTCCAAAATCCACAGTTCTTTAGGTTTTTAATGCATAGGCTTATTTGAGAGTTGAGACATCCATTACAGAGGTGAAATACTTTGTGTCACATGTTTTACAGATATCAAGAGAAGCTAGACCGATTTAGAATAGATGCAACGATTCACAACTCTCTCTCTCTCCCATACACAAACATACACACACACACTCAGACATGTGTGCACAAGCCCACACACAGACACAGTCTCTTTCTCTCACACTCTCTCTTTCTCTCTCTCACCCACACACGCACATATTCTTTCTCTCACACACACTGTCTCACACACATTCTCTCTCACGCACACACAAACTCTCGTTCTCTCACAATCTCTCTCTCACACACACTCTTTCTCTCACAATCTCTCTCTCGCTCTCTCTCTCTTTCTCAAACACACACAAACACACACACCATACTCTTTCTCTCACAATCTCTCTCTCACTCTCACTGTCTCTCTCTCTCAAACACACACATGCATACACACGCACATGGGAATTATTTCTGATTTGGAGATGCTCTGGGGTGTACAAAGATAAAAATCACACAACACCAGGTTATAGTCCAACAGGTTTAATTGGAAGCATTAGCTTTTGGAGCACTGCTCCTTCATCAGGTGGTTGTGGAGAATAAAATTGCAAGACACAGAATTTACAGCAAAAGTTTACAGTGTGATGTAACTGAAATTATATACTGAAAAAGATCTGGATTGTTTGTTAAGTCTCTCATCTTTTAGATTGACCATGTTGGATTCAGTTCTTTCATATGTAAATCACAAAACGTTCTTTTAAACGTTACATTCTCAAGTGAACCTTAACAATTGGTGTCATGTTGGCCCAGATAATGTATTGAAGGTGTGAACTTCCCTCTGTGAGGCTGTCTGTGCCACAATGGTCAGGCTGATTTTAATCGAGAAAACGGATTTACAGAATCTTACATGGATTCATGCAGTTTTTGATCAAAGTAAAATGTAATTCTGCAAGTACAAACTTATCCCCACAAACTTATATGTGTATGTGTGTGTGTGCGGAGGGGGATGGGATAGGTTATGAGTGTTTGTGAGAAGGTGTGCGTGCGAGTGTATGCGTGAGCATATGAGAGAGGGTCTGTGTGTGTGTAGGAATGTGTGTGTATGTGTGCAGGAGTGTGTGTGTGTGTAGGAGTGTGTATGTGTGTAGGAGTGTTTGCGTGTGTATGTCTGTGTGTGTATAGTGCAATGGGTCACCAATAGTATCTCATTGACCCCAGGTCCCAGTTGAGGCCATCCCCATGGGTACCGAACTTGGCTATCAGCCTCTGCTCAGCCACGTTTTGTTGTTTCCTGTCCTGAAGTCTGCCTTGGAGGACGGTCACCCGAAAGTCCGAGGTCGAATGTCCCAGACCGCTGAAGAGTTCTCCGACTGGGAGGGAATGCTCCTGTCTGTTGATTGTTGTGCAGTGTCCATTCATCCATTGCCACAGTGCATTGTCTATCCTGAGAAGTCACCACTTGTACATTGATAAAACTTTTAATTATCCAGGGACAAAGACTTGAAAGGAATCTGAATTTTGATTTTTAATCAGCACTCTGCCTCCTGATTAAAGGATTCAATGAGGGCAGCTAGTTTTAAAGTTGTTAACTTTTTGCTTATAAATACTGTGCCTTATACCTCACTATCATACCATGCCTGAGGAAGGAACAGAGCTCCAAAACTTGCGATTTCAAATAAAGCTGTTGGTCGATAACCTGGTATCGTTTGATTTTTGACGTTATAGATTTGGATGGTTTGGTGCACTTTGTTGACAATTCCAAACATATTGGCTGCATTTAAAGTATGTAACAATTGTTAATTTGCCATTATGGCTTCACACTAGAGTTTATCTTCAAGCAATGTGTCACTGACATGGTCCTTCTTCTTGCCCAATATATTCTTCCTTAAGGCTTTAATTAGTGTCAAGGTGATGTCTAATTCAATGCTTCTCTTTGACATTTCCACTTCAGAAAAATTACACCCATGGCTATTGCTGTGAGACAAACTGTCTAATGAACTGTTGGGGTTGCAGACCATATGAGATGAGTTGAAGTCTGCTCATCCTGATTTTAATTATCATCTTGACCAGATCTCTAAGAACTTTCCAGAACCTTCCTGATCACCCACGGAAACATTGGATGCATTAATTCTGAGACACAACTTCTTGGAAATAGCAAGCAAAATTTTTAGGCTGTTTTCTCAGTATCATCGATTACTTGATTTATAAAATAGAACTGCATATTAAACATTTGCAGTTCAGTATGGATGTCAATAGTTGACCAGTCCATGTATTCATGATTATAAATTTTAGTTTGGAACAATTTAAAACATGCTTTTCTAATTTTGTGTCAGTGTAAATTTAATCCTGTTGCTTTTTAAAGATCACAGTCTTTGCTGCAGCTCTTATGTAGCTGTTACTTCTGCATTGACTGGCAGCAACAGGGAATGGTAGTTTCCAACTTCCACAGTATATAGCACAAGCTTTGATTTGCAACACAAAATGCTCTGCAGCTTTTTAAAAAAACATTCTCCTTTATTTTAATGAAAGACTCTTAAAAGTTCCTTTTATCTTGAAAGAATTTATATTGAATCAAAGGAAATTAATATTGATGTTACTGTTACATATCTGATAATACCCTGTTGACTAAAGTTGCCACTGGTTCTAACATGTTGTGAGAGTACCTCCAACATGTTGTTATATTTGATGCTACGATCAATATGATACTTTCTGTAACATTAAAATAAAGCATGGTGTGGATATTTGGTATAATAACCTCGGCTCTCTTCACCTCATATTTTGTCTCTAACACCATCTCATTGTTGATTTTTTGTAATTATCTCTCTGCCTGAATCAATCAATCAATCATAAGTCATCCCTTCAATTGTTATTCAGCTGTTGACACTTCATTAATGCGCACTCTGACTCTTTTAATCACCTGCAAAGACTTGTTCTCCAGCCTGAACACTTCACTCACACTATTTGTATATATCTGTTGACACTCTTAACTACCTGGAATTATCTTGCTATTATCTCTCTGCCTATATATCCTGTGCCTATGTGTTTCCATCCACTTCACCTGATGGAGGACAGCACTACAAAAAATTTGGGTTTTAAATTAACCTGTTGGACTATAACCTGAAGTCATGTGATGTCTGACTTTCTCATACTTTCCAATCTGTCTTTGTGTCATCTGCAAATTTAGCTACCATATCTTTGCTCCCCTCATCAATGCCTGTTAGCCTAATATCAGAGATTGGGAATAAACTGGAATCTATTATTAAGCAAACAACACTTGGAAAATTATAACAGTGTTGGAAGCACATTGACATGGATTATAGAAGCAGCCCATGGGCATGAAAGAGCGAATGGGTATAGAGGATTCTTTCTTAGCTTGGCAATCTGTGACCAGTATTCTTCTACAGGGATGAGAGCTGGGACTGCAACTGTTTGCAATATATATTATTGACTTGGAGGAAGGAAATGAATGTTCTGCAGTCAAATTTGCAGACAACACAAAAGTATATAGAAAGTTGGGCTGTGAAAGGGATACAAACAGTTTACAGAGTGATGTAGATAGATTAAGTAAGTGGGCATAACATAGGCAAACATTGTATAATGTGAGGAAATCCAAAGTTGTTTATTCTGGAAGGGACAACAAAAGGCCAAAACATTATTTAGATGGAGAAAATTGCAAGACAAAAGGACTTAGGGGGGATTTGTGCATGAAACACAGAAAGCTAGCACACAGGTGCAGCAGGTAATCAGGAAGGGTAAAGGAATGTTGGGCAGAAAAGTGGACGTGAGGGATTTCAGATCAGCCGTGACCCTACTGAATGGTGGAATAGACTCAAGGGGTCATTTGGCCTACTCCTATTCCTGTTTCTTATGGTTTTATGGACTTATAATATCATCAAAGGGTCAACATGGGTTTTACGAAAGGCAAATCATGGAATCCAAACATACTATAGTTTATTGGGGGAGGGGGGGAATGATGTAAGAAATGAGCTTGATAAAAGTGAACCTGTAAAGGTAGTTGGGGAAAGATATAAAAGGGACTTGAGGGGCAACGTTTTCACCCAGAGGTTGGTGCGTGTATGGAATGAGCTGCAAAAGGAAGTAATGGAAGCTGGTACAATTATATTTAAAAGGCATCCAAATAGGTATATGAATAGGAAGGGTTTAGAGGAATATGGGCCAAGCGTTGGCAAATGGGACTAGATTAATTTAGAATATCTGGTCAGCATGGATGAGTTGGACTGAAGGGTCTGCTTCTGTCCTGTATATCTCTAATGACTTTATCTGAATTTCCAAAAAGAATCAGTAAGCTGCTACATAAGAATGTACTTTGAAGACAGGAGCACATGGTGTTGGGGCTAATATTTTGGAATGGACAGACAATTGACTTACTAATAATGTTCTTTTCTTTGCCCAATATATCCTTTCTTAAATGGTGTGGACATGACGACTAACTCAATGTGTGTCTTTGACATTTCCTCTTCAGAAAAAATATACACATGGCCATTGCCATGTGACAAATTGATCAATAAGCTATAGGGGTTACGGTTTGCATGAGATAGGTCAAAGTCTGCTCATCTTGAATTTAATTATTATTCTGACCCAGCTTTTGAGAACTCTCTAGAACCTTTCTAGATCTATATGATCATCTGGTTAATTCTGTGACCTTCCTTTAGTTTTGTAGAATGTAGACTCAGTGGCAAGGCCAGCATGTCTTGGCTTCCACATAGACTTTGAGGTGAATGCCTTGTTAAGCAAAGCTGAGCAGGAGATGTTGAGTAGGTTAGAAATGGGGGGAGTTGAGGGGTTGTGGGATGGGATGGGATGGGATGGGATGGGATGGGATGGGATGGGATGGGATGGGATGGGATGGGATGGGATGGGATGGGATGGGATGGGATGGGATGGGATGGGATGGGATGGGATGGGATGTTGAGGGCTGTGCTGGAGATAGTGAATGGTCATGATGGCACTGAACTAACATTCCCAGGATCCAGGCAAATTCTCTGGGGACATGGGTTCAAATCCCTTCATGGCTGCAGGTGGAATAGATATTCAATAAAACAAAATCTGAAATTGATAGCCATAGAGATACATACAGCCATAGAGATGTATATCCCGGAAACAGACCCTTTGGTCCAACTCATCCATGCCAACCAGATATCCTTAATTAATATAGAGTTAAAAATCACACAACACAACATTATAGTCCAACAGGTTTATTTGGAAACACTAGCTTTCAGAACGCTGCTCCTTCATTAGGTGGTTGTGAAGGAGCAGTGCTCCGAAAGCTAGTGCTTCCAAATAAACATGTTGGACTATAACCTGGTGTTGTGTGATTTTTAATTTTGTACACCCCAGCCCAACACTGGCATCTCTAAATCATAAATTAATATAGTCCCATTTGCCAGCACTTAACCCAACCTCTTCTTATTTATATACCCATGAAAATGAAATTGTACCAAACTCTGAGAGAAGAAATTCCTCCTTATCTCAGTCTTAAATTGTATGTCTTTTAAATGCTATAATTGTACTGGGCTTTACCACTTCCTCTGGCAGCTTATTCCATACACGTACCACCCTCTGCGTGAAAAAGTTACCCTTCAGGTCTCTTTTAAATCTCTCTGCTCTCACATTTAACCCATGACCTCTAGTTTTTGACTCCCTTACCCTGGGGAAAAGACCTTGACAATTCACCCAATCCATGACCCTCATGATTTTATAAACATCTGTAAGATCACCCTTCAGTCTCCGCCACTCCATTGACATTGAACTTTCATTGATTGTTGTAAAAGTCCTGTCTAGGTCCCTAAATTCATTGAGGAAAGGCAACTAGAGATATGCAATAAATGTTGGCCCAGCTAGTAACAGTCACGTGAATGAATTTTAAAGAATCGTGCATCTAACCCAATCTGGACCACGTGACTCCAGACCCACAGCAATGTTGTTGAATCTTAATTTCCCCCGATACTGACATAACAAGTGGAAATATCAAACACTAAGGGGTATCTAGCCCTTCAACCATTTTCTATCATTCAATGAAGTCATGGTTGATCTGTGACTAAACTTCATACACCTGCTTTTGGCACATCTCCCTTAAAACCTTTGTTCAGCAAAAATTGATCTCTTTCAGATTTAAAACTATCAACTGATCCAATATCCACTGTTGTTTGTAGAAGAGAGTTCCAAACATTTACCACCATTAATGTATAGAAATGTTTCAATTATATCTCCCCTGAATGGCCTAGTCCTAATTCTCAGACGATGCCCAGAAAACAGTTTATCTTTATCACAGAATCCTAACAGTGCAGATAGAGGCCATTCAGGCCAGTGCATCTGCACCACCCCACTGAAGATCATCCCACACTATCCCATAATGCCACATTTCCCATTGCTAATCCATCCAGCCTGCACATCCCTGGACAACATGGAGAATTTAGCATGGCTGATCTGCCTAACCCACACATTTCTGGACTGTGCGAGGAAAGAGCTGAAAATGTGTTGCAGGAAAAGCGCAGCAGGTCAGGCAGTATCCAAGGAGCAGGAGAATCGACGTTTCGGGCATGAGCCCTTCTTCAGGAATGATTCCTGAAGAAGGGCTTATGCCCGAAACATCGATTCTCCTGCTCCTTGGATGCTGCCTGACCTGCTGTGCTTTTCCAGCAACACATTTTCAGTTCTGATCTCCAGCATCTGCAGTCCTCACTTCCCCCCGTGGGAGGAAACCAGAGCACCCGGAGGAAACCCAAACAGACACGGGGAGAATGTGCAAACTCCACACAGACAGTCGCCCGAGGCTGGAATCAAACCTGGGTCCCTGATGCTTTGAGCCATCATACCATCTTAGCCACCTTACCTTTTCCAGTTAACATCTTCAGTCCTCATTGGGATGATTATTTGGATAGAAATGGCATGCAGGGATATGGGGAAAGGGCAAGAGTTTGACACTGGATTATAGAACTGGTGCAGAAATCATTTGACAAATGGCCTCTCTCTGGGCTGTAACAATTCTGTGATTAAACTACCCTTTCAGGTGTAACCTCTAGGGGGCAGCACATAGATGTGAAATAGGAGGGGGAAGGTACAGATCACTGGGGAACACTAGAAGTGATGTTGATCGAGAAACAATTCAAAGCGATCCCATGGTTACGCTGCTTATTGCACATGTTGATTCCTTCATTTTGAAATGTTACATGGTTGTTAATGTATTCGACGCACAAGAAATTGATTCAAACTCCTTCCTCTCTCAAGTGCACTTTAATGAGCCCTAAAATGCTGGACACTTGCAGGACTTCCAATCACGGCTTGTTTTTTTTGTTCCTTCATTTCAGGCGTAGCAAATGAAAGCTGTTGATTTCATTTCATTTGAATGTAAATTGCTCTTTGTGCAACGCTTTTTTAAAAATGGATGAATAATTTGAAAATTAAGATGATTAAAATATTAGTCCCTTTTTAATGAAGCTTTCTCAGTCACAGAGAATATGAGTAATCTGATTAAGCATTCAGGCTACCCTAGCATCTTTGCGTATATTATCTGAGCACAAAGCCAGTGCCTGCAGATTATGGTTTAATTGTGGATTACTAGATAAAGCCTGATCTGAGTAGGGTTACTTTGAAGCACAGAGAGAGAGAGAGAGAGAGAGAGTGACAGGAACCGATTTATTGTTCATCTTATTTTGTCTTTAAAACTCCACTCTTGACATTGGTCTCGTAGCCTCAATCTCTAATGGTTTCTTATTACTACCACTGGGACAAATAGAATCCCTCGAGTGTGAAAATAGGCCTTTCGGCCCAACAGGTCCACACTGACCCTCCAAAGAGTAATCCACCCAGACTCATTTTCCTATCCTATATTCACCTCTAAACAATGGGCAACTTAGCATGTCCAACTCACCTAACCGGCACATCTTTGGAACGTGTGAGGAGACCAGAGCATCCAGAGGAAACCCACGCAGATGTGGGGAGAACCTGCAAACTCCACACAGACAGTCACTCGAGGGTGGAATCTAATCCGGGTTCCTGATGCTGTGAGGCAGTGGTGCTAACCACTGAGCCACCGTGCTGCCCGAAAATGTCGAAGATATGGAGAATCTGCACAGGGGTTAGAATATTGAAAAGAACTACAACTCTAAGGCAACCCAGTGATCAATTAGAAAAGTTACTCTGTAGCTTTTTAAAACCATGAATGGGCTGGATAGAGCAAACAGGGAGAAATTGTTCCCATGTGTAAAGGGAACCAGAACAAGAGGACATAGATTTAAATCAGGAAAATCCCTTCTTACTTCAGGAATATTCTCAAGGAGAGGACATTGCTGTCCTTACCCGATGCTGCTCACAAATGATTCCAAACTCACAGCAATATGGCTGACTCTGAACTAATCTCTGGGTAAGTAGGGATGGATAATAAACACTGGTTGAGCCTGTTCACATCCCAGGGAGGAATAAAACAAATCCTGAGAGATAACAATTCTGATTAACCAGGAGCAGTCACTTGGGCAATTTTATTTTACTCAGGAGGTAGTGATTCCAGACAGTCGGTTCTGGGATTTCTTTTTCTGTCTTAGGGAAAATGTCCATAGTTTGAAATAAAAAACCGCTTGGCCTCAGTTTGTGGAAGACTTAGCTGAAGCTGGATATCTATGACAGTTGCGCCTGAAGAATTGAGCTGATAAGTATCAGAAGTTTAGCTTGAAAGTTCCAGGCCAGAAGAGTTTTGTTAAAACCATGGATGGGTTCTTTGAAGCTGAGAAGGTCTAAACTCAGTTGTATGAAAGCTATTGGATTCTCAAAACTGGGAATTGAAACCACATTGAAATCAGTCATGGATATGAGAGAGAAGAGAATTCTCTCAGGTATAAGTACTATGAAGAAATTGTGTTGGGATTAATGAATTATGGATGTAGGTTCATTCACTGAGCTGGAAGGTTCGTTTTCAGACATTTCGTCACAATACTAGGTAACATACTAGGTGACGAAACATCTGAAAATGAACCTTCCAGCTCAGCGAGTAAACCTACATCCAGAACCTCAACCTGAGCTACAAATCTTCTCAAAACTCATTAATGAATTATATTTTACAATACGCAACAAAATCTGTAAGCTTGTGTTGCAGACGAACAATATGGCTTACCCTACTTTGGTTTTCAGTTATTTAGTGTAATAGACATCTGTTTTATTGTTAAAAACTGAATCTGCAGCTTGTAATTTTGTGATTCAGTGAAAAACTACCTCATTGAAACAATAAAAAAAAGACTATCAAAGTCAGATTCCAATTTGGGTTAGATTACACTCCAATGTGTCACAATTCATGGTCTACTGAAAGATTTATAATACAAAAGAAGCTTTCTAAAGAAGCTTTCTAAAGGAGGCGAGAACACTTTAATATCTTTAATATCTTCTCCCTGGTGATGAGCACTGAGATGAAAGGATGAAATACTGTCAATAAGGAGCAAAAGTGCAGCAGGAAAGACGGCTATCCCATGGAACCAATGAATGAGTGACCGCATCTACAAATTCATCCTGTCCTAGCAGGATCCGTGATTCTGTCATCCTGTAATATTGACCAATTCTCACTATCCTCGGCATTCCAAGAGAGGATTGAACACAACACATAACCCCTCCACATGTACACATGATCTGTTTTTGTTTTTCCACTATGTAACAACAGAGGTCCTTCAATAAGACTTTGGGCAAAACTGTATTCTCTAGAGTTCTCTAGAAGTGAAATTTATAAAACACACCTGAGAAAGTCTCCATGTTATTAATAGTGAGCTGCACAAACTCGTAACTCTGAGGATCCAACTGATACCTCCTGGGATCTGAAGGCCACATATGAAGAGGCAGGAAGGCTAGACGATGGATCTGGGGATGGGGATCATTTAGTGTGGCTTTGTTTCAGTTTTATAGGAGCTTCCCACCTTCAAAAAGGATTCAACATTCCCTTATGATCCATCCATTTTAAACTCCCCATGACAACGTCCGCTTGGTTTCAGTCCCAAGGTTGCAGGTTTATGACTGTAGAATCATACAATACATAAGCGGCCCTTCAGCCCATTGCATCTGTCCCTCCAAAGCTGCATTAAATCTACACAAGTCCCACATTCCCAACCTCAACCTGTAGCCTTAAAGGCTTTCACATTTCAATTGCTCATCTGAGTACTTTTGGAAGGTGTTCAGGTTTCCTGCCTCAACTGTCCTCCAAGGTAATCCATTCCAGAACCCCCCACCCCCATTCACCCACCACCATCAGTCATGAATACAAATTCAGGAAATGACTTGAATGCACCAGCCAATCCGATAAACTGTATTCTTGTAGATAAGTCATACCAGACTCGAAACATTAACTCTGCTGCTCTCTCCAAGGATGCTGCCCATCTCTGCTGAGTTTCTCCAGCAATTTTTGTGTTTGTTTTATATTCTGCATTATCTATGAATACCAGAACTGTACAGAATTTTCCAGGTTCTGTCCAAGTAAAGCACTACTCAAATCCTCTTGCAGTAAATATCACGGTACCATTTACCCTCATTATTAGCATACTGCCATATATTCTTGCAGTAAAGACCAGTAACATTTACCCTCACTATTAGCTTACTGCATTGGCATACGTTTGCTTTCAATCAGTAATAAATCTTGGACATCAGTACTTCCCAGTCTTTCATGATTTCAGAAATGTTCTGTGTTACCATAGTTCCTTCCAAAGTGGAGCACATGTTTTTCCATATACTCTTCCATCCTTTGTGTCCATGGCTATTTACCCAGCCTGTCCAAATCGTCTTGACGTTTCCTCATATCCTCCTCACAGCACACATTGTGTCATCAGTAAACTTCAAATGCTCAATTCTGAAAATGAACACGAGAGTATCAGAACTAGGAGCAGGAGGAGAGCACCTGACCCCTCCAGCCTGCTCTGCCATTCAATAAGATCATGGCTGATCTTTTCATGGACTCAGCTCCACTTACCCGCCCGCTCACCACAATTGAACTGAATTGAATTTATTGTCACGTATACCGAGGTACAGTGAAAGGCTTTGTTTTGCGAGCAATACAGGCAGATCACAGAGTTAAGTAGCATAGATAGTAAATAGTAGGGAAACATCAGCAAAAACAAAAACACAGGTATAGATGAATGTTAAGAGTTTGTGAATCCATTCAGTATTCTAACAACAGTAGGGTAGAAACTGTTTTGAAACCGGCTGGTGCGTGTGTTCAGGCTTCTGTACCTTCTCCCTGATGGTAGAGGTTGTAGAAAAACATTGTCAGGGTGGGATGGATCTTTGAGAATGCTGCCGGCCTTTCCTTGACAGCGAGCCTGGTAGATGGATTCTATAGATGGGAGGTTGGCCTTTGTGATTGTCCATAACCCTTAATTCCTTTACTGGTCAAAATCTATCTATCTTTGCCTTAAAAACATTCAACAAGGGAGCCTCAACTGCTTCACTAGGCAGGGAATTCCACAGAATCACAATCCTCTGGGGGAAGAAGTTCCTCCTCAACTCAGTCCAAAATCAGTTTCCTCTTATTTTGAGGCTGTGCACCCTCGTTCTAGCTTCACTCACCAGTGGAAACAATGTCCTTGGTTCTATCTTATCCAATCCCTTCACAACTTTAAATGTTTCTGTAAGATCCCTCATCTTTCTTCTAAGTTCCAGTGAGTATAGTCACAGTCTACTCAATGTCTCCTCATAAACCAATCCTCTCAATTCCAGAAACAACCTAGTGAACCTCCTCCACACTCCCTCCAGTGCCAGTACATTCTTTCTCAAGTAAAGAAAGCAAAAGTGTACACAGTACTCCAAGAGTGGCCTCACCAGCACCCTATACAGCTGCAACATAACCTCCCTATTTTTAAACTCCATTCCTTTCACAATGAAGGACAATATACCTGCTGCACCTGCAAACCAACTGTTTGTGATTCATGCACAAGGAGACCCAGGTCCCTCGGCACAGCGGCATGCTGCAATTTATCTTTATGAATCTGAGAACAACACTTTCTCTCTTAGGAGTTAAGGTTTTACAAAGCACAAGGAGGTAAAATGGAAAACACAATGTCAAAATAAGCAATCATTCACCTGCTGTGCACGTGACTCCTGCTGGAATCATCTGACAGCTCACTCAGCCCAACTCTGCCTTTGAGACAGAGCCCCATTACTCTTCCTTTTTGGTGCAAAGTTTTGACTGAAGTGTTAATCCAATCGCCCTTTGATGGATTCAGTTGAACCTGCTTGGATCACCATTTTGGAATGTGCATTCTATATCACCACAAGGCGTTAATTTACAAAAGAAAAATCCTCTCTTCTAGTTCTTTTGCCAATTTTCTTTAATATACATTTCCCTGTTACTGACCCTTCTGCACTGGAAATACACACTCTTTATATATTATGAAAAAATGTCTCCATGATTTAGAAAAAGTCAACTATGCTTTCCCTCTGTGATCTTAAAACACAAAGTCTTGCTTCTCCACTCTCTTTTAAGGATGCTCAAAAACACCAGTCTTTCACCTTTTTGTAGCTGCAAGGTGTTAGAGAGTAGCATCCCGAGTGGAGCAGGGACAGTTCAGTCACTTAGTGTTTCACTGTCTTTTCGAGTGAGCATTAGCAGCTGTTAGGCCGAATATGACATGACATTTTCTTGGATGACTTTAAGTTCCAAAATCAGTAATGTGTGACATTGGAAAGCCCCTGTCAGGCATTGTGCACATACATTTAACGTAACATTCCCATCACAGCCATCTTTTGAGGCAGTAAGTCAAATCTATGGCTTGAGGGCGCCACATGTGCCTCCTTTGTGATTCAATCTGGTCTTCAGAAAGTTATTGAGGAAACAGCAGCATTGAAACACCACAGGAACTGTCCGCATTTGCATGGCCGCTATGGCTACATAAGATGGGCTCTCCAAAAATGTCGACCAACAAGAAAAGAAAACTTGACAGTGAATGTCAAAGCTCTTCAAAGCTAAAGAGCAACTGGGGATGTATTTTTGTGTGGAATTGTTGGTGTCATGTCTGTCAAAGAGAAAGAACTATTGCTATGTCAAAAATAAAATCAATAAAATCGCATGTTGTAAGAAAAAAACGTCTAATCAGCTGGAAGGGGAGTAACAAGACAACATGTATTGTATGTTATAAAAGCTTCTTTTTTGGTGCTCCAAGAAAATATAATATTTTTTTTAAAAGCAGTAAGAACATTTTCGCAACTCGACTAGAAAGTTTTAGTGCAAAGTTTTAGTTAAGAGCCCAGCCATCAAAACGCATTTACTAAAGGCACATTTGTGAACAAGTACCTGGTCACAATGCCAGAAATTTGTGGGTCCTGATGAAGTACAGATTTCTCTGAATGCACTCCTCTCAGTATGAAGATTAAGTCCGAACAATCCTCTCTGAAAATGGAGCAATTCAAGCAGACAGGACTCTGTTCTTTTTTTCATCCCTTTGGTCCTTAGTTACAGTAAAGGCATTTCTAAAGCCAAGCAATTAATTTTATCAGCATGTACTTCCTTGAAAGCCACTGAAGAATGGCCAGAAGTGCAATATGGGCACTGAACTCCGAAGAATAGATCCGAAAGCAAAACGCTAAACTTTGAAACTAAGAAATAGAAACAGGAGTAGGCCATTCAACCCTTCGAGTCTGCTCTGCCATTCAATACGATCATGGCTGATCATCCAAATTATCATTCATTTCTTCCTTTCATCACTATACCCTTTGATCCCTTTAACCCTGAGAATTGGATCAAGTTCCTGCTTGAAAACATACAGTATTTTGGCTTCAGCAGCATTCTGTGGCAGAGAATTCCACAGGCTTATGTCTCTCCATATGAAAACATTTCTTCTTATCTCATTCCAAAATGGCTTACCCATTTTTCCTTCAACTGGGACCCCAGATTTTGGACTCACTTACCCTGTACCTTAAAACTGTGAGAAAGTGAGGACTGCAGATGCTGGAGGTCAGAGTTGAGGAGTGTGGTGCTGGAAAAGCACAGCAGGTCAGGAAGCACTCCTCAGATGCTGCCTGACCTGCTGTGCTTTTCCAGCATCACACTCCTAAAACCATGACCTTGTTTAGCCATTATGGTCAGCATGGACTGTCAGGGCTGAAAGGTTTTTTTCCCATCTTGTATGACTCTGTGATGCTATATCTATAACTCTATGTTAAGAGGAAAGGATTTTGATTGTGTTGACTGTTCTGAAGAAGATTTTCTCCCCCCCACAAAGACAGCTAGACCTGCTGAGTTTCTCCAGCGATTTCTGTTTCTGTTTGTTTCAGATCCACACAATTCTTTATTTATTTGACTGTATTTACCAGTACATGGCTTAAATTTTAATATATTTCCATTGTGATTGCAAGCCAATAACAAACTTTGCCAAGTGCAATTATAAAATTTCATCTCATCTTCCATCTGTTCGTTTACATAGTTCATTCATTTATTCTTGCTGCTTTTCACCCCTTCCACTCTTCTAACAAAGACTTCAATTGCCTGCTAGAGTCCAATTACAACTCAATTTGGGTTTTATTTAATGGAAACTTTCATGGCAGAAGTTGGAAGGCTAATCGCCTAAAAAGGCATCACAATCAAATCTAGTACTTCGCTCATGAGAGTGCATTTCCAGAACGGGTTACTATGTTGTGATCTGATCTGGAAAGCCTGCATGTTTTCCTTTGTCTTATCCAAGAGGAAGTGGAGCAAAACATAGAGCCTTGATTAGATAGTGCATAACATAAAACTAGCTGAAAAAGGCGCGTGCTGTGCTAACAAGTGATTTTTATACACCCGGGACAGAGGTATGAGAAGTACCAAATTCAAGATATCAATGGTATGATTTAACTTCTGCTGTAATATGATTTGCAATCGTTTGAAATTTGGCACTCTTGTGGTTGTCCTGATGAGTGCAAGATAAAGGCCATAATGTTACAACATGGAGGTGAACCCCTCTGTTAATTAAACTAAACACCCAGAAGAGCTCACCTGGCCTCATAATCTGTTAAAATATGAGTGACAGAGAACTCACAATTCCACTATTTAAAGAAAATAACATCAATTTATTTTCTAACTCTAAAAGTGAACATTAAACAAAATCTATTCACAACTCTAAGCCCATCCCTTTCTCTTAACTGTTTACTATCTGCCTCCAACTCTATAGCAATATGTTGTTCCAATAAGACACTTGTTAAAATTACATCAATTTAATTTTGAAACCACCACACAGTCTCTGTCTTTTTCTGTGTCTTCACTCTTCTGTCTGCTGATCTCCCTGGGTCATCTTCTTTCATTTTACTGCGGGTATGTTTTGCATAAAAAGACATCTTTGATTGAGAGTGTTTTCTAATTTCTTTGAGAGCAAAATTTTAGATGGACAATTAGCTCTCTGGGAGTTTCTCTCTCTATAGCTGTTGCTCGCTGACCAATTTTCAAAATGTCCGCAATCAGATTGGCTGATTGATTCAATGTTGGCAAAACAGTAAATTCAGACTTGATTGGGATTTAGTATCCTATGGCATAATTTAAACTAATTGGATAAATTTGAATTGTTGTCAAAACAGCACCAAAACTCAGGTGTCCATTTCACACCCAAATGCTACATACTTTCAATTTTCCAGTACACTCTGGGTCTACCATCTAGTCATATGCACAGTACTTGTAATCTCTCAGTTCAGAAGAGCATCCACTTTCTCTTAAAGGTACAGTATATGCCTTCAATCTCATAACAATAAGACCACAAGAAATAGGAGCTGGAGTAGGCCGTTCAGCCCCTCAAGTCCGTTCCTCTATTCTATAGGTGGCTGATCTGACATTCCGCACGTGCACTTTTCTGCCTTTTCCTTATATCCCTGGATTACCTGACTGATCAAGAATCCATCTTTTTCAGCCCTAAATATGCAGAAAAACACTCTGACCCCACAGCTCTCTGTGGCAAGGAGTTCTAAAGACTCACAACCCTCTGAGAGAAGAAATTCCTCCTCATCACAGTCTTCAATTGGTGCCCTTTTATTCTGAGACTATGCCCTCTGGTCCTGGACTCTCAAGAAGGTGCTTATCATGGTTGCCTTCATTGTTCAGTCCCTTGATGCTGGAAATCTGAAATAAAATGCCAAAGTGCCCAAAACGTTCAGGGATGTGAAGGTTAGGTGCATTAGTCAGGGGTAAATACAGGATAATATGGGAGGGGAATGGGTATGGGTGAGTTACTCTTTGGAGGGTCAGTGTGGACTTGTTGGACTGAAGGGCCTTTTTCCACACTGTAGGGATTCTATGATTTATTAAAAATGTGCTAATCCCAATTTCCTGCATGTGTCCGATTTCTTTGAATGTTTTAGAATTAGAATCCCTACAGTGTAGAAACAAGCCATTTAGCCCAACAAGTCCACACTGACCTCCAAAGAGTATCCCACCAGACCCATTCCCCTGCACCTATTACTTTATATTTCCCCTGACTAATGCTCTTAACCTACACATCCTGAAACACCATGGGCAATTTAGCTTGGCTAATTCACCTAACCTGTACCTCTTTGGATTGCGGGAGAAAAGTCACACAGACACAGGGAGAACGTGCAAACTCCACACAGACATTTGCCCAAGGGGGGACCAATGGCACTGTGAGGCAGCAGTGCTAACCACTGAGCCACCGTGACTGCTCTGATATTTGAAGTATTCATGCAAATATTTTTGAAAGTTTGCAAGTCTTCCAGCCTCCATTTCCTTCCCAGGCAGTGCATTACAGATTCTCCCCATCCGCTGAGTGAAAAATATTTTCCAAAGCCCCCTCTGAATCTCCTGCCCCTCACCTTAAAACTATGTTCATTCATTGTTACATTGTAATTTGTCCATCACTGTGCCTTATTGTCTTGTCTTGTCCGGAATTACTGTGCTGTCTTGCATGTTTTGCATTCTTCTATGCACTTTATGTTGCCTTGTGTATGACTGTACTCTCGTGTAGTCTGTGTGTTCACACAGCACCTTTGTTCTGGATGAACACTGTCTTGTTTTTATTGTACCAGCTGTATATGGTACTGTATAGACCATGGAACAGTACAGCACAGGAACAGGCCCGTCAGCCCATGGTGTTGTGTCAAACATGACGCCAAATTAAACCAATCTCTTCTGCCTGGACATGGTCCATAATACCCCCCCAGTCCTTGTTTATTCATATGCTGAATGAAATTGAATGAAAACATTATTTTCCAAGATGTCTGAAGGATTTCTGAAAGATCTGTGAGTGGAACTTTTCTCAAAGCGATATTGCAGTGATTGGAACAAGGGCCAGGTGGATCTCTTCGAGTATGAGATCCTTAACTGGGGTCGTTAACCTGGCCTAATCAGGGAACCCTGGCTGACAGATATAAATGGAAGATTCAGAAAGTCTCCTCAGTCTAAAGACTGGCCTGAGCTGGCTGGTCACAGTCCATGTACAGTGTACATGTAAATAAAGGGCGACTTGGTAATGGGATACAGCCTTTGTGCAGTTACTTCAGATATCAATCAAAACATTTTAATGACTTGTATGTAAGTTAGCTCGCTGAGCTGGAAGGTTTTGTTTTCAGACATTTCGTCACCTTGCCTAGGTAACATCATCAGTGAGAGTCTTCGGTGAAGCACGGGTGGTATGATAAGAGCATTGTCCTAGTTCTTGCATAGGATTTTGTAAACGACGTTAGTTTAGCTGGTAGTATCAGACCCTTTGGCATCATGGTAGCCCACAAAACTACCAACACACTGAAAACAGTGACTAACGAACCTAAAGGATCCATTAGATACTACCAGCAAAACTAATGTGATTTACAAAATGCCATGCAAGACTTATAAAAAAACACTACATCGAACAAACAAGCAGGAAACTTGCCACCAGGATACATGAATACTGATTAGCCACTGAAAGGCACTGCCCACTATCACTGGTTTCCATACATACAAAGAAAGACACCACTTTAACCAAAGGGTCTGTTCCTCTGTCCACTCTAAAAGGGTGTATCTTGGAATGAAAGTTGAACACTGATTTTCAATTCAATCTCCATTGATTTTCAGCAATGGGAGAAAGGTCATGGATCATATACCGTGCTGCTTAGAAGTTGGCAGCACTGATGTTCTTATAATCCAATGCACTTTCAATAAAAGCCTACATATCATTTGCTTTCCTAATTGGTTTTGCAAATTCTTGTGTTCCTCATACCAGTATACCCAGGTCCCTTAGTATTTACAAATTTCATTCCTTTTAAAAAATATTCTGCTTTTCTTATTATTAAATTGAATAAACTCAGACTCATTACGTGACATTCCATCTGCTATTTTGTTGCCCAGTCTCTTAACCCATCATATCTCTTTGCATCCTCTTTCTGTCCTCCAGTTTACATTTTCACCAGCTTTGTAATGTCAGCACTCGTAGACATTTTATTCTCTGTCTCCCTTTCAAAGTCATTACTATAGACAGAAAGTTCTAGCATTGGTCCATGCTGCATTGCACAAGTCACAGCCTGTCAACTTGCAAGTGCCCACTTTAGTCCAAAATGCATTAACACAGATCAATTCATGGAATCACAATAGTGTGGAATCAGGCCATTCAGTCCATCAGGTCCGCACTGATCCTCCAAAGAGCATTCCACCCAGACCTTCCCCCCCAACCCTATCTCTGTAATTTCCTTGGTTAATCCACCAAGCCTGCACATCACTGGACAATATGGGTGTCTTAACATGGCTAATTCACCTAACCTGCATATCTTTGGACTGTGGGAAGAAACTGGAACACCTGGAGGAAACCCACGCAGACACATGGAGAAACTGCAAATTCCACACAGACGGTCGCCCAATGGTGGAATTGAACCCGGGTCCTTGGGTGCTGTGAGGCAGCAGTGCTAACTGCTGAGCAATAGTGTCATGTGCCATCCTTATTGTGTTCCAGTAGGGTATGTATTAGACCGACATTTGAAAAACATGGAACATTAAGCATATGGCTAACTGAAAGTTGGTGAATCGTTCCAATGGAATGACTTAATAAACAGATGGATGACTGGAATTTGAAACATAAAAAGAAAGTGCTGGGGAGACTCAGCAGGTCAGGCAGAATCTGCGGATAGAGAAACATAGTTATTGTTTCAACTCCGGTATGGCTCTGAGTTGGGAAGAACAGCTAAGCCAATATGTTCATAGAATGCCATAGAATGCTACTGTACCCATTGCTGGACAAACTAAAGACCTTGATAGAAGAGGAATATCAGATGGAACAAAGCCAACTTAGTGGTGTTTCAGCTTGTCACATTCCTGAGCCAAACAGTGAGCTGAGGCTATTTGAAGACAATTCAACAAAGCTTGTAGAGAGAGACATCCATCCAACTTCTTCAGTAGATGGCAATCTGGAAAGATGTACTGAGCACCTGCTCTTCCTTAAGCTAGACACAGGGCATTTTTTATTCCTAAATAAGGCTGGACAATGAATCGCAGTTTTTTAATGATGCCTACCAGATTTTTTCAGTGTTTCTACCATAAATAGCTTCCTGTTGGGTTACCATCAGCTCCAGGGATATTTCAGCAATTTCACGCATTCTAGAGGGGTGAAAAGGAATCATTTCTCATGTAGATAAGATAATTGTACACAGTAATACAGAACAGGAAACTGACCTCAGAATTTGTGAATTTCTGAGAGCATTAATTAGTCTCCCTTTCTGTTTATTTGCTATGGGATTGCCCAGAGGGCAAATAAGAATCAATCACAGTGTTGTGGGTCTGGAGTCAAACGTAGGCCAGAATAGGTAAGATAGCAGATTTCCTTCCTTAAATGACATTAGTGAATCAAATGGGCTGTTACAACAATCAACAGTGTTTGCCATTAGAGTAGCTATTTTTTAATTCCAGAGCTTTTATTGAATTCAAATGTCACCTTCTGCTAACAGTGGGATACAAACATGTGTCCTCAGACTATGAGTCTGGGTTCTAGGGCAATTTACACTCGCACTATGGCACCACTTCCCCAGTGGAGAGCAAGATGGAGAAATTCACAGGAAAGCGAGTTAGATTTCCTTAGGACATACAGAGAGAACTAATGCCAAACTCTCGAAAAAAATGAAAGCTGTCGCTGTCAACCAAAAAAATGCCAACAAAGCCGAACGTTTTTTGCAATCGGTCAAGTAGATAGGCAAGCTCATTACAAATTTGGGGGATAACCACTGAACCTTTAAGAGATCTTTTGAGAAAAAGTCAACAGAGGCTTGAGAATGTTGAGCAAACAATAGTTTTTCAGAAGATAGAAGACGAAAATTATTTTTTCAGGCATGCTGCCGCATTATCGTCCCATATTTCTCGTGACTGTGGCCACAAAGGTATCTTCCCACATGTTATCGGCAGCTCTCCTTCAGGTTCAGGATGATAGCAGAAGTAAGCAGGCTATTTCACTTCTGGGTCCTTCCCAAACTGAATTGGATCATGGTAAAGAGTCTTACCAAGTTTTATAGATGTACCATAGAAAGTACCCTATCTGGATGCATCACTGTTGGGATGGCAACTGCTCTGCCCAGGACCATCAGAAACCACAGAGAGTTGTGAACACAGCCCAGTCCATCATTGACTCCCATTCATTGGCTCCAGCTACACTTCCAGCTGCCTTGGGAAGGCAGACAACATATTTCAAGACCCCCCTCCCACTCCGATGATAATCTCTTCCAACCTCTTCTGTTGGGCAGAAAATGCAAAAGCTTAAACACATGTACCATCAGTTTAAAGAACAGCTTCTTCCCCACTATTATTAGACTTCTGAATGGAACTGTCAAATTTGTACTGAAGAGCAGATGCTCGGTAATTTTGCCAGATTGCCATCTACTGAAGCAGTTGGATGGATGTCTCTCTCTGCGAGTTTTGTTGAATTGTCTTCAAATAGCCTTAGCTCACTATTTGGCGAAAATTGATCTCACTCATTGTGCACCTTCTCTGAGCTGTAACATTATATTCCTTGCTCTGTTCAATTATCCTAATGCACTTTCTATATTATGATCTGCTTGTACTGCATGCAAAACAAAACTTTTCACTGTCCCTGGGTACATGTGGCAGTAATAAATCAAATCAAACCAACAATAGAGAAAGAGACATGTGCAAGAATCTGGGGATTTACAGACTGCCTGATGGGGATTGATCTTTCAAACAGAGAGAGGGAATGATCCATCAAGTACACTGTTGAATTCCAAAGAGATAGTTAAAATACCATTGCGTAACCAGAGATTCAGATTCAGATTGACACCCTATGAACACACAACTGTGCATGTACCAGGAATAAGCTTCAAATCACAGAAGACACATTGCCTGGAGCTACAGTGGATCAAACTGAACAGACAATTTCATTATTGTTTTAGAGTAGAAACATTTTCATCAGTCACAGGAAATTTTTTTTTATCAGCTTCTGAGAAGAGTTTGCAAGAAAGCCAAGATGTGCAAAAGGTAAATGTAGATTGTACCCAAATCAGGATATTTTCCTGAGAGGTTTGCTCCAATGATCAGCTTTTATGGAAGTATCAAGAACAAAGAAAGTATTTGACCACAGGAAATAGTCCCCTAGTCTTTAATCATATACAGGTAAGTCTAAATACTTTGAGGAAAGGCAATGGCCAAGTGGTTTTAGACTATTAATCCGGAGACTGATGTAATGTCTGGGGACCTGAGCTTCAATCCCGTCAAGGCAAATTTGAAAGTAGAATCCCAAAAAATTCTGGAATTAAGAGTCCAACGGTGAACATAGAGTCATAGAGATGTACAGCATGGAAACAGACCATTCGGTCCAACTCATCCATGCCGACCAGATATCCCAACCCAATCTAGTCCCACCTGCCAGCACCCGGCCCATATCCCTCCAAACCCTTCCTATTCATATACCCATCCAGATGCCTTTTAAATGTTGTAATTGTACCAGCCACCCCAGTTACTCTGGCAGCTCATTCCATACACGTAACAACCCTCTGTGTGAAAAAGTTGCCTCTTAGGTCTCCTTTATATCTTTCCCCCCTCACCCTAAATCTATGGCCTCTAGTTCTGGACTCCCCCGCCCCAGGGAAAAGACTTTGTCTATTTATCCTATCCACGCTCCTCATGATATTATAAACCTCTATAAGGTCAACTCTCAGCTCCAGGGAAAACAGTTTTAGCCTGTTCAGCCTCTCCCTATGGCTCAAATCCTCCAACCCTGACAACATCCTTGTAAATATTTTCTGAACTCTTTCAAGTTTCACAACATCTTTCTGATATGAAGGAGAACAGATTTGCATGTAATATTCCAACAGTGGCCTAACCAATGTCCTGTACAGCCGCAACATGATCTCCCAACTCCTGTACTCAATACTTTGACCAATAAAGGAAAGCATACCAAACGCCTTCTTCACTATCCTATGCACCTGTGACTCCACTTTCAAGGAGCAATGAACCTGCACTCCAAGGTCTCTTTGTTCAGCAACACTCCCCAGGACCTTACAATTAAGTGTATAAGTCCTGCTCAGATTTGCTTTCCCAAAATTAAGCACATTACATTTAGCTAAATTAAACTCCATCCACCAGTTTCAGCTCGTTGGCCCATCTGCTCCAGATCCTGTAGTAATTTGAGGTAACCCTCTTCGCTGTCCACTATACCTCCAAATTTGGTGTCATCTGCAAACTTACTAATGATACCTCATACTCACATCCAAATCATTTTTGTAAATGACTAAAAGTAGTGGACCCCACACCAATCCTAGTGGCACTCCACTGGTCACAGGCCTCCAGTCTGAAAAACAACCCTCCACCACCACCCTCTGTTTTCTACCTTTGAGTTAGTTCTGTATCTATAATGGCTAGTGACCATGAAAAGCCCCTTTGATTCACTAATTCCATTCAAGGATGGAAATCTGCCATCCTTACCTGATACACTCTATTTGGGCAGCACAGTGGCTCAATGGTTAGCACTGCTGCCTCACAGTGCTAGGAACCCTGGTTTGATTCTAACTTCAGGTGACTGTGTGGAGCTGGTGCGTTCTCCCCGCATCTTTGTGGGTTTCCTCCGGGTGCTCCAGCTTCCTCCCAACAGTCCAAAGATGTGCAGGTCAGGTGGATTGGCCATGTTCAATTACCCAAAATGTCCAGAGATATGCAGGCTAGGTGGGTTAGCCATGGGAAATGCAAGGTTACAGGGATGGGTTAGGAGGCGTTGTTCTGGGTGGGATGCTCTTTGGAGGGTCGGTGTGGACTTGATGGACCGATTGATTTGTTTCCACAGTGTAGAGATTCTACGATTCTATGTGACTCCAGACCCACAACAATGTGGTCGGGTTTTTTTTTACTGCCCTCAGGGCAATAAATGCTGGCCTGGTCAACCGCATTCACATCTTGTGAGTGAATTTTAAAACTAAATGCTGCATTGAATTAACCAGAAGTTATTGGGAATAACCAAGTAGAGACCTCTTGCATTACAGTTTGTAAGGGAGACAATAATTACAAAAGAAGTCAAAGATTTCATTTCATCCTGCCCATCAATAGCCAGTCAAGTCTTACTGTCTTCCAATCTCCCTGGCCAGCTTTGGCAAAGTTTGGATGCTTGAGAGCATATTAGATCATGATTTGGAAGTGCTGGTATTGGACTGGGGTACACAAAGTTGAAAATCACACAACACCATGTTATAGCTGAAAATGTGTTGCTGAAAAAGCGCAGCAGGTCAGGCAGCATCCAAGGAACAGGAGAATCGACGTTTCGGGCATAAGCCCTTCTTATACATTCCTGAAGAAGGGCTTATGCCCGAAATGTCAATTCTCCTGTTCCTTGGATGCTGCCTGACCTGCTGCGCTTTTCCAGCAACACATTTTCAGCTCTGATCTCCAGCATCTGCAGTCCTCACTTTCTCTCAACACCATGTTATAGTCCAACACATCTATTTGGAAGCACTAGCTTTTGGAGTGTTGCTCCTTCATCAGGCTGTTGTGAAGGAGCAGTGCTCCGAAAGTTAGTGCTTCCAAAAAAAAAACCTGTTGGACTATAACCTGGTGTTGTGTGATTTTTAATATTAGATCACAGTAGATTACTCTAGCAGTTAGCGAGAAGTTACCAGTCCCCACACTGCGATGACTGAGATGATGTTCAAATCACAGATGAGAAACCTCTCTGTGCATGGATACCCAGTGAGATTGCTCCAAACAGCAGTCTTTAATTTGTGAGGGAGTGGAATTCACAACAGAAACCAGAATCAATTCCTTCATTACTTTCTCTCTTTATTGACAGGTCAATGGAGAAGTACGTGAGCAGTGAAAGCCATACATGTGCTAAAGTCTTTGAAATGTGATTGGGATTCAACCTTACTCAATTTCGAGAAATGTCTCAAACAACCATTATTCACCAACAGAGCTGCTTCGAGGCAGAATGCTATAAACACAGATACCACTGATTGAGCAAAACCACTGACAAAATATCACATCTCGACCACTCAGAAAAGACCAAAACAGTAAGCAGAAGAACTGGTATAATTCTGGGCTGAGAGCGAAGACTTTATCAGCTTTGGCATCAGATCAGAAGGTATGGATAGGAAATCAGAGGCACGGGCAAAGGAAGCAGTTTTGTACAGAGTTCCAAATCTGATAGGGATACTCAGAAGGAACAAAGGAAAGTTGATCTTTCTCATGGGACTGAGAGCAAATGAGCATGACAATTTGAGATAATGAGGAAAGAACTCCACTGATTTACTCATAATTGTGTGACAGTCATTGGCAATCGATGGTGATAAGGACAAGATCATATGAGCTGTGAAAGAACCGCAGAGAGGAAGGATAGATGGTCAAGTGGGCTGTGTTAAGATGAAATGGTGAGAACGTAAACCCTTTAATAAAATAGTTAAAGAATGTTAACTTTTATATTAAGAGAGGGTGGAGGAGGGGAATGATTTACTTAAATGAGATTAGGTATGATGGCAAGGAGGTGATATGAAATGATGAAATGTTGACATTAGCTGTCATGTGTATGAGACTGTGAAGAAAGAACACAGTAGTCTGCACTAGTGAGAGATGAACTTCCTAAGAACAGTATTATCCACAATAGTGTAAATGGAAGAGTTTGCAAGAGTTGATCAGTGATCGCTCCAGGTAATGGGAGACAATTATAGGTCATAAACTACCAACAGAGACAGGAGTAGGAGCAACTTATCAGCAGCCTTTCTTCCCCAGCACTCTACCACCACCCCCCACCCCACTATTGTATGAATGCTATCCCCTCCACATGTCAGCCCTGATGAAGAGTCATCGAGACTCGAAACGTTAGCTCGCTCTCCCTCCATGGATGCTGCCTGACTCGCTGTGATTTCCAGCATATTTTTGTTTTCAGTTGAGACAAAAATAGCCGAGGTAAAAACAATGACTGCAGATGCTGGAAACCAGATTCTGGATCAGTGGTGCTGGAAGAGCACAGCAATTCAGGCAGCATCCGAAGACAGGCAAAATCGACGTTTCGGGCAAAAGCCCTTCATCAGGAATAAAGGCAGAGAGCCTGAAGCGTGGAGAGATAAGCTAGAGGAGGGTGGGGGTGGGGAGAGAGTGGCATAGAGTACAATAGGTCAGTGGGGAAGGAGATGAAGGTGATAGGTCAGGGAGGAGAGGGTGGAGTGGATAGGTGGAAAAGGAGCTGGGCAGGTCGGACAAGTCCGGACAGGTCAGGGGATCGAGTTGCTGGAGGTTAGAAGCTAGGATGAGGTGGGGGAAGGGGCTCCTCCCTCACCTCTATCCAAGGCCCCAAAGGAGCTTTCCACATCCATCAAAGTTTTACCTGCACATCCACTAATATCATCTATTGTATCCGTTGCTCCCGATGCGGTCTCCTCTACATTGGGGAGACTGGGCGCCTCCTAGCAGAGCGCTTTAGGGAACATCTCCGAGACACCCGCACCAATCAACCAAATCGCCCAGTGGCTCAACATTTCAACTCCCCCTCCCACTCTGCCGAGGATATGGAGGTGCTGGGCCTCCTCCACCGCCGCTCCCTCACCACCAGACGCCTGGAGGAAGAACGCCTCATCTTCCGCCTCGGAACACTTCAACCCCAGGGCATCAATGTGGATTTCAACAGTTTCCTCATTTCCCCTTCCCCCACCTCATCCTAGCTTCTAACCTCCAGCAACTCGATCCCCTGACCTGTCCGGACTTGTCCGACCTGCCCAGCTCCTTTTCCACCTATCCACTCCACCCTCTCCTCCCTGACCTATCACCTTCATCTCCTTCCCCACTGACCTATTGCACTCTATGCCACTCTCTCCCCACCCCCACCCTCCTCTAGCTTATCTCTCCACGCATCAGGCTCTCTGCCTTTATTCCTGATGAAGGGCTTTTGCCCGAAACGTCGATTTTGCCTGTCTTCAGATGCTGCCTGAATTGCTGTGCTCTTCCAGCACCACTGATCCAGAACAAAAATAGCCTGGTCTGGCCTACATGTGACTCCAGACCCATAGCAATGTGATTGACTCTCAACTGCTTTCTGAAATGGCCTAGCAAGTCGCTGAGTTCAAGGGCAGCTAGGAATGGGAAATAACTGCTGGCCAGCCAGGGATGCCCACGTCCTATCAGTGAATTAAAACAAAAAGAAATCGCACTGTCTAAGCGCAAGTGGGTGAGTGCACCAAATTGGGAATGGCAAAGGAACCTAATGGAGCACTAGATACGGAAGAATTGGAGAAGAGAATGTTGGTTCAGATTGTACAAAAATCAGCATTCAGTTCTGAACTATATTGTGTTAAAGACAATAGACAATAGACAATAGGTGCAGGAGTAGGCCATTCTGCCCTTTGAGCCTGCACCACCATTCAATATGATCATGGCTGATTATCCTTAAACAGTATCCTGTTCCTGCCTTATCTCCATAACCCTTGATTCCACTATCCTTGAGAGCTCTATCCAACTCTTTCTTAAATGAATCCAGAGACTGGGCCTCCACTGCCCTCTGGGGCAGAGCATTCCACACACCCACCACTCTCTGGGTGAAGACGTTTCTCCTCATCTCTGTCTTAAATGGCCTACCCCTTATTTTCAAGCTGTGTCCTCTGGTTCGGGACTCACCCATCAGCGGAAACATGTTTCCTGCCTCCAGAGTGTCCAATCCTTTAATAATCTTATACGTCTCAATCAGATCCCCTCTCAGTCTTCTAAACTCAGAACAAACATGGAGATCTATTATGGTGCATTGATTAACTTTCAGGAAGAACTTAAGGACATCATTGTAATAGGGGTGATCATGTGCAGGAAATTATAGGAAGCATCTTGTTGCCTTTTTCTTATACAATGCTCTTTGCACCAAACTTACAACTGACCCTTCCATATTTGGGAAATGTTGTGTTAACTCTGAAGTAATTATATATTCAGTACTTAATTAATACAATGGTTTGCATTAAAATACAGATGATATTGCTTTTACATAACATCAACAACTTACAAGTATTTCTGAAGTAAATAGCTTTGAAGAGGAGAATTTGACAAAGTAAGATGTCTTGTAGAAGGAATTCGCATTGATCAGCATGACTTCTTTCATCTGAGACTTTTTACATCTGATAGACATCAACACAGAGACATCAATAACCGAATCAAGGAACAGGGACTGAAATAGGAGAGGAAATGGAATGTGCATCAACAAATATTCACAATAGGCTCCCACAGATATTTGAAGGCAGAGAAATTGATGAGAAAGTCATGTTTTAATCTAACATGGAATCTCACAAAAGGCTATTAGAGGGATCATTGGATTAATTCTGAAATGCAGGAGGACTGAATGATTGAAAAGAACTAACAATAAAAAGACAGAAATCTACCTCTGTATCTGTTTCAGAGAACTCATGCCCTCGCGCAAAGATCAATATTTTTCCTAGAATGTCATATGTGGTCCAGATGCTTTGAGTTTCACACATGATATTGAAGGAATTTGCTCCAGATTAATAATTTTGCAGGAATAAATCTGCAGATTCAGCCTACATTGCGTTTGGAAGCACCATTTGATTCACCTAGTAGAAGCACAGTGATATAATTCCAGGATGGCATTTGGACAGAATCCTAAATGTGGTGGAGTTACACCTACACATCTGCTGCCCTCATCCCTCTGGGTGATGGAAGTTGCTGTTAGAGGGGTTTTGATGAGCTGCTGCAGCATATTTTGTAAATGGTGCACATTACTTTCCAAGGCCAACAGGGTTGTGTTTGCCCTTGACATGCCTAGGTCAGTGTGTAGTCATTCATCCAGTTGCATTCCTATATCAGACTTCATTACTGTTGGATAAGGGAGGCAATTGCCTAATTTCTTTTATTTATTCTTTGGATGAGTGCATCACTGTCAAGGCCAGCATTTATTGCCCATTCCTACTTGCCCACAGGGCAGGTTCCTTTCCCTGCAGGGATATAGTTTCATAGTGTGAGAAGCAGGAGTAGGCCATTTGGCCCATCAAGCCTGTTCTGCTATACATTTAGATCATGGCTAATCTATCCATCATCTCAGCTCCTCCTACCTGCTTTACCTCCATAACCCTTAATTCCCCTACCATGCAAAAATCCATCCAACTGTGTGTTGAATATATTTAATGAGGCTGCCTCTACTGCTTCCATTAGTGAACCAGGTGGGTTTTTCCTGACAATGGCTTCGTGGTCATCATCAGGCCCTTAATTTCGGATTTTTTAAAAAAATTGGGTGGAAATCCCATCATCTGTTATGGTGGTACCCGAATCCATGCCTCTAAAACATTACCTGGGACTCCTGTCTAGCGATGATACCCACTAGGCCATCACCTCCCCAGAGAAATGGATGAAAAATGTTAAATGCTAATCGATTAATCCAGAGATCCAAATAACTGCAAATGATGGCCTGGGCCTCTGTTTCCTGTTTTGTGACTGTTCGCTTCTCTCCCATCAGTCATTGTCCAGGCAGTATGTTTGCACAAAGTGCAGCCAGCATCTGAGAGTTCTGGGGACCCTGATTCATGTACCACCATGGCAGATTTCAATCCTCTGAAATTAAAGGTATAAGCATGCCTATGAAACCATTATTAATTGTCATTAAAACTCATCTGGTTCACTAAGGTTGTTTAGGGAAGGAAACTGCTGTCCTTATCTGGTCTGGCCTACACGTGACTCCAAACCTACAAACACCCCTATTCAAAACGGGAAGGAGCCAAGACGTGGCTAACTATAACAAAAGCAGAAATTGCTGGACCAACTGACCAGCATGTGTAGAAATTGATATAGAGTTGATGCTTCACGTCCAGCGACCCTTCTTCAGAACTGACTATAGCTCGGGAAAGGTTAGTACATATGCCAGAGCTGGGGTTGGAGAGGGGCAAGAGCAAACAAAAGTGAAGATGCAGCCCAGAGGAGAGAAGGACACTTGAGTAGACAAAGGAATTTATAACAGGTCAGCCTGGGGGAAAGAATAACTACACGAAGAGGACCGTTAGTGGATGTCAATGAGTTTTTGTGGTAGCAGCCCATGTGATGACAAGGCCCGGCATGTGGAGATAGGATAAGGACCATGGGAGAAGATGTTCAAGCCCTATACTAACTACAGGGTAACTATGGGCTGATTATCTTCACACCTTGCAAGAAAAGTATTGAAATCAGTTATTAAGGAAGTAATAACAGACCATTTGGAAAATCATAATCTAATCAAGCAGAGTCAGTCTGCCTTTATGAAAGAGAAATCATATCTAACTTATTTAGGTTTTGAAGCAGGTCTCAACCAGAATGGGAACCAGTAGATGTGTTGTATCGGACTTCCACAAGATATTCAACAAAGTATCTTCAGTCATGTGGTAAGAACCCATGATGCTGGAGGTAACATATTAGCGTGGATAGAATATTGGCTCATGGGCAGGAAACAGGAAGTGGGGAGAAGGGATTCTTTTTCAGCCTGAAACCCTGTGACCAATGGGATTCCACAGGGATCAACACCTGGCCTACATGTGACTCCAGACCCACAGCAATGTGGTTGACTCTTAACTGCCCTCTGGGTAATTAGGGATGGACAATACATGCTGGCTGGCCTAGCTAGTGGTGCCAAATTTATTCTTTATTCTTTAACAGGAGGTGGGCATTGCTGATTCAGCAGCATTTATTGCTGCTTGATGGAAGAAACGCTGAGAGGAGGCTTCCTCTCATGGGAGAACCTTGGACCAGAGGCTATAGGGTCCGAATTAAAGGGTACGAATTTAAGACTGAGACGAAGGGAAATTTCTTTTCTCAGAGGGTTGTGAGGCTTTGGAACTTTGTGCCCCCGACAGCTGTGGGGGGCAGAGTCCTTGTGTATATCTGAGGCTGAGAATGATAGTTTCTTGATCAGTTGGGGAATCTAGGTTGTGAGAAAGGGCAGGAAAGTGGACACAAGCAGTGTAGGATTAGCTACGGTCCTATTGTCATCGGCCCCCAGCAGCGGCAGCCCTATGTGTAACGTTAGTCCTAATTAGGCTAAAACTCACAGGTCCCAGATTCTGCCTTGACTTCACCAATGAATTCTTGCTCAAATATTGTAAGGCTGTTGGTAAACCTCCTTAAAAATACATCTGCCATTGTTTTTTCCAGCACTATTTGGTCTTGTAGGCAACCCTCATGAGTTGAGGGAGATGAAGGTCTTGTGGTATTATCATCAGACTATTCATCCAAGACATAGTTAATGTTCTGTCTACCTGGGTTTGAATCCTGCCATGACACATGGTGGAATTTGAATTCAAGAACAGAAAAATCTGTAATTAGCATCTACCGATGACTATCTTCACCTGGTCTGGCTGACATGTGACTCCAGACTCACAGTGACCTGGTTGACTCTTAACTGCCCTCTGAAATGGCCTAGCAAGCAGCTTGGGGTGGGAAATACATCAGATGCTTGAATCCAAAACAAACAAACAGGAGGCTGGAAGAACACAGCACGCCAGGCAGCATCAGGAGGTGGAGAAGTCAATGTTTCAGGATGGATGTGGGGTTAGGGGGAGCTACAGATAAAGGGGGGAGGGGGGAGGTGGGGTGGGGTGGGGAAAGTAGCAGATTGGTGAGGTAGGGATAGGTGGCCAGCCAGGGATGCCCATTCCCGTAGGTATCTGTAGAGAAATCTGTGATAATTCTTTCTCATTTATAGCAAGGCTAATGGTTTATGGTCTATCTTTATGAGAACTTGCAAGCTAAGGATGAAGTCTGAAAACACCTCACACTCTCTCCTTCACTGCAACTGCATTGTGTGCCTGACAATGCGCTTGAGGTACAATACACTGCTTTCTGGTACCCATCTGCTGCTATGCCTGTAGGTAATGTATCAGCAGCCTCGCTGGTTGGAAGGGATGGATCCTCATGGGCCAGGTCATCAGCATGACCTTGATCTTCTGGGAAGCATCCTCCTGGTCCAAGTACCAATAAATTATTGCGTCTCCTTGGATAGTTGCTTCAAGCATTCAGTTGTTGCCAAATGAAACAAAAATGCCACCAATTGGTTTTCTGTGGTCAGAAATCAATGCACATCTTGAATCACTTTCATAGTAGGACCCCCTCCCCACTCCTTTTTTATTCAGTTCTTGTTGACAATGCATCCCAAGAAATGAATAGAGTCCAAGGAAAATTCACACTTTTGGCTAAATTTATGTTTGTCAACATTTTAAAACTGTATCCTCCTCTTGGTCCAATTGCTTGTCCATCTCCCTGTGTATCCATTCATCATCCATGTGACCTATTATATCTCTTATGATCCCAGCTGATAGTAACATGGGATAAGTCAAATCCCAGAGCGAGATCTGCATTAATAGAACATAATTTTGATTTTTCCTTTTGTTTACCGTGGACCTCAATCACTGATCATATTCACAGGAGGCTGCCGGTATCCTTTTAATGAAAGACCATAAATATTTAAAACACAAAGGGAAGAAACCCTCTGCAACAACGATTAGAAATAACCTCAATACACATACTAGACAGAAAAGTTCAAACCTTTTATTTCCACAATAACCAAACCCCAGTGAATCTTTCCACGCTAAAACTCTTTGTTTAGCTCACATGACCATAATCAGTTTCTTTCCTGCAGATCTCTGCTATGTATTTTGCTAATAAGTCTTCCTTCTTTGCTTGATTGATTTATTTATTGTCATGTGTACCAAAGTACAGTGAAAAGCTTTGTTTGGGAGCAGTACAGGCAGATCATAGTTAGCAAGGATGTACAGAACAAAAAGACTTAGACAGAGGCATACAGATAACGTTACACAGGGTGTACATGAGAGATGAACAATGGCAAAGTCAGCATTATTTAAGGCAAGAGAGTCCATTCATCAGTTTAATAACAGCTGAGAAGAAGCTGTCCCTGAACCTGCTGGTGCATGTGTTCAGGTTTCTGTATCTTCTGCCTGATAGAAAAAGCAGTAGGAGATCATTACCTGGATGTGAAGGGTCTTTGATGATGTTGGCAGCGTTTCCGTGGCAGCTAGCCATGTAAGTGGGATCCATGGATGGGAGGTTGGCTCTCGTGATGGTCTGGGCTGGACACACCAGCTTCTGTAGTTTCCTGCAATCCTTAGCAGTGCAGTTGCCATACCAGGCCTTTAAGTCATGCACTCGAGTTGAAAAGTGTGGTGCCGGAAAAAGCACAGCAGGTCAGGCTGGAGCTGGAGCTGGGGAGTCGATGTTTCGGACATAAACCCTTTATCAAGAATGCATCCGTGTTATGCACCCAGACTGTATGCTTTCAATGGTACATTTGTAGAAGTGAGGGTCTTTGTGGACATGCCAAAATTTCTGAGCCACTTTAGGAAGAAGAGGCGTTGTTGTGCCTTCTTGACCATCGTAACTACATGGGAAGACCAGGGTGGGTTGTCAGCTATTGTCATTCCAAGTTACTTAACACTCTCCACCCTCTTGTCCTCAGTTGCATTGACGCAGATAAGGGCATTTTCTACTCCTTTCTTACTCTAGTCAATGATCAGTTCTTTCGTTTTGCCGACGTTGAGAGAGAGGCACCCCCCTGTTCAACTAACAAACCTGCCACAATGACAGTGTAAATCTCCACCAGAGAAAGACCTGATAAATGTTGTGATTGCCAACCAGTAGACTGTAATTAAGAACAAGAAGTGCTGGATAAACTCAGCATGTCTGGTAACCTCTGTGGAGAGTTAATGTTTCAAGTCTGATACAAGTCTTCGTTGGAACCTAGGGCGCTGTAAAATGAAGATGCTGTCGAGATAAGTGGAAACCTTTCTGGACATGCTTGATTAGAAAATATCTTTAAAAAGGGGTTTCGAGAGGAGTAAGAGGAGGTAGTGTCAAAAGGCACATTTCAGCAGGGCATGAATCTTGAACACCCGAAGGGTTCATAATGATTGGGGAGGAACTCTGGATACATGAGGTCTGTATCAGCTTTGGGAGCAGATTACAGAGTATAAATAGGCTCCTGATATCAGGATAAGAGAAAGATGTAATATAGAAGCTTTCTGTTTATGACTCAACAAGGAAATGTAAACAATATATGTGCACTTGCTTACAAGAGGATAAAAGTTAATAGTTTTCAGTATGTATCTGACAGAGGTGAGATGGAGTTGGATAGAGCTGGACAAAGAGTACAGGTCGTTCTGCTATAATATGTGTTTCATTAGTGTGAATTCACTATCATATGATTGATGAATTGTTTCTAAAGCGCGAACTTTTAAAACGTGTGTTGGCTGTAACGCGATTACATCACCAAGTGTGGTTTTTCTATATTGCAGGGTTGCGCATGAACACAACCATCGGGTTATCGAAGAACTACCTGTATCAGACAGAGTTCTGTTTAGCCTGTGTAAGACAGAGTCTCTCTCTCTCTCTGTGATTGCTTCACTAAATCTAAAATGAATCTGAAAATCTGAATCCTCATCTGGTCTGTGCATGACATTAACCATAACACCGAGATTCATAGAGTAGATACAGGAAGAAAGTTTCCTGTGTTTCAGTCTTGAACCAGGGGACACAGTTTCAGAATGAATGGCAAGCCACTTGAACAGAAATGAGGATAAATTCCTTCACTCAAGGATGATAGATCTTTCAATTCCCTGCACCAGAGTTTCATGGAGGTTGAGCCACTGAATATTTCATGACTGAGATTAATAGATTTCTATGTATTAAAAGTATCAAGGGATAATGGGGTAAAATGGTTTTGAAGTAGAAAATGGAGAGAGCTTGACTTACTGAATGACCAACTCCTGCTTTGGTTTCTGATGCGGTCATGTACTTCTCAATGTTGCATAACAATATAAGTTAGTTGCAGCATGACAGCAGCCCTCATTATAGCCCTCCCATTATTTCTATTGGAAAGGATGCTTTAACTTTACACTGGGGTAAGATCCTTGACTTTCTTTATTGCTGGTGTTCATAATGCTTGCTTTCCCTGCAATGCCAATGGTTCCCACAGGAGAAAGCAATGTTGGTAATGAGGAGCCTTAAGCAAGTATTAGATCCCTTTTGTTTGCATACATTAAGGCTTCTCAATAGGGTAGGTGGTGGCCTAGTTGCATTATCGCTAGACTATTATTCCAGAAACCAAAGTAATGCTTTGATGACATGGGTTCGAATCCCACCACGGCAGATGGTCGAATTTGAATTCAGTAATAATCTGGGAAATATGAACCTAATGGTAACCACGAATCCATTGTCAGGAATGACCGATCCGATTCAGTAATGTCCCTTAGAGAAGACAATCTGAAATCCTTGGGAAAAAGTGAGGACTGGCGATCAGAGTTGAGAATGTGGTGCTGGAAAAGCATAGCAGGTCAGGCAGCATCTGACGAACAGGAGAATCGATGTTTTGGGCATAAGCCCTTCATCAGGATCTGCTATCCTTACCTGGTCTGGCCTACATGTGACTTCAAACCCACAGCAATGTAGCTGACTTTTAATTGCCCCCTGGGCAATTCAGGATGGGCAATAGACACTGGCCTAGACAGTGATGCCACATCCCATTAATGAATAAAGAACAAATCTGGTTTGCGAATCGGTAGAGGGTACCTTTGATTTCTCTTTGCCCAATCAGGTGAAAGGTACACCAGGGGGCAGCACCATTCTGACTCACTCAGTCGTCTCTATGGCTTTGGAATAAAAGGGTGTTACAGTTTACAATTTTTAGCAATTTTCAATTTTAGCAGTTTTCAATTTATTAAAAAATGAGCACTATAATGGCGACTGCACTTCAAATAACACTTCATTGGCTGTGAAGTGATATGGAAGTATTCTGAGTCACATACACTACCCAAAGCAAGCCTTTCTCTCTTTAACAAAAAGTGTGAAAAGGGCTGAGAGGGACATTCACTGAAAAATCATGATTGTTATCATACTTAATTGACTGCAAAAAACGCCATGAATAAGATAACTATATGATTTTCCAAGTAACCTGCTCTTGGTTAAAGTTTGTTTGAAAGCATTCTTTTGAATGTGAATCCTACTGTCTCTGCCCCTGGGGACAACATCTGTGTGGAAGTACCTATGCACAGAAGTATAGAAGCATTTCTTTTTACTGACTGTGTGTGAAAGAAAAGTGATTTTAAAAACATGCCCAATCTCATTTAAAAATCACATCCTGCTCTTTGCATACTTTCCAACTCTCGTTCTTTTAGGAATTCTGTAAACGTGTCATTGCATTACACTGTAGCCTTTATGTGCTGCAGCTTCTCATTAAATTATTCCTTGACAGACCAGACGCTGGAATCATTAAATTTCACAAGTTGTTAAGATAGCAAACCATAGAATCTCCAGACTGTGAGGAGATAAAAAGGGAGACACGTACCATAGTCTTCTAAGATGCTTGACAAAGCATGAAAAGCTATGACATCAATACTGCTAAAACACAAGGGAAAATGAATGATGTTATTGTAGATCTTAACATCAATCACCACAAATACAATAGGAAACAATATAGTTTTGTTTGCATTTCAGAGGTGACAAACAACTCTCCTGGCTGCCTTAACATAGTCACTTTCCATTAGTTAACACAAGAGGCAAAGTTGGAATTAAAATGTGGTCCTCAGTTGCTAAGCATTCAAGTCGCCTTGATATGGTGGTTAGATTCCCATTCATCAGCTGACAACAGCAAAATGAAAGAAGTTTGGGAAAGAGAAAAAAAGCTGATAATAGTGTTCAAAGGAGGGGGATAATTAGTGCTGCTGGCCTGTGTGGCTGTGTGTGGAAACTTTCAAACTGTGGCAAAGTGAAGACTGTCAGAGAAAATTCAAAACGCCTGTATACAAACTTGACCTGGACACTTCTGTAGGAAGCAGTGCAATGTATTGATGACAAAAGGGTTGCTCTGATGAAAGCATTAAATAAGATGGCTAAGGACAGAAGAAAGAATGGAATCAATACTTGTGATTTAATCCATTTGGAAAGAAAGGTATTAAGTGCTACTTTCAAATTAACTAGTTATAAAGGGAGTGCTGTATCATAGACACACACACACACGTTTACATACAATATGTGATTTTTAAGATCTTTTTAACTGAGTTAAGAATTCACTCCACCTTAAAGCTGCATTTGAGATTTGAGAGCATTGTAAATGCTTGCACTGTAGACTTCAGGTTGATGTTTAGACTGTGTCTGAGAGAAAAAAAAAGTATTTCAAAGTTGTAATAACCTTCTCTACATCTTAATGCTGTGAAAAACTATTAGATGGTCCAGTTGGTCTATACTTTTATTTCACTCGATAGATTAGGTAGTTCTGAAAAGTGCACACACATAATAGGACAGGAACCAATTAGCACTGGATTAACATTCATGGTTATTTACAGTTGCTTTTGTGCTTGTGCTTGTGCTCTGACTTCCTAAAATTTCACAACTCAAAGAATTAGAAAAATGGGGCTGTTTGGACGTGAGGTGGAAGGAGGTGACTAAAGGCATTATGTAGACACCACCTCTCTCATTATGCCTCCTCAATCAACACTCTGCACACAGGAAACCGCAATAAAGCCCATCTGCCACGGTTAATCTGCAGCCAAACTCATGCCCAAGTCTGTGCCCATTACTCTCCAGCCTTATTATTTTCTGATCCAAAGCTTCATCGGGGATCAGCCAAAGTCCATTAAAGTAAATAATAGCGAGAAATGACAGGCTTATCCCGGATTGGAAGGAAGCTGAAGACCAGTCTGAACTGAAAGCTCTGATTAATAGAGAAAAGCATTAAGAGAATAGAGGAGGATGAAAATGACCTCAATCTGTTCCAGAGAATTCCTGAACTCTGGTTGTCTGGGCAAGTGCTACGACCTGAGCAGTTAACAATCCTCACATTTCCTTCACTTTGATGGAGTTGAAAATGGGGAGCTCTTAAGGTTCAGCAAGGCCTCAGATCTCAGCAGGAGAACTGTCTGGAATCAACCTGTTGGTGGAGACAAAGACAATGGTGAACACAAAGACTATTATCAGTTTTCTAGCAATCCAGGCCTCCATTGAAAAGCTATTGATGGCTACTTTTCCAATCATCTTTCCATGTGTCAGGCTTGAGCAATTACTGGTTTCTTAAAATACGGCGGAGATTTTAGATTTACACGTTAGCTCACTTGCGAAGAGTACAATTTGCTTTTGCACAAAGAACTCATGAATAGACTGCAATCATTGTAATGATGCAGTTAACGAATGTTCTGTCTTGACAGGGCTAAGGGACTTTCTGGCTAAAAATCTGGATGTCCTAAAGCCCAATCTGCAATTGTTTTTGTTTCTTTTAAATTTATTTTTTCCTGCCCAACTCAGGATTGCCTCTGGTTTCACAGGCGCTGGGCACTTGTATTTTGCCCACGTGGCCACTCCTGTTGCCTGAGCCTGGGCAGTGAGTGGCAAAGAGCTGCTTGACCACGTGGGGCATCACACTATCACAGTCAAATCAAAAGAAAACTCACGGGCTGTCCAGGAATGTGAATTCTCCAGCCGCAGGCCTCTTGTCCAAGCGCTGGCACAGCACGTGAGCTGTTGAGAAATTGGCACGGCCACCCCGCTACTTTGTGCCACCACTGCCATGCACTGCTGCCCAACTCCCTCAGTTTGGCAACTACTCTTCCCAATACCGCAAGAAACTAGAGAGTTGTGAACACAACCCAGTCCATCACGCAAAGCAGCCTTCCATCCATTAACTCCATCTATTCTTCCTGCAGCCAACATAATCAAAGACCCCTCCCATCCAGGTTATACTCTCATCCACCCTCTTCCGCTGGGCAGAAAATATAAAAGTTTGTGTACACGTACGAATAGATTCAAGAACAGCTTCTTCCCTGCTGTTATTAGATTTATGAATGGACCTGTCAAATCTTAAACTTAATGTTGATCTCGCTCTCTGTGCTCCTCCTCAGTAGCTGTAACATTGTATCCCTCGCTCTATGCTATTACCCTAATGTACTTTGCCCGTACTGCATGCAAAACAAAACTTTTCACTGTCCCCTGGTACATGTGACAATAAGTATTCAAATCAAATTAAATCAATAGGGCCATGTCAGCTTGCTAAAGAGCTATCTCTAATTTGTTGCTCATGAAACTCTGGGAGAACCAGGTGGTGGAAATTCCTCTGAAGTTCAGAAGGAGAGCCAGACAAGATTTTATAGCCCTGTTTCTCTCTGCACAGTTGCTGCCAGATCTGCTGACATTCTCCAACATTCTCAGTGTTCGTTTCAGAGTGAAAAACCTGTTTGGCTTTCCCAAACCTAATGCAAGGGCTTTACAAATCATTGCAATCCTCACACAAGAAAACTTTCTGAGTCAGTATGTGGATGTACTTATGAGCGAAGGTGCAAAATGACACCTACTCTTGGGAAATAAGGCAGGGCAGGTGATTGAGGTGTCAGTGGGGGAGCACTTTGGGGCCAGCGACCATAAATCTATTAGATTTAAAATAGTGATAGAAAAGGCCAGAGTGGATCAAAAGTTGAAGTTGTAAATTGGAGGAATTTTGACGGTATTAGGTAAGAGCTTTCAAAAGCTGATTAGGAGCAGATCGGAGAGTAAAGGGAAAATGGGAAGCCTTCAAAAATGAGATTACAAGAGTCCAGAGACAGTATGTTCCTGTTAGGGTGAAAGGAAAGGCTGGTAGGTACAGGGAATGCTGGATGACTAGAGAAATTGAGGGTTTGGTTTAGAAAAAGAAAGAAGCATATGTCAGGTGTAGATTGATCGAGTGAATCCTTGGAAGAGTATAAGGTAGCCAGGAAGGACCTGAAGAGAGAGCTAAGAGCAGCAAGGAGGGGTCATGAAAGGTCCTTTGTTGGTAGGATTAGGGAAAACCCTAAGGCTTTCTATAGGTATGTCAGGAATAAAAGAATGACTAGGGTAGGAATAGGTCCAGTCAAGGATAGTAGTGGGAAGTTGCGTATGGAGGCTGAAGAGATTGTGGAGACACTGAATGAATACTTTTCATCAGTATTCAATCAGGAACAGGACATTGTTGTCAATGTGAGTACTGAGTCACAATTAAGTAGAATGAATGCCTTTGAGGTATGTAGAGAAGAGGTGTTGGAAATTCTGGAAAGGGTGAAAATAGATAAGTCTCCTGGGCCTGATGGCATTTATCCTAGGATTCTCTGGGAAGCAAGGGAGGAGATTGCAGAGCCATTGGCCTTGATTTTTATGTCCTCGTTGTCTACAGGAGTAGTGCCAGAAGATTGGAGGCTAGCAAATGTGGTTCCCTTGTTCAAGATGGGAGTAGGGATAACCCTAGTAACTATAGGCCGGTGAGTCTCACTTCTGTTGTGGGCAAAATCTTAGAGAGAATTGTAAGGGATAGGATTTATGAACATCTGGATAGGAATAATGTGATCAAGGATAGTCAGCATGGTTTTGTGAAGGGCAGGTCGTGCCTCACAAACCTTATTGAATTCTTTGAGAAGGTGACTAAGGAGGTGGACGAGGGGAAAGCAGTAGATGTGGTGTATATGGATTTTAGTAAGGCGCTTGATAAGGTTCCCCATGGTAGACTACTGCAAAAAATATGGAGGTATGGCATTGAGGGTGAGTTGGAGGTTTGGATTAGGAGTTGGCTGGCTGGAAGAAGACAGAGGGTAGTAGTTGATGGCAAAGGTTAATCTTGGAGTGCCGTCACTAGCGGTGTTCCGCAAGAATCTGTTTTGGGACCATTGTTGTTTGTCATTTTTATAAATGACCTGGAGGAGGGGTTAGAAGGTTGGGTGAGCAAGTTTGCGGATGATACGAAAGTCGGAGGAGTTGTAGACAGTGAGGAAGGATGTGGCAGGTTACAGCAGGATATAGATAAGCTGCAGAATTGGGCAGAAAGGTGGCAAATGGAGTTCAATGTAGCTAAGTGTGAGGTGATTCACTTTGGTAAGGGTAATAAAAAGATGGGGTACTGGGCTAACGGTCGGATACTTGGTAGTGTGGATGAGCAGAGGGATCTTGGTGTCCATGTACACAGATCTTTGAAAGTTGCCACCCAGGTAAATAGTGTGGTGAAGAAGGCATATGGCGTACTGGCTTTTATTGGTAGAGGAATTGAGTTCCGGAGTACTGAGGTCATGTTGCAGTTGTATAAGACTCTGGTGCGGCCACATCTGGAGTTTTGTGTGCAGTTTTGGTCGCCATACTATAGGAAGGATGTGGAGGCACTGGAACGGGTGCAGAGGAGGTTTACCAGGATGTTGCCTGGTATGGTAGAAAGATCGTATGAGGAAAGGCTGAGGCACTTGGGGTTGTTTTCATTGGAGAAAAGAAGGTTTAGGGGTGACTTGATAGAGGTGTATAAGATGATTAGGGGTTTAGATAGGGTCGACAGTGAGAATCTTTTTCCACGTATGGAGTCAGCTATTACAAGGGGGCATAGCTTTAAATTTAGGGGGGGTAGGTATAGGACAGATGTTAGGGGTAGGTTCTTTACTCAGCGAGTCGTGAGTTCATGGAATGCCCTGCCAGTAGCAATGGTGGACTCTCCCTCATTATGGGCATTTAAGCGGGCATTGGATAGGCATATGGAGGATAGTGGGCTAGTGTAGGTTAGGTGGGCTTGGATCGGCGCAACATCGAGGGCCGAAGGGCCTGTACTGCGCTGTATTCTTCTATGTTCTATGTTCTATGTTCTATAAAGGCAGTAGGAGTAAACTCAAGAGGGAAATCAGAAGGGCAAAATGGGGATGCGAGATTGCTTTGGCAAATAGAATTAAAGAGAAGCCAAAGGGATTTTATGAAACATTAAGGACAAAAGGGTAACTAGGGAGAGAATGGGGTCCCTAAAAGATCAACAAGGTGGCCTTTGTGTGGAGCCACAGGAGATGGGTGAGATACTAAGTGAGCATTTTGCATCAGTGTTTACTATGAAGAAGGATATGGATGATATAGAATATGGGAAAATAGATGGTAACATCTTGAAAAATGTCTATATTACAGAGAAGGAAGTGCTGGATGTCTTGAAATACATAAAAGTGGATAAAACCTCAGGATCTGATCAGGTGTACCCTAGAACTCTGTGGGAAGCCAGGGAAGTGATGGCTAGGCCCTTTGCTGAGATATTTGTATCATCGATAGTCACAGGTGAGGTGCTGGAAGACTGGAGGTTGGCTAATGTGGGTACCACTATTTAAGAAAATTGGTAAGGAAAAGCCAGAGAACCATAGACTGGTGAGCCTGACGAAGGTGGTGGCGAGTTGTTGGAGGGAATCCTGAGGGTCAGGATGTACATGTATTTGGAAAGGCAAAGACTGATTAGGGATATTTAGCATGGCTTTGTGCGTGGGAAATCATGTCTCACGCACTTAAATGAGTTTTTTGAAGAAGTAACAAAGAGGAATGGTGGGCATGATTTATGTGGACTTCACTGAGGTGTTCGACAAGGTTCCCCATGTGAGACTGATTAGCAAGGCTAGATCTCATGGAATACAGGGAGAACTGGCTCGAAGGTAGAAGACAGAGGGTGGTGGTGGAGGGTTGTTTTTCAGACTGGAGGCCTGTGACCAGTGGAGTGCCACAGGATCATTCTAGGGTCCACTACTTTTCGTCATTTATATAAATGATTTGGATGTGAACATACGAGGTATAGTTAGTAAGTTTGCAGATGACACCAAAATTGGTATGGACAGTGAAAAAGGTTACACATCCATCTGCCACAACGAAGGCCTCCAAGCTCTCTGTTTCTTCCTGTCACACTGCCCCAACCAGTACCCTTCCACTGACACCCTCATCCACCTGGCCGAACTGGTCCTCACCCTCAACAACTTCTCTTTCCAATCCTCCTACTTCCTCCAAACCAAAGGGGTAGCCATGGGCACCCGCATGGGCCCCAGCTATGCCTGCCTCTTTGTCGGTTATGAGAAACAGTCCATGTTCCACAGCTACACCGGCACCACCCTCAATCTGTTCCTCTGCTACATCGATGATGATATTGGCGCTACCTCATGCTCCCAAGAGGAGGTCAAACAATTCATCAACTTTAACAACACCTTTCACCCCAACCTCAAATTCACCTGGACCATCTCAGACACTTCCCTCCCCTTCCTGGACCTCACCACCACCATCTCCGGCGATGGACTAACCATGGACGTCGACTACAAGCCCACTGACTCCCACAGCTACCTCGACTACACCTCCTCCCACCGAACCTCCTCTAAAAACGCCACCCCTTATTATCAATTGCTCTGCCTCCACTGCATCTGTTCCCAGGATGACCAATTCTATCTTAGAAAATCCCAAATGGCCTTGATCTTCCAAGATCGCAATTTCCCTTCCCACTTGGTCGATGATGCCTTCCAGCACATGTCCTCCACTTCATGCACCTCTGCCCTTGAACCCCATCCCTCCCGACGCAACAAGGACAGAATCCACTGTTCCTCACCTTCCACCCTACCAACCTCCGTATACATCGCATTATCCTCCATCACTTACAAACGGACCTCACCACCAGAGATATATTTCCCTCCCCACCCCATCAGCATTCTGGAAAGACCATTCCCTCTGCAACTCCCTCGTCAGGTCCATTCCCCCCCCCCCCCCGCCCCCCACCAGCCCACACCCCACTCCTGGCACCTTCTCCTGCCATTGCAGGAAGTGCAAAACCTGCACCCACATCTCCCTCCCCTCACCTCCTTCCAAGGCCCCAAAAGATCCTTCCACATCCAACAGAAATCTACCTGTACCTCCACCAATGTCATCTACTGTATTCGTTGCACCCGATGTGGTTTCCTCTGCATTGAGGAGACAGGATGGTCTCCTTGTGGATCATTTCAGAGAACATGTCTGGGACACCCGCACCCACCACCCCACCGCCGCGTGGTTGAACACTTCAACTCCACCTCTTATTCCATCAAGGACATGCAAGTCCTAGGCCTCCTCCAACGCCAAATCCTGACCACCTGGTGCCTGGAGGAAGAACACCTCTTCTTCCACCTTGGGACCCTGTAACCACATGGGATCAATGTGGATTTCAACAGTGTCCTCATTTCCCCTTCCTCCACATTATCCCAGTCGCAAGCTTCCAGCTCTTCACCGCCCTCCTGACGTGTTCATCGCCTTTCCCATCTATCTGCTCCACCCTCCTCTCCGACCTATCACCTTCTCCCTCACATTCATGTACCTATTGCATTCTCAGCTCCTTCCCTCTAGCTCCCCCCCATTTATCTCTTAGTCCCCCGGCCCACAAGCCTCATTCTTGATGAAGAGCTTATGCTCGAAACGTCAAATCCCCTGCTACTCGGATGCTGCCTTACCTGTTGTGCTTTTCTAGCACCACACTCTCGACTCTGATCTCCAGCATCTGCAGTCCTCACTTTCTACTAACGAAAAAGGTTACCTCAGAGTACAACAGGATCTTGATCAGATGGGCCAATGGGCTAAGGAGTGGCAGATGGAGTTTAATTTTGATAAATGTGAGGAGCTGCATTTTGGAAAGGCAAATCAGAGCAGGACTTATACACTTAATGGTAAGGTCTTGGGGAGTGTTGTTAAATAAAGAGACTTTGGAGTACAGGTTCATAATTCCTTGAAAGTAGAGTTGCAGGTAGCTGAGATAGTGAAGAAGGCATTTGGTATGCTTTCCTTTATTGTTCAGAGCATTGAGTATAGGAATTGGGAGGTCATGTTACGGCTGTCCAGGATGTTGGTGAGGCCACTGTTGGAATATTGCATGCATTTCTGGTCTCCTTCCTGTCAGAAGGATATTGTGAAACTTGAAAGGGTTCGCAAAAGATTGACAAGGATGTTGCCAGAGTTGGAAGATTTGTGCTACAGGAAGAGGCTGAAGAGGCTGGGGCTGTTTTCTCTGGAGCGTTGAAGGCTGAGGGGTGACCTTATAGAGGTTTATAGAATCATGAGGGGCATGGATAGGATAAATAGACAAAGTATTTTCCCTGGGGTGAGGGAGTCCAGAACTAGAGTGCATAGGTTTAGGGTGAGAGGGGAAAGATATAAAGGGGACCTAAGGGGCAACGTTTTCACGCAGAGGGTGGTGCATGTACGGAATGAGCTGCCAGAAAAAGTGGTGAAGGTTGGTACAATTGCAACCTTTAAAAGACACCTGGATAGATATATGAATAGGAAGGGTTAAGAGAGATACAGCCGGTTGTTGGCAGGTGAGACTAGATTTGGTTGGGATATCTGGTCGGCATGGATGGGTTGGACGGGTTTCCATGCTGTGCATCTCTCTGACTCTATAACTTCTCCAGTCAACTCAACACAGACTTCAAATCAAACCAGTTCTGTGTGAGCGAGCTAATTGCCAGCTTAACCTCGGAGGCAACGTTGAGGCAAGGAAGCTGTTGTGCAAACTTTGTTTTATTTATTCACTTATTATTTATTTTCCATTCTTTCCCCTCAAGAAGACTGGTCCCATGGCTTCACTGAAAATAGTGACAATTTTGATTTCGATTGAGATTTGGATTTTATTATCACGTACTTGAACAAAGAACAATAGAGCACAGGAAGAGGCACTTTGGCCTATCCAAGCCTGCACTTGATCTCCTTCCATACAAAAACTGTCTTCACTTACAGGACCTGTATTTCTCTTCTTATTCATGTATTCATCCAGGTGCTTCTTCAATGCTGGTATTGTGTCTGCTTTCACTACCTCCTCTGGCAATGTGTTCCAGGCCCTTTGTGTGAAAACCTGCCTCACACATCTCTTTTCAACACTCCTCCTCCTCCCCACACCTTGAACCTGTGTCCCCAAGTAATTGACCCCTCCACCCTGGGAAAAAGCCCCATACTTTCCACTCTATCCATGCCATTCACAATCTTATAAACTTCTACCAGGCTACCCCTCATCCTCGTGCGCTCCAGCGAAACCAAATCCAATCCGTCCAACCTTTCTTCAAAGCTAAAATTCCCCACACCAGGCAACATCCTGTCAACCTTTTCTGTCCCATCTCCAAAGCATCCTCATTCATCTGGTAACCAGAACTGTACACGATATTCCAAGTGTGGCCTAACTAAAGCCCTATAAAGCTGCAGCATAACTTGCCCGTCCTTTACTCAATGTCAAGGAATACAGTGCAAAGTTGCCATTCTCTGGTGCCATACAAAAGACAGGATTAAAAACAGAAGCAGAAGTAAAAGGACCAGCCAAATGAAAAGGAAACTTCCAGATCGCTACCCTGTCTCGCTGTCGGAAATACAAAGTGACAAAGTCCGTCCCTCAGTCTGTGAATCCTCAGGATCTCCAGGTCCCCACACGCTGCCTCACCCAACAAGTACCTTGGTCGAGAGAGTACTGGCGGAAAAGCACAGCCGGTCAGGCAGCATCCCAGGAGCAGGAGAGCCAACTTGTCGAACACAAGGTACCTGGGCCCAGCCATGGGCTGGTGCTACGACATCACTGTTAGAACTGTCTTGCCATACTTTGGCACTATCTTGTCTCCAGCGACCTCATCGTCGCCATGATTTTGGATATTTTGGCGCCTCACCATATCTTTAAACACCATCAACTCAAGTTCAACGAGCAGGGAGGACACAGCAACATAAAATATATTCATTTCATCTGAAAACTTGTAAGATTCTTAGGGGGGCTTGAAACTGAGAAGCTATTTCCACTGAACAGGTTGGGTATCAACTTGTAAGTACAGCCCTGTTCCGATATAATGCGATAGTTCCGTTTCTGCGCGTACGTTAAAAGAAAATTGTGCAATAGCTGCGCCGTTCAAACTAATGGGGCCGGGCTTGCGTGGTAGCCAATGCAGGTAAGGAAAGTTCGCGTTCTACAACTAATGGTCTAAATTCTTCAGTCAAAGAGTGTGGTCATGCAGCATCCGAGGAGCAGGAGAATCGACATTTCGGGCATAGGCCCTTGGATTCTCCTGCTCTTTGGATGCAGCCTGACCGGCTGTGCTTTTCCAGTGCCACACTGTCGACCCTGATCTCCAGCATCCGCAGTGCTCATTTTCTCCTGGTTTAAATTCCTCAACTACATTAAGGCCAATTTGCGTTGAAGAAACGCGCGTTATGGCAGAACCGACTGCATTTCCAACATAAAGCATGTGGCGAATGTGGGTAACAATTAGTGACCATGGAAAGAAATTGCGGCCTCTACCATCACCATCCACAGTGCAAGGCTGCAACGTGCATAGAATGGTACATTTTACCACAACAACTTGGGTTCCTTTGTAGGGCCAGTTGACTCAGTTGATGTAGATTGGATTGGTGCCAATCCCACAGGGTTTTTACCTGTGTCTGCTTGCATGGGTTTGGGAGTTCCTTCCTTGCCCCAGCTGTTGTGGAGGTCATGCTGCATCTATCTTTGGGCTGAGAACCCAAGAGGGAGACTATGACCCATAGAGCTGGGCAGCAGCAAGTTCCCACTCCTCCAATACTGCTGAGAAATATTGCTCTTGGCACATTTCCACTGCAGAGTTGGCACCACATCTTTGGCCCCTCCACCCCTATCCATCTGATGCCCCCCCCCCCCCCCCCCCACCCCCGCACCCCACCCTCCACCTTGTCCCGTCCCGTCAAAAATCTCCGTCCCTGGCCGACAGAGGCAGAACTACCAGTGGGAGTGGTGAGTGCAAGTACAATGTCCCCCAGATGTGACACAGAAGCACATCTGGAAGGCCCATCAATGACAAACACTGGAATTAGGTCAATGTCAGCAATTAAGTACCAGCTCAGAATCATGTTACTCTGAAAGAGCATTGGACATAATTGTCCCGCATGTATCAATTAAGGCTATTTGGGTGGCACATGGAGGGTAATTGCCTGTAATTACTGTCCCAGTGCTAATACATCCATAGTAATTTCAGCTATCCCAATGGTACACTGAGTGTAATTATTCAAATTCACAATGAAACATTAGGAAATGAACTCCACGGCCTTTGGTAAAGGGTTAGACTTTGCAACATGCTCATTTTATGAAGCTTCTTTCAATGGTGCATATTTATTCCGAAAAACACTTGTGTCTGCTCATATCTAGAGCAAGATAAAACCTTTCTCCCTTGGCAGACTTTATTCTTTACACTCCCCTCAAGTTATAATGCTGGTCATTTGTTAAAGTTTCTGTTCATGTGCTGTAAGCGCTGAAATCAAAAGTGACGTTATGACAATGATTAAAATACTGATCCTTATCTACATATTTCTTTAAAAAAACATACTGAAAATACAATTGTTATACCGTCACACATTTCAACTTCTTTTAACGCATTGTTCAATACGTTATTATTTTCCCTTTTGGAAACATAGAAGATCGGCCATTCGGCCCCTCAGATCGGCTGAGCCATTCGATATTTATCATGGTTTATTGGTGAGGTCAGTACACTAAGTCTTTCCCTCCTCCACTATCCCATGATACCTTTAGCCATATCTAGATATCTATTTCCTACTTTAAAACACATAATGCTTTAGCCTCAACCAGCTTCTGTGGCAATGAATTCCACAGGCCTGCCCCCTCTAGGGTTGAAAAACATTTCTCCTCATCTCAGTCCAAATAAGGTTTACCCCTTACCCTTAAAGTAGGATCCCGGATTCTGGACTCACCAACAATAGGGAATACCCTTCCTGCAGCTAACCTGTCGTCCTGTCACCATTTTAGAGGTGTCTTTGAGAATTCCCCCTTCATGCTTCTGAATTGAAGGAATACAATCCTCACTCTCTCCTCCTACATCAATCCTGCCGTCCCAGGGATCGATTTGGTAAGCTTTTGTTTCACTCCCTACAGAGCAAGAACATCCTTCTATGGACAGACACCAAACCTGCACGCACTATTCCACACACTATCACCAATGCCCTGTACAATCACAGCAAGACATCTTCGTTCCTGAACAAGTAGCTCTGCTATAATGCTGCGGTTGCATTCCAGTGAAACTTCACCGAATCGAAAATCACTTAACAGAAACAATGGGGCCAATGGGAAAAGTGGGGTTGGGGTAGACCAACAAAAAATATCACTCACAACCACTCAAAAATCATCCAAAGGTCAAACGCAACATATAGCACAGCCTGAATGAAGGTTGAAATCATATTTATTAATGAAACAAAAGTAAATTTAACACATTACATTTGTAAGAAAGCTGCTGTCTGTACAGTACCTCTTACAGAAAGCTGCTCTGTAGGCAGCTGACATAGGCGCATGCACAGAACGAAACACACAAACTAAGCCTATTGTCAACGGAGGTAAGCGTTCTCCAAAGTACCATTCCCTAATCCATCAGCGACTTTTAAGCCAAATTCTGCTACTGAAACATGCATTATTGCAGAAGTACCTGGACTCGAATTCCTCTCGTTATGAAGGCCAATGTGTAGTTGTCTTCTTTACTGCTGGCTGCACTTTGCATGCTTACTATCAGCAACTGGTGCACAAAGACACATTGGTTTCATTGGACATTCCCTCTCTCAATTTATAGCCATTAAAATGATAATCTGCCTCCTTTGTTTGTTGCTACCGAAATGGATAACCTTACATTTATCCACATTAAACTGCATCTGCCACGCATTTGCTCACTCACTCAAACAGTCCAAATCACACTGCAGCATCTCTGCATCCTCCTCACAGCTCACCCTCCCACCCAAATCTTTGCTATTTCCAAACTTTGAGATATTATACTTTGTTGCCTCATCCAAATCATGAACATATATTGTGAATAGCTGGCATCCTAGTATTGATCCCCAAGCATGAATCAACAGATTCAAAAACAGCTTCTTCCCTGCTGTTATCAGACCTTTGAATGGATCTCTATAATATTAATGTTGATCTATCTCTGCACCTTCTTGGCAGCTGGAACATTGTACCCTGCACTTTGTTTTGTTACCCTGATGCACTTGTATGGTACGATCTGCCTGTAAAGCAGATAAAACAACACTTTTCACTGTACCTTGGTACGCGTGATAGTAATAAATAAAAACAAAATCACAAAACATTTATCGATTTGCTCCTTCCTGACTGACCTTAGAAAATAGCAGATTAGATTCCCTACAATGTGGAAACAGGTCCTCCGGCCCAACCAGTTCACACAGACCCTACGAAGGGTTACCCACCCTGACCCATTTCCTTCTGACTAATGCACCGAACACTCTGGGCAATTTAGCAAGGCCAATCCAGTTAACCTGCACATCTTTGGACTATAGGAGGAAACCGCAGCAAACCCACACAGACACGGGGAGAATATGCAAACTCCACACAGACAATTGCCAGAAGTTGGAATCGAACCTAGGACTCTGTGCTGTAAGGCAGCAGTGCTAACCACTGAGCCACCGCGATGTTAGCGACTGAATGTAGACAGGTTTTGTTAACCTGGTCAGACGAGTTTTGCTACTCTTCTGGAGCAGGTGGGACTCAAACGCAGGTCTCCTAGGCCAGAGGTAGGGACACTATCACTACACCATAAAAGCCTCATCCCTCCTCTACTTATCTGTCAAATTAAGCTCCGTCCAATGTATTTTATAAAGCTGATTACCAAACTGGGTACTTTTTGTGAAGACAGTGCTTGAAGAGAGTGCTAGTAGTTAAATGGGGAGATTCAGCCCTTGAGGTTCCATTGACTTGGCAGGTCCTGCAGACGCAAAGATTCCCAGTCAGTGTTGACTATAGGAGACACTTCTTCCCACATCAGACTCGATCCTGTTATCCAGTCTGCTGGGCTGCGCAGTGACTCAGTGGTAGCACTGCTGCCTCACAGCACCAGGGACCCAGGTTTGATTCCACTGTCTGTGTGGAGTTTGCACATTCTCTCAACATCTGCATGAGCTTTCTTCGGGTGGCCCAGTTTTCACCTACAGTCCAAAGAACATAGAAGAATACAGCGCAGTACAGGCCCTTCGGCCCTCGATGTTGCGCCTATCCAAGCCCACCTAACCTACACTAGCCCACTATCCTCCATATGCCTATCCAATGCCCGTTTAAATGCCCATAAAGAGGGAGAGTCCACCACTGCTACTGGCAGGGCATTCCATGAACTCACGACTCGCTGAGTAAAGAACCTACCCCTAACATCTGTCCTATACCTACCCACCTTAATTTAAAGCTATGCCCCCTCGTACTAGCTGACTCCATACGTGGAAAAAGGTTCTCACTGCCGACCCTATCTAAACCCCTAATCATCTTGTACACTTCTATCAAGTCACCCCTAAACCTTCTTTTCTCCAATGAAAACAACCCCAAGTGCCTCAGCCTTTCCTCATACGATCTTCCTACCATACCAGGCAACATCCTGGTAAACCTCCTCTGCACCCGTTCCAGTGCCTCCACATCCTTCCTATAGTATGGCGACCAAAACTGCACACAATACTCCAGGTGCGGCTGCACCAGAGTCTTATACAACTGCAACATGATCTCAGGACTCCGGAGCTCAATTCCTCTACCAATAAAAGCCAGTATGCCATATGCCTTCTTCACCGCACTATTTACCTGGGTGGCAACTTTCAAAGATCTGTGTACATGGACACCAAGATCCCTCTGCTCATCCACAGTACCAAGTATCCGACCATTAGCCCAGTACCCCATCTTTTTGTTACTCTTACCAAAGTGAATCACCTCACACTTAGCTACATTGAACTCCACTTGCCACCTTTCTGCCCAGTTCTGCAGCTTATCTATATCCCGCTGTAACCTGCCACATCCTTCCTCACTGTCAACAACTCCTCCGACTTTCGTATCATCCGCAAACTTGCTCACCCAACCTTCTAGCCCCTCCTCCAGGTCATTTATAAAAATGACAAACAGCAATGGTCCCAAAACAGATTCTTGCGGAACACCGCTAGTGACGGCACTCCAAGATGAACCTTTACCATCAACTACTACCCTCTGTCTTCTTCCAGCCAGCCAATTCCTCATCCAAACCTCCAACTCACCCTCAATGCCATACCTCCGTATTTTTTGAAGTAGCCTACCACGGGGAACCTTATCAAATGCCTTACTAAAATCCATATACACCACATCCACCACTTTCCCCTCGTCCACCTCCTTAGTCACCTTCTCAAAAAATTCAATAAGGTTTGTGAGGCACGACCTGCCCTTCACAAAACCATGCTGACTATCCTTGATCACATTATTCCTATCCAGATGTTCATAAATCCTATCCCTTACAATTCTCTCTAAGACTTTGCCCACAACAGAAGTGAGACTCACCAGCCTATAGTTACTAGGGTTATCCCTACTCCCATCTTGAACAAGGGAACCACATTTGCTAGCCTCCAGTCTTCTGGCACTACTCCTGTAGACAACGAGGACATAAAAATCAAGGCCAATGGCTCTGCAATCTCCTCCCTTGCTTCCCAGGGAATCCTAGGATAAATGCCATCAGGCCCAGGGGACTTATCTATTTTCACCCTTTCCAGAATTTCCAACACCTCTTCCCTACATACCTCAAAGCCATTCATTCTACTTAATGGTGACTCAGTATTCACATCGGCAACAATGTCCTGTTCCTGAGTAAATACTTACAAAAGTATTCATTCAGTGTCTTCCCAATCTCTTCAGCCTCCACACGCAACTTCCCACTACTATCCTTGACTGGACCTATTCCTACCCTAGTCATTCTTTTATTCCTGACATACTTATAGAAAGCCTTAGGGTTTTCCCTAATCCTACAACTAAGGACCTTTCATGTCCCCTCCTTGCTGCTCTTAGCTCTCTCTTCAGGTCCTTCCTGGCTACCTTATAACTCTCAATCGCCCCAATTGAACCTTCACGCCTCATCTTTACATAGGCCGCCCTCTTCCATTTAACAAGGGATTCCAATTCCTTATTAAACCACGGCTCCCTCACACGACCCTTTCCTCCCTGCCTGACAGGTACATACTTATCAAGGACACTCAATAGTTGCTCCTTGAACAAGCTCCACATATCAATTACGCCCTTGCCTTGAAGCCTACTTTTCCAAGCCACGCATCCTAAGTCATGCCTCACCGCATCATAATTTCCCTGCCCCCAGCTATAACTCTTGCCCTGCAGTGCACACTTATCCCTCTCCATCACTAGAGTAAAAGTCACCGAATTGTGGTCACTGTCCCCAAAGTGCTCACCTACCTCTAATTCTAACACTTGGCCTGGTTCGTTACCAGAACCAAATCCAGTATGGCCTCACCTCTTGTTGGTCTGTCTACATATTGTGTCAGGAAACCCTCCTGCACACATTGGACAAACCCCAACCCATCTAAAGAACTAGAGCTATAGCTTTCCCAATCAATATCAGGAAAGTTAAAGTCACCCATAACAACCACCCTATTACTTTCACTCTTCTCCTGAATCATCCTCGCAATCCTTTCTTCTATGTTTCTCGGACTATTAGGAGGCCTGTTAAAAACTCCTAACAGGGTGAGCTCACCTTTCCTATTCCTAACCTCAACCCAAACTACCTCAGATGGCGAGTCTTCATCCATCGTCCTTTCCACCGCTGTAATACGATCTTTGACAAGCAATGCCACACCTCCCCCTCTTTTACCCCCACCTCTGACCCTACTAAAACATTTAAACCCTGGAACCTGCAACATCCAATCCTGTCCCTGTTCTACCCATGTCTCCGTAATAGCCACAACATCGAAGTCCCAGGTACCAACCCACGCTGCAAGTTCACCTACCTTATTTCGTATACTTCTTGCATTGAAGTATACACACTTCAAGCCACTTCCCTGTTTACAGGCACCCTCCTTTGAGATTGATGCCATGTTCCTAACCTCCCTACACTCCAGGTCCTGCACCCTAAAGCTACAATCTGGGTTCCCATGCCCCTGCAGAGTTAGTTTAAACCCCCCCCAAAGAGCACTAGCAAACTTCCCCCCAAGGATACTGGTGCCCCTCAGGTTCAGGTGTAGACCATCCTGTTTATAGAGGTCCCACCCTCCCCAGAAAGAACCCCAGTTATCCAAATACCAGAATCCCTCCCTCCTGCACCATCCCTGTAGCCACGCATTTAACTGTTCTCTCTCCCTATTCCTCGACTCTCTATCACGTGGCACGGGTAACAAACCAGAGACAACAACTCTGTTCGTTCTAACTTTGAGCTTCCAACCTAGCTCCCTGAAAGCCTGCCTAACATCCTCAGCGCTCCTCCTACCTATGTCATTGGTGCCAATGTGGACCACGACTTCGGGCTGCTCCCTCTCCCCCTTAAGGACCAGGAAAACACGATCAGATACATCATGTACCCCTGCACCTGGGAGGCAACATACCAAACGTGAGTCTCTCTCGCCCCCACAAAACCGCCCATCTGTGCCCCGAACTATCGAGTCCCCAATTACTATTGCTCTGCTCTTCTCCACCCTTCCCTTCTGAGTAACGGGGACAGGCTCCATGCCAGAAACCTGAGCCCCGTTACTTACCCCTGATAAGTCATCCCCCCCACAAGTATCCAAAACGGTATACTTGTTCTTGAGGGGAACGGCCGCAGGGGGTCCCTGCACTGGCTGCTTCCTCCCAGTCCCCTTCACTGTCACTCATCTGTCTGCAATCTTTGGAGTTACTACTTCCCTAAAGCTCCGATCTATGACCCCCTCTGCCTCCCGAATGATCCTAAGTTCATCCAACTCCAGCTCCAGTTCCCTAACACGGTCTTGGAGGAGCTGGAGATGGGTGCACTTCCTGCAAGTGTAATCAGCAGGGACGTCGATGGCATCCCTCACCTCATACATGTTGCAAGAGGAACATTGCACTGCCTTCACTGCCATCCTTCTAAAAGTAACCTTTTTGAAAAAAAAAACTGGGTCTAAAGAATAGAACAAGCAAAATGCAGCACTTACCTACTTACCACAACGGGTTTTATTATTAGGTTAGAGGAGGAGGGCGGGTGGGAGGCACTACCTCTGTAGTGCCTCGGGTTCTTCTCCAGCGCGCTTTTATATGGAAAAAACCTACCCGGCTGCCCCTCTGGTCTTCGTCACTTCCCCCTGCTGCTCCCGCTCTTTCTGTGAAGAGAAAAAAAAAACACCGCTGCCCGCTACCGGTAAGTAATTTTAAAACAAACTGTCTCACCTTAGCTGTAGCCTTCCGGGTTCCTTTACACTCTGCTGCTGCTCGCACTCAAAATGCTGGGTAGATTGGCCATGCTAAATTTCCCATAGTGTTCAGGGATGTCTAAGTTTGAAGCATTAGTCAGGGGTAAATGTAAAGTAATAGGGTAGGGGAATGGGTCTGGGTGGGTGACTCTTTGGATGGTCCGTGTGTTGGGCCAAATGGCTTGTTTCCACACTGTAAGGATTCTATGATCTGAATGATGATCAATACAGTGCACTGACCTGAAGTTTGGATTACAAACCAAGCGCAGGAATTTGACAGCCATGTGCCATCCAGCCTTTGTTCCCTGTGTCACTCTACTTTTCCCCTAACCAACGTTTGCCACCACCACACCCTGCGTAGGACAGAGGGTACTAAAGCAGGACAACATTTACGTGGGAATATCTATGGTGAACCCAACTTATTTGCTATATCTTTGTGACTTTCTAGTGCGTACCAGCTGAGAGCTGTCATTCTGTGCACTGCAACATAGAGGTTCATAAAATCATGAGGGGCGTGGATAGGATAAATAGACAAAGTTTTTTTCCCTGGGGTGGGGGAATCCAGAACTAGAGGGCATAGGTTTTGGGCGAAAGGGGAAAGATTTAAAAGGGACCTAAGGGGCAACGTTTTCATGCAGAGGGTGATACGTGTATGGAATGAGCTGCCAGAGGAAGTGGTGGAGGCGAGACAATTGCAACATTTAAAAGGCATCTGGATGGGTATATGAATAGGAAGGGTTCGGAGGGATATGGGCCAAGTACTGGCAGGTGGGACTAGATTGGGTTGGGATATCTGGTCGGCATGGACGAGTTGGACCAAAGGTCTGTTTCCGTGCTGTACATCTCTATGACTCCATAACTCAGAGGGATGTGGTTCAGAGGTTACAGAGTTAGTGAGAGGTGAGGCCATGGTCTATCTAGTCAGCATGGATGAGTTGAACAGAAAGGTCTGTTTCCATGCTGTACATCTCTATGTCTCTATGACTCTATGACAATAGTGACTGCATTTTAATTTAATTGTGAAACCCTTTCCCTATTCATAAGAAATGCAAGTTCTTTCATTTCAGAAGGGTTTTTTAATGTCATCAGTGCCGCACAGTTTGATGATTTTCCATGATGAACACTTTCATTTTGATCACTTTTCATGCCATTTGTCTTGCCTCTGTTCTCTTCTGTTTCTCAACATCAACTGTGGCAGTGTTTGTAAAACTATGATCTTAAAAATCATTTGAAGGGGAAATTTGAAAGTGCAATTCATCTGCATTAAGATAAAGAAAGTTCCTCTTGTCCCTTCATGCGGAATTATGTAAGGTTGACGGGAAAGAAAAATGAGACATAAGGATTGTACTATCACAGAATCTCAGAAATGTTACAATGCATAATGAGGCCATTCAGCACAATATGCCTGCACCAGTCCACCTTAATCAAGTGAATCATTCACCATTCGATTGGAAATAATTGTGGTAGTAAGGTGTGTGGATGCAGTTAAAATACAAGTCAACAATTGAACGGCAGATCAGGTTCAATCATAGAATCTCGACAGTGAAGATAGAGGTCAGTTGGCCCATCGAATCTGCACCAACTCTCCAAAGAACATCCCACCCCAAACCTTACCCTATGCCCCACAGTTACCTTGACTAATCCACCTAACCTACACATGCCAGGACACTATGGGCAATTTAGCATGGCCAATCCACCTAACCTGCACACGTTGCAGGAAACCGGAGCACCCAGTGGGAACCCATGGAGTCACGGGGAGAACATGCAAACTCTACACAGACCAGTCACTCGAGGCTGGAATCAAACCCGGGTCCCTGGTGCTGTGAGGCAGCATTACTAACCACTGAGCAACCCCAAATATTGCTCCATTTCCTCATGCTGCCTTTCATTCTTCCCATCCTCTCTTGTTTGCTTCTTTCTGAAAAGTAGGAACTTATGATATTTAGTCAAGTCAGAGCTCTTTAGATGCAGCCTATAGAGTTCAATAAATTCAACTTTTATTGTTCATAATATCAATATCAAACATAATCATTGGGAACAACAATTAGGGGTCATGTTTCTCAGCAGATTTGGTGCTGGTAGAGAGGCAGGGCAAGAATGGTTCCAAGGATGAGAAACTTCAGTTGTGGGGATCAGATGATGAGTGCCATGGAGGGGAATTTGCAGATGGTGGTGTTCCCACCATTCTGTTTTCCCCTGTTCTACAAAATGGAAGTGGTCATGGGTTTGAGAGGTTCTGTCTAAGAAACGTTGAGTTGAGGTTAAAATCAGATCAGCCGTGATCTTGTTTAATAGTGAGGTAAGTTCAAAGGGTCACATGGCCTTCTTGCTCCTTGATCATGTCGTTCTTCAGAAGCCAAATCCCTAAGCTTCAAAATTGTCTCTTTGAGCCATTCTTTGTTCAATTAAACCCACCTTCGGGTTGTTCACCAAGTCTCGTTATCGCCCTCAAATTGTGTCACGTAGCTCATTTCTGTTTAAATATTTATATTTCCATTTGCATATTTTGTTTTATAATTTTCCTGGTGAAGTGCTTTGGGATAATTTTAGTCTGTCAAAGGAGCCAAAGAAACAGAAGATGATTTAGTTATTGCTGTTGTGCTATTTCCCTGGAAGACCATGGGACAATTCTGGCCACTATACTGTTTCTTTTGGATAGGTACAGTATCCATGAGAGAAGAATCTTGTGTAGGTAAGAGGTGTCAAAGCCATGCACTGCAGATATTTCAATCCAATTCTCCAACATCTACAGTCCAGACAGAACAGAATGCAACACATTATTCTCTGCACTGTATTCAGAGGATAGGTTGGTGAAACAATGTCCACTTTCAGGGGTTTAGCTAATTGGGGGAAAGGGCAGAGATGGTGGATCCTGGAGTCTCCAAGCCTTCCGTGATGTGCAGCTTGGAGAAAGTGAGGGCTGCAGATCAGAGTTGAAAAGTGTCGCACTGGAATAGCAGAGCAGGTCAGGCAGTGTCCAAGGGGGAAGGAGAGTCGATGTTTCGGACATAAGCCCTTCATCAGGAATGTGGGGGTGGGGAAGGAGGCTGAGAGATAAATAGGAGGGGTGTGGGGCTGGAGGGAAGGTAGCTGGGAATGTGACAGGTGGGGTGGGTGATGGTGATAGGTTGGAGTGGAGGGTGGAGTAGAGTGGTGGGAAGGAAAATGGGACAGGTGGGACGGTTCAAGATGGCAGAAGAACTTCAGGGCAGAGGAGATTACCTGGGGGGTGCAGAGAGAGAGAGAGATTCACTGAGATCCTTGTGGATGGAGAAGGAGAACTTGTCATTTATTCAATGTACACCAAAGTGGCAAATTGATTTCCTTGTCAAATGCCCATGACTAACTTGTTTTCACAACCTATGCACGAAGGGAGGTTGCACTCCACAGTCTTCACCTTGACACAACAAGGTTGTAAAAAATGGAAGGTCTCAGAACTTTAGAAAGGGTCAGTCTATAGGCCAGACTGCAAGGCCTCTGACAGTAGTGTCAAAGTCCAGCCATCAAGACCAGGCCTGTCTTCCAGGAATATATTGAATCACATAGAACTGGATTCAGACAGGAGAAGACTCTATAGTCCATGTCCCCTTCTATCCAAGAATCCCAATATTCCCATTCCAGAAATTTAAACTCAAAATCTAAGAGCACCTTCCTGTGCAGTGCTGAGGGAGTGTTGCACTGTTGGAAGTGCTGTCTTTCAAATGAAACACTAGGCTGAGGTCCATCAGCCCTCTCAAATGAACATGAAACATACCATTGAGCCATTTGAAAGAAGAGAACAGATGTTCTCCTCACCACATGTATGGTCAATATTTCTCCCATTTCCAGGGTTCGAATTGCATTGCTGTTTTTGGGACAAAATACTGTTCAAGACTGTGAGATTTGCTGCATTACATCAGTGACAAAACTTCAAAAGCACTTCAACTTAAGTGCTTAAGTGATGTAAAATCATGAAAAGTTCTACATTACTGGTAACTCTTTCTTTTTTAAATATTTTTGAATCTGATTCATTACCAAGAATCTGTCAAAAGACAAATTAAGATTTCATAGTCCACATCTATGCCAGTAATCTGTCCTACATATTTACCAGCCTTTCGTAAAATAATACTCTTTGTATTTTCTTTTATCATCATTAGTTGTGCATTAATTGTAATGAGGTCAGCCAGACGGACCTTATAGAATATGAATTCCCTGATTAGGGCTTTTAACTTGGTCCAATCAGGGAGCCCTGGCTGACAGATATAAACAGGAGAGTATAAGCACTACCGCACTTAGGTGGTAGTGTGGGGGTTAAAAAAGAAAGGGAAAAAATAAATAAATAAATAAATAAACAGGAGTGGCACACACACCATGGGTTCTGGGGATAAAATAAGCACTACCGCACTTAGGTGGTAGTGTGGGAAAAAAAGAGAAGTAAAGAAAAAAAAATAAAAAAAAAAAACAGGAGAGTATAAGCACTACTGCAGTTAGGCAGTGTGAGGGGAAAATAATAAAAAAGGAAAACAAACAGGAATGTAAAACAAAAATAGACAGGATGGAAAACATAAGCACTACCACACTTAGGTGGAAGTGTGGGGGTTAATATAAGAAAAAGAGAAAAAAAAATCAGGGGATAAAAAAATAAACAGAGCATTAAAAGAAATAAACAGGAGTGTTTATATTGGGTTTGGGCGTTTGCAAAAAAAAAGAAAAAACAAAAACAGGAGAGTATAAGCACTACCGCAGTTAGGTGGTAATGTGGGGGTTTAGAAATAAAAAGCGCATGTCAGACGAAAAAAAAAATAAACAGGAGAGCGGTCGGAAGGTGGGACGGACAGGGGCTTGCTGGGTCTGTATTGTATTCACTTTTTTATGTAACTGGTTTCTCATTTTATGTACAAATGTCATTGTCACTGTGTCTTTTTATATGTGAAACTAGGATTTGAGGTTTGTCCTCAACTCCCTGTAAACTGGTTGAACGGTAGGGTTTGGGGCCGAGCTTCGCTGCTCCTCTCCCTCGTAAAATTGCTGTTGTATACAGCCATAAATGCTAACTGCTTTTTGTAAACTGTTTTGTAATTTGTTTAATAAAACATTACAACCAGGAAAAAAAAGTAAACAGGAGAGTCAGAGGCTCTGTTCGCTCTGAGAGCTGACTCTGAGGGAGCTGGATCAGTGTCAAGGACTGTTCAGATGTAGGTAAAGGATGACTTGGTGAGGGGACACCGGTCTCAGTGGCGACAAGAGAAAAGCATTTTCCTGAAGACCTTCACTGACAATAATTGTCTTTGAGTTGGGGGTAAGCATTTCTGTCAGCATGCTTTTATTTGGGAAGCTTGACTCATTTGATCCTGCCATTGACGACTGGGCCCAGAACATGAAAAGAATGCCTTATCTTTTCCAGGCAATCCCATTACAGCAGATGAAAAACAATGAGCAATTCTCTTGACAGCTTGTGGATCTGCTGCTTTTTTGTTTATTAGAAACCTAACTTTCCCTGAAGCACCAGATACTGAACCTTTCAAGAGGTGAAGGATTTAAGTAAGGAATATTGTGACCCCAAGCTTCCTCTAATTCTGAGACACTATCGGTTTTACTTGGCAATTTGAGAACCGGGGAATCTGGTCAAGAGGCATTCAACCTTGGTTTAACCCTTAAAGAGATGCTGAGAGACATTATAGTATGTGGGATTAATAATGATACTGAACCAGGCACTACAATGACTTTACCATTACTCAGGGTGGCAGGTGAAAGCATTAGAGTAGCAGGACATTCTGATGGAAGCAGATACTCTTACCAGACCAACTGAGCTTAGGAAACACCAGTTGAGTGAAAGCAATTGCAGAGACTCACTCAGGATATATCCTGAAGAGAGGGATTCTAGGTCAGCCCACAGCAAAACCCCAAAACAAAGCCAAGCCTCAGCCAAACGGTCAAAATTTTCTTCAGGATCCAGGTTGGACGGCTGTTGTAGTTGCTGCTGGGATGTGAACTTGATACAGCAAAAGAATTCCTTTAGACCTAAGTTAAAGACCTCGTAGGCCGGTATCCAGGAGAGTGCACACCCTGGAAAGTCCATCTACATCTGCTGTGGAACAGTTAAGTTGCTTAGCAACATCCAAATTAGAACCAATCAAAATAAACATCTGGTTAAATTGTCACCTGGTTCTAATGGAGGTCAGTACTGGCATGGCTGTATCAGTGATCACAGAACCAGACTTTAACATAGTTCTCTCTGGACTCCAATCCTTAAGTTTGTGCGAGACCTCGGCTAGACTGAGAACCTATACCGGGGAACCTTTACAGATTAAGGGGACAACTTTGGTTCTGCTCCCCTATGAGAAGCAGCTGCTTCAGTTCCCACTAATTGTAGTCAAAGGCCTGGGCCCAAGCTCAATGGGACAAAATTGGTTGAGGAAATTTCATTTAGATTGGCTCAACATTTTTCAATTAGAAAATGGCTGCCCGATTGTAATTCTAATTAAATGCCCACAGGTTTTTCAGGAAGATCCAGGGGCCATCAAAGGAGCCAAGGCCACCCTTGCATGGTGACCACAAAGCAATGCCATGATTCTGCAAGGCCCGCCCAGTGCCATTTGCCTTACGGGCAAAAGTCAAGGCAGAAATCAGGAGGCTGGAGAGAGAAGGCATCATCAAACCCAATCCAGTTTGTAGAAGGGGCGGCACTGGCCGCACTGATTGTGAAGCCTGATGGTTCGGTTCACCTTTGTGGGGACTTTAAACAAATGGCAAACTGCTTCTCACAGCTGGATAGACACCCAACCCCTCACACACAGACGAGTTATACACAATTTTGGGAGGATGGGGGGGGGAGTTGTCCCTCACAAAGCTGGGCATGAGCCATGTGTACTTGCAATTGCAGTTAGATGAGGATTCCCAGTGTGTGTTACAATGAATACCCGTAACGATTTGTATCATTATACAAGACTGCCTTTTGAGGTATCATCAGCCTGTGCAATTTTTCAACAGACGATGGAGAACATTTTTTAAGGTTCACCCAAGTAGCCATTTGTCTATATGCTGTGCTAATATCAATGTGGAGCACTTAGAGAACTTAGACATAGCCCTTAGACATTTCTCCCAGGCAGGTGCATGCATAAGAAGGGAAAAGAAATGTGTGTTCCAAGCATTCCAAGTGACCTACTTGGCTTACTCATAGTTTAGATTAGATTAGATTACTTACAGTGTGGAAACAGGCCCTTTGGCCCAACAAGTCAACAAGACCGGGTTACACCCATTGGAAGATAAAGACTGATCAAAGGTGCCCTGGCTCCCATGTCTGTATCAGAGCTAAGGTCTTTCCTTAGGCTGGTGAACTACTACAGAGAGTTCACAGATAACCTGGCCTCCATCTTTGCAATCAACTCTTTAAAAAAGGGTCAGACTTGAATATGGTCGTGTAGCCAAGCCATAGCTTTCAGGGAAGTGAAGAAACGTTATCATCCTCCAAGGTATTGGCACACTGTGGCTCCAAGTGAGATCTGGTATCAACATGCGATGCTTCCCCATATGGCATCGGGGTAGAATTAACTCATAGGTGGCCCAATAGAAAGGAACACCCAATGCATCCAGGACTTTAGCTAATGCAGTAGGTAAATATGTCTACATAGAGGAGGAAGGTTTGGTAGTTATGTTTGGAGTCAGGAAGTTCCACCATTACCTTTATGCTTGCGAAGTTGTAATAATAACAGACCATAAACCCCTGATAGGTCAACTTGAAGAAGACAAGACAGTGTTGCCCATAGTTTCAGGCTGCACTCAGCAGTGGGCTCTAATACTAAGTGTGTGTCATTACAAGTTGGAAAACTGTCTGGGAGGCCAAGTTGCGAATGCAGATGCACTGCCCCTCCTCTAGGTGGCATATACATCACTGGCATTCCCGCCCCTGGAAGGGCCCATAATGGTTTTAAATTTTATGGACACACTTCCAGTCACAGCTGACACAATCAGACTTTGGCCGCAGAAAGATCTGGTCCTCGCAAAACCAAAACAGCTGGCGGTGACGGGCGAGACAAAAGGACCATCACAACCAGAACTGAAACCTTTTCGGATACGGAGAGATCAAGTCACAGTAGAGGATGGTATATTATTATGGGGAGCATGAGTGATTGTCCTGAGCAAAGGTTACCACCAGATACTGGCTGAACTCCACGGGTTTCCAAAATGAAGATGTTGGTGAGATATTATGTCTGGTGGCCAGGATTGGATGCAGACACGGCTGTATTGGTGAGGAAGAGCCCAGAGTACCAACAAGGACAAAAATTACTGCCCACACCTCCCACACATTTGTGGGAATGGCTGGGTAAACCCTGGACTTGGTTACACTCCAACTATGTCAGTCCTTTCATGGGCTCCTCTCATTATGAACCCCACTCAAAGTGACTGGATGTGCATAGAATTCACTTGTCAAACACTGGCGTGATGATAGAAAAACTACACATTTTTTGCAATTCACCGACTGCTGGAAGTGTTGGTCATAGATAATGGACAATCATTTACCAGCAGGGAATTTAAGTATTTTCCAAAATTGAATGGTGTTTGTCATACAAAGACCGCTCCATTCCATCCATCAGCCAATGATCTGGCAGAAAGAGCAGTCCAAACTCTGAAGACAGGCTTCAACAAGCAGCCTACTGCTTCAGTAGATACCAAACTGTCCCAGCTCCTGATGATTATTAGACCACGCCTCATGCCATAGCTCCAGCAAGGTTGCTAATGGGGAGAAGGCTGGGCACCAGCTCAAATCTGAACTTCCTGGACCTGGGGGGAGGGGGGAGGTGGAGGATGAAATGGCATCAGGAACGCCAGTACGGGACGCAAGACTCTGCTAAGTAAGAAAGACAGTTTACTTCAGGAGACAAGGTTTGGTGAAGGAGCCATGGGAATGGCCTTGCTGGGGTAAGAGGTAAGGTTGACGTGAGGTCAGGTCCTGTGATGTTTAAGGTCCAGGCAGGAGCGATGGTCCTGAACGAGCACATGGACCACATGAAAGCTGAAAACCCGCAAACATTTTGGGGGGGGGTATCGTGTCCTGCCCCTCAACGACCATTCCAACTGTTCCACAACCTGTTGAAGGTATCGCAGGATCTGAGATGGACATTGTGGATGACGACGCCTCGATGCCTTTGCTGCCTGAAGAGGAGAATGAACCTCTCCCGAGACATTCCGGGTACAGGAGGCGAGCTACTGTGCGCTACACTCTTGTCCACATCTGAGGGAGAGTTGGAGAACACTGACCTGGTGCTAAAACATGCCGGGAGGAACTCCCATTCAAGATGGCGACGGAGTAACAGGACAGTGTGTGGGATCATGTCCAGGGTGCACCTGCATTCCAACTCTGTTTGGCTTTTCCTTCTCCTCTGTTCATTTACTTTGATTTCCGTGGGTTTTTGTCATTTTCTGTTTTCTTCTCGGTGAGGGATTGGTCGGGAGCAACAGTGCAGCAGCTGGGGGTGGGGTGGGTGAGGGGGAGGGGGAGATGGTTTTACACACAGAGTGGCAGATGTGGCTGGACTGGGTAACCTGAGACAGTGTGGACGCTCTCCCGGTGATCGGAGACAGTGAGGACACTCTCCCGGTGATCGGAGACAGTGAGGCCACTCTCCCGGTGATCGGAGACAGTGAGGCCACTCTCCCGGTGATCGGAGACAGTGAGGCCACTCTCCCGGTGATCGGAGACAGTGAGGCCACTATCCCGGTGATCGGAGACAGTGAGGCCACTCTCCCGGTGATCGGAGACAGTGAGGCCGCTCTCCCGGTGATCGGAGACAGTGAGCACACTCTCCCGGTGATCGGAGACAGGGAGGACACTCTCCCGGTGATCGGAGACAGTGAGGCCGCTCTCCCGGTGATCGGAGACAGTGAGGACACTCTCCCGGTGATCGGAGACAGTGAGGACACTCTCCCGGTGATCGGAGACAGTGAGGCCGCTCTCCCGGTGATCGGAGACAGTGAGGACACTCTCCCGGTGATCGGAGACAGGGAGGACACTCTCCCGGTGATCGGAGACAGGGAGGACACTCTCCCGGTGATCGGAGACAGGGAGGACACTCTCCCGGTGATCGGAGACAGGGAGGACACTCTCCCGGTGATCGGTGACAGTGAGGACACTCTCCCGGTGATCGGTGACAGTGAGGACACACTCCCGGTGATCGGAGACAGTGAGGACACACTCCCGGTGATCGGAGACAGTGAGGACACACTCCCGGTGATCAGAGACAGTGAGGCCACTCTCCCGGTGATCGGAGACAGTGAGGACACTCTCCCGGTGATCAGAGACAGTGAGGACACTCTCCCGGTGATCGGAGACAGTGAGGACACACTCCCGGTGATCGGAGACAGTGAGGCCACTCTCCCGGTGATCGGAGACAGTGAGGACACTCTCCCGGTGATCGGAGACAGTGAGGACACTCTCCCGGTGATCGGAGACAGGGAGGACACTCTCCCGGTGATCGGAGACAGTGAGGACACACTCCCGGTGATCGGAGACAGTGAGGACACACTCCCGGTGATCGGTGACAGTGAGGCCACTCTCCCGGTGATCGGAGACAGTGAGGACACACTCCCAGTGATCGGAGACAGGGAGGACACTCTCCCGGTGATCGGAGACAGTGAGGACACACTCCCGGTGATCGGTGACAGTGAGGCCACTCTCCCGGTGATCGGAGACAGAGAGGCCACTCTCCCGGTGATCGGAGACAGGGAGGACACACCCCCGGTGATCGGAGACAGGGAGGACACACTCCCGGTGATCGGAGACAGTGAGGACGCTCTCCCGGTGATCGGAGACAGGGAGGACACACTCCCGGTGATCGGTGAGAGTGAGGCCACTCTCCCGGTGATCGGAGACAGTGAGGCCACTCTCCCGGTGATCGGAGACAGGGAGGACGCTCTCCCGGTGATCGGAGACAGGGAGGACGCTCTCCCGGTGATCGAAGTCAGTGAGGACACTCTCCCGGTGATCGGAGACAGTGAGGCCACTCTCCCGGTGATCGGAGACAGTGAGGCCACTCTCCCGGTGATCGGAGACAGTGAGGCCACTCTCCCGGTGATCGGAGACAGGGAGGACACACTCCCGGTGATCGGAGACAGTGAGGCCACTCTCCCGGTGATCGGAGACAGTGAGGCCACTCTCCCGGTGATCGGAGACAGGGAGGACACTCTCCCGGTGATCGGAGACAGTGAGGACACACTCCCGGTGATCGGTGACAGTGAGGCCACTCTCCCGGTGATCGGAGACAGAGAGGCCACTCTCCCGGTGATCGGAGACAGGGAGGACACACCCCCGGTGATCGGAGACAGGGAGGACACACTCCCGGTGATCGGAGACAGTGAGGACGCTCTCCCGGTGATCGGAGACAGGGAGGACACACTCCCGGTGATCGGTGAGAGTGAGGCCACTCTCCCGGTGATCGGAGACAGTGAGGCCACTCTCCCGGTGATCGGAGACAGGGAGGACGCTCTCCCGGTGATCGGAGACAGGGAGGACGCTCTCCCGGTGATCGAAGTCAGTGAGGACACTCTCCCGGTGATCGGAGACAGTGAGGCCACTCTCCCGGTGATCGGAGACAGTGAGGCCACTCTCCCGGTGATCAGAGACAGTGAGGCCACTCTCCCGGTGATCGGAGACAGGGAGGACACACTCCCGGTGATCGGAGACAGTGAGGCCACTCTCCCGGTGATCGGAGACAGTGAGGACACACTCCCGGTGATCGGAGACAAGGAGGACACACTCCCGGTGATCGGAGACAGGGAGGACACACTCCCGGTGATCGGAGACAGGGAGGACACACTCCCGGTGATCGGAGACAGGGAGGACACACTCCCGGTGATCGGAGACAGGGAGGACACACTCCCGGTGATCGGAGACAGGGAGGACACACTCCCGGTGATCGGAGACAGGGAGGACGCTCTCCCGGTGATCGGTGACAGGGAGGACGCTCTCCCGGTGATCGGAGACAGTGAGGACACACTCCCGGTGATCAGAGACAGTGAGGCCACTCTCCCGGTGATCGGAGACAGTGAGGACACTCTTCCGGTGATCGGAGACAGTGAGGACACTCTCCCGGTGATCGGAGACAGTGAGGACACTCTCCCGGTGATCGGAGACAGTGAGGACACTCTCCCGGTGATCAGAGACAGTGAGGCCACACTCCCGGTGATCGGAGACAGTGAGGCCACTCTCCCGGTGATCGGAGACAGGGAGGACACTCTCCCGGTGATCGGAGACAGGGAGGACACTCTCCCGGTGATCGGAGACAGGGAGGACACTCTCCCGGTGATCGGAGACAGGGAGGACACTCTCCCGGTGATCGGAGACAGGGAGGACACTCTCCCGGTGATCGGAGACAGGGAGGACACTCTCCCGGTGATCGGAGACAGGGAGGACACTCTCCCGGTGATCGGAGACAGGGAGGACACTCTCCCGGTGATCGGAGACAGGGAGGACACTCTCCCGGTGATCGGAGACAGGGAGGACACTCTCCCGGTGATCGGTGACAGTGAGGCCACTCTCCCGGTGATCGGAGACAGAGAGGCCACTCTCCCGGTGATCGGAGACAGGGAGGACACACCCCCGGTGATCGGAGACAGGGAGGACACACTCCCGGTGATCGGAGACAGTGAGGACGCTCTCCCGGTGATCGGAGACAGGGAGGACGCTCTCCCGGTGATCGGTGAGAGTGAGGCCACTCTCCCGGTGATCGGAGACAGTGAGGCCACTCTCCCGGTGATCGGAGACAGGGAGGACGCTCTCCCGGTGATCGGAGACAGGGAGGACGCTCTCCCGGTGATCGAAGTCAGTGAGGACACTCTCCCGGTGATCGGAGACAGTGAGGCCACTCTCCCGGTGATCAGAGACAGTGAGGCCACTCTCCCGGTGATCGGAGACAGGGAGGACACACTCCCGGTGATCGGAGACAGTGAGGCCACTCTCCCGGTGATCGGAGACAGTGAGGACACACTCCCGGTGATCGGAGACAAGGAGGACACACTCCCGGTGATCGGAGACAAGGAGGACACACTCCCGGTGATCAGAGACAAGGAGGACACACTCCCGGTGATCGGAGACAGGGAGGACGCTCTCCCGGTGATCGAAGTCAGTGAGGACACTCTCCCGGTGATCGGAGACAGTGAGGCCACTCTCCCGGTGATCGGAGACAGTGAGGCCACTCTCCCGGTGATCAGAGACAGTGAGGCCACTCTCCCGGTGATCGGAGACAGGGAGGACACACTCCCGGTGATCGGAGACAGTGAGGCCACTCTCCCGGTGATCGGAGACAGTGAGGACACACTCCCGGTGATCGGAGACAAGGAGGACACACTCCCGGTGATCGGAGACAGGGAGGACACACTCCCGGTGATCGGAGACAGGGAGGACACACTCCCGGTGATCGGAGACAGGGAGGACACACTCCCGGTGATCGGAGACAGGGAGGACACACTCCCGGTGATCGGAGACAGGGAGGACACACTCCCGGTGATCGGAGACAGGGAGGACACACTCCCGGTGATCGGAGACAGGGAGGACACACTCCCGGTGATCGGAGACAGGGAGGACACTCTCCCGGTGATCGGTGACAGGGAGGACGCTCTCCCGGTGATCGGAGACAGTGAGGACACACTCCCGGTGATCAGAGACAGTGAGGCCACTCTCCCGGTGATCGGAGACAGTGAGGACACTCTTCCGGTGATCGGAGACAGTGAGGACACTCTCCCGGTGATCGGAGACAGTGAGGACACTCTCCCGGTGATCGGAGACAGTGAGGACACTCTCCCGGTGATCAGAGTCAGTGAGGCCACACTCCCGGTGATCGGAGACAGTGAGGCCACTCTCCCGGTGATCGGAGACAGGGAGGACACTCTCCCGGTGATCGGAGACAGGGAGGACACTCCCGGTGATCGGAGACAGGGAGGACACTCTCCCGGTGATCGGAGACAGGGAGGACACTCTCCCGGTGATCGGAGACAGGGAGGACACTCTCCCGGTGATCGGAGACAGGGAGGACACTCTCCCGGTGATCGGAGACAGGGAGGACACTCTCCCGGTGATCGGAGACAGTGAGGACACACTCCCAGTGATCGGTGACAGTGAGGCCACTCTCCCGGTGATCGGAGACAGAGAGGCCACTCTCCCGGTGATCGGAGACAGGGAGGACACACCCCCGGTGATCGGAGACAGGGAGGACACACTCCCGGTGATCGGAGACAGTGAGGACGCTCTCCCGGTGATCGGAGACAGGGAGGACACACTCCCGGTGATCGGTGAGAGTGAGGCCACTCTCCCGGTGATCGGAGACAGTGAGGCCACTCTCCCGGTGATCGGAGACAGGGAGGACGCTCTCCCGGTGATCGGAGACAGGGAGGACGCTCTCCCGGTGATCGAAGTCAGTGAGGACACTCTCCCGGTGATCGGAGACAGTGAGGCCACTCTCCCGGTGATCGGAGACAGTGAGGCCACTCTCCCGGTGATCAGAGACAGTGAGGCCACTCTCCCGGTGATCGGAGACAGGGAGGACACACTCCCGGTGATCGGAGACAGTGAGGCCACTCTCCCGGTGATCGGAGACAGTGAGGACACACTCCCGGTGATCGGAGACAAGGAGGACACACTCCCGGTGATCAGAGACAAGGAGGACACACTCCCGGTGATCGGAGACAGGGAGGACACACTCCCGGTGATCGGAGACAGGGAGGACACACTCCCGGTGATCGGAGACAGGGAGGACACACTCCCGGTGATCGGAGACAGGGAGGACACACTCCCGGTGATCGGAGACAGGGAGGACACACTCCCGGTGATCGGAGACAGGGAGGACACACTCCCGGTGATCGGTGACAGTGAGGACACACTCCCGGTGATCGGTGACACTGAGGCCACTCTCCCGGTGATCGGAGACAGGGAGGACACACCCCCGGTGATCGGAGACAGGGAGGACACACTCCCGGTGATCGGAGACAGTGAGGACGCTCTCCCGGTGATCGGAGACAGGGAGGACGCTCTCCCGGTGATCGGAGACAGGGAGGACGCTCTCCCGGTGATCGAAGTCAGTGAGGCCACTCTCCCGGTGATCAGAGACAGTGAGGACACTCTCCCGGTGATCGGAGACAGGGAGGACACACTCCCGGTGATCGGAGACAGGGAGGACACACTCCCAGTGATCGGTGACAGTGAGGCCACTCTCCCGGTGATCGGAGACAGTGAGGCCACTCTCCCGGTGATCGGAGACAGTGAGGCCACTCTCCCGGTGATCGGAGACAGTGAGGCCACTCTCCTGGTGATCGGAGACAGTGAGGACACACTCCCGGTGATCGGTGACAGTGAGGCCACTCTCCTGGTGATCGGAGACAGTGAGGACACACTCCCGGTGATCGGTGACAGTGAGGACACTCTCCCGGTGATCGGAGACAGTGAGGACACACTCCCAGTGATCGGTGACAGTGAGGCCACTCTCCCGGTGATCGGAGACAGGGAGGACACACCCCCGGTGATCGGAGACAGGGAGGACACACTCCCGGTGATCGGAGACAGTGAGGACGCTCTCCCGGTGATCGGAGACAGGGAGGACGCTCTCCCGGTGATCGAAGTCAGTGAGGACACTCTCCCGGCGATCAGAGACAGTGAGGCCACTCTCCCGGCGATCAGAGACAGTGAGGCCACTCTCCCGGTGATCGGAGACAGGGAGGACACACTCCCGGTGATCGGAGACAGTGAGGCCACTCTCCCGGTGATCGGAGACAGTGAAGACACACTCCCGTTGATCGGTGACAGAGAGGCCACTCTCCCGGTGATCGGAGACAGGGAGGACACACTCCCGGTGATCGGAGACAGGGAGGACACACTCCCGGTGATCGGAGACAGGGAGGACACACTCCCGGTGATCGGAGACAGGGAGGACACACTCCCGGTGATCGGAGACAGGGAGGACACACTCCCGGTGATCGGAGACAGGGAGGACACACTCCCGGTGATCGGAGACAGGGAGGACACACTCCCGGTGATCGGAGACAGGGAGGACACACTCCCGGTGATCGGTGAGAGTGAGACCACTCTCCCGGTGATCGGTGACAGGGAGGACACTCTCCCGGTGATCGGTGACAGGGAGGACACTCTCCCGGTGATCGGAGACAGGGAGGACACTCTCCCGGTGATCGGTGACAGGGAGGACACTCTCCCGGTGATCGGTGACAGGGAGGACACTCTCCCGGTGATCGGTGACAGGGAGGACACTCTCCCGGTGATCGGTGACAGGGAGGACACACTCCCGGTGATCGGAGACAGTGAGGCCACTCTCCCGGTGATCGGAGACAGTGAGGACACACTCCCGGTGATCGGAGACAGGGAGGACACACTCCCGGTGATCGGAGACAGTGAGGCCACTCTCCCGGTGATCGGAGACAGTGAAGACACACTCCCGGTGATCGGTGACAGAGAGGCCACTCTCCCGGTGATCGGAGACAGGGAGGACACACTCCCGGTGATCGGAGACAGGGAGGACACACTCCCGGTGATCGGAGACAGGGAGGACACACTCCCGGTGATCGGAGACAGGGAGGACACACTCCCGGTGATCGGAGACAAGGAGGACACACTCCCGGTGATGGGAGACAGGGAGGACACACTCCCGGTGATCGGAGACAGGGAGGACACACTCCCGGTGATCGGTGAGAGTGAGGCCACTCTCCCGGTGATCGGTGACAGGGAGGACACTCTCCCGGTGATCGGTGACAGGGAGGACACTCTCCCGGTGATCGGAGACAGGGAGGACACTCTCCCGGTGATCGGAGACAGGGAGGACACTCTCCCGGTGATCGGAGACAGGGAGGACAATCTCCCGGTGATCGGAGACAGGGAGGACGATCTCCCGGTGATCGGTGACAGGGAGGACGCTCTCCCGGTGATCGGAGACAGTGAGGACACTCTCCCGGTGATCGGAGACAGTGAGGACACTCTCCCGGTGATCGGAGACAGTGAGGACACTCTCCCGGTGATCGGAGACAGTGAGGCCATTGTCCTGGTGATCGGAGACAGTGAGGACACTCTCCCGGTGATCGGAGACAGTGAGGCCATTGTCCCGGTGATCGGAGACAGTGAGGACACTCTCCCGGTGATCGGTGAAAATAGGTACACTCTCCCGGTGATCGGAGACAGTGAGGACACTCTCCCGGTGATCGGTGACAGTGAGGCCACTCTCCCGGTGATCGGAGACAGGGAGGACACACTCCCGGTGATCGGAGACAGGGAGGACACACTCCCGGTGATCGGAGACAGGGAGGACACACTCCCGGTGATCGGAGACAGGGAGGACACACTCCCGGTGATCGGAGACAGGGAGGACACACTCCCGGTGATCGGAGACAAGGAGGACACACTCCCGGTGATGGGAGACAGGGAGGACACACCCCCGGTGATCGGAGACAAGGAGGACACACCCCCGGTGATGGGAGACAGGGAGGACACACCCCCGGTGATCGGAGACAGGGAGGACACACTCCCGGTGATCAGTGAGAGTGGGGCCACTCTCCCGGTGATCGGAGACAGAGAGGCCACTCTCCCGGTGATCGGAGACAAGGAGGACACACTCCCGGTGATCGGAGACAGGGAGGACACACTCCCGGTGATCGGAGACAGGGAGGACACACTCCCGGTGATCGGAGACAGGGAGGACACACTCCCGGTGATCGGAGACAGGGAGGACACACTCCCGGTGATCGGAGAAAGGGAGGACACACTCCCGGTGATCGGAGAAAGGGAGGACACACTCCCGGTGATCGGAGAAAGGAAGGACACACTCCCGGTGATCGGAGAAAGGGAGGACACACTCCCGGTGATCGGAGACAGGGAGGACACACTCCCGGTGATCGGAGACAGTGAGGACACTCTCCCGGTGATCGGAGACAGTGAGAACACACTCCCGGTGATCGGAGACAGTGAGGACACACTCCCGGTGATCGGTGACAGTGAGGACGCTCTCCCGGTGATCGGTGACAGTGAGGACGCTCTCCCGGTGATCGGTGACAGTGAGGACGCTCTCCCGGTGATCGGAGACAGTGAGGCCGCTCTCCCGGTGATCGGAGACAGTGAGGCCGCTCCCCCGGTGTTCGGAGACAGTGAGGACGCTCTCCCGGTCATCGGAGACTGTGAAGACGCTCTCCCGGTGATCGGAGACAGTGAGGACGCTCTCCCGGTGATCGGAGACAGGGAGGACACTCTCCCGGTGATCGGAGACAGGGAGGACACTCTCCCGGTGATCGGAGACGGTGAGGACACTCTCCCGGTGATCGGAGACGGTGAGGACACTCTCCCGGTGATCGGAGACGGTGAGGACACTCTCCCGGTGATCGGAGACAGTGAGGACACTCTCCCGGTGATCGGAGACAGTGAGGACGCTCTCCAGGTGATCGGAGACAGTGAGGACACTCTCCCGGTGATCGGAGCCACTGAGTACGCTCTCCCGGTGATCGGAGCCACTGAGGACGCTCTCCCGGTGATCGGAGCCACTGAGGACGCTCTCCCGGTGATCGGAGACAGTGAGGCAGCTCTCCCGGTGATCGGAGACACTGAGGACGCTCTCCCGGTGATCGGAGACACTGAGGACGCTCTCCCGGTGATCGGAGAAAGTGAGGACGCTCTCCCGGTGATCGGAGAAAGTGAGGACACTCTCCCGGTGATCGGAGACAGTGAGGACACACTCCCGGTGATCGGTGACAGAGAGGCCACTCTCCCGGTGATCGGAGACAGGGAGGACACACTCCCGGTGATCGGAGACAGGGAGGACACACTCCCGGTGATCGGAGACAGGGAGGACACACTCCCGGTGATCGGAGACAGGGAGGGCACACTTCCGGTGATCGGTGAGAGTGAGGCCACTCTCCCGGTGATCGGTGACAGGGAGGACACTCTCCCGTTGATCGGTGACAGGGAGGACACTCTCCCGGTGATCGGAGACAGGGAGGACACTCTCCCGGTGATCGGAGACAGGGAGGACACTCTCCCGGTGATCGGAGACAGGGAGGACACTCTCCCGGTGATCGGAGACAGGGAGGACACTCTCCCGGTGATCGGAGACAGGGAGGACGCTCTCCCGGTGATCGGTGACAGGGAGGACGCTCTCCCGGTGATCGGTGACAGGGAGGACGCTCTCCCGGTGATCGGAGACAGTGAGGACACTCTCCCGGTGATCGGAGACAGTGAGGACACTCTCCCGGTGATCGGAGACAGTGAGGACACTCTCCCAGTGATCGGAGACAGTGAGGACACTCTCCCGGTGATCGGAGACAGTGAGGCCATTGTCCTGGTGATCGGAGACAGTGAGGACACTCTCCCGGTGATCGGAGACAGTGAGGCCATTGTCCCGGTGATCTGAGACAGTGACGACACTCTCCCGGTGATCGGTGAAAATATGGACACTCTCCCAGTGATCGGAGACAGTGAGGACACTCTCCCGGTGATCGGAGACAGTGAGGCCACTCTCCCGGTGATCGGAGACAGTGAGGACACACTCCCGGTGATCAGTGACAGTGAGGCCACTCTCCCGGTGATCGGAGACAGAGAGGCCACTCTCCCGGTGATCGGAGACAGGGAGGACACACTCCCGGTGATGGGAGACAGGGAGGACACACTCCCGGTGATCGGAGACAGGGAGGACACACTCCCGGTGATCGGAGACAGGGAGGACACACTCCCGGTGATCGGAGACAGGGAGGACACACTCCCGGTGATCGGAGACAGGGAGGACACACTCCCGGTGATCGGAGAAAGGGAGAACACACTCCCGGTGATCGGAGAAAGGGAGGACACACTCCCGGTGATCGGAGACAGGGAGGACACACTCCCGGTGATCGGAGACAGGGAGGACAGTCTCCCGGTGATCGGAGACAGTGAGAACACACTCCCGGTGATCGGAGACAGTGAGGACGCTCTCCCGGTGATCGGAGACAGTGAGGACGCTCTCCCGGTGATCGGAGACAGTGAGGACGCTCTCCCGGTGATCGGAGACAGTGAGGCCGCTCTCCCGGTGATCGGAGACAGTGAGGACGCTCTCCCGGTGATCGGAGACAGTGAGGACGCTCTCCCGGTGATCGGAGACAGTGAGGACGCTCTCCCGGTGATCGGAGACAGTGAAGACGCTCTCCCGGTGATCGGAGACAGTGAGGACGCTCTCCCGGTGATCGGAGACAGGGAGGACGCTCTCCCGGTGATCGGAGACAGGGAGGACACTCTCCCGGTGATCGGAGACAGTGAGGACACACTCCCGGTGATCAGTGACAGTGAGGCCACTCTCCCGGTGATCGGAGACAGAGAGGCCACTCTCCCGGTGATCGGAGACAGGGAGGACACACTCCCGGTGATCGGAGACAGGGAGGACACACTCCCGGTGATCGGAGACAAGGAGGACACACTCCCGGTGATCGGAGACAAGGAGGACACACTCCCGGTGATCGGAGACAGGGAGGACACACTCCCGGTGATCGGAGACAGGGAGGACACACTCCCGGTGATCAGAGACAGTGAGGCCACTCTCCCGGTGATCGGAGACAGTGAGGACACACTCCCGGTGATCGGTGACAGTGAGGCCACTCTCCCGGTGATCGGAGACAGTGAGGACACACTCCCGGTGATCAGTGACAGTGAGGCCACTCTCCCGGTGATCGGAGACAGAGAGGCCACTCTCCCGGTGATCGGAGACAGGGAGGACACACTCCCGGTGATCGGAGACAGGGAGGACACACTCCCGGTGATCGGAGACAGGGAGGACACACTCCCGGTGATCGGAGACAGGGAGGACACACTCCCGGTGATCGGAGACAGGGAGGACACACTCCCGGTGATCGGAGAAAGGGAGGACACACTCCCGGTGATCGGAGAAAGGGAGGACACACTCCCGGTGATCGGAGACAGGGAGGACACACTCCCGGTGATCGGAGACAGGGAGGACACACTCCCGGTGATCGGAGACAGGGAGGACACACTCCCGGTGATCGGAGACAGGGAGGACACTCTCCCGGTGATCGGAGACAGTGAGAATACACTCCCGGTGATCGGAGACAGGGAGGACACACTCCCGGTGATCGGAGACAGGGAGGACACACTCCCGGTGATCGGAGACAGGGAGGACACACTCCCGGTGATCGGTGAGAGTGAGGCCACTCTCCCGGTGAACGGTGACAGGGAGGACACTCTCCCTTGATCGGTGACAGGGAGGACACTCTCCCGGTGATCGGAGACAGGGAGGACACTCTCCCGGTGATCGGAGACAGTGAGGACACACTCCCGGTGATCGGTGACAGAGAGGCCACTCTCCCGGTGATCGGAGACAGGGAGGACACACTCCCGGTGATCGGTGACAGGGAGGACACACTCCCGGTGATCGGAGACAGGGAGGACACACTCCCGGTGATCGGAGACAGGGAGGACACACTCCTGGTGATCGGAGACAGGGAGGACACACTCCCGGTGATCGGAGACAGGGAGGACACACTCCCGGTGATCGGAGACAAGGAGGACACACTCCCGGTGATGGGAGACAGGGAGGACACACTCCCGGTGATCGGAGACAGGGAGGACACACTCCCGGTGATCAGAGACAGTGAGGCCACTCTCCCGGTGATCGGAGACAGTGAGGACACACTCCCGGTGATCGGTGACAGTGAGGCCACTCTCCCGGTGATCGGAGACAGTGAGGACACACTCCCGGTGATCAGTGACAGTGAGGCCACTCTCCCGGTGATCGGAGACAGAGAGGCCACTCTCCCGGTGATCGGAGACAGGGAGGACACACTCCCGGTGATCGGAGACAGGGAGGACACACTCCCGGTGATCGGAGACAGGGAGGACACACCCCCGGTGATCGGAGACAGGGAGGACACACTCCCGGTGATCGGAGAAAGGGAGGACACACTCCCGGTGATCGGAGAAAGGGAGGACACACTCCCGGTGATCGGAGACAGGGAGGACACACTCCCGGTGATCGGAGACAGGGAGGACACACTCCCGGTGATCGGAGACAGGGAGGACACTCTCCCGGTGATCGGAGACAGTGAGAATACACTCCCGGTGATCGGAGACAGTGAGGACGCTCTCCCGGTGATCGGAGACAGTGAGGACGCTCTCCCGGTGATCGGAGACAGTGAGGACACTCTCCCGGTGATCGGAGACAGTGAGGACACTCTCCCGGTGATCGGAGACAGTGAGGACACTCTCCCGGTGATCGGAGACAGTGAGGACACTCTCCCGGTGATCGGAGACAGTGAGGACACTCTCCCAGTGATCGGAGACAGTGAGGACACTCTCCCGGTGATCGGAGACAGTGAGGACACTCTCCCGGTGATCAGAGACAGTGAGGCCACTCTCCCGGTGATCGGTGACAGGGAGGACACTCTCCCTTGATCGGTGACAGGGAGGACACTCTCCCGGTGATCGGTGACAGGGAGGACACTCTCCCGGTGATCGGTGACAGGGAGGACACTCTCCCGGTGATCGGTGACAGGGAGGACACTCTCCCGGTGATCGGAGACAGGGAGGACACTCTCCCGGTGATCGGAGACAGTGAGGACACACTCCCGGTGATGGGGGAAAGGGAGGACACACTCCCGGTGATCGGAGACAGTGAGGCCACTCTCCCGGTGATCGGAGACAGTGAGGACACACTCCCGGTGATCGGTGACAGAGAGGCCACTCTCCCGGTGATCGGAGACAGGGAGGACACACTCCCGGTGATCGGAGACAGGGAGGACACACTCCCGGTGATCGGAGACAGGGAGGACACACTCCCGGTGATCGGAGACAGGGAGGACACTCTCCCGGTGATCGGAGACAGGGAGGACACTCTCCCGGTGATCGGAGACACTGAGGACACTCTCCCGGTGATCGGAGACAGTGAGGACACTCTCCCAGTGATCGGAGACAGTGAGGACACTCTCCCGGTGATCGGAGACAGTGAGGCCATTGTCCTGGTGATCGGAGACAGTGAGGACACTCTCCCGGTGATCGGAGACAGTGAGGCCATTGTCCCGGTGATCGGAGACAGTGAGGACACTCTCCCGGTGATCGGTGAAAATAGGGACACTCTCCCGGTGATCGGAGACAGTGAGGACACACTCCCGGTGATCGGTGACAGTGAGGCCACTCTCCCGGTGATCGGAGACAGAGAGGACACACTCCCGGTGATCGGAGACAGGGAGGACACACTCCCGGTGATCGGAGACAGGGAGGACACACTCCCGGTGATCGGAGACAGGGAGGACACACTCCCGGTGATCGGAGACAGGGAGGACACACTCCCGGTGATCGGAGACAGGGAGGACACACTCCCGGTGATCGGAGACAGGGAGGACACACTCCCGGTGATCGGAGACAGGGAGGACACACTCCCGGTGATCGGAGACAGGGAGGACACACTCCCGGTGATCGGAGACAGGGAGGACACACTCCCGGTGATCGGAGACAGGGAGGACACACTCCCGGTGATCGGAGACAGGGAGGACACACTCCCGGTGATCGGAGACAGGGAGGACACACTCCCGGTGATCGGAGACAAGGAGGACACACTCCCGGTGATGGGAGACAGGGAGGACACACTCCCGGTGATCGGAGACAGGGAGGACACACTCCCGGTGATCGGTGAGAGTGAGGCCACTCTCCCGGTGATCGGAGACAGTGAGGACACTCTCCCGGTGATCGGAGACAGGGAGGCCATTGTCCTGGTGATCGGAGACAGTGAGGACACTCTCCCGGTGATCGGAGACAGTGAGGCCATTGTCCCGGTGATCGGAGACAGTGAGGAAACTCTCCCGGTGATCGGTGAAAATAGGGACACTCTCCCGGTGATCGGAGACAGTGAGGACACTCTCCCGGTGATCGGTGACAGTGAGGCCACTCTCCCGGTGATCGGAGACAGAGAGGACACACTCCCGGTGATCGGAGACAGGGAGGACACACTCCCGGTGATCGGAGACAGGGAGGACACACTCCCGGTGATCGGAGACAGGGAGGACACACTCCCGGTGATCGGAGACAGGGAGGACACACTCCCGGTGATCGGAGACAGGGAGGACACACTCCCGGTGATCGGAGACAGGGAGGACACACTCCCGGTGATCGGAGACAGGGAGGACACACTCCCGGTGATCGGAGACAAGGAGGACACACTCCCGGTGATCGGAGACAAGGAGGACACACTCCCGGTGATGGGAGACAGGGAGGACACACTCCCGGTGATCGGAGACAGGGAGGACACACTCCCGGTGATCGGTGAGAGTGAGGCCACTCTCCCGGTGATCGGTGACAGGGAGGACACTCTCCCTTGATCGGTGACAGGGAGGACACTCTCCCGGTGATCGGAGACAGGGAGGACACTCTCCCAGTGATCGGTGACAGGGAGGACACTCTCCCGGTAATCGGTGACAGGGAGGACACTCTCCCGGTAATCGGTGACAGGGAGGACACTCTCCCGGTAATCGGTGACAGGGAGGACACTCTCCCGGTGATCGGAGACAGGGAGGACACTCTCCCGGTGATCGGAGACAGTGAGGACACACTCCCGGTGATGGGGGAAAGGGAGGACACACTCCCGGTGATCGGAGACAGTGAGGCCACTCTCCCGGTGATCGGAGACAGTGAGGACACACTCCCGGTGATCGGAGACAGGGAGGACACACTCCCGGTGATCGGAGACAGGGAGGACACACTCCCGGTGATCGGAGACAGGGAGGACACACTCCCGGTGATCGGAGACAGGGAGGACACACTCCCGGTGATCGGAGACAGGGAGGACACACTCCCGGTGATGGGAGACAAGGAGGACACACTCCCGGTGATGGGAGACAGGGAGGACACACTCCCGGTGATCGGAGACAGGGAGGACACACTCCCGGTGATCGGTGAGAGTGAGGCCACTCTCCCGGTGATCGGAGACGGTGAGGCCACTCTCCCGGTGATCGGAGACGGTGAGGACACTCTCCCGGTGATCGGAGACAGGGAGGACACTCTCCCGGTGATCGGAGACAGGGAGGACACTCTCCCGGTGATCGGAGACAGGGAGGACACTCTCCCGGTGATCGGCGACAGGGAGGACACTCTCCCGGTGATCGGCGACAGGGAGGACACTCTCCCGGTGATCGGCGACAGGGAGGACACTCTCCGGGTGATCGGTGACAGGGAGGACACTCTCCCGGTGATCGGAGACAGTGAGGACACACTGCCGGTGATCGGTGACAGTGAGGCCACTCTCCCGGTGATCGGAGACAGTGAGGACACACTCCCAGTGATCGGAGACAGTGAGGACACTCTCCCGGTGATCGGAGACAGTGAGGCCACTCTCCCGGTGATCGGAGACAGTGAGGACACACTCCCGGTGATCGGAGACAGTGAGGCCACTCTCCCGGTGATCGGAGACAGTGAGGACACACTCCCGGTGATCAGTGACAGTGAGGCCACTCTCCCGGTGATCGGAGACAGAGAGGCCACTCTCCCGGTGATCGGAGACAGGGAGGACACACTCCCGGTGATCGGAGACAGGGAGGACACACTCCCGGTGATCGGAGACAGGGAGGACACACTCCCGGTGATCGGAGACAGGGAGGACACACTCCCGGTGATCGGAGAAAGGGAGGACACACTCCCGGTGATCGGAGAAAGGGAGGACACACTCCCGGTGATCGGAGAAAGGGAGGACACACTCCCGGTGATCGGAGAAAGGGAGGACACACTCCCGGTGATCGGAGACAGGGAGGACACACTCCCGGTGATCGGAGACAGTGAGGACACCCCCCCGGTGATCGGAGACAGGGAGGACACTCTCCCGGTGATCGGAGACAGTGAGAATACACTCCCGGTGATCGGAGACAGTGAGGACGCTCTTCCGGTGATCGGAGACAGTGAGGACGCTCTCCCGGTGATCGGAGACAGTGAGGACACTCTCCCGGTGATCGGAGACAGTGAGGACACTCTCCCGGTGATCGGAGACAGTGAGGACACTCTCCCGGTGATCGGAGACAGTGAGGACACTCTCCCAGTGATCGGAGACAGTGAGGACACTCTCCCGGTGATCAGAGACAGTGAGGCCATTGTCCTGGTGATCGGAGACAGTGAGGACACTCTCCCGGTGATCGGAGACAGTGAGGCCATTGTCCCGGTGATCGGAGACAGTGAGGACACTCTCCCGGTGATCGGTGAAAATAGGGACACTCTCCCGGTGATCGGAGACAGTGAGGACACTCTCCCGGTGATCGGTGACAGTGAGGCCACTCTCCCGGTGATCGGAGACAGAGAGGACACACTCCCGGTGATCGGAGACAGGGCGGACACACTCCCGGTGATCGGAGACAGGGAGGACACACTCCCGGTGATCGGAGACAAGGAGGACACACTCCCGGTGATGGGAGACAGGGAGGACACACTCCCGGTGATCGGAGACAGGGAGGACACACTCCCGGTGATCGGTGAGAGTGAGGCCACTCTCCCGGTGATCGGTGACAGGGAGGACACTCTCCCTTGATCGGTGACAGGGAGGACACTCTCCCGGTGATCGGAGACAGTGAGGACACTCTCCCGGTGATCGGTGACAGGGAGGACACTCTCCCGGTGATCGGTGACAGGGAGGACACTCTCCCGGTGATCGGAGACAGGGAGGACACTCTCCCGGTGATCGGAGACAGTGAGGACACACTCCCGGTGATGGGGGAAAGGGGGGACACACTCCCGGTGATCGGAGACAGTGAGGCCACTCTCCCGGTGATCGGAGACAGTGAGGACACACTCCCGGTGATCGGTGACAGAGAGGCCACTCTCCCGGTGATCGGAGACAGGGAGGACACACTCCCGGTGATCGGAGACAGGGAGGACACACTCCCGGTGATCGGAGACAGGGAGGACACACTCCCGGTGATCGGAGACAGGGAGGACACACTCCCGGTGATCGGAGACAGGGAGGACACACTCCCGGTGATCGGAGACAGGGAGGACACACTCCCGGTGATCGGAGACAGGGAGGACACACTCCCGGTGATCGGAGACAGGGAGGACACACTCCCGGTGATCGGAGACAAGGAGGACACACTCCCGGTGATGGGAGACAGGGAGGACACACTCCCGGTGATCGGAGACAGGGAGGACACATTCCCGGTGATCGGTGAGAGTGAGGCCATTCTCCCGGTGATCGGAGACGGTGAGGACACTCTCCCGGTGATCGGAGACGGTGAGGACACTCTCCCGGTGATCGGAGACAGGGAGGACACTCTCCCGGTGATCGGAGACAGGGAGGACACTCTCCCGGTGATCGGTGATAGGGAGGACACTCTCCCGGTGATCGGAGACAGGGAGGACACTCTCCCGGTGATCGGAGACAGGGAGGACACTCTCCCGGTGATCGGAGAAAGGGAGGACACACTCCCGGTGATCGGTGACAGTGAGGCCACTCTCCCGGTGATCGGAGACAGTGAGGACACACTCCCAGTGATCGGAGACAGGGAGGACACTCTCCCGGTGATCGGAGACAGTGAGAATACACTCACGGTGATCGGAGACAGTGAGGACGCTCTCCCGGTGATCGGAGACAGTGAGGCCGCTCTCCCGGTGATCGGAGACAGTGAGGCCGCTCTCCCGGTGATCGGAGACAGTGAGGCCGCTCTCCCGGTGATCGGAGACAGTGAGGCCGCTCTCCCGGTGATCGGAGACAGTGAGGCCGCTCTCCCGGTGATCGGAGACAGTGAGGCCGCTCTCCCGGTGATCGGAGACAGTGAGGACGCTCTCCCGGTGATCGGAGACAGTGAGGACGCTCTCCCGGTGATCGGAGACAGTGAAGACGCTCTCCCGGTGATCGGAGACAGTGAAGACGCTCTCCCGGTGATCGGAGACAGTGAGGACGCTCTCCCGGTGATCGGAGACAGGGAGGACACTCTCCCGGTGATCGGAGACAGGGAGGACACACTCCCGGTGATCGGAGACAGGGAGGACACACTCCCGGTGATCGGAGACAGGGAGGACACACTCCCGGTGATCGGAGACAGGGAGGACACACTCCCGGTGATCGGAGACAGGGAGGACACACTCCCGGTGATCGGAGACAGGGAGGACACACTCCCGGTGATCGGAGAAAGGGAGGACACACTCCCGGTGATCGGAGAAAGGGAGGACACACTCCCGGTGATCGGAGAAAGGGAGGACACACTCCCGGTGATCGGAGACAGGGAGGACACACTCCCGGTGATCGGAGACAGGGAGGACAGTCTCCCGGTGATCGGAGACAGTGAGAACACACTCCCGGTGATCGGAGACAGTGAGGACACACTCCCGGTGATCGGTGACAGTGAGGACGCTCTCCCGGTGATCGGAGACAGTGAGGACGCTCTCCCGGTGATCGGAGACAGTGAGGCCGCTCTCCCGGTGATCGGAGACAGTGAGGACGCTCTCCCGGTGATCGGAGACAGTGAAGACGCTCTCCCGGTGATCGGAGACAGTGAAGACGCTCTCCCGGTGATCGGAGACAGGGAGGACACTCTCCCGGTGATCGGAGACAGGGAGGACACTCTCCCGGTGATCGGAGACAGCGAGGACACTCTCCCGGTGATCGGAGACAGGGAGGACGCTCTCCCGGTGATCGGAGACAGTGAGGACGCTCTCCCGGTGATCGGAGACAGTGAGGACACACTCCCAGTGATCGGAGACAGTGAGGCCACTCTCCCGGTGATCGGAGACAGTGAGGACACACTCCCGGTGATCGGTGACAGTGAGGCCACTCTCCCGGTGATCGGAGACAGTGAGGACACACTCCCGGTGATCAGTGACAGTGAGGCCACTCTCCCGGTGATCGGAGACAGAGAGGCCACTCTCCCGGTGATCGGAGACAGGGAGGACACACTCCCGGTGATCGGAGACAGGGAGGACACACTCCCGGTGATCGGAGACAGGGAGGACACACTCCCGGTGATCGGAGACAGGGAGGACACACTCCCGGTGATCGGAGACAGGGAGGACACACTCCCGGTGATCGGAGACAGGGAGGACACACTCCCGGTGATCGGAGAAAGGGAGGACACACTCCCGGTGATCGGAGAAAGGGAGGACACACTCCCGGTGATCGGAGAAAGGGAGGACACACTCCCGGTGATCGGAGACAGGGAGGACACACTCCCGGTGATCGGAGACAGGGAGGACACTCTCCCGGTGATCGGAGACAGTGAGAATACACTCCCGGTGATCGGAGACAGTGAGGACGCTCTCCCGGTGATCGGAGACAGTGAGGCCGCTCTCCCGGTGATCGGAGACAGTGAGGCCGCTCTCCCGGTGATCGGAGACAGTGAGGCCGCTCTCCCGGTGATCGGAGACAGTGAGGACGCTCTCCCGGTGATCGGAGACAGTGAGACCATTCTCCCGGTGATCGGAGACATTGAGGACACTCTCCCGGTGATCGGAGACAGTGAGGACGCTCTCCCGGTGATCGGAGACAGTGAGGACACTCTCCCGGTGATCGGAGACAGTGAGGACACTCTCCCGGTGATCGGAGACAGTGAGGCCATTGTCCTGGTGATCGGAGACAGTGAGGACACTCTCCCGGTGATCGGAGACAGTGAGGACACTCTCCCGGTGATCGGAGACAGTGAGGCCATTGTCCTGGTGATCGGAGACAGTGAGGACACTCTCCCGGTGATCGGAGACAGTGAGGCCATTGTCCCGGTGATCGGAGACAGTGAGGACACTCTCCCGGTGATCGGTGAAAATAGGGACACTCTCCCGGTGATCGGAGACAGTGAGGACACTCTCCCGGTGATCGGTGACAGTGAGCACACTCTCCCGGTGATCGGTGACAGTGAGCACACTCTCCCGGTGATCGGACACACTGAGGACGCTCTCCCGGTGATCGGAGACACTGAGGACACTCTCCCGGTGATCGGAGACACTGAGGACACTCTTCCGGTGATCGGAGACACTGAGGACACTCTTCCGGTGATCGGAGACAGTGAGGCCGCTCTCCCGGTGATCGGAGACAGTGAGGACACTCTCCCGGTGATCGGAGACAGTGGGGACACTCTCCCGGTGATCGGAGACAGAGAGGAAACTCTCCCGGTGATCGGAGACAGAGAGGAAACTCTCCCGGTGATCGGAGACAGAGAGGAAACTCTCCCGGTGATCGGAGACAATGAGGACACTCTCCCGGTGATCGGAGACAGGGAGGCCACTCTTCCAGTGCTCGGAGGCAGTGAGGACACTCTCCCGGTGATCGGAGCCACTGAGGACGCTCTCCCGGTGATCGGAGACAGTGAGGCCGCTCTCCCGGTGATCTGAGCCACTGAGGACGCTCTCCCGGTGATCGGAGACAGTGAGGACGCTCTCCCGGTGATCGGAGAAAGTGAGGACACTCTCCCGGTGATCGGAGAAATTGAGGACACTCTCCCGGTGATCGGAGAAAGTGAGGACACTCTCCCGGTGATCGGTGACAGTGAGGACACTCTCCCGGTGATCGGTGACAGTGAGGACACTCTCCCGGTGATCGGAGACGGTGAGGACACTCTCCCGGTGATCGGTAACAGTGAGGACACTCTCCCGGTGATCGGTGACAGTGAGGACACTCTCCCGGTGATCGGTGACAGTGAGGACACTCTCCCGGTGATCGGAGACAGTGGGGACACTCTCCCGGTGATCAGAGACAGAGAGGAATCTCTCCCGGTGATCGGAGACAGAGAGGAAACTCTCCCGGTGATCGGAGACAATGAGGACACTCTCCCGGTGATCGGAGACAGGGAGGCCACTCATCCGGTGCTCGGAGGCAGTGAGGACACTCTCCCGGTGATCGGAGCCACTGAGGATGCTCTCCCGGTGATCGGAGACAGTGAGGCCACTCTCCCGGTGATCGGAGACAGTGAGGACACTCTCCCGGTGATCGGTGAAAATAGGGACACTCTCCCGGTGATCGGAGACAGTGAGGACACTCTCCCGGTGATCGGTGACAGTGAGCACACTCTCCCGGTGATCGGTGACAGTGAGCACACTCTCCCGGTGATCGGACACACTGAGGACGCTCTCCCGGTGATTGGAGACACTGACGACACTCTCCCGGTGATCGGAGACACTGAGGACACTCTCCCGGTGATCGGAGACACTGAGGACACTCTCCCGGTGATCGGAGACAGTGAGGCCGCTCTCCCGGTGATCGGAGACAGTGAGGACACTCTCCCGGTGATCGGAGACAGTGGGGACACTCTCCCGGTGATTGGAGACAGAGAGGAAACTCTCCCGGTGATCGGAGACAGAGAGGAAACTCTCCCGGTGATCGGAGACAATGAGGACACTCTCCCGGTGATCGGAGACAGGGAGGCCACTCTTCCAGTGCTCGGAGGCAGTGAGGACACTCTCCCGGTGATCGGAGCCACTGAGGACGCTCTCCCGGTGATCGGAGACAGTGAGGCCGCTCACCCGGTGATCTGAGCCACTGAGGACGCTCTCCCGGTGATCGGAGACAGTGAGGACGCTCTCCCGGTGATCGGAGAAAGTGAGGACACTCTCCCGGTGATCGGAGAAATTGAGGACACTCTCCCGGTGATCGGAGAAAGTGAGGCCGCTCTCCCGGTGATCGGAGACAGTGAGGACACTCTCCCGGTGATCCGAGACAGTGGGGACACTCTCCCGGTGATCGGAGACAGAGAGGAAACTCTCCCGGTGATCGGAGACAGAGAGGAAACTCTCCCGGTAATCGGAGACAATGAGGACACTCTCCCGGTGATCGGAGACAGGGAGGCCACTCTTCCGGTGCTCGGAGGCAGTGAGGACACTCTCCCGGTGATCGGAGCCACTGAGGACGTTCTCCCGGTGATCGGAGACAGTGAGGCCGCTCTCCCGGTGATCGGAGACAGTGAGGACGCTCTCCCGGTGATCGGAGACAGTGAGGACGCTCTCCCGGTGATCGGAGAAAGTGAGGACGCTCTCCCGGTGATCGGAGAAAGTGAGGACACTCTCCCGGTGATCGGAGAAAGTGAGGACACTCTCCCGGTGATCGTTGATAGTGAGGACACTCTCCCGGTGATCGGTGACAGTGAGGACACTCTCCCGGTGATCGGTGACAGAGAGGAAACTCTCCCGGTGATCGGAGACAGAGAGGAAACTCTCCCGGTGATCGGAGACAATGAGGACACTCTCCCGGTGATCGGAGACAGGGAGGCCACTCTTCCAGTGCTCGGAGGCAGTGAGGACACTCTCCCGGTGATCGGAGCCACTGAGGACGCTCTCCCGGTGATCGGAGACAGTGAGGCCGCTCACCCGGTGATCTGAGCCACTGAGGACGCTCTCCCGGTGATCGGAGACAGTGAGGACGCTCTCCCGGTGATCGGAGAAAGTGAGGACACTCTCCCGGTGATCGGAGAAATTGAGGACACTCTCCCGGTGATCGGAGAAAGTGAGGCCGCTCTCCCGGTGATCGGAGACAGTGAGGACACTCTCCCGGTGATCCGAGACAGTGGGGACACTCTCCCGGTGATCGGAGACAGAGAGGAAACTCTCCCGGTGATCGGAGACAGAGAGGAAACTCTCCCGGTAATCGGAGACAATGAGGACACTCTCCCGGTGATCGGAGACAGGGAGGCCACTCTTCCGGTGCTCGGAGGCAGTGAGGACACTCTCCCGGTGATCGGAGCCACTGAGGACGTTCTCCCGGTGATCGGAGACAGTGAGGCCGCTCTCCCGGTGATCGGAGACAGTGAGGACGCTCTCCCGGTGATCGGAGACAGTGAGGACGCTCTCCCGGTGATCGGAGAAAGTGAGGACGCTCTCCCGGTGATCGGAGAAAGTGAGGACACTCTCCCGGTGATCGGAGAAAGTGAGGACACTCTCCCGGTGATCGTTGATAGTGAGGACACTCTCCCGGTGATCGGTGACAGTGAGGACACTCTCCCGGTGATCGGTGACAGTGAGGACACTCTCTGGGTGATCGGAGACGGTGAGGACACTCTCCCGGTGATCAGTAACAGTGAGGACACTCTCCCGGTGATCGGTGACAGTGAGGACACTCTCCCGGTGATCGGAGACGGTGAGGACACTCTCCCGGTGATCGGAGACAGTGAGGACGCTCTCCCGGTGATCGGAGACAGTGAGGACGCTCTCCCGGTGATCGGAGACAGTGAGGACGCTCTCCCGGTGATCGGAGACAGTGAGGACGCTCTCCCGGTGATCGGAGACAGTGAGGACGCTCTCCCGGTGATCGGAGACAGTGAGGACGCTCTCCCGGTGATCGGAGACAGTGAGGACGCTCTCCCGGTGATCGGAGACAGTGGGGACACTCTCCCGGTGATCGGAGACAGTGGGGACACTCTCCCGGTGATCGGAGACAGTGGGGACACTCTCCCGGTGATCGGAGACAGTGGGGACACTCTCCCGGTGATCGGAGACAGTGGGGACACTCTCCCGGTGATCGGAGACAGTGGGGACACTCTCCCGGTGATCGGAGACAGTGGGGACACTCTGCCGGTGATCGGAGACAGTGGGGACACTCTGCCGGTGATCGGAGACAGTGGGGACACTCTGCCGGTGATCGGAGACAGTGGGGACACTCTGCCGGTGATCGGAGACAGTGGGGACACTCTCCCGTTGATCGGAGACAGTGGGGACACTCTCCCGGTGATCGGAGACAGTGGGGACACTCTCCCGGTGATCAGAGACAGAGAGGAATCTCTCCCGGTGATCGGAGACAGAGAGGAAACTCTCCCGGTGATCGGAGACAATGAGGACACTCTCCCGGTGATCGGAGACAGGGAGGCCACTCATCCGGTGCTCGGAGGCAGTGAGGACACTCTCCCGGTGATCGGAGCCACTGAGGACGCTCTCCCGGTGATCGGAGACAGTGAGGCCGCTCTCCCGGTGATCGGAGACAGTGAGGACACTCTCCCGGTGATCGGTGAAAATAGGGACACTCTCCCGGTGATCGGAGACAGTGAGGACACTCTCCCGGTGATCGGTGACAGTGAGCACACTCTCCCGGTGATCGGTGACAGTGAGCACACTCTCCCGGTGATCGGACACACTGAGGACGCTCTCCCGGTGATTGGAGACACTGACGACACTCTCCCGGTGATCGGAGACACTGAGGACACTCTTCCGGTGATCGGAGACAGTGAGGCCGCTCTCCCGGTGATCGGAGACAGTGAGGACACTCTCCCGGTGATCGGAGACAGTGGGGACACTCTCCCGGTGATTGGAGACAGAGAGGAAACTCTCCCGGTGATCGGAGACAGAGAGGAAACTCTCCCGGTGATCGGAGACAATGAGGACACTCTCCCGGTGATCGGAGACAGGGAGGCCACTCTTCCAGTGCTCGGAGGCAGTGAGGACACTCTCCCGGTGATCGGAGCCACTGAGGACGCTCTCCCGGTGATCGGAGACAGTGAGGCCGCTCTCCCGGTGATCTGAGCCACTGAGGACGCTCTCCCGGTGATCGGAGACAGTGAGGACGCTCTCCCGGTGATCGGAGAAAGTGAGGACACTCTCCCGGTGATCGGAGAAATTGAGGACACTCTCCCGGTGATCGGAGAAAGTGAGGCCGCTCTCCCGGTGATCGGAGACAGTGAGGACACTCTCCCGGTGATCCGAGACAGTGGGGACACTCTCCCGGTGATCGGAGACAGAGAGGAAACTCTCCCGGTGATCGGAGACAGAGAGGAAACTCTCCCGGTAATCGGAGACAATGAGGACACTCTCCCGGTGATCGGAGACAGGGAGGCCACTCTTCCGGTGCTCGGAGGCAGTGAGGACACTCTCCCGGTGATCGGAGCCACTGAGGACGTTCTCCCGGTGATCGGAGACAGTGAGGCCGCTCTCCCGGTGATCGGAGACAGTGAGGACGCTCTCCCGGTGATCGGAGACAGTGAGGACGCTCTCCCGGTGATCGGAGAAAGTGAGGACGCTCTCCCGGTGATCGGAGAAAGTGAGGACACTCTCCCGGTGATCGGAGAAAGTGAGGACACTCTCCCGGTGATCGTTGATAGTGAGGACACTCTCCCGGTGATCGGTGACAGTGAGGACACTCTCCCGGTGATCGGTGACAGTGAGGACACTCTCTGGGTGATCGGAGACGGTGAGGACACTCTCCCGGTGATCAGTAACAGTGAGGACACTCTCCCGGTGATCGGTGACGGTGAGGACACTCTCCCGGTGATCGGAGACGGTGAGGACACTCTCCCGGTGATCGGAGACAGTGAGGACGCTCTCCCGGTGATCGGAGACAGTGAGGACGCTCTCCCGGTGATCGGAGACAGTGAGGACGCTCTCCCGGTGATCGGAGACAGTGAGGACGCTCTCCCGGTGATCGGAGACAGTGGGGACACTCTCCCGGTGATCGGAGACAGTGGGGACACTCTCCCGGTGATCGGAGACAGTGGGGACACTCTCCCGGTGATCGGAGACAGTGGGGACACTCTCCCGGTGATCGGAGACAGTGGGGACACTCTCCCGGTGATCGGAGACAGTGGGGACACTCTCCCGGTGATCGGAGACAGTGGGGACACTCTCCCGGTGATCGGAGACAGTGGGGACACTCTCCCGGTGATCGGAGACAGTGGGGACACTCTCCCGGTGATCGGAGACAGTGGGGACACTCTCCCGGTGATCGGAGACAGTGGGGACACTCTCCCGGTGATCGGAGACAGTGGGGACACTCTCCCGGTGATCGGAGACAGTGGGGACACTCTCCCGGTGATCGGAGACAGTGGGGACACTCTCCCGGTGATCGGAGACAGTGGGGACACTCTCCCGGTGATCGGAGACAGTGGGGACACTCTCCCGGTGATCGGAGACAGTGGGGACACTCTCCCGGTGATCGGAGACAGTGGGGACACTCTCCCGGTGATCGGAGACAGTGGGGACACTCTGCCGGTGATCGGAGACAGTGGGGACACTCTGCCGGTGATCGGAGACAGTGGGGACACTCTCCCGGTGATCGGAGACAGTGGGGACACTCTCCCGGTGATCGGAGACAGTGGGGACACTCTCCCGGTGATCGGAGACAGTGGGGACACTCTCCCGGTGATCGGAGACAGTGGGGACACTCTCCCGGTGATCGGAGACAGAGAGGAATCTCTCCCGGTGATCGGAGACAGAGAGGAAACTCTCCCGGTGATCGGAGACAATGAGGACACTCTCCCGGTGATCGGAGACAGGGAGGCCACTCATCCGGTGCTCGGAGGCAGTGAGGACACTCTCCCGGTGATCGGAGCCACTGAGGACGCTCTCCCGGTGATCGGAGACAGTGAGGCCGCTCTCCCGGTGATCGGAGACAGTGAGGACACTCTCCCGGTGATCGGTGAAAATAGGGACACTCTCCCGGTGATCGGAGACAGTGAGCACACTCTCCCGGTGATCGGTGACAGTGAGCACACTCTCCCGGTGATCGGTGACAGTGAGCACACTCTCCCGGTGATCGGACACACTGAGGACGCTCTCCCGGTGATTGGAGACACTGACGACACTCTCCCGGTGATCGGAGACACTGAGGACACTCTCCCGGTGATCGGAGACACTGAGGACACTCTTCCGGTGATCGGAGACAGTGAGGCCGCTCTCCCGGTGATCGGAGACAGTGAGGACACTCTCCCGGTGATCGGAGACAGTGGGGACACTCTCCCGGTGATTGGAGACAGAGAGGAAACTCTCCCGGTGATCGGAGACAGAGAGGAAACTCTCCCGGTGATCGGAGACAATGAGGACACTCTCCCGGTGATCGGAGACAGGGAGGCCACTCTTCCAGTGCTCGGAGGCAGTGAGGACACTCTCCCGGTGATCGGAGCCACTGAGGACGCTCTCCCGGTGATCGGAGACAGTGAGGCCGCTCTCCCGGTGATCTGAGCCACTGAGGACGCTCTCCCGGTGATCGGAGACAGTGAGGACGCTCTCCCGGTGATCGGAGAAAGTGAGGACACTCTCCCGGTGATCGGAGAAATTGAGGACACTCTCCCGGTGATCGGAGAAAGTGAGGACGCTCTCCCGGTGATCGGTGACAGTGAGGACACTCTCCCGGTGATCGGTGACGGTGAGGATACTCTCCCGGTGATCGGAGACGGTGAGGACACTCTCCCGGTGATCGGTGACAGTGAGGACACTCTCCCGGTGATCGGTGACAGTGAGGACGCTCTCCCGGTGATCGGAGACAGTGAGGACGCTCTCCCGGTGATCGGAGACAGTGAGGACGCTCTCCCGGTGATCGGAGACAGTGAGGACACTCTCCCGGTGATCGGAGACAGTGGGGACACTCTCCCGGTGATCGGAGACAGTGGGGACACTCTCCCGGTGATCGGAGACAGTGGGGACACTCTCCCGGTGATCGGAGACAGTGGGGACACTCTCCCGGTGATCGGAGACAGTGGGGACACTCTCCCGGTGATCGGAGACAGTGGGGACACTCTCCCGGTGATCGGAGACAGTGGGGACACTCTCCCGGTGATCGGAGACAGTGGGGACACTCTCCCGGTGATCGGAGACAGTGGGGACACTCTCCCGGTGATCGGAGACAGTGGGGACACTCTCCCGGTGATCGGAGACAGTGAGGAATCTCTCCCGGTGATCGGAGACAGTGAGGAATCTCTCCCGGTGATCGGAGACAATGAGGACACTCTCCCGGTGATCGGAGACAGGGGGGCCACTCATCCGGTGCCAGGAGGCAGTGAGGACGCTCTCCCGGTGATCGGAGCCACTGAGGACGCTCTCCCGGTGATCGGAGAAAGTGAGGACGCTCTCCCGGTGATCGGAGAAAGTGAGGACGCTCTCCCGGTGATCGGTGACAGTGAGGACACTCTCCCGGTGATCGGTGACAGTGAGGACACTCTCCCGGTGATCGGAGACGGTGAGGACACTCTCCCGGTGATCGGTAACAGTGAGGACACTCTCCCGGTGATCGGTGACAGTGAGGACGCTCTCCCGGTGATCGGAGACAGTGAGGACGCTCTCCCGGTGATCGGAGACAGTGAGGACGCTCTCCCGGTGATCGGAGACAGTGAGGACACTCTCCCGGTGATCGGAGACAGTGGGGACACTCTCCCGGTGATCGGAGACAGTGGGGACACTCTCCCGGTGATCGGAGACAGTGGGGACACTCTCCCGGTGATCGGAGACAGTGGGGACACTCTCCCGGTGATCGGAGACAGTGGGGACACTCTCCCGGTGATCGGAGACAGTGGGGACACTCTCCCGGTGATCGGAGACAGTGGGGACACTCTCCCGGTGATCGGAGACAGTGGGGACACTCTCCCGGTGATCGGAGACAGTGGGGACACTCTCCCGGTGATCGGAGACAGTGGGGACACTCTCCCGGTGATCGGAGACAGTGGGGACACTCTCCCGGTGATCGGAGACAGTGAGGAATCTCTCCCGGTGATCGGAGACAGTGAGGAATCTCTCCCGGTGATCGGAGACAATGAGGACACTCTCCCGGTGATCGGAGACAGGGGGGCCACTCATCCGGTGCCAGGAGGCAGTGAGGACGCTCTCCCGGTGATCGGAGCCACTGAGGACGCTCTCCCGGTGATCGGAGAAAGTGAGGACGCTCTCCCGGTGATCGGAGAAAGTGAGGACGCTCTCCCGGTGATCGGTGACAGTGAGGACACTCTCCCGGTGATCGGTGACAGTGAGGACACTCTCCCGGTGATCGGAGACGGTGAGGACACTCTCCCGGTGATCGGAGACGGTGAGGACACTCTCCCGGTGATCGGAGACAGTGAGGACGCTCTCCCGGTGATCGGAGACAGTGAGGACGCTCTCCCGGTGATCGGAGACAGTGAGGACGCTCTCCTGGTGATCGGAGACAGTGAGGACGCTCTCCCGGTGATTCGAGACAATGAGGACACTCTCCCGGTGATCGGAGACAGGGAGGCCACTCGTCCGGTGCTCGGAGGCAGTGAGGACACTCTCCCGGTGATCGGAGCCACTGAGGACGCTCTCCCGGTGATCGGAGACAGTGAGGACGCTCTCCCGGTGATCGGAGAAAGTGAGGACGCTCTCCCGGTGATCGGTGATAGTGTGGACACTCTCCCGGTGATCGGTGACAGTGAGGACACTCTCACGGTGATCGGTGACAGTGAGGACACTCTTCCGGTGATCGGTGACTGTGAGGACACTCTCCCGGTGATCGGTGACAGTGAGGACACTCTCCCGGTGATCGGAGACAGTGAGGACACTCTCCCGGTGATCGGAGACAGTGAGGACACTCTCCCGGTGATCGGAGACAGTGAGGACACTCTCCCGGTGATCGGAGACAGTGAGGACACTCTCCCGGTGATCGGAGACAGTGAGGACACTCTCCCGGTGATCGGAGACAGTGAGGACACTGTCCCGGTGATCGGAGACAGTGAGGACACTCACCCGGTGATCGGAGACAGTGAGGACACTCTCCCGGTGATCGGAGACAGTGAGGACACTCTCCCGGTGATCGGAGACAATGAGGACACTCTCCCGGTGATCGGAGACAGTGAGGCCGCTCTCCCGGTGATCGGAGACAGTGAGGACACTCTCCCGGTGATCCGAGACAGTGGGGACACTCTCCCGGTGATCGGAGACAGAGAGGAAACTCTCCCGGTGATCGGAGACAGCGAGGAAACTCTCCCGGTAATCGGAGACAATGAGGACACTCTCCCGGTGATCGGAGACAGGGATGCCACTCTTCCGGTGCTCGGAGGCAGTGAGGACACTCTCCCGGTGATCGGAGCAACTGAGGACGTTCTCCCGGTGATCGGAGACAGTGAGGCCGCTCTCCCGGTGATCGGAGACAGTGAGGACGCTCTCCCGGTGATCGGAGACAGTGAGGACGCTCTCCCGGTGATCGGAGAAAGTGAGGACGCTCTCCCGGTGATCGGAGAAAGTGAGGACACTCTCCCGGTGATCGGAGAAAGTGAGGACACTCTCCCGGTGATCGTTGATAGTGAGGACACTCTCCCGGTGATCGGTGACAGTGAGGACACTCTCCCGGTGATCGGTGACAGTGAGGACACTCTCTGGGTGATCGGAGACGGTGAGGACACTCTCCCGGTGATCAGTAACAGTGAGGACACTCTCCCGGTGATCGGTGACAGTGAGGACACTCTCCCGGTGATCGGAGACGGTGAGGACACTCTCCCGGTGATCGGAGACAGTGAGGACGCTCTCCCGGTGATCGGAGACAGTGAGGACGCTCTCCCGGTGATCGGAGACAGTGAGGACGCTCTCCCGGTGATCGGAGACAGTGAGGACACTCTCCCGGTGATCGGAGACAGTGGGGACACTCTCCCGGTGATCGGAGACAGTGGGGACACTCTCCCGGTGATCGGAGACAGTGGGGACACTCTCCCGGTGATCGGAGACAGTGGGGACACTCTCCCGGTGATCGGAGACAGTGGGGACACTCTCCCGGTGATCGGAGACAGTGGGGACACTCTCCCGGTGATCGGAGACAGTGGGGACACTCTCCCGGTGATCGGAGACAGTGGGGACACTCTCCCGGTGATCAGAGACAGAGAGGAATCTCTCCCGGTGATCGGAGACAGAGAGGAAACTCTCCCGGTGATCGGAGACAATGTGGACACTCTCCCGGTGATCGGAGACAGGGAGGCCAGTCATCCGGTGCTCGGAGGCAGTGAGGACACTCTCCCGGTGATCGGAGCCACTGAGGACGCTCTCCCGGTGATCGGAGACAGTGAGGCCGCTCTCCCGGTGATCGGAGACAGTGAGGACGCTCTCCCGGTGATCGGAGACAGTGAGGACGCTCTCCCGGTGATCGGAGAAAGTGAGGACACTCTCCCGGTGATCGGAGAAAGTGAGGACACTCTCCCGGTGATCGGTGACAGTGAGGACACTCTCCCGGTGATCGGTGACAGTGAGGACACTCTCCCGGTGATCGGAGACGGTGAGGACCCTCTCCCGGTGATCAGTAACAGTGAGGACACTCTCCCGGTGATCGGTGACAGTGAGGACGCTCTCCCGGTGATCGGAGACGGTGAGGACGCTCTCCCGGTGATCGGAGCCACTGAGGACGCTCTCCCGGTGATCGGAGCCACTGAGGACGCTCTCCCGGTGATCGGAGCCACTGAGGACGCTCTCCCGGTGATCGGAGACAGTGAGGAAACTCTCCCGGTGATCGGAGACAATGAGGACACTCTCCCGGTGATCGGAGACAGGGAGGCCACTCATCCGGTGCTCGGAGGCAGTGAGGACACTCTCCCGGTGATCGGAGCCACTGAGGACGCTCTCCCGGTGATCGGAGACAGTGAGGCCGCTCTCCCGGTGATCGGAGACAGTGAGGACACTCTCCCGGTGATCGGTGAAAATAGGGACACTCTCCCGGTGATCGGAGACAGTGAGGACACTCTCCCGGTGATCGGTGACAGTGAGCACACTCTCCCGGTGATCGGTGACAGTGAGCACACTCTCCCGGTGATCGGACACACTGAGGACGCTCTCCCGGTGATTGGAGACACTGACGACACTCTCCCGGTGATCGGAGACACTGAGGACACTCTCCCGGTGATCGGAGACACTGAGGACACTCTTCCGGTGATCGGAGACAGTGAGGCCGCTCTCCCGGTGATCGGAGACAGTGAGGACACTCTCCCGGTGATCGGAGACAGTGGGGACACTCTCCCGGTGATTGGAGACAGAGAGGAAACTCTCCCGGTGATCGGAGACAGAGAGGAAACTCTCCCGGTGATCGGAGACAATGAGGACACTCTCCCGGTGATCGGAGACAGGGAGGCCACTCTTCCAGTGCTCGGAGGCAGTGAGGACACTCTCCCGGTGATCGGAGCCACTGAGGACGCTCTCCCGGTGATCGGAGACAGTGAGGCCGCTCTCCCGGTGATCTGAGCCACTGAGGACGCTCTCCCGGTGATCGGAGACAGTGAGGACGCTCTCCCGGTGATCGGAGAAAGTGAGGACACTCTCCCGGTGATCGGAGAAATTGAGGACACTCTCCCGGTGATCGGAGAAAGTGAGGCCGCTCTCCCGGTGATCGGAGACAGTGAGGACACTCTCCCGGTGATCCGAGACAGTGGGGACACTCTCCCGGTGATCGGAGACAGAGAGGAAACTCTCCCGGTGATCGGAGACAGAGAGGAAACTCTCCCGGTAATCGGAGACAATGAGGACACTCTCCCGGTGATCGGAGACAGGGAGGCCACTCTTCCGGTGCTCGGAGGCAGTGAGGACACTCTCCCGGTGATCGGAGCCACTGAGGACGTTCTCCCGGTGATCGGAGACAGTGAGGCCGCTCTCCCGGTGATCGGAGACAGTGAGGACGCTCTCCCGGTGATCGGAGACAGTGAGGACGCTCTCCCGGTGATCGGAGAAAGTGAGGACGCTCTCCCGGTGATCGGAGAAAGTGAGGACACTCTCCCGGTGATCGGAGAAAGTGAGGACACTCTCCCGGTGATCGTTGATAGTGAGGACACTCTCCCGGTGATCGGTGACAGTGAGGACACTCTCCCGGTGATCGGTGACAGTGAGGACACTCTCTGGGTGATCGGAGACGGTGAGGACACTCTCCCGGTGATCAGTAACAGTGAGGACACTCTCCCGGTGATCGGTGACAGTGAGGACACTCTCCCGGTGATCGGAGACGGTGAGGACACTCTCCCGGTGATCGGAGACAGTGAGGACGCTCTCCCGGTGATCGGAGACAGTGAGGACGCTCTCCTGGTGATCGGAGACAGTGAGGACGCTCTCCCGGTGATCGGAGACAGTGAGGACGCTCTCCCGGTGATCGGAGACAGTGAGGACGCTCTCCCGGTGATCGGAGACAGTGGGGACACTCTCCCGGTGATCGGAGACAGTGGGGACACTCTCCCGGTGATCGGAGACAGTGGGGACACTCTCCCGGTGATCGGAGACAGTGGGGACACTCTCCCGGTGATCGGAGACAGTGGGGACACTCTCCCGGTGATCGGAGACAGTGGGGACACTCTCCCGGTGATCGGAGACAGTGGGGACACTCTCCCGGTGATCGGAGACAGTGGGGACACTCTCCCGTTGATCGGAGACAGTGGGGACACTCTCCCGGTGATCGGAGACAGTGGGGACACTCTCCCGGTGATCAGAGACAGAGAGGAATCTCTCCCGGTGATCGGAGACAGAGAGGAAACTCTCCCGGTGATCGGAGACAATGAGGACACTCTCCCGGTGATCGGAGACAGGGAGGCCACTCATCCGGTGCTCGGAGGCAGTGAGGACACTCTCCCGGTGATCGGAGCCACTGAGGACGCTCTCCCGGTGATCGGAGACAGTGAGGCCGCTCTCCCGGTGATCGGAGACAGTGAGGACACTCTCCCGGTGATCGGTGAAAATAGGGACACTCTCCCGGTGATCGGAGACAGTGAGGACACTCTCCCGGTGATCGGTGACAGTGAGCACACTCTCCCGGTGATCGGTGACAGTGAGCACACTCTCCCGGTGATCGGACACACTGAGGACGCTCTCCCGGTGATTGGAGACACTGACGACACTCTCCCGGTGATCGGAGACACTGAGGACACTCTCCCGGTGATCGGAGACACTGAGGACACTCTTCCGGTGATCGGAGACAGTGAGGCCGCTCTCCCGGTGATCGGAGACAGTGAGGACACTCTCCCGGTGATCGGAGACAGTGGGGACACTCTCCCGGTGATTGGAGACAGAGAGGAAACTCTCCCGGTGATCGGAGACAGAGAGGAAACTCTCCCGGTGATCGGAGACAATGAGGACACTCTCCCGGTGATCGGAGACAGGGAGGCCACTCTTCCAGTGCTCGGAGGCAGTGAGGACACTCTCCCGGTGATCGGAGCCACTGAGGACGCTCTCCCGGTGATCGGAGACAGTGAGGCCGCTCTCCCGGTGATCTGAGCCACTGAGGACGCTCTCCCGGTGATCGGAGACAGTGAGGACGCTCTCCCGGTGATCGGAGAAAGTGAGGACACTCTCCCGGTGATCGGAGAAATTGAGGACACTCTCCCGGTGATCGGAGAAAGTGAGGACACTATCCCGGTGATCGGTGACAGTGAGGACACTCTCCCGGTGATCGGTGACAGTGAGGACACTCTCCCGGTGATCGGAGACGGTGAGGACACTCTCCCGGTGATCGGTAACAGTGAGGACACTCTCCCGGTGATCGGTGACAGTGAGGACACTCTCCCGGTGATCGGAGACAGTGAGGACGCTCTCCCGGTGATCGGAGACAGTGAGGACGCTCTCCCGGTGATCGGAGACAGTGAGGACACTCTCCCGGTGATCGGAGACAGTGAGGACACTCTCCCGGTGATCGGAGACAGTGGGGACACTCTCCCGGTGATCGGAGACAGTGGGGACACTCTCCCGGTGATCGGAGACAGTGGGGACACTCTCCCGGTGATCGGAGACAGTGGGGACACTCTCCCGGTGATCGGAGACAGTGGGGACACTCTCCCGGTGATCGGAGACAGTGAGGAATCTCTCCCGGTGATCGGAGACAGTGAGGAATCTCTCCCGGTGATCGGAGACAATGAGGACACTCTCCCGGTGATCGGAGACAGGGGGGCCACTCATCCGGTGCTCGGAGGCAGTGAGGACGCTCTCCCGGTGATCGGAGCCACTGAGGACGCTCTCCCGGTGATCGGAGAAAGTGAGGACGCTCTCCCGGTGATCGGAGAAAGTGAGGACACTCTCCCGGTGATCGGTGACAGTGAGGACACTCTCCCGGTGATCGGTGACAGTGAGGACACTCTCCCGGTGATCGGAGACGGTGAGGACACTCTCCCGGTGATCGGAGACGGTGAGGACACTCTCCCGGTGATCGGAGACAGTGAGGACGCTCTCCCGGTGATCGGAGACAGTGAGGACGCTCTCCCGGTGATCGGAGACAGTGAGGACGCTCTCCTGGTGATCGGAGACAGTGAGGACGCTCTCCCGGTGATTCGAGACAATGAGGACACTCTCCCGGTGATCGGAGACAGGGAGGCCACTCGTCCGGTGCTCGGAGGCAGTGAGGACACTCTCCCGGTGATCGGAGCCACTGAGGACGCTCTCCCGGTGATCGGAGACAGTGAGGACGCTCTCCCGGTGATCGGAGAAAGTGAGGACGCTCTCCCGGTGATCGGTGATAGTGTGGACACTCTCCCGGTGATCGGTGACAGTGAGGACACTCTCCCGGTGATCAGAGTCAGTGAGGACACTCTCCCGGTGATCGGGGACATTGAGGACACTCTCCCGGTGATCGGAGACAGTGAGGACACTCTCCCGGTGATCGGAGACAGTGAGGACACTCTCCCGGTGATCGGAGACAGTGAGGACACTCTCCCGGTGATCGGAGACAGTGAGGACACTCTCCCGGTGATCGGAGACAGTGAGGACACTCTCCCGGTGATCGGAGACAGTGAGGACACTCTCCCGGTGATCGGAGACAGTGAGGACACTCTCCCGGTGATCGGAGACAGTGAGGACACTGTCCCGGTGATCGGAGACAGTGAGGACACTCACCCGGTGATCGGAGACAGTGAGGACACTCTCCCGGTGATCGGAGACAGTGAGGACACTCTCCCGGTGATCGGAGACAGTGAGGACACTCTCCCGGTGATCGGAGACAATGAGGACACTCTCCCGGTGATCGGAGACAGTGAGGCCGCTCTCCCGGTGATCGGAGACAGTGAGGACACTCTCCCGGTGATCCGAGACAGTGGGGACACTCTCCCGGTGATCGGAGACAGAGAGGAAACTCTCCCGGTGATCGGAGACAGCGAGGAAACTCTCCCGGTAATCGGAGACAATGAGGACACTCTCCCGGTGATCGGAGACAGGGATGCCACTCTTCCGGTGCTCGGAGGCAGTGAGGACACTCTCCCGGTGATCGGAGCAACTGAGGACGTTCTCCCGGTGATCGGAGACAGTGAGGCCGCTCTCCCGGTGATCGGAGACAGTGAGGACGCTCTCCCGGTGATCGGAGACAGTGAGGACGCTCTCCCGGTGATCGGAGAAAGTGAGGACGCTCTCCCGGTGATCGGAGAAAGTGAGGACACTCTCCCGGTGATCGGAGAAAGTGAGGACACTCTCCCGGTGATCGTTGATAGTGAGGACACTCTCCCGGTGATCGGTGACAGTGAGGACACTCTCCCGGTGATCGGTGACAGTGAGGACACTCTCTGGGTGATCGGAGACGGTGAGGACACTCTCCCGGTGATCAGTAACAGTGAGGACACTCTCCCGGTGATCGGTGACAGTGAGGACACTCTCCCGGTGATCGGAGACGGTGAGGACACTCTCCCGGTGATCGGAGACAGTGAGGACGCTCTCCCGGTGATCGGAGACAGTGAGGACGCTCTCCCGGTGATCGGAGACAGTGAGGACGCTCTCCCGGTGATCGGAGACAGTGAGGACGCTCTCCCGGTGATCGGAGACAGTGAGGACACTCTCCCGGTGATCGGAGACAGTGGGGACACTCTCCCGGTGATCGGAGACAGTGGGGACACTCTCCCGGTGATCGGAGACAGTGGGGACACTCTCCCGGTGATCGGAGACAGTGGGGACACTCTCCCGGTGATCGGAGACAGTGGGGACACTCTCCCGGTGATCGGAGACAGTGGGGACACTCTCCCGGTGATCGGAGACAGTGGGGACACTCTCCCGGTGATCGGAGACAGTGGGGACACTCTCCCGGTGATCGGAGACAGTGGGGACACTCTCCCGGTGATCAGAGACAGAGAGGAATCTCTCCCGGTGATCGGAGACAGAGAGGAAACTCTCCCGGTGATCGGAGACAATGTGGACACTCTCCCGGTGATCGGAGACAATGTGGACACTCTCCCGGTGATCGGAGACAGGGAGGCCAGTCATCCGGTGCTCGGAGGCAGTGAGGACACTCTCCCGGTGATCGGAGCCACTGAGGACGCTCTCCCGGTGATCGGAGACAGTGAGGCCGCTCTCCCGGTGATCGGAGACAGTGAGGACGCTCTCCCGGTGATCGGAGACAGTGAGGACGCTCTCCCGGTGATCGGAGAAAGTGAGGACACTCTCCCGGTGATCGGAGAAAGTGAGGACACTCTCCCGGTGATCGGTGACAGTGAGGACACTCTCCCGGTGATCGGTGACAGTGAGGACACTCTCCCGGTGATCGGAGACGGTGAGGACCCTCTCCCGGTGATCAGTAACAGTGAGGACACTCTCCCGGTGATCGGTGACAGTGAGGACGCTCTCCCGGTGATCGGAGACGGTGAGGACGCTCTCCCGGTGATCGGAGCCACTGAGGACGCTCTCCCGGTGATCGGAGCCACTGAGGACGCTCTCCCGGTGATCGGAGACAGTGAGGCCGCTCTCCCGGTGATCGGAGACACTGAGGACGCTCTCCCGGTGATCGGAGACAGTGAGGACGCTCTCTCGGTGATCGGAGAAAGTGAGGACACTCTCCCGGTGATCGGAGAAAGTGAGGACACTCTCCCGGTGATCGGTGACAGTGAGGACACTCTCCCGGTGATCGGAGACAGTGAGGACACTCTCCCGGTGATCAGAGTCAGTGAGGACACTCTCCCGGTGATCAGAGTCAGTGAGGACACTCTCCCGGTGATCGGGGACAATGAGGACACTCTCCCGGTGATCGTAGACAGTGAGGACACTCTCCCGGTGATCGGAGACAGTGAGGACACTCTCCCAGTGATCGGAGACAGTGAGGACACTCTCCCGGTGATCAGAGACAGTGAGGACACTCTCCCAGTGATCGGAGACAGTGAGGACACTCTCCCGGTGATCGGTGACAGAGAGGCCACTCTCCCGGTGATCGGTGACAGGGAGGACACTCTCCCGGTGATCGGAGACAGGGAGGACACTCTCCCGGTGATCGGAGACAGTGAGGACACACTCCCGGTGATCGGAGACAGGGAGGACACACTCCCGGTGATCGGAGACAGTGAGGACACACTCCCGGTGATCGGTGACAGAGAGGCCACTCTCCCGGTGATCGGAGACAGGGAGGACACACACCCGGTGATCGGAGACAGGGAGGACACACTCCCGGTGATCGGAGACAGGGAGGACACACTCCCGGTGATCGGAGACAGGGAGGACACACTCCCGGTGATCAGAGACAGGGAGGACACACTCCCGGTGATCGGAGACAGGGAGGACACACTCCCGGTGATCGGAGACAGGGAGGACACACTCCCGGTGATCGGAGACAAGGAGGACACACTCCCGGTGATGGGAGACAGGGAGGACACACTCCCGGTGATCGGAGACAGGGAGGACACACTCCCGGTGATCGGTGAGCGTGAGGCCACTCTCCCGGTGATCGGTGACAGGGAGGACACTCTCCCGGTGATCGGTGACAGGGAGGACACTCTCCCGGTGATCGGTGACAGGGAGGACGCTCTCCCGGTGATCGGTGACAGGGAGGACGCTCTCCCGGTGATCGGTGACAGGGAGGACGCTCTCCCGGTGATCGGAGACAGTGAGGACACTCTCCCGATGATCGGAGACAGTGAGGACACTCTCCCAGTGATCGGAGACAGTGAGGACACTCTCCCGGTGATCGGTGACAGAGAGGCCACTCTCCCGGTGATCGGTGACAGGGAGGACACTCTCCCGGTGATCGGAGACAGGGAGGACACTCTCCCGGTGATCGGAGACAGTGAGGACACACTCCCGGTGATCGGAGACAGGGAGGACACACTCCCGGTGATCGGAGACAGTGAGGCCACTCTCCCGGTGATCGGAGACAGTGAGGACACACTCCCGGTGATCGGTGACAGAGAGGCCACTCTCCCGGTGATCGGAGACAGGGAGGACACACTCCCGGTGATCGGAGACAGGGAGGACACACTCCCGGTGATCGGAGACAGGGAGGACACACTCCCGGTGATCGGAGACAGGGAGGACACACTCCCGGTGATCGGAGACAGGGAGGACACACTCCCGGTGATCGGAGACAAGGAGGACACACTCCCGGTGATCGGAGACAAGGAGGACACACTCCCGGTGATCGGAGACAAGGAGGACACACTCCCGGTGATGGGAGACAGGGAGGACACACTCCCGGTGATGGGAGACAGGGAGGACACACTCCCGGTGATCGGAGACAGGGAGGACACACTCCCGGTGATCGGTGAGCGTGAGGCCACTCTCCCGGTGATCGGTGACAGGGAGGACACTCTCCCGGTGATCGGTGACAGGGAGGACACTCTCCCGGTGATCGGAGTCAGGGAGGACACTCTCCCGGTGATCGGTGACAGGGAGGACGCTCTCCCGGTGATCGGTGACAGGGAGGACGCTCTCCCGGTGATCGGTGACAGGGAGGACGCTCTCCCGGTGATCGGAGACAGTGAGGACACTCTCCCGGTGATCGGAGACAGTGAGGACACTCTCCCGGTGATCGGAGACAGTGAGGCCACTCTCCTGGTGATCGGAGACATTGAGGAAGCTCTCCCGGAGATCGGAGACAGTGAAGCCACTCTCCCGGTGATCGGAGACAGTGAGGACACACTCCCGGTGATCGGAGAAAGTGAGGCCACTCTCCCGGTGATCGGAGACAGAGAGGCCACTCTCCCGGTGATCGGAGACAGAGAGGCCACTCTCCCGGTGATCGGAGACAGAGAGGCCACTCTCCCGGTGATCGGAGACAGTGAGGACGCTATCCCGGTGATCGGAGGCAGTGAGGCCGCTCTCCCGGTGATCGGAGACAGTGAGGACGCTCTCCCGGTGATCGGAGACAGTGAGGACGCTCTCCCGGTGATCGGAGACAGTGAGGACGTTCCCCCGGTGATCGGAGAGAGGGAGGACGCTCTCCCGGTGATCGGAGAGAGGGAGGTCGCTCTCCCGGTGATCGGAGAGAGTGAGGTCGCTCTCCCGGTGATCGGAGAGAGGGAGGTCGCTCTCCCGGTGATCGGAGAGAGGGAGGTCGCTCTCCCGGTGATCGGAGAGAGGGAGGTCGCTCTCCCGGTGATCGGAGAGAGGGAGGATGCTCTCCCGGTGATTGGTGACAGTGAGGACACTCTCCCGGTGATCGGAGAGAGGGAGGACGCTCTCCCGGTGATCGGAGAGAGGGAGGACGCTCTCCCGGTGATCAGTGACAGGGAGAACGCTCTCCCGGTGATCGGAGAGAGGGAGGACGCTCTCCCGGAGATCGGTGACAGGGAGGACACTCTCCCGGTGATCGGTGACAGGGAGGACACTCTCCCGGTGATCGGTGACAGGGAGGACACTCTCCCGGTGATCGGAGAGAGGGAGGACGCTCTCCCAGTGATCGGAGAGAGGGAGGACGCTCTCCCAGTGATCGGAGAGAGGGAGGACACTCTCCCGGTGATCGGAGGCAGTGAGGACACTCTCCCGGTGATCGGAGACAGTGAGGACACACTCCCGGTGATCGGTGACAGTGAGGCCACTCTCCCGGTGATCGGAGAGAGGGAGGACGCTCTCCCGGTGATCGGAGACAGTGAGGACACTCTCGCGGTGATCGGAGACAGTGAGGCCACTCTCCCGGTGATCGGAGACAGTGAGGACACTCTCCCGGTGATCGGAGACAGTGAGGCCACTCTCCCGGTGATCGGAGACAGTGAGGCCGCTCTCCCAGTGATCGGAGACAGTGAGGACACTCTCCCGGTGATCGGAGACAGTGAGGACACTCTCCCGGTGATCGGAGAGAGGGAGGACACTCTCCCGGTGATCGGAGAGAGGGAGGACGCTCTCCCGGTGATCGGAGAGAGGGAGGACGCTCTCCCGGTGATCGGAGAGAGGGAGGACACTCTCCCGGTGATCGGAGACAGTGAGGACCCTCTCCCGGCGATCGGTGACAGTGAGGCCGCTCTCCCGGCGATCGGAGACAGGGAGGACACTCTCCCGGCGATCGGAGACAGGGAGGACGCTCTCCCGGTGATCGGAGAGAGGGAGGACGCTCTCCCGGTGATCGGAGAGAGGGAGGACGCTCTCCCGGTGATCGGAGACAAGGAGGACACTCTCCCGGTGATCGGAGACAGGGAGGACACTCTCCCGGTGATCGGAGAGAGGGAGGACACTCTCCCGGTGATCGGAGAGAGGGAGGACACTCTCCCGGTGATCGGAGAGAGGGAGGACGCTCTCCCGGTGATCGGAGAGAGGGAGGACGCTCTTTCAGTGATTGGAGACAGTGAAGACTGTCTCCCGGCGATCGGAGATTATGCAGATACTCTCCTGGAGATCGGGGATGGTGAAGACGTTCTCTTGGAGGTCAGGGATGATGCGGACTCTCTCCTGGAGATCAGGGATGGTGAGGACTCTCTGCTGGAGATCAGGGATGGTGAGGACTCTCTCCTGGAGATCAGGGATAGTGAGGACACTCTCGTGGAGATCAGGGATGGTGAGGACTCTCTCCTGGAGGTCAGGGATGGTGAGGACTCTCTACTAGAGATCAGGGATAGTGAGGACTCTCTCCTGGAGATCAGGGATGATGTGTACTCTCTCCTGGAGATCAGGGATAGTGAGGACTCTCTCCTGGAGATGAGGGATGGTGAGGACTCTCTACTGGAGATGAGGGATGATGTGGACTCTCGACTGGAGATCAGGGATAGTGAGGACACTCTCCTGGAGATCAGGGATGGTGCGGACTCTCTCCTGGAGATCAGGGATAGTGAGGACTCTCACCTGGATGTCAGGGATTGTGAGGACTCTCTCCTGGATGTCAGGGATGGTGAGGACTCTCTCATGGAGATCAGGGATGATGTGGACTCTCTCCTGGAGATCAGGGATAGTGAGGGCACTCTCCTGGAGATCAGGGATGGTGCGGACTCTCTCCTGGAAATCAGGGATGGTGAGGACTCTCTCCTGGAGGTCAGGGACGGTGAGGACACTCTTCTGCAGATCTGGGATAGTGAGGACTCTCTCCTGGAGATCAGGGACGGTGATGGCTCTCTTCTGGAGATCAGGGATTGTGAGGACTCTCTCCTGGAGATCTGGGATAGTGAGGACTCTCGCCTGGAGATCAGGGAGTTTGAGGACTCTCTCCTGGAGATCAGGGATGGTGAGGACTCTCTCCTGGAGATCTGGGATAGTGAGGACTCACGCCTGGATGTCAGGGATGGTGAGGACTCTCTCCTGGAGATCTGGGATAGTGAGGACTCTCTCCTGGAGATCAGGGATAGTGCGGACCCTCTCCTGGAGGTCAGGGATGATGTGGACTCTCTCCTGGAGATCAGGGATGGTGCGGACTCTCTCCTGGAGGTCAGGGATGATGTGGACTCTCTCCTGGAGATCAGGGATGGTGAGAACTCTCTCCTGGAGATCAGGGATGGTGAGGACTCTCTCCTGGAGATCAGGGATCGTGTGGACTCTCTCCTGGAGATCAGGGATGATGTGAACTCTCTCCTGGAGATCAGGGAAAGTGAGGAGTCACTCCTGGATGTCAGGAATTGTGAGGACTCGCTCCTGGAGATCAGGGATGGTGTGGACTCTCTCCTGGAGATCAGGGATGATGTGGACTCTCTCCTGGAGATCAGGGATGGTGAGGACTCTCTCCCGGAGATCAGGGATGGTGAGCACTCTCCCCTGGAGATCAGTGACGATGTGGACTCTCTCATGGAGGTCAGGGATGGTGAGGAGTCTCTCCTGGAGATCAGGGATGGTGCGGACTCTCTCCTGGAGATCTGGGAGGATGAGGACTCTCTCCTGGAGATCTGGGAGGGTGAGGACTCTCGCCTGGAGATCAGGGAGGGTGAGGACTCTCGCCTGGAAATCAGGGATGGTGAGGACTGTCGCCTGGAGATCAGGGAGGGTGAGGACTCTCGCCTGGAGATCAGGGAGGGTGAGGACTCTCGCCTGGAGATCAGGGAGGGTGAGGACTCTCTCCTGGAGGTCAGGGATTGTGATGACCCTCTCCTGGAGTTCAGGGATAGTTCGGACTCTCTCCTGGAGATCAGGGATGGTGAGGACTCTCTCCTAGAGGTCAGCGATGGTAAGGACTCTCTCCTGGAGATCAGGAATGATGTGGGCACTCTCCTGGAGGTCAGTGAGGGTGAGGACTCTCTCCTGGAGATCAGGGATGGTGAGGACTCTCTCCTGGAGATCAGGGATGGTAAGGACTCTCTCCTGGAGATCAGGGATGGTGAGGACTCTCTCCTGGACATCAGGGATGGTGAAGACTCTCACCTGGAGATCAGGGATGATGTGGACTCTCTCCTGGCGGTCAGGGATGGTGGGGACACTCTCCTGGAGATCAGGGATGGTGGGGACACTCTCCTGGAGATCAGGGATGGTGAGGACTCTCTCCTGGAGATCCGGGATTGTGAGGACTCTCTCCTGGAGATCAGGGATAGTGAGGACTCTCTTCTGGAGGTCAGGGATGGTGAGGACTCTCTCCTGGAGATCAGGGATGGTGAGGACTCTCTCCTGGAGATCGGGAATAGTGAGGACTCTCTCCTGGAGATCAGGGATGATGTGAACTCTCTCCTGGAGGTCAGGGATTGTGAGGACTCTCTCCTGGAGATTGGGGATTGTGAGGACTCTCTCCTGGAGATCAGGGATGGTGAGGACTCTCTCCTGGAGATCAGGGATTGTGAGGACTCTCTCCTGGAGATCAGGGATGGTGAGGACTCTCTCCTGGAGGTCAGGAATGGTGAGGACTCTCTCCTGGAGATCAGGGATGGTGAGGACTCTCTCCTGGAGATCAGGGATAGTGAGGACTCTCTCCTGGAGATCAGGGATGGTGAGGACTCTCTCCTGGAGATCAGGGATGGTGAGGACTCTCTCCTGGAGATCAGGGATGGTGAGGACTCTCTCCTGGAGATCAGGGATAGTGAGGACTCTCTCCTGGAGATCAGGGATGGTGCGGACTCGTTCCTGGAGATCAGGGATAGTGAGGACTCTCTCCTGGAGATCGGTGATGGTGAGGACTCTCTCCTGCATATCAGGGATGGTGAGGACTCTCTCTTGGAGATCAGGGATAGTGAGGACTCTCTCCTGGAGGTCAGGGATGATGTAGACTCTCTCCTGGAGATCAGGGATAGTGAGGACTCTCTCCTGGAGATCAGGGATAGTGAGGACTCTCTCCTGGAGATCAAGGATAGTGAGGACTCTCTCCTGGAGATCAGGGATGGTGAGGACTCTCTCCTGGATGTCAGGGATGGTGAGGACTCTCTCCAGGAGATCAGGGATGGTGAGGACTCTCTCCTGGAGATCAGGAATTGTGAGGACTCTCTCCTGGAGAACAGGGATAGTGAGGACTCTCTCCTGGAGATCAGGGATGGTGACGACTCTCTCCTGGATGTCAGGGAAGATGTAGACTCTCTCCTGGAGATCAGGGATAGTGAGGACTCTCTCCTGGAGATCAGTGATGGTGAGGACTCTCTCCTGGAGATCAGTGATGGTGAGGACTCTCTCCTGGAGATCAGGGATAGTGAGGACTCTCTCCTGGAGATCAGGGATAGTGAGGACTCTCTCCTGGAGGTCAGGGAAGATGTAGACCTTCTCCTGGAGATCAGGGATAGTGAGGACTCTCTCCTCGAGATCTGGGATAGTGAGGACTCTCTCCTGGAGATCTGGGATGGTGAGGACTCTCTCCTGGAGATCAGGGATGGTGAGGACTCTCTCCTGGAGATCAGGGATGGTGAGGACTCTCGCCTGGAGATCAGTGATAGTAAGGACTCTCTCCTGGAGATCAAGGATAGTGAGGACTCTCTCCTGGAGATCAGGGATTGTGAGGACTCTCTCCTGGAGATCAGGGATTGTGAGGACTCTCTCCTGGAGATCAGGGATGGTGAGGACTCTCTCCTGGAGATCAGGGATAGTGAGGACTCTCTCCTGGAGGTCAGGGATGATGTAGACTCTCTCCTGGAGATCAGGGATAGTGAGGACTCTCTCCTGGAGATCAGGGATAGTGAGGACCCTCTCCTGGAGATCAACGATAGTGAGGACTCTCTCCTGGAGATCAGGGATGGTGAGGACTCTCTCCTGGATGTCAGGGATGGTGAGGACTCTCTCCTGGAGATCAGGGATGGTGACGACTCTCTCCTGGAGATCAGGGATTGTGAGGACTCTCTCCTGGAGAACAGGGATAGTGAGGACTCTCTCCTGGAGATCAGGGATGGTGACGACTCTCTCCTGGATGTCAGGGAAGATGTAGACTCTCTCCTGGAGATCGGGGATAGTGAGGACTCTCTCCTGGAGATCGGGGATTGTGAGGACTCTCTCCTGGAGATCAGGGATTGTGAGGACTCTCTCCTGGAGATTGGGGATGGTGAAGACTCTCTCCTGGAGGTCAGGAATGGTAAGGACTCTCTCCTGGAGATCAGGGATAGTGAGGACCCTCTTCTGGAGGTCAGGGATAGTGAGGACTCTCTCCTGGAGATTGGGGATAGTGAGGACTCTCTCCTGGAGATTGGGGATAGTGAAGACTCTCTCCTGGAGGTCAGGAATGGTGGGGACACTCTCCTGGAGATCAGGGATGGTGGGGACACTCTCCTGGAGATCAGGGATGGTGAGGACTCTCTCCTGGAGATCCGGGATTGTGAGGACTCTCTCCTGGAGATCCGGGATAGTGAGGACTCTCTCCTGGAGATCAGGGATGGTGAGGACTCTCTCCTGGAGATCGGGGATAGTGAGGACTCTCTCCTGGAGATCAGGGATGATGTGAACTCTCTCCTGGAGGTCAGGGATTGTGAGGACTCTCTCCTGGAGATTGGGGATTGTGAGGACTCTCTCCTGGAGGTCAGGAATGGTGAGGACTCTCTCCTGGAGATCAGGGATGGTGAGGACTCTCTCCTGGAGATCAGGGATTGTGAGGACTCTCTCCTGGAGATCAGGGATGGTGAGGACTCTCTCCTGGAGATCAGGGATGGTGAGGACTCTCTCCTGGAGATCAGGGATGGTGAGGACTCTCTCCTGGAGATCAGGGATAGTGAGGACTCTCTCCTGGAGATCAGGGATGGTGCGGACTCGTTCCTGGAGATCAGGGATAGTGAGGACTCTCTCCTGGAGATCGGTGATGGTGAGGACTCTCTCCTGCATATCAGGGATGGTGAGGACTCTCTCTTGGAGATCAGGGATAGTGAGGACTCTCTCCTGGAGGTCAGGGATGATGTAGACTCTCTCCTGGAGATCAGGGATAGTGAGGACTCTCTCCTGGAGATCAGGGATAGTGAGGACTCTCTCCTGGAGATCAAGGATAGTGAGGACTCTCTCCTGGAGATCAGGGATGGTGAGGACTCTCTCCTGGATGTCAGGGATGGTGAGGACTCTCTCCTGGAGATCAGGGATGGTGAGGACTCTCTCCTGGAGATCAGGAATTGTGAGGACTCTCTCCTGGAGAACAGGGATAGTGAGGACTCTCTCCTGGAGATCAGGGATGGTGACGACTCTCTCCTGGATGTCAGGGAAGATGTAGACTCTCTCCTGGAGATCAGGGATTGTGAGGACTCTCTCCTGGAGATCAGGGATAGTGAGGACTCTCTCCTGGAGATCAAGGATAGTGAGGACTCTCTCCTGGAGATCAGGGATAGTGAGGACTCTCTCCTCGAGATCTGGGATAGTGAGGACTCTCTCCTGGAGATCTGGGATGGTGAGGACTCTCTCCTGGAGATCAGGGATGGTGAGGACTCTCTCCTGGAGATCAGTGATGGTGAGGACTCTCTCCTGGAGATCAGTGATAGTAAGGACTCTCTCCTGGAGATCAAGGATAGTGAGGACTCTCTCCTGGAGATCAGGGATTGTGAGGACTCTCTCCTGGAGATCAGGGATTGTGAGGACTCTCTCCTGGAGGTCAGGAATGTTGAGGACTCTCTCCTGGAGATCAGGGATGGTGAGGACTCTCTCCTGGAGATCAGGGATAGTGAGGACTCTCTCCTGGAGGTCAGGGATGATGTAGACTCTCTCCTGGAGATCAGGGATAGTGAGGACTCTCTCCTGGAGATCAGGGATAGTGAGGACCCTCTCCTGGAGATCAACGATAGTGAGGACTCTCTCCTGGAGATCAGGGATGGTGAGGACTCTCTCCTGGATGTCAGGGATGGTGAGGACTCTCTCCTGGAGATCAGGGATGGTGAGGACTCTCTCCTGGAGATCAGGGATTGTGAGGACTCTCTCCTGGAGAACAGGGATAGTGAGGACTCTCTCCTGGAGATCAGGGATGGTGACGACTCTCTCCTGGATGTCAGGGAAGATGTAGACTCTCTCCTGGAGATCGGGGATAGTGAGGACTCTCTCCTGGAGATCGGGGATTGTGAGGAATCTCTCCTGGAGATCAGGGATTGTGAGGACACTCTCCTGGAGATCAGGGATTGTGAGGACTCTCTCCTGGAGATCAGGGATAGTGAGGACTCTCTCCTGGAGATCAGGGATAGTGAGGACTCTCTCCTGGAGATTGGGGATGGTGAAGACTCTCTCCTGGAGGTCAGGAATGGTAAGGACTCTCTCCTGGAGATCAGGGATAGTGAGGACCCTCTTCTGGAGGTCAGGGATAGTGAGGACTCTCTCCTGGAGATCAGGGATAGTGAGGACACTCTCCTGGAGATCCGGGATAGTGAGGACTCTCTCCTGGAGATTGGGGACAGTGAAGACTCTCTCCTGGAGGTCAGGAATGGTAAGGACTCTCTCCTGGAGATCAGGGATAGTGAGGACTCTCTCCTGGAGATCAGGGATGATGTGAACTCTCTCCTGGAGGTCGGAGATGGTGAGGACTCTCTCCTGGAGATCGGGGATGGTGAGGACTCTCTCCTGGAGGTCAGGGATAGTGAGGACTCTCTCCTGGAGGTCAGGGATAGTGAGGACTCTCTCCTGGAGGTCAGGGATGGTGAGGACTCTCTTCTGGAGGTCAGGGTTGGTGAGGACTCTCTCCTGGAGTTCAGGGATTGTGAGGACTCTCTCCTGGAGATCAGGGATAGTGAGGACTCTCTCCTGGAGGTCAGGCATAGTGAGGACTCTCTCCTGGAGGTCAGGGATAGTGAGGACTCTCTCCTGGAGGTCAGGGATGATGCGGACTCTCTCCTGGAGATCAGGGATGGTGAGGACTCTCTCCTGGAGGTCAGGAATGGTGAGGACACTCTCCTGGAGATCAGGGATAGTGAGGACTCTCTCCTGGATATCAGGGATGGTGTGGACTCTCTCCTGGAGGTCAGGGATGGTGAGGACTCTCTCCTGGAGTTCAATGATGGTGAGGACTCTCCCCTGGAGTTCAATGATGGTGAGGACTCTCTCCTGGAGATCAGTGATGGTGAGGACTCTCTCCTGGAGATCAGGGATGGTGAGGACTCTCTCCTGGAGATCAGTGATGGTGAGGACTCTCTCCTAGAGATCAGCGATGGTGAGGACTCTCTCCAGGAGATCAGCGATGGTGAGGACTCTCTCCTGGAGGTCAGGGTTGGTGACGACACTCTCCTGGAGGTCAGGGTTGGTGACGACACTCTCCTGGAGGTCAGGGTTGGTGAGGACTCTCTCCTGGAGGACAGGGAGGGTGAGGACTCTCTCCTGGAGATTGGGGATGGTGAGGACTCTCTCCTGGACGTCAGGGATAGTGAGGACTCTCTCCTGGAGATTGGGGATGGTGAGGACTCTCTTCTGGAGATCGGGGATGGTGAGGACTCTCTCCTGGAGGTCAGGGATAGTGAGGACTCTCTCCTGGAGGTCAGGGATAGTGAGGACTCTCTCCTGGAGGTCAGGGATGGTGAGGACTCTCTTCTGGAGGTCAGGGATGGAGAGGACTCTCTCCTGGAGATCAGGGATGATGTGAACTCTCTCCTGGTGGTCGGAGATGGTGAGGACTCTCTCCTGGAGATCAGGGTTGGTGAGGACTCTCTCCTGGAGATTGGGGATGGTGAGGACTCTCTCCTGGAGATCGGGGATGGTGAGGACTCTCTCCGGGAGATCAGGGATGGTGAGGACTCTCTCCTGGAGATCAGGGATGGTGAGGACTCTCTCCTGGAGGACAGGGAGGGTGAGGACTCTCTCCTGGAGGACAGGGAGGGTGAGGACTCTCTCCTGGAGGACAGGGATGGTGAGGACTCTCTCCTGGAGGTCAGGATTGGTGACGACTCTCTCCTGGAGGTCAGGGTTGGTGAGGACTCTCTCCTGGAGGACAGGGAGGGTGAGGACTCTCTCCTGGAGGACAGGGAGGGTGAGGACTCTCTCCTGGAGGACAGGGAGGGTGAGGACTCTCTCCTGGAAGTCAGGGATAGTGAGGACTCTCTCCTGGAGATTGGGGATGGTGAGGACTCTCTCCTGGAGATCGGGGATGGTGAGGACTCTCTCCTGGAGGTCAGGGATAGTGAGGACTCTCTCCTGGAGGTCAGGGTTAGTGAGGACTCTCTCCTGGAGGTCAGGGATGGTGAGGACTCTCTTCTGGAGGTCAGGGATGGTGAGGACTCTCTCCTGGAGGTCAGGGATGGTGAGGACTCTCTCCTGGAGATCAGGGATGGTGAGGACTCTCTCCTGGAGGTCAGGCATAGTGAGGACTCTCTCCTGGAGGTCAGGGATAGTGAGGACTCTCTCCTGGAGGTCAGGGATGATGCGGACTCTCTGCCGGAGATCAGGGATGGTGAGGACTCTCTCCTGGAGGTCAGGAATGGTGAGGACACTCTCCTGGAGATCAGGGATAGTGAGGACTCTCTCCTGGAGATCAGGGATGATGTGAACTCTCCCCTGCAGGTCAGGGATGGTGAGGACTCTCTCCTGGAGGTCAGGGATGGTGAGGACTCTCTCCTGGAGGTCAGGGATGGTGAGGACTCTCTCCTGGAGATCAGGGATGGTGAGGACTCTCTCCTGGAGATCAGGGATGGTGAGGACTCTCTCCTGGAGTTCAATGATGGTGAGGACTCTCTCCTGGAGATCAGTGATGGTGAGGACTCTCTCCTGGAGATCAGGGATTGTGAGGACTCTCTCCAGGAGATCAGTGATGGTGAGGACTCTCTCCTAGAGATCAGCGATGGTGAGGACTCTCTCCAGGAGATCAGGGATGGTGAGGACTCTCTCCAGGAGGTCAGGGTTGGTGAGGACTCTCTCCTGGAGGACAGGGAGGGTGAGGACTCTCTCCTGGAGGACAGGGAGGGTGAGGACTCTCTCCTGGAGATTGGGGATGGTGAGGACTCTCTCCTGGACGTCAGGGATAGTGAGGACTCTCTCCTGGAGATCGGGGATGGTGAGGACTCTCTCCTGGAGATCAGGGATGATGTGGGCTCTCTCCTGGAGATCAGGGATAGTGAGGACTCTCTCCTGGAGATCAGGGATGATGTGAACTCTCCCCTGCAGGTCAGGGATGGTGAGGACTCTCTCCTGGAGGTCAGGGATGGTGAGGACTCTCTCCTGGAGGTCAGGGATGGTGAGGACTCTCTCCTGGAGATCAGGGATGGTGAGGACTCTCTCCTGGAGATCAGGGATGGTGAGGACTCTCTCCTGGAGTTCAATGATGGTGAGGACTCTCTCCTGGAGATCAGTGATGGTGAGGACTCTCTCCTGGAGATCAGGGATTGTGAGGACTCTCTCCAGGAGATCAGTGATGGTGAGGACTCTCTCCTAGAGATCAGCGATGGTGAGGACTCTCTCCAGGAGATCAGGGATGGTGAGGACTCTCTCCAGGAGGTCAGGGTTGGTGAGGACTCTCTCCTGGAGGACAGGGAGGGTGAGGACTCTCTCCTGGAGGACAGGGAGGGTGAGGACTCTCTCCTGGAGATTGGGGATGGTGAGGACTCTCTCCTGGACGTCAGGGATAGTGAGGACTCTCTCCTGGAGATCGGGGATGGTGAGGACTCTCTCCTGGAGATCAGGGATGATGTGGGCTCTCTTCTGGAGGTCAGGGATAGTGAGGACTTTCTCCTGGAGATCAGGGAATGGTGTGGACTCTCTCCTGGAGATCAGGGATGGTGAGGATTCTCTCCTGGAGATCAGGGATAGTGAGGACTCTCTCCTGGAGGTCAGGGATGGTGAGGACTCTCTTTTGGAGATCAGGGATAGTAAGGACACTCTCCTGGATGTCAGGGATAGTGAAGATTCTCTCCTGGAGATCAGTGATTGTGAGGACTCTCTCCTGGAGATCAGGGATGGTGAGAACTCTCTCCTGGAGATCAGGGATAGTGAGGACACTCTCCTGGAGATCAGGGATGGTGCACACTCTCTCCTGGAAATCAGGGATGGTGAGGACTCTCTCCTGGAGATCAGGGATGGTGAGGACTCTCTCCTGGAGATCAGGGATGGTGAGGACTCTCTCCTGGAGGTCAGGGATTGTGAGGACTCTCTCCTGGAGATCAGGGATTGTGAGGACTCTCTCCTGGAGATCAGGGATAGTGAGGACTCTCTCCTGGAGATCAGTGATGGTGGGGACTCTCTCCTGGAGATCAGGGATAGTGAGGACTCTCTACTGGAGATCAGGGATAGTGAGGGCTCTCTCCTGGAATTCAGGGATGGTGAGGACTGTCTCCTGGAGATCAGGGATTTTGAGGACTCTCTCCTGGTGGTCAGGGATGGGGAGGACTCTCTCCTGGAGATCAGGGAAAGTGAGAACTCTCTCCTGGAGATTAGGGATGGTGAGGACTCTCTCCTGGAGATCAGGGATAGTGAGAACTCTCTCCTGGAGATTAGGGATGATGTGGACTCTCTCCTGGAGATCAGGGATGGTGAGGACTCTCTCCTGGAGATCAGGGATAGTGAGGACTCTCTCCTGGAGATCAGGGATAGTGAGGACTCTCGCCTGGAGGTCAGGGATGATGCGGACTCTCTCCTGGAGATCTGGGAATCGTTAGGACTCTCTCCTGGAGATCAGAAATGGTGAGGACTCTCTCCTGGAGATCAGGGATAGTGCGGACTCTCTCCTGGAGATCAGGGATGGTGAGGACTCTCTCCTGGAGATCAGGGATCGTGAGGACTCTCTCCTGGAGATCAGGGATGGTGCACACTCTCTCCTGGAGATCGGGGATGGTGCACACTCTCTCCTGGAGATCGGGGATGATGTGGACTCTCTCCTGGAGGTCAGGGATGTTGTAGACATTCTCCCGGTGCTCAGGGCGAGCAGCAGCAAAGCTCCGCTCGCGATGGGGGACAATGGTGCAGCAGCAGTCGACTCTTCAAGATGTCAGCGCTGGGAAGGTGACATTGGCATCTGATGCTGCGCTGAGGGCCCAGCAGTAGCCTGGCCTGGCAGTGAGGCCTGAGGATTTTGGATGTGGAGTCAGTGTGGGTTCAGCAGTGACAGCAAAGTGGGACTAGTGATGAAGAGATGGTGTCCAAAGTGTGGTGACTCCTTTGTTAATGTGCCTGCCAGCAGCAGGGTGGTGGAGACCTGCCTTAGGTCACATAGCAGCATGGAGTGCCTCAGAAAGACTGACATTTTGATCTTTTGACTTATTTATTTTTATCATTTATTCCTTCACCCTATAAGGCTGGACTATTTATTTTGTTACTTTTCTTGCTTTCTCAGTATTAAGTATCTGTACATATGTACCTTTATATCTCAGATGGTGCTTAAATGTGATGACTGTACGCATTTGAGTTCATGTGATAATAAAGTTAATTCAATTCAAAAAGAACGGGACAATGTCTTTTGAATTAGAGGGAGAGGGATGTAGTGATTGTATCGAAGTCTTCACAGAATACAAATTCCCTGACTGGGCTGTTAATCTAGTCCAATCAGGGAGCCCTGGCTGACAGAGACAAACAGGCGTCCTGGGCCGACTGCCTGCCCCTCTTCCGCGGTTACGTTAGGGCCCGGGTGTCCTTGGAGAAGGAGCACGCGGTGTCGACCAACACCCTGGAGTTGTTCAGGGAGAGGTGGGCGCCGCAGGGAGTGGAGTGCATCATTTCTCCCTCCAATTCTATTTTGATTTAGTCCCTACCCTCCCCTTCACTGTTTTGATCACACAGCACTGCCCTCTGATGTGAAGGGCAGTGTTTGCCACTGGCCACTCGGGTGTTTTCCTATCTTCCTGGTGGTGGAAATTGAATAAAGATTCGTACACCTTGTGTCTTTCACTGTGTCTCACACCTGCACACACACTCCATGGGTGCTGGGGATAAAATAAGCACTACCGCACTTAGGTGGTAGTGTGGGGGAGAAATAAAGGGGAATAATAAACAGGCCCCGTCCGGACACGCCTTGGCGTGCCCATTTGCCACCGGGCGGTGGGGATCCCCAGTGGAGGACTCTCTACGCGGGAGTCCTAAACAAAAAAGAAAAAAATATATAAAAGGAAAAAAAAAACAAACAGGCGTCCTGGGCCGACTGCCTGCCCCTCTTCCGCGGTTACGTTAGAGTCCGGGTGTCCTTGGAGAAGGAACACACGGTGTCCACCAACACCCTGGAGTTGTTCAGGGAGAGGTGGGCGCCGCAGGGAGTGGAGTGCATTATTTCTCCCTCCAACTCTATTTTGATTTAGTCCCAACCCTCCCCCTCACTGTTTTTGATCACACAGCACTGCCCTTTGATGTGAAGGGCAGTGTTTGTCACTGGCCACCCAGGTGTTTGCCTAATTTGAGTGTATGTGTGTGCAAGGACTCTCCTTGAAGGCGACTATCCCTAGACCAGCTGCCCTACAGGGAGAGGAAGGAAGAAAGAGGAAGAGGGAGAAGGAGAAGGAGAAGGAGAAGGAGAAGGAGAAGGAGAAGGAGAAGGAGAAGGAGAAGGAGAAGGAGAAGGAGAAGGAGAAGGAGAAGGAGAAAGAGGAGAAGGAGAAGGAGAAGGAGAAGGAGAAGAAGGAGAAGGAGAAGGAGAAGGAGGAGAAGGAGAAGGAGGAGGAGGAGAAGGAGAAGGAGAAGGAGAAGGAGAAGGAGGAGAAGGAGAAGGAGGCGAAGGAGAAGGAGAAGGAGGAGGAGGAGAAGGAGAAGGAGGAGAAGGAGAAGGAGAAGAAAGAGAAGAAAGAGAAGAAGGAGAAGAAGGAGAAGAAGGAGAAGAAGGAGAAGAAGGAGAAGAAGGAGAAGAAGGAGAAGAAGAAGGAGAGACCAGCACTCCCACTGCTGGTCTCTGGGACCCCGCCCAGACTTGCCTCAGCTGTTGCTGCTTGGGGCCTACCTCACTGCTGCTGCCTGGGACTTGCCTTGGGGCCCCTCCCAGGACCTCCACCACTGCTGCTGTTGCTGGAGGCCCACCTCCACTGCTGCTGCCTGGGACTCAATTTTGGGGCTGCCTTAGATTTGCCTTGGGGATCCTCCCCAGCAGGTCTGCTCTCACCACTGTGACCGAGGGCCTGCCCAGGACTTGCCAGAGGCCTGCCTCCACTGCTGCTGTTGTCTGAGGCCTGCCTCCACCACCGCTGCCTGGGACTCGCCTTGGGCCCCTCCCCAGGACCTCCACTGCTGCTGCCTGAGGACTCAAGTTTGGGGCTGCCTGGGACTTGCCTTGGGGATCCTCCCCTAACAGGTCTGCCCCCACACTGCTGCGACCAAGGGCCTACCTGGGACTTGCCTGAGGCTTGCCTCCACTGCTGCCGCTGCCTGAGACTCGCCTTGGGCCCCTCCACCACTACTGCCTGGGACTCGCCTTGGGGACCCTCCCCAACAGGTCTGCCCCCACCGCCGCGACTGAGGGCCAACCTAGGACTCGCCCGAGGCCTGCCTCTACTGCTGTTGTCGCCTGAGGCCTGCCTTCTCGGCCCCTCCCTACAACCTCCACCACTGCTGCCGCCAGAGGGCCACCTCCGCCGCTGCTGCCTGGGGCTTGCCAACAATCAGCAGCAGAGTATGGCGAGCCCGAAGGTCGCGGGGCCCAGCCGCACCTACGCCGGGGTAGCCGCTGCCTTGGGCTCGTCTGTCCCAACCCCGGCTGCTACGTCAACCCCCTTCAGGCACCTGACCAAACGCCTGGGGGTCAAGGCCTATCTCCACCCCAACATGACCATCGAGGCCTGCAGCAAGGCCATGGCTAGGGTGGTCGGCCCACTGGCCATCGTCGCTGCGGCCCGGATGTACGGGAAGGCCGTCTTTTTCCTGAAGACCGAGCAGGCGGTCCACCTGGCCGTGGAGAGGGGGCTCACTGTGGGCGGGACACATCTGCCCGTCGACCCTCTAGAGGTTACGGCCCAGAGGGTCGTGATCTCTAACGTCCCGCCCTTCATTGCCAGCGAGCTCCTTCTCCCCCACCTCGCCACCCTGGGGGAAATCCGGTCAGGGGTCCAGCCGCTCCTGCTCGGTCTGAAAGACCCTGCCCTCCGACACATATACTCCTTCCGGCACCAGGTGTTCATTTGCCTGGCCCGGGAGGATGTCACCGAGGGCTCATTCACCCTCCTCCATGAGGGCGCGGCCTATCGCGCCTTCTGGACGGCGGACGGCGTGCGGTGCCACCTGTGCCGCGAGGTGGGGCACATTAGAAAAAACTGCCCCACCCAGAAGGCCACCCAGCCCGCGCCGATGGCTGATGGTGGTGCCGCCGCACACACGCCCCCTCCCTCGAAGTCAACACCACAGGCCCCGGCACCGGAGGCTAAGCCAGGGGTTTGCAATGCTCCAGCCTCTGGCAGGGAGGGGGGTGAGCGTCCGGCCGGCCAGAAGGCGCAGAAAATGACGCGGCGCGTCAAGCCTGCCCACGGGGAGACCACCCTATCCCCTTCCCCGGAACTTAGCCCATGACCTGCCCTGCCCCGGCACGACAATGCCCCTGCGGCCGTGCCAGCGTCGCCCCGGCGCGGGAACCCTGACCCTCAAACCCCCGAACCCGTACCTGACCCTAACCCCACTGACCCCACACCCACTCCCCACCCCGATGGAGAAACCCCTCGGGCTTTAACGCCCGACTCTGGCGCCGTGACACCTGGCCCGGGGGCCCCTGAGCCCGAGCCCGTGCTCTGCCCAACCCAGCCACGCCCTGGCACTAACCTGGGGGGAACCACCGCTGCTCCACCTCCTGCAGCGACCGTGTCTCCGAGCCCCGGAGAGGGAACTGGGCCTGGGCCTGGGCCCGGGCCCCGGCCTCGGCCTGGGCCCGGGCCCCGGCCCGGGCCCCGGCCCCACCCTCCCTCACTCACTCACTCACTCACTCACTCACTCACCTGGTGGACCTGGGGCGGGGCAGGAAGTGACACGGCTGGCCCTCCCCACCCTGGCCACACCCCCTGTCTTCCCCAGCCATTCGTATTCCTGGAAAGGATGGGGGGAGGGACCCCGGGCCCCATGACCACCGAGGCAGGCAGGGAGGGGAAGGCCCATAAATCCCCCCGGTCTCTCTGGGGAAGAGGCACTGGCCCTTGGAGGGGAAGGACTCTCCAGCAGCGCGCCGGCGGTGCTGCCCCTCTCTGGGGGACGAACCAACGGTGCCCCTCGACTGTCCCGCACCGTGGCCCAACTTGGCAAAACCCCCAGGGGCTACAGCAGGGCCTCCTGCTGCCTCGACTCCTCCGGCCCCTGGGGAGGACCTCAATAACCACGAGGGCCGTGGTGCGGGCGACGACGGAGGACCCTCTGCTGGGTCGTCGAGCGGTGGAGGGGAGGAGCGTGTTATCCTCGCTCCTCCCTCCCAGACTGTTTTTCCGGGGGCCTTGGCCCTGGGGGATGACCTTTTCCCCGAGGAGCCAGGCGTCCCGGTGTCGGGAGAGGAGCAGGGCCCCGAGCCTCTGCCGCCCGACGACCCGAACTCGGGGCGTTCCGGGAAGGGGTGCGCCGAGGAAGGTACCGCCGGTGACCCTGGGGGTGGGGTCGCCGGGGGTTTGAGGCCGGTTGGCGGCGCCGGACCAGCCCCCATCCTCTCGGTGGGGGAGGGGTCGGTGACTGAGGGCGACCTCCCGGAGGAGGGTTCGGGATCGGTGGCGGACACCGGGGACGACGCGGACTCCGTCTGCAGTGACTTTTTTGAGTCCCAGGTGCCCCCCACCGATCTCCCCCTCATCCCCCTCGGGGAACTCCGGGAATTTGTCGAGGAAACTCGGAGTCGCCGGGATAGAGCCCAACTGGCGCTCGACCGCTGGAGCTCATTTGAAAAAGTTTACTGGTCGGCCCACGCTGCTCGCCAGGCGCCTGGGCTCGATGTCAATGAGCGAAAGCGAGTCAGGAACTTCCTGGGGGCACTCCTGGTGAGGGCGAGGGACTTCAGTGCCCCTCCCTCGTCCTCCTGGTAAATATATATACAGGTTTGTTAACTGTACTGGTGGTGGTTGCACAAAGCTTCCGACATGGAGACGACTATAGCCAGCCTCAACATCAATGGCAGCAGGGAGTCGCAGCGCAGATTCCAGACCCTCTCGGTCCTTCCTGCAAGAAACCCACACTACCCCGGGAGACGAAGCCACCTGGCTCCTGGAGTGGCGAGGGGGTGGTCTACATGAGTCACCTCACCCGCAGATCTGGCGGGGTGGCCATCCTGTTGGCCCCGCATTTTCAGCCGGAGATCTTGGGGGTCAGGGAGCCAGTGCCAGGCCGTTTGCTTCACCTGATGGTTCGGCTGGGGGGCGCGGTGCTTCACTTGGTGAACGTCTACGCTCCCCTGGCCGGGCCGAGGCAAGCGAGCTTCTTCGAAGAAGTGTCCGCTCATCTCGCTTCCATCGATGAGAACCAGTGCGTCGTCTTCGGGGGAGATTTTAACTGTGTCCTCGAGGGCAGGGACCACGGCGGTGCCCGCACTGGCTGGGCGTCGGGGAGGAGGTTGGGGGACTTGGTCAAGTCCTTCGACCTGGTGGACGTCTGGCGGAATCTCCATCCCGACTCCATCGCCTTCACCTTCGTGAGGCCTGGGGTCAGAGAGTCCAGAATCGACCGCCTGTACGTTTCGCGGGCGTACGCCTCCTGTTTTCCGAAGGCCTCCACGTGGCAGGTGTCGTGCACGGACCATCACCTGGTGTGGGCGGAACTCCTTCCGTTCGGCGCCAGGCTGGGCTCCGCGTACTGGCACTTTAACAACCTGCTGCTGGAGGACGAGCGGTTCCGGGACTCGTTTCGTCGTTTCTGGGCCGGCTGGAGAAGGAAGCGGGGAAGCTTCCCCTCCCTGAGGCTATGGTGGGACGTGGGCAAGGCTCACGTCCGCGTCTTCTGTCAGGAGTACACGAGGGGGTCGACGAAGAGGCGGAAATCCAGGATCGGGGAGTTGGAGAGGGAGTTGCTCGACCTGGAGTCACGCCTCGGTCAGCCCGACGCGGACCCGGCCCTGCACGGGGCGTACGAAGAGAAGAAGGCCGCGCTCCGGGACCTGCAGCTCGTCGGGGCTCGGGGCGCGTACGTGAGGTCGCGGATCCAGCTCCTCCAGGACCTGGACCGCGGCTCCCCCTTCTTCTACTCGCTGGAAAAAAGGCATGGCACCCGTCAGCAGCTCCTTGTGCTGCTGGCCGACGACGGGTCCCTCGTCTCGGATCCGGAGGGCATCAGGGCCCACGTCCGAAACTATTACACGGCTCTGTTCTCTCCGGATCCGTCCAGCGAGGATGCTCAGAGTTCTGTGGGAGGACCTGCCGCAGCTCAGCCCGGAGGACGCTGGAAGGCTCGACGCTCCCGTCACTTTAGAGGAGCTGACCGGCGCTCTCGAGGGGCAAAACCCCGGGGCTGGACGGGCTGACTGTGGAGTTCTTCAGGGCGTTCTGGGACGTCCTGGGGAGCGACTACGCACAGGTCCTGGGGAGTGTCTAAATGCCGGAGAGCTGCCCCTTTCTTGGCGCAGGGCGGTCATCGTCCTGCTGCCAAAGAAGGGGGACCTTCGTTCCTTAAAGAACTGGCGTCCGGTCTCCCTCCTCAGCACTGACTACAAAATCTTCGCCAGGGTGTTGTCTTCTCGCCTGGCCTCCGTGCTGGCCCACATGATTCACCCGGACCAGTCCTACACGGTCCCGGGCCGGAGGATACACGACAACGTCCACCTGGTCCGGGACCTGATCCATTTCTGTCGACGGGCTGGTCTGCCGAGCGCCTTCCTGTCTCTCGACCAGGAGAAGGCGTTCGACAGGGTCGATCACGAGTACCTGCTCGGGACTCTGCGGGCATTCGGGTTCGGGCGCTGTTCGTCGCCCAGATCCGACTTTTGTACGCCGCCGCAGAGTGTCTGGTTAAAGTTAACGGGTCCCTGACGGCGCCCCTTCGCTTCGGGAGAGGAGTGCGTCAAGGCTGCCCCCTGCCTGGCCAGCTGTATTCCCTGTGCGTGGAGCCTTTCCTGCGCCTCTTGCGGAGGAGGTTGTCAGGGCTGGTTCTGCGCGGCGCGGGCACGGGGGTGGTCCTCTCGGCCTACGCCGACGACGTGCTCCTCACTTTCACCGACCCGGCTGACCTGGGGGAGGATGCGCGAGTGCCAGGCCGTGTACTCTGCGGTGTCTTCCGCCAGGATCAACTGGGCCAAATGTTCCGGACTACTGGTCGGCCCGTGGCGGGTAGACTCTCTGCCGGAGGAGTTACGGGGGTTCAGCTGGAGTACCACCCATCTCCTCTACCTGGGGGTCTACCTCAGCCCGGCTGGCAGGAGCTGGAGGCCAAAGTCTCGGCTCACCTAGGCCGCTGGACAGGACTGCTCTGAGTGCTATCTTACAGGAGTCGAGTGCTGGTCATAAACCAGCTGGTGGCCGCCATGCTGTGGTACCGGCTGGTCAATTTGGTCCCTCCTCCTGGCTTTGTCGCTGACATCCAGAGAACGTTGGTCGATTTCTTCTGGGACAAAAAGATGCACTGGGTCGGTGCGCAGGTTCTGAGTCTCCCTATTGAGGAGGGCGGTCAGTCGCTGGTGTGCGTCCGCACCCAGGTCGGGACGTTCCGCCTTCAGACCTTGCAGCGTTACCTTTACGTCGAGCCTCCTCCTAGGTGGTACACCTTGGCAATGTATTTTTTCCTCCAGGTGAGTAACCTCAACTACGACATGCAGCTCCTGTTCGTCGACCGTGACGGTTTGGAGGTCGCCCTCAAGACGCTGCCTGTCTTTTACCAGGACCTGATCACTGTCTGGAACATGGTCGAATCGCATCGTGCCTACCCTCCGGCTGGAGTAGCGGCTGTCGTCAGGGAGCCGTTGCTCAGGAATCCGCACCTCCGTACTCGCGGGTTCGAGTGGCTGTCGGAGGGGAGGGCCGTGGCGGTGAGGGTGACCAGGGTCGGGGACGTGCTGGGTGCCGGGGGCCTGGGCTGGACGCTGCCACAGGACATAGTGAGCAGGACAGCGGTAGACGTCCGGTACGTGGCCACCGCCATCCGACGCCTTAAAACGGCGGTGCTCGGACCCGACGTAGTGCACCAGTTGGAGGACGCTCAGGTGTGCGGTGGGATCCCGTCCGCGCTCACCCCAGCCCGGACGGAATTTCACATTGGCCCCAAGGTCCCGTACTTCCCGCGGGAGCCTGTGCCCCACAACCTGAGCTGCCTCCGGAATTTTAATTTTGTTTCTTTCAAGGATGTAAAAAGAAGAGCCCTGTACAGACTGCTGCTGCACACCGTCCACCTCTTCTCCCTCATCCCCCATCCGGACACGCCTGGGCGTGCCCATTTGCCACCGGGCGGTGGGGATCCCCAGTGGAGGGCTCTCTACGCGGGAGTCCTCCCCCTTTCTCTCGGGGATCTGGGGGGGAGGGTGCTGCACGCAGCAGTCCCCTGCAACCGCAGATTGCGGTGGTTCACGGACTCCCAGCCCAACTGCTTGTTCTGTGGCGCTGTGGAGTCCGTGGACCATGTATATATTGGGTGTGGGCGTTTGCACTCCCTTTTTGATTTCCTTAAAAACCTTCTCCTCTGTTTCTGGCTGCACTTCAGTCCCACGCTCCTGATCTTTGGGCACCCGGTACGGAGGAAGGAGGGCAGGTCTGAAGACCTCCTCATGGGTCTGCTCCTGGGCCTGGCCAAACTGGCCATCAACAGGTCCAGGCAGCGGGCCGTGGAGGGGGTCGTTAGGGCCGACTGCCTACCCCTTTTCCACGGTTACGTTAGAGCCCGGGTGTCCTTGGAGAAGGAGCACGCGGTGTCGACCAACACCCTGGAGTTGTTCAGGGAGAGGTGGGCGCTGCAGGGAGTGGAGTGCATCATTTCTCCCTCCAACTCTATTTTGATTTAGTCCCTACCCTCCCCTTCACTGTTTTGATCACACAGCACTGCCCTTTGATGTGAAGGGCAGTGTTTGTCACTGGCCACTCGGGTGTTTTCCTATCTTCCTGGTGGTGGAAATTGAATAAAGATTCGTGCACCTTGGGGGGGGGAAAAAAAAACAAAAGGAAAAAAAAACAAACAGGATTGTCAAAGGTTCTATTGACTCTGAGAGCTGGCTCTGAGGGAGCTGGATCAGTGTCAAGGACTGTCCACATGTAAATAAAGGGTGACTTGGTGATGGTATACCAGCCTCTACGGAATTATTTCTGGTTTGTATGTATAATGCTGCATGCTTTAGTTTGTAAATTTATCTGAAACCTTCCTTGGTGCCAAGTTGTCGAAATTATTTGCAAAAAGAAATTATTTTTCTGCTTTTATATGACAAAGACTGTAGTGTTGAACTTTTTAACTTTTATTTCTTTACTTTTCTACTTCTGTCACTAAGATTTTGCATTTAGATACTTTGTACTTCAGACAGTAACATCTTTTCACTGTTCTCTTGTACCCTGTATTTGAGTACACTCATCAATAAAACCTAAATCTAGACCTAGGCCTAGACCTAAATGATGCACGAATGTGTTCCTCTGAGACAGGTAAGAAGGGGTAAGATTTAAAAAACCGTGCATGACCTGAACAGAGGAACTTCTTGTCAAAATGAAGAAGGCAGCTTCCGTAAAGTGGGGGAAGCAAGGATCTAGCACAGCTTTAGAGGATTACAGGCTTGCTAGAAAGGAGCTCAGAAATCGACTGAGGAGAGCCAGGAGGCGGCATGAGAAAGGCTTGGCAAGCAAGATTAGGGAGAACCCAAAGGCATTTTATTCATACGTGAGGAATAAGAGAATGATCAGGGAGAAGGTAGGGCCGATCAGGGATAGCGGAGGGAACTTGTGTGCGGAGTCTGAGCAGATAGGGGAAGTCCTAAATGCGTTTTTTGCTTCGGTTTTCACCAGGAAAGAACTTGTTGTAAATGAAGACCTTAGAGGAGCTGGGATATAGTTTTGAACAGATCAAGATTGATGAAGTTGATGTGCTGGAAGTTTTGGAAAACATTAAGATTGATAAGTTCCCCAGGCCCAGACCAGATTTATCCTAGGCTGCTCCGGGAAGCAAGAAAGGAGGTTGCTAAGCTGCTGGCGAGGAGATTTGCTGTCTCACTCTCCATGCAACTCCTACCGGAGGATTGGAAGGAGGTGAATGTTGTTCCTCTTTTCAAGAAGGGGAATAGGGAAATCCCTGGCAATTACAGACCAGTCAGTCTTATGTCTGTGGTCAGCAAAGTTTTGGGAAGAATTCTGAGGGATAGGATTTATGACTATTTGGCAAAGCATAGCATGATTAAAGGCAGTCAGCATGGCTTTGTGAGGGGCAGGTCATGCCTCACAAATCTTGAGTTCTTTGAGGAGGTGCCAAGACAGGTCAATGGTCGAGCTGTGGATGTGGTGTATATGGATTTTCAGCAAGGCATTTCTTAGGGTTCCCTATGGTAGGCTCATTCATAAAGTCAGGATGTATAGGTTACAGGGAGATTTGGCTATCTGGATTCAGAATTGGCTGGCTGACAGAAGGCAGAGAACGGTTGTAGACGGAAAGTGTCCTGCCTGGAGGACAGTGAATGGGGTCCCATAGGGCTCTGTTCATGGGCCTCTGCTCTTTGTAGTTTTTATAAATGACGTGGATGAGGAGGTTGAGGGGTGGGTTAGTAAATTTGCAGATGACACAAAGGTTGGAGGTTTCGTCGATAGTATCAAGGGCTACTGCAGGCTGCAGCATGACATAGGCAGGATGCAGAGCTAGGCTGTGAAATGGCAGATGGAGTTCAACCTGGATAAATGTGAAGTGATGCAATTTGGAAGGTTGAACTCGAATTTGAATATAGGATTAAAGACAGGATTCTTGGCAGTGTGGAGGAACAGAGGGATCTGGGTGTGCAAGTACATAGATCCCTTAAAGTTGCCAACCAAGCAGATGGGGTTGTTAAGAAAGCATATGGTGTTAAGAGCCATGAGGTTTTGCTGCAGCTCTACAAGTTCCTGGTGAGACCACAGTTGGAATATTGTGTCCAGTTCTGGTCACCCTACTATAGGAAAGATACAGAGGCTTTGGAGAGGGTGGAAAGGTTTACCAGGATGCTGCCTGGACTGGAGGGCTTCTCTTATGAAGAGAGGTTGAATAAGCTCGGACTTTTCTCTGGAGAGAAGGAGGAAGAGAGGAGACCTGATCGAGGTATACAAAATAATGAGAGGAATAAATAGTCAATAGGCAGAGACTTTCCCCAGGGCAGGATTGACTGGTATGAGAAATCATAGTTTGAAGATATTAGGAGGAAGGTATAAAGAAGACATCAGAGGTAGGTTCTTTATGCAGAGAGTTGGGAATGTGTTGCCAGCTGTGGTGGTGGAAGCAGAGTCATTGGAGACATTTAAGTGACTGCTGGACAGGCACATGGAGAGCAGTGAGTTGAGGGGGTGCGTAGGTTAAGTTTCTATATTTTACATTAGGATTAAACCTCGGCACGACATTGAGGGCCAGGGGGCCTGTCCTGTGCTGTACTTTTCCATGTTCTATGTAAACCTAAACCTAAATCTAAATCTGGACTGAAATCTAGACCCAGACCCAAACATAAACCAAAATCCCGACCTGGATCTAAATCTAAATCTATGTGACACTTATGTGAGGAATAAGAGAATGGTCAAAGAAAAAGTAGGGCCAATCAGGGGTAGCATAGGGCACTTGTGTGTGTGGAGTCTGAGGAGGTAGGGGAAGCCCTAAATGAGTTTTTCTTTTTGCTTCTGTCTTTACAAAAGAAACTAACTTTGTAGTGAATGCAAACTTTGAAGAGCAGATGTGATGCTGGAATGGAGAGAGATAGAGGAAGCTGATGTGCTGAAAATGTTGTCAAACATTAAGATTGACAAGTCACCAGGTCGGGACCAGATTTGTCCTCGGCTGCTTTGGGAAACGAGAAATGCAGTACCCAAACTGAGTGTCAATCAGCAGATTGCAGCTGAACAATTTCCACTTGGTAACACTGTCTTCAACCCTTGTCATTGTGCCTCTGAAGATCTAGAGTAGATTGATGGGGCAGTAATTGGCCAAGTTGGATTTTTCACATTGCCAACTTGATGCCTATGTTGTATCTTTACTGGAAGAACCTGACTGTGGGGTGTGCCAGTTCTGGAGAACAAGTCTGTATGCTTTCTGATTTTTTTTTTTTTTCCTTTTATGCCTTCAATGTGAAAGAAAGTTTCATTAAACTGTGTTGGAAGGAGAGGTTGGACAGGCTGCGATCTTTTTCTCTGGAGTGTAGGAGATTTGGGGGGGGTGACCTTTAGGGAGATTTATAAAATCATGAGGGGCATAGATAAGGTGAATGGCAGATGCCTTTCCTCAGGGTGCGGGATTTCAAGGTTACAGGGCATATTTTTGAGGTGGGAGGAGAAAGATTTAAAAAGGACATGACAATATTTTACACAGTAGTTTGTGTGTGAAGTGAACTTCCATTGGAAGTGGTGGATGGGGGTACAATACAATGCTTAAAAGACATTTGGATAAGTACTTGAATAAGAAATGTTCAGAGGGATATGGGCCAGGAGCAGGCAGGTAGGACTAGTTTAGTTTGGGGTTATGGTTGGCATAGACTGGTTTGACCGGGTGGGCTGTTTCTGTGCCCTATGACTCTATAAATAATGATCAGATCAAATTTTGTTTCATTTCTTGTTGGGATTTAAACTCCTGACTGCTTGATTGTACCTATCTATACCTTAACCAATAAACTATCCCACTGGCAAACTTAGACATGAGACAGAAATTTACTTAAGACCTTTTGAGATCAGAGATTGGAGAGGGCTTTAAATGAAGAAAAACCTTTTCACCTAAGGGTTGACAGGGACAATACTGTTGTTTTCCTTTGTATTAGTGGTCAGGCAGCCCCACATAGCATAATTCATTCTAGATTATATTCCTTTCTAAAATCTCATTGCTGCATGATTATAGTAACAGGAGAGTGAGGTCAAAGGAATAACTTGTGAAAACACTCAGCTTATATTTAGCTAGCCATCCATATACTTAATAACTACTTCAGTAATATGCTTTGTTACTGCATCAGAACCAAACCCAAGTGATTGTTGAGCTGAATTTCTGCAGCAGGCCCTTTGAAATAAAAGTATCCAGTAGGAATAAGATGAAACCTTTCATTAATTTCTGGCAGATTTTAATTTTAATCTGTATTTTGTTGAGTCAGTCAGTAAAACAGATTCAGGAAACATTCAAAAGTACCTGTGTGAGCACATGACTGCATTTAAATCATGCTGAGAAGCACTCAGAGTTGGCATTTATCTGGCATGCATTTGGCATTTATTATGCTTTTCTGCCAAGGGGAAGTATGGGGATATAAATTGATCTGAGACTCTTGTGCAGAAAGGGCATTAGACAATCAACAGCCGCTGTTACTTTTCACCAAAAGGTCCATTCCAAGAAAGCAGGCAGAGGGCAGAATGAGCTGCCAATTCATGGAGACTGCAACCCTATGGTCCTTTTACTCACTGCCATGTGCTACCACAAATTATTCCACATGATTTATAAGCACAACTGGCCATGATTTTCATTTCTTCACTGCATGGCTAAGACAAAGGATGGCATGGTGGCTCAGTGGTTAGCACTGCTGCCTCACAGCGCCAGGGATCCGGGTTCAATCCCAGACTCGGGTGACTGCCTGCATGGAGTTTGCACATTCTGCCCTGTATCTGCATGGGTTTCCTCCCACAATCCAAAGATGTGCAGGGTTGGTGAATTGGCCATACTAAATTGCCCATTGCCCATAACGTGTAGTCTAGGTGCATTAGTCGAGGGGAATGGGTCTGGATGGATTACTCTTTGGAGGGTTGGTGTGTACTTGATGGACCAAAAGACCTGTTTCCACACTGTAGGGATTCTGACTTAATTTTAAATTTGATTAATTTGAATAGAAAAAGGGGCTCATCTGACTGGATGTTACTGTTTTTGAGTCTTAGACTTAAATTTAATAGTAAAATGCTGGCATCCAACATAGAAAATTATATATTCCTTTAGCCATAAAAACTAAATGTATTGCAAGCTCAGGTTCAAATTCACTTTTTTAATTGCAGATGCAATCGGTTCTGCTTTAACAGGTGTTTCTTCAACACAAATTGGCTTTAAAATGATTGAAGAATTCAGACCATTATTTGTAGAATGTGAACTCTCCTCACCTGTGTGGGCACAATGTGATTTTGGACCCATTAGTTTGAATGTTGCTTCTATTGCATAATTTTCTTATAATGTGAGATCGCACGTGGACAGAACTATCGTGTTATACCAGAACCGACTGTATTGCAAAGTTGATCCTTTTGAACAACTTACTTCCTCATCAACTGTTTTACAACAGTTCCTATGTGTAGGCTCTGATCCTGTTCACCAGTCTAATCTCCTATAATCTGTAAAGTGCTTCCTATGTTTATAGACATACATAATGAGAATGTATACATTAGCCCACTTGCAAGCACTGTATAGGCAGTGGCCTAATGATATTATCTCTAGACTACTCATCCTGAGGCACAGTTAAAGTTTTGGGAATCTGGTTTGAAATGCTACTCATGGTGGAATTTAAATCCAACAAAAATTCAGCAATTAAAAGTTGGATGCTGACTATGATCCCATCGTCAATTGGCAAAAAGCCATTTGGTTCTCTAATGTCCTTTGGGGAAGGATCTACCATCCTTATCTGGTCTGGCCTACAAGTGACTCCAGACTCTCAGCAATGTGGGAAGAGCCACCGTGAGGACCAGGGGCCTGCCAGGAAGTTAAATTTAAAATTAGATTAGATTACAGTGTGGAAATAGGCCCTTCGGCCCAACAAGTCCACACCGACCCGCCGAAGCCAAAACCACCCATACCCCTACATTTACCCCTTACCTAACACTACGGGCAATTTAGTATGGCCAATTCACCTAACCCTGCACATCTTTGGACTGTGGGAGGAAACCAGAGCACCCGGAGGAAACCCACGCAGACACGGGGAGAACGTGCAAACTCCACACAGTCGGGAGGCGGGAATTGAACCCGGGTCTCTGGCGCTGTGAGGCAGCAGTGCTAACCACTGTGCCACCGTGCCGCCCACAATGTGTTATGTGTGCTGGTTCACACATAACACATAAAGAAAGTGCTATATTTTAATGCCTTTAAGATAATAGTGGTAACAACTGCATGGAAGAAAATGATATTAACTGACCCCAGGTGTTCAGTGGTCTCCATTATTCCAGCAGCAGCTTACCTTAAATCTTTGCCCTCTAGTTTTAGACTCCCCTACCATGGGGAGAAGACCTTGTCTATTCATCCGTATCCATACCCCTCATGATTTTATAAACTTCTATACGGTCGCCCCTCAGCCTCTGATGCTCCAGTCTATTCAGTCTCTCCCTGTTGTTCAAACCGCCCAACTCTGGCAACATCTTTGTAAATCTTTTCTGAACCCTTTCAAATTTCAAAACATCTTTCCTATAGCAGGGAGACCAGAATTGAATGCAGTATTCCAGAAGGGGCCTAGCCAATGTTCAGTATAGCTGCAACATGACATCCCAACATCTAGACTCAATCTTGTGCATGTAGTCTGGTTGGTGACTATCTTAATGTAACACGATGCACCATTCTGGCATAATGGCTTTGCACTTATTGTACACTAAGTCTGTTTCAACCTTAGATCAGGCTGGCTTCTAATTTCAGCTGGTAGAGTGCTGGTTCACACATAACACATAAAGAAAGTGCTATATTTTAATGCCTTTAAGATAATAGTGGTAACAACTGCATGGAAGAAAAGCCCATAGAAATTTTATATAAACATAATTGAGGTTGCTAGAATTTTCAACATCTGTTATCAGCTCCTAAACAGGGTAAACACCTAAATAAGATATCTCATATTACGGCACGGTGGTTAGCACTGCTGCCTCACAGCACCAGGGTCCTAGGTTCAATTCTAGCCTCGGGTGACTGACTGTGTGGAGTTTGCACATTCTCCCCGTGTCTGCGTGGGTTTACTCCGGTTTCCTCCCACGGTCCAAAGACGTGCAGGTTAGGGTGAATTGGTCAAGCTAGATTGCCCATAGTGTAAGGTGCAATAGTCAGAGGGAATGGGTCTGGGTGGGTTACTCTTCGGAGGGTTGGTGTGGACTTGTTGGGCTGAAGGGCCTGTTTCCACACTGTAGGGAATCTAACCTAATAGATGTATCTCATGTAATGAAAGAATCAATATAGTTTAATGAAACGTTCCTTTCACACAGAAGGAATCATGCTGCTAATTGTATAAAGGTACCTGCTTACTTGATCTATTGATGGCAATCTGATCGTTTTGAGGAATAAGGCAAGCAACTCAAATTTACTACGCTGCACTGTGTATGTTATTGTTGATGATGAGAATATATCTGATGGACATAGGATTGCTTAGGCATGTTATATGGATGAAATTTAGAAAGGGCAGATTACACTCCTGTGTGGATCCAGCATAACTTCACGTCTCTTAAATAAAAATGAATTATAATATGGGATGGAACACACATTGAAAAATAACTGCAAATATTTGGATCTTAAGAAAACACAGTTTTGTTGTAAGATGCAAATATATTTCCCACATCTGCATGGGAATATAGCTTTGTGTCTGGTTCAGTGATGTATTTACATAGTTTTCACGTTTATCACTTGCAAATGATAAACCAGATTTGTCACTTGCTCATTGTGCACTTGTGTATGTACAAATAATTAAGCATCTCAACAAACAGCTTACAACAGCAATTTAAACCAGCACTGCTCTCCTCTTGAAGCAGAAAGCCTAGAATTATCAACTTCTCAAAGCAAACAACTTAGAAAATTGTATGACATGAAAATTGAACTGAAGATCCTGACAGTTATCCAATCAATAAATCTCTGAACACTTATGTAGTTAAACTGAAACAGCTCCTGTTAAATCTTAGTTTGATTTGCGGACTCCCACCTATATATGGAGAGTGCCTTGCTTCAGCACACTTCACTGTATTTCAGGCATTAGGCTGTAGAGGCATAGTATGGAAGCAGACCCTTTGGCCCAACCATTCCTTGCCGAACATAATCTCAAATGAAACTAGTCCTACCAGCCTGCTCCTGGCCTGTATCCCTCCATAACGTTTCTATTCATGCATCCATCCAAATGTATTTTAACATTATTCGGAGGTGCCGGTGTTGGACTGGGGTGTACAAAGTTAAAAATCACACAACATCAGGTTATAGTCCAACAGGTTTAATTGGAAGCACACTAGCTTTCAGAGCGACGCTCCTTCATCAGGTGATTAACAATTTAACATTGTAATTGTACCTGCACGCGTCGCTTCCTCAGTAAGTTTGTTCCACACTCAAATCACCTTCTGTATAAAAAATTTGCTTCATATCTTTTTTAAAAATTTCTCTCCTGAAACAAGTGCAAAACTGGTTTACAAAATAGATCTATCTTAATTCATTCATAAGATGTGAAGGCAAGGCCAGCATGTATTACCCATCCCTAATTGCTCAGAGAGCAGTTAACAATTGAACACATTGCTATGGGTCTGGAGTCACATGCAAGCCAGACCAAGTAGTGATGACAGTTTCCTTCCCTAAAGGACATTAACGTACCAGATAGGTTTTATTTCCCCCCAAACAATCAATAATTGCTTCATTAGTCATTATCAGGCACTTAACTCCTGATTTTGTTTTTCCTGTTCAATACATGTGTCATGGTGGGATTTGAACCCAGGTATCCAGAACATTAAGTGGGTCTCTGAATTAATAGTCTGGTGATAACACTGCTCGGTCATTGCTTCCCCACTGCAAAAGTGTAAAGAAAGGTCTTGCTGTGTCCTACTAATTTAAACTGAGGTAGTTCCCTCAGTTTTCACCAGGGACTGCCATCAATAAATCTTCCAATCTCAGTTTTACCAATTTACAAAGATGAGTTTCATGTAGAAAAAGAGAGGTTTTTTTTGTATTTTAATACACCTTTCACAATCTGAGGATATCTCAAAGCACTTGATTTGATTTGATTTATTTATTTAATTTATTTATTGTTACGTGTGCAATCGATTCTGCTCTAATGTGATAGCTCCATCCCCCTACGATCTTACATGGTAAAAAAATTGTGCAATAGCCGTGCCATTTAAACTGATGGGGCCAGAATCATGTAATAGCCAATACAGGTAAGGAAAGTTCACGTTCTATATATAACAGTCTAAACTCTTCAATCGCGTTATAACCAATTCACATTGAAGAAACACGTGTTAAAGCACGAGTTATTTCATGACAAAATACAGTGAAAAGTACAATGTTGCTACTCTACGGCACCATCTTAAAACACTGAAAAATAAACTGAAACATAAAATATAAAGACACTAAATAAAGAGAAAGCGTTCAACTTTGCAGTCCGTCTTGTTAAGTGCTCTACCGTGGGCCATGGGGCTGGTGGGCGAGCATGAGCCCCCTTTGCTGCGCCACTGGAATGAAAGTTGTCATTCTTCAGTGGCATCTCATCATCACCAACTTCCTCGCCATTATGAGTCCTCGCTGGACCTCACCAAAGCAGGTGCCACTGACGCCCAGTACTTAACTGGCCCAAACCCAAATCTGCCGCTGCCATGAGCCTGCTTCATGCCCACTTTGCCAATGCAGCCGCTGTCAATGTCACAGCTTCTCATACTGGCCCCAAGCTCACCTCCACCGCCATCTCCCTGAATCCGCGCTGGACACAGACACTGCCGGGAACCCAAAGTCGTCTCTGCAGTAGCCATGTGTTGGCGGTAGGACTGCTTTATCGATGGACCCAAACTCACTCTGACACTGCAGCCACATGTCTGCCCTGGGCCTACCTGCCAACGGTGTGCCTTTGCGGCAAACTCCTGAGCTCGTCAATAAAAGGCTAGTAAAAATAAAAGATCAAAGGCAAAGAAAAGAAAAGCGGACGGAGTGGACGAGCTCCAGGGTCAGAAGGCCTAACCCACAGCCATCTTCCTGAAAGGCCCATTTTCCACTCTATGAAGTATTTCTGCGGTGAATGGGAGAGGCGATGGCCTAGTGGTACCATCACCGGACTGTTAAACCAGAGACCCGGGTAATGTTCTGGGGACCAGGGTTCGAATCCTTCCACAGCAGATCATGGAATATCAATTCAATAAATATCTGGAAATAAAGGTCTAATGATGAGCATGATTCCATTGTCAATGTTAGGGGAAAACCCATCTGGTTCAATACTGTCCTTTAGGGAAGGAAGCTGCCATCCTTACTTGGTCTGAGACAGGAAAAAAACTGCAGATGCTGGAATCCCAACTAGATAAGCAGGAGGCTAGAAGAACACAATAAGCCAGGCAGCATCAGGAGGTGGAGAAGTCAATGTTTCGGGTGTAACCCTTCTTCAGGACTGTTGGTGGGTATGGGGACAGCTGCAGATAAAGGGGGAGGCAGGGACAGGATGGTGAAGTGGGGTAGGTGAAGACAGGCAGAGGGTACGACCTGGTTGGTTAATGGGAGGAATGAATCCGGTTGGTAGCAGGGAGCAGCGGCAGAGAGGGAGAGGGAGGTTATTTGAAATTGGAGAACTCAGTGTTGAGTCCTCAGGGCTGTAGGGCACCCAGGTGGAAGCTCCTCCAATAGCTGCTGTGATTTGTTTTGGCAATGGAGGTGGCCAAGGATGGTTATGTTGGAAAGGGAGTGGTTGGGGGAATTGAAATGGGTGGTGACTGGGAGGTCTGGTCGATCCTGGTGGGCCCAGCTGCGATACTCGGTGAGCCTTTCAGAGTTTCCATTCTGTCTCCCTGATTGTAGAGAAGACCACATTGGGAGTGTCTGATGCAGTAAACTAGGTTGGAAGAGAGGCAGGTGAACCTCTCTCTTACCTGGAAGGATTATTTGGGGCTCTGGATGGAGGTGAGGGGAAGGTGTACTGACAAATTTTGCATCTTTTCTGGTTGTTGGGGAAGGTACCTGGGGGTTTGGTGGTGGGGGAGGCGTGAACCACTTGCAAGCATCCCAGATGTCCACCTATTTTGAACAATGCGCTTTTGTCCCCTCCATCATCTCAACAGCTCTCCACCACACCACCTCAATTCCCTGTTCCACCACACTAAATCCCCCCCCGTCCCAACATAATGATCATATTGAATGGTGGAGCAGGCTCGATGGGTCGAATGGCCTACTTCTGCTCCTAATTTTGATGTTTCCATATGAAAGGACAAAAATCACAAATCAAGTCACACACAGGGTGGGTATACATTATTAAAGTTTTAAAGAATGAGGAAAATCCAGTCCAGGAGTTAAATTTCTACAAAACCAGTGAAAAATGTTGCATTCAGAGGGAATCTGAACCAGGGATAAGTTTATAACTACTCACTGATTAACTGGGATTATGGCAGCAATAGGTTCAATTTTGGTTTTGTTACAATTTTGGTTTTTGTCCATTTCCAAGCTTGTTTGAAGCTGTTGACTCTGATGCAAAGTTAAAAATCACACAACACCAGGTCATAGTCCAACAGGTTTAATTGGAAGTACTGCTCCTTCAGGTGGTTGTCAGATGAAAGTAGTTAGTAATATTTACTGTATATAATGGTAAGCATTCTGGTAGAGTTGCAACTAAGCCACTTTCCTTTATTCTTTCTGTTGTTGTATTTTAACTGTAGTGTTTGAATAAATTGTGTTTTGCTTAATGTTGAGTAGTTTGACCAATTGAATTGCATCTGGAACATAGCACGTTACACTTACCTTTGAAATAAGGAAAAATCAAGGTCCAGGCTACCTTCTTGATATACTTTGAGGGGGTCTGGTCTGGTCCATAACATCATATATCATGTAGGACTCTTTTGAGTCGTATTGGAGCTTTTGAAGAGTCTAGCACAGAGTTGGGCTGGGTAGAATGCCCACTTCGGTTATTCAACACAGCAGCCCACTCCTTCCTTTTCTCTCCTTTGCACCCAAATCTATGCCACCCCAAACTCCCGCAGTTTGCTCCCATGTGCTCTCACTACACCTTGCATATTAACTCAGCTAATATCCACTATGAGAAAGTGAGGATTGCAGATGCTGGAGATCAGAGCTGAAAAATGTGTTGCTGGAAAAGCGCAGCAGGTCAGGCAGCATCCAAGGAGCAGGAGAATCGACGTTTCGGGCATGAGCCCTTCTTCAGGAAGAAGGCCTTATACAATTCTGCGAATGCAAATTCCCCTCATAGACTTTGTGCGCGCATGTGAGGGAAGGGGGGCAGACAGAGAAAGTGAGTGTCTGCATGTGAGTCTGTGCATGTGAGTGAGTGTGAGTGCATGTGAGAGTGTGTGTGTTTGTGTGTGTGTGCAAGCTTAGTAGAGTGTGAGTGAGTGTGAGAGAGTATAAGCCTGTGTGTGTGTGTGTGTTTGTGTGTGTGTGTGTGGTGGTGGTGGTGTCTGTGATGGTGTCTGTGGTGGTGTCTGTGTGCGTGTCTGAGAGAGAGCATGTGTATGAGAGAGGGTCTGCATGAGTGAGTGAGTATGTAAGAGTGTGTGTGTATGTGTGTGTGAGAGTATTGTTATGACACAGCAGTGACCTCCTCCGTTAATTAAACTAAACACCCAGACAACCTCACCTCGTCTCATAATCTGTTGAAATATGAGTGACATAGATCTCTCGAATTCCACTATTTAAAGAAAATAATATAAATTTATTCTTTAACTCTAAAAGTAAACATTAAACAACAACTATTCACAACTCTAAACCCCCTTTCTCTTAATTGCTTACTACCTGCCCCCAACTCTTTAACAATATGCTGTTCCAATAAAACACTTACCATCATTACATCAACTTAACTTCAAAACCACACAGCGGTTGTTGTCTTCGGTGTCTTTCTTCGTCCGGTTAAAGATCTCCCTGGGTCATCATCTTTATTTTCACTCTGAAAATGTTTCATATGAATAGGTCCCTTTGAGAGAGGGTTTCAATGTCTCAGGTCACTCTCCATGGTAGTTACTTTGTCTGATTTTTCAATATGCCTGACTTTTTTATTTCCCGGATCATCTCATTGGTTTGATGTTGGCAAATTCAAAGTTGATTGGGGTTTAGTATCCTGGAGCATAATTTAAACTGATTGGTTAAATTTGAACTGTTGTCAAAACAGCAATCAACTCAGGTATCTACTTCACAGCCAAATGTTACATACTTTTCAATTTTCCAGTATACTCAGAGACTGCTTTTGTAAGCTCTCAGTGCAGAACATCATACACTCTTTCTTAAAGGTATAGTACACGTCTTCAATTCCATAGCAGTATAGTGGGATCACCTGTAGTGTGACATGAACCCAAGGTCCCAGTTGAGGCCATCCTCATTGGTACCGAACTTGACTATCAGCCCCCACTCGGCCACTCTGCATTGTTGTATAATCTGAAGTCCATCTTGGAGGATGATCACCCGAAGATCTGAGGCCAAAAGTCCTGACCGCTGAAATATTCCCTGACTGGGAGGGAACATACCTGTCTAGTGATTGTTGTGCGGTGTCCATTCATCTGTTGTCGTAGCATCTGCTTGGTTTCGCCTGCAGCGTATGCGATATACAACGTTGTTCGAGTCACATAAGTATCTGCCATGGGATTATCCTCTGCTAGGTTTACAGTTGTCCCTAAATTCCAGACAAGGCATTCCTTCCATGACTAGCTAGGGAGACATGACAGTCAATGATGGCCACATCAGATTGTGCAGCTCAATGTAATCTGGAAACATTGCCTACTGAGATGAGGGCCTCTGAGCTGGTGGAGGGTGAACGCCTTGTAGGCCTATCCTCTGAAAGTTCAGTAGCTTCCTCCTAGATTAGAATTGAGAGTTGCTGGTGACGACTGTTTGCTGTTTGTCTCTTATGTCTGCACGAGAGAAGAGAGACTTGTCAAAGATTCCACAGTTTTAGAATGATTTCGTATTGGTGTTAACCAGAGAACAATAAAGCTTTACCATTGGTTGCCCATTGACGCTTTCCTGTTCAGATATGAGTAGCTGTTGTAGGGGGTGGTGTAATTTTTAAATCATTAACTGTTGTAGTAAGCACATAGTAAGTACAAAGCCACCATTTTAGTCTTCTCTACCTTGTAGTAAGCACGAGCAGACACTCCCCCAGATTTTCATGAATGGAACAATGGAAACAGCTTTCCTCGTGGCTGAGGGACCGCCCACAACAACGGCTGTACGTCATCATCCATATAAGGGAGAAGCGGGGAACTCGAACACTGATTGGCTGGGTGAATAACCAAATAATCTCATCCATCAGGAGGACAGTGGGGAACTTTAACACTGATTGGCTGAGACAGTAGAAGGCCCCGCCCACTCCTACATGTATATAATGTGCGGGGATTACAATCTGTGTGTGTGCCTCGTGGGAAGCCATTGAGGTAACACCCGGTTCTGCAGAATTGAATAAATAGTTTTCGACGAGCTCCTCCGTGTCTTTGTTCTTGGGAAGGGAAGCAGAGTGCCTGATGGGGGGGTCACAGAGTCCCCTATCTTGCACAATTGGGGGCTTGTCCGGGATGCAATAATTATTGCCGGGGCTCTCTTCGGCTCGTGGATCAAGTCTGATACAAAAAGACGCGTCTGGTATATATTTATACTGCTCACTGGATCGGCTTGGTCTGTCAGCCGTCGGCCAAGAGAGTGACCCGGCTCATTAAAATAATTTTGGATCCCGAGAAAAGGAACACACGGACGAGTGCTGGGACGACCGGTTAGTGACTATACGCGGGGGTACACACATTTAAAAAGGCCAGACAACTCCGTGCACGGATCAAGGTAAGAGATTTTTTTTGTTCTTCCTTGTTGGCCACGTGGTTTTGACGGTCATCTGTGAGAACGCTTTACTCGTTTAAGACCAGGACCGAAGATAAACCACGGGAAATTGTGGTTTTGACGGTTATCTGTGAAAATGCTTTAGGCGTTTAAGACCAGGACCGAAGATAGACCATGGGAAATCAGACTTTTAGGTCCACTAAGGACAAGTCAGGGAGGACTGTAAATGGAAAAGAAATACCCCCCGATAGTCCACTAGGTCGGAAATTGAGTTTATGGACGGAAAGCAGTAGGACAAAGGACTTAAAGAAAGAGACTATGATAAAATATTGTTGTTTTATATGGACCAAAGAACCTATCCGCGCCCCCTCGGTAGTTTGGCCCGAGTATGGGTCTGATGAAGACTGGGTGTGTCAACTCCTAAATATATATGTTAACAGAAAACAACCGTTTAACCCAGAAGAGAGCAAATACGCCGCCGCCTGGTTGGCGAGTGACTGCGGGGACCCCACGAGTCTCTATCCTCTGATTCCCCAAACAGACCCGAGAAAGCCCCAGAAGTCTTGGGACGTCCTCACCGATGGTTTGCCCCCTTCTGCCCCGCCCCCGTATGTACAACCCACACACAGCCAGGCGTCCAGCGCGGACCTCCCTCCTGCGTCGGATAATCCCGGTTCCCGGCAGGTCATGCTCAGTGAGGGAGAGCCTGCTGGGGGGGACACAGGAAGGGAAGAAGAGCCCACCCCAGGCATTAGGAGATCAGCCCGAATTGAGATGCGGAGAGATCAAGAAGAGAGATTGGGTGCTGAGAGGGTTAACAATGTTGAACAGATGAACCCTTTACGAGAGGTGCCGTTTGGGAACGAACGGACCGGATTCGTAGTACAACCTTTAAATTCTGGGGATATCCGAGAACTCCGTAATGAACTACCCCGTCTACTGGACGACCCTGTCAGTGTGGGAACACAACTAGACCAATTTCTGGGGCCCAGTATATACACATGGGCCGAATTGCAGGCCATGATGAGAATACTATTTAATTACGATGAAATTGTCGTGATCCAGAATAGTGCAATGGCCATTTGGGATAGGGAGCATCAGGACGGCCCTCAGCGTGGAGAGCAGAAGTACCCCTTAGAGGACCCCCGGTGGGATCATAATGATGAGGGGGGACGGGCTAATATGACAGACCTCAGAAACCTTATAATCAGGGGAATCAAAACCTGCGTGCCTAAACAGCGGAATTTAGCGAAAGCATTCGAAGTTGGACAGAAAAAGGATGAATCCCCGAGTGAGTTTTTAGACCGTTTGCGGGAGTCCATACGAAAGTATTCAGGTTTAGACCCCGATGGGGAAATAGGCAAGGGCATGCTTAAGGTGCACTTTGTGACTAAGTCATGGCCTGACATTCAGAAGAAATTACAGAAAGTGGAGGATTGGGCTGAAAAAGATGTTGCAGAATTATTACGGGAAGCACAGAAGGTGTACGTTCAGAGGGATGTAATAAGGGAGAAACAGAAGACAAAAATGATGGTGGCAGCCGTACGGGAAGCTTGTAAATCCACCGGAATGGGGGAAGAAGGTTATGGGATGGAAAGAGGAAGGTCGAGGAAAAGTTGGAGAGGGAGAGGAGCGAGACGAATAGAAGTGGGAGAGGAGGATCTTATGGAATCGAACGGCCTCAGGCGGCCGGATGTTACCATTGCGGGAAACTGGGACACTTCAAGAGGGATTGTCCCGATTTTAAAAGGGAGCGAGAAGGGATGTATGAAATGGAGCGCGAACAAATGGATTAGGGAAGTCAGGGGAGGATCGGAACACGGGCCTACCAAGAACCCCTGGTAAATTTACGGGTGGGCCCATTTAGACAAGATGTTACTTTCTTAGTTGACACAGGCGCCGGCAGGTCCTCAATCCCCCTCCATCCTAGGGGGGGTTGGCTTCCAGGCTAAAACATTAAACATTTCAGGAGTAAAGGGTGGGGTTTTCAGTGCAAGAATATTTGAACCACAACCCTTGCGGCTGGAGGAGGAGGAGCTCTAAGTGGAACTCCTTCACCTCCCGCACCTTCCCTATGGGTTGTTGGGACGGGATTTAATAGTCCGTTTCGGACTACGAATAGAAGTGGGAGAAGAGGAAGAATTAGCCATTACCATGTCATACCTTAGTGAGTCCCGATTGACAGAGATAGACCCTAGGGTTTGGGTCGCCAAAGGGAACCAGGGGGGGCTCGCAATTCGACCTGTGGAGGTAAAATTAAAGCCCCAGAGCCCCGACGTCAGAGTGCACCAATACCCCATCTCTTGGGAAGGGAGGCAGGGCCTGAAGACAGTTACCAAATGCCTACCCCTCGCCCTGTTGCAAATTCGCACCCAGCCAAGACGGGATTTGGGCGTCTCCCCTTACGAAATGCTGTTTGGCCTCCCGTTCCATGGGCCGAAGGGAGAACCTCCCTTATTCGAGTCTCGGGACATGTTTGTGCAAAAATATGTGGTGGCTCTGGGGTCTGCTCTATCTCGTTTACGCCAACAGGGACTTTTGGCACAGACGCCGCCCCTCGAGTTTGCGGTGCACACCATCAAGCCGGGTCAGTGGGTCCTAATTAAAAACTGGAAGCAACGCACCCTCGAACCAACTTGGGACGGTCCCTTCCTAGTACTTTTGACTACCAAAACGGCTGTCCGCACGGCCGAAAAGGGCTGGACACATTATACTCGGATCAAGGGACCGGTGCCACAACCGACGGAGGACAAACAAACCTCTCTGACAGAGGCATCTAAGGAACAGAGACCCTGAGAACAGACTAATTGGACTTTGGCGAGTTTAAAGGACTGTGTCCTCCGGCCGGACACGAGTGTTGCAACAAAATGCAGTCAATCGTATTGTTAACTTGCTTTGCCATTATCCTTCGGCTGGGTCATAGTGTGCGTGTTACCCAATTCGACCTCTGGGAAAAAACAGGCAGAGGACCGTCGGTGGCTCTCCATCTCCGTTCCCGCCAACAAGCCAACACAGACACTTAGTTTAGACCTATGTGGGTTGGTGTCCTGTGCGACTAAAAGTGAACTGAATCAGACTAAGCGTAACCTAGAGAGAAAAAGGGGATTCCAGGGTCAGACGTTAGTATTACAGTTGCATGGCAAAGAAGGCATCAATAGGCCTCCGGCCCCCGGGGTCCAGGCTATGGTCTCAATTGTCCGTGATCCCATCACCCCTGGGCGGAATTGTGAGCAGAATCAGTGCAATCCACTCTATCTGACCATAAAGACCTTGGGGAACAACGGGACGAGCCTTAATGGAACGATCCTGGGTATTAGGGTTGGGGGCCAGGCAGGACAGAAGGGGTTGCAGCTGTGCTGCACAACCATCACGGTCATTGAAGCTGGGTCTGGGGCCTCATCCACCCCCGATGAGCAGGGAAAGGTTAGGATAATTGAGGTGATGGACTTGGAAAGGACCTTTGAAATAGAAACGGGATACGGGGAGGCGAATGCCTGGATGGAATGGGTCAAATAAACGGTAAGGAGCATGAAAAAGAGTGATTGCTACGCGTGCATGGGTGCCCGTCCTAACCCTCAGGTGGTCCCATTCCCGCTGGGATGGGAGAAACATCCACAAGCCTTGGACTGCATGGTAAGGCTGTACCAGGACCGAGAGGCCTGGAACGACCCCACTTGTCGACCCTTAAGTTTGAAGTTTCCTCCCGTCAGGTCTAAAGGGGCGCCCCGCCCTCCGTCATTCACAGGGGTAACGGGTACGCACCAAGCCTGCGTCTCTCGGACGGGACCGCAATGGGACAATGATGTGGGGACATTTGACAAGTGCAGCGGATCAATTCGGCGGGTCAACGAAACTACCGGGGGCAGGAATTACTCCCACATTCATGTACCCAGGGCAGACCTCTGGTGGTACTGTGGTGGGAGGATTCTGCGACCGACCCTGCCCCAAAAATGGGCGGGCACTTGTGCAATTGTTCAATTGGCCATCCCATTCACCGTGGCATTCGAAAAACAAGAGCAACCCCGTTCCAGTAGAAGAACTAAGAGGGCTTTGGAGACCTCTTTTGATGATAATATATATTTAGATGTCATAGGGGTCCCCAGGGATGTTCCTGATGAATACAAGGCTAGGAACCAGATAGCAGCGGGTTTTGAGTCGTCATTGTTCTGGTGGGTGACCATCAATAAGAACGTGGATTGGATTAATTATATTTACTACAATCAGCAGAGGTTCATTAATTATACTCGGGATGCAGTGAAGGGAATAGCAGACCAACTAGACGCCACTAGCAGAATGGCGTGGGAAAATAGGTTGGCCCTGGACATGATGTTAGCAGAGAAGGGGGGTGTTTGTGTCATGATAGGCACTCAGTGCTGCACTTTCATCCCCAACAACACAGCCCCTGATGGGTCCATCACCCGCGCCCTGGATGGGCTCACCACATTGGTGGATGAACTCGCAGAAAACTCGGGCATTGATTCTGGCCTCACGGGTTGGTTGGAAGCTTGGTTCGGTAAATGGAAGGGGGTGGTCGTTTCCTTTCTCGTCTCATGTATAGTGGTGGCAGGGGTACTAACTGCCCTCGGGTGTTGCATCATTCCCTGCGCCAGGGGGTTAACTCAGCGACTGATCGAAACCGCCCTTACTAAGAGGGATGTTCCTTATGGGCAGGTCGAAAGGATGAACCTCGAGATAGAACAGTCTGAATCCCTCTTGGGCGGGGGTAGCATTAGAGACGGGCAGCTTGATAAACAAGCTCGGGAGCTATTGGACGCCCTGGAGAAGAAACTCCCAGTTTAAAAATTACAAACCGTAAGAAAAGACACGGGGGATTTGTAGGGGGTGGTGTAATTTTTAAATCATTAACTGTTGTAGTAAGCACATAGTAAGTACAAAGCCACCATTTTAGTCTTCTCTACCTTGTAGTAAGCACGAGCAGACACTCCCCCAGATTTTCATGAATGGAACAATGGAAACAGCTTTCCTCGTGGCTGAGGGACCGCCCACAACCACGGCTGTACGTCATCATCCATATAAGGGAGAAGCGGGGAACTCGAACACTGATTGGCTGGGTGAATAACCAAATAATCTCATCCATCAGGAGGACAGTGGGGAACTTTAACACTGATTGGCTGAGACAGTAGAAGGCCCCGCCCACTCCTACATGTATATAACGTGCGGGGATGACAATCTGTGTGTGTGCCTCGTGGGAAGCCATTGAGGTAACACCCGGTTCTGCAGAATTGAATAAATAGTTTTGGACGAACTCCTCCGTGTCTTTGTTCTTGGGAAGGGAAGCAGAGTGCCTGATGGGGGGTCGCAGAGTCCCCTATCCTGCACACTGTCACTGGCATATTGAAAAATCAGACAAAGTAACTACCATCGAGAGTAACCTAAGACATTGAAACCCTCTCTCAAAGGGACCTATTCATATGAAACATTTTCAAAGTGAAAATAAAGATGATGACCCAGGGAGATCTTTAGCCGGACGAAGAAAGACACCGAAGACAACAACCGCTGTGTGGTTTTGAAGTTAAGTTGATGTAATGATGGTAAGTGTTTTATTGGAACAGCATATTGTTAAAGAGTTGGGGGCACGTAATAAGCAATTAAGAACCTTCCGCACATATCAAAGCTGGGCATTGACTTCAGGAAGCAGAGTGGAGGACATGCCCTTGACTGCATCAATGGAGCTGAGGTGGAGATGGTCAAGAGCGTCAAGTTTCTGAGAGGGAAGATCACCACCATTCTGTCCTGGACCACCCATGTTGATGTGATGGTCAAGAAAGCACAACAATGCCTCTACTTCCTCAGGAGGATAAGGAATTTCAGCATGTCCGCCATGACTCTTACCAATTCCACCACAGAAAGCATTCTACCTGGATGTATCAAGGCGTGATTTAGCAACTGCTCTTCCCACTGCAAGAACTACTGAGAGCTGTGAACACAGCCTGGTCTATCACACAAACCAGCCTTCCATCCATTTGCTCCATCTATACTTCCCATTGCCTCGGGAAAGCAACCAACATAATCAAAGCCCCTTCACACTCTATATTCATAAAAGTTTGGATACATGTACAAATGAATTCAAGAACAGCTTCTTCCACACTGTTATTACACTTCCGAATTACCTCTTAAATTTTAAATTTAAGGTGGATCTCGTTCTTTGTGCACCTTCCCTACAGCTGTAACATTGTACTCCTCGTTCTATTACCCGAATGCACTTTGTATGGTATGATCTACCAGTACTGCATGCAAAAACATAATCTGTCACTATATCTATGCACATGTGACAATAAAAATTAAATCAAATTAAACAGTTGGAACGAGCAACCACCCTGAAGTGAGTGAGAATCATTGAGTGGGCATGATGCATGTAATTATTGAACATTATCATCCATGCATCTTGCTGAGAGGCATGTCCATTGGCAGAGAAAGAGGGACTTTTGGCCATTTAATTGTGAGGTGGCAGAGAGAGAAGATAGTGGCAAGAACATACTGGTCTTTTTCCTGCACTGCGGGATGTCCTTACTGGCTCAGGACACAGCACCCGGTCTCAGAATGTTGTAGGTTCTCCTGCTGGCTTGGTCTCCTAATGTGATCTCCTTCGGTAGGAAACAGGGCGGGCCTTTTCTCCATGACTCCTCCAAGTCCCTGTCCATGAAGCTCCTCCACAGTCTCACAGTGGCTTGCAGCCTCTGAAATGACTCTGTGACTGGATTTTAAATACAATGCTAGCAGTGTGAACATTGGAATGCCCTACCCAAGTTGACCACTTCCACCTAGTCATCTGTGCAATCTCACCAGAAGGGTGCCAAAGAGCTCAGTGGCACAACTAATGAGATGAAGAATGGAAGACATGTGGGAGCTGGTGAACTGAACGTCATTCTGGGACCTTTTTCTCAATTACCTTCGGAGTTCAGAGAGATATTTCAGCATCTGATCTTTTTTGAATGCTTTATCCCTAGTTATTCATCTCTTTAGTAGATTAAATAGCAACAGACTTAATGGCAGTATAAACTGCACAGTGTGAAAGTGAGCTGCGTCAATCAGTCTAATCAACTTTTCACAATTACATTCTTATGATACTTGGTGAGGTTTGGTAGTTTGATTATAAAAGGATACGCTGACCTATGTTAACAATTTGAAGACTAGGAAAATATTAATGGTCTGGTATCAAACATCAAGCGCATTCTTTGAAATATCTTTTCAAGAAATGAAAAGACGTCATCTTCAAAATTCATTGCTTAAGGGCATTTCTCCTCAGACATGTTTAGTTCAAAACAGTAATTCTGAAAATTGGACATGGAATGTTAAATATTAGCTAGAAAAAAAGGACAAAATTAACACTTAGCATTAATTCTTTCACATCTACTTTCCAGTCGATTTTCAAACAGCAGTTACTGTAATGCGTGGGCGTTCAGCAGCCAATCTACACATTGAAGTTGCAAAGGCAGTAATTTTAGATTGTTTGATGGGATTCAATGATTAGTTCAGGAGGACATGCCAGGAATAGCACCAGGCACAGCTAAAGAGGAGGTGCCAATGAGGTGAAGCTGCACAACAGGGCTACCTGTGCTCCAGTCGGAAGAGCAGATAGACAGATCGAAGGGGTTTAATAACCGATGGCTCAGATCTCGACTCTGCAGTCCTGCCACAACCAGCCGTAAATGGTGATAGACGATTAAGTGACTCCCTGGAGAACGAGGCTTCAAAATATCCCTATCCTCTGTAAGCCCAGCTCATTCCTGCAAAAGGTAGGGCTGAAACTTTCACAATAATCCTCAGCTGAAGGTGGACGATCCAGGTTTCTCTAGAGGTCTCCAGCGTCACAGTCTTTATGCCAGTTTTTAGCCAACTAGGTTCACTACACGTGTTATCAAGAAACCGCTGGAGACATTGGATACGCTAAGGTCTATGGGCCCTGACAACATCCAGGTAATTATATTAAAGGTGTCTGCGTTTGAACTTGTTACACACATACCTTTTGCAGTCTAGCAAGAACATTGACATCCACCCGACAATGTGGAAAATTGCCCAGGTAATTTTGTGAAATTAAATCTTTGTGAAACTAAGATTCAACCCAGCCATTACCACCCCCTCAGCCTACTCTCAAAGTGATGGAAAGTCTCAATACTGCTATCAAACGGCATCGACTTAGCAATAAGCCGGGGGTCCACCCGAACCACTGAGCACCTGACCTCATCACTACCTTAGGTTAAATATGGCAACATTACTGAATTGCAGAGGTCAGGTGTGACTGACTGCCTTTAATATCAAGGGCATACTTGACCTAGTGTGGCAACAAGGAACCCAAGCAAAAAGGGGGAAAACTCCATAGGTTGGAGTCATACAACAAAAGATGATTGTGGTTGTTAAAGGTCAGTCATGTCAGCTCCTGGACATCTCTGCAGGAGTTCCTCAGGGTAGTGTCCTTGGTGCAACCATCTTCAGCTGCTTCAATGACCTTCCCTCCATCATAAGGTTAGAAGTGGGGAAATTTTACTGTACAATGTTCTGCACCATTTGTGTCTCCTCAGATACTAAAGCAGCCCATGTCTAACTGCAGCAAGACCTGAACATTAGGCTTGGGCTAACAATTCCTGAAGAAGGGCTTATGCCCGAAACATCGATTCTCCTGCTCCTTGGATGCTGCCTGACCTGCTGTGCTTTTCCAGCAACCCATTTTCAGCTCTGATCTCCAGCGTCTGCAGCCCTCACTTTCTCCTTGGGCTAGCAATTGGCAAGTAATATTCGCTCCACACAAGTGCCAGACAATCACCACCTGCAACAAGAGAGAATCAAATGATCAGCCCTTGACATTCAGTGGCAACATTATCAATACCATGGGGATCATTACTGGCCACATGAATACAGTGACTACAAAAGCAGTTCAGAAGCTAGGAAGCATCAGAGACTAACTTACCTCCTCACTCTCCAAAGTCAGGGGTGTGATGGAATAATTTGGATGGGCAGTGCTCCAACAACATTCAATAATCTTGACATCATCCAGGACGAAGCAACCCACTTGATGGAGCCCACATCCACACACATTCACTCCCTCCACTGCCAATGCTGAGTAGCAGCAGTGTGTACCATCTACAAGATGCACTACAGAAATTCACCAAGACAGCACCTGCTAAAATCCATGACCACTTCCAACCAGGAAGATAAAGGTAGCAGACACATGGAAACACCACCATCTAGAAGTTCCCCTCCAAAACACATGGCATCTTGACTTCGAAATACATTGTCATTCCTTCAGTATCGCTGATGCAAAATCCCAGAATTCCCTCTCTAATGGTACTCTGGGTCTACCTACAAAATATAATAGTTTAAGAAGGCAGCTCACCACCACCTTCTCAAGGATAGCGAGAAATGGGAAATAAATGCTGACTGAGCCAATGATGCCCATTTCCCATGAGTGAATTAAAAGAAAACAATCTTGTTCGAATGTTCGAAAAAAGCTGTCAATGGCCAAACATAGAAGTTGCTGGAAAAGCTTACCAGGTCTGGCAGCATCTGTGAAGCCTTTTCACACCCAGTGACTCTTCTGTTGTGAGGAATGGTGCCAAACCCTAAATGTTAACTCTGATTTGTCTCTATAGATGCTGCCAGACCTGCTGAGCTTTTCCAGCAACTTCTGTTTTTGTTTCTGATTTACAGCATCTGCAGTTTTTTCAGTTTTTAGTTAATGCCCAATCATAGTTGGTCAGAGTTTAATGAAAATTGTCAGGCCTTATCAAAGGGTAGTGAAGAACCAACAAAGTTGTAAATAGTTATAGGAGTTACAAAATGTTCAGAAAATGGAATCCTTGGCTGATTTTCCCAACTGAGCTGAAAATGTGTTGCTGGAAAAGCGCACAGGTCAGGCAGGAAAGTGTGCCCAGCAGGCTAAGATAAAAGGTAGGGAGGAGGGACTTGGGGGAGGGGCGTTGGAAATGCGATAGGTGGAAGGAGGTCAAGGTGAGGGTGATAGGCCGGAGTGGGGTGGGGGCGGAGAGGTCAGGAAGAAGACCCTCCTCCTCCCCTCCCCAAAGTCCCTCCTCCCTACCTTTTATCTTAGCCTGCTGGGCACACTTTCCTCATTCCTGAAGAAGGGCTTATGCCCGAAACGTCGATTCTCCTGTTCCTTGGATGCTGCCTGACCTGCTGCGCTTTTCCAGCAACACATTTTCTGTATCTGATCTCCAGCGTCTGCAGTCCTCACTTTCTCCTCGATGATTTTCCCAACCTCAAGATCTGTCGAATGCGATGCCCTAACAACTTGTAACTGTACAAAGCAGGTGTCACACCTTGGACAGTCCTGCCCTGACTGACTCAGTTTTTCCTGGGGAGATGATGTCCACCTGGCTGGCACGGGGGCTCAGTGGTTAGCACAGCTGCCTCACAGCAACAGGGTCCCAGGTTTGATTCCAGCCTCAGGCGACTGTCTGTGTGGAGTTTGCACATTCTCCTCTGTGTCTGCATGGGTTTCCTCCCACAGTCCAAAGTTGTGCAGGGCAGGTGAATTGGCCATGCCAAGTTGCCCACAGTGTTAGGTGCATTAGTCAGAGGGGGATGGGTTACTCTTCAGAGGGTTGGTTTGGGCTGAAGGGCCTGTTTCCACATTGTAGGGAATCTAGTCTCACTTTACCACGCACTTAGAAATTAGTTTTGCAACAGCTGAGTATAGGAGTTGGGGCATCACGTTGTGGCTGCACAGGTGAGGCCACTTTTTCAGTACTGCGTCCAGTTATGGTTGTCCTGCCATAGCAAGGATATTATTAAATCAGAAAGGGTGCAGAAAAGATTTACAAAATGTTTCCTGGACTGGAGGGGTTGAGTTCTAAGGAGAGGTTGGATAGGCTGGGAACATTTTTTTCCCTGCAGTGTAGAAGGTTGAGGGGTGGCCTTATAGAAGTTTATAAAGTCATGAGGTGCATAGATAAGGTGAATGGCAAAGCATTTTTCCTCTAAGGTGGGGGAGTTCAAAACTAAAGGGCATTAGATTAGATTCCCTACAGTATGGAAACTGGCCCTTCGGCCCAACAAATCCACACTGACCCTCCGAAGAGCAATCCACCCAGACCTATTTCCCCTTCACCTAACACTACCGGCAATTCAGTGTGGCCAATTCACCTAATCTGCACATGTTTGGATTGTGGGAGGAAACCGGAGCACCTGTAGGAAATCCACGCAGACACAGGGAGAATGTGTAAACTCCACACTGACAGTCGCCCAAGCATAATCTTAAGGAGAGGGGAGCAAGGTGCAATGTTTTCACACAGAGGCTGGTTCGTATGTGGAATAAGCTGCCAGAGGAAGTGGTAAATGCAGATACACTTTCAACATTTTAAAAGACATTTGGACAGGTATATAAACAGGAAAGGTGTAGAGGGATATGAGCCAAATGAAGGCAAATGGGATTGGTTTAGTTTGGGAAACTTGGTCAGCATGGATGAATTGGACCAAAAGGTCTGTTTCCGTGCTGTATCACTCTATTACATTTCTTACAATTCAACATGTGGAAAATACTTGGACTCAAACTCTTTCTCATTATTACGCAGCTAAAGTCAAGGGCACATTTTGGAGATAAGGAGAGACACATGGACAACATTGCATACTCACTGTGTTGTACTTTCCACAGAGCCCTGTGGAACACCACTCACCACTGACTTCCAGGCGGAATATTTTCCTTCTACTACCACTCGCTATCTTCTGTTGGCCAGCCAATTCTGTATCCAGACAGCTATGTTCCCCTGTATCCCATTCCTCCTGACCTTCTGAATGAGCCTACCACGGGGAACCTTATCAAATGCCTTGCTGAAGTCCATATACACCACATCCACAGCTCGACCCTCATCAACTTTTCTAGTCACATCCTCAAAGAACTCGATGAGGTTTGTGAGGCATGACCTGCCCCTCACAAAGCCATGTTGACTGCATTTAATCAAGCCATGCTCTTCCAGATGATCATAAATCCTATCCCTCAGAATCCTTTCTAACACCTTGCAGACGACAGACGTGAGACTTACTGGTCTGTAATTGCTGGGGGTTTGTTCTGATGATGTTGAGAAACAAAGCAACTTTCATTTATATAGCTCCTTTAACATCATAAACATGGCACGGCAACATCAAAAATTAATACTGTCGACCAAGCCACACATGGGGACTGTTGGTAAAATGAACAAAAACTCGGATTACAGAGATAAATGCAGAGTATTGCGGTTGCTGGAAATTCGAAACAAAAAGAGTTAACATTTCAAGTCCATTGACACTGTTAGAACTGGTGTCAAAACATAGTTTTTAAAGGAGTTTCTTAAATGAAGAAGAAACAGAGAAGAATAGAGAAGACATTCCAGAGTATAAAACCTGGACAACTGAAAATGTGTTTACCAGTGATGGAGTGACTAAAATCAGGGATACTCCAGAAGCCAGAATTGTGGAACCACAGATGTCACAAGGGATGCAGCATTATTTAAATAACAAATTTTAAACACAAGGCCACAGAGGGATACAAAACAAGGTTAAGAATTTTTAAATCAAAGTCTGCTGGACTGGGAGCTAATGTAGATCAGCGAGCTCAGGAATCTATGTGAATGGGACTTGGTGTGAGTTAAGTCATGGACAGCAGAGATTTAAATAGCCTCAAATTCTCAGAGGATAGGATGTGGGAGGACAGTCAGGAGTGCACTGGAACAGTTAGATTTAGAGGTAACAAAGGCATGAATTATATTTTCAGCGGCAAATTAGCTGAGATGGACAAAGTTAGACAATGCTATTGAGATAGAGATCGGTGGCATTATTGATGATGCAAATGTGAGGTCAGGCCCCTCCTGGGGTCAAATGTGACATTGATGTAATAGATAGATTGGCTTCACCTCAGGCTGTCAGATAGTTAACTAAAGCTGTGTTTAAATTTAAAGGCAGGCAAGTTGCCTCTTGAGAAATGAACCAGTCAATGGTTATCATCTTGTTGGGGGGAGGCAATGGCATTATCACTTGACTATTAATCTAAATGCCTAGGTAACGTTCTGGGATCCTCGGTTCAAATCCCACCCATGCCAGGAGGTGGAGCTTGAATTTAATAAACTAAAGTCTGCAATTAAGGAGTCTAAGAATGCTCATGAATTGATGGGGAAAAGCACATTGACTTACTAATGTCCTTTATTTAAGGAAACGGCCATCCTTACCTGGTCTGGCCTCCATGTGACTCCAGACCCTCAGCAATGTAGTTTACTCTTAACTGCCCTCTGGGCAATTAGGGATGGGCAATAATTGCTGGTCTTGCCGGTGATGCCTTCATCCTGTGAATGAAAAATAAACTTAATTTGTTGGTTTGAAACAGTCACAGTTTGTGTGTACATAAGTCTGCAAAAAAAAACCTGGGCCCTGTGCATTAATATACACAGGCTTGTTGGGTATGATTAGCATATTAATACATGGTTTGTGTATGATAGATACAGACATAACAACAATGAGTTGGTTTACAAGACATGATTTCTAGGCAGTTGTAGGGGAAGAGAGGCCTAACTATTAGATAATAAATACATTCAAAAGCCATCACATATTTTAAACATCTCTGCTCACCTGTTCTGATTTTAATTTCCCTGAATGATTTACTTGAGTTATACCATTAAAACTTTCATACAGTAGTGAATGATATTTTCTGTTTGGCTGATCATAACATGTTGTTTCTCTCATTCTATCTCAGTCCATTTTTAAAAAAAGTAGACCTTTGCTGTGTGTAATTATACATTGAATTGGCTTTCTGTCTTGCTTCTGTTTACAGTTTTGTCTGGAAATTCTCTAAAGGCGTGTTGATACATTACCTTAAAGGCTCTTCAGACCTTTATCAAGTATATAACACGAACTTGGAAAAAATATTCTATACAAGAATATGAAGCTAGTCATAAAAAAATCTGATCCTCATGTGTAAACTTCATTGAAGGAATTTTCAACTGACTTACACTTTAAACCAATATTTTTCTCTAATGTAGCTTTTGGAAATAAATTGTTTGATAGTGTTATAAATCTGCTTTCAATTTCTTTCTTGCTGGCAAGTGCTATAAATCTCAATATCCTCTTGTGGCCACTAGAGGCCTCTCTAGGTTTGTAAAAGCATTGAAAAGTGCTTAATGAATTTGAAAGGCAATATGTTAAAAGATTAGATTCTGGTGAATGTCAGCAGTTAAAACAAATAGTTTGGCTTTTATTGGGGGTGTGGTGGTGTGGAAAGTGAGAGAGAAAAAAAACACTTTTCTTACGCTGAATGCTCTGTCATCCTCAATGTAGTTTTGTAGAAATCCATCTACCCCTCCCCCACTTTCATTCAGACAGGAGCCAACAAAGACTTGAAAACCAATATGGGACTGAAGTTCTACAGGGCCCATTGATTTAAGAGAAACCAGACCATATGGTGAGCATGAAAGACTGGCAGACTTCTCTGTTGTTGTCACCTGTGTAAAATCCACCCCTTCCACTGAATTAAAACCCCAGATGAATGGAGACTCTGGTCTGATTTTCTGTACAAGTGGCATCATGTCACCATGTTTTCTTCCCAGGAGTCAGCAAGTGATTTCTATATCTGTTGTCATGGTGATGCAGGGAAGTGGAGGAACATGGGGTGACTTAAACATTCAATGTGGAAAATCCAAGGACTGAACAACTAAAAAGCTGGGCTGTAGCTGAGGTTCCTTTTTTTTTGTTCTCAAAATGTCAATAAAACTCTTTTTAAGGATAGCAGGGACATCTAAATGTCATCTGTCACAATGCTAGGGGGATTAAGTTTGTTCTGGAACTTGTGTGGGACAAAGAGTGCTATTTGTTCAGGGTTTAATACAAAGGGCCATTGACTATCTGCAGCAGTAAGGGATGAGAGAACTTTCAGGAAATATCAGCTCAGTTGCAGGTGATGTTAAAAGGCTGTTTAACATGCGGTCTTCATAAGTTCAGGGCGGGCATAATTATGTTTGTTTTTTTTTCAAACGGTTCTTTCTATCATTTTCTTCTCTCGCTGCCAACTAATCCTGTGGATATGACCTGATGACCTATTGATAAGTAAGAGGGGAAGCACTTGCATGGGGAGTTTTGACAGCAAACAGCATGACAGGCACACCTGATAGTGCTTCAGTGTGCAAGAGAGAGGAACCAAAAAGCTTGTCATAAAAATTCAAATCTAACAGTTGCCACATTAAAGAGCACGGCAACTGGAGAGAAGAGAAAAGAAAAAGCAAGGGTGAATGGGAGAGGCAGATTAATGGACATGCTGTTGTTATTAAGATCAAATCCTGCGGTTCCTGTGCCTTTCTTAATGATGAGCATTAGAGCTGTTGGAAGAGGAAGAATTGGCGTTTTCTATTAATTTGGCATTTATCCCAGATCCCATTCAAGCAAAACCCACACAGTGAAAACTCCATCCGAGCCATTCAGCACCCACACTGACCAGGGCGAATTTAGTGTCTCAATTCAGAGGAAACATTTTTTATTGAAAGCAGAAAGAAAAGAGAGCTTTAGATGGCTGCTCGCTCTTCGGTTGAATCAGGAAGACCATGGTTAAAAATAGGGTGACGTGCAATTGAAAATTGAATCTGTTTACAAGCTTGCATGATAACACTTGAATTTATTTCCTGCCTTATCATGTCAATACGTCTCCAATTGCTTCACGCAATGAACTGGAAGCAGTTATTGTTTTGCCGGCATTGGTGTCTCTTTGAAACAGATGATCATTTTCAAAAGCAATAGCACGGGTGGCTATTATTAAACAGAATGGATTCACAAAATATTCAGAGCTGCCAGCAAACAGCCCATTATCACCGCATCCAGAAATTGAATACGGTTCCAATCGTTCTGTTGTCTAGGGGCAAGAGGGGCAACAGTTTTACAGTGAAGTGGCAAGATTAATACTGAAGAAGACATTCACACTGATTCGGGAATAGAATCTTCCATTTTCCATTCATCATTGCAGCCATTTGAGCATCCGTCACAGGCTCCTCTTTCCATTGTTGGTTTTTCCCTATCACTTAACTTGGTGCCATTCTACCCCAGATTGCATCAAATTATGCAAAATGTACTGCACACAAACAGAGTTAACCAGTCTGTGCTGTTGTTTATGTTCGACGCTAACCTCCTTCTATCCCTCTTCATCTATAGATCCAATTCCTTTCTCCCCTGTGTGTTGATCCAGCTGCTCCTTAAGTGCATTTATTGTACTGGTCTCAACTACTCCTTGAGGTAGTAGCAAGTTCCATACTCAAAACAAATCCAGGGTACCAAAATTTCTCCTGTGTTTGCGATTAGTGAGTCCTTTACACTTACAGACCCTAGTTATAGTCTCACTCATCAAAGGAAAAACGTTCTTTACACCTACCCTTATCATTATGTTCAAAGCCTCGTTAAGATTACCTCCAAACTTGAAAAAGAAAAAAATCACACAACACCAGGTTATAGTCCAACAGGTTTAATTGGAAGCACACTAGCTTTCGGAGCGAAGCTCCTTCATCAGGTGATTGTGGAGGGCTCGATCGTAACACAGAATTTATAGCAAAAATTTGCAGTGTGATGTAACTGAAATTATACATTGAAGAATTGATTGTCTGTTAAGCCTTTCATCTGTTAGAATACAGTGATAGTTTCACTTCTTTCATGTGTAAATCACAAAACCCTTTTTTAAAAAGTTGCATTCTCGGGTTAGCTGTTAACAATGGTGACAGCTAGACAATATGTTGAAGGTGTTAGCCCCCTGTGTTCTCTGTCTATGACCTGATGTTTAGATTGATTCTAATCTAAAAAGTGAGATCACAGAGTTTTACATAAATTCATGCAGTTTTTGAGCTCAGAGTTCTACATGAATGTATGCATTTTTTGAGCAAACTGCAATGTAACTCTGCAAGTACAAATTCACCACACAAAATATATGTGTGCATGTGGGTCTTTGTCTGTCTGTGTGTGTCTGTCTGTCTGGGGTGGGAGTTGTGAGTGTGAGAAAGTGTGTGTGTAGTGAGTGCAGAGTGTCTTAAGTCTGTGAGGGGGTGCATGTGTGAGTGTGGGAGTGTGTGTGTCTATAAGGGTGTGTGTGGGTGTCTGTGTGCGCGTCTGTGTGTACCTGTGTCCGTGTGTATGTGAGAGTGTGTGTGTAGGAATATTTGTGTGTGTGTGTGTGTGTGTAGTGCAATGGCGATCACCTGTAATGTGACATAAACCCAAGGTCCCGGTTGAGACCCTCCCTATGGGTACCGAAAAAAAAGGGTTTTGTGATTTACACATGATAGAAGTGAAACTATCACTGTATTCTAACAGATGAAAGGCTTAACAGACAATCAATTCTTCAATGTATAATTTCAGTTACATCACACTGCAAATTTTTGCTATAAATTCATTGTTACGATCGAGCCCTCCACAATCACCTGATGAAGGAGCGTCGCTCCGAAAGCTAGTGTGCTTCCAATTAAACCTGTTGGACTATAACCTGGTGTTGTGTGATTTTTAACTTTGTCCACCCCAGTCCAACACCGGCATCTCCAGATCATGAAAAAGAAAACACCTTGAAGCATTCAGCTATTTTTAAAGAGTACATCCTCACAATCATCCCAGCATCATTGTAGTGATCCAATTCCATTGCTGTTGTATCTGATATTGGAGGATATCTCAGTCCAATTGCTAGCCAGACACAATCACATGCATAGCAACAATTTAGGAACATAGGAATTAGGAATGGGAGTAGGCAATTCAGCCCTTCTAGCCCGACCTGCTGTGCTTTTCCAGCGCCACACTTTTCGACTCTCCAGCATCTGCGGTCCTCACTTTCTCCTAAGTGTCTGATACACCAAGTGCAGAATAATGAGAAACAAGCCTAATCTTTATAATTACATTGATAAATTATAATAAATCATAAACTTAGTTAAAAATCACACAACACCAGGTTATAGTCCAACAGGTTTAATTGGGAACACTAGCGTTCGGAGCGCTGCTCCTTCATCAGGTGGCTGTGGAGCAGGACCAGAGGACACAGAATTTATAGCAAAAGGGTTACAGTGTCACGGAGTTGTAACGGTATATTAAACAAACTTAGATTAAGTCTTGCATCTTTAAGGATGGGATATGCTGGTTTCGGCTCTTTAATGTGTAAGTTCAAGAACTTCTTTTCAGTTACACTCTCAAGGCGGCTTGAGATAACCCATCCTAAAAGGAATGGACATCTCAAGTTTGTTTAATATATCATTACAATTCCCTGACACTGTAATCCTTTTGCTATAAATTCTGTGTCTTCTGGTCCTGCTCCACAACCACCTGACGAAGGAGCAGCGCTCTGAAAGCTAGTGCTTCCAAATAAACCTGTTGGACTATAACCCGGTGTTGTGTGATTTTTAACTTTGTCCACCCAAGTCTAACACCGACACCTCCAAATCATAAACATGGATTTATCTAGTGCCTTTGATGTAATAAATCCAGCATCTCTTAAAGGCAAAGTATCTCATTAAGCCATATTAGGAGATATTAGGACAGATGAGCAAAAGTGTGGCGACAAAGATAGATTTTAAGCAATGTCTGGAAGAAGCAAACTGAAATAGAGAGGCAGAAAGGTTTGGAGAGGGAATTCTGGGCTGAGGGTCTAAGTAACTGAAGGCATGCTTAGTGGAGCAATGATAATTGGAAATTCAGAACAGGCCAGAATTGGAGGGGCATAGATATCTTGAACCAGATTAGGAACTATAATGTTGTTCAATCCACGCTTGCATTTAGTGGGATCTCCACCAGGAGGAAGAATTTACATTTCCAACCTGTGATGCTTCGCTTGGCCTGGATTTTCGCTATGACAGGGAGCCTCTCCACCATGGCAAATATGTCGGATGTACCTGGAAATCAGAAGTCCTAACACATCGGTCATCATTTTGTCAGGAATGCATATGAGGTTGGGTCATGTTGTGTGCATGTGGGTGTTTTGCTAAGGGAGCTATCCATTGAAGTCATTAGCTGTCTCAGTTTCTGAGCAGTTTTGATGACCTGGGTACCTGATACACAAAGTGCGCAGATTAGAAGCAAGACTAATCCTCATAAATTTGTTTGGATCGTTGGGGCATCCTTTTGGAAAGATAAGGTATTAATTTAGGTCTGTTCTTTTGGAGGAGTTCAGGCACCATTTGCAAGAGGTCAGCTGCCTTTTGGCCTTGCTAAAAGTAGGCATTATCTTTATTCATTACAACATTGCTCAAGAGAAAATCTTTGGACGGAATTTTTGTGCTCTCAGAAGGGTAGATACGTGGGAAGGAGGCAAAAGATTGATGTAAGACCATTAAGCATTGCAGCAAAAGTAGGCCATTCAGCCCATTGATCTTGCTCTGCCTTTCCAATGCAATCATGGCTGATCGGATCTTCCTCATCTCCATTTTCCTGCCTTTCCCTCCTGTAACCCATGATTTCCTTACTGAGTAAAAATCTGTCTGTCTCAGCCTTGAACATACTTCAGGACCCAGCCTCGCCAGCTCTTTATTTTCTGAGAGGAACAAAGTAAACTTTACAAGAAACATGAAGCATTTGGCGCGGGGTGGGGTAGGTGAGGGGTTGGGGGGTTAGTCGACGAAGGAAGATAAAGAGTAAATACTTCCTCTTGTTTTGCACGTCAGAAATAGGTGGCCTGATACATATAAACTCTCATACACACAGCTAGGAATTCAGTAGAAAAGCTTTTACCCAGAGAGAGGTTAGAAAGCAGAATAGGCTATAAGATCAGAAAATCATAACTGATAAAGACAAGGATTGGCCATTCAGCCCATCGAATCTGCTCTATCATTCACTGAGATCATGGCTGGTCTGATAATCTTCAACTCCAGGTTCCTGCTTTTTCCCCATAACCCTTGATTTCCTTCCTGATTAAAAATCTGTCTGTCTCAGCCTTGAATATACTGAATGACCCAATCTTGACAACCCTCTGCGGTGAAGAATTCCACAGATTCACACCCGTCTGGGAGAAGAAATTCCTCCTCATCTTTGTATTAAATGAGTGGCCCCATATTCTGAGATGATGCCTTCTCATCCTTGACAAGGGGAAGCATCTACCCCTTAGAATCTTCCATGTTTCAATGAGGTCACCACTCATTCTCCTAAATTCCAGTGAGCACAGAGCCAACCTACCCCACCTTTCTTCATAATTCAATCCCTCCAGATCTGGGATCAGCCTGGTGAACTTCCTCTGGACTGCCTCAATGGCAGCATATCGCTACTTAGAGAATGGAGCCTAAAACTGTTTACAGTCTTCCAGCTGTGGTTTGACTAGCACTGTGTATAGTTTTTAACAAAGGCTCCGTCCCCACTGCAATAAAGGTCAGCTAAAGTTTAAGTACTTGGGCTGGGTTTTCCCAAGTTTGAGCAAGTACTTTGAATTTGTTAGCTCGTCAATAATACTCCTTAAAACTTCCGCCTGCTGAAATTAACTTCACAGGCGCAATCTCTTTAACCCAAAATGAGAAATGTGTGTCAACAATTCCGACATATATATAGGGGACATGTACCTAGCAGGACATACGTCTTCATCCAGGCTCCAGATAGTACCAATACCTTCAGTGACTCACCTCCTTCATAACCATGATGGGTTTCTTTGGTGTAAATGCTTGCAGTGTTGGGGTGAGGTCTCTTAATGTCAATCAGTTCACAAGATGTCTCAGTCATATGCAGTCTGGCTTGTTATTGTTAAACAATGTTGTAGGTTAAGCTTCAGGAGGACAACCAAGCCTCCTCAAGGGAGGACCTGACACTGGCTCTTTTTACCCATGTGGGCATGGGATGTGGGCATCTCTTACTGGGCCAGCATTTGTTGCCCATCCTTTGCTGCCCCCTGAGAAGGTGATGGGGAGCTGCCTTCTTGTCTGTACATATGATACAGCAGGTTGGGGAGGGGGTCCTTCAAGCCATCTTGTCCATGTCGACCCAAGGTCACCCAGAAGCTCTTTCTAATCCCACCTTCCTGCACATGGCCCATAGCCCTGCAGCTTACGGCATTTACGGTACAGATCCAGGTACGTTTTAACAGACTTTACAGTCTCTGCCTCAATCACTAACTCAGACAGCAAATTCTCTGCTTAAGAAAGGTTTTCCTTATGTCCCCACTGATCCTTCTGCCATTTACCTTGTTTTGAACTCCGTGCCAAGGGAAACAGGTTCCTCCTGTCTACTCTATCTTTACTCCTGACCATTTTGCACGTCTCAACCACGTCGCCCCTCAGCCTTTTCAGTTCTGAGGAAAACAACCCCAACTTCTCCTATCTCTTCTTCATTCTTCAGTTCTCCAGCCCTGGCAACAGTTTAGGAAATCCTCTCTGTACTTGCTCCAAAGCAATTATGTCGTTTCTGTAATGTGCTGTAGGTGGGCCCAAGTGGCCTTAGGGAGAGAATTCCAGAATTTTGACCCAGTGATGCTGAGAGAGTGGAGCAGGGGTGGCTAGTGACCTCGAGCAGAGCTGGGATAGCCAGCGGCCTGGAGTGATGACGGTCAGTGACCCAGAGCGGAGTGGGGATGGTCAGTGACCCGAATTGGAGTGGGGATGGTCAGTGACCCAGTGCAGAGTGGGGACAGTCAGTGACCCGGTGCCTAGTATGGATGGTCAGTGACCCGAAGTGGAGTGGGGATGGTCTGTGGCCCGGTGCCTAGTGGCGATGGTCAGTGACCCGAAGTGGAGTGGGGACGGACAGTGACCTGGAGTGGAGTGGGACGGTCAGTGACCCCGAGTGGAGTGGGGATGGTCAGTGACCCGGAGCAGAGTGGGGATGGTAAGTGACCTGGAGTGGAGTGGGGATGGCCAGTGACACGGAGTGGAGTGGGGATGGTAAGTGACCCGGAGTGGAGTAGGGATGGTAAATGACCCAGAGTGGAGTGGGGACCGTCAGTGACCCAGAGTGGAGTGGGGATGGTCAGTGACCCAGTGCAGAGTGGGGATGGTCTGTGGCCCGGTGCCTAGTGTGGATGGTCAGTGACCCGGAGTGGAGTGGGGATGGTAAGTGACCCGAATTGGAGTGGGGATGGTCAGTGACCCAGTGCAGAGTGGGGACGGTCAGTGACCCGGTGCCTAGTGTGGATGGTCAGTGACCCGAAGTGGAGTGGGGATGGTCTGTGGCCCGGTGCCTAGTGGGGATGGTCAGTGACCCGAAGTGGAGTGGGGATGGACAGTGACCTGGAGTGGAGTGGGACGGTCAGTGACCCCGAGTGGAGTGGGGATGGTCAGTGACCCGGAGCAGAGTGGGGATGGTAAGTGACCTGGAGTGGAGTGGGGATGGCCAGTGACCCGGAGTGGAGTGGGGACGGTCAGTGACACGGAGTGGAGTGGGGATGGTAAGTGACCCGGAGTGGAGTGGGACGGTCAGTGACCCGGAGTGGAGTAGGGATGGTAAATGACCCAGAGTGGAGTGGGGACCGTCAGTGACCCAGAGTGGAGTGGCGATGGTCAGTGACCCAGTGCGGAGTGGGGATGGTCTGTGGCCCGGTGCCTAGTGTGGATGGTCAGTGACCCGGAGTGGAGTGGGGATGGTAAGTGACCCGAATTGGAGTGGGGATGGTCAGTGACCCAGTGCAGAGTGGGGACGGTCAGTGACCCGGTGCCTAGTGTGGATGGTCAGTGACCCGAAGTGGAGTGGGGATGGTCTGTGGCCCGGTGCCTAGTGGGGATGGTCAGTGACCCGAAGTAGAGTGGGGATGGACAGTGACCTGGAGTGGAGTGGGACGGTCAGTGACCCCGAGTGGAGTGGGGATGGTCAGTGACCCGGAGCAGAGTGGGGATGGTAAGTGACCTGGAGTGGAGTGGGGATGGCCAGTGACCCGGAGTGGAGTGGGGACGGTCAGTGACACGGAGTGGAGTGGGGATGGTAAGTGACCCGGAGTGGAGTGGGACGGTCAGTGACCCGGAGTGGAGTAGGGATGGTAAGTGACCCAGAGTGGAGTAGGGACCGTTAGTGACCCAGAGTGGAGTGGGGATGGTCAGTGACCCAGTGCGGAGTGGGGATGGTCTGTGGCCCGGTGCCTAGTGTGGATGGTCAGTGACCCGGAGTGGAGTGGGGATGGTAAGTGACCCGGAGTGGAGTGGGGACCGTCAGTGACCCAGAGTGGAGTGGGGATGGTCAGTGACCTGGAGCAGAGTGGGGATGGTCAGTGACCCGAAGTGGAGTGGGGATGGTCTGTGGCCCGAAGTGGAGTGGGGATGGTCTGTGGCCCGATGCTTAGTGGGGATGGTCAGTGACCCGAAGTGGAGTGGGGACGGTCAGTGACCTGGAGTGGAGTGGGATGGTCAGTGACCTGGAGTGGAGTGGGAATGGTAAGTGACCCGGAGTGGAGTGGGGATGGTCAGTGACCCAGTGCAGAGTGGGGATGATCAGTGACCCGGTGCAGAGTGGGGATGATCAGTGACCCGGTGCAGAGTGGGGACGGTCAGTGACCCGGAGTGGAGTGGGGATGGTCAGTGACCCGGTGCAGAGTGGGGATGATCAGTGACCCGGTGCAGAGTGGGGACGGTCAGTGACCCGGAGTGGAGTGGGGATGGTCAGTGACCCGGAGCAGAGTGGGGATGATCAGTGACCCAGTGCAGAGTGGGGATGATCATTGACCCGGTGCAGAGTGGGGACGGTCAGTGACCCGGAGCAGATTGGTGATGGTCAGGGACCCAGTGCGGAGTGGGGACGGTCAGTGACCCGGAGTGGAGTGGGGATGGTCAGTGACCCGGAGCAGAGTGGGGATGGTCAGTGACCCAGTGCGGAGTGGGGATGGTCTGTGGCCCGGTGCCTAGTGTGGATGGTCAGTGACCCGAAGTGGAGTGGGGACGGTCAGTGACCTGGAGTGGTGTGGGGACGGTCTGTGGGGCTGGAGTGGAGTGGGAATGGTAAGTGACCCGGAGTGGAGTGGGGACGGTCAGTGACCCAGTGCGGAGTGGGGATGATCAGTGACCCGGTGCAGATTGGGGACGGTCAGTGACTCGGAGTGGAGTGGGGATGGTCAGTGACCCGGAGCAGAGTGGGGACGGTCAGTGACCCGGAGCAGAGTGGTGATGGTCAGGGACCCAGTGCGGAGTGGGGACGGTCAGTGACCCAGAGTGGAGTGGGGATGGTCAGTGACCCGGAGCAGAGTGGGGATGGCCAGTGACCTGGAGTGGAGTGGGGACGGTAAGTGACCCGGAGCAGAGTGGTGATGGTCAAGGACCCAGTGCGGAGTGGGGACGGTCAGTGACCCAGAGTGGAGTGGGGATGGTCAGTGACCCGGAGCAGAGTGGGGATGGCCAGTGACCTGGAGTGGAGTGGGGACGGTAAGTGACCCGGAGCAGAGTGGTGATGGTCAAGGACCCAGTGCGGAGTGGGGACGGTCAGTGACCCAGAGTGGAGTGGGGATGGTCAGTGACCTGGAGCAGAGTGGGGATGGCCAGTGACCTGGAGTGGAGTGGGGACGGTCAGTGACACGGTGCGGAGTGGGGATGGTCAGTGACCCAGAGTGGAGTGGTGATGGCCAGTGACCTAGTGCGGAGTGGGGACGGTGGTGACCCGGAGCAGAGTGGGGATGGCCAGTGACTCAGAGTGGAGTAGGGATGATCAGTGACCCGGAGTGGAGTGGGGACAGTCAGTGACCCGGAGTGAAGTGGGGTTGGTAAGTGACCCAGTGCGGAGTGGGGATGGTCAGTGATCCAGTGCAAAGTAGGGATGGTCAGTGACCCGGTGCAGAGTGGGGATGGTCAGTGACCCAGTGCGGAGTGGGGATGGTCAGTGACCCAGTGCAGAGTGGGGACGGTCAGTGACCCGGAGTGGAGTGGGGACGGTCAGTGACCCGGAGCAGAGTGGGGATGACCAGTGACCTGGAGTGGAGTGGGGACAGTCAGTGACCCGGATCAGTGTGGGGATGGTCAGTGACCCAGTGCGGAGTGGGGATGGCCAGTGACCCAATGCAGAGCAGAGTGGTGACGGTCAGTGGGCCTGGAGTGGAGTGGGGATGGTCAGTGGGAAGTTAGCTACTGTTTAGGAATGGGTGGCACTTGGTCGGATCACGCTGAAGCCCTTCAACTTATCCTATGTATATTTGCCATGTCGTGGAAAGATTTTCTTGATTTTCTCTATGTTTCAGTCAGTAAGATTTGTACCAAGGTACTTTGTACCTAAGATGGTGCCGTGTTAGTGACATCGTACACATTTTGGTGTACTCCTGTTCTTTTGTAATTTGAGTACACATAACAATAAACAATAAACCTAATTCTAATATATTTCCAAGTCAGGATGGTCAGTGGCATAGAGGGGTGATGTTCCCTTGTATTTGTTGACCTTGTCCTTCTAGATTGAAGTGGTCATGGGTTTGGAAGGTGCTGCCTGAGGATCTTGGGTAAATTTTGTTTTGCTGATGCCAGTAAACCAGAGCAAGGCAGATGGAGCTTAAAAGGGAGCTCAACTCCCAAGGCCAGCTTTTGTGCTTGTATCTTTGACCCACACAAGCCTTTGGTGAACAGCTCTGAGATGAGTACATTCTCCAAGCTCAGTGACCTGATGGTAGTTGAGCTGCTAAGTTTGTAGCTCCTTTGATGTTTTAAGTGTGAACCTTGGCATATGTGTGGAAGCAGTACCACAGTGATGCCAGTAGTGTTACGTTGATAGGTGCGATGAATTGACAGACATTAATTATACATGAGGCATGTGATGGATCCAAGATCCCGTCTGACAGTCTTTGCTATGGTAACCTTACAATGCTAACTCTTATTCATTTGAGCATGAAGTGTTGAGTAAACAGTGATACCTACTTTAACATAGTGCAGCTGATCATTCTTCCCCTGTGAGACTAGAACTGGAATCTCTGGGGTCCCCTATCGCTCTGTCCAAGTTACCTCGGCATGACCTCTTGTGTTGTCATCCTTAGAGAAAAAATCTTCTGTACTCTCCTGGACAACCTTCAGGAGGGCAGCTGGGGAGGCATTGCTAAAGTGTGATGCTACTTGTGGCTGGGTCGCCAGGGTGAGTAGTGAGATGATGACAAAGGTTGCTCTCAGCCACATTCACATTCTTACAAACAGCTCCATCTCTCAAGAAGCTGCCCGTCAGGAGCAGCATAGCGGTCACTTCAATTTGAGGTATTGTCAGCGGGTCATGAATTTCTTTGACACTGTCAGATAATTTGGAGAAAGCGAGGACTGCAGGTGCTGGGGAGTCAGAGTCAAAAAGTGCGGCGCAGAAAAGGCTGAGCTGGTCAGACACATCTGAGGAGCAGGAGAGTCAACATTTCAGGCGTAAGCTCTTCATCGGGAATGTGGAGGGGGAGTAGAGCTGAGAGATAAGTAAGGGAATGGTGGGGGTGAAAGTAGCTAGGATGGCGATAGGTGGGAGGTGATTGTGATAGGTCAGCAGGGAGGGTGGACTGGATAGATGGGAAAGAAGATGGACAGGTGGGACAGGTCAAGAGGGCAGTGCCGTATTGGAGGGTGATTTGACTGAGCTTCAAGGTCACCATTTCCAACATGTTCCACGTCAAATACTTTCTTGAGGTTGTCCATAACTTCAACTTCCTCTGGATGGGAAACTCCACCATCTTGAATCATTGACACCTTCTGCTTCACCCTTTTCCATTTATCATTAGCATTGGTAGGGCTGCTACTTCCTTGGTTGCCAAACTCAATATTCCAGGAGAAAGCGAGGATTGCAGATGCTGGAGAGTCAGAGTCAAAAAGTGTGTTGCTGGAAAAGCACAGCAGGTCAGGCAGCATCCGAGGAGCAGGAGAGTTGACGTTTTGGGTGTAAGCCCTTCATCAGGAAACTCAATATTCCAGTTGATAGGATGCTCTTCGAGAAGCAGGAGGTTGGGATAGCTATTGGACACACCATGCTATCTCTAACAAAGCAATTTGCGTGATCGTCCTTGGGTTGTAGAGAGTGTAGTGTTGTCCAGGTGCCAGGAAGTGGGGGGTTAGCTGTAGTTAATCTGGTCCCTGTGGTCCTATCAGAGTCCAGGCAACTGTGTCCCTGCAGTTTGGAGATCAGGACCATGGTCACTCCTGCAGGTCACATGTTAAAAGTTCAGCATGACAAGTAGCTGAGTCAGCGTGTTGTTGAGCCATCAGTGTTAGAGAGGGCGTGGGCCAGTTATTCCTGCAGTGAGACAAAGGGTGGGATTGAGAATACCAGTAGAGGAGTGATTGAGTTGGAAGTGCAGTGGGCAGAAGAGTAGGTAGTTTGGGAGGAAGGGATGAGTGAGAGCTGTTGAATGGGTGTGACGTGTGCAATACTAAGAGTTGTAGTCCATGACCTTTGTTGAGAGCCATGTGCAGTGGTAGAGTTGGAGTGAGTGGTATCCCTGAGAGTGTGAAGTAGTGGAGAGAAGGTAGTGACTTACGCTTGCACAGCACAAAAGGTCATTGACCTCTCGCTGCACTTTTGGGCACCCTTTTTCACCCACGACACAACACTGAGACAGGATGCAACGAGTGTCCAGGCTGGCAGTGCCTGCTGGAGTGATCTCCTGTGCTGGTCAGCTGGGAGAATAGCCCTCCTCTCCAGCATCCTGCCCACCAACATCTCCCAGCCCTTCCCTGCAAACTGAGGGGGGAGCTCCCATTTCCTCCATGAATTGAATGTTGAAGAGTGAGGATCATTTCCTACTGTAGTTTTTCATATACAATCATATGCTACAGAAGAGGCCTTTCAGCCCATCAAATCTATGCCACCGACAGTACACTAAACCTACACTAAACCCACTTTCCAGCACTAGGCCCATAGCCTTGAATATTATTGACATTTCTCATGCTCATTCAAGTACTTTTGAGAAGTTGTGAACTTTCCCACCTCAACTACCTTCCCAGGCAAGACATTCCAGCTTCCCTCTCCTGGGTGAGAAAGATTTTCCTCAAATCCCCTCTCAACTTCCTGTCTTTCATTTTAAAATTACGTCCCTTTTATTATTGACCCTTTGACTATTGCTTTCCATCCACCCTGTCCGTGTCTCTCATAACCTGATCCAGCTCGATCAGATTCCCCCCTCAATCTTCTCTGCTCCAAAGAAAACAACCTGAGCTAACCCAAACTCCCCTCATCGCTAAAATGCTTCATCCCAAACAACTCCCTGGTGAATCTCCACTGCCCCTCTGAATCGAAGGTGTAGCTGGGCCTCAAACATGGTGCCAGGGTCTTGAAAACTGGAATGTGTAGGGAGTGACAAGCACTTACTGCCTTCTGGAGGAGGGGTTAGAAGGTTGGGTGAGCAAGTTTGCGGATGATACGAAAGTCGGTGGAGTTGTTGACAGTGAGGAAGGATGTGTCAGGTTACAGCGGGATATAGATAAGCTGCAGAGCTGGGCAGAAAGGTGGCAAATGGAGTTCAATGTAGCTAAGTGTGAGGTGATTCACTTTGGTAAGAATAACAAAAAGATGGGGTACTGGGCTAATGGTCGGATACTTGGTAGTGTGGATGAGCAGAGGGATCTTGGTGTCCATGTACACAGATCTTTGAAAGTTGCCACCCAGGTAAATAGTGTGGTGAAGAAGGCATATGGCGTACTGGCTTTTATTGGTAGAGGAATTGAGTTCTGGTATGGTAGGAAGATTGTATGAGGAAAGGCTGAGGCACTTGGGGTTGTTTTCATTGGAGAAAAGAAGGTTTAGGGGTGACTTGATAGAGGTGTACAAGATGATTGGGGTTTAGATAGGGTCGACAGTGAGAATCTTTTTCCACGTATGGAGTCAGCTATTACAAGGGGGCATAGCTTTAAATTAAGGGGGGGTAGGTATAGGACAGATGTTAGTTGTAGGTTCTTTACTCAGCGAGTCGTGAGTTCATGGAATGCCCTGCCAGTAGCAGTGGTGGACTCCCCCTCTTTATGGGCATTTAAACGGGCATTGGATAGGCATATGGAGGATAGTGGGGTAGTGTAGGTTAGGTGGGCTTGGATCGGTGCAACATCGAGGGCCAAAGGGCCTGTACTGCGCTGTATTTTTCTATGTTCTATGTCCTATGACCATCGGACTCACCCCGGGAAAGCCACACAAGAGCCTGGTTATAGAACTAATCGGGTGAAGATTGCCTAAGAAGAGTTGTTCTGAGTCCGAATCTCACTGGCCAAAATCGCTTCTGAAAATGGGAAAATTCAGACCTTATGTCTCAGAAAATGGAAGAAAATCCAGCTCTTTGTCACTAAAGAATGACATCTCTCAACGATGTAGGTTTAAGGTGGCTCAGTGGTTAGCACTGCTTCCTCACCAGCAGCAGGGACCCGGGTTCGATTCCACCCTTGGGAGACTGTGTGGCGTTTGTACATTCTCCCAGTGTCTGTGTGGGTTTGCTTTGGTTTCCTCCCACAATCCAAAGATGTGCAGGTTAGGTGGATTGGCCATGAGAAATGCAGGGTTACAGGGATAGGGTAGGAGGTGTGTCTGGGTGGGATGTTCTTCAGATGGTTGGTGTAGACTTGATGGACTGAACGGCCGGCTTCCACATCGTAGGGATTCTATGCTGATTGTCCGTGCATGCAAATCCACTCCATGCCACTCTCAACTCAGCATCTGAAAACTGAGTGGGAAATGAACAGAATTCTACAGCCTGGATCCTGTTATTTGTTCTTTTGTTTATGCATTCTGGGTCCAAATCCAAGAGCCATAGTTTAGCCAAGTTTGCAAAAGCTTCACGAGAAGGCAATATAACGAATGCATTTGAATTTCTACCACTTCCTTGCTGTTTGATGAAGAAAATTGAGGCGTTCCACAATTTTACGATTATGTGGAAGAACAAATTCACAGAATCATGCAGCACAGAAAGAGGCCATTCTGCCAATCATACCTGGGTCAGCTCTTTGGATCAACTAGGAGAAAGTGAGGACTGCAGATGCTGGAGATCAGAGCTGAAAAATGTGTTGCTGGAAAAGGGCAGCAGGTCAGGCAGCATCCAAGGAGCAGGAGAATCGATGTTTCAGGCATAAGCCCATTTCGGGATTCCTGAAGAAGGGCTTCACATTTTTCAGCCCAGCTCTTTGGATGTAAACTTAGAAAACAATTGGGTGAAGGCATTCTTTTATCACAATGACAATACAGGATGAAGAACAGATGTATAGCAATATATGTGCAACAACATCATTTCACAATGGCCTGTTTAAAAGGCTGCTTACTGGTTTGAGTTTGTTCCTGGGTGATGGCACTGTTCCTGGCTGGGTGGCTGGTTTGCAATACAGAATGATGCCAGCACTGCAGATTCCATTGTATAATGGCTGAGAGCACTACGATGGCCCTACCTCTTAACCCTGCCCCTCATCTGAGGCATGGTGACCCTTGAGAGTTTAACTCACCACCAGTCGTCTATAATGAGAGAGGTGTCTATGATCCTCTGGGTCAAAAAGTATGGTCTGGAAAAGTACAGCCAGTCAGGCAGCATTTGAGGAGCAGAAGAGTCAATGTTTCGAGCATAAGCTTTTTACCAGGAATGTGGGTGGTGGGGGGCAAGGCCCAAGGCAAAGGGGCTGAGAGATACATGATGGGGTGGGGCTGGGGGGAAGGTAGCTGGGAATGTGATAAGTAGATGAAGGTGGAGGGTGATGGTGATAGGTTGGAGCGGATAGGTGAGAAAGAAGATGGACAGGTAGGACAGGTCAAGAGGGCAATGCCGAGTTGGAGGGCTGGATCTGGGATGAGGTGAGGGAAGGGCTATCTTCTGGGTCTATGGTGAATTCCACCTTCACTTCAGAACATTGGTGTTGAATTGGAATCAAAGAGTCATAGGATCATTTCTGACATAGAAACCGTTTGCCCGTAGAGTCCGTGTTGGCTCCCCATACTTCAATCCAACCATTTGCACTGTCCTGATCGATCTCTGTATCCCATCCTTTTGAAATCCCCTTTCAGCACCCACATATGCATTGGATTCAGGTGATAACCACCTGCTGTACAAAACACATCTTCCTCTCATTCCTCCTGGATGTCTTGTTTGAAATTTCAAATCTCTTGTCTCTTAGTCCTTGTACCAATGACTAACGGAAAGGGTATTTTTCTTGTCTACCTCATCCAAGGCCATCATAATCTTATAAATCTTCATCAAATCGCTATCCCATTCTGTTTTCTCCAGGAAGAATTCCCCTTGTGCACTTCCAACACAACCTTGTAATTAAGTCCCTCCCATCCCTGGATACATCCTACTCTACACTCTTTCAAGTCATCTGCTAGCATTCAACAGAAACAACAACTTTTAATGGTATAGCCCTTTGGCACAGTAAAATATCACAAGATGCTTTGCAGGCATGGTATGAAACAAAATTTATATCCAAGCTACATGAGGTAATAAGCTACATTAGGGTGGCACGGTGGCACGGTGCCTCACAGCACCAGAAACCTGGGTTCAATTCCTGCCTCAGGCAACTGTCTGTGTGGAGTTTGCACATCTTCCCTGTGTCTGCGTGGGTTTCCTCTGGGTGCTCCGGTTTCCTCCCACAGTCCAAAGAAAAAATGTGCAGGTTAGGTGAATTGGCCATGCTAAATTGTCCGTAGTGTTAGGTGTAGGGGTATGGGTGAGTTGCTCTTTGGAGGGTCGGTGTGGACTTGTTGGGCCGAAGGGCTTTTTCCCACACTGTAAGTAATCTAATATTAGAGTAGAAGACAGAAAATCCAGTCAGGCATATATTGTGAGGAATTCCTTAATTGCACAAAGCAGCAAAGTGGAAAGGTTTCGAAAAGAAATTCCAAAGCTTAGTTTTGGTGCAAAGATGAGCCTGCTAATTACAGAATGATTAAAATCAGAGATCAGGAGACCAGAGTTGGGAGAGTCCACTATTTTGGAGCTTTGAAGGGCCGAGAGAGAGAAAGGAATCAAGCAGTGGAGGGATTCGTAAACAAGGATGTGAATTTTAAAGTAATGATCTATTTTTTGTTTAACCAATAGTCAACATAGATTGATGAATACAGAAGCTAACACATGGGTAGCAGAAAGTTGGAATACCTTGGCTTTATGAAGTGTAGGAAGTTGAACATCAGAGCCTGAGGGGCAACCTGAGAGAAATTTGCAACATTGTGAGAGGCCTGGATAGATGGATGGTCAGAGCGTTTTTCCCAAGTTAGAAATGCCAATTGTTAGGTTGAAGGTAAAAGGGGAAAGTTTGAAGGAGATGTGAAAGGCAATTTTTTTGATGCAGCTGCTGGTAAATGTCTGGAATGTGTTGCTGGGGTGAAGTGTTAGAAGCAGGTACAATAGCAATAGTTGGGAAACATCTTGACAGACATATGAATGGGTAGGGAATGGATGAGTACAGAACATGGAGAAAGGCCGCATGTGTCAGCACAGGCTTGGTAGTCCGAAGGGCCTGTTCCTGTGCTGTGTCGTTCTTAGTTGGAGTCTAGCCAATAGTCCATTGGAATAGTCTGGTCTAGAGGTGATGAGATCTTGAATGAGAATTTCAGCAGAAGATAAGCTGGGTGAGTGACAAAGAGAGATGAACGTCTGGAGATGTAAATGGATGCTATCTCTGATGGTGCCAATATGTGGACCGAAGCTCACCTCGATTCTAATGTGATGCCAAGGTTACAAACTAGTTCAGCTTCAGCTGGAGCAAAATGGAATGTCTGGCAGGGAACAAACGCAATGGATTTGCTCAGCTCAATGAGTACTGAGTGAACATTTCTGCTGATCCATTACCATGGGTTTCAGATCAATAATCTGAATACTTCAGATCTGTGTTCACTGGGGGAGACACAAACAATCTCCCAGAGATAATAGTGGCTGAAGGATCTGAACTGTAGGGAATTCATATTTGCCAGGATTTGGTGTTGGAGAGATTGTTAGGTCTGAAGGCTGATAAGTCCCCGGGGCCTGATGGTCTACATCCCAGGGTACTGAAGGAGGTGGCTCGAGAAATCATGGATGCGTTGGTGATTATTTTCCAGAGTTCGATAGATTCAGGATCAGTTGCTGCGGATTGGAGGATGGCTAATGTTGTACCACTTTTTAAGAAAAGAGTGAGAGAGAAAGCAGGAAATTATAGACCAGTTAGTCTGACCTCAGTGGTGGGAAAGATGCTGGAGTATATTATAAAGGATGAAATTACGACACATCTGGATAGCAGTAACAGGATAGGTCAGAGTCAGCATGGATCTATGAAGGGGAAATCATGCTTGACTAATCTTCTGGAATTATTTGAGGATGTAACTCTGAAGATGGACAAGGGAGATCCAGTGGATGTAGTGTACCTGGACTTTCAGAAAGCCTTTGATAAAGTCCCACATAGGAGGTTAGTGAACAAAATTAGGGCGCATGGTACTGGGGGCAAAGTACTGACTTGGATTGAAAATTGGTTGGCTGACAGGAAACAAAGAGTAGTGATAAACGGCTCCCTTTTGGAATGGCAGGCGGTGACCAGTGGGGTACCGCAGGGATCCGTGCTGGGACCGCAGCTTTTTACAATATATATTAATGATATAGAAGATGGTATTAATAGTAACATTAGCAAATTTGCTGATGATACAAAGCTGGGTGGCAGGGTGAAATGTGAGGAGGATGTTAGGAGATTACAGGGTGACCTGGACAGGTTAGGTGAGTGGACAGATGCATGGCAGATGCAGTTTAATGTGGATAAATGTATGGTTATCCACTTTGGTGGCAAGAACAGGAAGGCAGATTACTACCTAAATGGAGTAAAGTTAGGTAAAGGGGCAGTACAAAGAGATCTGGGTGTTCTTGTACACCAGTCAATGAAGGTAAGCATGCAGGTACGGCAGGTAGTGAAGAAAGCTAATAGCATGCTGGCCTTCATAACAAGAGGGATTGAATATAGAAGCAAAGAGGTTCTTCTGCAGCTGTACAGGGCCCTGGTGAGACCGCACCTGGAGTACTGTGTGTAGTTCCTGGTCTCCACATTTGAGGAAAGACATTCTGGCTATTGAGGGAGTGCAGCGTAGGTTCACGAGGTCAATTCCTGGAATGGTGGGACTATCGTATGTTGAAACATTGGAGCGACTGGGCTTGTATACCCTTGAGTTTAGAAGACTGAGAGGGGATCTGATTGAGACGTATAAGATTATTAAAGGATTGGACACTCTGGAGGCAGGAAACAAGTTTCCGCTGATGGGTGAGTGCCGAACCAGAGGACACAGCTTAAAAATACAGGGTAGACCATTTAGGACAGAGGTGAGGAGAATCGTCTTCACCCAGAGAGTGGAGGGTGTGTAGAATACTCTGCCCCAGAAGGCAGTGGAGGCCCAGTCTCTGGATTCGTTTAAGAAAGAGTTAGATAGAGCTCTCAAGGATAGTGGAATTAAGGGTTATGGAGATAAGGCAGGAACAGGATACTGATTGAGGATGATCAGCCATGATCATAATGAATGATGGTGCAGGCTCGAAGGGCAGAATGGCCTACTCCTGCACCTATTGTCTATTGTCTATAATTAATGTCAGTAGAGGAATCAGAAGGAGCGGTGTTAAGGTAGAGCAGGACGCCATTGGATACACATTTTCGAACTAACAATGTGGTTTTGAGTGTTGTTGCCAAGAAGCAAATGTTAGTGAAAATATTAGGGAGCCAAGGATGGATCTTTGAGGGGAAAATCAGACATAACATTGCTAATGCATGAAGAGCAAAAACTGAAATATGTATATGACTGCAACTAGGCCAATGCAACTGGACAATGATGGTGAGAGGTCAGAGGTCAGAAGAGAATGGTCAACAATGTCAAACAATACAGTTAAATTGAGAAGGATGAGGACGGGTAGCTTACCTTTATTCACAGATTGTATAGGGTGATGCTTGTGACAGTTACTAGAATACTTCTGTTGCAGTGACATGGGTGGAAATACTGGATTGAAGAGATTCCGACGTGGAGTTCAAGGTAAAATGTGTGGAGATTTGGGAAGTTGAGATAAGGTGGGAAGTTGAGATAAGGTGGGAAGTTTCAAGGATGAGGGGGACAGGGCTATGGATATGCTCCAATTCCACTCAGTATCCCCTGGGTTAAGGATACGGAATATTTTATATTGCTAATACTGTCAGGAAAATCTGGGATTGTCGGTTTTCACCTCACACTAGTGCTGTAATGTATCCTAGCATTACAGTAATGAAGATATTCAAATGTAAAGGCTCTAGTTATTATATTAATCCAGAATTATAAAATCGCTGGTATTAAAACTCACGTGACTAAACGTGACAATAACACTAAGATTTGGTCCGCTACTCTACATGTTTGCTAATGGAGTTCCGGATTGAGTGCCAGGCTTCCCGGCATCCTTGTGCATGTGCCTGTTTGGCTTGTCCTCGGGTGGATACATTGTCCCATTCGAATTGGTGTCATCCATTGTCCATGTGTAAGGGTACAAGTGATAGCTGGTCATGTCTCTTGGTGGCTAGTTGGTGCTTTGTATACGCTGCTGGCTAATTTCCTTCCTGTTTGCCCTATGAAGTGCTTTCTGCAGTCTTTACATGGTATTTGGTCAGATGATGAAGGAGCAGCACTCCAAAAGTTTGTGATTTCAAATAGACCCATTGGACTATAACCGGGTGTTGTGTGACTTCTGACTGTATCTCTTTATATCAGTGGTATTGAGAAATCTCACTTTAAGAGTGCTCAGTGAGTGCCTGTGGGATAAAGAAATCCTACCACTAGCCTCTGAGTAAAATAAAATTCTCTTAATTTATATCTTAAGTAGCTTCCCTTTCATTTTGAAATTGTGTTTTCTGGTTGTGGTTAGGTAATGTATTTTATTTTTATCTATCCTGTCTATCCCTTTAAGGACTTGTCAGTTTCAATGAGGTCACCTCCCGTTTTTGAAACTGGAGAGAATTTAGGCCCTGTTTCCTAACCTCTCTTCATAGGACAATCCTGACATCCTAGGAACAAGCCTGGTGATAATATCCTTTACCTGGTGAGGAGGCTACAGTGATTGGAACCAGGTAGACTTTATTCACTACAAGATCCTTAATTGGGGTTGTTAACCCGTAGCAAACAGAGAGCCCTGGCTGACCAAAATAACCAGGCGATGGAGGGTGCTACACACAACAGCAGATTGCGGTGGTTCACCGACTCCCAGCCCAACTGCTTGTTCTGTGGTGCTGTGGAGTCTGTAGATCATGGATATATGGGGTATGTGTACTTGCACCCCCTTTTTAGTTTTTAGAGAACTGTCTCCTCTGCTTTTGGTTGCACTTCAGTACCACCCTCCTGATCTTTGGACCCGGTGCGGAGGAGGGAGGGCAGGTCTGAAGACCTCCTCGTGGGTCTGCTCCTGGGCCTGGCCAAACTGGCCATAAACAGGTCCAGGCAGTGGGCCGTGGAAGGGGTCGTTAGGGCCGCCTGCCTGCCCCTCTTCCGCGGTTACGTTAGAGCCCGGGTGTCCTTGGAGAAGGAGCACGCGGTGTCGACCAACACCCTGGAGTTGTTCAGGGAGAGATGGGGGCCGCAGGGAGTGGAGTGCATTATTTCCCCCTCCAACTCTATTTTGATTTAATCCCTGCCCTCCCCTTCACTGTTTGATCACGCAGCATCACCCTTTGATGTGAAGGGCACTGCTTGTCACTGGCCACTTGGATGTTCCCTTTCTTCCTGGTGGTGGGAATTGAATAAAGATTTGTGCACCTTGTGTCTTTCACTGTGTCTCACACCTGCACACACACAACATGGGTGCTGGGGATAAAATAAGCACTACCGCGGTTAGGCGGTAGTGTGGGAAAAATTAAAAACATTTAAAAATATATAACCAGGAGATTTAGAATCCCCACAGTTTAGGGGAATGACCCTGTGCTGGCTGGGCTACATTCAGTGTGTTCCTGCTACTGTTGCTTTCTGGTTTTGGAGGATGAGGAGGAGAGTTTCTTTTCCATTCTCCCCACCCCTTTTTCCAGGGAAGATATTCTGTTTGGTTTTCTTTATTGTTTCTTATGTTTGTTTTTCCTTTATTTTGAGCTGCGTTCAGCTACAAAAGCAGCTACTCCCACTGCTGCAACCTGGGCCTGCTCCTACCACTGCAGCCTGGGCCTTGCCTACACCTCAGCACTGCTGCTGTTGCCTGGATCCCACCTATACCTGGGCCTGCTGCTGCTGCCTGGGCCCAACTACACCTGGGCCTGTTGCTGCTGCCTGGAGCCTGCCTCTGCCTCTGCTGCCTGGGACCTACCTTAGGCCCCCTGGACTTAAGACCATTGCTACCGCCTGGGGCCTGCCTCCGTTGCTGCTGCCTGGGGCCCACCATCAACAAGGATGGCTACTGTTGCTGCCTGGACCTACCTCCATCACTACCACCTGGACCCTACCATCACTTGGGACTATTGCTGCTGCTGTCTGGGCCTGCCCTCATTGCTACCCCACCGACACCTGGGACTGGTACTGCTGCTGCCAGGGCCTTCCAATGCCAGGATCACCACTGTTGCTTGAGGCCTGCATGCGAGGAGATTCTCTGAGGCTACGCAGCAGCACGCCATGGCAAGCCCAAAAATGGCAGGCCCCATCCGCTGCCCTAGGCTCGGCTGCTCTAGCCCTGGCTGCAACCCCAACCCCCTTCAGGCACCTGACTAAACGCCTGCAAGTTAAGGCCTACCATCCCACCATGACCATCGAGGCCTGCAGTAAGGCCATGGCCGGTGTGGTCGGCTCACTGGCCATCGTCGCTGAAGCATGGATGTACGGGAAGGCCGTATTTTTCCTTAGGACTGAACAGGTGGTCCACCTGGCTGTGCAGAAGGGGCTCACTGTGAGAGGGACATTCCTACACGTCAACCCATTGAAGGTCACGCCCAAACGGTCGTGATTTCCCATGTCCCGCCCTTTAATACCAATGAGCTCCTTCTCCCCCATCTCCAAACTCTGGGGAGATCTGGTCAGGTGTGCAACTGCTCCTGCTCGGTCTGAAGGACCCTGCCCTCAAGCACATCTACTCCTTCTGGTGTCAGTGTTCATTTGCCTGGATTCAGTATCCTGTTCCTGACTTATCCCCATAACCCTTGATTCCACTATCCTTGAGAGCTTCAGACATCCGGTTTTTGGCCACCGCCATCCGACGCCTTAAAACAGTGGTGCTCGGACCCGACGTAGTGCACCAGTTGGAGGATGCTCAGGTGTGCAGTGGGATCCCGTCTGCGCTCACCCCAGCCCAGACGGAATTTCACATTGGCCCCAAGATCCCGTACTTCCTGCGGGAACCTGTGCCCCACAGCCTGAGCCGCCTCCGGAATTTTAGTTTTGTCTCATTCAGGGGCCTATAACTGCTGCTGCACACTGTCCACCTCTTCTCCATCATCCACCACCCGGACACACCTTGGCATGCCCATTTACCCCCAGGCGGTGGAGACCCCCAGTGGAGGGCTCTCTACGCGGGAGTCCTCCCCCTTTCTCTCGGGGATCTGGGGTGGAGGGTGCTGCACGCAGCGGTCCCCTGCAACCGCAGATTGCGGTGGTTCACGGACTCCCAGCCCAACTGCTTGTTCTGTGGCGCTGTGGAGTCCGTGGACCATGTGTATATTGGGTGCGGGCGGTTGCACTCCCTTTTCGATTTCCTTAAAAATCTTCTCCTCTGTTTTTGGTTGCACTTCAGTCCCACGCTCCTGATCTTTGGGCACCCGGTACGGAGGGGGGAGGGCAGGTTTGAGGACCTCCTCGTGGGTCTGTTCCTGAGCCTGGCCAAACTGGCCATCAACAGGTCCAGGCAGTGGGCCGTGGAGGGGGGTCGTGAGGGCTGATTGCCTGCCCCTCTTCCGCGGTTACGTTAGAGCCCGGGTGTCTCTGGAGAGGGAGCACACGGTGTCCACCAACACCCTTGTGCTGTTCGGGGAGAGATGGGCACCGCAGTGAGTGGAGTGCATAATTTCCCCGTCCAATAGTATTTTGATTTAAACCCTTCACTGTTTGATCACACAGCATCACCCTTTGATGTGAAGGGCACTGCTTGTCACTGGCCACTCAGGTGTTTTTTTTCTTCCTGTTGGTGGGAATGGAATAAAAATTTGTGCACCTTGTGTCTTTCACTGTGTCTCACACCCGCACACACACAACATGGGTGCTGGGGAAAAATAAGCACTACCGCAGTTTGGCAGCAATGTGGAGGTTTAAAAAAAAGAAAAATAATAAAAAAAAACAATGTGACATCTCAGCTCAGACAGTGCATTAAAGGTGTGAGGTACGAGTCTGTCTGTATCCAAATATTGAGTCAGACTGCTTATATTTCCAAAGTAAGAATTGATAAAATGTCACAGGGACTGACTGCCTCCAGATTGTGTGCTTTTTGCACCTTAAATTATCTTGAGAATATAACTTGAAACAAGTTCTGGGATTTACATATCAATGAATCAATACCTGCAACCCATTCTAAAAGGTAAAAGACTTAACAACAATCTAGCTTTGTTCAATATATTGTATCAATTGCATGACACTATGATCTTTTGCTATAAATTCTGTGTCTTATGATCCTGCCTCATTAGTTACCTGATGAAGCGATTGCACTCCGAAAGCTAGTGCTTCCAAATAAACTTGTTGGATTATAACCTGGTGTTGTGTGATTTTCATCTTTCTGTGGCTTATTGATGAGGCCATTTGATACATCATACAATCTGATCTCTTACCATTTAAGAATTACTCTGCACATCTGTACCTCATTGATAAAGATTGTGAATGGCTAAGATTTGTCAAATACGGGGTGGCACGATGGCTCAGTGGTGAGCATTGCTGTCTCACAGCACTAGGGACCTGGGTTTGAGTCCCACCTTGGAGTTTGCATATTCTCCCCGTGTCTGCGTGGGTTTCCTTGAGTTTCCTCAGAGGTTTCCTCCGGGTGCTCTGGTTTCCTCCCACAATCCAAAGATATTCAGGTCATGGGAAAGAATTGGCCATGGGAAATTGCCCATAGTGTTAGGCGGATTAGTCAGGGGTAAATATAGAGTAGTGGAATGGTTCTGGGTGGGTTACTCTTCCAAGGGTCAGTGTGGATTTGTTGGGCTAAGGGCCTGTTTCCATACTGTAGGGAATCTAATCTAATCTAATTTAATACAATTTCCCATGCACAAATCCATGCTGATTAAAGGCAAAATGCTGGAAATCTGAAAGAAACACTGGAGAAACCCAGCAGATCTGGTAACATGTGTGAAGAGAGAAATAGAGTTATGTTAATTACTCTTCTTCAGAACTGAAGATCTGTTCAAGCAGAACAGAGTTCCAGTTCTGAGGAACAATCATATGAGACTTGAAACTCAGCTTCCACTGGAACAAAGAGTCACTGCGCTCTGCCGCCATCTTGCTTCCCCCCCAGTATTGCTGCCATGAGTTGACAGCAGGCCGATGCAGCCACTTCCAGTGCCGTGGGGGACCCACGCTGGGACCAAATTCGCCAACATCATCACTGCTGGGCACCCAGGCGTAGCCCCAGGCCTGCAATCTCTGCTCGGCCTGTAAGTTCCGGCTGCAGCCATCTCACCCTGGCATTTGTAGCCCCTGCTGCCGGACGCCTTCTCCTTCAACATCTACTCAACGTTGCTGCTCCCTGGGCCTGCGCCACCATCTTCACCTGCCGTTCGACGTGAAGGCCTGCTCTCGCCGTGGCCATCGCCGATGTCACTACAAACCGAGGCAAAAAGGTAAAAGACTTCAAAGAAAAGAGAAAGAAAGCGAAAGTAAAAAAAGAAAAGGAAAGTGCGCGAAGTGCACGAGTCACGGGCTCAGTAGCTGCTGCTTTGCTGCCGCCATCTTGAATTGTGAAGGACCTTGGAATAGTTTATGAATTTGAAGGTGCTTTATGCATATGTCTTATTACTGTGAGAGCATTCTGTGTGAAATCATCGGAGTAGCATTCAGAGGCAACTCACAAGTTTAACAATAAGGAACACATAAAGGAAAATTTGAGATCTTTCGACAGGTTCTTCATTACTGAACGTTCTGTTCCTTTCACTCTAAGGTTGCACAATTGGATTGAGTCATCCCTTCTGGGCAGCTTCAGCTCAAGCCTCATCCTTTGGCTACCTCGATCTCCAAAAATACATTTTACCCCAAAGGCAGGAAAGAATAGTTCCCTGGACGGACTGTTGGAGTTATATAATAGGAGAATCGACATTTCAAGTGTGAGCCCTTCATTCCTGATGGAGGGCTCCAGCCCAAAACGTCGATTCTCCAGCCCCTCAGATGTTGCCTGACCTGCTGTGCTTTTCCAGCATCCCAGTTTTCAATTCTGACTCTCCAGCATCTGCAGTCCTCACTTTCTCGAAATTATTTAGTAGAATAGCTCATTGCCAGGACAAGCCCCCAGATGTAGATTGGTTGGTGATGAGAAGGGGGCATGGCCTGTCAAATCTTTCGTGCCTGCCCAGATTCTCTGTTGCTACAGCACACTGCACTCGGAACAGTTGTGGTGGTAAACAGACCATTACATATCACCTTCTGGAGTGTGCCTTTATAAAGGGGTTTATCTCAAGCAGCCCTGTGACACAGGACTCTGTGTTCTTTCCTGGCAATTGCATCCAGACAAACATCAACTGCACCTGGAGGACTATCAACTTGGTGAATGATGCTCTTTGGTCTGCCTGAAATGTCTTTACCTTCCAGTGTAAAGAGTTGACCATGACTCGAACATTCCAAGGTCCAGGGCTACATGCTGAGGGAGCTACAATAGAATGGAATTGCCACTCTCAAGGTACAGTGGAGAAAGGACAATAACTAAAACCTTTCTGCCATCATGGGCAGAGGGACTGAAAACTTACAGGACCCCTCACAGCTCATATTGGAATGTAGATAGTTTCTGGTCACATTTAGTGAAAGTTCCAATTTTGCATTTGAATGAAGGCTTCATCGGGTACAATACTCAAATGAAAAGCGTGATACTTTTATTGTATTTAATGTTTAACTTTAACTGTTTCATAATTTACTTGTGGATAGTTTATTAATAGAATATATGTTTGCAAATTAAAGGTTTTGACATACAAGTTGCAAGTAGAAATGTGAGGGATAATTTACAGACTCTGGTGAGACGGAGTGGGTCAGAGACAGGGATTACATTACTGTTCCCCTGATCCCTACAAGTGAGAGATGATAGAATTGACTGTGTTGTGAATAAAAATAAAGCTATTTAAATTGACGATCATTTTTATGCCATTAATTTGTGAAAAAACTCTATAAATTGGCAATGGGTTTTATCCACCTGAAATACTCCACTGGTAAGATTTTTAAATTTGGATGCAGAAATTGAGAAATTCGGATGCTAGCTGAGTTATTTATGCATTGATTATTATTCAAATTCCTACATATGTGACATCAACATGAATACATTGCGCGTTTGATTTGACTAAATAAACAAAATATGACTGAAATTCATTCATGCCAACCACCGAACTGGCTCGATCGATTTTACAAATCCGTGGTTCCAAATTCACAATTTTGTTTGCCAGGAGCACAAAATGTATATTTCCCTCTGCTTCAAATAATTTCTCACACAGTGCAAGAAGAACTAACACATTTACTGTGTCTTCCTTGAAATAAAAGATTCCGCCATGTTCATTCAGCAGTTCCAGAAGATAGTAGGAAAGTGACTGAAAGTTTTCCATTTGAAAATCATCTCCATTTAGACCTAAGAGTTTACACAATACCAGGTTATAGTATAACAGGTTTATTTGAAGGCATAAGCTTTCAAATAAGTGACTTCACCTGACAAAGGAGCAGCCCTCTGAAAACTTGTGATTTCAAATAAACCTATTGGATTATAACCTGGTGTTGTGTAACTTTTAACCTTGTCCACTCCAGTCCAACCACAGCAACTCCACATCATAGATCTAAAAGCACAGACCTACAGAAAAATAAATCACCATAAGCTGTATCTTCAGAGAAAGGTTAACTACTTTTGATTCAGAACGTAATTCTGCTTTCCTCAAATTGTCCCTTGCTTTCTCCACTCTGCTTTCTGAAGCTATTTTCTCTTTCGCCTTCCTATCTCGCATTTTTATAGAATCATACCAGCACAGAAGAGACCATTCAGCCTGATGAGTCTACTGTCAAAAATATACTGCTCCTGACACTGGTCCCAAATTAGTGTCTCTTTTCATTTAAAAATGTCATTCCCTAATTGCATTCTCATTTCTTCCTGGTTTCAACATTAAACCTGGCAGAGAATAGACCTCATTAAAAATAAAATGGGGGTTCAACTTGCAAAAACATGGATACGCAGATCGTATCTTGACAAAAGCGATTGGAAGAATTAAATTGGATTAGAGTCAAAGGGTCATAGAAATATACAGCGTGGAAACAGACCCTTCCGCCCCCAACTTGTCCACGCCGATCAGATATCCAATATAAATCTAGTCCCATTTGCCAGCGTTTGGCCCATATCACTCTAAACCCATCCTATTCATATACCCATTCAGATGTCTTTTAAATGCCTCCACCACTTCCTCTGGAAGCTCATTCCATACACGCACCATCCTCTGTGTGAAAAAGTTGCCCCTTAAGTCTCTTTTAAAACTTTCCCTGCTCACCCTAAAACTATGCCCTCCAGTTTTCAACTCTCCCACCTCAGGGAAAAGACATTGCCTATTTACCCTGTCCATGCACCTCATGATCTTGTAAACCTCTCTAAGGTCACCCCTCAGCTTCCGACGCTCCAGGGAAAACAGCCCCAGCCTCTTTGAATTAGCTTTAATGTCAGAGATACTCATGCAAGGACAATGAAAAGTTTACAAATCACCACTTACAGTGCTATCTTAGGGGTACAGGTCCTTGAGTACGAATTCTTAGGAAAAAAGCATTAAAAATATAAAGAAATATTAAGTTCAGCATTACACACCTTCAAAAAGTACAAAATCCTAGTAATATATTAGAAAAACAGAGAAATAAAAAGTTCAGAATAACAAAGCTTCCATAATAATATAATTAACACAGAAACAAAAAGAAATTAAAAAAGAGAGAATTTGAGACAAAGTCTACTTACAGATTCCTGATAAAGAGCTTTTGCCTGAAAACGTCAATTTTCCTGCTCCTCAGATGTTGCCTGACCTGCTGTACTTTTCCAGCACCACTCTAATCTTGACTCTCTAATCTCCAGCATCTGCAGTACCCATTTTCGCCAAAGTCTACTTAGTCCACTTCATGGATCTGGGGTCCAGACTTACCTTTCCCCTGTTGGAATCCGGGGCCAGACCCACCATGATGCTGAAACAAACACTGCATAGAGTCCCAGACTGACTGAAGCTGCCTCAGGGAGACCCAGACCGACATCAATGAGAACAGTCATGGAAACCATCAGGCGGAATCCCAGACCATCACTGAAACAGCTTAAAGGAGCAGAGATTGACAATAACTGCATCACTAAGCATCATGAGACCCATCTGGACCTGAAAGTATGTCTTAGGACATGGGGAGATATAAACCAAGTAGCAATCTCACTGATGCAGCGTATGTGGCTGATAGGCCAGTTCACCCAGCAGCATGATAAGTGATAAATTACATTCAAACCAATGTGGTACATTTTAGGGGGAGGTAATGATTTGGTGGTATTGTCCTTTAGGAGAAAGTGAGGATTGCAGATGCTGGAGATCAGAGCTGAAAATGTGTTGCTGGAAAAGCGCAGCAGGTCAGGCAGCATCCAAGGAGCAGGAGAATCAACGTTTCGGGCATGAGCCCTTCTTCAGGAACCAGGTGGTATTGTCCTTTGCAGAGTTATCCAGAGAATCAGGTAATGTTCTTGGGACCCAGGTTCAATAAATCGAGAATTAAAAGTCTAATAATGGCCACACGATCACATTTGACTTTTGACACTGAATCTTCAATGACCTTTCAGGAAGGGAAATTGGCATTCTGGCCTGGTTTGGCCTATATGTGACTCCAGACTCACAATAATCATACAACCCCTATCATGTAGAAACATGCCATTCAGCCCATTGAGTCCACACTGACCCTCTGAAGAGCATTCCACTCAGATTCACTCCCCTACCCTTGAACAGCTAATCCAACTCACCCACACATCCCTGAACACTATGGGGCAATATAGACCTGCCAACCCATGTAACCTGCGCATCTTTAGATTGTGGGAGGAAACCTACACAGACGCATGGAGAATGCGCAAACTCCACACAGACAGTCACCCGAGGCTGGAATGCAGCAGTGCTAACCACTGAGCCACTGTGCCACCCATGTCGTTGGCTCTTAATTGCTCTTTGAAATGGTTGAGCAAGCCACTCAGTTGTACCAACTCTTAAAAAAAATCCCAGGCAAAGAAACAAAACTGCTGAGACTACCTAGCATCCAGCAAAACATTGGCAAACACAGCATTGTCAATCCTGCAAAGGACTCCTTAGTGACAGATAGTGGATGATGCCAAACTGGGAAAGCAATCTCACAGACTTCAAGTAATAATCATACTCAGAATCATCGTTAACAGACCAAGTTCGAGACATGACTGTCAGTATTGCTGACAATGTTGTGTTCCATAGGCAGGACACAAGTAGGGATGGTAGCATAGTGGTGGTTGGAATGTGTTCCCTGGGAGATCTCAATATTAACTTTGCACCCCATGAGATCTCATGATATCTGATCAAACCTTGGAAAGCAAAGTCTTGTTTTCACACTGCGGACACCCTTCATTATGTATGTGGCGCTATTATTGTGCTAAATGGGGTGGTTTCAAACAGATTTATCATTCAATACAGGCCATCAGCCGCAGCCAAATAGTACTCCAATAGAACATGAAACCTGGTGGAATGGCATATCATTCACTTTACAAGGAAGCATCACAATCTTCCATTTGTCTCCCCACACTTCAAGGTCCACTCACTCTAATTATGTCACGGGTAAGGGGGTGGGAGGTAAGGGAGGGGGAGGTGGGAGGTCGGGGAGGGGGAGGTGGGAGGTCAGGGAGCAGGAGGTGGAAGGTCAGGGAGAGGGAGGTGGGAGGTCAGGGAAGGGGAGGTGGGAGGTAAGGGGGGGAGGTGGGAGGTAAGAGAGAGGGTGGTGGGAAGTCAGGGAGCAGGAGGTGGGAGGTAAGGGAGAGGGAGGTGGGAGGTCAGGGAGCAGGAGGTGGGAGGTCAGGGAATGGGAGGTGGGAGGTAAGGGAACGGGCTGGTGGGAGGTAAGGGAAGGGGTGGTAGGAGGTAAGCGAGTGGGAATTGGGAGGTAAGGGAGGGTGAGGTGGGAGGTAAGGGAGGGGGAGGTGGGAGGTCAGGGAGGGGGAGGTGGGAGGTCAGGGAATGGGAGGTGGGAGGTAAGGGAACGGGCTGGTGGGAGGTAAGGGAAGGGGAGGTGGGAGGTAAGCGAGCGGGAGTTGGGAGGTAAGGGAGGGGGAGGTGGGTGGTCAGGAAGGGGGAGGTGGGAGGTCAGGGAGGGGGAGGTGGGAGGTAAGGGAGCGGGAGGTGGGAGGTAAGGGAGGGTGAGGTGGGAGGTCAGGGAGCCAGGACGTTTGCTGTTGGACACCAAGCTCTTCACTCCCTACTTGGAGAAATTTGTGGATTTAGCTGGAAAACAGTTGATCCAAGTACATTGGTCAGGGAGACACCTGTGGACATTCAACACTGCTCACCAGCAACATAAACTTTGATCCATCTTCCCCATGTAATTCCCTCTTCTGTCAGGTGGGTACTAGTGGCACTGAGCCAACCTTTGTTAACAGGCCAATGCCAGAGTCTCTCACATCCGTCTCCCTCTCTGAGAATGGAACCCAGTGAAATCACAACAGTTTCACCTCAGTGGGTGTCCTTCTTAGATTAGACTCAGGGGCAAAATGTGGCATTGCAGCTGGTAGAGAAAGGAACACTTGAGTTTTACGGCATTCAGAGGACAGCTGGAGACCAGGAACCTGCTCCCAGGCAGAAGACATGCCCCTGTCATAGATTCATAGAGTCATAGAGCTGTACAGCATGGAAACGGACCCTTCGGTCCAACCCGTCCTCACCAAGCAGATATCCCAACCCAATCGAGTCCCATCTGCCAGCACCCGGCCCATGTCCCTCCAAACCCTTCCCATTCATATACCCATCTAAATGCCTCTTAACTGTTACAATTGTACCAGCCTCCACCACTTCTTCTGCCAGCTCATTCCATACACGTGCCACCCTCTGTGTGAAAACATTTTCCCTTCGGTCTCTTTTATATCTTTCCTCTCTCACTCTAAACTGATGTCCTCTATTTCGGGGTTCCCCGACTCCAGGGGCAAAAACTTTGTCTATTTATCCTATCCATGCCCCCCCCCCCCGATTTTATCAACCTCTATAAGGTCACCCCTCAGCTGCCGATGGTCCAGGGGAAACAGTCCCAGCCTCTTCAGCCTCTCCCTGTAGTTCAAATTCTCCAAACCTTGCAACATGCTTGTAAATCTTTTCTGAAACCTCTCAAGTTTCACAACATCTTTCTGATAGGAAGGAGACCAGACCTCAGCCATAAACAACTTGGTCGGCCTGCAGAGAGAGCCACAGGACAATCAGGCAGGTTTGTTAGAGTACTAGGAGAAAGTGAGGACCGCAGATGCTGGAGATCAGAATCGAGGGTGTAGTGCTGGAAAAGCACAGCAGGCCAGACAGCATCCAAGGAGCAGGAGAATTGACACTTACGCCCAAAACATCTATTCTCCTGCTCCTCGGATGCTGCCTGACCTGCTGTGCTTTTCCAGGACCACACTCTTGTTAGAGTAATGGGTTAGAACAAAGGATGGAGAGTCTGTCAATGTTCTTACTGCTATGTTGGCTGCTGAAACAATAGATGTAGTGATTCTCATGTTAATGATACTGGTTTAACGATAACTGTTTCCTCAGGGATTGATTAACTCTGTGGGTTAATTGATTTAAAACAGTGAAACACATGAAAAAGTATAAAGCAGCCCATTGTAACAAACCAACCAATTTGTTTGCACTATGCAGTCTACATCAGGCCAAGTGTCAGGCAGAGTCCCATCATTGTGTACACACAGCACATAATGTCCTTAAAGGTGAGCTCTCTTAAAGCAAGTTATACAAATATCAATGGGAGCACAATGCTTGCACTGAAAGAAACTGAGAGAGCGATAGTGGGCTTGGTGGAAAGAGGACTTTTGTGATTCTATGATAAAGATACGTGAAGCTGTCATGCTGGTTGCCATGGTGGCATTCTGCTGCCTCACAGCACCAGGGAGCTGAGTTCAATTCCAGCCTCGGGTGACTGTCTGTGTGGAGTTAGCACGTTCTCCTTGTGTCTGCGTGGGTTTCCTCACGTGCAGGTTAGGCGGATTGGCTATGTGAGTAAACATTGCTCCATTGTGTCCAGGGATGTGCAGGTTAGGTGGGCCAGCCATGGGAAAAAAAACCCAGGTAGGATTCTAGGGATGGGATGTCTCTGGGTGGGATGGTCTTCAGAGGGTTGGTGCAAACTTAATCAGCTGAGTGGCCTCTTTCCACAATGTAGTGATTCTATAAATTATCATCAATCCAGGGGATCAATGGTTCAATGAAGAATGCAGGAGCGCAAAGCATCAGCAGCATCAGGCTTAACTAAAAAAATCAGTTCCATAGGTAAAAACAAGGACTGCAGATGCTGGAAACCAGAGTCGAGATTAGAGTGGTGCTTCATCCTGATGAAGAGCTTTTGCCCGAAACGTCGATTTTCCTGCTCCTCAGATGCTGCCTGACCTGCTGTGCTTTTCCAGCACCAGGCATAACTAAAAAATCAGTTCCTTCAAGCACAACATAAGACTCCACACATGCCAAACAGCAGAAGCAGTAAGTGATGGGCAGGGCAAAGCAAAGCCACAAACAATGGACAAGATCAAAGCTCTGTAGTACTGCCACAGCCAGTTGTGAATGGTGCTGGATAATCAAACAACTCAATGGAGGAGGAGGTTTCACAATTATCCACAACAGTAGGAATGGTGAGCATATACAGGCAAAAGGTGAGGCTGAAGTGTTTGCATCAAACTTTGGCCAGAGGTGCCAAGTCGATGATTCATGTTGGTGTATTCCAGCAGTTCCCGGCAGTCTTCAACCAATTCACTCTACATGATATCCAGAAATGGTTGGGTGAGCTGGATTGGAAAGGCTACAGATCCTGACAACATTCCGGCAACAGTACTGAAGACTTGTGCTCCAGTACTTGCCGCTGCCCTCGCCAAGCTGTTACAGTACAGTTACAACACTGGCATCTACCCAACAATGTGGAAGATTGCCCAGGTATGTTCTTCATCCAAAAGGCAGGACATATCCAACTGGGCTAATTACTGCACCATCTGTACACTCTTGAACGTTGGTAAAGTGATGAAAAGTGTCATCAACAGTGTTATCAATTGGCACCTGCTCAGTGACGCTCAGTTTGGGTTCCGCCAGAAAACTCAGCTCCTGACATCATTACAGCCTTGCTTCAAACATGGACAAAAGAGCTGGATTCCAGAGGGTGAAAGTGAGGAGTGCAGATGCTGGGGACCAGAGTTGAAAAGTGTGGTGCTGGAAAAGCGCAGCAGGCCAGACAGCATCCGAGGAGCAGGTGAGAGTGAGGTGAGGTGAGAGTGACAGCCCTTGATATCAAGGCCACATTTCAATGAGTGTGGTATCAGAAAGCCTGAGCAAAACTGAAATCCATGGTAATCTTTGAGAAATGTCACTGCTGGTTTCAGTCATACTTCGCCCTCAATCCTCAGGAAGATACTGGTGGTGATTGGAAATCATGCATCTCAACCTTTAGGACATCTCTGCAGGAATTCCTCAGTGTAGTGTCTGGGCCAAAACACCTTGAGCTGCTTCATCAATCTCTGTCTTTCCCTTCATCAGAAGGTCAGAAGTGGGCATTTTCACTGAAACTCCCCATTTTTCTGGATGAGTGCAATTCCAACAACACTCATGAAGCTCAACAAAATCCAGGAAAAAGTGCAGCCCACTTGCTTATCGCAAACACCCACTCCCCCCGTCAGCAATTCTCAGAAGCAGCTGTGGGTAGCATCTATAAAATGGGACTGCAGAAATCCACTAAGCTCCTTAGACATCACCTTACAAACCCATAACCTTGTTCATCTTGAAAGGCAAGGGCAACAGATGCATTGGAACACCACTACCTGCAAATCCCCCCTCCAAACCACTCACCATCCTCATTTGGAAATATATCATCATCCCTACAGTGTTGCTGGGTCAAAACCCTGGAATTCCCTCCCTAACGGCATCCTGTACCAAGCGTTTCAGAGAACACCTCTGGGACACCCGGACCAACCAACCCAACCACCCTGTAGCTCAACATTTCAATTCCCCCTCCCACTCCACCAACGATATGCAGGTCTTTGGACTCCTCCATCGTCAGACCACAGCGAAACGACGGTTGGAGGAAGAACGCCTCATCTTCCGGCTAGGAACCCTCCAACCACAAGGGATGAACTCGGATTTCACCAGTTTCCTCATTTCCCCTCCCCCCAGCCTGTCTCAGTCAAATCCATCAAATTCAGCACCGCCTCCCTAACCTGCAATCTTCTTCCCGACCTCTCTGCCCCCACCCCAATCTGTCCTATCACCCTCACCTTGACCTTTATCCACCTATCACATTTCCGACGCCCCTCCCCCAAGTCCCTCCTCCCTATCTTTTATCTTAGCCTGCTGGACAAACTTTCCTCATTCCTGAAGAAGGGCTAATGCCCGAAACGTCGATTCTCCTGTTCCCTAGATGCTGCCTGACCTGCTGCGCTTTTCCAGCAACACATTTCCATCTCCTGTACCAAAACCAAATCGACGGTTGCAGTTCAAGAAGGCAGCTCACCACCACCACCTCAAGAGCAACGCCGTATTGCCCATATATGGCAGTGATGCCCAGATCTGGTGAGTGAATTTTTAAAAAGATTACCATAGAATTCCCTACAGTGTGGAAGCAGGCCATTCGACCCATCACCAACCCTCCAAAGAGCATCCCACCCAGACACATCCCTTCACGCCCCTTGGCTAATCCACATATCGCTGAACACGCTGGACAATTTGGTATGGCCAATCCACCTAACCTGCACATCTTTGGACTGTGGGAGGAAACCGGAGCACCTGGAGGAAACCTGCACAGACACTGGGAGAATGTGAACACTCCACACAGACAGCTGCTCAAGGCTGGAAGCAAACCCAGGTCCCTGATCCTGTGAGGCAGCAGTGTTAACCACTGTGCCACCTGTCTTTATAAATACTTTGCATGCTTTTGTTGGGGCTTTAGCTTTTTTCTTATAGCTCCCCTAGAAATGCTTGAATCAGATTTATGCTCTGAGCAGCTATTTTGCAATCTGGCCTTCTAACTGGATACTATCCCTCAGGAAGAGTTTGGCCTGGGTCTACAATCATTCAAAGTGACCGTAGAATTATCCTGGGGATTTAGTTACATGGTTGCGGCCGGAGGACAGTAATTTAAGTTTGCACAGCAAACCTTTCATTAACATGGCACACAGCAGCATGCTGTTGATCGAACATTCTGGATAATCGAAGGATTACATATGACCACAATAAACCCTGACCAAGCAAAGTTTCAATGCATCAACGTTCCTCAAACAATCTCTCAAAACATCAATTCACCCCCTAAAAACGTTCAGTAATTGAAAGTAATTCAGGGGGGATACACGTTACTGTTATACTTTAGTTACAACATAACTACTCAGATATTGCAGTTCTTGAATAATAGAATCTCTACAGTGTGGAAGCTGACCATTTGGCCCATCGAGTCCACACTGACCATCCCAAGAGCATCTCACTCAGATATGCTGCATCCTGTAGCTCTGCATTTCCCATGGTTAATTCATCTCGACTCCACATCCCTGGACACTATGGGACAATTTAGAGTGGCAAATCCACCCTAACCTGCACATCTTTGGACTTTGAGAGGAATTCCACGCAGACACAGGGGAGAATGTGCAGACTGCACACAGACAGTCGCCAGGGGGTGCAGTTGAACTTGGGTCCCTGGCGCTGTGAGGCAGCAGTGCTGACCACCGAGCCACCATGCTGGACTTCTGAGGAATAGACACCAGACCCAAAACGTTACCTTTGATTTCTCTTCACAGGTGCTGCCAGACCCGCTGAGCTTTTCCAGCAACTTCTGTTGCTGCTTATAATTTTTGTCAGTTTGTCATGAGTGTTGGTTGATAAGTTGCTGGCTAAAACAAACTTTGTTGTACGACCAACTTAACCAGATCAAAGCAGGATACGTCCGAAATGTGGTAATCTAAATTTTTTTTTATTGAATTCAGACCACCTGATGGCTCAGTGGCTTAATTTACTGAAAGTGAGGGGGCCCGCCTTATAGTTTTTTTGTATCAAAGTGAGGGGGAAAGCACAAGTGAGGGAGAAGGTACGCTTCCAGATGAAAGCTAGCATTGGAGGGGAGTGGGGCAATCGACAATTCCCTATTTCTGCAGCCGCTGCAGTTGACAGAGTGTTTAACTCGGATGTGTTTTTTTGAAATCCCTATTCACTGGTTTGGTCTATTCATGCATGAACAGGTGCAATTACAGGAGGTAATTACAGTCAATGCCGCAGATCAACCAGTCACATTGAAACAAATTCTGGATAAAACAATTTTTTCTGAGTTCCAATTTTTCCTCATTTACCAGAGTAATTTATTCCATTGATATACAACAGATTTCAGTTTTATGCAAACAAAACAGTTAAGCAAGCACAACATTCACACTCCTGGCAAAGAGGTGTGAATTTGATTGTTGTTTATCTGGCTTTACCTTGAATGAAATGAAATCCATTTCTGCGCAGGCTTTCTGGTGACTGAGGCTGGAAATCTGACTTGGTGGGGGTTGTTGAGTGAAGGAGGGGATTGAGGGGAAGTATGTGCAGGGGACAGAGGACACACCAATGCAGTGGGGGCCTCCATTTGGCATCGGGTCTTGATTTGCTTGTTCGAGGGCAGAACCCCCTTTTCAGGTGCTATATGCTGTTTTTTTTTTACCTTTATAGACTCATAAAATCATACACAGAGGCAATGGCCTAACGGTACTATCACTGGGCTGTTAATCTAACGACACCAAAATGTTCACATCCCATCACGGTGGAAGTGGAATTCAATTTATTTCATAATTTGGAATTAAGAGGGACCATGAATTGATTGAGGAGAAAGTGAGGTCTGCAGATGCTGGAGATCAAAGTTGAAACTTTATTGCTGGAACAGCACAGCAGGTCAGGCAGCATCCAGGGAACAGGAGATTCGACGTTTCGGGCACAGGCCCTTCTTCAGGAATGAATTGATTGTCAGGGGAAAAATACCTCTGTGGCTCATGAATGTCCATTAGGGAAGGAAACTGCCATCCTTACCTGGTCTGGCCTACATGTGACTCCAGACCCACAGCAGTGTGGTTGATTCTTAACCGCCCTCTGGGACGGACAATAAGTGCTGGCCTAGCGGCTCTCTCATCCGCTTTACAAATAACAAAAAAAATGTAGTTCAAAAGCAGGCCCTTCAGCCCATCAGCCCTAGTCCCGTTTGTCTGTGTACTTGTCCAAATGTCTTTTAAATGTCTAGTGCACTTCCAGTTGATTTTGTAAATTTAGAAGGCAAGTATTGCCTGAAAACTATTCGAAGTCCAAGCAAATACTTGGGCCCGTATTTTTTTCTCAATTGTTTTCTCTCTGTGAAGCAGCTCCCACAAGACATTCTCAGGTTCAGGCAACTGAACCATATGTTCCTTTGGCTAATTGTCAGGTTCATCCAGTGTCACTGAGGGTTTCCATCTGCAAGACCTGGCTACATCTCTCACTTCATCTTACCAAGCTTGCTTCATTAACTATCTAAAATCAGACAATCTCTACACTGCAGAAAGAGGCCACTCAGCCCATCCGAAGAGAATTTCACCTAGCCCCATCCTTGTAACCCTGCACTTCCCATAGCTAATCCACCTGACCTACACATTCCTGGACATTGCGGATAATTTAACATGGCCAATCCACCTAACCTGCATATCTTTGGACTGTGGGAGGAAACCAGAGCACCCGGAGGAAAACCACGAAGACAGTGGGAGAATACAGGTCTCTAGCACTGCAAGGCAACAGTGCTAACCACTAAGCCACCATGCCACCCTTAACCCACTTCTACCATATCCTTTTGCCAATTCTATCCCCATCCTACCACACACCATTCACGGCACAACCTGCCACTCATTGAATACCTGCTGAGAGACATGGCACGCCTGGTGCCTGTATAAAGGGCTCACTGCGCACCTGGCCAAGCACTGGCATCCTGAAGCTGCCCTGCTCATCGAAGGTTGAGAAGAAGGAGAAAGTGGTGTCACCATTCTCCACCAAGGAGCTGGAGGTGCTGGCCCAGAACAGGGCCATCCTCTTCCCACAGGATCAGCAGAGGAGGCCATGCCACCAGACCCTGGTCGCCTGGTCCAGCAATTCCACCTGGGTCAATGCTGTATCTCACTCTGGAAGAATGACCAGCACAGCTGTAAAATGACTGTCTCCACTGCACCAGGGTAAGTGCTGCACTCTACTCACTGGACCTCACACTCACTCTATCCCTGCCTTCCACAAAGTCTCATGCTCTGTCAACCTTACTGTCTTTCCTCAATTGCTTTTCTTCTCCACCTCCGCACTCCTCTCCACCCACTAACACGCCCTCTACACTGCTCACTTGCTCACTCATGTGGGGTACCTCAGCAATGTTCCCTCACCAGCACCAACACTAACAGCCGTATCACCCACTCAATCCTTCTCTTCCGCATTGCAGGAGAAAGCAGCCCATAACTATATGGAACAAACCATGAAGGATGGCGGACACAGGGTCCTCACCCACTAGGAAGAGAGTGTCTGCCCGTCACAGGAGAAGACTAAGAATTAAGAATAGGATGAGGCCATTCAGCCCCTCGAACCTGTTTCATCATTAATAGGATCATGATGGATCCATTAGGTCAAGTATGTTAGCCAAGTCACTGCACAGTATGAATATTGGATTACCTTGATCACTTAACAAACTTTTGAAGGCCACATTCATCTACAGTGTGTTGATCATGTTGACCAAAGTGAGCACAGCCACATGTTGTATCCTTGAAGTCCTATTTATGGAGGAGGTGCCTATGTCTGTGAACAGAGACTGTAGACTTTGGGCCACTTCAAACTGATGCTGGAAGCCTAGTGATGGGAGATAAGGAAATAGCAGGAGAACTTAACAAGTACTTTGTGTCAGTTTTCACAGTGGAAGACATGAGCAATATCCCAAAAATTAAAGGGTGTCACGGGGCTGAGTTGAGTATGGTTGCCATTACGAAAGAGATAGTGCTAGAAAAGTTAAAAAGTCTTAAAATTGATAAATCTCCTGGCCCCGATGGGATACACCCTAGAGTTCTGAGAGAGGTGGCTGAGGAAATAGCAGAGGCATTGGTTGAGATCTTTCAAGAGTCACTGGAGTCAGGAAAGGTCCCGGATGATTGGAAGATGGCTGTTGTAACCCCCCTGTTCAAGAAAGGATCAAGGCAAAAGATGGAAAATTATAGGCCAATCAGCTTAACCTCGGTTGTTGGTAAAATTCTAGAATCCATCATTAAGGATGAGGTTTCTAAATTCTTGGAAGAGCAGAGTCTGATTAGAACAAGTCAACATGGATTTAGTAAAGGGAGGTCATGCCTGACAAACCTGTTGGAATTTTTTGAAGAGGTAACAAGTAGGTTAGACCAGGGAAACCCAGTGGATGTGGTCTATCTAGACTTTCAAAAGGCCTTTGATAAGGTGCCACACGGGAGGCTGCTGAGCAAGGTGAGGGCCCATGGTGTTCGAGGTGAGCTGCTGGGATGGATTGAGGATTGGCTGTCTGAGAGAAGGCAGAGAGTTGGGATAAAAGGTTCTTTTTCAGAATGGCAGCCGGTGACGAGCGGTGTCCCGCAGGGTTTGGTGCTGGGGCCACAGCTGTTCGCATTATATATTAATGATTTGGATGAGGGAACCGGGGGCATTCTAGCGAAGTTTGCCGATGATACGAAGTTAGGTGGACAGGCAGGTAGTACTGAGGAAGTGGGGAGGCTACAGAAGGATCTAGACAGGTTGGGAGAGTGGTCCAGGAAATGGCTGATGGAATTTAACGTGAGCAAGTGCGAGGTCTTGCACTTTGGCAGAAAGAATAAAAGCATAGACTACTTTCTAAATGGTGAGAAAATTAATAAAGCCAAAGCACAAAGGGATCTGGGAGTGCTAGTCGAGGATTCTCTAAAGGTAAACATGCAGGTTGAGTCCGTGATTAAGAAAGCGAATGCAATGTTGTCTCTTATCTCAAGAGGGTTGGAATATAAAAGCAGAGATGTGCTACTAAGACTTTATAAAGCTCTGGTTAGGCCCCATTTGGAGTACTGTGTCCAGTTTTGGTCCCCACACCTCAGGAAGGACATACTGGCACTGGAACGTGTCCAGCGGAGATTCACACGGATGATCCCTGGAATGACAGGTCTAACATATGAGGAACGGCTGAGGATACTGGGATTGTATTCGTTGGAGTTTAGAAGATTAAGGGGAGACTTAATAGAGACGTACAAAATAATACATGGCTTGGAAAAGGTGGATGCTAGGAAATTGTTTCCGTTAAACGAGGAGACTAGGACCCGTGGACACAGCCTTAGAATTAGAGGGGGTCATTTCAGAACAGAAATGCGGAGACATTTCTTCAGCCAGAGAGTGGTGGGCCTGTGGAATTCATTGCCACGGAGTGCAGTGGAAGCCGGAATGCTAAATGTCTTCAAGGCCGAGATTGATAGATTCTTGTTGTCTAGAGGAATTAAGGGCTACGGGGAGAATGCTGGTAAGTGGAGCTGAAATGCGCATCAGCCATGATTGAATGGCGGAGTGGACTCGATGGGCCAAATGGACTTACTTCCACTCCTATGTCTTATGGTCTTATGGTCTTATAGATCCTGTTAAGTGTAGGCCATTGTTTTTAAGGGAGGTCAAACCTTAAAGACACTCACCAGATTTTTATTGGTGATAATGGTGTCAGCAATATCTAATGAAGAGGCTATGCCTCTTTGTCTGGCACTTACACTCAAACAGCACACACATTTAGAGGACACTCGCCCTATCTTCTTCCGTCATCCTAAATTCAACTCAATTAAATCTGGACCGGGAAGGCCAGAGGAAGGAATAAATGCTGACCCTAAGGATTTATCCTGGAGTTAATCCAGTAACAGGGATGGTGGAGTGGGGTACACCTGACTTGAACAAAGTATGACCTTTGGGGTGTTTGCTGGAGAAACTTAGCAGGTCTCCAGCATCTGTGGAGAGAGAAAAACAGAGTTAATGTTGTGAGTCTGATATGATTCATCTTCAGAACTTCAGAGGGTTTGAAGAAGAGTCGTACTGGATTTTTGAAGTTGACTCTGTTTCTCTCTTTGAGGAGAAAGTGAGGTCTGCAGATGCTGGAGATCAGAGATGGAAATGTGTTGCTGGAAAAGCGCAGCAGGTCAGGCAGCATCTAGGGAACAGGAGAATCGACGTTTCGGGCATTAGCCCTTCTTCAGGAATGAGGAAAGTTGGTCCAGCAGGCTAAGATAAAAGATAGGGAGGAGGGACTTGGGGGAGGGGCGTCGGAAATGTGACAGGTGGAAAGAAGTCAAGGTGAGGGTGATAGGTCAGACTGGGGTGGGGGCGGAGAGGTCGGGAAGAAGATTGCAGGTTAGGGAGGCGGTGCTGAATTTGATGGATTTGACTGAGACAGGCTGGGGGGAGGGGAAATGAGGAAACTGGTGAAATCCGAGTTCATCCCTTGTGGTTGGAGGGTTCCTAGCCACACCTCCCCCCTCACCTCCCTCCAAGGCCCCAAAGGAAACTTCCATATCCGCCATAGATTCACCTGTACCTCCACACATATCATCTATTGCATCCTCTGCACCCGATGTGGCCTCCTCTATATTGGGGAGACAGGCCGCCTACTTGCGGAGCGTTTCAGAGAACACCTCTGGGACACCCGGACCAACCAACCCAACCACCCTGTAGCTCAACATTTCCATTCCCCCTCCCACTCCACCAAGGATATGCAGGTCTTTGGACTCCTCCATCGTCAGACCACAGCGAAACGACGGTTGGAGGAAGAACGCCTCATCTTCCGGCTAGGAACCCTCCAACCACAAGGGATGAACTCGGATTTCACCAGTTTCCTCATTTCCCCTCCCCCCAGCCTGTCTCAGTCAAATCCATCAAATTCAGCACCGCCTTCCTAACCTGCAATCTTCTTCCCGACCTCTTCGCCCCCACCCCAGTCTGACCTATCACCCTCACCTTGACCTCTTTCCACCTATCACATTTCCGACGCCCCTCCCCCAAGTCCCTCCTCCCTATCTTTTATCTTAGCCTGCTGGACCAACTTTCCTCATTCCTGAAGAAGGGCTAATGCCCGAAACGTCGATTCTCCTGTTCCCTAGATGCTGCCTGACCTGCTGCGCTTTTCCAGCAACACATTTCCATCTCTGTTTCTCTCTTCACAGATGCTGGAGACCTGCTGAGTTTCTCCAGCATTTTTGGTTTTTATTCTGTTATTTATGTACACTGTTTCTACTGATAGAAGTAAGGAGTTCAACTGTTACTTTTGGGGGGAAATAGGTGTACTTGTACCAGCTCCCGAATGCCCTAGATATTATGCCTGACCAAATGTAGTTGTATTTATTACTCTAGTCCTCCGATACCACATCGGTGGTTGTAGATTGTACAAGTGTCTTTGCTAAAAGACCGGCAATTTCTTCTCTAACTTCCCACAACATCCTGGGATATACTAGATCAGGTCCCGGAGACATATCTACATTTATATCTTTTAAGACCACCAGCACCTCCTCTTCAGAGACATCAATACCTACTTCCCCTCAAGTTCCCTCGCTTCTGTGTCTTTCTCCACAGTAGATACTGAAGTGAAATATTCATTTAGTGTCTCTCCCATCTCCTCTGGTTCCAAACATACACAACCTTGTTGATCTTTAAGGCACTCTCAATGTACTTGTTGATTCTCTTTGGATTTTCCTTAACCTTATCTGCCAAAGGCTATCTCAAATCCCCTTTTTGCCCTCCTTCTTTTATGTTTCTAGCTTTCAAATTTCAGAGCAGATCTGTCTTCCACCCCTGTATATTTTGGATCCTGCTCCAGACTGCTTCCAAACATCTTGAATCCGGAAAAGTTCCATTAAGGTACATTAACTGCAATTCAAGTGCCTGTATCTTTTAATAACTCTAGTGTAATGTGTATCTAGTGTTTACCTCCATTTCTTTTCATGTCTCAATGAAGAAGTTGCTGTCTGGACATCCATTTGTTAAAATTTGGAATCCTGGCATATGTCAGCCAGTTGGGCTACGTTGACATCAGGATAATGTTGAAATAAAGCTTTCCAGTGCGGGAAGGTTACACACATTTACACACCTCCCAGTATGCTTGCCTGAGCAACACAAAGATATGATGTTTAAGAACCTTCCCTTGCAGTCATGTGGTTAAGATTTGGTGCTCTCACCATTATGATATGGGTTTGATTCCTGGTCAGGGAATGGGAATTCTGTTATTATAAAAGAGACCTAAGGGACAACTTTTTCATGCAGAGGGTGGTACGTGTATGGAATGAGCTGCCAGAGGAAATGGTGGAGGCTGGTCCAATTGTAACATTTAAACAGCATCTGGATGGGTATGTGAATAGGAAGGGTTTAGAGGGATATGGGTCAAGTGCTGGGTGGCACGGTGGCACAGTGGTTAGCACTGCTGCCTCACAGCGCCAGAGACCCGAGTTCAATTCCCGCCTCAGGCGACTGACTGTGTGGAGTTTGCACGTTCTCCCCGTGTCTGCGTGGGTTTCCTCCGGGTGCTCCGGTTTCCTCCCACAGTCCAAAGATGTGCAGGTCAGGTGAATTGCCATGCTAAATTGCCCGTAGTGTTAGTTATAGGGGTAGATGTAGGGGTATGGGTGGGTTGCGCTTCGGCTGGTCGGTGTGGACTTGTTGGGCCAAAGGGCCTGTTTCCACACTGTAAGTAATCTAATCTAATCTAAAAAAAAAATGGGACTAGATTAGGTTCGGATTTCTGGTCAGCATGGATGAGGTGGACTGAAGAGTCTCTTTTCATGCTGTACATCTCTATGACTCTATGACTATGACTCTATGACTATGACTCTATGACCTCTGTAGTGCAGGTATAAGCAAAGCTGAAGGAGGCAATTTCCCAAACCTGAATGTGTCTGTCCAAAGAATGCCTCACTCCTGTAATCATAGAATTCCCCTCATCTATCCAGAGTTTTGAATTCACCTTTATTCATAATCTAGTTGGGGCATTAATTCATCCTGCTTCTACAGATTGATTGAGTTGAATATCTCAACTTTGGTGCTTGACCGTAGGTCTCCCTCTCCTCCACCCCTCCACGCTCTGGCTCTTACATCCCGTCTGTCCCTCCTGTATTCTCTGCTAGCCCCTTTCTAAGCTCCACTAGTTCTATCATCATCTGTAAAAGATGCTTCCTGAAGACCTTTATCCAACTAGTCATTCAATCATTTCTTGTTAACTGTCCAAGAGACCTTTGCATCCATTTATCCTCCATTATTCTGTCAAAGGAGCTGCATTAAACAGGTTTTTATTAATGACCGGCAATTGCCTGCTTCCAATGGAAGAGAATTTTAGCAGCAACTCCCTGACCACACTGAAATACCTGTACACACTATGTTGGTGCAGTTTGGAATTTGAAAATTTAGTAAATGTATCATTTCATTCTTGCTATTAATCATAGAATCAGAGAAAGGTGGGGGAATAGAATGTACCGCTTGCAACAGTGGTAGACTCACCAACTTTGAGTGCATTTAAATGGTCGTTGGGTAGACATATAGGATGATAATGGAATAGTGTAGGCTAGATGGGCTTCAGATTGGTTCCACAGGTCGGCACAACATCAAGGTTTGTAATGTTCAATGTTCTATTTTCTAATTTGGGTGATATGTGATGTAGGAAAAAGGTAGTGTTGTTCTTCAGATGAGACTGTCAGAGGGGGCACAATGATAAAACAAATGAGATCTGGTCTCACAATGCACGCACTGCCACTTTCAAAACCCAACCAGAAGATAAGACCATAAGATATATGAACAGGATTAGGCCATTCAGCCAATCGATGATGACATGTGTGTTTCTCAAACCCATTCTCCTGCCTCTCACCCTGGATCCCTTAGCCATCTCCTTGTTCAATGCACTCAATAACTTGGCCTCCACATCCATTCTGAAGCAATTAATTTTATGCGTAGCCTACTGGTATTATTGTTAGACTGTTACTCCAGAGATCCAGGTAATGCTCTGTGGATCTGAGTTCAAATCCCGCCAATGGTGGAATTTGTTTACAATAAAAATTGATTTGAATTTATTGTCACGTGTACCGAGGCACAGTGAAAAGCTTTGTCTTGCGAGCAATACAGGCAGATCACAGAGTTAAGTAGCATAGATAGTAAATAATAAGTAAACAGCAGCAAAAACAAAAACATAGGTGCACAGATTGTTAAGAGTTTGTGAGTCCATTCAGTATTCTAAGAACAGTAGGATAGAAACTGTTATGAAACCGGCTGGTGCATGTGTTCAGGCTTCTGTACCTTCTCCCCGATGGTAGAGGTTGTAGAAAAACATTGCCAGGATGGAATGGATCTTTGAGAATGCTGGTGGCCTTTCCTTGACAGTGGGCCTGGTAGATGGATTCTATAGATGGGAAATTGGCCTTTGTGATTGTCCAGGCCGAGTTCACCACTTTCTGTAACATCTCTAATCTTGAATGGTACAGTTGCCATACCAGGTAGTGATACATCCAGACAGAATGCTCTCATTGGCACACCTATACAACTTTGCAAGGGTATTCACCATCATGCCAAATTTCCTCAGCTGTCTGAGGGAGAAGAGATGTTGTTGGGCCTTTGTAACCAGTGCGTCCACATGAAGAGTCCCTAAAGGCTTGTTGCGAATGACCACTCCCAGGAGCTTGACACTCTCCACTCGTTCCACCTCTGTGCTGTTAATGTGTCGGGGGGTCAAGAGTAACATCCCGCTGAAAGTCAATAATGAGTTCCTTGGTTTTGCTGGCATTGAGAGCTAGGTTGTTCTCAGTGCACCATTTTTCCAGGTCTTCTACCTCCCGTCTGTAGTCTGTTTTGTCACCACCTGAGATTTATCAACTATGGTGATGTCATCAGCGACTTGTAAATGGCATTAGTCTGGTATTTGGTGACGCAGGCATGGGTATACAGTGAGTACAGTAGGGTGTTGAGTACACACCCCTGGAGGGCTCCAGTGTTGAGTGTTAGTGAGGATGAAATATTGTCCCCAGTCTTCACTGATTGTGGCCTGTGGGTCAGGAAACTGAGGATCCAGTTGCAGAGAGTGGGGCTTAGTCCGAGATCACTAAGTTTAGTAATCAGTCTCGAGGGGATAATAGTGTTGAAGGCTGAACTGTAGTCAATGAGTAGGATTTTTACATAGCTGTTCTTGGTGTCAAGATGCTCTAGGGAGGAGTGCTATGGCTTCTGACGTGGATCTGTTGGTCTGATGGGCCAATTAGAGTGGGTCAAGAGTTGTGGGCAGGCTGGAGTTGATTAATGCCATGACCAGCTTTTCAAAGCACTTCATGACCACCGAAGTTAGGGCCACTGGGCGGTCGTCATTGAGACATGCTGCGTGAGACTTCTCAGGCACAGGGATGATGTTGGCCCTTTGAAACAGGCAGGGACAGTGGCCTGCTGCAGGGAGAGGTTGAAGATGTCCAAGAAGACCTCTGCCAGTTGATCTGCACATGCTCTGAGTGCACAGCCTGGTACTCCGTCTGGTCCCATCGCTTTCCTTGGATTCACACGAAGGGAAACTGATCTGACCTCTAATGCAGTGACTGTTGGGATAGGTTTGTCCTATTTGGACCTCTCCGCTGAAATTCTGCTCAAAGCCAGCATAGAAGGCGTTGAGATGATCTGGGATGGATATATCATCGTCTGCTATCTTGCACTGTCTCTTTTTAGAACCTGTGATGTCATTCAATCCTTGCCACAGTTGCTGGGTGTCTGTGTGGGTCTCTGATTTGGATCAGTATAAAAATCTAGGATAAATCGTCAGCTTGTATGAGGGGGCATAACTACAAATTGAAGGGTGATAGTTTTAAGACAGACATCAGAGGCAGATTCTTTACTCAGAGAGTGGTAAGGGCTTGGAATGCCCTGCCTGCCAATATAGTTATCTCAACCACATTAGGGAGATTTAAACAATCCTTGATTAAGCACATGGATAATGATGGGATAGTGTAGGGGGATGAGCTGAGAATAGTTTGCAACATTGAGGACGGAAGGTTTGTTCTGCGCTGTATCCTTCTATGTTCTATGCAAAAAGTCTAATGATAACAATGAAACCATTGCTGTAAAAGCCCATCTGGTTAACTAATACCCTTTAAGGAGAGAGACTTCTGGCCTACATATAGGGTGGCATGGTGACTAGCACCGCTGTCTCACAGCACCAGGGTTCATTTCCAGCCTCGGGTGACTGTCTGTGTGAAGTTTGCACGTTCTCCCCGCGTCTGCGTGGGTTCCTTTCAGGTGCTCTGGTTTCCTCCCACAATCCAAAGATCTGTAGGCTAGGTGAATAAGCCATGTTAACTTCCCCATAGTGTTCAGGAATGTGTCAGCTAGGTGCATTGGTCGGCTAGATATAGGCTAGGGGAATGAGTCTGGATGGATCACTCTTCGGAGGGTCGGTGCAAACTTCTTGGGCTGAAGGGCCTGTTTTCTCACTGTAGGGATTCTATGCCGTATGACTTCAGACCAACAGCAATGTGGTTGATTCTTAACTGCCCTTTGGGCATACTAGAGATGGACAATAAATATTGGCTTAGCCAGTGATGCCTTCATCCCCTGAATGAATTAAAAACAAAACTATTCTGTAAGTTTCAATCAGAACTCACCTCATCCTTCTGAGTTCCATGGTGTACAGACCCTAGATGTTAAACATGGTCACCTTCCTACTCTGCACATCACTTTAAATAGCCTATCTCCTGCCCTAATGACAGGAGATCTGCACTCTTGACGTTGGTGAGTTTGGGTCACTCTGTCCACAGGCACTCCATCCACATCCCTCCATTTCTGGACATCGTCCAGCGTATGTGTAGTGATTGTTGCTCTGCCGAGCCCAGGTTAGCACTCTGACTGGGTGGTGACTGCAGTCCAAAGTAGGGTGGCAAGCATGGGTGGCGGTGGTGACAACATTGTCGAGTTGGGGCAGTGATTGGATGCATATGTTTCTTCTTGAGAGTACCGCCCCATAACCTGCACCTACTGACTGAACAAACAGGGAAACTCAATTGGTGCCAGTCTTAACCATCACTACGCGATTGAAACAATCTGTTAACTGCAGCATTGCTCATGGTGAGGGAAAGTCAAGCGGGTGCTCCTTAAAACTCAGTCTTTGGACTGAGCCTTTCCCTTTCAATATCTCCTACTTTAAATTGTCATTTGGTGAGACTTCTGTGAATGAGAGATTTGAAACACTCTTGCTTCGGAAGAAAGTTGACAGGGTGGACATGGAGAAACTGCTTTGTTGCTCAGGGAATCCAGAGAATGTGGCTGCAGTGTCCACACAACAGAGTGATCATTCCCAACTGAGCCGAGGAAAAATTCCATCAAAAGAGACGGTTCTGAACCATTCGAACCCTCTTCTCCAAAGGGTTGTGAGAGCTTTGTCACTGAGTATATTTAAAGCGAGGTTAGACAGATTTTCACTCTCTAAGGATATGGAGAGAAGCTTGAAAGTAGAATTGAGACCCCCAATCTCCCACAGTCATATTGAATAGTAAATATGTTCTACTTCTTCTCATATCTCTTGTGTTCTTGTGAAGGGCTGTGCAGTTTGTAAAGTTCAAGATACCATACAAATATAGGTTTTTGTGATTCTGTTGTACTGTTGCTTTTGGGAACGTAGGATCATTAAAAGGCCATTAAGCCCCTTAACCTCATTCCATCATTCATTGAGATCATGGCTCATCTGTGATCGAACAAAAATTGATCTGTCTCAGGTTTAAAACGAACAACAGATCAAGCATCCACTGCCGTTAGTGGACAAGAGTTCCAAACATCTACCACCCTTTGTGTGTAGAATTCTATCCTAATATCTCTCCTAAACACCCAACTTCTCAGACTATGCTCCCAGTTCTAGAATCCCCAGCCAGTGGAAATAAGTTATCTTTACCCTGTTATTTGTAGTTAATATCTTGAAGACCTCAATTAGATAATTAGATGACCCTTTAGCCTTCTAAATTTGGAAGAAGAAGTCCTAATTTGTTTAATCTCTCCTCATACCTTAACCCCTAAAGTCCAGGTATCATTTTCCACAATTAGACAGCCTGCATCATGCCCTATTAAGGTTGAACATGTACATATAGACCGGATTGACTTCTTTCATGAAAATCATTAACCTATCATCCTTATGATTTACTTGGTCATCTATTCAATTATTAAACCTACTGAAGTAAATTTTAGAAATTTGTCATAGTGAAATGATTAACTCAAGTCCTTTTAGTTGATAATGCAGTTCCATACTGATTTTTAAAAAGTTGCTCAGGGGATGTGGGTGTCATTGGCTGGGCCAGTATTTATTGCCCATCCCAAGTTGCCCTTGAGAAGATGATGGTAAGCTGTCTTCTTAAAACGCTGCAGACCCACAATGTCCTTAGAGAGGTGAACTTAGAGAATTTTGACCCAGCGACACTGAAGGAATGGCAATATATTTCCAAGTTAGGATGGCTTGGACGGAAACTTGCAGGTGGTGATGTTCCCATGTATCTACTGCCCTTGTCCATCGAAGTGGAATTAGTCATGGGCTTGGAAAATGCTGTCTGAGGAATCTTGGTGAATTTCTGTGGCACAGCTTGTAGATAGCACACGCTGCTGCTACTGAGTGTTGGTGGTTGAATGCTTGTGGATTTGGTCCCCATCAAGTGGGCTGCTTTGTCCTGGGTGGTGTCTAGTTTCTTAAAGTTACTGGAGCTGCATCCATCCAGGCAAATGGAAAGTATTCTTGACTTGTGCCTTGTAAATCGTGGACAGGTTTTGGGGAGTCAGGGGTGAGTCCCTCACTGCAGTATTCCTAGCTTCTGACCAGCTCTTGCATTTGTATTTGTATGAGCTGAAAATGTGTTGCTGGAAAAGCACAGCAGGTCAGGCAGCATCCAAGGAGCAGGAGAATCGATGTTTCGGGCATGAGCCCTTCTTCAGGAAATCCTGAAGAAGGGCTCATTCCCGAAACGTCGATTCTCCTGCTCCTTGGATGCTGCCTGACCTGCTGCGCTTTTCCAGCAACACATTATCAGCTCTGATCTCCAGCATCTGCAGTCCTCACTTTCTCCTATTTGCATTTGTATGGCTCGTCCAGTTGAGTTTCTGGTCAACGGTAACCCCAAAAAAGTTGATAGTACGGCATTCAGTGATATCTTTGAATGTTAAGGGGCATTGTCTCTTTTTGGGGATGGTTGTCTTCATTAAAAGTGAATACAAGAAATTCAGTTTGCCACTGATCTGCCTATCTGTCCAGCCTGTCTACATTGTTCTGTAATCTAAGATTATCCTCATCACTATTTACCAACCCACTAATTTTGGTATCATCTGCGAACTTACTGATCAATCCTCCGACATTGAAATCTAAATCATTTATGCAAACGATAAATAGCAAGGGCTCCAGCACTGATCCCAGTAGAAACTATCATCTTGTTATTAAGAAAGTAATCAGAGAGACTCTCCCCAGGTAGAGATTGTTGTGTGAACTACCCACTGTGGGGTCTCCTCTGAACTGAAGCAATGATCATCTCAGCGTCAGTAAGAGTTCTTCTGTCATTTGGAGGTTACTGGCACTGACAGAGCAATGAGCAGCAAGAAACCAGGTTTGATAAGGGCACATCATTTCAGATTTCAAGAGGAGCCACAGAGACAAAATAAAAAATGGAGAGCATTCTGTTAATTTAGGATGTTACTCCATACTGACTTTTCCAGCAGGTTGAGGAATTTTTTTAGGTTAGATTAGATTAGATTCTCTACAGTGTGGAAACAGGCCCCTCACCCAACAAGTCCACACCGACCCTCCGAAGAGTAACCCACCCAGACCCATTTCCCTCTGACTGATGCACCTAACACTACGGGCAATTTAGCATGGCCAATCCACCTGACCTGCACATCTTTGGACTCTGGGAGGAAATCGGAGCACCCGGAGGAAACCCACGCAGACACGGGGAGAATGTGCAAACTCCACACAGACAGTTGCCCGAGGCCAGAATCAAACCTGGGACCCTGGTGCTGTGAGACAGCAGTGCTCACCACTGAGCCACCATGCCACCCAGGAAGATTTGTAGATGTTGGGTCATTCAGTATATTCAAAACTAAGATAGATTTTTATCAGGAAGGGAATGGCCTGGAAGAAACAGTAGATCCTGTTATTTGTTAGCTGAAGAATTCTTGGTTATATTTGAAGTGGGTAGGTTGAAATTCTGGGATTGGTCTCAGAAGAGGTCTGCTAATACATATTTCGTAATTTACTCCTAGGTCATCGTTTCCTCAGTCTGAGTTTGCATGTTGCCTTTCTATGAAAATAGGGAGACTATGCTAAATCTATGCAAGGCAGTCCAGGGGAAGGTTCATTAGGCTGATACCAGGAATGGAGTGACTGTCTTATAGGGAGAAGTTGAGTGGACCTGCACTCATTGAAATTCAGAAGAATGAGAGGTGACCTTATTCAAACATATAAGATTCTTCGGGGTCTTAATAGGATAGATGTAGATTAGATTAGATTAGATTCCCTACAGTATGGAATCAGGCCCTTCGACCCAACAAGTCCACACCGATCCTCTGAAGAGTAACCCACCCAGACCCATTCCCCTACATTTACCACTGACTAATGCGCCTAACACTATGGTCAATTTAGCATGGCCAATTCACCCTAACCTGCACATCTTTTGGATCATGGGAGGACACTGGAGCACCCAGAGAAAACCTATGCAGACACAAGGAGAATGTGCAAACTCCACGCAGAAAGTCGCCCGAGGCAGGAAAGTGAGGTTGTTTCCCCTTATAGAGAATCTAGGACCAGAGGGTATCATCTCAGAATAAGGGGCTGCGCATTGAAGGTGGTAAAGGAGAAGGAATTTCTTCTCTCAGAAAATTGTGGGTCTGTGGAATTCCTTACTATAGAGGTCTGTAGATGTTGGGTCATTAAGTATATTCAAGACTAAGATTTTTATCAGGAAGGGAATCAAGGGTTATGGGGAAAACGCAGGACAGTGGAGTTGGGGACTTATCAGATCAGCTATGATCTCTTTGAATGGTGTATCAGACTTGACGGACTGAACAGCTTACTTCTTCTCCAATGTCTTATGGTTTCAAGGTCTTCACCTTTCTTTACTTATCTGGAGCTTTCATCCAAAGATTTTTTTAAAATCACTTCACGGGATGAGGGTGTCACTGGCTAGGCCAGCATATATTGCCCAGAGGGTAATTAGGAGTCAGCTACATTGCTGTGGGTCTGGAGTCACATGTAGGCCAGACCAGGTAAGGATGTCAGTTTCCTTCCCTAATGGACATTAGTGAACCAGCTGGGATTTTCCAACAATCAGACAATGGATTCATGGTCATCGTCAGACTCTTAATTCCAGATTTCTTTATTAAAATGAATTCAAATTCCATTACCTGCCAAGGTGGAATTCAAGCTATTTAAGCTCATACATAAAGAATGCTGAATAATGTGAGGCATTTAATCAAAAGGTGTGGCGCTGGAAAAGCACAGCAGGTCAGGCAGCATCTGAGGAGCAGGAGTGTTGATGTTTTGGGCATAAGCCCTTCATCAGGAATTGATGAAGGGCTTATGCCTGAAACATCGACTCTCCTGTTCTTCTCCTGCACAGCCTGACCTGCAGTGCTTTTCCAGCTCCACCCTTTCCGACTCTGACTCTCCAGCATCAGCAGTCCTCAGTTTCTCCTAATGTGAGGTATTGCAAAGCTGCTTGTCTCCAGGGAAATGCCCCTAGCTAGACTCGGCACCTTCCTGACAAGAGAGAGAAAGTTGAAAAATTGGGCAAAATGCCCAGATGAAAACACAAAACATTACTTGGGTCTCTGGATTAATAGGAGAAAGTGAGAACTGCAGTTGCTGGAGAGAGGAGGGGAACTTCTTCAAGGAAACGTCAATTCTCCAGTTCCTCAGATGTTACTTGACCAGCTGTGCTTTCCCAGCAAAACACTCTTGTCTCTGGATTAATAGTCCAGTGGTAATACCACTAGGCCATCATCTTCCCTATAAATGGCTATGCAAATTCCTATATGGTGTAAAATGCAGAAAACTTTGTGGGTTAATGGAACATGGATGAACCGCTAGATCCACTGAGGCCACCATTCACTCTCACCTCTGTTACAGAAGATTGTAGCATTGAGCCCCACTCATGTGAAATACTGAGGCTGACATTGCAATGGAGACCCAAAGGAATCTTGTCCTTGCCAAGTGCTTTCAAAGTGCGTATGAGTGGGATCCTGTCGGGTTAGACTATAAATCATATAGCACAAGAATTCAGCAAGTGAAATGATACCGTTCAGACCCTGCTGCATTTTGCCGGTTTCTAATTAGCCATTGCTGTTCTCTGGCCTCCTTCCAAAACTTTGCAGTGAATAAGTGGAGGATCTCGATTTCTGGTCTCTGCTTTAACAAACCAGAATGGCCTTATGGGCAAAAGATAGCTCTAACTCACCGAGGAAGACAAGAAGGGGAAAGAAAAGTAACCATTTTGAACATAGTTTGCACACTTTTGTTTCGGTTTACGTTTGAGTTCGGGTCGACACGTTTTCAATTATACTTTCTAATGCCAATGTGATGACATCATTGCAGTCCAGCACCACCGAACATTTGAGAGTGCCACACAGGACAGGTTACCATGGCAACCACTGCACTCAGCACAACCTTCAAGAGTCTGCTGTTTTCGGATCCATCTCTTGTTTCAGCGAGAACATGAAGCAAGCAAAAAATGGGGAACTGTTTCCAGGGTCCTGTGCAGCCACCAAACTGTCCTGGTTAAAAGCAGGAGTAATCTTTGTGCAATACATACTCTGATCCAAAAGCTCTTCACTTTAACTTTGGTGCCTTGCAGCTGCGGCTGACTGCCTTGACTCAGTAGTAAGCTGACAAGTTGCTTTGTGCACTTTACAAAGCACCAATATTTCTCTGGATCTTACTCCATACGGAAATTCCCCAGGGCACCGCGTTTACTGAGCCCCCCCCCCAAATTTGCGCTCCTTTTCGGCGCAGAATCTTCAGGCTTGGACGGGGCTCTCAGGCGATTCGAAATGGGCAGGGTGACCGTCTCTTCGGAAATAAAAAGATCATTTCTAACCAACATTTTCAGAGATGCTATGAGACATTTTTGGAGTAGGTGGGACTTGAATATAGTCCTCCCGGCTCAAAAGCTACATTAGCACTGCGCCACTGTGTGTACAAGATATTTAAACCAAATGGCAAGAGTGGGGGAAGTATGGAGTGTGTGGACATTGCTGGTGAGCAGTGGATGGGGGATGATTGAGTGATAATGGGGATATTTCGTGTGATTGTAGGAAGGATAGAGGGGCGTTAGAAGCAACCAACGTTTACAACCTAACCTGTGCTGTTTTACAACATCAGCATCTGTCCAATTTACAGAAATGTAGCCCTCTGGAATCATTTGGCTGAGACTCCCAAGATTCAGTCTGCTAGTGGATATCTGTCCTGGGAACACAAGCATTCCTTAAGGGACATGGAGCAATCCTTTAACGTACGGGTCAGCTGAGTACCTGGAGATGACAGAGAAAGCTGTTATTCCAGAACCAGCTCAAGATTTCGGGTATATTGACACCTGAGTCTTATTTAAATGAGGTTCTGACTCAAGCTGGTGGAAATGATGGTTCGGGAGAAATATATACCTGACATTAGAACAGAAGAATTAAGCCCAGCAATAGGCCATTCACCCCTTTGAACCTGATGGACTCTCCCGTAAGTTCACGGCTGATCTTCAATCTCAGCTCTACCTTTCTGCTTTTTCCTCACATTCTCTGTGGTCATGTTACAGATTAACTGGAAAACCAGAATCACACTCTCAGGGCTTGCAGTCAAATCCCACCTTGGCAGCTGATGGAATTCAAATTTAACTCATAAATCTGGAATTGAGAGATAGGCTCAGTAATGGTGGCTATAAAATGATCTTTGATTGTCATAAAAACTCATCTAGTTTTTTTTTCCATTGTTCATCTGTGGGATGTGGGCATCGCTGGCTGGGCCAGCATTTATTGCCCGTCCCTAGTTGCCCTTGAGAAGATGGGGATGAGCTGCCTTCTTGAAATGCTGCAGTCCATGTGCTGTCGGTAGACCCACAATGCCCTTAGAAAGGGAATTCCAGGAGTTTGACCCAGTGACAGTGAAGGAACAGCGATATATTTCCAAGTCAGGATGATGAGTGGCTTGGAGGGGAATTTGAAGGTGGTCGTGTGCCCATGTACATGCTGTCCTTGTCCTTCCAGATGGAAGTGCTCGTGGGTTTGGAAGGTGCTGTGTAAGTATCTGTATTGAATTTCTTTGGCGAAGTTCACTCATGTCCTTTAGGGAAGGAAATCAGCTGTCATTAGTTTGTCTGGTGTACATGTAATGCTAAACCTACAGCAAAGTGGTTGACTTTTAATTGCTGCAAAGTGCAAAAAGAAAACAAATGCTATTTTTTCCAATGATGCTCATATCCTCTGAATGAATAAAGAAAAATCTAATGACCTCTAGCTTGAATATACTCAAGCCAGTACTAGCTTGGATTAAAGGATTTTCTCATAGAGAGAAAACATCATCTCAGTCCTGAATATTTATTCTCAGAGTGCGAGCCCCAGGTGCTAGATTCTCCAGCAGTGAGAATCATCTTCTTGGTATCTATTCAGTCAAGTCACTGAGGAACTTTATGCTTCAATGCACAAAGATTCTAATCGGTGGCATGATGGACAGTAGGCAGGGACACAAACGGTCTTTGGGAAAGTGAATTAACTTCAAAGTCACCTTTTTGTGGAAGCAAACAGGATCAAGTTGAAACATGAAGAAGGAACCAGCTGCCAGTATTCGTAATATACAGCAGGGTTTATCAGCATCTGGAAGAGAAGGATTTTGACTGTGGTGGAGGGGCCCAGCCTAAATATGAACATGTCCTTCCTCCTTCTTGAAAGTCTGATTGACTCGGGGTCAACCGTGACTCCGCTAGTATCACCTTCACAAGGGTGGTGTGGTGGAGGCACTAGAAAGCGTAATCCCATAGTAAGATGTTGCAGATTTAAGGCAGAGATGAGGAGGAATTTCTTCTCCCAGCTGGTTGTGAAATTCTTTAACACAGAACGCTGTCACGGCTGAAGTACATTCAAGGCTGAGGTGAATAGATCTTTAATCTTTAAAGGAATCAAGTGATATGAGGCAAAAGGCAGCAAAGTGGAATTGTGGATTATCAGGTCAGCTAAGATCACATTGAATGATAGAATTGACCTGACGGGCTAAATGGCCTACTTCTGTTCCTTTGTCTTATGGATGACACTCACTGTGCAGCACTGAGGGGTTTATTTCATAGACTGACCTGTTGGGACACACCTCTGTGGGAGGTGGGACTATGAAACTGGACCTTCTGGCCCAGAGGTTTTGGACAGTGTCACTGCACCTTGTTTCAATAACAAGTGCAGGCGCTCTCTGTCAGGTGGGATAGCTTGTCTGCAAACAGGGTAAGAGGTTCTGTGTTGCCATTTACACAAGAGGCCAGGCACTTCACTCTGCTGTCAAGAGGATCATCATTATAGAGTCATAGAGTTGTACAGCACAGAAACAGACCCTTCAGTCCAACTTGTCCATGCCGACCAGATATCCCAACCCACTCTAGTCCCACCTGCCAGCACCTGGCCCATATCCCACCAAAACCTTCCTATTCATATACCCATCCAGATGCCTTTTAAACGTTGCAATTGTACCAGCCTCCACCACTTCCGCTGGCAGCTCATTCCATACACGTACCACCCTGTGTGAAAAAGTTGCCCCTTAGGTCTCTTTTATATATTTCCCCTCTCACCCTAAATCTACACTCTCTAGTTCTGGATTCCCCCAACCCAAGGAAAAGACTTTGTCTATTTATTGTATCCACGCCCCTCATGATTTTATCAACCTCTGACCCTCCAGGGAAAACAGCCCTAGCCTATTCAACCTTTCCCATTTAACGCAGATTATTTGATTATTATCCTATTGCTTTTTGTGTGACCTCACTGTGGGCAAATCAGTTGCTGAAGCCACAGCAGAGAATAGATTTCCAAAGTACTTCACTGTCTCAAAAATACTCTTGGACATCCCGAGGCCATGAATGATGTTCTGTAAATTTAAGTGTTTGCTTTACTGGGCTTATCCTCTGATTGATAGGAATCATGAGCAGGTTGTGGCCTGGGGTTTTTTTTTTCCCTATTTTGTGCAGGCCAGCTATCAATTTTGTACCAATTTGTCATGGTGAGTGAAGGCTGGGCTAGCAAATAGAGGAGCAACAGTCGTGACCCATGAGCCCAAGTGACTCTAATTGATTATTGGCTGATTTTGGTAATATCAAACTGCAGAGGGCGCACTTCCCCACTGAGCCGCTCACCATCCTGACTTGGAACTGTATTGCTGTTCCTTCAGTGTCACCACAAGCATCCTCAAACTCGTTTCTTAACAATCTGGAGATGTCCCCAAATTCAATGTACTGAAGTAGTTCAAGAAGGGATCCCTTGCACCCTGTCCAGGGCAATTAGGGATGGGCTATAAATGCTGACCCGGCCAGTGAAAGCCTCATCCAAAGAGTGAATTTGAAAAAGAAAACAAAATTTCTGCACAAGTATTTCCACTGGTAATGTCTCCTGCCTGGATTTGCAATTTTCCTGCTCCCAAAACCTGTTCCTTCACCCCACAAACTGACAGGAGTCTAAATATAATCTAAACAGAAGTTAGAGCCAAATGCATTTTACTTTGAAAGCTACGTTCCTTTTTTTTTCTAAAATTGTTTTGGTGTACACAGTTGTCCTCCAAAAAACATGTAATGCAGGTATTTTTAATTAACCCGATAAGTGGTGTCACCCTCTGCCGTAGGTGAGACTTAAACCCAGGCCTTCTAACACTAAGATAGGGTCACTACCGCAAGACTGATGCTAGGAGCTTGAAAGTCCCCAAAATTGGGATTCTGGAAAGACCGTGAGGAGAATTATAATCACTGCACAGCAAGCGCTCAGAGGAAGGCCGACAAACACTTGAAAAAGTTGGCGAAAGCTTGAGGTGGGAGATTGAGCAGGCCAACGGCAGACAGTTAGGAGAGAGAACAGAGGAGGCACAGCTCAGTATTTCCATTGGCTGATGGACATACATGTCAGACGGCAGCTGTGACAGACGTTGTGCATGCGCCAACAAAGTTCAGGCCAAATGTGCACACACAGTAATTACTGGTGTCTGTCTGGCTGATCATTTTCAGGAGTTAAAGTAATAAGTCATACTAACGTGAACTGTAATCTTCTATCAGCATTTTGAGTCTTAGATGCAATGACACTGTGTATGACCAACATTATGTAAATGGGTGAGGTTATTCCAATTGAATGGTGGATCAGATCCTGAAGAGCAGAATCGCCAGAGGAAAACTCAAGAGTTAATAGGATCTGTTCCTAATCTTGTTTTCATTTAACAACATGGTGCAGGAAGACACTATATGTCTCTATTCTTTCGGGCTGAAACTATCTACAGAATCATTACAGTGCAGAAGGAGACCATTCAGCCCATCACGCTTGCACCAATACTATCCCTAGAGCCAATTTCCTGCCTTTTCCCTGTATCCCTACCCACCATTTCTACCAAATAACAATCCAATGCCCCTCTTGAATACCACATTTCAGGCAGTGTATTCCATGCCCTAAGTACTCACTTTGTGAAAATGTTTTTTTCCTGACATCACCCTTGCTTCATTTGCACATCATTTTAAATGTCTACCTTCTCATTTTTGTTCCCTTTATGCTCAGGAACAGCTTCTCCCTATCTGTTCTGTCCAGTCTGCTTATGATTTTGAAAACCTCAATCAAATCTACTCCATTCTTAGCATCCCATTTTATTTTCCAATGTTCTCTCTCATTTTTCTTTTTGTATTGTGATTGTCTCAGCTTCAATAGCCACTTACGGTAAAGTGTTCCGTATCCTAATAGCGTTTTGCATGAAAAATTCTGTCTCATCTCTGTCTTCACGTGAAACAGCCTGCATTGGTTGCTATGGTTGTGAAGGGGTTGAGAGGTCATGTAAAGTATTCAATTTCAATAATGACAGTTCGACATCCTCAACACCCATGCTTCATATGTTTATGATCCAGTTCTCTAGCACGGTGAATATCTGATATCACAGAGAATGTCTGTCGCGATATTTTCCTACCTTCAACAGGGTAAGATTGAAAAGTAGAGGGACAAGACAATATCATAAATAAATCAGTATTAATGTGCAAGGTCCTAGCTGTCAATTCTGGTGACCAGTGAAATTTTCAGGCCATGCTATTTAAGGAGGCCAGAGTTCGACAAGCCTGAACAAAGCATAATTGAATTAATATGCTCAAACCAGCAAATAAAACAGCTTCCAGTCGTGAGCATTTTCAGAGACTTTCTGACTGAAGCAATTCACCAATTCTGAATACAAACCGAAAGGACTGCAGACACTGTAAATCAGAAATAAAAACAGAAGTTGCTGGAAAAGCTCAGCAGGTCTGGCAGTGCCTGTGGAGAGAAATCAGAGTTAACGTTTCAGGTCCAGTGACTCTTCCTCAGTTCTGCCAGACCTGCTGAGCTTTTCCAGCAACTTCTGTTTTTGTTTCTGATTTGCATCACCTGCAGTCCCTTCAGTTTTTATTCGGAATTGGTGAATTGCTTCAGTCAGAAAGTCTCTGAAAATGCTCACGGCTGGAAGCTGTTTTATTTACTGGTTTGAGCATATTAATTCAATTGCACTTTGTTGAGGCTTGTCGAGCTGAGCGAATTCAGAATTGGTGACAAAAGCAGAAGTTGCTGGAAAAGCTCAGCAGGTCTGGCAGCATCAGTGAAGAGAAATCAGAATTAACGTTTCGAGTCCAGTGACCCTTCCTCGGTTTTGCCAGACTAGCTGAGGTTTTCCAGCAACTTCTGTTTTTGTCACCAATTCTGAATTAACCACAAAGTTGAGCAAGTTAGGGAAGGTGTGGGGAGAACCATTAATAACTCACAGGCACGTGAACTCTGTGGGAAGCTAGAGAAGTGATTGCTGGGCCTCTTACTGAGATATTTGTATTATCGATAGTCACAGGTGAGGTGCCGGAAGACTGGAGGTTGGCTAACGTGGTGCCACTGTTTAAGAAGGATGGTAAGGACAAGCCAGGGAACTATAGACCAGTGAGCCTGACCTCGGTGGCGGGCAGGTTGTTGGAAGGAATCCTGAGGGACAGGATGTACATGTATTTGGAAAGGCAAGGACTAATTAGGGATAGTCAACATGGCTTTGCGCGTGGGAAATCATGTCTCACAAACTTGATTCAGTTTTTTGAAGAAGTAACAAAGAGGATTGATGGAGGCAGAGCGGTAGATGTGATCTATGTGGACTTCAGTAATGTGTTCAACAAGGTTCCCCATGGGAGACTGCTTACCAAGGTTAGATCTCACGGAATAAAGGGAGAACTAGCCATTTGGATACAGAACTGGCTCAAAGGTAGAAGACAGAGGTTGGTGGTGGAGGGTTGTTTTTCAGACTGGAGGCCTGTGACCAGTGGAATGCCACAAGGATCAGTGCTTGGTCCTCTACTTTTTGTCATTTACATAAATGATTTGGATGCGAGCATGAGAGGTACAGTTAGTAAGTTTGCAGATGACACCAAAATTGGAGGTGTAGTGGACAGCGAGGAGAGTTAACTCAGATTACAACAGGATCTTGATGAGATGGGCCAGTGGGCTGAGAAGTGACAGATGGAGTTTAATTCAGATAAATGTGAGGTGCTGCATTTTGGGAAAGCAAATCTTAGCAAGACCTATACACTTAATGGTAGAGGTCCTGGGGAGTGTTGCTGAACAAGAGACCTTGGAGTGCAGGTTCACAGCTCCTTGAAAGTGGAGTCGCAGATTGATAGGATAGTGAAGGCGGCGTTTGGTATGCTTTCCTTTATTGGTCAGAGTATTGAGTACAGGAGGTAGGAGGTCATGTTGTGGCTGTACAGGACCTTGGTTGGGCCACTGTTGGAATATTGCGTGCAATTCTGGTCTCCTTCCTATTGGAAAGATGCTGTGAAACTTGAAAGGGTTCAGAAAAGATTTACAAGGATGTTGCCAGGGTTGGAGGATTTGAGCTATAGGGAGAGGCTGAACAGGCTGGGGCTGTTTTCCCTGGAGCATTGGAGGCTGAGGCGTGATCTTATAGAGGCTTTGGTGGGATATGTGCCGGTTGCTGGCAGGTGGGACTAGATTTGGTTGGGATATCTGGTCAGCATGGATGGGTTGGACCAAAGGGTCTGTTTCCATGCTGTACATCTCTATGACTCTATGCCTCTATGGCAGAGAAATGAACTGCTTATAGTCATACAGCAAGGAAACAGATGCTTCAATCCCACCAGTCCATGCCATCCATAATCCCAAACTAAACTAGTCCCACTTGTCTGCGCTTAGCCCTCCAAACATTTCTGATTGATGTATTTCTATAAATATCTTTTAAATGTTCTAACCATACTCACATCCCCACTTTCTCTGGAAGCTCATTCCACACACGAACCACTCTGTGTAAAACAAAAATGCCCCTCATGTCTTTTTTAAAATCTTTCTCCTCTCATCTTAAAAATATGCTCCCCAAGTCTTGCAATCCCCCCACTCTAGGGAAACAATAAGTCCCTCAAGTCTTGAAATCCCCATCCTGCCATTCACCTTGTCTATGCTTCCCATGATTTTACAAACCTCTCTAAGGTCACCCTCAAACTCCTACAATCCAGTGCAAAAAGGTCCTTGCCTCTCCTTATAACCCAAACCCTCCAGTCCCAGCAACATTATTAGAGATGACAAGAGCTGAGAACCATTCTAAGTAGCCGCCAAATGTCCTGAGCGAAAGGGTCAACACATCAGAAGCTGATCACCCTTGATTCCAATTGCGCAGAATATGCTTTCCCAGCTTTTGGAATCTATTTGAAGGAAACAAAGACAGCTGGGTCATTGACAGTTACACCTGGCCAGTATTACATATGCTGAAATTAACCACACTGGGAATGTCTACTGTTTGATAGAATTAATATGTCACTCCAGCTGCGAATACTAACTAAATCAGAGTCATTCAGTTACATCTATAAATACGAACAAGGTTAAAATAGCATGACCTCCACCCTTAATGACTGACATATTAGAACCGAGTGGATCTTTCATTTCGTAACTATAAGTCAGCTTGAAAGGATGCAAATTTAACCCCTTACATTCACAAAATGTTTGAGTAGATCAGCTAGAAGAATTATTATACTCATATGTGAGGAATAAGAGAATGATCAGGGAGAAAGTAGCGGCGGTCAGGGATAGCGTAGGGAACTTGTACATGGAGTCTGAGCAGATAGGGGAAGCCCTAAATGAGTTTTTTACTTTGGTTTTCACTAAGCAAAGGGACCTTGTTGTGAATAAGAACTTTGAGGAGCTGGGATACGGTCTTGACCAGATCAAGATTGATGAAGTTGATGTGCTGGAAATTTTGGAAAACATTAAGATTGATAAGTCCCCAGAGCCAGACCAGATTTATCCTAGGCTGCTCTGGGAAGTGAGAAAGGAGATTGCTAAGCTGCTGGCGAGGATATTTGCCTCCTCACTCTCCACGGGAGCCGTACCAGAGGATTGGAAGGAGGTGAATGCCGTTCCTCTTTTCAAGAAGGGGAATAGGGAAATCCCTGGTAATTACAGACCAGTCAGTCTTACATCTGTGGTCAGCAAGCTTTTGGAAAGAAATCTGAGGGATAGGATTTATGACTGTTTGGAAAAGCACAGTGTGATTAAAGGCAGTCAGCATGGCTTTGTGAGGGGCACATCATGCCTAACTAATCTTATTCATTTCTTTGAGGAGGTGACAAGACAGGTTGATGAAGATAAAGGAGTGGATGTGGTGTATCTGGACTTCAGCAAGGCATTTGATAAGGTTCCCCATGGTAGGCTCATTCATAAAGTCAGGAGGTATGGGATATAGGAGATTTGGCTATCTGGATTCAGATTTGGCTGGCTGACAGAAGGCAGAGAGTGGTTGTAGATGGAAAGTATTCTGCCTGGAGGACAGTGTTGAGTGGTGTCCTGCAGGGCTCTGTTCTTGGGCCTCTGCTCTTTGTTATAAATAACTTGGATGAGGAGGTTGAGGTATGGGTTATTAAATTTGCAGATGACACAAAGGTTGGAGGTTCCATTGATAGTATTGAGGGCTATTGCAGGCTGCAGTGTGACATAGACAGGATGCAGGGCTGGGCTGAGAAATGGCAGATGGAGCTCAACCTGGATAAATGCGAAGTGATGCATTTTGGAAGGTTGAACTCAAATGCTGAATATAGGATGAAAAATTAGATTATTGGCGGTGTGGAGGAACAGATGGATCTTGGTGTTCAAGTACATAGATCCCTCAAAGTTGCCACCCAAGTGGATAGGGTTGTTAAGAAAGCATATGGTGTTTTGGCTTTCATTAACAGGGAGATCGAGTTTAAGAGCTGTGAGGTTTTGCTACAGCTCTACAATTTCCTGGTGAGACCACACTTGGAATATTGTGTCCAGTTCTGGTCACCCTAGTATAAGAAAGATACAGAGGCTTTGGAGAGGGTGCAAAGAAGGTTGACCAGGATGCTGCCTGGACTGGAGGGCTTGTCTTATAAAGGGAGGTTGACTAAGCTCAGACTTTTCTCTCTGGAGAGAAGGAGGAAGAGAGGAGACCTGATCGAGGTAAACAAGGTAATGAGAGGCATGGATAGAGTCAATAGCCAGAGACTTTTTGCCCAGGGCAGGACTGACTGGCACGAGGGGCCATAGTTTGAAGATATTTGGAGGAAGGTATAGAGGAAACGTCAGAGGTAGGTTCTTTACGCAGAGAGTTATGAATGCATGGAATGCATTGCCAGCGGTGGTGGTGGAAGCAGAGTCATTAGGGACATTTAAGCGACTGCTGGACATGCACATGTACAGCAGTGAGTTGAGGGGTGTGTAGGTTAGGTTATTTTATTTTACATTAGAATTAATCCTCGACACAACATCGTGGGCTGAAGAGCTTGTTCTGTGCTGTAATTTTCTATGTTCTATGTTCTAATTAGATAACAATGTATATTACGCATAGGAGGACAACATGCGGTCTTTTGCTTCCCTGATCTTTTAAAAACTTCAACTACTATGTAATTCAATAGAAACAAAAAAAAATTGAAATACTCAGCTCAAACCACAACCAAGTGTTGTTTACTCATCCATTTTCTGCTTTGTTCCAGAGATCCATCCCTCACATCGCATTTTCCCCTAAAATGAAACCACTCCAGGCTAACAAAAGTTTCTCCTATCCTACCTGGAAGATATTTTTGGAGAATCAAATGTAGATTCTGCTTAATTTAACAAAGTACTCCCAACCAGTAGTTTGATGGAGCATCAGTTAGCCCAGTTTATTTTATTTGATTTAATATTGTTACATGTACGAAAGTACAGTGAAAAGTTCTACTTTGCAAGCAGTGCAGGCAGAGTGGCTCAGTGGTGAGCACTGCTGCCTCACAACACCAGGGGCCTGAGTTCAATTCCAGACTCAGGCATCTCTCTGTATGGAGCTTGCACATTCTCCCTGTGTCAGTGTGGATTTCCTCCCACAGTCCAGAGACGTGCAGGTTGGGTGGATTGGCCATGGGCAATGCAGATTTACAGGCCAGTGTGGGTGGGCTGCTCTTTGGAAGGTTGGTGTGGACTAGATGGGCCAAATAGCCTGCTTCAACATTGTCAGGATTCTATTCGATGATCATAGCAAACGGACATACAGATCATAGGGTGTTTAGACTGAGTGAGGCATACAAGGTTATGGCTGCAAAAAGGGAAAACAAAAGCAAGATAAACATTAGATTTGAAGTTGGAGAGGTCCATTCAGCAGGGATGAAGCTGTTCTTGAACCTGTAGGTGCATGTGTTCAAGCTTCTGTTGGCTAGATGGTTATCGGGTACCATAGACTGATGACAATCTCTTGTGTTTAAGCCCATATTTCTGAGATTGTTTTCGGAAGCTGGACTCCTCACCTTGCCCTATGCTTGTTGTAATTCGTGACAAAACATTTGATTTAGATTTGAGCCCAACATGGCAAGAGGCTCCAGGAGATAATGAGCAGCATCTTCTGATCTCTCCCAAACTGCAAGCAGAGTTGGAATCTGCTAAGTCTGTGATCCAGTGACCAGTGGCATAGTTATAGGGTGAAAGGGGAAAAATTTAAAAGGGACCTAAGGGGCAACTTTTTCATGCAGAGGGTGGTGCATGTATGGAATGAGCTGCCAGAGGAAGTAGGAGGCTGGTACAATTGCAGCATTTAAAAGGCATCTGGATGGGTATATGAATAGGAGGGGTTTAGAGAAATATGGGTCAAGTGCTGGCAAATGAGACTAGATTAAGTTAGGATATCTGGTCAGCATGGACGAGTTGGACTGAAGGGTCTGTTTCTGTGCTGTACATCTCTAAGACTCTATGAATCTAAGTGTACAAGGTGCCTCCATATGATCGTCAGGTGAGCATTTGACAAGGTTAGTCGCTATGCAAACGTGTTCCTTCACCTCCTCCTTTTATTCGATGTGCATAAGGTGCCCACAATCATTGTCATCTGGCTCATACAAAGACTGCTTCAGTCATGCAAATGAGAAATGACGCCGCCACCATCGCTATATTGGAATATGAGCATGTGAGACAAATGGGAGGGGTTGGTTTAGCCCAGTTGGCTGGACAGCTGGTTTGCAATGGAGAGTAACCCCAATTGCATGGGTTCGATTTCCACTCCAGCTGAGGTTGCCATAAAGGATTCTCATTCTCAACCTCACCTGTGGTGACCCCTGGGTTAAATCGCCCCCAGTTGTCTCCCTGTCATGGGAGATCAGCTCTATGATCTGCTAGGATTACAGCGACCTTATCCACACATAACCCATTATTGTATAAAAGTTCAAGGTGATTGCAAATCAAAATCAAGCACCTGGCACAACATGGAGATATAATTCACTGTAATTCACTTCATTCCTGAAGAAGGGCTTATGCCCGAAACGTCAATTCTTCTGCTCCTCGGATGCTGCCTGGCCTGCTGTGTTTTTCCAGCACCACATTTTTCAACTCTGGTCTCCAGCATCTGTAGTCCTCACTTTCTCCTCCCCGATATAATTCGCTGCACAGATATATATATTTATTTTATAGACTGGTCAGCATAAGACAGGAGGGTGGATTCCCTGAATGCTTGTACATTAAGCAACATACCTCATAGATGAATAATATGGGCAGATCTTCTCCAGTTGCTCTGGTTTTGCACAGTCCAAATATATGCAAGTTAGGTGGATTGGCAATGCTAAGTTCCTGATGAAGGGCTTTTGGCGGAAACGTCGATTTTCCTGCTCCTCGGATGCTGCCTAACTTGCTGTGCTTTTCCAGCACCACTCTAATCTAGGCTCTGATTTCCAGCATCTGCAGTCCTCAATTTGCCCAATGCTAAATTGCCCATAGTGTCCAAGGATATGTGGGCTAGATGGATTAGCTATTGGATCTGGGTGGGACGGTCTTTGGAGAGTCAATGCGGATTTAATAGACCAACTGTCCTGCTTCCATATTGTAACAATTCTATCATTCTCTGAACATTCAACTTACCGCATTCAATTTATTTTGTTGAAAGCTGGGATACAAGGAGGCATTGTTGTCTTTTAAAGTCATTCTTATAATGTAAACATGCATATTAGTTATCCATCTCTAATTGCCCCTGAGCATAAGGAGAGAGCACCCACCCATCATGCACCCACATGGTTGACCTTTAACCTTAATCTCAGGCCTTGCTATGTGGGAAAGGCACTGAGTGAAAGCCATTGGTGTTTCCACAGGGAAGCTGGCAATTAATCAGGAAAACAGATGGCTGGTCCTCTTGGGGTTCACCCATTCCATCATCATCAGCTGAGCCTTTCCTGGGGTCTCAGTAGGCTTCAGAAACAAACCTAAAGGGAAAAGCATTTAAGATAGATTCAAATGTTAAACATTTCGATCCTTCATTTCTTTTCTTTCAAGGATTATACTGCTTCTAACTAAGCAGTTGAAGGAGGATTCATCCAATGGTCTCCTCACATAAAATATTTTTCTTCATGTTTCAAAAACAGTGAGAATCCTGGACTTATAGCAATGTTAGCATCCTTTTAATGGCATCATTGCCTGCACAACAATCTTCCTTTAAAGAAAAGCATCAATACTTAATGAAATCTGTTCAATATCATGCCTTATGAAGAAACTTAGCAATGCATTGGAATAATGGTGTTTAGAAACACGCATTGTAAACATTGATCCTCACTCAAATGCATATTATGAATTAGAAGTTTTCTTCTGAGGGAAAGACAAATTCAAAACAGTGGAACTCTCGGAATACTTCATGAAACCAATATTACAGCCCTTGGGTACTGGTGGGATATAACAATTCTACAGCTTGCAAGCTCTTGGGGCACTTGCAACTTTGCACATTACACACTGGTGTCTGCGTTATAAATATTGAATCATACTGATGCCCACTGGCATTCTCTGCAGAAGGCATTCAGAACTGTTTTGAACTTACAGCCACAAATCCTTCGAAGATGTTGAATAATGAATGAACCTTGGAAAGCTGTAGATGTTTACAGAGATGCCTGATGAACTAGTATTGAACAGAGACCACAAATGAAGGGACCTAGACTGTGCTGCAAAGTAGCCCCACAGACTATTATTCGCATGCATTGTAGAGAATATATATATAAAAAACATTGCGAACAAATTGCTATGTCATGGATGTGTAGTCACAAGGACGGAGAACAACCTTCCAATGCAATACCATTGCTGAAGCTCCACCTGAGCAGAAAGATCCAGGACACTATTTGAATCGGGAAATTCTCTCCATGTCTTGGCCAATCCTCCTCCCACACCCAACAAAATCAAACAGTTTGGTCATACATGCTCGAGAGGCCTTGAAGAAGCTACGGCAGCATAGGGAGTGGGACTAAATGGATTGCTCTTCAGAAAAGCTAGCACAGATTCAATTGACCAACTTGTTTCCCCCTGTGCTGTACTACTCTTTGAATCTAGGTTTGAACAGCTATTATGTTTGCTTACATAACAGTGGTATCACCTCTGGGCTGTTAGTCCAGAAAACCAGCTAATGATCTGGGGAACCACAGTTTGAATCCTGCCTTGACAGACAGTGGAATTAAAATTCACTAAAAGTCTTGAATTAAGTGACTGATGATTGAGATAATTGGTGGCAAAAGCCCATCTAGTTCACAAACGCCCTTAAGGGAAGGAAATGGCCGTCCTTATCTGGTCTGGGCTGCATGTGACCCTTGACCCTTAGCAATGTGGTTGACTCCTAGCTGCCCTCTGGGCAATTAAGGATGGGCAATAAATGCTGGCCTAAATGTCACCCTCATCCTGTGAATAAATAAAGAAAAAGCAATGATTGTATCTCAAAATTATTTGATTAGAAGTAAAGGTGTTCAGGATACTTTTATTTTTTAATTGCTCTTGAGAAGGTGATGAGGAGCCACTTCTACAACAGCTGACGTTCACGTGCCGTCAACCCACAATGCTGTTTGGGAGGGATTTCCAGCGACAGCGAAGGAACAGTGATATGTTTCCAAGGAGAGGAAATATGCAAGCAGTGGTGTTTCTATATACCTGCTGTGCCTGTCCTCCTTGATGGTTGATGTTATGAGCTTGAAAGGTGTTGTCAGTAAAGCATTGGTAAGTTCCTACAATGCATTTGTACATGATATATGCTGTGTGTCATTGATGGTTGGAGTGAGTATTGAAAGTGGTGAATGAGGTGCCAATCAAATGGACGGCTTTGTCCTGGACATTGCTGAACCTCCTCAGCGTTGCTGGAATCATGCTTGTTCAAGCTAATTGGGCTCCTGACTTGTACCTTGTCGATTTGCACAGACCACAAGGCATCAGGATGTGAGTTACCTGCATAGAAACTCTCTGTCTCTGGCCTGTTCTTGCAGTCACAGTATTTATAGACATCTTCCAGTCAACGTGTTCAGCAATGTTATTACACACCTCTGGAGCAAGTGGGATTTGAACCCTAAGCCTCCTGACTAAGAGGTAGGGACTCAACCATTGCATCACAAAAGCCCCTTGCACCATTTATGCAGTTGTTCCAATTTAGTTTCTAGTAAATAAAAATCTACAGAATGCTACGAGAGGATTCAGTGATGATAATGCAATTGTATGTCAATGGGAAGGGGGTATATTCTCTTTTGTTAGAGATGGTCATTACCTGGCACATGTGTGATGACAATCCTTCTTGCCACTTATCAATTGCCAACCCAAAGGTTGTGCAGAACTCACTGCAAATGTACACAGTACATCAGTATCTGAGGAGTTATGAATGGTGCTGAACATTGTGCAATCTTCAACAAACATCCTCACCCTTGACCTGATGATGGAAGGAAGGTAGTCGATGAAACAACTGAAAATGTTTGAGTTGAGGATTTTACACTGCAGGGATGTCCTGGGAGAGAGATGACTGGTTTCCAACAATCATTTTCATTTCTGCCAACTTTGACTCCAAACGTTGGAGAGTTCTCCCCAGATTCCCATTGATTTAATTTTTGGTAGGGTTCACACTACTGCCTTGATGTCAAAGGCAGTCACGCTCCCCTCACCATCAGACCTTAGACCTTCTGTACATGTTTGGTTTCAGGCTCTAAGAAGGACAGGAGCTGAGTGGACCTGGTGAGATAAACCTGAGGGCCAGTGAACAGATCATTACAATATTAACTGCATAGTTGATGACACCTTCCATCTTTTTACTAATGTTTCAGAGCAGATCAAGGGGGTTGCTCTTTTGTGAAAACCTTCCATATTGCTTGGTAAATTCAAGACTGTTAAGGACATGAAATGCATCTTATAAGCTCATGTTCTTTCATTAAATGTGCAGCACAATGAGGTATTATTTCCAAACAGAAATTGCTGGAAGAACTCAGCTGGTCTGGCAGCATCTGTGGAGAGAAATCAGAATTGATGTTTCAGGTTCATTGACCCTTCCTCAGAACTGACAAGGTATTTGCTAACTCTCGTTTCCACAGCCTCATCACATTGCTCAGTGATTGCCTCCGGCTCAGGCTCAGCCCAAGTGGATTCGAACCCAAGTTTCATCCCTTGTGTTTTGAAAGCACCCAGGATCCCAGGCTTCTCTGTGATGTTCAACATTTCACAGACAGCTGTTCATGCCACATCCTCAGATCCACACTCAGTGCTATGCGACATCATATGCACACTTTCAACCTCACAAAAATTAGTTCTGAGGAAGGGTCACTGGACCTGAAACATTAACTCTGATTTGTCTTCACAAATGCTGCCAGGCTTGTTGAGCGTTTTCAGCAATTTCGGTTTCTGATTTCCAGCATCTGCAGTTCTTTTGATTTTTATAAGGCATTATTTAGGATTACAATATAATGATAGAATACAGGTCTTTTATCTGAAATGCTCGGGATCAGCTGTTTTTCGGAATTCGGAATTTTTCGAATTTCAGAATAAGTGACAATTTAATGGTGAAACTTTTTAAAACCTTACAGGAGGAGCAGATTTCTAAATAAAAACAGGCCCTCAGAGAGAAACTAGGCTGGCTGGTCCTGGGCCACACCCCCTCGCATCACATCTAAATGACACGCGTCAAGTGGGTGTCGACTTGGGTTAACTGTTTGCACGTCAAACAACATTGTTAATAAGAAAAAAACTTCACAACAAAACCTTCGGACTTTGGAGATTTTTGTATTTTGGGTGTTCGGATAAAGGATTGTCTATCTATATTACAATTGCTTTGCACATGAATACTCACACATTACTTAGATATTGTTAATTGTTAAGAGATCAACTGTTTCCTGAATACTTAAAAGCCTCTAGGATGGTTTCTTTTTGCTGCTTTATTTTTATATTTTGTATCTTTGCCCCTGTATTTCAGTGAGAAAAATGGTTTTAAAGGAAGTGAGATACATTGCACTGAATCTCTCTTCAATTTAACAATTTTACAAGAACTGTTCCAAGAAATTAAAGACGAGGATAGATGGGAGAGGTTGAGACGGCTCTCCTCAAAGATAAGAAAGCCAAGAGAAGGGCATGAGTGTACTGGGTAGAGTGGATCGGGAGAAGGTGTGAAAGAGAAAAGAATGGGGGGGTTGGGGGGGGCAAGGATTTAAAGTGATGTGCAAATGAAGTAAGAATAATGTGAGAAAAACATGTTCTCATAGCAGTTAAGTAGAGTATGAAATGCAGTGCCAAGGAGTGTGATGGAGGCAAGTTCAATTTGAAACAATTAAGAGGGCATTGGTTAATTATTTGGATTAAAAAAAAAAGTGTGCAGAGATATAGGGAAAAGGCAGAGGATTAGCACTTGGGAATAAAACTGTTGCGTGGATGATGATCAGAATTTCCTCCTCCTGGACCATAACAGTTCTGTATTTCTGTAATTAGTACACTATTTGTGTACTCATTGGATGTAATAATTATTAGCAAGGTCAGCATTTATTGCTAATCCCTAATTTCATGGGCTCCACCCTCTCAGAACCCCAAATACAACATCATCCAAGACAGGTCTGGCCATGAGCAATGTGCCTGAGTTCATTAGTGACCTCATGTTTTAATAGCATTTGTCAAATAGTGATTATAACATGATCAAGTTTATATAATGTTTGCAAGGTATAAGCCAAGATCAGATACTAGAATTTTGGATTTAAGTAAGGCAGATTTTAATGGGATGAGGCAGAGAATGTCGACAGTAAATTGGGAAGCTCTGCTCATCGGTAAAATAACTGAGGAACAGTGGAAGGTTTTCAAAGAAACATTTAATGCACTTTGAAGTACAATGTATGATGAGAAGGAAAACCTCCACTTCACAAATAAAACAGGTAAGGGACAGAATAAAATTGAAAGAAAGGGTTTATAAAATGCAAAGAACAGTACAGATGGAATGGGACAAATACAAAACCAACAAAGTGTTGCTGAACAAAGAGACCTTGGAGTGCAGGTTCATAGCTCCTTGAAAGTGGAGTCACAGGTAGATAGGATAGTGAAGAGCATTGAGTACAGGAGTTGGGAGGTCATGTTGCAGCTGTACAGGGCATTGGTTAGGCCACTGTTGGAATATTGCATGCAATTCTGGTCTCCTTCCTAACAGAAGGGTGTTGTGAAACTTGAAAGGGTTCATAAAAGATTTACAAGGATGTTGCCAGGGTTGGAGGATTTGAGCTATAGGGAGAGGCTGTACAGCTGGGGCTGTTTTTCCTGGAGCGTCGGAGGCTGAGGGGTGACCTTATAGAGGTTTATAAAATCATGAGGGGCACGGATAGGGTAAATAGACAAAGTCTTTTCCCTGAAGTGAGGGAGTCCAAGACTAGAGGACACAGGTTTAGGGTGAGAGGGGAAAAATTTAAAAGGGACATAAGAGGGAACTCTTTCACGCAGAGGATGGTGCATGTATGAAATGAGCTGCCAGAGGAAATAGCGAAGGCTGGTGCAATTAAAACATTTAAAAGGTATCTGGATGGATATATGAATAGGAAGGATTTAGAGGGATATGTGTCAAGTGCTGGCAAATGGGAGTAGATTAGATTGGAATATCTGGTCGGCATGGACAAGTTGGACTGAAGGGTCTGTTTCTGTGCTGTTCATCTCTATCACTCTACCACAAATTGGATTATGAGAGTTACTAAAAAGTATTATGAATGGAAACCTGCAAGAACCATAAATAGAGTCAGAAGAGATTTTATAGTTAGATAAAGGAAAAGTAGCTGGTTAAAAGTACACTGAAGGCTGAGAGTGGGGATATTATCAATAACCACGGGGAACTGACAGACTTTCTGAACAATTATTTTGCTTCAGTATTCACAGCAGAAGAGGAGGATAGCTTGCTGGAAGTCCCAAAGGAATGAACAGAGGATCAGCTTAAGTAACTTATCAATAATGGGGAAATTAATGGAAATGAAGCATGACAAGTTCCCAGGACCTGATGGCTTCCACCCATGAGGATTAAAGGCGGTAGGAGAACATACCGTCAATGCCCTGACCATCATCCTTCAACGTTCTCTGGATTCAGGATTTATATCTCCCAACTGGAAATGTACTCATGTCAGTCCACTCTTCAATAAAGGTGACAGAGGGAAACCATGGAATTATAGACCAGTTAGCCTGACGATGTGTGGTAGGGAAATTGTTGGAGTCTATAATCAAAGATAGAGTAACCAATCACCACAAAAAATTTCAGTTAATCGGGGAGAGTCAGCATGGATGCATGAAGGGTGGATCATGCCCGACAAACATCATAGAGTTTTTTGAAGTGGTGACAAAGATGGTGGTAAAAGGTGAGTCAATGGATGTTGTTTATCTGGACTTCCAGAAGTATTTTGATAAAGTCCCACACAAGAGACTATTAGCTAAGGTGGAAGGCTACAGAATTGAGGGCAAGTTACTGACATGGATGGGAAATTAGTTGAGTGGGAGGAAACAGAGTGTTGAAATAATGAGTAAGTACTCAAATTGTCAGCACATGACTTATGGTGTCCCACAGGGACCTGTGTTGGAGCCTCATTTGTCCAAAATATTCATTAATGACTTGGATAATGACATAAAAAGTCAAATATCCAAGTTTGCTGATGACATAAAATTGGGCAGCATTGTAGACTGCTGACAACCATCTAAAATGATAACAGAATATTGATTGATTAGGTGACTGGACAAAACTAGAGCAGATGGATTTTAATGTAAGCAAATGCGTGGTTATGTTTGAAACCAAGAAAGGAGAGATTAGAGTATTTTTTTTAAAAGGCACAAAGCTAAATACAGTGGATGTCCAATGGGATCTGAAGGTTCAGGTGCATATCTCTTTAAACTGCTACAAACTGGTGCAGAAAATAGTCAAGAAGGCTCATACAATGCTGGCCTTAAAGGGTTGGAGTATGGGGATACAGATGTTATGTTGCAGTTAGTCAAAACTCCAGTTCAACTCCATTTAGAGAGTATTTTGAGCAGATCTGCGCTTCACACCCTTGGAAGAATGTTTTGGCCCTGGAGAGAGTTCAACACAAGTTTACAAAGATGATAGCTGGACTTCAGGGGTTCAGTTATGAGGACGGATTAGATAAACTGGGCCTTTCTTGTTGAGAATTTAGAAGGTTAAGGGGCAATCTAATTGAAGTCTTCAATATATTAACAGGGAATGTCCGGGGAGATAAAGATAAAGTAATTCCATAACGAGGAGCATTGTTGCTTGTGGCAATGCCTTTTCATATTGGGTCTTGGATGGATGCACTCCGATCAGGCATCTGCAGCGAGCTCAGGATACTAAGTTGCACAGCCGGTTCGAGAGTGTGGTGCTGGAAAAGCTCAGCAGGTCAGGCAGCATCCGAGGAGGAGGGGAATCAATATTTTGGGCAAGAGCCCTTCATCAGGAACAGCAGGTTATCAGGAAAATAGCCTAATTTTGCTTATGGCAGAGCTGCTTCTAAACACGATCATAGAGTCAGCCATGGACAAAACTGGCACACACTAATATATTCCTCAAGTGTGACATGCTAATGAGGACAATACCAAGGCATTCATATTTATCTCCAGCATTGAGTTCAGGCTCATCAATAGTAATGTCTGGGGCTTCATACTGTGCCCTGGGTGCTGGGGTCTAGAACATAATCTTAGTCCTGGCAGCACAAATTTGGGATCAAAGTTTTGGACAGCATTCGAGAATTTGCATGGTACTAATGGGGAAGGTGGAGGGGAGCTTATGGCAAGGTGGTGGTCTACTGGTATCAATCGCTGGACTATTCATCCAAAACCCAGATAATGTTCTGCGGACCCAGGTTCAAATCCTGCCATGGCAAATGGTGGAAATTGAATTCAATAAAAAATCTAGAATTAAGACCCTAATGATGACCATGAAAGCATTGTCAGTTGTTGGGGGAAACCCATTTGGTTCAGAAATGTCCTTTGGGGAAGGAAATCTGCCATCCATACCCAGTCTGGCCTACACGTGACTCCAGACCCATGACAATGTGATTGAGTCTTAACTGCCCTCTGAGTAATTACAGATGGGTAATAAATGCTGTTCCCTCCAGTGACCCTTGTGTCCCATGAGTGAAATAAAAAACGCCAACATCGCCAATTCAAGCCTGTTTCAACTGTCCATCTTCTTGACATACAAGCGGACTCTGTAACAAACAGTCTAACAGTTAGCTGAGTTTATTTCGGACTGCTCAAAAACAGCAGAAATCAGCATTTGAAAAGATTGTCTACTGTTGTAAAGCTGTGTCAAGGAACACGGCAATCTTGCAGTGCCCAAGGCTGATGTTTTAATAAGCATGATCGCATATTTAAGGGTTTATGGAATAATCCTTTTACATTATTCTTTCGCCAAGAACATATTAGAAACAGCTGGAATAATCCAAAGGTCTCACTAAAGGGCTGCATTTCCTAAGATCAATTATATACTTCTGTAACAACTCCAGTCTCCTACTGATGCTATTTTTATGTAATAGTGTTGACCATACACAGCAAGAAATGATGGAAGATGTTTGCTTTCGGGATGGTCTTAGAGACCCAACTGAGAGTGTTTTGATAGAATAACTTACATTTGGTTGTAATAAAGTAACCAAACAACTTCCCTTTGTTATCTCTTGGTACTTCTCCAGATTGGGCTTTCGACACAAACCCATATTGAATCAATCAGCTCTCGTTGGGAAATCAAGGATTGAATCTTTCTTTACTTAAACATTTGTTTAAAAAATTCTCTTATGACAGACTAATAGCTGTGAACGGGGAGCACTGATCTGCAAGGAGGACATTCAAATTTAATTTTGGCCTTTGAGTCTCATTCACGTGTGAACTTCTCCCACGGAGTGGGCTTTGTTGCCAGGGCAAAGTTGTCCAGGGCAAAATTGATCTCAAACAAAGTGAAGGAGAAACTGCAATAGCCCCTCATTTAATGGATCCTGAAATGCTTTCAAGTCTGTTTATTGTTTGTTCTTTAAAATGAAGCCATGATTGGCGGCTTTTGACTTTTGCAGACTGCCAAAAAGATATTAACAAATCAGCAGCTGAGAGAAACAGAAATTGAAAAGTTAATTTCCTTGCTCTTCAATGGAATTTTATTCAAAATCAGGAATGATGTAAAATCCCTGCTGAGCTACTAGACCAGCTTTCACACCAAGTCGAAAATACCCACATTGACTGTGGAATTGGCTGGTCATTTTTCCTTGATTATTAAGGTGGTAATATTTGTAGTATGGGGTAGATTGAATTATCATCACAAAGAATTGTGCACATAGGCTATTCAGCACAGAAACAGGCCATTTGGCCCAACCAGTCCGTGTATCGATGGTGCAAATAAGCCTTGTCCATCCTACCTCATCTAAATCTACCATTGTTAACGTCTCCCTTTTCTAACATATGCTTGTTTCGCTTCCTCTTAAATGCATTGATTCTATTTCCTTCAACCATTCCTTGTGGCAGTGAGTCCCATCGTCTTACCACTTCTTAGATGAAAACATTGTTTTAATTCCTTGTTGGATTTCTTGGTGATAGTCAATTTTGATGCCTTCTTGCTGTTAAGAAGAAGGAAACTTTCCCTGTACCCACTTTACCAAAACCTTTCATAATATTAAAAATCTCCATGAGGTCACTGTCCCCAGACTTATTTTAAAGAAGGGAAAATAAACCCAACATGTCCTTAGGTGTAGAATCACATATTCTTGGTATCATCCTTCTCTGTAACACATTTTAAGAGCTTAAGAAGTAATAGCAAGAGTAGGCCATTCCGCCCCTCAAGCCTGCTCCGTAATTCAATTGGAACATGGCTGATCCAGCATTATCTATGTCGAAAGTGAGGACTGCAGTTGCTGGAGATTAGAGTCGAGAGTGTAGTTCTGGAAAAGCACAGCAGATCAGGCAGCAGCCGAGGAGCAGGAGAGTCGATGTTTCAGGCAAAAGCCCTTCATCATTCTTGCTCCTTACTCCTGCTCAATTCTCCTGTCCTGCTCCTCAGATGCTGCCTGACCTGCTGTGCTATTCCAGCACCACAGTCTCGACCCAGCATTATTTACATCCACTTTCCTTCCCTTTCCCTGTAACCCTGATTACCCTACTGATCAAGAATCCATCTCAGTCTTGAATGTATACAAGGGTTCTGCCCCCACAGCTCTCTGTGGCAAGGAGTTCCAAAGAGTCATTAACCCTCTGAAAGAACAAATTCCTCCTCATCTCAGTCTTAAAATTACTCGCATTTACACTAAGACTGTCTTAGGCTCTCCCATTCGGGGAAACATCTCCTCAGTATTTACCCTGTCAGGTCCATTAAGAATCTTATATATTTCAAAGAGATTACTTCTCATTCTTTTAAGTTCCAATGAGTAGAGTCACAATCAGTTTCCTGTTTGCTCATGAGACAATGCCTCCATACCATAGTCACCCTCTTGAACCTTCTCTGAACTGCCTGCCAATGAAACAATATCTTTCCTCAAAAAAAAGGGATCAAAACTGCTCACAGTGCTCCACCAGCACCTCATACAGTTGCAGTAAGACTTCCCTACTTTTATACTGCAAACCCCTTGAAATAACGGCCAAGGTTCCATTAGCTTCCTGATGACCTGCTACAGCTGCATGCTAGTTTTCTGTGTTTTGTGCACAAGTTCCCCCAAATCGCTTTGTGTTGCACCTTTCTCCATTTAAATAATATTCTGTTCTTTTGTTCTCCCCTCCAAATTGAACATTTTCATCTTTTCTCACGTTATATTTCATTTGCCAACTTTTACCCACTTAGCTAACCCATCAGTATTTCCCTATTTGTGTCCCCTTCACAACTTTCCTTTCCACCTATTTTCATAATGTATGCAAATTTGACTCCAGTACTTTCTCTCCCTTCCTCCAAGTCATTAATATATATTGCAAACAGTTATGGTCCCAGCACTGATCCCTGTGTGAACCCCACTGATTACAGGTTACTGACCTGAAAATGAACCCCTTATCCTCACTCACTGTCCCCTGACCATGCTCTATCCATGCCAATATACTACCCCCGTGGACACCATGGATTTAATCTTAATTGAGGCACCTTGTCAAACACCTTCTAGAAGTCTAAACGCAACATTACTATTGGTCTGTAAACTGGTCTTTGTTCCTCCATCCTACCTGTCTATCCACCCTGGTTGAGACTTCCTTGAAAAGCTCTCATAACTTAGTTAAGAATCACACAACACCTGGTTATATCCAACAGGTTTGTTTGGAAACACTAGCTTTCAGAGCGCTGATCCATCAGGACAATGACCTGATGAAGCAGCAGCACTCTGAAAACTAGTGCTTCCAAATAAACCTGCTGGACTATAACCTGCTGTTGTGTGATTTTTAACTTTGTACACACCAGTCCAACACCAGCATCTTCAAATCATGACACTCATAACTTAGTCGGACACCATTTTCCTTTCGTGAAGCCATACTGACACTGTATGATTGCATTATGATTTCCAAATACATTAATCATTTCTTCCTGAATAACTGATTCAAATACTTTTCCAACAATGGATGTTAGGCTAGTCAGCCTATTGTTACTCACTGTTTGCTTTCCTCCCTTTTTGAAGTGGGGGGGGGGGGGGGGGGGTGGTGTCACTTTGGCAGCTTTCCCATCCTCCTGTACTTCTCCATTATCCAAAGATTTTTGAATTTTTACAACCAATGTATCCATTGCCTCTGAAGCCATCTCTTTTAGAATCCTAGGATGCAAGCCATCAGAGCCAGGCGACTTATCTTCCATTAGCCCCGTTAATTTGTCTAATCCTTCTTCTCTAGTAATGGCAATTGTACTTAATTCCTCCCTGAACATTTAATATTGATGGGCTATTTGAAATATCCTGCACAGTAAAGACTGATAAAAAATGTCTGTTTAACTTCTTACCATTTCCTTCTTCCAGATAGCCATCTCCCCAGATTCATTTTCTAAGGGTTTGTTTTCATTTTGACTTCTCGCTTCCTTTTTATCTATTTAAAGAAGCTCTTATTGTCACTAGTTTGCACTTCCAGTTTATTTTCTCTCTCTTCATTTGAGCCTATTTATATCCTACTTATAATTTGGGGTAACAAAATTTGCAGGCAGTAATGTGCATGTGATCGAGTAAGGTTGTGGGCGGTTAGCACTGCTGCCTCACAGCGCCAGAGACCCGGGTTCAATTCCCGCCTCAGGCGACTGACTGTGTAGAGTTTGCACGTTCTCCCAGTATCTGCGTGGGTTTCCTCCGGGTGCTCCGGTTTCCTCCCACAGTCCAAAAATGTGCAGGTCAGGTGAATTGGCCATGCTAAATTGCCCGTAGTGTTAGGTAAGGGGTAAATGTAGGGGTATGGGTGTGTTGCGCTTCGGCGGGTCGGTGTGGACTTGTTGGGCCGAAGGGCCTGTTTCCACACTGTAATGTAATGTAATCTAATCTAATCTAATGTTCAATATTGGACTGCAGCGGTTCAAAAAGGTGTCTCACCTCCACCTTCGCAGAGACAAGGAGGGACAGGCAATAAATGCTGCCCAGCCAGCAATGGACACATTCCATGAGTGAATTAAAAATAAAACTCGTGCCAGCAGCTTCCTTCTCACTGTTCTGGTCTATTGTCTATACGATCTTGTTAACCTGTTGGGCAACCTTTGAGGATTGTTACTTTCGTACTCTGAGATTCCTTTGTTCCTCCGTCTGTCCTGAATTTGCACCTTCCAAGTAAGAAGTGTTTCCCTTCTTTTCCCACAAAAACTCCGTACTTCACGTTTCTTTGTGATAAACTATGGACGGCACAGTGGTTTACACTGTGGACGCCCAGCACCAGGGATCCGGGTTCGATCCCACTCTCTGGCGACTGTCTGTGTGGAGTTTGCGCATTCTCCCAGTGTCTGCGTGGATTTCCTCCGGGTGCTCCGGTTTCCTCCCACAGTCCAAAGATGTGCATGTTAGGTGGATTGGCCATGGGAAATTGTCCAGGGAAGTGTGGGTTTGCCATGGGCTATACAGGGTCACAAGGAAGGGGGTGTGGGTCTGGGTGGGATGCTCTTCTGAGGTTTTGTGTGGACTCGATGGACCAAAGGACTGCTTCCACACTGTAGGGATTCTATGAACCATGTTCACTAATTTGAAGAATTTGCTTCTGCAAGTTGCCGCCCTCTGCAGTAATATCAATGCTCCCAGGTTACTGTCATCTGAAAGTTTTTATGTTTGTCCTTATGACTGAGTGTCACCAACAAGACCAATTTAAATTGCTCAGACATAATTGCCCTTGAGAAGGTGAGAATAGTTATTTGGATAAAGGTACTCAGAATGGAAGGAGCAAGGCCACAAACATATAAAAAAGCAACAGTAGATATGGTCAAAGGGGGAAAAATGGTAAAAAGGCTAAATTAATGGCTCTTCACTTGAATGCATGCCAACAAAATAGATGAATTGACAGTACAAAAGCAAGCTAATGGGCACAATCTTATAGCTATGATTGAGACATGGTTAGAAAATGAGATAAAATCTGGGAGCTAAGTATTTCAGGGTATATGGCAGTATTTTTGGGAGGGGATGGAATAGAGTACAATAGCAAGTAATTATCTTGAATCAGAAAGTCTAAAATCTATATGGGTGGAGGTAAGAAATAAAAAAAGGAGAGAAGGCACTGGAGGGAGTAGTCTATCAGCCCTCTAACAGTAGCTGTATAGTGGGACAGAGAATAAATCAGGAGATAATGAGGGCATGTAACAATGGCAGTATATTAATCATGAGTGACTCCAATCTTCAGGTTAATTGGGATAGTCAGTTTGGCAGGGGTGGTGAAGAGCAAGCATCATAGAGTGTATTTGGGGTAGTTTCCTAGAGCAATAAGTCATGGATCCAACCAAGCAATCAACTATTTGGGAGCTGATGATGTAGAATGGGGCAAGTTTAATAAACGATGCCAGAATAAAAGATCCCTTAGGAAATAGTGACCATAACTTGATAGAATTTAAGAATGAGTTTATCAGGGAAAAACATAGATCAGAAATAACTGGGCTCAACTTAAATGAAGAGTAATTACAAAGGAATGTGTGATGAAGCTGCCTCTTTTACAAGATTATGCTGTCTTTGGCTTTTCTTATTGAGAGGTTGTAGACAACACAGACTCCGAAAAGTCCGTGGGTTAAAGGGTTTTACGGCCAATTTGACATTAGCTAACAGATACTGCCTCAGGTAAAAGGCTTTCAAGTTTTAAAAAAAACACTTGTACAATGAAAAGGGTGCGACCAGTTCTCCCAGTTCAGTTTTTCTCTGGTTTGATTTTTAGCAGTACTGAGAAGTAAGTATTGTGAAAAAATATTTGGAATATTGTGTGCAATTCTGGTCTCCCTCTTATCGGAAGAATGTTGTGAAACTTGACAGTGTTCAGGAAAGATTTACTAAAATGTTGCCAGGGTTGGAGGGTTTGAACTATAGGGAGAGACTGAACAGGCTAGTGCTGTTTTCCCTGGGATGTCGGAGGCTGAGGGGTGACCTTGTCGAGGTTTACAAAATGATGAGGGACATGGGTAAGATAAATAGATAGTGTCTTTTCCCTGGGGTGGAACAGTCCAGAACTAGAGGGCATAGTGTGAGGGGGGAATGATTTAAAAGGGAATGTAAGGGGCAACTTTTTCACTCAGAGGGTGGTACATGTATGGAATGAGCTGCCAAAGGAAGTGGTGGAGGCTGGTACAATTACAACAGTTAAAAGGCATTTGGATGCGTATACAAATAGGAAGGGTTTGGAGGGATATGGGCCAAATGCTGACAGGTGGGATTAGATTGGGTTGGGATATCTGGTCGGCATGGACGAGTTGGACTGAAGAGTCTGTTTCCTTGTTGTACATCTCTATGACTCTAACTGAGAATGAGCTGATTGGCTTCCACAACCAAAACCGATTGTTTTTCCTTATTCTTCATGCCTTTATTTAGTTTCTCTTAAATGTATCTGTGCCACAAGAGCACTTTGTATCAGTGACATATCAGAGGGCTAAAGGAGTTCTACCAACATTCAGGCAAACCTCCTGCGAAACCAACTTTGAAGGATTGGAAACTGTTTCTGGACGACGGTAAATGATGTGTCCTGCCACGCCCAGTATTCTCAACTCTCAAATCGTCATCATCATAGGGTGAGACAAAGAATATTCTTTAAAGACAGTCTAAAGCTTTCTTTGACACATGGCCACATTGATATTAATGACTGGGAGGAGCTTGTTACCAATCTATCAGAATTTCCATCAAAATGCATCATTCTCTGTGTTTACATTTTAAAAAAAAATCTATCTTTATAACATTTGAGTATAGCTGTCTCAGCTAGCATTTGTTGAGCATCCCTGCTTTTCATTGGAAAGACCATGAGCTGTATTGTCAATCTCTATAGTGCTGGGGTTTTGGGCCACCCACAGCATTGTTAGGTTGGGGGTTACTGGACTTTCACCCAGCAACACTGAAGGAATGGCAAAATATTTCCAAGTATTTTTAATCACCCTCTCTAGAGATGTTATGACCCACCTCTGGGGCACCTCAAACTTGGGCCTCTTTGCAGTATTGAGACCCACAGTCTAACTATTTTCTGTGTGAAGAGACAGAATTACTTCTATTCAGAACTTAGAATAGAATATCCTGCATTCTGTATTGATCGATCGGTGACTACCACAGAATTGTTATAACGAGATGGAGGACATTTGGCCCATCGTGCCTGTACTAGCTTATTAAATTGAGTTCCATTACCTCATGCCAATTTCCTGCTTTTTCCCCATACAGCTACACATTAGTTCTGTCCAAATTTTCATCCAATTCTCTCCTGAATGCTTCAATTGAACATGCCTCCAGCTCAGTTCAGGCAGTACATTCTATCCCCTACCTTCCTGCTGTGTTTTTTTTCTAACCTTGTTCCTTTTGAAGATCACTTTAAATCTACGCCTTTTCATTCTCATTCCTTTTATGAACAGAACCCCCAGCTTCTCCCTACCTACTCTATCCAGACCACTCGTGATTTCTTTTATTAATGATCCTCACTTTGCATAACCCCTCTGGCAGCATCTTGAAGAGAGAGAGAAACAAAGTTTATGTCTCGATTCCAATATGATTCTTTCAGAACCCAGGGACCAACTATAATCAATCCTGCAGTTTCACAGGGGGTATCAGCATTGTTTCTGAACTAATAGCTGCAGCACAGCAATAATCTATTCAGGATTAGAGCGCTGCTGGAAATGCACAGCAGGTCAGGCAGCATCCGAGGAGCAGGAAAATTGCTGTTTCAGGCAGGAGCCCTTCGATTTTCCTACTCCTCGGATGCTGCCTGACCTGCTGTGCTTTTCCAGCACCACTCTAATCTTGACCCTAATCACCAGCATCTGCAGTTCTCACTTTCGCCAAATTATCTATTCCGCTCAACTGTTCCACACTGATGAAGATTGTTCAAAGATGAGGCTAAGGAATTTTTTTTTGACTATTTGGAAGTAATCTCTTTTTAATCTGAAAGTCTTCAAACTAAAGGGGTGGTACGATAGCACTGCTGCATCACAGTGCCAGGGACCCAGGTTTGATCCTACCCTCGGGCCACTGTCTGTGTGGAGTTTGCACATTCTCTCAGTGTCTGCGAGGGTTTCCTCTGGATGCTCCGGTTTCCTCCCACAGCCCGAAGATGTGCAGGTTAGGTGGATTGGTCATGATTAAAAATAGGGTAGAATAGAGGGTTGGACAGAATACTGTTTGGAGGGTCAGTTCAGACTGGATAGGCCAAATGGCCTCTTTCTGCGTCAGCAGGATTCTATGAAATCTTAAAACTGAACTTCAATTCCAGGCAAGTTTCACACGCAACATTGAATACAATTGTTCCTAAAAATCAATAATCTGCTCAGTCTAATCTGATCGATGTGGCCAGCACACACTCAGATTCCAAAAGGATGCAGGTTGTGCCCAAAGTTCTTTATTAATTTGCAGTTTTAATGATAAAATCTGTACCAGTAATGATTCACCGACACCTTTGCACTAAGCTCTCAGGGACCTGGGTCTGACTAATATTGCTACTGTGTTTTACACGTACATTCCTGCAGCATCACTTGGCCTTGCTAATGATAAGTCAACAACTGGATATTTTAGAGGAAGCTGGAGAGATTACAGTACTTAAGATATGAACAAGCTTCTCAGATTCCTCGAGCAGTGCTGCTTGTACGCAGCAAAAGGATATTTAAACTTGACAAGGACAAGACAAACTGATCTTTGCCTTCCCGTTGTTTGTACAATTCATGTTCAATCATGTGCCGCCATGGGCGGCACGGTGGCACAGTGGTTAGCACTGCTGCCTCACAGCGCTGGAGACCCGGGTTCAATTCCCGCCTCAGGCAACTGACTGTGTGGAGTTTGCACATTCTCCCCGTGTCTGCGTGGGTTTCCTCCGGGTGCTCCGGTTTCCTCCCACAGTCACAAAGATGTGCAGGTCAGGTGAATTGGCCATGCTAAATTGCCCGTAGTGTTAGGTGAAGAGGTAAGTGTAGGGGTATGGGTGGGTTGCACTTCGGCTGGTCGGTGTGGACTTGTTGGGCCAAAGGGCCTGTTTCCACACTGTAGGTAATCTAATCTAATCTAAGAGGCTAAACAAACGCATAAGTGCTGCCAGCTGGGCTCTACAGTCCATTCATTACATAACGGTGAGTTTTGTGTTCTTTGCAACCGCTGTCGTTAAATGAATGACTTCTGGCATGAATCTCTGATGATTGAGATTTTCCCCGGTGATACATTTAGCAACCAAGTCTAAAGAGAAAGTCGCGATGGATAATTCGATTGTGTTTTGTTCTGCTCTGACCATTTCTACAGCTCCTCACACAAACAAAAAGAGAATAAAGTATCTTAGTAGAAAGGTTAATTTTGACAGTGCCGCCTTATCAAAAATCAATGAATTTATAACTGGCTGTGCAGCTAAAATAATTACAATGGGATATTTCACTCAATCATAATGTTAGTGAGTTGAATGAAGGAAAGATTGCAAATATCAGCATAACATTGATGGAGATGAATGGCATGAAAATACTGCTGAGAAAAAGACATGGTTGAAGCTTTTAGTGTTATAGGCATCAGGACAAATGCAAGAATGCCAAATTTCAAAGGGAACTCCAATTTATAATGCATGAGAAAAGGCTGCTGATTGGTCCAGTCATTGTCAGGTGGAAGGAAACTATTGCCCTCTATGCTTTTGTTTAATTCAACAAAGGCCTGGTGTGTGCACACTGTTCTGTAGAGGAAAGGTTCCTGCATATCAACAAGATCTTTTTAAATGGTACAGCATACTTGAGGGGCCGAAAGATCTCATTCTGCTTCTTGTTTGTATGTTCATGTCGGAATATGTGTAGCTTGTACCAAAGACAATGAGGCACATTGTGAGCCTGAATTTTAGAGTCATTGAGTCATAGAGTCCTACAGCATGGGGATTGGCCCTTTGGTTCAAATTGGTCCATGCCGATCAAAATGTCCACCAAAGCTAACCTCATTTCCCTGCACTTGGCCTACATCTTTCTAAAGCTTTTCTATCCATGTATTTGTCTGAATGCTTGTTAAATGTTGTTAATGTACCTGCCTCACCAATTTTCACTGGCAGCTTATTCCATATACGTATCTCCCTCTGTGTCAAACTTTTGCCCCTCAGATTCCCTTTTATTCTTTCCCCTCTAACCTTAAACTGATGCTTTCTAGTCCTCAATTCCCTAACCATGGGAAAAAGTTTCTTCTGCACTCTTTCCAGTTTAATAACATCTTTCCGATAATAAGGTGACCAAAACTGAACACAATATTCCACATGCGGCCTTACCAATCTCTTGTACAACTGAAACATAACTTCCCAACTTCTATACTCAGTGCTCTAACTGATGAAGGCCAGTGTGCCAAAAGCCTTCTTCACTGCCCTGTCTACCTGTGACTCCACTTTCAGACAACCCTGCACCTGAACCCCAAGGTCCCTCTGTTCTACTACACTCCTTCAGGCCTTACCATTCACCATGAAACTCCTACTTTGATTTGACTTTCCAAAATGCAAGACCTAACAAGATCCTGCTGCAATTTCTGCTAACCTTCCTCACTGTCCACAATACCACCTATTTTAGTGTCACCAGCAAACTTACTAATCATGCCTTGTACATTTTCATCCAAATCATTGATACAAATAACAAACAGTAATGGACCTAGCACCGACCCGAGACACTCCACTAGCCACAGGCCTCCAGTCCGACAAGCATTCTTCCATTATTGCCTTGTGCTTCCTACCATCAAGCCAATTGTGTATCCAATTCGCCAGCCATCCCTGGATTCCATGAGGATCAAACCTTCCAGAACAGTCTACCATGAGGAACTTTATCAAAGGCCTTACTGAAATCCATATAGATGAAGTCTACCACCCTACCCTCGTTAACCTTCCTGGTCACTTCATCAAAGAGCTCTAATAAATTTGTGAGGCATGATCTCCCACTCACAAAGCCATCTGACTACTCCTAATCAAATCCTGTTTTTCCAAATGCATGTATTTCTTAACTTTCAGAACCTTCTCAAGTAGCTCACCCACCACAGATATTAGATTTAGTGGTCTGTAATTCCCAGGCTTTTCTATGCAGCACTTCTTGAATAACGGCACTATATTCGCTACCCTCCAGTCTTCCGGGAACTCACCCACGGCTCATGATGTTGCAAGAATATCTGCCTGGGCCCCTGCAATTTCTTAACGAGCCGTTTGCAGTGTTCTTGGATGTATCTGGTCAGGACCAGGAGATTTATCCATCTTCATACATTCTAGTACATCCAACACCTCCTCTTCCATGACATGCTCTGTGCCCAAGTTATCACACTAACCTCCCCAAGTTTCCAAGTCTTCATGCCTTTCTCCATGGTAAACACAGAGGAGAAATATTCATTGAGAACCTCATCATCTGCAACAGTTCTACACGTACATATCCACTTTGATCCTTAATGGGTCCTATTCTCTCTCTAGTTATTCTTTTTTCCTTTAATAGACTTAAAGAGCCTCTTTGGATTCAGTCTAATCTTCTCAGCTAAGTCTATCTTGTGCCCCCTTTTCACTCTCCTTCTTCAGTAAACTCCTGTATTCTCTGTATAGCTCCAGGGATTCCCTAAATTCCAGCTGCCTGTACCCAAACCGCGCCTCCTTTTTTCTGGTCAAAGCCTCAATATCTCTGGTCATCCAGGGTTCACTATTTCTGCTGATCCTGCCCTTTACCCTCACAGGGACATACAGACCTTGAACTCTCGCTATCTCACATTTAAAGGCTTCCCACTTGCTGCAGTTCCCTTTTCCTACAAACAAACTACTCCAATCAACTCCTGCAAGCTCCTGTCTAATTCCATCAAAATTCACCTTGCCCCAATTTAGAACTTGAACCTATAGACCAGTTTTATCCCTCTCCATAATTATTTAAAAATTAATAGAACCATGGTCACTGGTCCCAAAGTGCTTCCCGACTGTCATTTCAATCACCTGTCCTACCCTATTTCCCAAGAAAAGGTCGAATTTTGCCCCTTCTGGAGTAGGGCACTCTACATATTGCTTGAAAAAAACCTTCTTGAACACAACTTAATATGTTCCACCCCATCTAAACACTTAATGCTCTGGCAGCCCCAGTCAATGGTATGAAAATTAAAATCCCCTGCTATGACCACCCTATCGCTCCTGCAAGCCTCCCCAGTCTCCATTCATAGTTGTTCCTCTAATTCCTGTTGACTAGCTGGGGCCCTATAACACAAACCCAGTTACGTCACCAGAGAACTGCTATGCTGGAAATCAGAAACAAAATTACAAATTGCTGGAAAAGCTCGGTTAATCTGGCAGCATCTGTGCAGGGTACTGGACCTAAAACATCAACTCTGCTTTCTCTCCACAGATGTTGCTGAGTTTTCCAGCAATTTCTAATTAATCTTAATTGGGCTATTGTAATTCATCACGGGCACAGATTATTCGTTAATCCTGTCCAAATAATGGAATCAGATCCAAAGTTAGATATTGTGGTCTGAGGTTTTCAATCTCAGACTGGTTGAATATGGTCCATACTCTGTAAATAACCACAGCATGTGCTCCCTAAGTCATAGGGCTCTATGTCCTTTTGTAAGAATACTCATGGACTGTACTAGCAAGCGTGGAAGTGTCTCCTTTGAACGGTTACTGATGGTAACCTAACTTGCATCAAGTCTCGTTACTCATCACTGTTCCCTGATCCACCCACATTGGTTGCTTATCTAACAATACTTCACATTTAAAATGTGTTTTTCCTGTTTTCAATTCTTTCCATGGTCATGCCCTTCTCTATCATATCCTGTGGGCTGTAATGTCTGAAATCTCTACATTTTTCCAATTTTGGCTCCTTGAGTATTTTCAAATTGCATCGCTCTGCCTTTGGCAGCTTTAACTTCTGTTGCCTAGACTCTAAACTCTAGAATTCTCTGCCGAACCCTTTCGCTTCGCTTTAACGATGATCCTTAAAACCCTTGCCGATTTGCAACGCTCTGTGTCTCCTTAGCCAAACCGCATCCTTTCAGCACTTGTGTTATTTTTAACAACTTGTGGAACTTGCACATTAACTGCCCATTAAATTTATCACTGCAAATTATGCCTGGTAATTAATGGTGTAAATACCCCTTTAATGATGTGATAATTGCTTTTGCAGTGCCAATTTCTCTCTGGTCCAGAAAGGAAACAAAATAGTTCAGTTTCATTTCTTCTTGTGGTAAATTGCTGGAGAAATAAATACATATCAAATTGCTACTTCTTTCTTTTCTTGCTTATCCTTTCTGTTTCTTTTTTCTTACTTATGCAGTCTTTCTTTCTTCCTGTTGCTAAAACCTCAGTTCATCCACCTTCTGTATTTTGCCTCCTCAGTCCTTGCTGCATTGGGAGTTATTCTGTTCACTGCACTTTCTCCCAAGTGTTTCATTGTCGTCTCCCTGTCACAATCCGCTGTGATTTCCAGAAGGCTGTAGTGTATGCTTTTGCACGTTTGACACACGGGAAAATGCCTAACTCCAGCAAGGCCTGGCCCAATATCTTGGCTTGATTAGCACACACTCATGACATAATTGGAAGCAATCAGCTGTCAGGAGTTGCTGACTGGGTCTGCGTGAGATAGCTATGTGAGGCAATACGCACAGTTAAAATGGCACGATGATCAGTCAGACACCCAGGGTTAACGGTTATATCTCCACTAATGTTAATTCAGTTCTCTCGCTCTACTGGACTTGGTAATTCCTCTGAAACAGTTCCCCTGATGAGGTCATCATCCACATAATCACTTCAGAAGAGAAATCAAAAAGGATGTGATGTTCAAATCATGTTCTTCGAGCCTGGCTTCTTTTTTGTGTGTTGAGCTGGCTGGCCTCAGGAATATTGTTGTCATGTCACGGTGATAGACTTCAGCTACTAGGGGAATTTGGTCATGAAGCAAAGGACCTCACGACCTTTGGTAGGCCGGGGTGACCGCTTTGTACAACCCCTACCTTCTGTCTGCAGAAATTACCCCGAGCTTGTGGTGCCCTGCCCCTTCAATGTGTCCACTGCGTTCCCACGGCAACCTTTCTGTCACAGGCCTTCTGCAGTGTTACAGCAAGCCTCAGCACAAGCTCCAAGAACAACATCTCATTTTCCGCTTGGGGACCCTGCAATTTTTGGCACTCAACATCGGGTTCAATAACTTTACAGCCTGATCCCATCATTCCAAGTTTTTACTCACTCCCATACCGGGTCATGTTAAATGGTTGCTTCTAGCACAGTTAGCCATTGCCACCTACTCCCAGGCCTGTCATCACATTAAATTCATAGAATCCCTATAGTGTGGAAACAGGCCATTTGGCCCAACAAGTTCACACTGACCCTTCAAAGAGTAACACACCTAAATCCACTCTCCTACTACTCTACATTTACCCCTGACTAATGCACCTAAGCTACACATTCCTGAACACTATGGGCAATTTCCCATGGCCAATCCACCTAACCTGCATATTGTTAGACTCTTGGAGGAAACCAGAGCACCCAGAGGAAACCCACACAGAGATGGGGAAAATGTGTAAACTCCACGCAGTCACCTGAGACTGGAATTGAACCAGGGTCCCTGGCACTGTGAGACTGCAAGTGCTAACCACTGAGCCATCGTGCCACCCCATTAAATGGCTACTTCACCTCTCTCTTCCCTCCCACAACAGGAATAGGGTCCCCCTTAGCGTCACCTACAATCCCACCAGCATCCACGTCCAAACGAACATTAGCTGCCATTTTTGCCATCACCAAACCTTTTCCCTCTCCTGTCACCCTTCTGCAAGGACAGTTTACTCCGGGATACCCTGATCCACTCATCCTTCACTTTTAACATGTCAACACAGCTCCACAACACCTTCTCCTGCAACCGCCAAAGAAGTAACACCTGTCTGTTTACTTCCTCCTTCTTCAGTATCCAAGGGCCCAATCACAACTTCCAGGTGAAGCAGTACTTTACCTGCCCTTCCCACAATCTAGTCTACTGCAGTTGTTGCTCACAATGAGATCTCCTCTACGTTGGGGAAATGAAGCGTAGATCATTTCACAGAACACCCACGTTCTGTCTGCAAAAAGACCCTAAGCTTCCAGTTGCCTGCCACTTCAACACCCCACCCTGTTCCCTGCCAACACATCTCTGTCTCAGGCCTGCTGCAGTGCTCCTGCGAAGATCAGTGCATTCTGGACTCCATATTGAGTTCAGCAACTTTAGGGCTTAAGACACTTTCTCCCATGGCCCTTATCACACTGGCTGCTACCACAGACAATCCATTGTTAGCCCCTAACAGTCCCCATTAGCAGTTATTCACCATCCCAGGCTGATCGTTTATCTGGCCAACTGTTCTTCTCTCTCTTTGGGCTCTATCCCCACCTATCATTTGCACCTTACACCTCCCCCTACCTTATCTTCTGCATAAGAAAAGAAACATTTTTCCCAATTACTGTCAGTTTTGAGGAAAGGTCACTGGATTCGAAGCATTAACTCTGATTTTTTTTCCACAGATGCTGTCAGACCTGCTGAGCTTTTCCAGCAAATTCTGTTTCTTTTTCTGATTGCCAGCATTTGCATCTCTTTCAGTTTTTATCACATTATGTGGGTTGCATTCAGTATAGCGAACATATTTTCCCATTCTCAGCTCTTAGCATCAGATATTCAGCTTTTCTTCTGTCCTCATCTGCTTGGTTATCTTCCCCCTTCATATCTCTCTCTCTCTCTCTCTCTCTCAGGTTATGTCTCCAATTCTCCATTTACCTCTCCCTTACCACACCCCTTCAGCTCCTGAATATAAACCGCTTTTTCTGAGCTCCTAACAATTCTGCTGAAGAGTCACTGGACTTGAAATGTTAACCCTGCTTTCTTCCTACACATTTCTGTTTCTGTCATGACTTCTGACCCCTTCGCGATGTTGTAGAAAATATACACATGGACAGAAGCAGAAAACAAATTTTGAGTTGATTACAATGCCTTCTATGATAGCATGAAGACAGTCATAGAATCATAGAGATGTATACCCCAGAAGTAGACTCTTTGGTCCAACTTGTCCATGCTGACCAGATATGCTAAATTAATCTAGTCCCGTTTTCCAGCATTTGGCCCATATCCCGCTAACCCTTCCTCTTCATATACCCATGTTGTATTTGTACCAGCCGCCACCGCTACCTCAGGCAGCTCATGCAATACATATACAACCCTCTGTGGGAATAAGTTACCCCTTAGGTCCCTTTTAAATCTTTCCCCTCTCACCCTAAACCTATGCTCTGTAGTTCTGGACTTCAGGTTTCACATCATCCGTCCTAAAGCAGGGAGACCAGAATTGCACGCATCAAAAATGGTCTTACTTCATCGAATCCCTACAGTGTGGAAGTAGGCCATTCAGCCCATTGAGTCCACACCAACCCTCTGAAGAGCATCCCAATCAGACCCACCCCTATCCTACCCTATGTCTGTAACCATGTTTTTCCCATGGTTAATCCACTTAACCTACACAGCCCTGAACACTACGGGTAATTTAGCATGGCCAACACACCTCACCTGCACATCTTTGGACTGTGGAAGGAAACACACACACGCGGAGAATGTATTAACTCCACACAGGCTTTCACCCGACATTTGAATCGAATCTGGGTTCCTGGCGCTGTGAGGTAGCACTGAGCCACTATGCCACCCCGTTGTTTACTCCCAGTGTGATCCATGTGAAATTGACCAGTAAATGTGAATTTAAGTGTTTCACACCCTAATCCTATTTGTGTTTTCAGAGTCAGGGTAGAAGAGAAAAAAGGTGTGTGGGGGGAGGATCATTTGGGGCCTGGAGGGGCAGGGTGAAGTTGGCACAACCTGCTCTTTGAAGACTTTGTGTCAAGGGACTTAAAGCTCAGTTGGGAGTGCTCTCAAGGAGGTGTGTGTAGGAGCTTGCAAAGCAAGGCTTTGCACTTTACAAATGCAATGGTCTCACATGGCACACCAAGCTGGTGACTGGTTGGACAGTCTACAGACAGAGTCCCAAGACACTTGTCATCCAAGGTATCTAATTTACCCCAACAGGACTCAAAGGTATTGAACATGTTGGGGATGGGGGAGCGAGGAACAGAAATGACATGATAAACAATTATATTTTAACACTATTTATATCAATCATATTTTCAGGTTATTGCTCAACTCAAACTGACACATTGTTGTAATCCTAGAGATGAATCAAGGAACTTGAAGTAAAACCAGACGGAGCTCCGAGGCAGATGAAAGGAAAGAGGAAAAAAAATACTCCAGAAAATGTGACATTCACAAACAGAGTAACTGGGGGACAAATTCTGACAGGCTCAGTTTAATTTATCAATGTCAATAGAGTGGTAAAAAACAGTGGAGGTAGACATGCATATTAATTGAAAATAATTCAGATTAAATCACTACAGTTTGACATTCCTGAGATGGGTACTTCATCTTTTAGAGAGCACGGCTACGAATGCTTATTCATCACAAAGTCTAATCTGAGAACACATCTTAATTGCATGTTATCACCTCCTAATTGCTTCTACATTATATTAAACAGTCTGCTAATTACTAGACTGATCATGGTGTATAGCTAGAGGCACAGACTGATATCCAGCTGGAGGAACACTGGGCTTGATGAAGGCCAAAATGGAGTCATCACATAAGTGTGGATTTACCAGTAAACTCCATTTCCCTGGTGAGATTGGAAAAAAATAAGGAGGAGAAGTGGGAAGTGAAAGACACTAATCTGGATCAATTTATGTTTTGCTTCGTGTATAATCCATCTATTTCATAGCCCTTGCTTTCTGGGATTCCCCCGGAGAGACAGGAGTCGTCTCTCTGCTGTTGTCACTGATTCAGTGCCTGAGGACTGAGGCTGTAACATGGCTAGCACCACCGCAATGCTCAGGTGGAGACCGGTAATAGACACGCACATCGACAGCTGGAGTTAGACTCTGCAGCTGAATCACAGGGCCTTTGAGAAAATAGCATGGCTGAGAGCAGTCTGCTGTCGCTTGTTTCAGAGGATTTTGTGTGTTGTCGCTCTGTCGCAATGTTTAATGACTGCTCCGAGGCAGGACCGCTTCAATTTCTAATCTCTGTCTGTCTCTCTCAGTCTCCCTTCATCTACATCAGCTCAATTAAGATATGAAATAGATTCAACGACCCAAAAGCGAAGACTGAATCCTGCAGAAGCAACACAATGGAGCTTTTTCCAACAAAATGTGAAATGGAAATTAATGCAACAGCGTTATGGAGGCTGGAAATCTGAAATCTCATTCCAAAATTCCTTAATGAGTAGGCTAGATTCCCTACAGTGTGAAAACAGACACTTCGGCCTAACAAGTCCACACAAACCCTCCGAAGAGTAACCCATCCAGATCCATTCCCCTAAAGTTATCCCTGACCAACACATCCCTGAACACTGTGGGCAATTTAGCATGGCCATAGCACCTCACAGCTTTGCACTATGGGAGGAAACCAGAGCACCCAAAGGAAACTCTCACAGACATGGAGAGAATGTGCAAACTGCACACAGATGGTTGCCCAAGGTTGGTATCAAACCTGGGTCCCTGGCACTGTGAGGCGGGAGTGCTGGCCACTATGCCTACCCTCCATGGGGCTAGGTAGAATCCATATCACGGTGCCATAATATATCACAGGTTAATGTCCCAGTGCAGAGACATGAGCAGAGAATGTATAAACTGACTCACCTGTCATACTCTTGGACTCATTGTGCTACTTGTAAACCATATTTAGAGTCTAAGGGGGTAAAGAAAACACAAGCTTTGTTTAAGAAAATCTTATGGCGGCTTCATATTGCCACAAGGATGCAAGAGAAAGCAAGACCATGTGACATTGCATCACTTCCTATGATGATGTATGCTGTCACTTAACCCCTTAGACTACAGTTCCCTCAAAACATCATTGATTCCACCCAATATGTTACATCTGCCCCACAACTCCCTGCCTCTGACTACTGGGGAAACACTTAGGTTGCTTTGATCTGAATTTAAAATACATGGAGCAGGGGCTGGAGGGTGAATTCATGCCTAAAATGTCACCAAAAACACACGGGAAAATTCAACCATGGCACCACTGAGAAAAGTTGAAGATTACACAACACCAGGTTATAGTCGAACAGGTTTATTTGGAAGCACTAGCTTTCAGAGTGCCGCTCCTTCATCAGGTGGTTGTGGACTATAATCGTATATCTCCACAATCACCTGATGAAGGAGCAGCGCTCCAAAAGCTAGTGCTTCCAAATAAACTTGTTAGACTATAACCTGGTGTTGTGTGATTTTTAACTTTGTACACTCCAGTCCAATACCGGCATCTCCGAATTGTGAAAGTATTGGTCCTCATACTCACAACTGTTGGAATCGCTGAGGAACAAATCCTCCAATTGCCAGTTGTTTTCCTCTGTCGCTCATATAAAATCACAGATGGGGGATGCTGGAAAGCTGAAACCAGAACAGAAGTTGCTGGAGAAGCTCAGCAAGTCTGGCAGCATCTGTGGAGAGAAATGGGGAGGTTATAGCTTACTAGTATTATCACTGAACTGTTCATCCAGAGACCCAGATAATGTTCTAGGAGCTTCGGTTTACATTCTGCCATGGCAGATCGTGGTATTTGAATCCAAAAATTGGAATCAATATGTTGAACCGTTTAGGAGCAGATGCATTCTGTGGTTGAAGGAGCAGGGAAAAGGTAAGTAAAGATGGTGAGGGGCTCTGATCAGACAAAAAAGGCATTCTACATGGACATGAGGAATAAGAGAATGATCAGAGAGAGGGTAGGGCCCATCAGGAATAGTAGAGGGAACTTGCGCCTGGAGTCTGAAGAGGTAGGGGAGGCCTTAAATGAATTTTTTGCTTCAGTATTCACTAGAGAGAGGGACCTTGTTGATAGTGTGAACATTGTGGACCTGGTTAATAGGTTTGAACTGATTGATATTGAGGAAGTGGAAGTGCTGGAAATTCTGGGAAGTATCATGATTGATTAATCCCCAGGACCAGACCAGATATATCCAAGGTTACGACAGAAACTGAGGAATGAGCTTGCTGCATCTCTGGCGATGATTTTTCCATCCCCACTGTCCACGGGAGTGGTACCGCCTGATTGGAGGGAGGCGAATGTTTTTCCTCTGTTCAGGAAAGGGAATAGGGACATTCCTGGGAATTACAGACCAGAATTATGTCTGTGGTAAGCAAGGTACTGGAAAAGATTCTGATAGATAGGATTTATGACTATTTGGAAAAACATAGTTTGATTAGAATAGTCAGCATGACTTTGTGAGGGGCAGGTCATACCTCACAAGCCTTACTGAATTCTTTGAAGAGGTGACAAGACAAGTTGATGAAAGTCAAGCAGTGGGTGTAGTGTATATAAATTTCAGTGAGGCATTTGATAAGGTTCCCCACGGTAGGCTCATTCAGAAAGTTAGGAGGTATGGGATACAGAAAAATTTGGGTGTCTCTAAATGGAATTGGCTGACCGGAAGAGGACAGTGAGTGGTAATGGATGGAAATCATTCTGCCTGGAGGTTGGTGACCAGTGATATCCTACAGGGATCTGTTCTTAGGCCTATGATCTTTGTAGTTTTTATAAATGACTTGGATGAAGAAATGGAAGGGTGGATTAGTAAATTTGCAGATGACACAACGGTCAGTGGTGTTGTAGATAGTGTTGAGAGCTGTTGCAGGCTACAACAAGATGCAGAGCTGGGCTGAGATGTGGCAGATGGAATTCAACCTGGATAAATGTAAAATGATTCATTTTGGAAGGTTGAATTTGAATACAGAATACAGGATTAAAGGCAGAATTCATGGCAGTGTTGAGAAACAGAGAGATCTTGCGGTCCACATCCTTAGATCCCTCAAAGTCACTGCTCAGGTTGATAGAGTTGTTCAGAAGGCGCATGGTATGTTGGCTTTCATAAGCAGGAGGATTAGAGCCCTGGTTAGATTAGATTACTTACAGTGTGGAAACAGGCCCTTCCGCCCAACAAGTCCACACCGACCCTCCGAAGAACAACCCCCCAGACCCATTCCCCTAACACTACAGGCAATTCAGCATGGCCAATTCACCTAACCTGCACATTTTTGGACTGTGGGAGGAAACCCTTGCAGACATGGGGAGAATGTGCAAACTCCGCACAGACAGTTGTCTCAGGCGGGAATTGAACCTGGGTCTCTGGTGCTGTGAGGCAACAATGCTAATCACTGTGCCACCATGCCGCCTACACTTGGAATATTGTGTTCACTTCTGGTCACCTCATTTTTGGAAAGATATGGAAGCTTTAGAGAGGGTGCAGTGGAGATTTATCAGGATGCTGCCTGGATTGGAGGGCATGTCTTATGACGAAAGGTTGAGGCAGCTCGGGCTTTTTTCACTGGAGCGAAGGAGGATAAGAGGTGACTTAATAGAGGTGTACAAGATGTTGAGAGGCATAGACAGATGGATAACCGAAGACTTTTTGCCAGGGTGGAAATGGCTATCAAAAGGGAGCATAATTTTAAGGTGATTGGATGAAGGTTTAAGGGAGATGTCAGAGGTAAGTTCTTTACACAGAGAGTAGTGGTTGGTGTGGAATGCACTGCCAGCAGCGGTAGTAGAGTCAGATACATTAGGGACATTTAAACAACACTTGGATAGGCACATGGAAGTTAGTACAATGAAGGGTATGTAGGTTAGTCTGATCTTTGAGTAGGATAAAAGGTCAGCCCAACATTGAGGGCTGAAGGGCCTGTACTCTGCTGTACTGTTCAATGTTTAACATAGTTTTGACTGGTCAATGGTGTTTTCTCTCCTGAAACTTTTAGTAAAAAGTAAACGACAGTATTAGAGTACTGTTTCAGGAGAGTAGCAACTCAAAGAATTTGGTGAGAATGGGAAAATAGCTCAGCGAGGGAGGAGATGTTGTACTGGTCTTGTATACAAGAGAATCGACGTTTTGGGCATGAGCCCTTCTTCAGGATGCTGCCTGACCTGCTGCGCTTTTTCAGCAACACATTTTCAGCTCTGATCTCCAGCATCTGCAGTCCTCACTTTCTCCTTGTATACAAGAGAGACAAATCTGATTGGGAGAATGGGAGATAATGAGATCTGAAGGTTTATGTATGAAGGCCTTAATTCAGTGAACATGAAGAATTTTATTTCTATTTCAGAAATTTGTTGGCAGTTTTGTTGGTGGTGAACCTGGGTGGAGACTGAGTGCAGGGACAGAGGTGTTAAAGCAAAACAGAGAAGCCCTCAGCAGAACCTTGATCACAAAAGGCAGCATCTGATAAACAGCCATGACGATATTATGATGGGGGTGACAGCTGAATTGTGGCAAAAGGTTGAGAAAAGACGCTAGCAAGTGAAGGTATGGCAGGGAATCTTGGATACATGGAATTCATAGAATTGAGTGCCATTCTGGAGAGACTATGACATGTCCTTTAGGACAAGGTTGAGTAGCCAGGCATGATAGTGATCCCATTGGTGCATCACCCTCACCAACCGGCATTCTGGGCTGAATCTGGTGACAGTGATCATTCCTTTGCCAAGTGCAAAAGCACCGCGGATAGCTCAGCTCGGGAGTATGCCCGAAACGTCGATTCTCCTGCTCCTCGGATGCTGCCTGGCCTGCTGTGTTTTTCCAGCACCACACTTTTCAACATATAGGTTTACTGATAATCGCAAAGCACAAACAGTTCAAAATGTGAACACGTAATGATGTGATTGAATAACATAATAATATTTATGAGATTGAATGTAGTTGGATAGTATGTGCTAACTTGGAAAGTTAACTATACAAACATGGTTGGGTTGAGATAGCGTTGAGTAAAGTCTAAACATTTGATTGCAAATTAAGACAAGGGAGGTGATGAGTACAGGTACTTTCATTAGATTATTAATCCAGAGACCCAGGTAATGTTCAAGATTTAAAGCTCACCATGGCAGATAGTGGAAGTTGAATTCAATTAAAAACCTGGAATCAACGATGATTGTGAAAACATAGTTGATTGCAAAGAATAAAACCCATTTCATTCACTAATGTCCTTTAGGGAATGAAACTGCCATCTTTACCTGGCCTGGTTTTCATGTGACTTGAGACTTACAGCTGAGGGTGACTGTGTGGAGTTTGCACATTCTCCCCATGTCTGCATAGGTTTCATCCCACAGTCCAAAGATGAGCAGGTTAGGGAGGATTCGCTATAATAAATTGCTCATAGTGTCCACAGATGTGTAGGATAGCTGGGTTAGCCATGGGAAATGCAGGTATACAGGGAAAGAGTTGTGTCTGGGTGAGATGCTGTTTGGAGGGTCAATGTGAACTTGATGGGCCAAATGGCCTGTTTCCATACTGTAGGGATTCTATAAATAATAAAAATAGCCTGTAGGAATAGTTGATTGGACAGCTGTTATCTGTGACGTGTGACCATCAATCACAAACCAGGCTTTCCAGCTTTTTTTAGTCTTTAGTTTTAGTTTTAATCAGAAGCTGCTGGGGTCTCAGTAGAATTGGAACCTTCAGTGAATTTCTCCTGGCTGCTACTCTCTCTGAATTCTCTCTTGATGTTTTCCCTCCTGGATTGGAGAACTGCAGGTGAGAATCTGTGTCTGAATTTGCCAAGAGCTGTATTTGTGGGATGTTACTATATTGGAACAGTAAATTAGTAATAACAATAATATCTAGTGTTCAGTTAAGTTTTCCAGTATTTAAGTTATTCTAAACGCCTCTTTTATTTATTAATATTTTAAATACAGTGTTTAAATAAATTGTTTGGCTTAACGTCGAGTAGTTTGACCAGTTGCATTACATTTGAAACACGGCATTGCACATCTACCTTTAAAATAAGAAAAAGTTAGTGTCTAAACTACCTTCTTTAAGTATATTGAGGGGGGTCTGGTCTGGTCCATAGCAACGTGAATATTCAGCTAACCAGGAACCAGGAAAACAGGAAATCCACAAGGTAATAAGTTTCCCTTTAAAGAATGTGGAATCTTGAGTTTAGAGCTGCTTATTAAGTGGGGAAAAGAAGTAGTCGATGCTATTGCATTGGTCATTGTGTCAATTATTACATTTTATTTCAAGCCTGAGACCTGAGATGTAGTAACATTTTGGCAATCAACTTGTTAACATCTTCCATTCTCGTGACTGCACCAGTCCGTGGTGCATTTAGGGTGGTTGATCTTTATATGTTGAGGCATGTATCAGTTAGTTAAAAAATAAATTGTTGCTAATTTGGGCTTGTTGTCTTGTGCTAATTTACATAGCGTGGTGTCCAAAACCCAATTTTTCTTTGTGAGTTTTGCTTTCATGGAGGCTTGATAATTATTGAAAATATTCTTTTGTGTGAGTTCCATCACTCATACCTCATCACAAACAGAAACGCAGTGTTTGAATATGACTGCAAATTAGCAAGAATGAGAATGATATCCTGAAAATCAAAATTAACCCTTAAAATTAAAATGTAACCATTGAAAAGATCTCAAGAAGAGACTTTGGAATCAAATGATGCCTGTCTTTCACTAATTTACTTGATTTGGAGGAGCCGGTGTTGGACTGGGGTTGACAAAGTTAAAAATTTCACGATGCCAGGTTATAGTCCAACAGGTTTATTTGGAAGCACTAGCTTTTGAAATGCTGCTCCTTCCAAATAAACCTGTTGGACAATATCCAGGTGCCATGTGATTTTTAACTTAATCTACTTGAACGTGTTCTCAGCTCCTTAGGAGAAAGTTGGGAATTTGTGTCCTCCATCTAGTCTCTTGCATTCCGCTGGGCAGAAGAATTGACATGGAAGCATAGAAAACAGAAATGGGAGGAGGCCATTCAGCCCTTTAGGCCTACTGCGCTATTCATTATGATCATGGCTGGTTGTCCGACTCAATAGCCTGGTCCTGCTTTTCCCCCATATCCTTTCATGCCTTAGCTCCAAGTGCTATGTCCAACACCTTCTTGAAATCAGCCATTTTTTTGGCCTCGCTGCTTTCTGTGATAGTGAATTCCACCTCACTCTGGGTAAAGAAATTTATCCTCTTTTGGTCCTAAGTGGTTTACCGCACATTGTTCAACTGTGACTTCTGGTTCTGGACTCTCCAGTCATCAGAAACATTCATTCTTCATCTACTGTTTAGGAAGGACAGATGACCCCATTGAACAATCAGGATGTCCTCTGGATCTCTAGATAAGCACAGTATCTCTGGTCTATTTGACTGTGTTGATGACTGTTTATACTCTGTCAAAGATTGTTTCTGTATAGAAATGGGTGCTGTCACATCGTAGCACAACATTGTCAATTGGAGACAGTTAGGACACCGGCTGTGATGTATTCCATCACTTGAGCTTGTGTTTTGTTTGGAGATTTGATAGGTTGAGTGCTTTGGTTTGTTCACCATCGTTCCATATGTGACTGGAACAGTAGTTATCATTTCTCACCCTCACTGTTCTCAAGTCACGATTAGTACATGAGCAACCAAGTGTGTGGGTGCGTAGAAAGCTGAGTTTATAAATCATAGAATCGCTACAGTATGGAAACAGGCCCTTCAGCCAAACAAGTCCACACTGACCCTCTGAAGAGTAACCCACCCATACGCATTTCCCTACCCTATTACTGTACATTTGTCCCTGACTAATGCGCCTAACCTACGCATTCCTGAACACTATGGGCAATTTAGCAAGACCAATTCACCTAATTTGCATATCTTTGGACTGTGGGAGGAAACCGACGCAGACATGAGGAGAATGTGCACACTCCACACAGACTATCATTCAAGGCTGGAACTGAATCCAGGTCCCTGGGATTGTGAGGCAGCAGTGCTAACCACTGAGCCACTGGGCCACCGTTCTTTCTCTGCTTCCCCTGAGGAGTTCACGGAGCTGAAACGTTTGGATTGGAGTGCAATGATAGCCCACAGTAGCAAGTTGGATATCATCATTCTCCTTCAGCAATGTCTCCGCAGTGCATCCTGCTCTTACAGCTTTACCATTGACTTCAGGAGTTTTTTAGGTGAGCTGTTAGTCTCGACAAATCCATATGAAGCTGTAAACTCTTTGAGGAAGATTACTTACAGTGTGGAAACAGGCCCTTCGGCCCAACAAGTCCACACTGACCCACCGAAGCGCAACCCACTCAGACCCCATTCTCCTACATTTACCCCTTCACCTAACACGACAGGCAATTTAGCATGGCCAATTCACTTGACCTGCACATTTTTGGACTGTGGGAGGAAACCGGAGCACCCGGAGAAAACCCACGCAGACACGGGGAGAACGTGCAAACTCCACACAGTCAGTCGCCTGAGGCGGGAATTGAACCCGGGTCTCTGGCGCTGTGAGGCAGCTGTGCTAACCACTGTGCCACCGTGCCGCCCATAAATTCGTTAACAAACTGCTCTGTTGTCTGAGATTACTAGGCCTGGGAATCAAGTTGCTTTAAGTTTCTCCTCAGTGATGTAATCACCGTTTCAGCAGCGTGACTCTGCACTTTCTTCATTTCTAACCATTTCCTGTCAATTCTGATCAAAAACATTTTACATTTGTATTCGAAGAGGTCCACTCTAAGACGTTCCCTTGGTTTTAATCAAAATGAAGATGACATCAATGGTTCTCTTGTTTCCAGTTAATGAACAGAAAAATAATGCTGATTGCTATAATTTATTCCAATGATTTGTCAGGTCCAGCCAACAGAAGAATATTGTGCTCTGACTGGTCATTTTATGATTTTGAGGATGCAAAGATTCTTTGTGATGATCTAGACCAGTTGAGTGTATGGGCACATGCAGTGCAGTACAGTAACAGGCTATCAACTTCTTGACAGGATGGAACAGTGTTCTTGTGCCAGTATAACTAATCTCAATGGATTCTGTTTTTTTTTGTTCAGGTTCTGCCATAAGTCTAGGAATCCTATCGAATCTTCTACAGTTATCCTGTGACCTTTGTTATTGATGAGAACAGACCATTCAAAACATTCTTAAGCAGGCAGCCCAGATCATAACTTTGCAATTTGTTTCAGTAAGTGTACAGTAAAAATTATCTGGAGTAAGTTAGCTAGGTTGACTTCCAGGTTTTAAAATAGACAGAAATTTATTCACAAAACACAAAGAACAGAATAAAAATTCCCTACAGAACTCAATCTATCCAAACTAGACTTAATTATGCTGTTCTGAATATACACAACAGTCCCAATAAGCAAAGCCCCTTAAAAAATCAGTAAAAAAAGGAACAAATGCTGACAGGTTGAAGTTAGAAGGGCAGAAGGAGAGAGAGTGTTTCACAGTGGGTTTCCACTCAGCTGAACTTCTAATTAGTTCTGGACTGAGCTGCTTAGCTAGAGAGCTGACCACTCAGTATTCATTATATGGGTCACTTCTAAAACATCACCACTTTGGCCTGAAGTCTCATCTGTTTGCATATAAACAAAAGGCCTCTCAACATCCTTTCCCATCTCTATACCAAACTAGCCACCTCAGAGCCAGGAAGATTTTATGACCCCTCTGAAAAAAAACCAAGAACACAGTATTGGGGCGGCACGTTGGCTCAGTGGTTAGCACTGCTGCCTCACAGCACCAGGGTCCCAGGTTCAATTCCAGCCTCACGTGGCTGTATGGAGTTTGCGCATTCTCCCTGTGTCTGCGTGGGTTTCCCCTGGGTGCTCCGGTTTCCTCCCACAATCCAAAAATGTGCAGGTTAGGTGAATTAGCCATGCTAAATTGTCCATAGTGACAGGTGCATTAGTCAGAGGGAAATGGATCTGTGTGGGTTACTCTTCGGCGGGTCAGTGTGGACTGGTTGGGCCGAAGGGCCTGTTTCCACACTGTAGGGAATCTAATCCTTGAGAAAAGGAACAATTTTTAGAAAAAAGGGATCAGCTTTGTGACACCATTGTATTATTTTATTCACAGGATGTGGGCATCACTGGCTCGGCTAGTATTTCTTGCCCACACCTAATTTCTTGGAGAGCAATTCAGCGTCAAACACATTGCTGTGGGTCTGGAGTCACATATAGACCAGACCGGGTAAGGATGGCAGTTTCCTCCCATAAAGGGTGTTAGTGAACTAAAAAAGATTTTTTCCATGAAAATAAAGCAGAAATTACTGAAGAAACTCAGCAGGTCTAGCAGCATCTGCAGAGAGAAAGCACACTCCAAGTTCTGAAGGTTTGTCACTAGACTCAAAACATTAACTCTCTCTGCATAGAAACTGCCAAGTTTCTTAAGCAATTTCTGTTTTAGATTTCCAGTAACCACTGCTCTTCCGCTTCTTCGTAGGGTAGCTTCCCTCGGTTTGAACACAGTTTCCAGGGCATTAGCTGCATTCTTGGTCTAGGGATAATATCACTAGGTCATCACTTTCTCTTAAAGTAATCTTTGGATTTCCTGATGCATGACTGTTAGTTCCTTGGCTGGCTGTTTCATTAACTGTACTTAGTTAAACATCTTATGCCACTGAAGAACATTGAAGTTGCCTCAATAGGACATGCCTTCCTACTCAAGAATGAGAATTCTTGATTGAGAAATAAATACAGGTTTTCTGTTATTTGGCATTGCTTAGATTGGAGTTGTTTGCAGCATACCTTTGGCCTGAGGTGTTATGCCTTCAGGGTCATGTGGTCAAACTGCTGTCAGCTGTAGACAGTGTTCTCTTCACCATGTCTCGACATCTGATAGTGTCATAATATTCATCCCTAAGTCTACATTGAAATTAATGAGTTAACCAATATAATTACAGCTTGCTAGATGTGAGCTCTGAATCACTAATTATCCTTGGGAATATTTCAGGTTTTCCCTCTGTTGTGGGCATTCCTAACTCTTTGTTTGGGTAACTACTTGATCACTTCTTTCCTGAAACTGAATCCCACTGCTGCACATTTTTCTTTTGAAAGTCGCCTGCAGTGTCACCTTTAATAGCTGTGCATTGACTGTGCCTGTGAGGTTTCTGTGAACCAGATCACTGATAAGGACTTTGCGTGATTGGAGCCTATCCTTTTCACTTTGCTAGTTTCTCACATGCATTATTTGTGGATTATAATTCAGGCATTGAATGGATTTTGCTTATTTCTGCAAAGGATAATCTTCCCTCGTTTGGATTGATCTGTATAGCTTCTAGAATTCTGCTTCACTCACCATCTGGGTGGCAAATCTGTAGATCAGTTCTTCTTTGGACTGCATTAAATCTGACAAAGAATCATCAACTATTTCTACAACAATTCTGTGTCTTTTGAATTTCACCTTGAAGCGACCATTGTCAAATTTTCACTAATCTTTTCCAATCATTAATAAAACTAATATTACTAGTAGTGGGGTTAAAATAATTTTCAAAGACTTTCAGTACCTCTTCAAAAGTATCTGTTGCTTCTTGCATCTTTGGTGAGCTGTAAAAGTATCAGTTGTACAATTGATTGTATAAAGAAGTGTATTGTTCAGCTTCTAATTTGGTACTCAACATGGAAGCTATTTTGTATTTTCGAAATTGTTATATCGAAGACGGCAATTATTGTATTCCATTTGGTCCACCTCTTAATATTATTACTGATGCCATATTTCCTAATGTGCATAGGTATTTTATTTGCTAAAACACCTTTTATTGACAGTAATACAGTTGTGCTGTATTGGAGGGTTTCCCCACAGCTCCCAACTACAAGGGAGGATTCCCAACTTATTGCAGCTACAAGAGACAATTTGCACCCTTCAAGCATACAAAAGATTCCCATCTTTTCTGCTGCTCCATTACATGAATCCTGCTGATTGTAGTTTTAATGAAGGATTCCTTTTTGAATCACGGCTTTACTGAATTATTCCCACTTCTCGCACTTTAAATGAATGAATCTTGTCTTTATCACAACTGTGAGGAGAAAGTGAGGTCTGCAGATGCTGGAGATCAGAGCTGAAACTGTGTTGCTGGAAAAGCACAGCAGGTCAGGCAGCATTCAGGGAACAGGAGAATCGACGTTTCGGGCATAAGCCCTTCTTCAGGAATGAGGAAAGTTTGTCCAGCAGGCTAAGATAAAAGGTAGGGAGGAGGGACTTGGGGGAGGGGCGTCGGAAATGTGATAGGTGGAAAGAGGTCAAGGTGAGGTTGATAGGTCAGACTGAGGTGGGGGCGGAGAGGTCAGGAAGAAGATTGCAGGTTAGGAAGGCGGTGCTGAATTCGATGGATTTGACTGAGACAAGGTGGGGGGAGGGGAAATGAGGAAACTGGTGAAATCCGAGTTCATCCCTTGTGGTTGGAGGGTTCCTAGGCGGAAGATGAGGCGCTCTTCCTCCAACCGTCGTGTTGTTGTGGTCTCGGATGATGCACTGTACATGGAGATTGGTGGGGGGGTAGGTGAGGACCAGTGGGGTTCTGTCCTGGTGGCGGTTGGAGGGGCGGGGCTCAAGGGCGGAGGAGCGGGAAGTGGAAGAGATGCGGTGGAGGGCATCGTCGACCACGTCGGGGGAGAAATTGCGGTCCTTGAAGAAGGAGGCCATCTGGGTTGTACGTTTTTGGAACTGGTCGTCCAGGGAGCAGATGCGGCGGAGACAAAGGAATTGGGAGAATGGGATGGCGTTTTTACAGGGGGCAGGGTGGGAGGAGGTGTAGTCCAGGTAGCTGTGGGAGTCGGTAGGTTTGTAGTAGATATCCGTGTTGATTCGGTCGCCTGAGATAGAAATGGAAAGGTCGAGGAAGGGGAGGGAGGAATCTGAGACTGTCCAGGTGAATTTGAGGTCGGGGTGGAAGGTGTTGGTGAAGTGGATGAACTGTTCAACATCCTCGTGGGAGCACGAGCTGGCGCCGATACAGTCATCGATGTAGCGGAGGAAAAGGTGGGGGGTGGGGCCAGTGTAGTTGCGGAAGATGGACTGTTCCACATGTCCTACGAAGAGGCAGGCATAGCTGGGGCCCATGCGGATATGTGGAACAGTCCATCTTCCGTAACTACACTGGCCCCACCCCCCACCTTTTCCTCCGCTACATCGATGACTGTATCGGCGCCGCCTCGTGCTCCCACGAGGAGGTTGAACAGTTCATCCACTTCACCAACATCTTCCACCCCGACCTCAAATTCACCTGGACAGTCTCAGATTCCTCCCTCCCCTTCCTCAACCTTTCTATTTCTATCTCAGGCGACCGAATCAACACGGACATCTACTACAAACCGACCGACTCCCACCCTGCCCCCTGTAAAAATGCCATCCCATTCTCCTAATTCCTTCGTCTCAGCCGTATCTGCTCCCAGGAGGACCAGTTCCAAAAACGTACAACCCAGATGACCCCCTTCTTCAAGGAACGCAATTCCCCCCCCGATGTGGTCGACGATGCCCTCCACCGCATCTCTTCCACTTCCCGCTCCTCCGCCCTTGAGCCCCGCCCCTCCAACCGCCACCAGGACAGAACCCCACTGGTCCTCACCTACCACCCCACCAATCTCCATGTACAGTGCATCATCCTCCGTCATTTCCGCCACCTCCAAACGGACCCCACCACAAAGTATATATTTCCCTCCCCTCCCCTATCAGCAATCCGTAAAGACCACTCCCTCCGTGACTCCCTCGTCAGATCCACACCCCCCACCAACCCAACCTCCACTCCCGGCACCTTCCCCTGCAACCGCAGGAGGTGCAAGACTTGCACCCACACGTCCCCCCACACCTCCCTCCAAGGCCCCAAAGGAAACTTCCATATCCGCCACAGATTCACCTGCACCTCCACACACATCATCTATTGCATCCTCTGCACCCGATGTGGCCTCCTCTATATTGGGAAGACCGGCCGCCTACTTGCGGAGCGTTTCAGAGAACACCTCTGGGACACCCGGACCAACCACCCTGCCACCTCTGGGACCAACCAACCCAACCACCCTGTGGCTCAACACTTTAACTCCCCCTCCCACTCCACCAAGGATATGCAGATCTGTGGACTCCTCCATCGCCAGACCACAACAACACGACGGTTGGAGGAAGAGCGCCTCATCTTCCGCCTAGGAACCCTCCAACCACAAGGGATGAACTCGGATTTCACCAGTTTCCTCATTTCCCCTCCCCCCACCTTGTCTCAGTCAAATCCATCGAATTCAGCACCGCCTTCCTAACCTGCAATCTTCTTCCTGACCTCTCCGCCCCCACCTCAGTCTGACCTATCACCCTCACCTTGACCTCTTTCCACCTATCACATTTCTGACGCCCCTCCCCCAAGTCCCTCCTCCCTACCTTTTATCTTAGCCTGCTGGACAAACTTTCCTCATTCCTGAAGAAGGGCTTGTGCCCGAAACGTCGATTCTCCTGTTCCCTGGATGCTGCGCTTTTCCAGCAACACATTTTCAGCTTTATCACAACTGTTATGATCTCCCACCTTTTCTGGGGCCTGAATACAATCTCCCAAACGTTCTGGCCTTGTAGTCTATGTCTGCTTAGGTTTTTAATTTGTCCAACGTTATCGATTTAATGACTAGCTTTGCCAAATCCCTGGATCTGCAACCTCAAATTAATATTAATTCACAAACATATGAACAAGGAGCAAGAGCAGATATCTTTGAGCTTGATCTGCCATTCAGTATGATCTGATCTGATCTAATCTCCAGTCTCCATGCCTGTATACCCTGGATAATCTTTCATCCCCTGTATAATCAAGCAACTCTGTACCACTGCTTTAAAAATATTTAAAGATTCAGCTGAAGTATCTGCTGCAATTTGATGAAAGGAATTACAAAGACTCACAATCCTATGAGACAACTTATTTTCCTCATCTCTATCTTAAATGGGCAACCCTTTACATTTAAATTATGATCTTTATTTCAGATTCACCCACAAGATGAAACATCCTTCCAACATGCACCCTCAGGATCTTACAGGTTTCAATTAAGTCACTTCTGACTCTTGTGACCTCAGGAGGATACAGACCTCTCTACTCTTACATTCAATTCCCCTCACAATAATCTGTATCATTTGGTTAAATTTCTTGATTACTTGCTGTACCTGTGTACTAGAGACAAGAAAACTGCAGATATTGGAATTCAAAGTAGACAGGCAGGAGGATGGAAGAACACAGCAAGCCAGGCGGCATCAGGAGGCGGAGAAGTCAACGTTTCAGGTGTAGCCTTTCTTCAGGACTCAGAGTGAAGGCCTTAGCACCAGGTCCTTGTGACATCCAGCCAGCCTGAAAAAGTACCTGTGTACTAACTATCTGCAATATACTGAGACCCTCAGACCTCTCTGTATCTCAGAGTCCTGAAACATCTCACCATTTAGATAGTAGGCTTCTTTTTCCATTCTTTCTGCCAAAGTAGGCTACTTCATACTTTTCAACATTACCGGATCTTTGCCCGCTTACTTATCCTATCTATAGTCATGATTTGGAAATGTCAGTGTTAGACTGGGGTGTACAAAGTTGAAAATCACACAACACCAGGTTATAGTCCAATAGGTTTAATTGGAAGCACTAGCTTTCAGAGCGCTGCTCCTTCATCAATTGTAAGACACAGAATTTATAGTAAAAGTTTACAGTGTGATGTAACTGAAAATATACATTGAAAAATACCTCGATTGTTTGTTAACTCTCATATCTGTAAGAATGACCATGATAGTTTCACTTCTTTCATATGTAAATCGAAAAACTTTTCTTGATGTCATCTTCATGACTGACTTCCTTACCTATCACTGGTCATCAGCAAACATAGTGGCCATACCTTTGTGCCTTCAATCAGATCATGTATATAATTTGCAAAGAGTTAAGGCCCTAACACCAGCCCTTGTGATATCCAGCCAGTCTGAAATAAACCTTTTTATTTCATGGCCTTTCCTTCTGTGTCTGTGGTCATGTCTCATCGATATCTGGTTACATTTGATCTGAGCTCGAAGCAACTCTTTAACTTCTTGCACTTCCATTGCACCATTTTAATATTTCCCCAGGCCCTCTAGGAAGTGTTCGCATTACTGACAGAGCCTCCAAAGTGTGTTCGCTCACTGCTGCATTCTGACTTGGGATCACTCCCTTAGACCACTACCTCACAATGCAGAATGTATCATAGAGTCATAGAGATGTATAGCATTGACACAGACCCTTTGGTCTGACCCGTCCATGCCGACCAGATATCCCAACTCAATCTAGTTGGCATTACTAATTCTGCTTCTCTCAGCCTCTGCTATCTCTCTCCTCTGGCAGCATGCCACTTACCAGGTCTGAAATCCTTTACCATTCACAGGGTATTCTTCCTTGTTGCAAATAGTTTCATACAGTTCTTAAATCTTTAGTTCCTCCCTCATGGTAACTGTGCTGGATGAGGACATATCGTTTAGCTTTTTTTTTCATAAACCCATGCTGGCTTTGCCTAATCACATTAATGCTTTCCAAGTGTTTTGTTATCACGTCTTTTACAATAAACTCTAGCATTTTCCCCACTATTTTGTGATAAAACCCTTGTAACTGCCTATCACTTGGAAAACAACCCATTTACTCCCTGTCTCAGTTACTTGTTGTCAATTAACTCTCAGTCTATTCTAGTATATTATCGACATCCCATATGCTTTAACTTTGCCCAATAACCTTTTAGAAGGGGCCTTATCAAAAGCTTTCTGAAAATCCAAACACTCCACATCCACCAGTGCTCCTTTATCTATTCTGCAAGTAACATCCTTAAAACAATCCAATTGATGTGTTAAGCATGATTTACCTTTCATAAATCCATGCTGGATTTGACCAAATTTGCTAATGCTTCCCAAGTGTTCTGTTACAATAGACTCCACCACTTCCCCACTACTGATTTTCAGTTAACTGGTCTATAACTCTTGGCTTTTTCTCCCTTTTTTTAAATAGTGGGGTTACATTTACCACCCTCCAATCTGTCGGAATTTCTCCTGAGTCCATAGAATTTTGGAAGATGAACTCCACTCCATCCAATATTTCCAGGGATATTTGCTTTAGCACTCTTAGTTATCGGGCCTTGTTGATTTGTATAACCCTATTAATTTCTCAAGCACCAATCTTTTGCGAGTAGTGATTTCCTTCAATTCTGTGTTCCCACTGGACTTGTGGATCTTTAACATGTCTGGAAGGTGATCCATTTTCTGTGCCTTCTGTTATGAAGTCAAAAGCAAAGTGTGTGTTCAATTCTTCCTCCATTTCTTCATTCCATTATAATTTTCCTGGCTTCTGACTTGAAAGGGTCATAAATATTTTTCTCTTCACATATTTATAGCAGCTTTTACAATCAGGTTCTATTCTCCTTACCATTTTACTCTCATACTCTATTTTCTTCCTCTTGCTTGTTGAATTCTAAAATGCTCCCAATCTTTAGGCCTGCTGCATTTTCTCATAATTTTAGATGTGTCCTCTTTGGATTTAATCTTAACTCCTTTTGTAAGCAAGGCAGCTCATGGTGATGAACTCTAAACTCCCTGACCTAGATTACTTTCTGTGTCCTTGATATCTTAGCGTTTTCTCCAAATGGTACGCAACACAGAGGAGTCCTAAATCATCAGTCAGGGAAAGGGGTGGGTACAAGAGTTACATTGTAAGTTGTGGGTCATTTCCTTGATGAAGTTTCACTCAATGTCATGAGAATTTGTGGGGTTCAGAGCCAATGTTGAGGATTCCAAGGGCAACTCCCTCCTGGCTGTATGTCATTGTGCCACCACCTCGGCTATTGGGGCAGGATGTAGCTAGGGATAGTGATGGTGCTTTCTGAAACACTGTGCATCAGTTATGATGATATGAGGATGACTACATCAGGCTCACTTGTGAGATAGCTGTCCCATTTTTGGCTGTAGCCCCTCAGGTGTGGATAAGGAGGACTTTGCAGGACCGGTGAGTGAGAGGAGCTGTGTTTGCCATTGTCATTTCTGGTGCCTTTGTCAACATTGCATAGTCTGTCACATTTCATTCCATTTCTGAGACTTTTTAACTGTTGATACAACTGAGTGGTGTGCTTGGCCACTTTGGAGGGCTGAGTTTCTTGGTGGTGGGATCTATTTGGAGTTGGCAGAAGGGTTGGAGGATGACGCGTTGGTTGCAGAGAGCACCTCCCCCCACTCCCACCCCCAGTCCTGATGAAGTATTACGTCTGAAACGTTGACTTCTGCACCTCCTGATGCTGCCTGGCTTGCTGTGTTCTTCCAGCCACCTGCCTGTCTACTCTGGCTACTTTGGAGGGCAATTAAGAGTCAAACACATTGCTGTGGGTCTGGTCACACGTAGGCCAGACCAGGTAAGGACAGCAGTTTCCCTTCCCTTAAGGACATGAGTGAACCAGATGGGTTTTTGATCATTGATAATCATGTGCATTGAATTCCAGATTTTCTTGAATTCAAATTCCACCATCTGCATTGGTGGGATTTGAATCCAGGTTACCAGAACATGGCACAGTTCTTTGGATTACTAGTCCAGCAACAATTCCACTGCAATGTCACCTGCCCTTAACCAGATCCTATTTTGCATTATGTTCTTATGTTGGGAGTAGTATCTGGAGTTGGGGGGTGAACTAGCATCCAGTGATCAGTACCTCTATCAGTATGTTTTAGGTGGCTGGTGGAACAGAGGGCTCAGGCAACTGACATGATTCAACTTAGGAACGTGCTAGAACCTGCCAGGCTGGCAACTCTTAATCTCCAGGCTAAGGACTACCTGCGGCAGAACCTGGGAACTGTTGTGTTTGGTCTCAGTGGCACTTGTCATGTTGAATAGAAAGTGTGATACTGGTAAAGCACAGCCGGTCAGACAGCATCCATCAGGATGAAGGGCTTATGCCCGGAACAACGATTCTCCTGCTCCTCAGATGATGCCTGACCTGCTGTGATTTTCCACTCTCGACTCTGATCTCCAGCATCTGCAGGCCTCACTTTCTCCTTGTCATGTTGAAGCAGCTCCAGTGTGTGGTGGGTTTCTGTCTGAGCTGATGTTATAGGTGGAGAACTTCACATTGGGCCCGGTCCACGAAATTGCCGCAGAGACACACGATTCCCACTTTAACCTTTCCAGTAAAATTCCCTCTAACTCCTTCAATTTGGCACAGAAGGATGTTCCAGTATGGGATGTGTCTGCATACCATTCACCTTTGTTTACCATCCGGATATGCCCTCGCTTTCCATCTTGCCAGTCATTGGTGGCATTGGCCTTAGTGGGTGAGATTAAACAGGAATCTCCTCCTCTTCTCTGTCAGGGCCTATATTGGAGAGTGTTGAACGCAGCCATCCTGTGCAACTATAGGTTAAGTCACTTCATAACCCCACAGCCTTGGATCATCCGTGAGCTGTGTAAACATATAGATTGACATTGGTTGCAGTCCCTCTTTTGTTTTATCTTAACCGTTCTGTTATTAAACTTTCTGCTCTGCTTCAGCCCCATACTTCTGTCTTCTAGGGATCCCTGTGCAGAAATGATGCAGGTAAATCAGAGGATCTCCACATTGGTCTGTTCCTGGCCAAAGTGGCCATTAGCAGGTCCAGGAAGAGGGTCATGGAGGGGTTGGTGGTTGCACCCTAATGCCTGCCTCTCTTTGATTTGATTTACTGTTGTCACATGTAACTAAGTACAGTGAAAAGTTTTGTTTTGTGAGCAGTACAGGCAGCTTATAGCAAATAAAGGCATACAGATCATACAGTGCTTTGACAGAATAGTCATAGAAGGTTACAGCTGTACAGGATGTGTGCAAAGCAAGATCACTGTTACTTGAAGGTAGACAGGGCCATTCTGCAGTCTAATAACACAAGGGAAGAAGCTGTTCTTGAACCTGTTGGTGCATGTGTTCAGGTTTCTATACCTTCTGCTTGACCAGAAGAGGTTGTAGGAGAGCATTATCAGGGTGGGAGGGGTCTTTGATGATGTTGGCTGCCTTTCTGTGACACCAAGAAGTGTAAATGGTGTCCATGGATAGGTGGCTGGCTTCTGTGTTGGTCCTGGCTGTGCACACAATCTTCTGTAGTTTGTTACGGTCCTGGGCAGAGCAGTTGCCGGACCAGGCCGTTATGCACCTGGACAATATGCTTTCAATGGTGCATCTGTAGAAGTTGGTGAGGGTCCTTATGGACTTGCTGAATTTCCTAAGCCACTTGAGGAAAAAGAGGCGTTTTTCACCGTCACATCTACGTGGAAAGCCCAGGACAGGCTGCCAGTCATCGTCACTCCAAGGAACTTGACTCTCTCGACCCTCTCCACCTCTGCTCTGTTGATATAGGTAGGGGTATGCGTTGCTCCTTTCTTCCTGAAGTCAATGGTTGCATCCACACTTGGTCAACCCTGGAGAAGAGATCACAAGGTCTCTGCCAGTTTACATCAAGTCTTCTTCAACACTTGGGTACTGTGGGGGCTGGAATCCACCATCAACACCCACCTCCTATATTTTAATTTAAAATTCTGCAAATGACCTTAGTAATTTGATTTTTACTGCAGTGTATTTTTTTGTGGTAGATAATTTAATTTGTTTCAATTCTGCTTAACCTCTTGTATTTTCTTAAAGTATTAGAAAAGAGGATTTGTGGCAGCACATGACACAAATAAATATTTACCTGGCAACAGTCTCATATTTGTTTTTGAATACATTATATCAATTATCTTGATAGACAACTATTAATGTTTGCATGTTATCCCATGGAGCTTTGTAATCTGTTTAGGGGATTTGATATGATGAGATGAAATGGAATTTGCTGTCTGTATCTTGCTAGAAATCTGCTTCACAGCATCAGTTGTGTGACAGCATGGTGCTCTTAACCTGTTTGGTTATGGCTTGAAGTTATCTGCTGAATGTTTCCATTTTTTTTTGTCCATCTCTCGAAACATACCTTGAGCCTTTGCTCCCACTGTGTTTTCCCATTCCCATGATAAATGCTGCTACGTTTTGGACTAGACTGTCTGTCTTTGGAGCTGGGTGTCCAATAAAATCTTTACTACAAACCTGGCATTGAAAATCGAATTATTAAAAACAGAAACTTGTTTCATCGTAAGAATTTGTGCTGAAATGTCTGGAGAAATTCAATGTGTTTGACAGCATCTGTAGAGAGAAAAACAGAGTTAAATTTTCAAGTCCATTGGACCTTCACCAGAAATGAAAATAGCTGGGAAAGCGTGGTATTTATGCTGGTGACCGGATGAGAGTGGAGAGAGTAAAATGAATACAAGGAGATGGTTTAGTTTAGAGTCAATGCCAGTTTTTTGAAGGAACCATTTAATTAATGCCATGCTTGTCCCCACTTTAATTCTCATTGGTGTCTCCTATTATCCACACCTTACACCTTACCCATAGAAATCCCCCACTCTTTCCTTGCCAATCCAACTTCAATATAAAAGCAGAATACTAAGGATGCTGAAACAAACACGCTGGAGTAACTCAGCAGATCTGGCAGCATCTGTGGAGAGAGAAACAAAATTAACATTATGACTCTTCTCCAGAACTGAAAGGTGTGGGAAAATCATTTTTTTTATACCTTTGACAGAGACAGAGGACCCATTCTCTCCTTTTCAGACCTTAATTTACACTCATTTTGCATCTGTTTTTCCTCTTTCACTATCCTTGTCCTTTGCATTGCGCCTCTGCAACATTTGCACTCTTGCTCCTTCTCCCTCTCAGTAAAAAAGTATGAAAAGCCCATTTTCCAACACCTTACACTCTTAAAGAAACAAACTCAAAACATTAACTCTGTTTCTCTCTCCATAGATGCTGCCAGACCTGCTGAGTTTCTCCAGTACTCTCTGTGTTTATCCCAGTCTGTTTCTAATGCTCAGTCCTTGTGATCTATATTCCATCCTTTAACTGTTCCTAAGGAGCTTGGAGTTGGACAGTGCAACATTGTGACTTCCCTTTGCCCATACTCTTAACGTTACATTAATATCAGGACTCATGGTCACCTTTTTTACGTAGATGTAATCACCCTTAGTCTTGAGGAAAACCATACATTTTTTAATCTCCAAAAAAACTGACTCTTTACCTCAAGAAGGACGATTCCCAATCCAGTTACCCCATCACAGTTCCACTGTGTGTGTGAGAGAAAGAGAGAGAGAGAGAGATAACTGATGATCGTTTAATCTGAGGATTACAGCACTTTAGGAAAATGTAGAGGTTCATAGAATCATGACAGAGTGGGCACAAGCCATTCAGTCCATCAACTCCAAACTGGCCCTCCAAAGAACATCCCACCTAGACGCCCCCATTCCTGTAACCCTGAATTTGCCGTGGCTAATCCACCTAGTCTACACACCATGGGCAATTTAGCATGGCCAATCCACCTGACCTTTGTACGGTGAGAGGAAACCCACCTAGACACAGAGAGAATGAGCAAACTCCACACAGACAGTTGCCCAAGGCTCAAATGGAATCCGGGTCCCTTGTGTAGTGAGGAAGCAATGCTAACCACTGAGTCACCGTGCTGCCCCAAGGTTGAGAAGGCGAGTCTTTCATGGCAACTTCAGTCAGTGTGGGAAATGAACCCATGTTGTTGGTGTCACAAACCAGCCATCCAGCCAACTGAGCTAACTGACCCCTCTAGCACTCAGGCACTGAATGGCACCTGTGATGTGTGTAAGTGCAATTTGCAGGCTTGAACTCACAATGCTTCCCACAATGAAATCTTCTCAGAAGGAAAAGAGTTCCCCTTTCATGAGTATGGCTTAGATTTAAATGTTACCGATTATGGCTTTTAACAATACGGTTGTGATTATCTTCCTTTCCCCTTCTGAGCTCTCAGCCAAATGGCCAAACCTTTCACAGCAATAAAAGTTAACGATCACAACAGTGACCATCATTTGCATCCAAGCCTGCAAAATGATTAGGAAGATAGGATTGATCAGTACCTGGGGTTTGAGCGTTTTCACCATAAGGAACTTGGTGCTGCACAGATTTTCATGTGCGGAAACTCAGGTTTACATCATCTGTGCAATGCTACTGACTTCTCAAATGTTTACTCAGAGAAAACTCGACCACGATAAAGCAGATGAATCAATGCCTTTAATATTCAACAAGTCCACAGACTGACCGGATCTCAGCTTAAAACGTAGATCGGAAGCAGGACCTCACACCTAACGTATATTATCTAACCTGAGATGTCACCTCTTGTACATCGATAAAACCTTTAATTATCTAGGGGCAAAGACTTGAAAGGAATCTGGATTTTGCATTTTAATCAGCAGTCTACCTCCAAACGATTAATGGATTCAACAAGGGCCGCAAGTTTAAAGTTCTAAACTGTTCGCTTAGACATACTGTCTTACGCCTCTCCATCATACCACACCTGAGGAAGGAGCGGCGCTTCAAAAACTTGCAATTTCATATAAACCTGTTGAACTATAATCTGGTGTGGTTTGAGTTTTGACCTTTTCCACCACAGTCCAACTCCAGCACCTCCACATTGTAGAATGATTGGTGACAGAATGTGTGGTGAAAATGTGTTGCTGGAACAGCGCAGCAGGTCAGGCAGCATCCAGGGATCAGGAGAATCGACATTTCGGGCATAAGTCCTTCTTCAGGAATGAGGAAAGTGTGTCCAGCAGGCTAAGATAAAAGGTAGGGAGGAGGGACTTGGGGGAGGGGCTTTGGAAATGAATGTGTGGCTGATATGGAAGTTTAGCGGAGGAAAAGGTGGGGGGTGGGGCCAGTGTGGTTGCGGAAGATGGACTGTTCCACATATCCTACGAAGAGGCAGGTATAGCTGGGGGTGCCCATGGCTACTCCTTTGGTTTGGAGGAAGTGGGAGGATTGGAAAGAGAAGTTGTTCAGGGTGAGGACCAGTTCAGTCAGTCGAAGGAGGGTGTCAGTGGAAGGGTACTGGTTGGTACGGCGGGAAAGGAAGAAGCGGAGGGCTTTGAGTCCTTTGTGATGGGGGATGGAGGTGTACAGGGACTGGATGTCCATGGTGAAGATAAGGCGTTGGGGACCGGGGAAGCGAAAATCATGGAGGAGGTGGAGGGCATGGGTGGTGTCCCGAACGTAGGTGGGGAGTTCTTGGACTAAGGGGGACAGGACCGTGTCGAGGTATGCAGAGATGAGTTCAGTAGGGCAGGAGCAGGCGGAGACAATGGATCGGCCGGGGCAGTCAGGTTTGTGGATTTTGGGCAGGAGGTAGAAGCGGGCGGTGCGGGGTTGTGGGACTATGAGGTTGGAGGCGGTGGATGGGAGATCCCCTAAGGTGATGAGGTTATGGATGGTCTGGGAGATGATGCTTTGGTGGTGGGGGATGAGGTCATGGTCAAGGGGGCAGTAGGAGGAGGTATCTGCGAGCTGGAAAGAATGTGTGGGATGAGTTGGAGGAGGTAGAACATAGAACTGTACAGCACCCTTCAGCCCACAAACATCTGTGGAGAGAAATCAGAATTAACATTTCGGGTCGAGTGACCCTTCCTCAGTTAGCTCTCCTTGTCTCCTTTGGCAAAATGTGGCCTCCCTTTAGCTCTGAGCGACTGCTGTCTGACTCTGCTAAGTTTCTGCAAACTCTTCTGTTTACTGTATTGTACAGCATACTGTCCTTACTCTCTCTCACAAGTATAGAGTACTCTGTCCTTTCATCACAATCTCATACACATGACGTCTGATCTCCATGTCATTATCATATCCAGGTTCATTATATTCCAGAGAGCTTTGGAGCTGCCCTCCATAAACCTCTTCACGTCTCTCTCCTCTTTTCGGACATTCCTTAAAACATGTTATTTAAACAAACCATCCCAGAATCCCCTTAGGTTTCTATACCATGAGATACAGGAGCAGAAGTAGACCATTCGGCCCATCGCATCTACTCTGTCATTCAATCATGGCTGATATGTTTTTGAACTGCTTTCTTCTGTCTTCTCTTCATAAACCTTGCCTCCTTATTAATCAAGAACCTATCTATTTCTGTCTGAAATACTCTCAATGACTTGGCCTCTACAGCCCTCTGTGTAATGAGTTCCACAGATTCACCACTCTCAGGCTGAAGAAATTCCTCCTCACCTCAATTCTAAAGGGTTCTCCCTTCACTCTTAAGCTGTGCATTCAGGTCCTAGTACCCAGGCCTCTTAGTTTCCATCAGATCCCCCTCATCCTTCTAAGCCCCATCGAATACAAACCAGAGTACTCAACTGCTCCTCATATGACAAGCTCTTCATCCCCAGGATCATTCTTGTAAATTTCCTTTGGACTCGCTCCAAGGCCAGCACACCCTTCCATAGATACAGAGTCCAAAATTGCTCACAATATTCCAAATGCAAACTGACCAGAGCCTTGTACAGCCTCTGCAGTGCATCACTGCTCTTGTATTCTAGCCCTCACAAATTAATTCTAACATTACATTTGCCTTCTTAACTGCCAACTGAACCTGCATTTTAACTTTAAGTGAATCCTGAACGAGGGCTCACAAGTCTTTTCTTGTGTCAGACTTTTGCAACCTTTCCTCATTTAGAAAATAGTCTATGGCTCTATTCCTCCTATCAAAGTGCATAACCTCACACATTGTATTTCTTCTATCACTTCTTTGCCCATTCTCCTCATCCATCCGCAGCCTCCCTTCTTCCTCAACACTACCTGCCCCTTCACCTATCTTTGTGTCACCTGCAAACTTTACTAACAATGCCCTCAGCTCCATTGTTCAGATTTTTAATGTATAACGTGAATAATTGTGATGCCAACACTGATCCCTGCCATCCTGAAAAAGACTCCTTGGACCCTATTCTCTGACTTCTGCCAATCTTCTACTTATGGCAATACGTTGCCTCTGAAACTATTTTATTTAGCAGCCTCCTGTGCAGTACCTTGTCAAAAACCTTTTAGAAATCTAAATAGATCACATCCACTGCTCTCCTTTGTCTAACTTGCTCACTATCTCCTCAAAGAATTCTAACAGATTTGTCAGGCATGACCTCTCGTTGATGAAGCCATGCTGACTCAGCTCTACTTCCCACGCACTTCCAAGTAATCCACAATCTCATTCTTAATAATGTACCCCACAATCTTACCAACGACTGAGGTCAGGCTAACTGGCCTATACTTTTGGGTCTCCCGCCTTCTTCCTTTCTTAAACAGTGGTTTAGCCATCTCTTTGTTTGATGGTGTTCCTGTGAAGGAATGTTTCCAACAGGCGCTATACAAATGCAGTTTCTCACTTACGATGGGTCCAAAGGAGGATATACTAAAAATATTGATTTTTCATTTGACACCAGGATTTATATGATCCTCATTGAAATTAAAGAACTCCAGCATGGTTGAAAGATTACCTCAGCTAATGTGGCTACACTGCCATTATTTGCTGGACTTTTAGTTCACGGAATAGAGCAGCAGAATAGAGAAAATATTAGCTGTGGTTGTGCAAAGGCGTGTCCCACTTCCCATTGTCGCTATGATACACGGTTTCCCAAACTGGGTTGTAAAAGGTGGGTGTCTACTTCAAGAGAAAGAACAAAAGAACCCATTAGTGAACAAATTAATGCAATTAAAAGGAGTTTTCCTCTGACTGGACCAGCATTTATTGCCTGTCCCTAATTGTCCTTGTCAAGGTGGTAATGAGCTGTCTTCTTGAACTGCTGCAGTCTGTTTAGTGTATTGTTGTTAGGGAGGGAATTCCAGGACTTTGACCCAGTGACACTGAAAGAACAGTGGTCTAAGTCAGGATGGGTGGTGAGAGGTTTGGAAGGGAACTTGCATTGGGTGTGTTCCAATGTATCTGCTGCATTTGTCTTTCTTGATGGAAGTGGTTGTGGGTTTGGAAGGTGCTGTCGCGGGGGCCTGGGTGAACTTCTACACTGCATCTCATAGATAGTATACACTACTGCTACTGATCGTCAGTACTGGAGGGACAGGATGTTTTTCGATGCAATACTGATCAAGCAGGCTGGATGGTGTCAAGCTTCTTGAGTGTTGTTGGAGCAGCACTCATCCAGGCAAGTGGGAAACTTCCTTTCACATTCCTAACTTGTGCCTTCCAAATTGTAGACAAGAACAGCACAGCAAGTCAGGCAGCATCCGAAATGTCGATCCGAAAAGCCTTCATCAGCCTTTTATCCGAAATGTCGATTCTCCTACTCCTCAGATGCTGCCTGACCTGCTGTACTTTTCCAGCACTCCCGACTCTGATCTCCAGCATCTGCAGTACTCATTTTCGCCTTCTAAATTGTAGACTGGCTTCAGGGATTCAGGAGGTGAGTTACTTATTGTAGGATTTCTAGCCTCCAAACTGCTCTTGAAGGCACACTACTTAAATGACAGGTTCAGTTCAGCTTCTGCTCATATAGTTCATGCCCTCAGTATCTTTATGGTCAGTGATGGTAACACCATTGAATGTCAAGGGCCAATAGTTGGATTTGCTTTTTTTGTAAATAGCCATTGCCTGGCATTTGTGTGCCATGAATGTTACTGCCCTCTTATCAAGCCAAGCCTGGATATCATCCAGGTCATGCTGCATTGGCTCATGAACTGCTTCAGTACCTGAGGAGTCGCAGATGATCCTAACTTTGAGAAATCATTGGTGGACATCCCCACTTCTGACCTTATGATGAGGGGGAGATCATAAGGAAGGGAAGCAACTGAGTATGGTTGAGAAAGGGCATCATGCTGAGGAACGCCTGCAATGGTTGAGATGATAGACCCTAAAGAGCTATCTTCATAAGTGCCAGGTATGACACCAACCAGTGAAGAGATTTCCCCCCATTCCCACTAACTCTAGCTTTGCTTGGGCTCCTTGATGCCAACTCAGTCGAATGCTACCTTTATTTCACAGGCAGTCTCTTTCACCTCTCAAATTCAGCCCTTGTGTCCATGTTTGAACAAGGGCTGTAATGTGGTCAGGAGTTAAATGGCTGTAGTGTAGCCCGCGTTGAGTGCCCATGGATTTTAGTTTTTATATGAATCTGACAGGTTCACATTGGAATCAGTTGTATAGAATAATATTTCTATAAATGGAGAGTTCCTGCGATGCTTTGTCTCTCGGGTCAGAGCCAAGAGGTTTTGCAATTTTCCCTGATCATCCAAGATAATATTTCAATAACAAACATTACCTTGCAGGGGGAGCGGGGGTAATACTGCCTTGTCCTCTATGAAATGCAAATTTCATAAGGGCCCCACTGTTTGTATTAACAGAATCCACAGGGTATTATAATGCACACTGCTCCAGTTTTCAAATACTCTCTCCACATTGAGTGCACCGCTGTACTACAAACAGAAACTTCCACTCACAGCTTCGATGCAGTTGGGGTCTCAGTTATAAACCCTTTTGTTAGCTGGTCAGTGAAGGGTCACCCAGAACTGGAGCGTGAATAAGAAAGTGACATTTCCACGTCGTTTTACTGTGCTGACATTGTGGTTGCTATGCCACAATGACTTGTCTTTTCAGAACAATGACTATCTTTCCTTTCTCTTATGGGACTAGAATAAACGAGTCACAGCTTTGAACATCCAGATGATTTTGATGTCAGACCAAAGTTAAGTGTGAAAGCAAATATTCTTCGCCTATATATGTCAGCTGTGGTCTATTAGCTTTCCTGTCACTGACTGAGTCAAAAGCTCATGTATTTGGAGTCTCAGCATGGAGACTTGAAGACATAATCTAGGCTGACACTTCAGTACAGTCAGTTTCTTCAGTACTGTACTGTCAGAGCCATTTGTCTCTTAGATGAGCTCTGAAACTAAAGCAATGTCTTGTCTCTCAGGTGGTCATGAAATATCCCATAGAATGCAGCATGGTGGCTCAGTGGCTAGTATTGCTGTCTCACAGCGCCAGAGATCTGGGTTCAATCCCAGCTTCAGGTGACTGTGTGGAGTTTGCACATTCTCCCCGTGTCTGCGTGAGTTTCCTCCAGGTGCTCCGGTTTCCTCCTACAGTCCAAAGGCATGTAGGTCAGGTGGATTGACCGTGCTAAATTGTTCACTGTATCCAGGGATGTGCAGGTTAGGTGGTATAACATTGGAAATTCAGGATTATAAAGTAGGGGAGTGGGTTTGGGTGGGATGCTCTTCAGAGGTTTGGTGTGGACTCGATGGGCTGAATGGCCTGTTTCCACAGTGTAGTGATTCTAAACATTCAAAGCACAGCTGGGCAGTTAACCCTGATGAGCTGCCCGACATGTAGCAGTTTAACACAAATTCTCCAGTTATTATAATAAAACCAAGAGATGGAAATCCAAAACAAAAACAGAAATTACTGGAGAAATTCAGCAGGCCTGGCATCATCAGTGGAGAGAAAGCAGAGTGAACATTTCCGGTCCAGTGACACTTCATCAGAACTGATCTGATGAAGAGTCACTGGATACAAAACATTGACTCTGCTTTCTCTCCACAGATGCTGCCAGACCTGCTGAGTTCCTCCAGCAATTTCTGTTTTAGTAATATAGATCTTCGACACACTGGTGGCTGGAGGAGTTTGCTCTGCACAGATTAGCTGTGACATTTCCAGCATTACAACAGTGATTACACTTCTACAAGATATCCTCGGTTGTGAATGGCGCTATGTAAATGCAAGCTTTGTTGCTCATGTAGAACACTTACATAACAACAAGGAATAGCACCCAAACTTCAGTAGCGAATATTTAGAACCAGTGTAATCTGGTTCTAAATATTCAGTGATGATTCCATGATCCCTTTTCTGTGAGACAGAGTTGCAACATGTTAAAAAAACACAAAAGGACTATGGACGCTGTAAACCAGAAACAGAAACAGAAATTGCTGGAAAAGCTCAGCAGGTCTGGCAGCATCTGTGAAAAGAAATCAGAGTTAACGTTTCAGGTCCAGTGACCCTTTTGTTCTCAACCCAAAACGTTAACACTGATTTCTCTCCACAGATGCGGCCAGACCTGCTGAGCTTTTCCAGCTATTTCTGTCCCTGTTACAATGTGTTTGTGTCGTGTCCTTTCAGCTCTGATACCTCGAGTCAACACAGACTGGCAGATGGAGATGTTCTCACTGTGTAAGTTGCATAATTAAATGACAAAGTTTTGAGTTATTTCGATCCAGATTACAGCGTCCATGGTTCTCAGAAAAAAAAACCCTAAAGCTAATTCTGGGTGTCAAAAGTTGAAATTGTTTAATTTGTCAGGAATTACAATCACTGAAATACTTGTCAAGTATAATCGCTGTTGTAATCATAGAACCAGAGAAACTCAGAGGGCAGAAGGAGTCTATTTTTTCTGGCAGCTTGAAAGTTGAACTTAGGCCCATATCCCAGCTTTTTGTTTGTAATCCTATAAACTCTTCAAATTCAAATACCTGTCTGACTCAATTTTAACATTTCTTATGGAATTAGCTTCCACCAAGTTTTCATATTCCAGATCTTGGCAATGGTCTGCAGGAGAAAATTTCTCTTCATCTCCCCTCTAGTTTTTTTAAAAAAATCACACAACACCAGGTTATAGTCCAACAGGTTTAATTGGAAGCACAATAGCTTTCGGAGCGACGCTCCTTCATCAGGTGATTGTGGAGGGCTCGATCGTAACACAGAATTTATAGCAAAAATTTGCAGTGTGATGTAACTGAAATTATACATTGAAGAATTGATTGTCTGTTAGGCCTTTCATCTGTTAGGGTACAGTGATAGTTTCACTTCTTTCATGTGTAAATCACAAACCCTTTTTTTTTAAGTTGCATTCTCGGGTTAGCTGTTAACAATGGTGATAGCTAGACAATATGTTGAAGGTGTTAGCCCCCTGTGTTCTCCGTCTATGACCTGATGTTTAGATTGATTCCAATCTAAAAAGTGAAATAACAGAGTTTTACATAAATTCATGCAGTTTTTGAGCTCAGAGTTCAACATGAATCTATGTGGTTTTTGAGCAAAGTGCAATGTAACTTTGTACCAAAAATATTCACCACACACAAAATATATGTGTGCATGTGGGTCTTTGTCTGTCTGTGTGTGTGTCTGTCTGGGGTGGGGGTTGTGAGTGTGAGAAAGTGAGTGCAGAGTGTCTTAAGTCTGTGAGGGGGTGCATGTGTGGGAATCTGTGTGTCTATAAGAGTGTGTGTGGATGTCTGTGTGCACGTCTGTGTGTATCTGTATCTGTGTGCCCGTCTATTTTTTTTTATTTGCCAATAATTTTGAGCCTATTGTGACTGCTGGTTATTCACCCACTCACTCGAGGGAATGGTTTTTCTCTATCTACTCAAAAATAATCCGGACGAAGGAACGGAGGATGTTGTTGCTAAGTTTGTAGATGGCACAAAGATAGGTGGGGGAGGACAGATGGTGCTGAGGGAACAGGGAGGCTGCAGAAGGATTTGGACAGACTAGGAGAGTAGGCAAAGAAGTGGCAGATGGAACACAATGTGGGAAAGTATGTGGTTATGCACTTTGGTCAGAAGAATAGAGGCATAGACTGTTTACTACATGGGGAAAGGCTTTGGAAATCTAAAGCATAAAGGGAATTGGGAATCCTAGTTCAGGATTTAAAAAAAAATTATTTGTGGGATGTAGGTGTCACCGGCTGGGCCAACGTTTATTACTCGTCGCTAGTTGCCTCTGAGAGCTGGTGGTGAGCTGCCTCCTTGAACTGCTGCAGTCCACCTGCTGTGAGTTGACTCACAATGCTCTTAGGGAAGGAATTCCAGGATTTTGACCCAACAACAGTGAAGGAATGGTGGTATATTTCCAAATCAGGGTGATGAGTGGCTTGGAGGAGAACTTGAGGTTGGTGGTGTTCCCAAGTATTCGCTGCCCTTCTCCTTCTCGATGGAAGTGGTCATGGGTTTGGAAGGAGCTGACTGAAGATCTTGGGTGAATTGTTGCAGTGCATCTTGTAGACAGTACACACTTCTATTACTGAGGAAGGTAGTGGAGGAAGTGGATATTTGTGAACGTGGTGCCAGTCAAGTGGGCTGCTTTGTCCTGGATTGTGTCAAGCTTCTTGAGTGTTGTTGGAACTGCCCCCATTCAGGCAAGCAGGGAGTATTTCATCACACTCCTGACTTGTGCCATGTAAATGGTGGACAAACTTTGGGAAGTCAGAAGGTAAGTTACTCACTGCAGTATTCCTAGACTTTGACCTGTTCCTGTAGCCACTGTCCATTTGAATTTCTGGTCAATGATAACCTCCAGGATGTTGTTAGTGTGGAATTCAGTGACTGCAAGAGCATTGAATGTCAAGAGACTGTGGTTAGATTGTTTCTTGATTGATTGATTGATTTATTGTTGTCACATGTACGAAGATACAGTGAAAAGTGTTGTCCTGTGTGCTATACAGATAGATTGTACCATACGAATTGCTTCAGGGTAGCAGAACAGTGTGCAGAATACAGTGTTATAGCTGCAGAGATGGTGCAGAGAGAGAGAGAGAGAGACAGGGATCAGAATTAACATTTGAGAGGTCCATTCAAAAGTTATCGGTAATGGTCATAGCCTGGCATTTGTGTGGTGTGAATGCCACGTGTCAGCCTAAGCCCAGACATTGTCCTGTTAGGAAAGCAGGTGCAATGTTAGCATTCATTTCAAGTGGGTCAGAATACAAGAGCAGAGATGTACTGTTGAGTGTGTATAGGGCTCTGGCCAGATCCCATTTTGGATATTGTGAGCGGTTTTGGGTCCCATATCTCAGGAAGGATGTGCTGGCCTTGGAAGAGGATCCAGAGGAGGTTTACAAGAATGATCCCAGGGAAGAAGGGCTTGTCTTTATGGGGAGTGGTTGCGGACTCTGGTACTGTATTCATTGGACTTTGGAAAGATGAGGGGGATCTGACTGAAGCTTACAGAATACTGAGAAACCTGGACAGAGTGGATGTGGAGGAGATGTTTCCATTCATGGAGAGACCAGAACCTGAGACATCAGCCTCTGACTGAAGGGATGACCCTTTTGAACAAAGGGGCAGAGGAATCTCTTCAGCCAGACAGTCGTTAATCTGTGGAACACATTACCAAAGAAGACAGTAGAGGCCAAGTCATTGGGTACATTTTATAAGTTCCTAAGTTCATAAGATAAAGGAGCAGAATTAGGCCATTTGGCCCATCGAGTCTGCTCTGCCATTCGATCATGGCTGATTTGCTCCTCATCCCCATTTTCCTGTCTTCTCCCCATAACCCTTCAAACCATTACCAATTAAAAATCTGTCTAACTCCTCCTTAAATTTACTCACTGTCCAGCATCCACTGCACTTTGGGGGAGTGAATTGGGAGAAGTTGTTTCTCTTCAACTCTGTTTTAAATTTGCTTCCCATTACCGTAAGACTATGCCCTCTCGTCCCAGAATGCTCCACAAGAGGAAGCATCCTCTCCACGTTTATTTTATCCACACCTTTTATCATCTTGAATACCTCAATTTGATCTCCCCTTATTTGTCTAAATTCCAGAGATTATAGGCCTCTACTGTTTAATCTCTCTTCATAAGAGAAACCCCTCATCTCTGGGATCAATCTACTGAACCTCCTCTGAACTGCCTCCAAAACCATTACATCTTTCCTCAAATAAGGGGACCAAAACTGTGCACAAAACAACAGGTGTGGTCTCACCAATATCTTTAAGACAGTGATAGATAAGTTCTTGATTAGTAAGGGGATGAAGGCAGGAGAATAGGGTTGAGAAACGTGTCAGCCATGATCAAATGGTGGAGCTGACTCGATTGGTGGAATGACCTAATTCTACTGCTATATCTTCTGATCTTGTGGTCTTTCATTTTCTTGAAAATGTCCTTTAGTTCACCCCGAAACTTCTCTGTTCAAGTGAGATCTATCTGAACTGCTGCAACCTCTCCTTGTAATCCGTCCCTCATTCCTGGGAACATCTTGGTAATCTTTGTCTGTACACTTGCCAAGACTTTTACATCTTTCGAAAATTGTGATGCCCAGAATTGTCCCCATAGCACCGGCTAAGCTTATTCAATGATTTATAAATTTCCAACAATCACTATTTTAATTTATTCTTTAGTTTCATGTTATACTGCTCTGTTAATGAATCTAAGTTCCTCATATGGTCTTCAGTCAACTTAACAACTTACCTTGGCACTCTTAAGCATTTGTGTATCTCAACACCAAGATCTCTTGGTTCGTCTGTATGTTTTAGAATCAGACTATTTATTATTTAATGTCTTTCCACCTTGGTCCCCCTAATCTGCATCTCTTCACATTCTCTGCATAGCTAAAGCATGTGTGCAACCCACAGAGGATTTTGTTTCCAGGATGAGGCATCACTGGCTAGGTTGGCATTTATTGCCCATCCATAATTGCCCAGAGGGCAGTTAAGAGTCAACCATGTGTGTCAAATGTAGGTCAGACCAGGTGAGGTTGGCAGATTTTCTTCCACGAAGGACATTAGTGAACCAGGGTTTGCTTTTCAATAACCATTGACAATGGATTCATAGCAATTAGTAGATTTTTAAATCCAGATATTTTTGGATATTGAGTTCAAATTCCACTATCTGCTGTGGTGGGATTCAAACTCGGGTCCCCACAACATTAGCTGAGTTTCTGGATTAATAGTCTAGTGTTAATGCCAAAAAGTCATTGCCTCCCTGTTAACTTGATGCAACTGGGGAATTAATAATGGGTAGCAGGGAAATGATAGATAGCTAAATCAATACCTTGTTTGGTCTTCATAAAGGAGGAAACCTCCCAATAATCACAGCTAAAGAAAGTGCTCATGGGACTGACAATCTTTTAACAGCCTTTATCATGAGCAACAAAGCATTTGAATAATGAATGGGATAAAGGCAGATAAGTCACTAGGTGACTAGTCATTTTCAGCTCTGATCTCCAGCATCTGCAGTCCTCACTTTCTCCTACAAGTCACGAGGGCCTGATGGCCCGTATCCATGGGTTTCAAAGAAAGTGGCTGCAGCAATAGTGGAGGCATTGGTTGAAGTATTCCGCAGCAACAAATTCCAGGAGAATTCCAGATGACTGGAAAGCTGCTAATGTGATGCCTCTTTTCAATACAAGAAGGAGACAGAAAACGGAAGCTATAGGCTGCTGAAACTGGCTGTGTAGATGGTGGAGACATTGCTTGAAGTATTCCAGAGCTACTAGATTTTGGGGGATTCCAAACAATGGTAAATCAGCTAACGTGGTGCCTCTTTTCAATATGAGAGAAACAGACAGACAGACAGACAGAAAGCAGGAAAACAAAGGCAAACGACCTGACGGCTGTTGTCAAAATGCTAGAGTTCACTACTAAGGAAGAAATAGGACATTGAGAAAAGCTTGACACAATCAAACAGAATCAACTTGGTTTTGTGAAAGAGAAATCATATTTGACAAATTTGCTAAAACTCATTGAGGATAAAGCAAGCCAAGTTGGTAAAGAGAGGGTCACTCGATGTAGTTTAGCTCTGGATTTGCAGAAGACATTCACATGAAGGTTTGTTGTACAAGACGGGAGGTAATGGTATTGTGAGTAGTGTTTTTAGCATGGATTGAGAAATTACTTAATACACAGAAGACAGAGAGTTGGGATTAATCAGTCTTTTTCACTTTGGAAAGGTGTAACTAGTGGAATGCCACAAGCATTAGACCTGGAGCCTCAGTTATTTACTATCTTTATTAATGACTTTGTGGAGAGGCAGAGTGTATGGTATCCAGACTTATTAATGTTGGGAGGGTATGTTCTAACGAGGGCATAAGGAGGTATCGATAGGTTCAGGGTTTGGACAAAAACTTGGCAGTTGGAATTTAATGTAGGAAAGTATGATGTCATGCACGGGGCAGCATTGTGGCTCAGTGGTTGGCACTGCGCGTGTTCAATTCCAGCCTCGGGCAACTATGTGGAGTTTATACATTCTCCCTGGGTTTCCTCCCACAGCCCAAAGATCTGCAGGTTAGATGGTTGGCAATGCTAAAATGCGCATAGTGTTCAGAGATGTATAGACTAGGTGGATTAGCAAAGTTGCATGGTGGAGGGGAGTGGATCTGCATGGATTGCTCTTCAGAGCATCACTGTGGATTTGAGGGTCTGAAAAGCCTGCTTATAATCTGTAGAGATTCTACTATTTAGAGTCATGTAGATGTACAGCGTGGAAATGAACCCTTCGGTCAAACCCGTCCAGGCCAACCAGCTATCCCAACCCAATCTAGTCCCATTTGTCAGCAGCCAGTCTATATCCCTCCTTTCATAGAAAGGATCAAAAGGCAGATTGTTATTTAAATTGAGAGAGATGACATAAAGTGCATTACAGGGGGATTTGAGTGTTCTTGTGTCTGAAACACAGAGAGTTAACATGGAGATGCAGCAAATGATTAAGAAGGTAAATGGAATTTTACCTTTAATTCTGAGGTTAAAGCTTAAAAACAACTGTATAGGATATCACTCAGGCTCTACTTGGAATACTGCGTACAGTTTGAACCCTGCATTTTAAACAAATGCCAGCATTGGAAGCAATTCAAAAGAAATGAATTAGGCTGATTCTTGGGATGTTTTCGAGAGTGTGTTGCTGAAAATGCACAGCAGGTCAGGCAGCATCCGAGGAGCAGGAGAATCGATGTTGCGGGCCGGCGCCCTTCATCAGGAATGAGGCCTCATTACTGATGAAGGGCTTCAGCCCGAAACGTCGATTCTCCTGCTCCTCGGATGCTGCCTGACCTGCTGTGCTTTTCCAGCAACACACTCTCGACTCTGGTCTCCAGCATCTGCAGGACTCACGTTCTCCCTTTTTGGATGATTTACCAAGATTAGCTAAACAAGCCTGACCTTTATTTGTGAGAGTTTAAACAAATGAGGACTAATCTTGTTGGACATAATGTGTCCTGAAGGGCTTGACAGGATAGATGTTGAGACAATGTTTGTCCTAGTGAGGCAATCACAAACTAGGGGCTTAATTACAGAATAAGATGGCACTCACTTAAAACTGAGGAGTGAAAGCATTTCTTCTTCTAACACATCGTGAGCGTCTGGAATTCTCGACCCTTGAGCATTGTGAAAGGCTAGATCATTGAATATATTGAAAGAGGGAGTAGATTTTTTGAAATATTGAGGAGTTGAGGACCATGAGGAGCTGACATGAACTAGGAGTTGAAGCCTGGGGCAGAAAAGCCATAATCGTATTGATTAGAGACAAAAAACCTGCAGATGCTGGAATCCAAAAGAGACAGGCAGGAGGCTGGAAGAACACAGCAAGCCAGGCAGCATCAGGAGGTGAAGAAGTCAACGTTTCAGGTGTAACCCTTCTTCAGGATGCGGGGGTGGGGTGGGGGCATTGGGTTGGGTTTGGGGGGAGCTGCAGATAAAGGGCTTGGTGGGGAGAGGGTGGTGAAGTGGGGATGAGTGAAGACAGGTAGAGGGTACAACCTGGTCGATCAATTGGAGGAATCTGGTTGGTGGCAGGCAGGAGTGGAAGGAAGCGGGAGCGGCTGGGAAGGGAGTTGTGGGATAGGATGGTTGGTTACTTGATATTGGAGAACTAAATGTTGAGTCCTCCCAGCTGTGGGCTGCCCAGGCGAAAGACGAGGTGTTGTTCCTCCAATTCACGGAGAAGACCAAATTGGGAGCACCTGATGCAGCAAACTAGGTTGGAAGAGAGGCAGGTGAACCTCTGTCTTATTGAACGGCAGTGAAGGCTTGAGGTATTGAATGGCCTATTCTCCTCCCGTTTCTTATGTTCGTGCATTGAAGTCCCATTTTGTTCATTTCATCATAATGTGTGCGTTAACCTGAAGTCTACAACTTTCTTCATCATTATCAAGCGATTTCCCAAATTTTGTATCATCTTTATGACTTATAATATTATTTCCTACACTAGAATTTAGGTTATGGACCCAAGACTGATGTTTGAGGAACATCACTGCAACTTGGAGATAGTGAGGACTGCAGATGTTGGAAAGTCAGAGTTGATAAAGTGTGGAGCTGGAACAAACGCAGCAGGTCAGGAAGTTTCAGAGGAGCAGGGGAGTCAATGGTTCAGGACTGATGAAGGTTCCTGACCTGAAATGTCAAAACCCCTGCTCCTCCGATGCTGCCTGACCTGCTGGGCTTGTTCCAGCTCCACACTTTATCAAACACCACTACAAACCTCTTCCAAGTATGAGAAAACATTTCTCCCCCACTTTCCTTTACTTCCTCACACTTATCCAATTTATAACAGCTCCAGGAATGAGAAACATCAGTTGTGGGGATAGACTGAAGAGGTTGGGACTGTTCTCCTTGGAGGGAAGAAGGCTGAGAGGTAATTTGACTAGCACAGACGTGATGGGCCAAAGGGCCTTTTTCTGTGCTGTAACTCTCTATGACTGTCTGAGACAGGTTTTCAAAATCATGAGCGGGCTGCATAGAATAGATAGGGTCAAGGTGTTCCCACTCATAAAGGGGACAAGAATGAATGGGCATAAATTGAAGGTGATCCACAAAGGGGTGACATGGGAAAAGAATCTTCACAAAGCGAGTAGTTAGGCTGTGTAATGCACTGTCTGGAAATGTGGTGGGGGCAGGCTGAATTGAAACATTCAAAAGAGACACTGGGTGGTTATTTAGATCAAAATAGTTTGCAGGGAAATGGGGAAAAGGCAGGAGATTGGCACTTGGGGATAGAACGAGTGCAGGCATGATGTGCTGAATGGCCTCTATTTGCCCCATAACAATCCAGTGATTCAGCACATTCCGTAGACTTCCATTTTCCTAACAAACCCTCTGTGTAAGACTTCAGTCACATACCTGCTGAATCTTGAGTAAACACATCTACTCAGCTATTTAATCCGCCACCTCCAAACGGACCCCACCACCAAGGATATATTTCCCTCCCCTCCCCTATCAGCACTCCGTAAAGACCACTTCCTCCGTGACTCCCTCGTCAGATCCACACTCCCCACCAACCCAACCTCCACTCCCGGCACCTTCCCCTGCAACCGCAGGAGGTGCAAGACTTGCGCCCACACCTCCCCCCTCACCTCCCTCCAAGGCCCTAAAGGAAACTTCCATATCCACCACAGATTCACCTGCACCTCAACACTCATCATCTATTGCATCCTCTGCACCCGATGTGGCCTCCTCTATATTGGGGAGACAGGCCGGCTACTTGCGGAGCGTTTCAGAGAACACCTCTGGGACACCTGGACCAACCAACCCAACCACCCTGTGGCTCAACACTTCAATTCCCCCTCCCACTCCACCAAGGATATGCAGGTCTTTGGACTCCTCCATCGCCAGACCACAACAACACGACGGTTGGAGGAAGAGCGCCTCATCTTCCGCCTAGGAACCCTCCAACCACAAGGGATTAACTTGGATTTCACCAGTTTCCTCATTTCCCCTCCCCCCACCTTGTCTCAGTCAAATCCATCGAATTCAGCACCGCCTTCCTAACCTGCAATCTTCTTCCTGACCTCTCCGCCCCCACCGCAGTCTGACCTATCACCCTCACCTTGACTTCCTTCCACCTATCACATTTCCGACGCCCCTCCCCCAAGTCCCTCCTCCCTACCTTTTATCTTAGCCTGCTGGACACACTTTCCTCATTCCTGAAGAAGGGCTTATGCCCGAAACGTCGATTCTCCTGTTGCCTGGATGCTGCCTGACCTGCTGCGCTTTTCCAGCAACACATTTTCAGCAGTATTTAATTCAACCAGTCCGGATAACTCAAGAATTCAGTTAGGTTAACCAGACCCATGTTGTCTGCAACAAGTTCATTTTATATTCTCTTGATTAACTATTCATTTTCGAGGAGAAAGTGAGGTCTGCAGATGCTGGAGATCAAAGTTGAAACTTTATTGCTGGAACACACTTTCCTCATTCCTGAAGAAGGGCCTGTGCCCGAAACGTCGAATCTCCTGTTCCCTGGATGCTGCCTGACCTGCTGTGCTGTTCCAGCAATAAAGTTTCAACATTCATTTTCGAATCAAGTTAAAGTTACTAAACATTCCACTTGATCTGAGCATGATTCCTACACAGCAGTGGGATAAAGAAGCAAATAATCTCTCTTAGTTTAATTGCCCACAGGGTGAATGTTAACCAGGTGATGGAAGAGAAACCTTTAGCCCTTCTGTATATATTCTAGGTGATCTTTCTCATCCATCCTTAGGCAGACCGGGCCTCAGTTTCACATCCCATTCAAAAGATAGCACCTCCAATAATAAAATCTCTGTATTCTGTTAAGATATGAGCCCAGTGGATCGAACAGTTGCAATATGCCTTTGTCTCTGTAATGGGCTAATACCTTGTTCCTTTTGTGGGACTGACACTATTAGCATTCCTTCTCTTGATGAGCAAGATTGTTGAAAAAAACAATAAAACACTGCATTTGACATGCCGGACAAGTAACTGACAGAGGATAATTCTCCTGTCTCAGTTTAGGAACAGAATCACTGCTGTCAATCAGAACTAAGCTGTGAAATGAATTGCACAAATTTTCATTTACTTCACCAGCTAAAACCCAGCAACATCAGCTCATCAGTATTCTAACAATACTAGATCTCAGGTCTGTAGATTGTTTTTTCATCACACTTCATAGGTGACAGTTTATAAACATTATCTATGAGACAAATGAAAGAATAGAGAAGACCGCACGATATAGGAGCGGAAGTAGGCCATTCGGCCCATCGAGTCTGCTGAGCCATTCAATTAGATCATGGCCGATCTGTTAATTCTCAGCTCTAGCTATATTTTTCTCATGCAGGGCTGACAATTTAATAATACAGCACCCTCAAGACTTGGAGGGCCAATTCCATAATTCTTCTCCTCAAAACTTAGACAGGCTAACTCTTTCTGCATGCCATAATTGGACAGTGAGTGTACAACTATCAACAAGGTGCAGTATACAACACTGCCTCCTCCCAATACTGCCCCCCTTCCGCCACCCCCCACCCCCCCTCCTCCCCCACATTAGAAGCACCAAAAACATGTTGGCTGATGGTTTGAAGAACACAGTTGAAACGTCGAATCTCCTGTTCCCTGGATGCTGCCTGACCTGCTGTGCTGTTCCAGCAATAAAGTTTCAACTTTGATCTCCAGCATCTGCAGACCTCACTTTCTCCCCGGTTTGAAGAACACCCCAACTTATTTCATCAGCTTAATCAGACTATTAGACATAGGAGCAGAAATAGGTAAAAACAATGACTGCAGATGCTGGAAACCAGATTCTAGATTAGAGTGGTGCTGGAAAAGCACAGCAGTTCAGGCAGCATCTGAGGAGCAGCAGAAAAAGGCCATTCAGCCCATCAAGTTTGTTCTGCCAATCAATGAAATCGTGGCTGATCTGACAATCTTCAACTCCATTTCCCTGCCCTTTCCCATTAATTAGATTCACTTCCTGTCTAAAAATCTGTGCATCTCATCCTTGAATATACTTAATGACACGACAGCCCTCTGTGGTAAAGAATTCCACAGATTCACTCCCTTCTGAGAGAAGAAATTCCTTCTCACATCTGTCATAAAGATGTGGCCCTTTATTCCGAGATAATTGGTTTTTTTTCTCAAGATCTCTTTGTCTTTTGCCAGGTTTATTCAGTGGGAGGTTGGCCTGGTCTTTAATCAATGGTGACTTATTGAATCCAACTGAGGCCATTATGGAAAGTTACTGTCAGACTCAGCATCTTTGGATTGGTAAAGATTACACTGGAGATGGTTCAGGAATGATTTACCAGGATATTGCTGGAAATGGAAGGTTTGAGATATAAAGAGAGGCTCGGTGAGTTGGGACCTTTTACACTGGAGCGTTAGAAGTTGAGGGGTGACCCTGATAAGAGATTTATAAAATTATGATGAAGATACTATAAGCTGTGTTTTCCCTAGCGTGGGAGATTTCAAGACTAGGGGACACATTTTTAAGGTGAAAGGAGAGAAATTTAAAAATACATGAAGGCAGACTTTTTTACACAGATGGTGGTTCGTGTGGGGAGTGAACCTCCTGAGGAAGTGGGGGATGTGGGTACAATTACAGTATTTAAAAGACATTTGGATAAGTACATAAATAGGAAAGGTTTGTAAGGAAATGGGTCAGGAGCAGGCAGGTGGGACTAGTTTAGTTTGGGATTATGTTCAGCATGGACTGGTTAGACCGAAGGATCTGTTTCCGTCCTGTATGACTCTAAGACTCTTTGGCTCTAAAGCATGAGGAACAACTTTTTGATACAGATATGATATTACAACATTAAAAAGATTGGTTCATGTGCAGGCAGTTGTGATGAATTGAGTTTGGGATTATGGTCAGCATGGATTGATTGGACCAGAGGGTCTGTTTCTGTCCTGTATGACTCCATGAATATGACTCTATGACTCATTTGGATAATGATACAATAATCTCTTGTGGAAAACAAAACAAGGCGTGCCTCTGATTTTTCTGTAGTTGGATAGCCTGTTGAGTAAACTATTCCACTAGGAGAAAGTGAGGACTGCAAATGCTGGAGACCAGAGTTGAAAAATGTGGTGCTGGAAAAGCACAGCAGGCCAGGCAGCATCCGAGGAGCAGGAGAATCGACGTTTCGGGCATAGGCCCTTCTTCAGGAATGAGCCCGAAACGTCGATTCTCCTGCTCCTCGGATGCTGCCTGGCCTGCTGTGTTTTTCCAGCACCACATTTTTCAACTAAACTATTCCACTGTCAAGCTTTCTTTTATGGGCAACAATACTTTGAACTAGCTGGTACATGGCACTTACCTGAGGTATAATGAGGAGAAAATTAGCTTTTACTTTTAAAAATAACTCAGAAAGCAATTTTTTGTGAAATGTCCTAGACAACAAAGCAAATCAGGGAGATCTCAAGTTTGAGTCTTGGTATGTGCACAGCTGGACTGGTGCTTAAAAAAAAGTGGTGCATTTATGGAGCACCTCAAGTCAGTTTATCTACAGACACATAAAATACTGTCGTCAAAGTGCCACCAAATCCCCAGCTTGGCAGGTGAAACAATGAGCCATTGTTTCTGACCAGCATCCAGTGTGTGTGTGTGTGGATCCGACATCAGGCCAATTACCCTCTCACCCTCCTCCTACTCTCATCCCTCCCAACATGATCACATATCTCACTGATATTTTTGGCAATAGCTCAGTGGTGAAGAATAGTTAGTCATGGAATTATTTGCAATGAATCAGCACCTCCAAGAAATGGGAGGTTAAGGGGGGGGAATATAAATTAACAATAAATTTGTTTTACCCTTGTGAACATCATCCTTTTTGAACAATTGTTATAGCTGTTCACTGATCACATTACAGCCGCGTTAATTATATGGTTTTAACTTCTCGATCACATCAATCACAAATCTGGAGACACAACAAACACACCACACTCATTCAAAATTACATCTCTATCCAATAGCTACCTTAAATCATTTTCTTTCCTACATCTGAAATAGATAGGATTTTGATCAGAAATGCCTGCAATATGGCGGCACTTGTTCTATCTTAGTTGTCTTGTCCCAAAATACAGATTTGTAAAATTCATCCACAGTAACATTTCAATAAACATCAAAACACAGCTTGGCTGGTGGTGAGATCCTTTGTACCCACTCAGTCTCTGTGCGCCCCACACGCTGCCCTTGAAGCGGCTGAGGTAAGGGGAGCTTGAGTCGGGCATACATCTCACTCTGGTCTCCCTGCTATCGGAAAGATGTTGTAAAACCTGAAAGGTTCATGAAAGATTTATAATAATGTTGTCAGGGTTGGAGGGTTTGAGCTATAGGGAGGTGCTGAACAGAGTCATAGAGTCATAGAGATGTACAGCATGGAAACAGATCCTTTGGTCCAACTTGTCTATGCTGACCAGTTATCCTAACCTAATCTACTCCCATTAAAACTATGCACTTATCTGTTCCTGTGCTGTGAGCTCTCCCAGAGAGGCTCCTTCAAGCTAGGCTGAGGCTGTTTTCCCTGGAACATCAGAGGCTGAAGGGTGACCTTATAGAGGTTTATAAAATCATGAGTGCCATGGGTGAGATAAATAGACAAAGTCTTTTCCCCAGGATGGTGGAGTCCAAAGCTAGAGGCCATAGGTTTAGGCTGAGAGGGGAAAGGTTTAAAAGGGAACGAAGGGGCAACTTTTTCATGCAGAGAGTGGTGCATGTGTGGAATGAGCTGCCAGAGGAAGTGGTGGAGGCTGGTACAATTACAACATTTAAGAGGCATCTGGATGGGTATATGAAAGGAAAGGTTTTGAAAGATATGGTCCAAGTGCTGGAAAATGGGACTAGATTAATTTAGGATATCTCGTTGGCATAGGTGAGTTGGACTGAAGGGCCTGTTTCCATGCTGTACATCTCTATGACTCTATGACTCCTGCTGGAATGTGCATTTGCAAAGAAGGTCCAGAGAGAGATGCAGTGGTTTTTGTCGATGTTCGTCCCGAGCACCTCAGTGACACAGGGCTGTGTGCTGTACAGTCTGTTTGCCGGGGCGCACACAGAGACAAACATCGACTGGACCAGGAGGACCATCAACTCAGTGAAAAATACTCTTTGGTCTGTCCAAAATCTATTGATATTCAATGGAAAGAATTGACCTCAACTGAGTGTTGCAGACTGGCACATTCCAAGGTCCAGGACTACGGGCAGAGGGACACTCTAAAACTTAGTGCAGCTGCTGCCAAGGTGTGGTGGGGAAAGACCGCCATCTGCCAAAGTTAAATGGGGGTCTGTTCAGTTTTCAGACCCTCTCTTTACCTCAAAATGTAAATTGCATCGTAAATGTCATTGGGTTTTGCAACTTCAGGGAATGTAAAATTCTAATTTTTTATTTATATTCAAAGATTACAATATGGCTGAACTTTCTAGTACCTGTATATGGGTGGTACGTGTATGGAATGAGCTGCCAGAGGAAGTGGTGGAGGTTGGTACAATTGCAACATTTAAGAGGCATTTGGAAGGGTATATAAATAGGAAGGCTTTGGAGGGATATGGGCCGGGTGCTGGCAGGTGGGACTAGATGGGGTTGGGATATCTGGTCGGCATGGACAGGTTGGACCTAAGGGTCTGTTTCCATGCTGTACATCTCTATGACTCTATGTGCTGAAAGGTAACTTTTAAAGAGCCATGGAGTCATAGAGATGTACAGCACAGAAACAGACCCTTTGGTCCAATATGTCCATGCCAAACAGATATCCTAAATAAATCTAGTTCCATTTACCAGCATTTGGCCCATATCCCTCTAAACCCTTCCTATTCACATACTCACCCAGATGCCTTTTAAATGTTGTAATTGTATCAGCCTCCACTACTTCCTTTGGCAGCTCATTCCATACATGCACCACCCTCTGAGTGAAAATGTTGCCCCTGAGGTCTCTTTTAAATCTGTCCCTTCTCACCCTAAACCTATACCCTTAGTTCTAGACTCCCCCAACCTAGGGAAAAGATCTTGTTAATTCACCCTATCCATGCCCCTCGTGATTTTATAAACCTATATAAGGTCATCGTCAGCCTCTGATGCTCCAGGGAAAATAGTCCCAGTCTATTCAGCTTCTCCCTATATCACAAACCCTTCAATCCTGGCAACATCCATGCAAATCTTAATGAATAAAGTATATTTTTGCAATAAAAGAATAAACTTTAAAATAAAAACTTACACCACTGTTTCTGAAATGAGCACCCTTAGTGGGCAGCTTTTATTGTTGAGAAATAGCCAATTTAAGAGACATATTCTGCACCAACAGTAAATCTACATTGGAATCATAATTGTAAGATGTGGAATTTCAGGCAACATCAAAGGTTTCCAACTGACATTTTTGTTTGTTGACCCACATCCCAACTCTAATCACAAAGAAAACTGCCTTGCAATGGTATAAAAATTCTAATTGCGATGGAACAAACCACAGTCTGTATAAATATATTCTTTGTGGTATATGATGTAATTCTATCTTTGTGTTCTAGGGGAAAAAAATGAAGTGGAATAATAAGGACCCAAAAGATGTGTACCAGAGTGACATCCTTTTGTTACACACTGTACGCATGCAAAGATATAAGATAGGGCAGAAAGAAATGTTATTATAGCTAGAAGCTTGTTTGAATGCCATGCTTAACAACTACCTGGCAAAAAAAGAAAAAAAGTGGATGCTGAGCAAAAATTTACACACATCAATGAATCTTCAGCAAGAATGAGTTTGTTATATGCATGGAGATATAGATGCATTGGAAAGTAATCTTTCCTTCCTCCACCAGCGACCCACACCCCCTCCCAACCTCTTCACATCATAACAGTAGGTGGTTCTGTTACAATAATACAATGATGAGACCCTTTAAACTGGAATATGACTGAATAGCCTTACAAACCTTCGGAGAATTTCCTTGCATGGACTCTGCCCATCAGTGCTACAGTTGGAATCTTGCTGTCCTAAATTGCTTGTGAAGGAAAACAGTCAAGCACCTTTAAAGGTATTATCTAACAACAAACTATTTTATCTTTAGCTTGAGAAGCTGCTCACCACCAACTCCTCCAGGGTAACAAGAGAAATACAATAAATGTGTTTAAAAGACGGTTGGATAAATTCATTGATGGAAAAGGTTAGGACCAAGCGTAGGCAGCTGGGACTAGTTTAGTTTGGGAACATGGTTGGTGCAAACTGGTTGGAGAATAGGGTCTATTTCCATGCTGTATACTCTATGCAATGTTGTCCATGTCCTGTAAGTGAGTATGATATAAACCATGCCCCAACCTCCCTGTAAATGCCATCATCACCATCACTATCATCTTAATTTGTGTACAGAATTCCTGACTGCGTGGCTTCAATGAAGAAGTCATCCATAGAGACCACAAGATCTGATCCTCAACACACTTGGTTACCATGGCAACAGTAGCGACAACATTACTGTCCTTCTACGTCTAGGTCAGGGATGATACAAGCCCGTGAGAATTCTTGCACATGTTAGCTAACGAATAATTTCTTGGGAAAGAGACAGAATGGCAGAAATATGAAAGATGACTTCTCTCCTTTCTCCCTAAATAGGTTAGCCTGCTAATTCACACTCTCCAGGGTCACACGTGAAGATTGGTAACCTTGACTCATCTGATATATATTAACAAAGTGTCACAATGCCAGGTTATAGTCCAATAGGTGTATTTGAAATCACAAGTTTTCGGAGCATTGTTCCTTCATCAGGTGAAGTGGAGGGAAGCACACAGACACAGAATATATAGGCAGAGAGATAATGCCAAGATAATTCCAGGTAATTAAGAGTGTCAAAAGATCATGCAAATAGCATGAGTGGGGTGTCGACAGGTTGAATAAAAAGTCTTCGCAGGTGATTAAAAGTGTCAGACTGTGTGAGTAAAGTGTCAACAGCTGATTAGCAAGTGAAGGGATGACTTATGACCTATTTAATTATGTTAGCATTTTTAATACCTAATAGAAGCTTTGGTTTTATAATTTATTCACGGGATGTAGGCATTGCTGGCTAGGCCAGCATTTAATCCCCATTCATAATTTCCCAGAGGCAGGTCACGATCATCCACAGTCCCGTGAATCTAGAGCCAAGTGTAGGCCAGATCAGATCAGGATGGGAGATTCCCTTTCTGAAAGGGCATGAGTAAACCAGAATTCTTACAAGATTCAACAGTAGTCCTATGGCTGCTAGCGTTTTATTCCAGATTTTTATTGAAATCAAATTTCACTATCTACTACTGTGATCTCCAAAACTGACATCCTGAGGATATTAGAGTTGAAAATGTGTTGCTGAAAAAGCGCAGCAGGTCAGGCAGCATCCAAGGAGCAGGAGAATCGACGTTTCGGGCATAAACCCTTCTTCAGGAATGAGGAAAGTGTGCCCAGCAGGCTAAGATAAAAGGTAGGGAGGAGGGACATGGGGGAGGGGCATTGGAAATGCGATAGGTGGAAGGAGGTCAAGGTGAGGGTGATAGGCCGGAGTGGGGGTGGGGGTGGAGAGGTCTGGAAGAAGATTGCAGGTCAGGAAGGCGGTGCTGAGTTCGAGGGATTTGACTGAGACAAGGTTGGGGGAAGGGAAATGAGGAAATACCTGAGAATATTAGCCTGGTATTCTGGATTGTGAATCTAGCAACATTAGCAGTACATCCTTCCCCTAATTTCGCAATAGACATTATCACTTAGAACTGAACAGACTTTTTTTTCTTTCCAGATATTATCAGGAGTGAACCATGCTGACGGGATTAGCTTTATTGTGGTTGGTATTATAGTTATTTAGACAGGAAACCCAATTTTACACATGAGTATTCATTGCCCAACCTAATGGTTTTGTTTGTCTCAGGAGCAACTATCTAGGGTTCAAACTGAAGACCCACACAGGCTTTCGAGGTCAGTACGACACCAGGCAGCATCCTCACACATTCACTCGACTGTCAGATTGGTACTTCAATAATAGCAGTAACAACTGTGCAAAAGTTTGGAATGGAAAATGGAGGGGAACAAATTAGACATGTAGAAAACGAATGCTCAAAATAACAGATGCAAAAAAGGAATAAGATCAAGGGTATTTCCAGTAACTACAGATCCAGAAATGCATAGCTGATAGTCACCCACTTGCTTTTCTGCATGGTTACGTGGATGGGGGATGCGAATGTTTAAATCATAGAAACTTATGGCATGGAGGGAGACACTCAGTCCATTGTGTCCATACCATGTGATAAACAGCCACCGTGATTAATCCTATTTTAAATTCCTTGGTCTCTGCACATGTAGTTTGCATCTCATGCATATCTAAAGATGTCTTTATTGTTATATGGGTTGTTGACTCGAGGTAGTGAGCTCCAGGTTCCCACCAAACACTGGGTGAAAAAGATCCTCCTTGGATTCTGTCCAAGTGTCTGCTTTTCATTTTCTCTCCTGGGTCCATAAACTCTGCCTTCAGGGTCCCATTCCTCTTTCTGCCAATCTCAAGAATGCCCAAATTGACCATGACCTTCCCTTTGACCTCAGAATGATCTGTGGCTGCTTTCTAATATCCTTAACCGTTACACAAGGAGGACCATCTAGGGCTCACATCTGCAGTTAAAGTTTCTTCCTCTCACTGTTGAATCTGCTACTACTATTGCCCTTCCAATTGTTCACACCGTCCCCACCCCTCAGCTGAGCTATCCACGGTGCTTTTGATTTGGGTCTGCCTGCACTCGGCAAAGGAATGACCACTGTCACCAGATTCAGCCCTGTTGGTGAGGGTGATGCACCAATGGTATCGCTATCATACCTGGCTATCCAACCTTGTCTGGAAGAATATCTCATAGTCCCTCCCAACTGGTACTCAGTTCTATGATTTCCATGTGTCCAAGATTCCCTGCCATACCTTCACTTTATTGCGTCTTTTCTAAACCTTTTGCCACAATTCAGCTGTCACCCCCATCATAATATCGTCACGGCTGTTTATCAGATGCTGTCTTTTGTGATCAAGGTTCTGCTGAGGGCTTCTCTGTTTTGCTTTGACACCTCTGTCCCTGCACTCAGTCTCCACCCAGGTTCACCATCAACAAAATTTCCAGCAAATCTCAAAAATAGAAATAAAATTCTTCATATTCACCAGATTAAGACCTTTGTATTTCAACCTTCAGGTATCATTATTTCCCATTCTCTCAGTCAGATTTGTCTCTCTCGTATACAAGGCCAGTGCAACATCTCCTCCCTTGCTGAGCTGTATTCCCTTTCTCACCAAATTCTTTGAGTTGCTACTCTCCTGAAACAGTACTCTAATACTGCTATTCACTTCCGATTAAATGTTTCAAGAGGGAAAACACCATTGGCCAATCAAAACCATGTTAAACATTGAACAGCACAGCACAGCCCTCAATGTTGTGCTGACCTTTTATCCTACTCTAAGATCAGACTAACCTCCATACCCTTCATTGTACTAAATTCCACGTGCCTATCTAAGTGTTGCTTAAATGTCCCTAATTCATCTGACTCTACTACCACTGCTGGCACTGCATTCCATGCACCAATGTGTATGTGTAAAGAACCTGCCTTTGGAATCTCCTCTAAATCCTCCTCCAATCACCTTAAAATTATGCCCCTCATGATAGCCATTTCCGCCCTGGGAAAATGTCTCTGGCTATCCACTCTATCAATGCCTCTCAACATGTTGTACACCTCTATCAAGTCACCTCTCATCCTTCTTCATTCCAATGAGAAAAGCCCTAGCTCCCTCAACCTTTCTTCATAAGACAAACCCTCTAGTCCAGGCAGCATCCTGGTAAATCTCCTTTGCACCCTTTCTAAAACTTCCACATCTTTCCTTCATGAGGTGACAAGAACTGAACACAATATTGCAAGTGTGGTGTAACCAGGTCTATATAGAGCTGCAGCATAACCATGTGGCTCTTAAACTCAATCCCCCTGCTAATCAAAACACCATACCCCTTCTTAACAACCCTATCAATCTGGGTGGCAACTTTGAAGGATCGAAGGACATGGACCGCATAATCCCTGTGTTCCTCCACACTGCCAAGAATTCTACCTTTAACCCTGTATTTTGCATTCAAATTTGACCTTCCAAAGTGAGCCACTTCACACTTTTCCAGTTTGAACTCCATCTGCCACTTATCAGCTCAGCTCTGCATCCTGTCAATGTTGCAACCTACAACATTAACCACAACTCTCCACACTAACCACAACTCCACCAACATTTGTGTCATTGGCAAACTCATTAGCCCACCTTTCACTTCCTCAAGCAAGTAATTTATAGAAATCACAAAGAGCTGACGTCCCAGAACCGATCCCTGAGTAACACCACTGGTCACCGAGCTCCAGGCTAAATACTTTCCATCTACCACCATCCTCTATCTGCTATGGGCCAGTCAATTCTGCATCCAGACAGCCAAATTTCCCTGTGTCCCATGCCTCCTTACTTTCTGAATGAGCTTACCATGGGAAACCTTATCAAATGCCTTGATAACATCCATGTACACTACATCCACTGCTCTAACTTCATCAATGTGTTTTGTCACATCCTCAAAGAAATCAATAACGTTTGTGAGGCATGACCTGCCCTTCACAAAGCCATGCTGACTATCTCTAATCAAACTGTGGTCCTCCATGTAATCAAAAATCCTGTGTCTCAGAATCCTCTCTCATTCTTTACCCACAACTGACGTAAAACTGATTGGTCTGTAATTATCCCTATTCCCTTTCTTGAACAAGGGTTTAACATTTGCCAATCTCCAGTCATTTGGCACTATTCCAGTGGATAGTGAGAAGGCAAAGAACATCACTGAAGGCACAGCAATCTCTTCCCTCGCTTCCTGTAGTAACTTTGCCTATATCCCGTCAGGCCCAGGGGATCTATCCATCCTTATGTTTTTCAAACTTTTCAGTACACCCTTCTGTTCTAGTATATCAGTCTGTTTCACACTGTCCTCAGGAACATCAAGGTCTCTCTCAGTCGTGAATACTGAAACAAGATATTCATTAAGGACCTCACCTACTACCTCCAATTCCAGGCGCAACGTCTCTCCACTATCCTCAGTCTGGTCCTCCTCTTGTGCCTCACATAGGTCTAGAACACCTTAGGGTATTCCTTAATCCTACCCGCTAAAGCTTTTTCATGTCCACCTTCTAGCTTTCCTCAGTCCATTCTTCAGTTCCTTCTTGACTACCTTGTAACCCTCTAAAGCACTGTCTGATCCTTGCTTCCTCAACCTTCAGTAAGTTTCCTTTTTGAATAGATGTTCCACATCCCTTGTCACGCAAGGTTCTTTCACCCTGCCGTTCCTTCCTTGCCTCAGTGGGACAAATCTCTCCAGCACTATCAGCCAGTGCTCCCTAAACAACCTCCACATTTCTGTTGTGCATTTTCCTGAGAACATCTGTTCCCAATTTAGGTGCCCCAGTTCTTGCCTAATAGCCTTATCATTTCCCCTCCCCCAATTAAGTACTTTGGGGCGGCATGGTGGCTCAGTGGTTAGCACTGTTGCCTCAAAGCGCCAGGGACCCGGGTTCAATTCCCACTTCAGGCAACTGTCTGTGTGGAGTTTGCACGTTCTTCCTGTGTCTGCTTGGGTTTCCTCCAGGTGCTCTGGTTTCTTCCCACAGTCCAAAGATGTGCAAGTTAGGTGACTTGGTCATGCTAAATTGCCTATAGTGTTAGGTGCATGAGTCAGGGGTAAATCTAGGGTAAGGGGACAGGTCTGGGTGGGTTGCTCTTCAGAGGATTGGTGTAGACTTGTTGGGCCGAAAGGCCTGTTTCTACACTGTAGGGAATCTAATCTAATCCATACCTTCCTATCCCTGTCCATGAGCATAATAAAGGCCAGGAAATCGTGACCACTATCACCAAATGTTTTGTTTGATCTCGGTGGGAGTACATTTTGGTGTTCTTCTGAAAGTTCCAATGGATTCTCAATTATTTATATCACTGCTGAAATATCAAATAAGTTTTTGAGCCCAGAGATGCTATGATCAACTTGGATAGAGTTGATCCACGGAAGTCGCAAATCACTTTGTGCTGAAATGCTGACTTCCAAGTTTAGAATTCCCCCAGAATGTTGAAAGATGAAGGAGCTGGTGAAGACAGCCTGATGAAAATAGATTGACTGAGATCTCAAGATAGTAACATCACCGAGCAGCAAGCAGTCAAGACTGATAGCACAAAATCATTGAAGAGAGATGCAGAGCTGGAGTGCTGAGTTCAAGAAATTGGTGAAGGTAATATATGAGCACCATCACTTTTTAAAAGGATGGATTAGTTCTGCAGTGTAGGAGAAGGCAATTAAAACATCAGTAAATAGAAATCAGTCAGATGGCATACAATTACCTTTTGAATTCTTATTTGTTCATATGTTGAGAAATAATATTATGGATGTCAAAAGTAGAGATGTTTAAAACAAATCTTTGCACCTAAAGCAATCCCACTCTATTATTTGCAACCAACAATTGTTTATTTTTCCATCTATTTTTGATGTTTACCTCTCTTGCTATAACAAGATGTTTTTAATTCTCTAAAACGGTGTTCCACCTGCCAGTGTGACCTTCTGCCTTTTAGATATCACCCATTGTCACCATCTCCTGGGAATCCTTACTTTGTTGGACATGAGAGAGAGTGTGGTGCAGGTAGGGTCTGCCAAGGTCATGCTGACATTCAACAGTACAGGACCAATCGGACTTGAACATCTCAACAGAGATTCTATCAAACTGAGCCTGTATTTGCACAAGGGTCAAGCATTTTATGTAGACTCAGGAAGATTGACCACAAAAACAAGGCTTGTGACTGTAAGGGGGGATCGATTTTAATTATCTGACGTTTTGGACCTTCTTCTTTACCCAAGCAAGTAAGGTGCTTTCTGAAGGTGGGTTCGGAAGCAGAATAACTGGACCCAAACTGTTAACTCTGCTTTCTCTGCCCTGATGTGACCAGACCTGCTGAGTTTCTCCAGCAGTTTCCATTATTGTTTCTGAATTCCAGTATTCATGATTCTTTCAATTTTTTTTATCATGATGCTTTCTTCTTGATCTACCAAATTGTGCTGGAGTTCTTCATGGATATACTGATGTGGCACAATCCCAGCCTAGAATTACAGTCAGCAGATATTCAGGACCATTGTATCAGATAGTGAAGAAGGTGTTTGGTATGCTTGCCTTTATTGGTCAGAGCATTGAGTATAAGAGTTGGAACGTCATATTGTGGCTGACAGAACTTTTGCAAAACTGATTGCAATTGTGGTCTTCCTGGTATAGGAAGGACGTTGTAAAAATTGAAAGGGATCAGAAAAGATTTACAAGGATGTTGCCAGCATTGGAGGGTTTGAGCTATAGGGAGAGGCTGAATAGGCTGAGGTTGTTTTCTCTGGAGTGACAGAGGCTGAGGGGTGACCTTATAGAGATTTATAAAATCATAAGAGGCATAGATTGGATGAATAGGCAAGGTCTTTTCCCCGGGTAGGGGGAGTCCAAAACTAGAGGGTATAGGTTTAGGGTGAGAGGGGAAGAATTCAAAAGAGACCTAAGGGGCAATATTTTCATGTAGAAGGTGATGAGTGTATGGAATGAGCTTCCATAGGATGTGGTGGAGGCTGGTACAATTACCACATTTAAAAGGCATGTGGATGGGGGTATGAATAGGAAGGGTTTGAAGGGATATGGGCCAAGTGCTGGCAAATGGGAGTACATGGATTTAGGATATCTGGTCGGCATGGACAAGTTTCACCGAAGTGTCAGTTCCTGTGCTGCGCACCTCTATGATTCTATGACCCTATAAATATGTGCACTTTTATAGTGGCACTGTATAATTTACAACTTATTTTACTATAAAACAAAATAGAATACAAAGTCACTGTGGATTTTTTGGCTGTTTTTGTGGCTAATCAAAATTGTTTGGCTCTATGCATTCTCGACCATGACACTAATTGTGTTTTGGGTATCCCTGGTGGGTCAGGTGGTGAATTAACTGCCTGGTATGGTAGTAAAGGTAAATATCGCAATATGAAATAGGGCCACAAAGTGCTTTGAATGTTTTCACCATTTAGTGAAATAATCAACCTTGGGCATTGGATCGTTGCATTTATTAATGAATCCTTCACTACTTTTCTGTTTGTAATTGCCTTCTCTATATACAATATGTCCTTTCAATATTCCAAGATCTCTTTGATCCATTGAGCACTGAAGGGTAACTTTTGCCTCTTTTTTATGAGAGTAATAAAGATTTGTACCTGCTATCTATTTTAACAGATGAGATTTACCAGGATGTTGCTGGGAATGGAGGGTTTGAGTTATACAGAGAGGCTGGAGAGGGTGGGACTGTTTTCATTGGAGCCTAGGAGGCTGAGAGGTGACCTTATAGAGGTTTATAAAATCATGAAGGGTATAGATAGGCTGAGTGGCTGGCGTTTTTTTTCCTGTGGGTGGGGAATTTCAAGACCAGGGGTATATTTTTAAGGTGAGAGGAGAAAGATTTTAAAAAGACTTGAGAGGCTTCTTTTTTAACATCGAGAATGGTTCATCTGTTGAGAGAACTTTCAGAGGAAGTGAAGGATGTGTGTATAGTTACAACCTTCCAAAGACATTTGGAAGAGTTCATGAATAAGAAATATTTGGAGGGATATGGGCCAAGCGCAGGCAGGTGGGACTAGTTTAATTTGGGAACATGGTCAGCATGGACTAAAGAGTCTGCTTCCGTGCTATATGATTCTATGAGTACTTCACTTCTGATCTTCAGAAAAATCCGTGTAGGGAACCAAGTTTCTTCCATCTCAGGAAAACTCATGGGTGCAGTAATTTGCCTATTAAAAGTCATACATGGGAAGAGAAGAGATCCTTTGCAACTTATTCCAACTCTCAACACACCCATTTATTTCTATTACCTGCTATTGCATAATTGGCTGTCGATTTGACTCCTGATACTTGTTTCCCTTCAGACTGGTGATCATCTACATTTCGCATTTCTCTCCTCAATTCTCTGCTGGAGTAGTGTCAGCTGTACATATTTAGCAGTGGCTCCCTCCAGGTTATTTTTCATTTGATGAATAATTTACAAAAAAAACATATTGAGTTGATTTCAACAGAGAACGCTGTCAAATGGCTTCACAGATGGGTATCACCACATAGTGGGTACACCACAACATTGTGTCCTAGACAAATAGTTTATGGGGTGCATTTTGCAAGTGACTGAAAAGGTTGCACTTCAATGCACTGGCCTGTCAATTACTTAGGAAGTTGCTCCAAATCCAAAGAACCAAGTTCTTTTTCATCCATTGACAGAAGAGAAAGATTGTAGACACCATGTTTGCAGAATGTGTTTGCCATTTGGCTGCAAATAGAAAATGGTTTTCCCTCAAAGTTGTTTCAATGGTGACCGCAAAACAACTGACTGCCTTGGAAGTTCTTTTTACATCTTTCACAATTTTTATTTCTATTAATTAGTCATTCATGAAGAACAAAAGCAGAGAGGTGAGGGTTGTACTCTTGTTTGGGAGGGTCCATAGAGTCTTACAAAACCAATTAGGCCCTTTGAACCTAATCACCACATTCTCTAGGCCCTTAAATCACAGAATCCTTACAATGTGGGAACAGGACATTTGGCTAAACAAGCCCATACCAACCCTCCAAAGAGTATCCCACATATTCCTCTACATTTCCCCTGACTAATGCCCCTAGCCTACACTGAACACTATGGGGAATTCAGCATAGCCAATTCACTGAACCTGCAAATCTTTGTGACTGTGGGAGGAAACCATGCAGACACAGGGAGAACATGCCAACTCCACACAGACAGTCGTTTGAGGCTGGAATCGAACCTGGGTCCCTGGCATCCTGAGGCAGCAGTGCTAACTACTGAGCCACCGTGATTGTTATGACTTTAAGTGTTGATCTAAGAACTTGTTAAAGGTTGTGAGGTTTCTTGGTTCAACTCTCCCAGGCAGTGCATTCCAGAAACTCACCACCCTCTCACTGCAAAAGCTTTTCCTTAAATCCCCACTAACGCTCCTGCTTTTCACATTAAAATTATATCCCCTTGTTATTGAGTCTTCAAATTCAGACTGAATGAATGACCTTTAGAATAGAGATAAGGAGAAATTTCTTCAGCCAGAGGGTGGTCAATCTATGGAATTCATTGTTGCTGAAGGCTGCAGAGGCTAAGACATTGAGTGTCTTTAAGACAGAGATAGCTTCTTGATTAGTAAGATGCTCAAACATTACAGGGAGAAGGTGGAGTATGGGATTGAGAAACAGATAAGGAGCAGAATTAGGCCTCTCGGTTCTTCAAAAATGTTCCACCCTTCAGTCATGGCCGATATGTTTCTCAACACCATTCTACTGCTTTCTCACCATAACTTTGATCCCTTTACTCATCAAGAACGTATCTCTCTCTGTCTTAATGACTTGGCCTCCACAGCCCTCTGTGGCAATGGGTTTCATACACTCACTGAAAAGAAATTTCTCCCCATCTCAGTTCCTTCACTCTGAGGCTGTGACTCATTGGACAGCCTTTGGGCAGTCAAGAGGTGAGTCAGTTGCTGCAGTATCCCTAGCCCCTAACATGCTCTTGTAGTCATTGTATTGATATTGCCATTCCCATTCAGTGTCTGCTCAATAGTAGGCCCCAGAATGTTAATAGTAGGGTAATTCAATGATGCTAATGCCATTGAACGTCAAGGGGTGGTGGTTAGATGATCTCTTGTTGGAGATGGTCATTGCCTATGCCTTGTGTAGCATGAATCATACTTTCCATGTCAGCCCAAACCTGGATATTGTCCAGATCTTGCACTATTTAGAAATGGACTGGAATTTGTAAAGTTTGATTTAATAATGCTTGTACAACAACAAGTCCTTGAGGCTTACAAATATTGTTGAAGCCTCTGCTCATCAAGACAGATGTAAGAATGCCAAAAGTCAAAGGGAACAACAATTTATACTGCATGAGGAAAGGCTGCTGATTGGTTCAAACAGAACTGGCTTGCTAATGCTAATGCTCTGTATGACAAGTGACTAAAATAAATGTTTCCATACAGATATCATTGAGATGTGTGTGTCTGCTCCTCAATGTACAATGTATGTTTGAAGTACTTCAGTGTTAAAACTCTCCTCTACTGAGCACAGCAAAGCTCATCTGATACCCACCAACTGCCTTGCTAGCTGTGTGCCTCAGTTCAGATTTCCTGGGTTCTAAGGTCCAAAATATTACTTATTCCTGACAGATGTTTAATAGATTTAAAAGCAAGAATCAAACTACTTTCAGCTGCAAACCAGTAGGGGGTCAAACTGCAGATTAACCACATAAATGCCATAAATTGATGATGATGTTCAACAATGTTTCTTCAATGTCGAGAGTGTGGTGCTGGAAAAGCTCAGCAGGTTAGGCAGCACCTGAGGAGCGAAAGAATCGACATTTCGGGCATAAGCCCTTCAGCAGGAATGTTATTTTGTCGTGGGTCGGGACTGAGAGATAAATGGGAGGGGGGTGGTGTTGGCGAGAGGTAGCTGGGAAAGCTAGGTGGATGAAGGTGAGGGAGAAGGTGATAGGTCAGAGGGGGCAGTGGTGGATGGGTCCGGAGGGCAGTGCCATGTTGGAGGCTTGGGATTAGGATAATGTGGGGGGGAGGGGAAATGAGGGAGTTGTTGAAATTCACATTTATCCCGTGTGATTGCAGGGTTCTGAGGCAGAATATGAGGCGTTTCTCCTCCAGGCGTCAGGTGGTAACAGTTTGGTGGTGGAGGAGGCCCAGGACCTGCATGTCCTCGGCGGAGTGGGAGGGGAGTTGAAGTGTTCAGCCACAGGGTGGTGGGGTTGGTGGTGCAGGTGTCCCAGAGATGGTCTCTGAAACGATCCACAAGAAGGCGTCCTGTCTTCCCGATGTAAAGGAGACCACACCGGGTACAACGGATGCAGTAGATGACATTGGTAGAGGTATAGGTAAAGTTCTGTCAGATGTGGAAGGATCGCTTGGGGCCTTGGACGGAAGAGAGGTAAGTGGTGTGGGCACAGGTTTTGCACTTCCTGCGGTGGCAGGAGAAGGTGCCAAGAGTGGGGTCTGGGCTGGTGGGGGATGTGAACCTGACGAGGGGGTCACGGAGGGAATGGCCTTTTCGGAATGCTGATAGGAGTGGAGAGGGAATATTTCTCTGGTGGTGGAGTCCATTTGGAGGTGGCAGCAGTGGCATAGGATGATGCGTTATATGCGGAGGTTGGTGGGGTGGAAGGTGAGGATCAGGGGGTTTCTGTCCTTGTCGTGTTGGGAAGGGTGGGGTTCAAGGGCGGTGGTGCGTGAAGTGGAGGAGATACGCTGGAGGGCATTGTCAACCATGTGGGAAGGGAAGTTGCGATCGTGGAAGAAGGAGGCCATCTGAAACTTTCTGAGGTGGAATTAGTCATCCTGGGAAGAGATGCAGCAGAAGCAGAGGAATTGGGGATAAGGGATGGCATTTTTACAGGAGGTAGGGTGGGACGAGGTGTAGTCTAGGTAGCTGTGGGAGTCAGTGGGCTTGTAGTCGGTCGTCAGAGACGGTGATGGAGTGGTCCAGGAAGGGGAGGGAGTTTGCTGAGATGGTCCAGGTGAAATTGAGGTCGGGGTGGAAGGTGTTGGTAAAGTTGATGAACTGTTCAAGCTCCTCATGGGACCATGAGGCGGCGCCGATACAGTTATCAATGTCACGGAGGAACAGGTTGGGGGGTGGGTTTCTTCAATCTCACACATCAGTGTTCGACTGTAAAGCATTGGAAAACAATGACCTGACAGATGTGTCCATGTGCCTCTCCAGCCCACTGTTTCAAACAGACCATTTCCTTTCCTCTGGTATTATGGCAAGCTTCCAGTTTATGCAAAATGTCGAGCGATCGGTTTCTTTTATCCATATCCTCACATAGTCACTGTAAGAGAAACATAGCATTCAATTTAAAAATACCACAGCCCGTAGACCGTCAACACAATGATGGAAAGCGCAACCCTTGGAACTGAACAGCATTTGAAGTTTTCAGAGTTGGTGTTGCAACACAAACATGAAAAGGTTCCTTTGAAATCAAGAGGAGGTTTGCAGCTGTAAATTAATCACATGCAGATAAAAAAGATACAAGGTTGTTTCTTCTTCTGGGAGAGTCTAGGACCAGAGGGCATATCTCAGAATAAGGGGTCACACATTTAAGGCAGAGATGAGAAGGAATCTCTTCTCTCAGATCTTTGTGAGTGTGTGGATTTCTCTACTACAGAGGGCCACTGGAGCTGGGTCATTGATTATATTCCAGACTGGGATAGACAGATTTTTAATCAGTAAGGGAATCAAGGGTTAAAGGGAAAAGGCAGGAAAGTGGAGTGTTGAGCAATACTCAATCATTGAATGGTGCAGCAGACATGATGGGCCGAATGGCCTACGGCTGTTCTTCTATCTTATGGTCTCATGGTTTTATCCCATGGCATTAGTCGAGGAAGAACCGGAAAGTCCTGCCCAACATTTCTCCTTCAAGTAACATGGCCAAAGTTGGTCCTCCATAATTAAGAGTTCCAAGATGGCTGCAAGTTGGTTAATGTAACTGTTTGCATGGAAATGGTGGCAGCAATTCAGAAATTTACTGGTGAATGGTGGAGAGCACCAATACTTCCTGATGTGTGAGGCTGTTATATAAATACAATTCTTTGCTCCTGTGAAAATACTTCCCATTAGTTTCTACTCTTCCATGTCCAAATGTTCTCCCCTTCTATCAAGACGGTGGCATTGCCAGCTATTTGAGTGATAAACCTACTTGAGAAACATGGCATGAGCTTTGGCAAACAGTTTAATCTCCGTCGGCCCAAAAGAAGGCTTGGCAAGTGTTGGATGCCAATATCTGGTGGATGTGGGCTGGGGGCGGTTGGTGGCTGTGGATCATGCCCTGAGTTGTTGAGACTTCTCGCGGCCAGCACTGAGCTAATGTTGTCAGGTACACACTCAGACTTCCAAGCTGAGAAATCTCCAAGTCAGAAGTCCCATGACACCAGGTTATAGTCCAACAGGTTTATTTGAAATCACAAGCTTTTGGAGCACTGCTACTTTGCCAGATACTTCACCTGATGAAAGGGCAGAGCTCCAAAAGCTTATGATTTCAAATAAACCTGTTGGGTTATAACTTGGTATTATGGGACTTTTGACTTTGTCCACTCCAGTCCAGCATCAGAGAAATTTCAAGATCTAACTTGTTTAGTGAGATGGGAAGCTGAATATTAATGGAATTAGTTTGGCCCAGTAACAAGGCTCTTATCAAGCTAGAATCCCCTTAATTTGAACTTGACACTGTTTAGTGAGAAACTTGACTCACAGTTTGGCAAAAGCATAAAAAAAGGAACAACGTGTTCCCAATGTAACTTAAAATTCCTGCAGTGCAGAAAAAGGCCATTTGGCCCATCAATTCTGCACCTCAATCCCACTCCCCTACACTTACCTTGGCTAACCCACCTAGCCTGAACATCTCTGAGCACTTTAGCATGGCCAATCCATCCAGCCTGCACATGGTGGGAGGAAACCAGAGCCCCCGGAGGAAACCCGCACAAACGCGGGGAAAATGTGCAAACTCCACACAGACAGTCACCCAAGAATGGAATCGAACCCAGGTCCCTGGTGTGATGAGGTAGCATTGCTAGCCACTGAGCCACTGTGCCAGCCATGTTGGGTTACCTGTTGGCTTCTCCCACAATCTGGCCGTAGTCTTATTCTCCTATGAGACTCCACAGCATATATTTCCCTGTTCAGATCTTGCCAGCTCAGATCAAGTATTCTGAAATACACTGCAGTGAGAGCTATGCCACGTTAGCCCTGTGAAAAGTTCTTGTTGTAACAGCTGCTGTATCACCACATTTCTCTGTGTTTTTGTTTTACATTTTTTCCCATAAACCTAAACATTGCTGAGAACTGAAGCAGCTTGTGAGATCCAAATGAAGCGCTGATTGCAGAAGTTTTCTAATTATACCAGTGGTTTAAAAAAACTTTTCTCGACTACATACCCCTCAGGCTGGAGGAAGGATGGCAGGGACTTAGTGCTGGCTGTACCATCCATACCTCTGAATGTGTCCCTTCAAAATCCCCCTATCACACACATGTGCACACACATGCACGCAGACACGCACATACACACACGTTTGCACACACGCATGCACATACACACACACATGTACACACACACATATACACACACACACATCACCACCACTGCCACTGCCACTGCCTGTTGACACTTGTCTCTGAGATCTGATAGGGGTTTTCGAAAATCTCGAATGGATTGGATAGTGTTGATAAGGAAAAATTGTTCCAGCGCATAAAAGGAACAGGAACAAGAAAACATAGATTTAAAAGTGACTGGTAAAAGAAGCAAGAGGAGAAAGTGAGGACTGCAGATGCTGGAGATCAGAGCTGAAAATGTGTTGCTGGAAAAGCGCAGCAGGTCAGGCAGCATCCAAGGAGCAGGAGAATCGACGTTTTGGGCATGAGCACTTCTTCAGGAATGAGGAAAGTGTGTCCAGCAAGCTAAGATAAAAGGTAGGGAGGAGGGACCTGGGGGAGGGGCTTTGGAAATGCAATAGGTGGAAGGAGGTCAAGGTGAGGGTGATAGTCCGGAGTGGGGTGGGGGCGGAGAGGTCAGGAAGAAGATAGCAGGTTAGGAAGACGGTGCTGAGTTCGAGGGATTTGACTGAGACAAGGTGGGGGAAGGGGAAATGAGGAAACTGGAGAAATCTGAGTTCATCCCTTGTGGTTGGAGGGTTCCTAGGCGGAAGATGAGGCACTCTTCCTCTAACTGTCGTGTTGCTATGGTCTGGCGATGGAGGAGTCCAAGGACCTGCATGTCCTTGGTGGAGTGGGAGGGGGAGTTGAAGTGTTGAGCCACGGGGTGGTTGGGTTGGTTGGTCCGGGTGTCCCAGAGGTGTTCTCTGAAACGTTGCGCAAGTAGGGACAGAAGCAAGAGGCAACACAGTGATTTAGGTATGGCATGGTGACTCAGTGGTTAGTGCAGTTGCCTCACAGGATCTGGGTTTGGTTCCACCTTCAGGTGACTGCCTTTATGGAGCTTGCACATTCTCCCCATGTCTACGTGGGTTTTCTCTGGGTGTTCTAGTTTCCTCCCAAAGCCCAAAGATGTTCGGTCCAGGTGGATTAGCCATGCTAAATATAGGATTCTGGGGATAGTGTGAGGTGCCCTTCAGTGGGTCAGTGCAGACTTGAATGGTCTCTTTTTGCTCTGTGTGGATTCTATAATTATGAAGTGAGGGAAAACTATCACTCACTCAGTGAGGAATTAGAGTCTGGAATGTTCTGCCTGGAAATGTAGTGAGGTAAGTTCAATTGAGATATTCAAGAGGGTTTCAGATGAGTATTGGACAGAAATAATGTGTGCGGGTGGAAAAGCTGAAGTCTGGCACTGGAATCATAGAATTCCTACAGTGACGAACAGGCCATTCAGCCCATTGAGTTCACACTGACCCCCTGAAAAGCATCTCACCCCATCCTGTAACCCTACATTTTCCAGGACCAATCCACCTGGCCTGCACATCTTTGGACCATGGGAGGAAACCCACACAGATAGTCACCCGAGGGTGGAATCCAGGTCCCTGGCACTGTGAGGCAGCAGTGCTAACCTCTGAGCCATCGTACCACCTCAAACACATTGCTTCATCAATTTAGGCATGAGGTAATGATGAGCTGGTACAAGCATCTTGGGCCAAATGGCTTCCTTCTGATAGACTCACAGAGGCCTGCAACACAAAAAATAAGGCTATTCAGCCCATCATGTCTATGCCAGTCAAAAACAACTACCAAACTGTACTCATCCCACTTTCCAGCACTTGGCTTACAGCTTTGTACACCTTTGTACTGCAAAAACATTTGTGCAATCCTGTGATAATTAGCTCACCTTATTAAGAGCTCAGTTTTAACAAATCTACCACTAATAACCCCAATAGTTATCTCAGTCATCTTGTGTAATAATGCTTCATCAGATGAAGCAATGCTGGAATTCCATCAAGGCTAGGTTATCGTTCCTAAAACACAAGGTTGTGAATTTATTTTATTGAGAGCACTCTCTGGCTGATTCAGCAGAAATAAATCAATGGAGGAGCATGTATGGGAGAGGGGAAGGAGAAGGGTCAGATGAGTTAACACTGAAATGAACTTGTCAAAATATCTGAAACAAAGTTGGATTAAAAACATGTGTATTAATCCAATAGTTTCCAAAAATGACCAAAAACAAATATTCAGTGGTTTTGTCCAATTCTGAAGCAATATTACCACAAACTTCAGTGTCAAGGTACAACCTCAGAGAGTTTAGCAGCACATTTGGAAAACACACCCTGTATTCAGGTCAGGGCACATTGCCCAGGCTGACTGACCAGCCTATCACCCAACGATTCTGTCACTAAAACAATATAAAAATAGGAACAAGGGAAGGCCATTCAACCCCTTCAGCCTGTTCCACCATTCAATGAGCCCATGGCTGAGTCAACAGGCAGCAAAGTGGCTCAGTATTTGGCACAGCTGCCTCATAGCACCAGGGACCCCAGTTTGATGCCAGCCTTGCGTGACTGTCCTTATAGAGTTTGCACATTCTCCTCACATCTGCATGAGTTTGCTCCCACAGTCCAAAGACATGCAGGTTAGGTGGATTGGCCACGTGGGTTATCAGGGTGGGGTGCTTTTTGGAGTGTCAGTGCAGACTTCAAGGGCAGAATGGCCTGTTTCTGTACTGTAGGGATTCTATGATCACTGTCCCCAATTCATGTACATGGTTTTGTACCATATTTTTCAATAAACCTGGCTTAGCAACAAATTATTTACCTCAGATTTTAAACCAATCCAAATTCAACTACCATTTGTGGAAGAGAGTTCCAAACCTTCCCCACCCTTTGTCTGTAGAAGTGCTTCCTAACATCCTTCCTGAATGGTCTGGCCCTAATCTTTAGACTATGGCCTCTCTAGTTCTGGAATATGAGCAGGGGATACACTTGACAATAATTGATGACTTTCTGATCTTCAATGTAAGACGAGTCATCTCCAGGCCATAGGATGATGGTTCCTAAAAACTACATGGCAGCCATCAAATGAATAAAGAGCAAGGACACATCAGTTCAAATGGTGACTGGTAATTTCAAAAGCTATGGAAGATTGCATTTCAATCTGTCATACTTGTACCATCAGCTACCAAACCCACACTGGTCCATTATTACGGATCAATGCGGATTTGTTATTTTACCAGGGTGCTGCCTGGACTGGAGGGCTTGCCTTATGAAGAGAGGTTGACTAAGCTCGGACTTTTCTCTCTGGAGAGAAGGAGGAAGAGAGGTGACCTGATCGAGGTGTACAAAATAATGAGAGGAATGGATAGAGTCAATAGCTAGAGACTTTTCCCCAGGGCAGGATTGGCTGGCATGAGGGGTCATAGTTTTACGATATTAGGAGAAAGGTATAGAGGGGAAGTCAGAGGTAGCTTCTTTACGCAGAGAGTTGCGAATGCATGGAATGTGTTGTCAGCGGTGGTGGTGGAAGCAGAGTTATTAGGGACATTTAAGCGACTGCTGGACAGACACATGGGTAGCAGTGAGTTGAGGGATGTGTAGGTTAAGTTATTATATTTTACATTAGGATTAAACCTCAGCACAACATCGTGGGCCAAAGGGCCTGTTCTGTGCTGTACTTTTCTATGTTCTATGTTCAATGTTATCATCAGCCTTTCTGTATGGACTTCAGCAAAGTCGAGGTTTAGATTGGTTTGATTTCAGAGGGAAGATCTACCTAATAGTCCTAGATTATTGATCATATTGGTTAGAGAAACAAAGAAACACAGAAAATAGGAGCACGAGCACGCCATTCGGCCCTTTGGGGCTGCTGTGATATTCCACATGATCATAACTGATTATCCAATGCAGTTTTCTGTTCCTGGATCCTTCCCAACCCCTTTGAAAGCTTCAGTTCTAAGAACTGAGTTGAGTAGATTAAGAATATTTTCATTAGAAAGACGAAGGTTGAGGCGGGACCTCATTGAGGTCTACAAAATCATGAGTGGTATAGACAGGGTGGATCGCAAGAAGCTTTTTCCCGGGGGACACAATTACTCGGGGTCATGAGTTCAAGCTGAGAGGGGAAAAGTGTAAGGGAGATATGCGTGAAAAGTTCTTTATGCAGAGGATGGTGGTTGCCTGGAATGTGTGTCAGCGGAGGTGGTAGAGGCAGGCACGATGGTGTCATTTAAGATGTATCTAGGCAGGTACATGAATAGGCAGGGAGTAGAGGGATACAGATCCTTGGAAAATAGCTGACAGGTTTAGATAGAGGATCTGGATTGGTGCAGGCTTGGAGGGACGGAGGGCCTGTTCCTGTTGTGTAATTTTCGTTGTTCTTTGTTTTTTGTTCTAACTATATCAAACCCCTTATTGAAAACTTTGAATGTTTTGGACTTGTAGTGAGGTCAGCCAACTCACAGAATATGAATTCCCTGATTGGGGCTGTTAACCTGGTACAATCAGGGAGCCCTGGCTGACAGATATAAACAGGGGTGCCAGAGGTCCTGTTCAATCTGAGAGCTGGCTCTGAGGGAGTGGGATCAGTGTCAAGGACTCTCTGTGTCAGGGAGGGGACTGAGTGTGAGCTGGCTGCCCTCATCCAGTGTGTACTGCTGCTGTTGGTTTCTGTTTGTTTTTGGAGGAAAGCTGATTCCTGAACTGACTGAATTATTTACAGCCGATTTGTTAACTTGTATTTTTTTTTATTGAGGACTGATTTTTAAACTGCCTGATCCACAAAATCAATGTGTTTCAGGTGTAACTCAGTTCTCATTCTGGAACTGTTGTTTCTCTGGCTGGGTATAGCCTGTGTGTTACTCTTTTTTCTGTTACTTTAAGAAGAGAACAATGTTGATTTTGTGCTTTCACTTTTTTTGAATGTGTTTTCACTTTTCTTTGGTGTTTGGAATGAGTCCCTGTGAGAAAATATATCTTTCCAGATGAGCTGTATTTGTGGGTAGGCCTGGCCCTTTATGGGGAACTAGGCCACTGTAAAGACTGAACACCTGTATGTGTGCTGGGAGTTGAGCATTTACTGCATCGGGGAGTGGACTCTGCCTTTGGGAGTGGACTCTGCCTTTGGGGATGTACTCTGCCTTTGGGAATGGACTCTGCCTTCAGGAGTGGACTCTGCCTTTGGGAGTGGACTCTGCCCCTGTGAGTTAACTGCACTTTCACAATGCACTGTTTTCCTGTGAGTGGGCCTGGTTCTTTATGTGGAGACTGAACACCTGTGTGTGCTGCGGAGTGTGCATTTGCTGCCTGTTGGTGTGGACTCTGTCTTCGAGTTTGGAATCTGCCTTTGTACTGGAAATCTGTATTGTGAAGATTTTGTGAATTTTGTTAATGTAGGTGGGGTTTGTAATTAATTGTATTTGTGTGGGCCAGAGTGGGCTAGTCAGTACATGGGGTGGCTGGGAGCTGGAGGGTCAATGAACGACCTGAGGGAAATTAGGCTGGGGTGGGTCTATTCATATGCAAGGTGGCTGGGAGTTAGACAGCCGACAGTGTACTCGTAGAGAAGCTGGTCAAGGGAGGGGCAGCCTATATGTGGGCTGGCTGGGGCCTGGAGGAGCGATGACCAGCCTGTCAATATGTGGGTTGGCTAGGGGCCCGAGGGTTGATGACCAGCCCGGAAGAAAGTGGGCCGGGAGGAGCCTGAGAGTACATATGGCAGGCGGGGCCTGGCAACTCATAGCGTCCTCACAGGAAAGCCGGTATAGGCCAGGCTGGTCTGTACGTGGGGAGGCAGAGCCAGTTGGCTGACGGCAGCCTGTAGGAAGGCCAACCGGAGGAGGGCTGGTCAGTACGGTGGCAGGCTGGGAGCTGGACAGCTGATGGCTGGTCCATAGGAATACTGGCCAGGGGAAAGGGTCAGTCAGTACGCGGGGTGGCCGGTTGCTGGAAGGCTGACACCCAGACTGTAGCAAAGCAGCCCAGGGGTGTTTTGGTCAGTACGTGGGGTGACCAGGAGCAGATAGCTGAAGTCCATCCTGGAGGAATGCAGGCTGGTGAGGGTCAGTCAGTACGCAGGGTGACCAGAGACCGAAAGGCCAACAACCAGCCCGTAGAAAGGCTGCCCAGGGTAGTCCGGTCAGTACGCGGGGTGACTAGGAGCTGAGTGGCGACGATCAGCCTGGCGGAAAGTGGGCCTTGGGAGGGTTGGTCAGTACACAGGATGGCCAGAGGCCGGAAGGCCAACTGTCCTGCAGGAAGGCTAGCCAAGGACGGTCTGATAAGTACGTGATGTGGATGGTTGTCAGGTGTCTTTTATAGCTCTATTGGATCTGTGTTCTATGCACTGTTTCTGATTTGACTGCATTGTCTTGTCTGTGTTTGTTACTGTTAACTTTGTGATGAATGGAAGTGAGACTTGAGGTTTTTCCTCATCTCCCTGAAAACTGGCTGAACGGTGGAGTTTGAGGTTTGGCTTTGCTGTCCTTCCCCTGTATATAGTGGGAGATTTTTTGTGAACTGCTGCTTTGTTTATTGTTAACTGCATTTTGCACTGTTTAATAAAGTAAAAAAAAACAGCAGTGTCAGAGGACCAGGCTGTTGACTCTGTTGAGGTTGTGCCAGAGTAAGGACTCTTCATGTGTAGATTAAAGGGCGATTTGGTGATGGGGTATCGGTCTCTGTGCGGTTGCTTTTGCCCTCAACCACTTTCTGTGGCAGAGAATTCCAGAGGCTCACCACTGAAATCAGGAGATTCCACACCACCACAGCCCAGGGTACATTGGAGACCCAAAAATGCACTGTATCCACATATGGTAATCTGGATGAATAAGTATTAGATTCAATAATATTGAATTAATAGTGAACCACGGTTCATAAATGAATGTTAGGGTTAATGCATTAAATAATTTGGATTTCACTATGTGACCAGTTTGCCACTCTACCCACATGTTCGTGAAGAAATGGACAGAGGTGTCAAAACTCTCAAAGTGCTTATGTTAAAGAATAGACCAATAACAGTGTATATTTGACCTTCCAAATTTTCAGGGTTACACCATTAAGCAATGAACTTTCATCAGCAAAATTGTGAATGAGTAGAAGGCTAAAGATTCAACTTCTTTTGTTGTCTTGCTCAGACATTCCATTATCTCAGACGGTCATGACTGAATAAGATGAAAGAAGGAAACTCAAAGAGACCAACAGCCCATGTGGTATAATTGCTACCACTGAGCAAAGATTCCGACTTGGACTAAAGGTGGAGGTAAGAGTCTGCCAGGCAGAAGGTACAGTCATCGAGCAACCATATTTCCTGCAGACTCCAAGGCATCATGGTGGGGTTAGCTCTGCTGCCTCACAGTGCCAGGGACCCGGGTTCAATTCCAACCTTTGGTGAATTATGTGGAGTTTGCACATTCTCCTCATGTCTGCATGGGTTGCCTCTGGGTGCTCTGGTTTCTTCCCACTGTCCAAAGATGTGTAGGTCAGGTGGATTGGCCATGCTAAAATTGCCCATTGTGTTCAGAGATGTCGGCAAGGTGGAATAGCCATGGGAATGCAGGGTTACAGGGATAGGGTACACTTTGTGGAGGGTCAGTGTGTACTTGATGGGCTAAATAGCCTGCTTCCACAATGTAAGGATTCTATGATTCTCCACACAGGCCCTGGGAAATAGAAAGGCTCTGATACTGTTAAATGCCACCAGGAAAGACCCAGAGTGAGATAATAAGACTCATTCTTCATGAACGACCTCAAGGACTGGCACTTGAGACTGAGTGCTGAGCACTAACCATTCCCTTCAACAGAGATACCGACAACTAGATTAGGAAGAGTTATAAAGGCATCAGACAGGGTCAACCTTTTTTATTAACATGTTGGTGGAAATGTGAATGGTGGCACAGTGACTCAGTGGTTAGCACTGCTGCCTCCCAGTGTCAGGGACCTGGGTTCAATTCCAACTTCGGGTGACTGTCTGTGTGGAGTTTGTACATTCTCTCTGTGTCTGTGTGGATTTCTTCTGGGTGCTTTGGTTTCCTCCCACAGTCCAAAGATGTGCAGGTTAGGTGATTGGCCAGGCTAAATTGCCCCATAGTGTTTAGGGATGTGTAGGTTAGGTAGATTCACCGTGGTAGGTGCAGGGTTATAGGATTGGGGACTGGGTCTGGGTGGAATGCTCTTCGGAGGGTTACTGTGGACTCAATGGGCCGAATGGCCTGCTTCCACACTGTAGTGATTCCATGAAGCAGGGGTTGGTGGTTTAGCAATGACATTTGTGTGTGTGGGAGGGGAGGCAGTGTAGTGTTATGGGTTAATGTTTCACCTCATGAAGTAAATAGTGACATAAGCACAGGAGCTGGGCAGCAGCACAGTCAGATAGATTGGAGAAGATATGTTGTTTATCATGACCAGTATTCAGGAATTAACTGTGAGTTATTAAAAGTTTCCAGAAAACCTGATTGCAATGACTAATCTTGGTCATGGTTGTACATAGCTGTAAAGAGTGAGTCAAAGGATAACTCACTCATTGGGAACTTAATTCAGCTGCACCATTTAGCACAAAAGGACGATGATCCCAAAACATTATTCACCATTAAGGACAGCATTCAAAAGAGGGGTTTCGGTGGAGGGAGAAACCATGGAAACCGAAAGGACTTTATTTAAATTTCTAAAAAAAGTTCTTGCGAGGTTCTTACAATCTCACTTCTGCTGTGCTTCGATGTAGTGCTACATTCATGTCAACAAATTACAAATGGGGTGCGAAAAGCCCTGTCTAGAGCTCAGTTCCTTATTGCTACCAGCTGTGTCACTTTCACACGCACTTGTCTTTGGTGATGGACTTCTGGTAAAGCAGTATTATCTCAGCATCACTGTAATGTCAATGTATCACTGCAACACGAGAGGTAGTGATGGAGGAGATGAAGACGAAGAGAAACCCCATTTCAGCTGGCAACTGCTAGAGGTCGTGGATTTCAAACCATGGGAAAAAGATCGAGATGGGGAATTGCATTATCTCTCTCTTGGAGAGTTGTTGTTATTTGGAACACTGATTTAAAGGGACGTGAAGTAGACAAACAGGAAGGTGGAGCAACACAGCAAGCCAGGCAGTATCACGAGGTGGAGATGTCAACGTTTCGGGTGTAACGAGTCCTGAAGAAGCATTACACCCAAAACATTGATTTCTCCACCTCCTGCTGCTGCCTGGCTTGCTGTGTTCTTCCAGCCTCCTGTTTGTCTATTTTGGATCTGCAGGTATTTTGTGTCTAAAAGGAGGTGGAAGCTGATTCCATAAATAATTTTAAAGGGGCAGTTGGACAAGTTTGAGAGACCTGATATGGAGGTGCTGATGTTGGATGGGGTGGACAGAATTCACACAACACCAGGTTATAGGACAAAGGAGCAGTGCCCTGTGATTTCAAATAACCTATTGGACTGTAACCTGGTGTTGTGTGACATCTGAGTTTGAGAGCACGACAAATTTACAGGAGGAGAAAGAGGGAAGTGGGGTGAAGCATAATTTCAAAGAGCAGAGCTGGAATGATAGGTTGAATATGTTTTATCTGTTCATGGAGTTTGGGTATCACTAGCAAAGCTAGTTTTTGTGACTCGTCCTTATTTTACCTTGAGATGATGTCAGAGACCTCTCTTCAAGTGCTGGAGGTACACTCACAGTGCTGGCTGAAAGGGAGTCCCAGGACTTTAATCCAGTATGAGGGGAGGAATGGCCTCCTTTGCTGAGAGAATGCATTATGTGCCATAATGCTACAACTGTCGCTATACAAATCATATTGCATGTTGATCACTGTTATGCTTTGTAAGATTAACTTTAAATATTAGTTGGAAATTGAGGCTAAAGTTGTATTCAGGGTTTAGCTGTGAATTCTTAAAGACTTCTGGAAAAAATTGACTCCAGCTGGTTTACTGTGGTACTGCCATTTTCAGTGTCTGGTATACTGTTGAACCATGTCTCCCAGCCAATGATTGAATCAATGTAAAAAAGAGAAGTCATTGGTTAGGCCACTGTTGGAACATTGCGTGCAATTCTGGTCTCCTTCCTATTGGAAAGATGTTGTGAAACTTGAAAGGGTTCAGAAAAGGTTTACAAGGATGTTGCCAGGGTTGGAGGATTTGAGCTATGAGGAGAGGCTAAACAGGCTGGGGCTATTTGCCCTGGAGCATCGGAGGCTGAGGGGTGACCTGATAGAATATTATAAAAGACAAATATTATAAAATTATGAATTTTATAAAATCATGAGGGCTGTGGATAGGATAAATAGACAAAGTCTTTTCCCTGGGGTGGGAGAGTCCAGAACTAGAGGCCGTAGGTTTAGAGTGAGAGGGGAAAGATATAAAAGAGATCTAAGAGGCAACTTTTTCATGCAGAGGGTGATACGTGTATGGAATGAGCTGCCAGAGGAAGTGGTGGAGGCTGGTACAATTGCAACATTTAAGAGGCATTTGGATGGGTATATGAATAGGAAGGGTTTGTAGGGATATGGGCCAAGTGCTGGCAGGTGGGACTAGATTGGGTTGGGATATCTGGTTGGTCTGGATGGGTTGGACCGAAGGGTCTGTTTCCATGCTGTACATCTCTATGATTCTGTGACTCTAAGTGATAATAGGAAGATAGGTACAGGAGTAGGCCATTCAGCCCCTTGAGCCTGTGCAGCCATTCAATGAGATCATTGCTGATCTGTGGCCTAACTCCATATACCTGCCATTGGCCCATATCCCTTAATAACTTTGCTTAATGAAAAGTATCTTTCTCAGATTTAAAATTAACAATTCATCCAGCATCCATTGCCATTTGTGGAAGACAGTTCCAAACCTTATAATCTGCTTTGCACTTAAAGTTGAAGAAAAACACTTTTTAAAGTTACTATCTGCTGGCTTTAAAGAAAAGTTATTGTTTGGAAAGTAAGTTATTGTTCATCTTTAATTTCCTTTGAGACAATGATGGTGAGATGCTTCCTTGAATAATTGCAGTGGTGTAAGCTCACACATTGCCATCAGAGAGTAATTTCCAGAAGTTAGACCCAGCAGCAGCGAATTGGTGGCAATATAGCTCCAAATCAGCACAATGTATAACTTGAAAGGACACTCATAGTCCACTGTGTTCCTGGGTTCTGCTACCCTTGATTTTCTACACAGTGGGAGTTCTTGGATCATAAGAAGAGGTTGCAGGAGTCTTGGATAGTTTCATAGAATCCCTACAATGCGGAAGCTAGCCATTTGGCCCATCAAATCCATTACAACCCTCCCAAAAGCAATCTATCATGACCCATTCCTTTAACCTACATTTCCCACGATTAACCCCCCTAGCCTGCACATCTCTGAACAAGATGGGCAATTTAACATGGCCAATCCATCTAACCTGCACATCCTCGGACTGTGGGAGGAACCCGGAGCACCCGGAGTAAACCCGGGAGAATGTGCAAACACCACGCAGACAGTCACCAAGGGTAGAATTAAACCAGGGTCCCTGGCGCTGTGAGGCAGCAATGCTAACTACTGAGCCAACATGCTGCAGCTTGCTATAGTGTATTCCATAGATTGTAAACACTGCAGCCGAAGTGTGATAATGGCAATGGAGCTAAATATCCAACAGATGTGGGCTGCTACGCTGTGGATGGCGCCAAGCTTCTCATTAAAACATAAGAGCTAGGAGCAGGAGTACACACTTCTGCTCCTCGAGCCCAGGCTGTCGTTTAATACAATCATCGCTGATCCCCATCCCAGTCTCAATGCCACGCTACTCCATTGCTAATTAAAAATATGTCTATCTCTTTCTTCAAATTTACTCAGCGTCCCAGCATCCACCACACTCTGAGGCAGTAATGATTTTTTTTATTCATTTGTGGGGCGCTGACATCACTGGCTGGGCCAGCTTCTATTGCCCGCCCCTAGTTGTCCTTGAAAGGGTGGTGGTGGTGACTTGCTTTATGAACCACAGCGTACCACCTGCTGTGGGTGACTCATATGCCTTTAGGGAGGGAATTGCAGAACTTTTGACCCAACAACAGTGAAGGACTGGCAATACACTTCCAAGTCAGAATGGTGAATGGCTTGGTAGGGAACTTGCAGGTGGTGGTGTTCCCATGTTGCTTTTGTCCTTCCAGGTGGAAGAGGTTGTGGGTTTGGAAGGTGCTGTCCGAGGATCTTTGGTGAATTTCTGTAGTGCATCTTGTAAATGGGACACACTGCTGCTACTGAGTGTCAGTGGTGGACGGAGGGAATTCCACAGATTCTGTGGGAGAACTCCTTGTTGGGTGTTGTTGAAGCTTCACTTATCCAGGTAAATGGATAATATTCCTTTGCCTTCTTCTCTTGTGCCTTGTAAACATTAGTGAGTCAGGAGTTGAGTTACTTGCCAAATGATACTCAGGCCTCGCATCTGTTTTGTAGCCACATTATTTATTCAAACGGTCCCCTTGTATTTCTGGTCAATAAGAATTCCCTGGATGGTTGATGTCTCGAGCTTCAGCAACACTAACACTGTTGAATGTCAAGAAGCAATGAAAAGATTCTCTCCTGTTGCGTATCAGTATTGACTGGCACTTGTGTGTTGCCACTGAGTAGCTCAAGACCAAATTCTCCAAAAGTCTTGCTGCACTCGGGCACTGGCCATTTCAGTATCTGAGGATTTGGAGGGAATTTCGTTGATGAAGCAGTGGAAGATTGTTGGGCTGAAGACAATACCCTGAATAATTCCTGTGGTAAAGTCAAGTGAGAGTCTTTGTGCTGTGAATGACTCTAACCAATGGAGAGATTCTTGTTGGCTTCAATTTTGCCGAGGCCTCTTGATATCACATTCAGTCCAATGCTGCTTTGATGTCAAGGTCAAAGACACTCAACAGTTCTCTGGAATTCAGTCCTTGCATCCACATGAGGTAAAAGGCTGTTCAGGGTTCTACAACCAAGTGGTCCTCATGGAAGCAAAGCTGCCATCATTGATCAGGTCTTGGAGATCAAGGGACACTTAATAGGTCAGTTGACCATAATACCTATCAGTTTGTTGATGATTGAGAATAGATTGATGGAGTGGTAATATATTTTAGCCATAATACATTGTCATGCTTTTTATAGGGAGGACATATGTGGATAATTCTTCACATTTAGTGTTCAGGGCATATTGGAACAGCTTGGCAAGGGATAGCTGGTCTTCTTTACTAAATCTGGGATATTGTTAGGGTGCATTAGCTTTGCAACATCCAGTGCCTTAGTCTTTTCCCTGTAATTACATGAAGCAAATTGAATGAAGTCTGGCAATTCTGACCCTGAGGACCTCAGGAGGATGCTGAGGTGGATTGTCCACTCAGCACCTCTGGCCGAAGAGGGCTGCAAGCGCTTCAGCCTTGTCCTTTGTCGGCACATGTTGGTCTCCACCATCATTGGATAGGATAGGAAGATTCATGAATCCTCTGCTTCCCAAGAGTTGTCCATCTCCATTTATGACAGGACCTAAGAAGGCTGCAGTGCTTTTATTGGGATCAGTTGCTGGTGGCATTGGTCTGTACTGTCTACTGTGTGCTTCCAGAGTCCAGACAAAAATGTGAGAATTTCAAATTCAGTGTGTTACTTGACATAGAAGCAATATAGATCATAATGCAGCAGGCAGTGGTTACACAAGTAAGGTTCTCAGGTAATATAGTATAAATAAGGACATGGGGAGCAAACTAACTCAAGTTCACAGGAATGAAATGTAGGAAACCAGCAACGAACGTGTTCAAATTGTTTTATAATCTTGGAAGAGATTGTGGAAATCTGAAATCCCAGTTGCTTATTGGAAGAATGAAGCGCACCTCCAAACACACCCGGATTCTGCTGAACTCAATGGGAGTCTGTGGAACTCTCTGCTGCACAAAGTGATTGAAGCCAAAACATTGAACGTTTTCAAGAAGATGTTGGATATAGTTCTTAGGGCAAAAGGGTTCCAAGAGTACACTCAGTTCAGATAGAACATGATAGTTCCATTCTCGTGCGATCTCGCGTTGCAAGAAAATCACATAATAATTGCACCATTTAAACTAATGGGGCTGGAATAACATTATAGCCAATATAGATATGGAAAGTTTGTGTTCTACAAATAACAGTCTAAATTCTTCAATCGCGTTAAAGTTAATTCACATTGAAAAAACATGCATTACAACAGAACCGATTGTACAGGGTAAGCCAAGAACAAGGTACAAAGTTAGATGGCCAGCCATAATCCTACTGAACAGCAGAGCAGGCATGATGGGCTGAGTGGCCTACACCTGCTCTTCTTTCCTACGTTTCTATCTGGGCACAGCATCCTGTTCCAAGGACCAAGAGGCACCAGGTGTAATTTATTTTATCAGGAACAGTCTGGTAAACATGTATCACCCTCTCACTTTCAGCTGTTGATCAACAGCAAGATCTATAAAGTTGTCGGTCTTGCTGAAAGAGCTGTGAGTGCCTTGATACATCTGGGGAAAGCAAACTAATTAACACTGAAGACTATCCACCTTGAAACTAGCCTGAAAGGAGAACAACACATAAAAATTGAACATTACGCTGTCTTTGCCATATTGACATCAAACCTTGTGTCTGATCTTCCTGAAGAGATGATACAATTCAATTACAGTTTTCCTGCTAAACGTTATCTTTACATACTTCTCTTCTGCCATTAACACTTAATTGTGTCTAGTGTAGACCACTCTGATAATATGTTGCCAAGACCATTGCATGCAATTCTGGTCTCCCTCCTACAGGAAATATGTTGTGAAACCTGAAAGAGTTCAGGAAAAATTTACAAGGATGTTTCCAGAGTTTGAGGATTTAAGCTGTGGGGAGAGGCTGAACAGGCTGGGGCAGTTCCTCTGGAGTGTCAGAGGTTGAGGGGTGACCTTATAGAGGTTTATAGTGGGCGGCACGGTGGCACAGTGGTTAGCACTGCAGGCTCACAGCGCCAGAGACCCGGGTTCAATTCCCGCCTCAGGCACATTGTCCCCGTGTCTGCGTGGGTTTCCTCCGGGTGCTCCGGTTTCCTCCCACAGTCCAAAAATGTGCAGGTTAGGTGAATTGGCCACGCTAAATTGCCTGTAGTGTTAGGTGCAGGGGTAAATGTAGGGGAATGGGTCTGGGTGGGTGCGCTTCGGCGGGTCGGTGTGGACTTGTTGGGCCGAAGGGCCTGTTTCCACACTGTAAGTAATCTAATCTAAAATCATGAGAGGCATGGATAGGATAAATAGACAAGGTCTTTTCCCCAGAGTAGGGGTGCAAAATTAGAGGGCATAGGTTTAAGGTGAGAGAGGAAAGATTTAAAAGGGACCAAAGGGGCAACTTTTTCATACAGAGGGTAGTATACATGCATGGAATGAGAAGTTAAAGGAAGTGGTATACGTTGGTACCTTTACAAAATTTAAAAGGCATCTGGATAGGAAGGGTTCAGAGGGATATGGCCAAGGGTTGGCAATGGGACTGGATACATATAGGATATCTGGTCAGAATGGCCGAATTGGACTGAAGTATCTGTTTCTGTGTTGTATATGTCTATGATTCTATGTTTTGAAGTCTGCTGCCCTACCACGCAATTATTATCATTGCAAAGACTGCATTAACAAAAATATCTTGAGGCCAGCGACCATAATTCCATTAGATTTAAAATAGTGACGGAAAAGGATAGACCAGATCTAAAAGTTGAAGTTCTAAATTGGAGAAAGGCTAATTTTGACGGTATCAGATTTCTCCAGTTTCCTCATTTCCCCTTCCCCCACCTTGTCTCAGTCCCAACCCTCGAACTCAGCACCGCCTTCCTAACCTGCAATCTTCTTTCTGACCTCTCCGCCCCCACCCCCACTCCGGCCTATCACCCTCACCTTAACCTCCTTCCACCTATCGCATTTCCAACGCCCCTCCCCCAAGTCCCTCCTCCCTACCTTTTATCTTAGCCTGCTGGACACACTTTCCTCATTCCTGAAGAAGGGCTCATGCCCGAAACGTCGATTCTCCTGCTCCTTGGATGCTGCCTGACCTGCTGCGCTTTTCCAGCAACATATTCTCAGCTCTGATCTCCAGCGTCTGCAGCCCTCACTGTCTCCAAGACCTTTCAAAAGCTGATTGGAGGCAAATGTTCGCAGGTGAAGGGATGGCTGGAAAACTGGAAGCCTTCAGAAATGGGATAACAAGAATCCAGAGAAAATACATTCCTGTCAGGGTGAAAGGAAAGTCTGGTAGGTATAGGAATGCTGGATGACTAAAGAAATTGAGGGTTTGATTAAGAAAAAGAAGGAAGCATATGTAAGGTTTAGACAGGATAGATCGAGTGAATTCTTAGAAGAGTAGAAAGGCAGTAGGAGTATATTTAAGAGGGAAATCAGGAGGGTAAAAAGGGGACATGAGATACCTTTGGCAAATAGAGTTAAGGAGAATCTAAAGGGTTTTTACAAATACATTAAAGACAAAAGGGTAACTAGGGAGATAATGGGACCCATTCAAAGATCAGAAAGACAGCCTTTGTGTGGAGCCGCAGAAAATTGGGGAGATACTAAATGAGTATTTTGCATCAATATTTACTATGGAAAAGGATATGGAAGATATAGACTGTCAGAAAATAGGTGGTGACGTCTTGCAAAATGGCCATATTACAGAGGAGGAAGTGTTGGATGTCTTGAAGCTGAGATATTTGTATCATCGATAGTCACAGGTGAGGTGCCAGAAGGCTGGAGGTTGGCTAACGTGGTGCCACTGTTTAAGAAGGGTGGTAAGGACAAGCCAGGGAACTATAGACCAGTGAGCCTGACCACCGTAGTGGGCAAGTTGTTGGAGGGGATCCTGACGGACAGGATGTACATCTATTTGGAAAGGCAAGGATTGATTAGGGATAGTCAACATGGCTTTGTGTGTGGGAAATCATGTCTCACAAACTTGATTGAGGTTTTTGAAGAAGTAACAAAGAGGATTGATGAGGGCAGAGTGGTTGATGTGATCTATATGGCCTTCAGGAAGGTGTTCAAAAAGGTTTCCCATGGGAGACTGGTTGGCAAGGTTAGATCTCACGGAACACAGGGAGAACTAGCAATTTGGATACAGAACTGGCTCAAAGGTAGAAGACAGAGGGTAGTGGTGGAAGGTTGTTTTTCAGACTGGAGGCCTGTGACCAGTGGAATGCCACAAGAATCGGTGCAGGGTCCACTACTTTTTGTCATTTACATAAATGATTTGGATGCGAGCATAAGAGGTACAGTTAGTAAGTTTGCAGATGACACCAAAATTGGAGGTGTAGTGGACATCGAAGAGAGTTACCTCAGATTACAACAGGATCTTGACCATATGGGCTAATGGGCTGAGAAGTGGCAGATGGAGTTTAATTCAGATAAATGCAAGGTGTTGCATTTTGGGAAAACAAATCTTAGCAGGACTTAAACACTTAATGGTAGGGTTCTAGGGAGTGTTGCTGAACAAAGAGACCTTGGATTGCAGGTTCATAGCTCCTTGAGAGTGGAGTTGCAGGTATTTAGGATAGTGAAGAAGGCATTTGATATGCTTTCTTTTATTGGTCAGAATATTGAATACAGGGGTTGGGAGGTCATGTTGGACTGTACAGGACATTGGTTAGTCCACTGTTGGAATATTGCATGCAATTCTAGTCTCTTTCCTATCAGAAAGATGTTGTGAAACTTGAAAGGGTTCAGAAAAGATTTACAAGGATGTTGCCAGGGTTGGAGGATTTGAGCTACAGGGAGAGGCTGAACAGGCTGAGGTTGTTTTCCCTGGAGCATCGAAGGCTGAGGGGTGACCTTATAGAGGTTTACAAAATTATGTGGGGCATGGATAGGATAAGTCGACAAAGTCTTTTCCCTGGGATGGGGGAGTCTAGAACTAGAGGGCATAGGTTTAAGGTGAGAGGGGAAAGATATAAAAGAGACCTTAGGGACAACGTTTTCACGCAGAGGGTGGTATGTGTATGGAATGAGCTGCCAGAGGAAGTGGTGGAGGCTGGTACAATTGCAACATTTATGAGGCATTTGGGTGGGTATATGAATAGGAAGGTTTGGAGGGATATGGGCCGGGTGCTGGCAGGTGGGACTAGATTGGGTTGGGATATCTGGTCAGCATGGACGGTTGGACCGAAGGGTCTGTTTCCGTGCTGTACATTTCTATGACTCTATGACTCGAATGCTTTCTGGTCAGGTTATAAATACTGGAATTAAGAAGAATGAGAAGTGATTGCATTTAAACATATCAGATTCTTAAGGGGCTTGCCAGGGGAAATGCTGAGAAGATGTTTCACCACTTGGGAGACTCAAGAATCAGAGGGTACAGCCTCAGAATTAAGGGGCACCAACTGAAGACTGAGATGAGGAGGATTTTCTTCTCTCAGAGTGTTGTGAGTTTTTGGAATTCCTTGCCCCTGAGAGCTGTGGGGACAGAGTCCTTAAGTACTTAAGATTGCAATAAATAGATTTGTGAACAGTCAGGGAATCAAGGGATACAAGCCAATAAAGTGGACATGAGAGATGTTAGATCAGCAATAATCCTTTTGAATGTCAGAGCAAGTTCGACAGACCAATGGTCTACTCCTGATCTCTTATGGGCTTATAGTTACAGTATGACACACAGAGGAAGGCAATGATGAAATGGTATTATTGTTAAACTAACAATCCCGACAGCTAGGTAAATTTTCAGGAATCTTTTTTTCAATCTTGTCACAGCAGATTGTGGAGTTGGAGTTCAATAAAAATCTGGAATTAAGACTTTAAAGATGATTGTCGGATAAACCACATCTGGCATAATGTCCTTTGGGGAAGCAAATCTGTGCCTTTACCTGGTCTGGCCCATGTGTGACTCCAGACCCAAAATAACATGGTTGACTCTTAATTAACCTCTGGCCAACTAGAGATGTGCAATAAATGCTGGCCTGGTCAACCACGCCCTCATTCTGTGAATGAATGAAACATAACACACCAGGAGAGAGTTGAACCTGGCTCTCCCAGCCCAGAGGTACAGGCTACACCACAAGAAGCCTTCCAGTCACGTTGTACATGGCAAATTACAGAGCATTGCTATAAATTGCATTTAAAATGACTTGGAGTGTGCACAGAGGGTGGACAAGAATTTCATAAGAAGCTATGGCACCTGGGACTCACATTTCCCTGCCAGTTATACAGTCCAACCAGTCTATGCAAACCATAACGCATCTAACAACTGTGGACAATTTAGCATAGCCAATTCACCTGACCTGCACATCTTTGGAATATGGGAGGAAACCCGCACAGACACGGGGAGAATGTGCAAACTCCACACAGACAGTTACCCAAGGCTGGAATTGAACCCAGGACCCTGGCGCTGTGAGGCACCAGTGCTAACTACTGAGCCAGTGTGCCACCCCATATCCTTCCTATAACAGGGCAACCAGAACTGGACGTGGTACTCCAGAAGATTCACTGTACCCCAGTGCCAATGGGGATTAGAAATCTGCAGAATATGGCAACCATTCTCTCAAGTTAGTTTTTCCCAGTGCGAACGTATCGCTCTTCCTCCCATCCTTACACCTTCCTATTCTGCCACACGGAAAATGGCCCCATGATGATATACAGCCAGGAGTCTGACATGCAGCCTATCAGCGATATTTTTAATGGCCTCCCACCTCCATTCCTATCCCCAGTCAGTCTACCCTCTGCTGTATGATATCAGTTTAACCTGATTGGGAATGCTGAACAATATTGAGATGAGGAGGCAGGTTTATATGAAAAGGAGTGAAGAGGGACCCCATACATACTGATGAAAAACAATCCTCCTGATCAATGCCTATTTTTGGTTGGCACAGTGACTCAGTGGTTAGCACTGCTGCCTCACAGTGCCAGGGACCTGGGTTTGATTCGAGCCTCAGGTATCTGTCTGTGTGGAGTTAGCACATTCTCCCTTTGATTGCGTGGGCTTCTTCCCACAATCCAAAGATGTGCAGGTTAGGTGAATTGGCCATGTTAAATTGTCCATAGTGTTAGATGCATTAGTCAGGGGTAAGTACAGGATAGAGGAATTGCCCTGCATGGGGTACTCTTCGGAGGGTCAGTGTGGACTTGTTGCGCCAAAGGGCCTGTTTCCATTCTGTAGGGAATCTAATCTGATGTAAAATAAATAGCTGAGGGAAACATGAAACTATGGAGACATTTTAAAATTCACTGACAGAATGTGGGATTCTGAACCAGTATTTAGTGCCAGTCCCTAGTTGCCCTGAAGAAGATGGTGGTGAGCTACCTTCTTGAACCGCTGCACAACGCCCTTAGGGAGGAAAGTCCAGGATTTTGACCCAACAATTAGAGAAATGCTAGTGTCCTGTCAATGTTTGTGTACTAATGACTTACACAAGCAGCATTGTTTCTTATATAATTCAGACATACTTATTATTAGTTATGCTTTGTGAAAAATGCCTCATTTCTAATAGTTTTTATTTGCCATTGCAAAACTCACTCTGATATTGACCCCCTAGAGAGATAAGCCAAATAGAGATGCTCACAGCCTCGCGGTATTTGGATCTAAATGATAAATAAGTTAGTATGTTAAGGTAGCGTTAATTAATAAACTCCAGCCAGAAGTTGCTCAGAGCTGAACAGATCAAACTGACAAGTAGTTTTCTTTTCAAGAAAGCCCATTATGACTAACTTTGAACAAGTCCATTTTCCCTCCTGTGGGCAATGTAACTACATCAGAAACTGGTGTGATGTGCTTCTGAAGCTAAGGTCAATACAAGAGAGGCAGACGTATGTTCAATAAAGAGTAACGTTTGAACATGTAAGTGACTCAGTGAAAGAGTGGGTTGGAGTGCCAGCACACTATAGCATAACGTTAAAGGAAGAAGTCTCATACCCTCCTTCCACCAGATGGTGAGTTTCCAAACTCAGCAGGGAAGTCAGCATGAGGCACCAAGTGGAGAGCAAGTGCTTTTGTGTTGAATTTATTTTTAATTGAGGAACACAAGTGAAGAGCCAAGGACCATGAATGCTGTCCTCCATTTCTGATCACATCCCTTAACCACTCCCCCCAATCCCCTGCAGTGCCTTGTTTACATGGGCTTGCTCTTGGATGAGTTGACCTATTTTCTGCTATCAACCATTATCACCGATTCTTCAACTGTGTCTCTCCTCTACTCTCATTATCACTCCTTTTACCTCGTGGCCTGCGCACACTGTTCCAGTTACTTCAGTTAATAGAATAAACACCAGCAGCCCACCCTAAAAGTCATACTCAACTTGAAGTGATAACTCAGTTTCTCTCTTCACAGATGTTGCCAGAACTGATGAGATTCCCCATCACTTCCTATTTCGATTTGAGTTGTGCTTTCTTCTATTAATTTGGGGAATGTATGCCTCACTGGCTGAGCCAGCATCTATTGTGTCTTCTTATCAAGATGGCAATAAGCTGCCTTCTTGAACTGCTGCTGTCAATGTACTGTAGTAGACCCACACTACAATTAGGAAGGGTGTTTGAGGATTTAAACACTGCAACACTGAAGGAACACTGATATATTTCTAAGTCAGGATAGTGTATGGCTTGGAGGGGAACATTCTGTTAGTAGTGTCCTATGCTTCTACTGCTTGTCCTCCTAAATGGTAATAGCTGTGGGCTTGTCAAAAACCTTTTACGGAGTGTCTGTGAATTTCTGCATCTTGTAGGTGGTACACACTGCTGCTAGTGATCTTTGGTGTTGGAGGGAGTGAGTTTTTGTGGAATGTCGTGCCAAACAAATGTGCTGCTTTGTCTTGGATGGTGTCAAGCTTTTTGAGCATTGTTGGAGCTGCACCCATCCAGACAAGTGGGAAGTATTTCATCACACTCCTGACTGTGCCTCGTAGGTGTGGAGAATCGAGATGTTAGTTGGGATTCGCAGGCTCTGACCTGCTCTTGTAGACCCACGTTTAAATGGTAAAAGATCCAGTTCACTTTCTGGTCAATGGTAACTCCAAGGATGTTGATAGTGGAGGATTCAACAATGATAATGTCGTTAAATGTAAAATGGGTGATAGTTAGATTCTTTTTTCTTGGCGATAGTCACTGTCTAGCACTTGTGTGACTGGAATGATATAAGATGCCATCAATGTTAAAAAGAGTAAGAGGTGTAAGTACATGTGTAGGGATAATCCCGAAACATAAGTACACGTTCAGGGATAGCTGGGCATTTCAGAAGCTTATAGAAAGACTTGAGGAGGCGGGAAGAATTGTTTATAGGTTGAACTCATAAGAAGAAATGAGTTATGTAAGAAATGAATTGCATTGAATCTTGATTTCAACATAATTGGGATGCAACGTAGGGTTCAGTGCGGGAAAACATGTTTAGAATTTAGACTGAATAAATAAGAGGAGTTAAAGGAGAATTGTCCACAGTCATATTAGGAGAGATGAACGAGATAATAAATCATCACAAAAGCATCTTCAGTCAATTTTAGTATATCAGCCATTCAACTCTCTGAGTGATCTTCTGTGCAGTGTAAAAACTGATGAATACTTGAAAACAGTAAATGGTAAAGGATGTGATTACACTGGAGGGACTGCAAAGGTGTTTCACAGGGTGCTGCCTGGGATGGAAAATCTCAGTTATGAGGAAAGGTTGCATAGGCTTGGGTTGTTTTCAATGGAGCAGAGAGGGGGTGATCTGGTTGAGGTGTACAAGATTATGAGGGACCTGGACAGAGTGGATAAGGAGCAACTGTTCTCCTTAGTTGAAGGTCAGTCACGAGGGAGCACAGGTGCAAGGTGAGGGGCAGGAGGTTTAAGGGGGAATGTGAGGCAGACTATTTTATCCAAAGATGGTGCCTGTCTGGAATGCACTATATGGGAGGGTGGTTGAGGTGAATTACCTCATATCCTTCAAAAAGACCCCTGGGTGACAACTTGGCATGTCATAACATTGAGGAGAAAGTGAGGTCTGCAGATGCTGGAGATCAAAATTGAAACTTTATTGCTGGAACAGCACAGCAGGTCAGGCAGCATCCAGGGAACAGGAGATTCGACGTTTCGGGCACAGGCCCTTCTTCAGGAATGAGCAGAGAGTGTTCAGCAGGAGAAGATAAAAGGTAGGGAGGAGGGACTTGGAGGAGGGGAGTTGGAAATGTGATAGGTGGAAAGAGGTCAAGGTGAGGGTGATAGGTCGGAGTAGGATGGAGGCGGAGAGGTCAAGAAGAAGACTGCAGGTCAGGAAGGCGGTGCCGGGCTGGAGGGATCCGGCTGAGACAAGGTGGGGGGAGGGGGGATGAAGAAACTGGTGAAGTCCAAGTTCATCCCCTGCGGTTGGAGGGTTCCCAGTCGGAAGATAAGACGCTCCTCCTCCGACCGTCGCGTTGTTGTGGTTTGGCGGTGGATGAGTCCAATGACCTGCATATCCTCGGTGGAGTGGGAGGGGGAGTTGAAATGCTGTGCCACAGGTTGGTTGGGTTGGTTCGTCCGGGTGGCCCAGAGGTGCTCTCTGAATCGCTCCGCAAGTAGGCGGCCTGTCTCCCCAATATAGAGGAGGCCACACCGGCTGCAGTGGATGCAGTAGATGATGTGGGTGGAGGTGCAGGTGAATCTGTGGCGGATATGGAAGTTTCCCTTGGGGCCTTGGAGAGAAGTGAGGGGGGAGGTGTGGGCGCACGTGTTGCACCTCCTGCGGTTGCAAGGGAAGGTGCCGGGAGTGGTGGTTGGGTCGGTGGGGGGTGTGGATCTGACAAGGGAGTCGCGGAGGGAGTGGTCTCTACGGAAAGCTGATAGGGGAGGGGAGGGAAATATATCCTTGGTGCTGGGGTCTGTTTGGAGGTGGCGGAAGTGACGGCGGATGATGCGCTGTACATGGAGATTGGTGGGGTGGTAGGTGAGGACCATTGGCCAAGTGCTGGTAAATGGGATTAGGTAAAAGGTCAGCTGTTTTTCACATATCAGTATAGACTCAATGGGCTGAAGGGCCATTTGCACTGTATGATTCTATGATTCTTTCTTAACAACTATTCGCTTTTTATTATGTTTGACAAATGGTAAAGAAGCAGTCGTAGCTGACTAGTAATTAACACAGGTCAGAGGAGATGACCTGGGGCTTGCAGCGAGAGAGAGATTCACTGAAATTCTTGTGGAGAGAGGAGGAGAACTTCTTCAAGTTGGGCATCCTTGCAAGAGGACTCGCAGTAAGGTTAAAATCAATAAGGCAAAAGTGAGGACTGCAGATGCTGGAAACAGAGTTTAGATTAGAGTGGTGCTGGAAAAGCACAGCAGGTCAGGCAGCATCCGAGGAGCAGGAAAATCGTTGTCTTGGGCAAAAGTCCTTCATCAGGAATAGGGCTTTTGCCTGAAACGTCGATTTTCCTGCTTCTCGGATGCTACCTGACCTGCTGTGCTTTTCAGCAACACTCTGATTTCCAGCATCTGCAGTCCTCACTTTTACTGAGTAATTAACACAGCTTCAATTACCTACAGTGTGGAAACAGGCCCTTCGGCCCAACAAGTCCACACCAACCCTCCAAAGAGTAACCCGCCCAGACCCATTTCCCTCTGACTAGTGCACCTAACGCAATGGGCAATTTAGCATGGCCAATTCATCTGCCCTGCGGGAGGAAATGCACACAGAATGTGCAAACTCCACGCAGACAGTTGCCCTAGGCTGGAATTGAATCTGGGACCCTGGTGCTGTGAGGCAGCAGTACTAACCACTGAGTCACCATGCCACTCAGACAGCAACTGACAAGAAATGTGTCTTCACATACTGTCCTCTGTCGTGGCCTTCATTATTGATAAAACAATCTGACTTCCACTATGAGCAACACAATAGTTTATGAGACAGTATAAGGCCACACTCCACAACACCAGGCGGCATGTCAGGAACCACACTTAAACTTCACTAAAGTAACTTAGTTCAGACATTAGCCATAACTTCACCACCTAAGGGGTTAGCAGCACAAGAGCACTCACTAACCTCATTGTAGGGCAGGCTATGGCCTCGTGGCATTGTTGTGGGGCTGTTAGTCCAGAAACTGAGGTAATATTCTGGGTTCAAATCTTACCATGTCAATAATGGGATTTTAATTCAATATAATTCTGAGATTAAGATTCTGATGATGATGCTAATGGAATGATGTTGGAACAACCCATCTGGTTCACTAATGTCCTTTAGGAAGGAAATGTGCTAGTCTCACTTAGTCTGACTGTAGACCCATAGCAATGTGGTTGACTCTTAACTGTTCTCTGGGCAATAAATGCTGGCCGAACCAGAATTTCTCTCATTCTGTGAATAAACATTTTAAAAAAGCAAGGAACAAGACTCAGAACCTAAATTTGCAGAAGTCAATCAGGAAAGGGGCAGAGTCAAAAAATATCACCGGTCAAGGGCCAGCAATCACAAGGTTGGAAACATCTGGACTAGAAGCAGATCGTTTGGACACCAGACACTGAACACCATATTGCTATTGATTAGGCAAATAGAAACAATGGCTTTTGCCCGAAACGTCGATTTTGCCTGTCCTCGGATGCTGCCTGAATTGCTGTGCTCTTCCAGCACCACTAATCCAGAATCTGGTTTCCAGCATCTGCAGTCATTGTTTTTACCAAATAGAAACAATTACCTCAGGATTAATATTGTTGGTTACCAAGCTGGTTTAAAAGGTGGTATTGAAGGTGATCTTCACACAACACCTTCCAAACCTACAATCACTTCCATTCAGAAGGACAAAAGCAGCAGATACATGGGGACATCACCCTCTGCAAGTTCCTCTCCAAGCCACTCGCCATCCTGACTTGGAAATATATCACCATTCCTTCAATTTTGTTGGATCAAAACCCTGGAATTCCCTCCCTAAGGGCGTTGTAGGTCAACCCATAGCACATGCACTGCAGTGGTTCAAGAAGGCAGCTCACCACCACCTTCTCAAGGGCAACTAGGGATGGGCAATACATGCTGACCCAGTCGGCGACACCCACATCCTGTGGGTGAATTAAAACAAAAACATATTCTAGATGGTACACTGTCCAATGATTTAAGACAGAATTAATATTTAAATGGGTGAATGGGCTTCTGATAGAGTGGGCTGTTTTATTAAATAGTGTTGAGCATCTTGAGTGTCACTGGAGTTGCAATCATCCAGGAAAATGAAAAGTATTTCACACACTTCTTGCAGATAGTTGGCATGCTTTGGGGTTTTGAAAACCAGCAACTTGGTAAGTTGGCTAGCTCAGTTGATTGGATGGCTTATTTTCAAATGTGAAGTGGTGCTAAAAGTGTGAGTTCAATTCCTACATTGGCTGAGGTCATCATGAAGGTCTGTCCTTATCAAACTCTTTCTGTGCCTGAGGTATAGTGACCCTCAGGTTAAGCTATCACAATTCATCTCTTTCATGACATAGCAATCCTTTGGGAATATAATAACTTTACTACAGCATTCCAGTTTCATCACTGTTTATTTTTATCATTGCAATATTTCTATGCTCAGTCCATTGAATTTGTTGATGGTAACCATAGACTATTGATGGTGAAGGATTATGGTCCTTGAATATCAAAGAGAGTTTGGTAGATATTCACTCATTGAAGGTGGTCAGTGTGAATGTTACTTGCTACTTATTAAGTGAAACCTACATGTTGACCAGGTTTTGCCCTGGTATCTGAAGAGTTATGAATGGAATTAAATACCGATGTGAACTCATCAGTGAACCTCCCCACTTTTGACCTTCTGGTGAAGGAATATAACTGATTGACATCATGACTGTACTGGGCATGGAATGCTTGCTCGACCTAATTCATGGGATCATTCTTCCAATTTTGGCACATCCCCAGATATTAGTAAAGAGGACATTATCTGAATCAACAAAGCAGGGTGTGCCTTTGTCATTTTTAATACCTGGATCAATGCTTGATTGTATCTTTTGTTTTAAGTCTGTGATAGCTTTTTATTGTTAAGCAAAGATATTAAGGGCCAAATACAGATATATAGATTTAGGTCAGCCATGATCTCATTGAAAGGCAACTCTGATCCATGTTCCGATATAAATCTTTCCATTGTGGTTTGATACAATTTGCTACTCCAATTCAGAAGGCAATTATGCATCAATCGCTTTGGTTAAGTCTGGAGACCAGACCATGTAAGAACAGCAGATTTCTTCATTTGAAGCACTTAAATTTTAATGACAATCTAGTAGTTACATGATCAACACTGTTAAACCTTTCTTTGTTTATTACAGATGTATTAATTAATTGGATTTAAATTACCCCAGTCACTGCAATATGATTTGAACTCATGTCTATAGAGCATTGATCAGGCCCTCTGGAATTCTAGTCCAGTAAGATGACCACAATAGTGCTATTCTCTCGATAGAGAGAGACTTTGAGTTAAGAGATAAAATCAAGTTAAGTTGCAATGTGAATGGGGAAGTGAGTATAGGAATTAAAGAGTATTACAAATTTAAACAGTGGCTGCATTTTTGTTAATGTTGAATTCAAAAGTACAAGGACGTCTTTGGTTTAATATTTGAGTCAATCTATTCACACACTGTGAGTGTAGGTGTACATGCCATATTGTGTGAATTGAGACCAGTCTGAGGGCTAAACCACTGCCTAAGTGAGAAAGTGAAATAATCAATTTGAATGTCACTTTCCAGCAATTTAAACTGATGTGCACGCAATCACATCAAAATGAGACTGACCAGGATTAGAAGTGATTATTTGTGAAGAAATATGTCGTTTCAGGCAAATAACCATTCCGGGATCATTTACATCACTCACCATCAAAATAAAAACCTGCTGGCATAAATCACTTTGGGAAAAATATTGAATTGCATTATTTTACTTTGCTTCTCATCCAACTGAATTTGAATAGAAAAGGTATAATCCCTTCAAAAAATTTCATTGTCCCTTGTGAGTATGTGTGTGTGAGGTCAGGGAGGGTCTGTGACACTGGGAGAGAACATGATTAGTTTCCTGGTTGTATCTCATAGAAAGAGGAGAGCAGATGAGGTGGAAACCTGTTGGCTCATAAAATAAACAATTCAACCTATTTTTCAGGAATGTACTTGCTGCTCTCTTTGCTTACAAGAGAGTTTGTGAGTTCAATGCCCCGGGAGTACATGATATCTCCCAATAAGCTCCAAAAGCTACAGAGTTCAGTGCAATCTGCCTGAACCATGTTCCTGACCCCATTGAACAAACCTTGTTGAGCTACCATGGTAAACAAAGTTAAATATATCATAAACAAACATCAAGTGGTCTGTCAGGATTATAATCTCCTCAGCCTTCTCTGCACAACGGACTTCGCTTCCACACTTTCACTGGTTAATGCTTCTGTTACTATCTCTGTGGATTAGGAGTTCAGGTGGTCGGAAAAGAATAAGAACAATGCAGTTTAGGAACAGGCCCATTCAGCCCTCCAGGCCTGTGCTGACACATTTTGTCCTTCCATTCTAAAACTGTCTTCACTTACAGGGTCCATGTCCCCCTATTTCCTTCCTGTTCATGTATTCATCCAGGTGCTTCTTGAATGCTGCAAATGTACTCTTAAATTGAAGTGTCCACAACCTCCTAGCCTATCCTCAAGCCCTGGCACCCTGGAATGGGCAGGCTAGGGCTTTTCTTTCCTGAGAAAGCCTCCCTTGCAAGGTCATGATCTGAAGATCTTATGTCTAGATCTTAAGTTTCATTATATCAGATGGGCCTTTGATTTCCAATCTTTAAGGCAAAAGTGAGGACTGCAGATGCTGGAAACCAGAGTTTACATCAGAGTGGTGCTGGAAAAGCACAGCAGGTCAGGCAGCATCAGAGGAGCAGGAAAATCGATGTTTCGGGCAAAAGTCCTTCATCAGGACAGATTGGAAATCTGTCCACTGTTACTTGCATGATGTATTTTTTAGCATACTGCAATGAACTTAACGCAAATTTAGATTAAAGGATGGAGTTTTAAAATCCAGAAAGAAGCCCTTCAGCCTATTGGCCATTATGTTTATACTGGTCATCAATACCTTGGAATTGTCCCGTCGGCCAAAGCAGTTATTGAGGAAGAGATCCATCACTATCTCCAGTATACAAGAGCAGCCTTCGGCCTTCTGAGGGAAAGGCTGTTTGAGGACAACAGCATCAGATCTGAGACTAACCTCATGCATTACAGAGCTGTTGTGGTTCCCACCCTCTCATATGGCTCGGAGAGGTGAACACCTTAAGGTGCTGGAGCAGTATCCCTAACACTGCTTGTGTAAGATCCTGCGAATCTGCTGTGAAGACAGACACACCAACACCAGCAGCCTCGACCAGGCCAACATCCCCAGCATCGAGGTACTGACACCCCCTCCCCCCACCCCCAACAGCTACCTCAATTGGCTGCAATAGGCTGGACATGTCATCTGCACGACTGGCATGAGACTCCCCGAGCAAGTGCTCTACTCCTTCTCTGAAACAGCAGGCCAGCCCCAGCTGGACAGCGGAAGTGCCTCAGGGATACCCACAAGGCCTCACTGGGGAAGTGCAGCACGCTGGGAATCACTGGCCAAGACCATCCACAGTGGAAGAGGAGCATCTGGGAAGGCGTCGAGCAGCAGGAGACCTACCATTGGGAAAAAGCGAAAGCCAGGCAGAAACAACGATAGGAGGGCGCTACCACATCAACACCCCACCCACCCCCTTCCCGGGACGATCACCTGCCCCAAGTGTAACAGAGTCTGCAGTAGCCCCATTGGTCTCCACAGCCACCTACAGACTCACCCTGGGAGTGGGAGAGAGTCATCCCTTGTCTGCAAAGGGCCGCCGATGATGATGATGACTGGTCATCAAGCATCTATCTACTCTAATCCTAATTTCCAGCACTTGGCCAATAGCTTTTCACAATTTCCTAATCAACCTGCTATGAAGTGTTATTACACATTTGCGGCTCAGGTAGGACTTGAATCCAGGCCTCCTGACCCAGAGATAGGGCACTGCAACTGCACCACAGGTACATCCCCCCAACCACCACCACACCAGCCCAAAAGCCATACAAATACATGACACTTCAAATGATCATCTAAGTACTTTTTAAAGATTGTGATGGATCTTGTCTCCACCATCCTTTCACACAATGTATTCCAGATACCTATCACATTCTGGCTGGTTGAAATACTGCCTTAAAACTACTCCCTACCTCCTGCCCTTTACTTTCAATCAATGCCCCAGTTACTCATCCCTCTGCTAAAGGGAAATATTTATTCTTGTTCAAGATCACTAATTTTATAGATTTTGAATTAGTCCCTCCTCAACCTTCTCTGCTCTAAGGAAGACAATTGCAGCCAGTGTAGTCTCACTTCATGGCTGAAATACTCCAATCCAAGCAGCATCCAGAGGAATCTCTTCTGAGCCCTCTCTTGTGCTAACACATCCTTCCCATAGTGTGGCAACCAGAACTGCACACAATACTCCGACTCTGATCTAACCAATGTCCTGTCCAGGTCCATTATATCCTCCCTCACCTTGCATTCAATATTTTAACTGTTATACAGGCAAATGTCTGAGAAGAGTTAGAGGGGGTCAATTTAGAATGGAAATGAGGAGACATTTCTTCAGCCAGAGAGTGGTGGACCTGTGGAATTCATCGCCACAGAGCACAGTGGAGGCCGGAACGTTAAATGTCTTCAAGACAGAGATTGACAAAATTCTTGAACTCGCAAGGAATTAAGGGCTACGGGGAGAGTGCGGGTAAGTGGAGTTGAAATGCCCATCAGCCATGATTGAATGGCGGAGTGGACTCGATGGGCCGAATGGCCTTACGTCCACTCCTATGTCTTATGGTCTTATTGTCTTCCAAACCACATTATTTGATGCTGCATTCGAGGATCTGTGGATATGGACGCTCCAATTCTCTGTATGTCCGATGGACTTACTGTTCAATGTGCATTCCCCTGCCTTTTTAGAACGTCCAAAATGCATCACCTCACTCTTTACAGGATTTAATTCTATTTTGTTATTTTTTTTGTCCATCTGACCAGCCCACTTATATTGACCTGTACTCTAAGGCTTTTTTCTTCACTATTTAATTGTGGTCAAGTGACCAGCAGTGCAAGTGGCTATGAGACTGATTAAGAGCTACAATCAAGCATGCTGGGAATTTTGGTTGAACTTGTTTAAACTCTGACCTCAGTTAAAACTGGAGCCAGGACATATTGTGACCAGCAGTTTCCTGTGTTATAGAGTCAGAGAGTTATAGAGATGTACAGCATGGAAACAGACCTTCGGTCCAACTCATCCATTTGGACCAGGTATCCCAAATTAATCTCGTCCCACTTGCCAGCACTTGACCCATATCCCTATGAACCCTTCCTATTCATATACCCACCCAGATGCCTGTTAAATGTTGTAATTATACCAGCCTCCACCACTTCCTCTGGCAGCTCATTCTATACATGTGAAAAATTTGCCCCTTAGATCACTTTTAAATCTTTTCTCTCTCACCCTAAACCTATGGCCTCTAGTTCTGGACTCCCCCACCCCAGGGAAAATACCTTGTCTATTTATCCTATCCATGCCCCTCATAATTTTGTAAACTGCTATGAGGTCACCCCTCAGCCTTCGATGCTCCAGGGCAAACAGCCCCAGCCTATTCAGCCTCTCCCTATAGTTCAAACCCTCCAACCCTGGCACCATCCTTGTAAATCTTTTCTAAACTCTTTCAAGTTACACAACATCCTTCCTACAGCAGGGAGACCAGAATTGAACACAGTATTCCAAAAATGGCCTAACCAATGTCCTATACAGCCACAACATGACCTCCCAACTAAATAAGGCAGATTTTATGGTTGTCTCTCGGCACTTTGGCATCATATCACCTTATATGGAGCACGGAATGTCACTGTTTATGACTTACAGTAAACATTTGAGAGTTGTTCACCAATAAATTCCATTGGCTGGGATCGAACAATGAGATCAGGATTTGATCAATCCATTGACTGAGAGCCAGAAAACTTGCTGGAAATGGAACACATTTACAGATAACTTAGCAGAACAAAGCATTTTCCTGGGGAGAAGCCTTCAAGACCACACGTGCGAAGTAAATGCCCTGAAATCACCATGAGAAGCCAAAGAACCACGAGGTATGACCTACACAGAGAATAAAGTTGACCATTTCATTCAAATTGGGAGAGCATTTGTTTCAAACCAAACTTTAAACTTTAAAAGTGAGTTTGGGTTAAATATGAATTAAGTAAAGTAAGGTGAAGTGAAGTTAAATGAAGTAAATTAAAGCTAAAGATGAAATAAGAGGTGAATGTTGCAATGAATGTATGTTTTACGTTGAATATTGGTACTTAAAGGATTAAATAAAGAAGGGTTTGTTTAATTAAATTCTGAGTCAGTTCCTTGCCTTTTGTCTGTCACACAAGAGAAGAATACTTGGGTAAAATGTTCAAGTACTCCTTTTTGGGCAACATAATGCAGCTCTAATTTTTGTGTCATCTGTAAACTTACTGATCATACTCCTACATTCATGTTTAGATCATTAACGTACACAACAAACAGCAAGGGGCCCAGCAGGGGAACAGGTAGCAAGGAAACTTAACAAATAACATCAAACAAAGAATCAAAAGGGAACATTTTTTGCATTGCATTTACATTGTTAGCGTGATCTTTAGTAAAGCATGAGACAGGCATGGGTTTGCCTTGCACAGCTGAATATAAAAGTCTCTTCTGTATTTCCAATCAGCCAGTTCAGAGATGTTATTACCCACGTTTGGAGTGGGTAAACTTCAACCTGGGCACCCTGGTTCAGAGATAGGGACACTACAAGACTCCCCTTTGAGTAATTAGATCCGGAATTAAACTTTCGACTTAAAGATCACGATTTTATGAACAGCACCAGCTAAGCTATGGAATGAGAGCCGAAAGTGTTTCCTATCATAAGAATAATTAGTGCTTTTGGCTTAGTAACTCATGAATTTGGTCATTAGGAACTAATTCAATTATCTCCTTTCTTAATGATGCTCTGCCCCATCTGTTTCAAAGCGGACCCATACTTCAAAAATAAAAGTTCGAGAGCCAGGAATCAGAACAACTTGACAGAAACTGTTAGAAAGCACACGGGTTATGCAGCAAATTATAGTCTATATCCTCGACAATAGCTGGCTCATCAGAGACAAGAGATATCACAATTCTAGACTTTCCTATGCTGAATTTACCTAACTCTTTCATTTCATTGTTTCTCAATGCACAGCTGCTTTTATTCTTTATCTTCAATGATCAGAAATGCTCGTTCATCACACAAAGCTGTGCTTTTCCAGCTCCAGAATCTGACACTCCAGCATCTGCTGTCCTCACTTTCTCCTAATACACTTCCAGTAAGATAGTGGCAGAGTAGGATGCTCCAACCGGAGATCCTCTGTTACACCCATTCTTTTTCTTCCTTTTCTTTCTCCCTCTCTCTTCCTTTCTCTTGGCCTCAGACACTCAGCTCCTTGGACACTCTGAAACAGGGGTGGCAGTCAGCAGAGAATGAGGATGCCTATGGCCTGGAGTGGAGGATGCCAGTGAGGTAAAAACAATGACTGCAGATGCTGGAAACCAGATTCTGGATCAGTGGTGCTGGAAGAGCACAGCAATTCAGGCAGCATCCGAGGACAGGCAAAATCGACGTTTCGGGCAAAAGCCCTTCATCAGGAATAAAGGCAGAGAGCCTGAAGCATGGAGAGATAAGCTAGAGGAGGGTGGGGGTGGGGAGAGAGTGGCATAGAGTACAATAGGTCAGTGGGGAAGGAGATGAAGGTGATAGGTCAGGGAGGAGAGGGTGGAGTGGATAGGTGGAAAAGGAGCTGGGCAGGTCGGACAAGTCCGGACAGGTCAAGGGGACAGTGCGGAGCTGCAAGTTTGAAACTAGGATGAGGTGGGGGAAGGGAAAATGAGGAAACTGTTGAAGTCCACATTGATGCCCTGGGGTTGAAGTGTTCCGAGGCGGAAAATGAGGCGTTCTTCCTCCAGGCGTCTGGTGGTGAGGGAGCGGCGGTGGAGGAGGCCCAGCACCTCCATATCCTCGGCAGAGTGGGAGGGGGAGTTGAAATGTTGAGCCACTGGGCGATTTGGTTGATTGGTGCGGGTGTCTCGGAGATGTTCCCCAAAGTGCTCTGCTAGGAGGCGCCCAGTCTCCCCAATGTAGAGGAGACCACATCGGGAGCAACGGATACAATAGATGATATTAGTGGATGTGCAGGTAAAACTTTGATGGATGTGGAAAGCTCCTTTGGGGCCTTGGATAGAGGTGAGGGAGGAGGTGTGGGCGCAGGTTTTACAGTTCCTGGGGTGGCAGGGGAAAGTGCCAGGATGGGAGGGTGGGTCGTAGGGGGGCGTGGACCTGACCAGGTAGTCACGGAGGGAACGGTCTTTGCGGAAGGCGGAGAGGGGTGGGGAGGGAAATATATCCCTGGTGGTGGGGTCTGTTTGGAGGTGGCGGAAATGTCGGCGGATGATTTGGTTTATGCGAAGGTTGGTAGGATGGAAGGTGAGCACCAGGGGCGTTCTGTCCTTGTTGCGGTTGGAGGGGTTGGGTCTGAGGGCGGAGGTGCGGGATGTGGATGAGATGCGTTGGAGGACATCTTTAACCACGTGGGAAGGGAAATTGCGGTCTCTAAAGAAGGAGGCCATCTGGTGTGTTCTATGGTGGAACCGCTCCTCCTGGGAGCAGATACGGCAGAGGCGGAGGAATTGGGAATACGGGATGGCATTTTTGCAAGAGGTAGGGTGGGAAGAGGTGTAATCCAGGTTTCTGTGGGAGTCGGTGGGTTTGTAGAAGATGTCAGTGTCAAGTCGGTCGTCACTGATGGAGATGGAGAGGTCCAGGAAGGGGAGGGAGGTGTCAGAGATGGTCCAGGTAAATTTAAGGTCAGGGTGGAATGTGTTGGTGAAGTTGATGAATTGCTCAACCTCCTCGCGGGAGCACGAGGTGGCGCCAATGCAGTCATCAATGTAGCGGAGGAAGAGGTGGGGAGTGGTGCCGGTGTAATTACGGAAGATCAACTGCTCTACGTAGCCAACAAAGAGACAGGCATAGCTGGGGCCCATACGTGTGCCCATGGCTACCCCTTTGGTCTGGAGGAAGTGGGAGGATTCAAAGGAGAAATTGTTAAGGGTGAGGACCAGTTTGGCCAAACGAATGAGAGTGTCAGTGGAGGGGTACTTTTGGGAACGTCTGGAGTGGAAAAAACGGAGGGCTTGGAGGCCCTGGTCATGATGGATGGTGGTGTAGAGGGATTGGATATCCATGGTGAAGATGAGGCGTTGGGGGCCGGGGAAACGGAAGTCTTGGAGGAGGTGGAGGGCGTGGGTGGTGTCTCGAACGTATGTGGGGAGTTCATGGACTAGGGGGGATAGGACAGTGTCGAGGTAGGTAGAGATGAGTTCAGTGGGGCAGAAGCATGCTGAGACAATGGGTCGGCCAGGGTGGTCAGGCTTGTGGATCTTGGGAAGGAGGTAGAACCGGGCAGTGCGGGGTTCCCGGACTATGAGGTTGGAAGCTGTGGGTGGGAGATCTCCTGAGGTGATGAGGTTCTGTATGGTCTGGGAGATGATGGTTTGGTGATGGGAGATGGGGTCATGGTCAAGGGGGCGGTAGGAAGAGGTGTCCTCGAGTTGGCGTTTGGCTTCAGCGATGTAGAGGTCAGTGCGCCAGACTACCACTGCGCCCCCTTTGTCCGCTGGCTTGATGGTGAGGTCAGGATTGGAGCAGAGGGATTGGAGGGCTGCGCGTTGTGAGGGTGAGAGGTTGGAGTGGGGGAGGGGCGTCGACAGGTTGAGGCGGTTAATGTCCCGGCGGCAATTGGAAATGAAGAGGTCGAGGGCAGGTAATAGGCCAGCGCGGGGTGTCCAGGTGGATGCAGTGTGTTGGAGGTGGGCGAAGGGGTCCTCGGAAGGTGGGCGGGAGTCCTGATTGTGAAAGTAAGCTCGGAGGCGACGGAAGAAGTGTTCGATGTCACGGCGTGTATTAAATTCTTTGATGCGTGGACGGAGGGGGATGAAGGTGAGTCCTTTGCTGAGGACTGATCGTTCGTCCTCAGTGAGGGGGAGGTCTGGGGGTATGGTGAAAACTCGGCAGGGCTGGGAGCTGGGAGCTGGTGTAGGTGTAGAGCTGGGAGTGGGGTCGGAGCCAGTACCTGGAGTGGGTGTGATGTTTGGGGGGAATGGGGGTAGAGTCATGAGCAGGGGTAGTGTTCCCCTCAGGGTTCTGGGGGGTGGGGATAGTGACAGTGGGGTCTGTGGGGGGCGTGTCAGCAGAATGCAGGTGAGTGGCGCTGGTGGGGGCGGAAGTGGTGGCAGACACGGCAGTAGGGGTGGCGGAAGTCACTGAGGGTGTGGCATCGGCAATGATGTGAGGGCCGGAAGTGGCTGTGGGAGTGGCCATGATGGGGGCAGAAGTGACATCATCAATCAGCGTGGGGGTGGTAGCTGCATCAGCCACGTGGCTAATGGCGTTTCCAAGGCCAGGGGAATCTTCTGGAATGTTCAAGGAGCGCTGGTTATGGAGGTGGGTAGATAAAAGTTTGTTGTACTTACAGTTTTTGATGTTTGAGATGGAATTGAAATACTGTTTGTTGAGAGTATGAGTTTTCCTAAGGATGTAGTACAGAGCGGGTCCTTTGCAATTCTGAGAGAGTGTGGCCCTCAGCTGAGGCAGGGCAGACTGTAGAGAGGTTAGGTGCCGGCGCATTGCTGCAAGCGTGGAGCAGAGGATCTTGAAGGAGAACTGTTGCTGGTGTTTTTGAATCTGTCGTCTGTACTGTTTGTCCTGTTCGGGTCCGAACTCTGCTGGTTTAAAGGTGGTCCGGAGTCCGTGTGGGATGAGTTGGTTACGGAGGCAGGCACTGAGGAAGCAAATGTGGCTGTGGTAGCGAGTTTGTTTCAGGACATGGTTGAAGAGCTTCAGGGCTGAGGAAATGACCTGGGAGTTGCAGTGAGAGAGAGACTCCCTGAGATTCTTGTAGAGAGAGGAGGAAAACTTCTTCAAGGCAGGCATCCTTGCAAGAGGATTCGCAGTAGGGTTAAAATCAACGAGGTAAAAACAATGACTGCAGATGCTGGAAACCAGATTCTGGATCAGTGGTGCTGGAAGAGCACAGCAGTTCAGGCAGCATCCGAGGACAGGCAAAATCGACGTTTCGGGCAAAAGCCCTTCATCAGGAATAAAGGCAGAGAGCCTGAAGCGTGGAGAGATAAGCTAGAGGAGGGTGGGGGTGGGGAGAGAGTGGCATAGAGTACAATAGGTCAGTGGGGAAGGAGATGAAGGTGATAGGTCAGGGAGGAGAGGGTGGAGTGGATAGGTGGAAAAGGAGCTGGGCAGGTCGGACAAGTCATGCCAGTGACCTAGTCTGGGAGCAGGGATACCAGTGTCCAATGGCCTGGAGTGAGGATACCAGTGACCAATGGCCTGGAGCAAGGATACCAGTGACCAATGGCCTGGAGTGGGGTTACCAGTGTCCAATGGCCTGCAGTGGGGATACCAGTGACCAACGGCCTGGAGCAAGGTTACCAGTGACCAATGGCCTGGAGCGGGGATACCAGTGACCAACGGCCTGGAGCAAGGTTACCAGTGACCAATGGCCTGGAGCGGGGATGCCAATGACCAACAGCCTGGAGCGGGGTTACCAGTGACCAGTGGTCTGGAGCAGGAGGTGCCAGTGTCCAGCATTTCGGAGTGGGGATTCCTGTGACCAATGGCCTGCAGTGGGGATACCAGTGACCAATGGCCTGGAGCAAGGTTACCAGTGACCAATGGCCTGGAGCGGGGATACCAATGACCAACGGCCTGGAGCGGGGTTACCAGTGACCAGTGGTCTGGAGCAGGAGGTGCCAGTGTCCAGCGTTTCGGAGTGGGGATTCCTGTGACCAATGGCCTGGAGTGGGGATACCAGTGACCAATGGCCTGCAGTGGGGATACCAGTGACCAGCGTTTCGGAGTGGGAATACCAGTGACCAACGGCCTGGAGCGGGACATGCCAATGACCAGGGTCTCAGAGTGGAGATAACAGTGACCAATGTGTGGGGCAACCAGTAGTCAGACCACAAGGAGATCCCTGCATTGTCCTGCTGTGGAGAAACTTTGGAGAGAGACTGGGATATTTGTCTTTTTAACTTTGCTTCTTGTTTCTCTGACCTATGGCTGAATTGACATGGGCGACACAGTGGACAGTGGTTAGCACTGCTGTCTCACAGTGCCAGAGAACTGGGTTCAATTTCCACCTCAGGCAACCGTCTGTGTGGAGTTTGCACATTCTTCCCGTGTCTGCGTGGGTTTCCTCCTGGTGCTCCGGTTTCCTCCCACAGTCCAAAAATGTGCAGGTCAGGTGAATTGGCCATGCTAAATTGCCCATAGTGTTAGGTGAAGGGGTAAATATAGGGGAATGGGTCTGGGTGGGTTGTTCTTCGGAGGGTCATTGTGGGCTTGTTGGGCCAAAGGGCCTGTTTCCACACTGTAAGTAATCTAATTTAATCTATAGTGTATCACCGGAATGTAACTTTTCTTTCTTCATTTCTCTATTCTGTAATGAAGGATTGTAATTAGGTAATTTTGTACCTAAGATGGCGCTGGAGGTGGAGACTTATAAACTTTCCACAGTACCTATTTGAATACATGATAATAAACCGAATTCAATTCAATTTGTAATAGATAACTAGTTTAATGTTACCATGTAGCCTGGAGATTCCAATTCTTATCTTTACGAATCCTCAAAGCCATTGTCTCCTGTAACCCTTCACTATTACAGAAATCACATTTCAATATACATTTCTGTAATATTCACTTAAATAATTCTGGCACTCCTTTGTTCACATTGTTTACCTCACAATCACTTTTAACTTAGTTATCCACCATTCAATAAAGCCCAGTCTAAAACACACTCAAGTTATTTATATCTAAGCAACTGTACTCATTATACCAGCTGTCTTTCCATTTTATTTCAACCTTTCTCTCAGCCAAGTTAATCCTTTGTGTTCAACTGCACGTACACACTTTGTTCCTTCATCCTATATGCTAACCATCTCGTGCACAATGCTGATATCAAGCCACTCAAGCTGTCATGATACTCTATCCAACGCCAGAGACATCTAAGGTACGAACTATCATCATCTTGTAATGCCATCAGATCAATAGCCATCTTAATTATAAAGTCAAAAAGTTCCAGCCATTTCCACCACTGGTTATGCCTTGAAATTCCGTCAAAAATGTTTCCTATGAGGTTTCAGAAAGCCACCCACTGTTTTCCGATCAAACAGCTGTGTGTTACACAGGGCTGCTAGAACATCCCTGGGACATTTTAAATTTAAAATAATTGGCACAGTTAGCATTGAATATTTCTTATAAAAGAAAATCTTGAAGGCAATGACTTTTATCCTGCTTTTGATTGCCAGAAGTGTTTCATGTGTATTTTCTCTCTCAATTCCTGTATTTTAAAGTTATCATTCAAATGTTAGGTATTTCTCAGTGGAATGACTTATTTTCTAATGCACAAACCACAGTAACCTTTTTATGCACTAAGTCTGAAAGTATTAAGACTTTTACTGGTGCAATTAGAGAATATACAGCCTTAAGCAATGGGTGGGAGTGAGGGGAGGTTTAGAAAAAATCTACACAAAGCCTTTTTAGTGAGCTTGGTTTTAACAAGTGTTCACTTTGTGCAGCATCAATGATTTAAATGATAACCATTTATAGAGTGGAGCTGCCTTTATTGTTTCTTTCCCTGCAGATTTTATCCATTTTTTTTAAATTCTAGAAATAAATGACAGCTGTCTTTTCTACACTTTGATACTTTTAAGCCAAGGAGAATTCAAATTCAACTGTAAGTGTTAGCATTGCTCACCTAACAGCCCGGCTGTAAGATGCAATAGTTGGCGTTAAACCAAGTCCTATAGATCATGCAGGGGTGTCTCAAGAGACAATCTAACCACCGCCCTTGACATTTAATGGTGTTAGCATCACTGAATCCCCCACTATCAACATCCTGGGAGTTATCATTGATCAGAAACTTAACATAAATGCAGTGGCTTCAAGAGCAGGTCAGAGGCTAGGAATTCTGCAGTGAGAAACTCACCTTCTGACTCCCCCAAGCTTGTCCATCATTGACAAGGCATAGTCAGGAGTACGATGGAATACACCTTACTTGCCTGGAAGAGTGCAGCCCCAACAACACACAAGAAGCTTGACATTATTCAAGACAAAGCAGCCCCTTTGATTGGCACCACACCCACAAACATCTGCTCCCTCCACCACCGAGGGTTATGGAGATAAGGCAGGAACAGGATACTGATTGAGGATGATCAGCCATGATCATAATGAATGGTGGTGCAGGCTCGAAGGGCAGAATGGCCTACTCGTGCACCTATTGTCTATTGTCTATTGGTGCACAGCACCTTCCAAACCCAAGATCATTTCCATCTAGAAGGATAGGGGCAGCAGATATATGGGAACGCCACCCCATCAAGTTCCCCTCCAAGCCACTCACCATTCTGACTACAAAATATATCACTGTTTCTTCACTGTCACTGGGTCAAAATCCTGGAATTCCCTAAGTGCATTGTGGGTCACTCCACAGTAGGTGAACTGCTGCGGTTCAAGAAGGCAGCTCATCCCAAGGGCAACTTGGAATGGGCAGTAAATGCTGGACCAGCCAATGACATCACATCCTACAAAAATGAATTAAAAGAAAGATTCAAACTTCAGTCTGTGTTGAATGAGGTAATGATTCTGAAAGAGTTAATGCTGAATTTGCGTAGCTTCACTCAAGCTAATAATGACACACAGTTTTAGGGTAGAGAGAGGATGTTCTACACTAGCAATTGGAGGGAGCAAGTATATTCAGTACAGCGCCTGAGAGTCCTAGTTGTTACGCCTGACTTGTGATCTAAGTTGTGCTGATTGCTTATCTTCCAATTGTACTGATTATTATGAGGTCAGCCAGGTAGACCTCATAAAACATGTGTTCCCTGATTGGGGCTGTTAATCTGATCCAGTCAGGGAGCCCTGGCTGACAGATATAAACAGGTGTGTCAGAGGTTCTGCTCACTCTGAGAGCTGGGTCTGAGGGAACTGGATCAGTGTCAAAGACATTCCACATGTACATAAACAATGGCTTGATGATAGAATACCAGTCTCTGTGCAGTTTTGTTTAGCAATAATCTGTCATGTTAATTAAGGCAAGTGTCTTTTATGTTTAAACTCATCAGCAATATATCCTCTGACCCTAATAATTGCGTAGGCCCTGGACACAGAATAGACAAAGGATTGGTGACAGTTCATAGCTTACACAAACCCACACTTAACCCTATGCCACTTATTGGTACAGCTGGCAGATACTTCCAAAGGTTAACAGTGTTAATCAGGGCCAATATGACACAGTGGCAGCAGTGTTTCAATAAGAGATCCCTTCACAGGAGAAAAATCGAGAAAAAGCAGAAAAAAGAACTTCTTGAAGTAACGTGAATTTACCAATTTATTATTCCAACTTTCAGAAGTCCTTATCAGTCAGTCAACAGGTGATCTCTGACCAAGAGAGAGACATTGCAACAGTGGTAGAAACAACAATAGGGCAAGCTGAACACCCCAAAGACAAACTTTTACCAATAGTCTGGTAAGAGATGTAGGGTGAAAAGTGCGGGCCAAGTCAGAAAAAGGCTGATGTTTAGTCAAATCAGAATTTGCGAGGAATTTCCATGTTCTGTAAAAGAATCATATCAGACTTGAAACATTAATTGTTTCTCTCCTTGAGTTTAATGCCAAATCTGCAGAACTTATCCAGTGTTTCTATTTTTAGTTCTGATTTAAAGCAACAACAGTATTTTGCATTTATTAACACAACTTAAAGTTTTACTGAAGAATTTTATACAGCATTGTGGCTGTAGAGTTTAAAATAGCTCACACAGAAAATAGTGTATAGAGTGAAGTAACCCCTATAGTAATGATGGCCTAGTGGAATTATCACTGGGTTGGTAATCTTAAAGCCCAGGGTGACCTGAGTTCAAATCTCACCACAACAACCAATGGAATTTGAATTAAGACAACATGGAATTAAAAGTCTAATAATAATCACAAAGCTGTTGACAATTGACATTAAAAACCAGTAGTTCACTCGTCCCCTTCAGGGAAGGAAATCTACACCTTACTCCAGACCCACCATCAGCAGGAAACATAAAAAAACAAAACTCTGTGGATACCGAAAAGCTGAAACAAAAACAGAAATTGCTGGAGAATCTCAGCAAGTCTTGCATCATCTCGGGGAGAGCAACAGAGTTAACGTTTCAGATCCAGTGACCCGTCTTCAGAACCAGCAGTGTGGTTAACTCTGAACTGCCCATTGAAATGGCCTTGCAAGCCACTCAGTTGTGTCGAAGCTACTAAAAAGTCATAAAAAAAGGAATGAAACCAGATGTACCACCTAATGTAGACCTAGGCACTAAAATGACAACAGAGAGCTTTGCCCTTCCCACTTTACAAAATCCTCTTCACTAATATCTGGAGCTTCATGCCAAAATTGCAAGAGTTGTCACATAGACTAGTAAAGCAACAGTGTGACATAGTCATGCTCACGGGAGCTTATCTTATAGTGAATGTCCCAGATAACACTATCACCATCCTTGGGACATGTCCTGTCCCACCAGTGGGACTGACCCATTGGAGGTGGCAGCACAGCAGTATGCACTCAGGATGGAATTGCTCTACTTGGTCAGCAGCAGCTGACAAGGGAACTGACAAGAAGGAGAAACAATAAGGAAAAACATAATTGTTCTCTTCCTCATCAATCTACTCAGGGTCAGAAGCATCTATCCATGACAGGAGAGACGATTGCATGGCCCTTGTGGCTTTGAAATCCCATCTTCACATTGAGTGTACACACCAACATGTTTTGTGTGGCACTGCCATTTTGCTAAATGGGATAGATTTTGAATAGCTCAAGTTACTCAAGATCAGACACCTAAGAGGTTTTGTAGACCATCAGCAGCAGGGGAGGTTTCTACTCAAACACAATCTGTACCTCATAGCTTGGCATATCTCCTATTCTGCCATAACTATCAAGCCAGGAGATCAACCCTGCTTCGGTGAAGAGTTCAGGGCCAGCACCACGCATACCTAAAAATGTCAAAGCTCACAAAAAGGAAGATTTCCCGTGGTTCTTCAAGGTCACTCATCTCAGTCCCTGGACTTTGTTGCAGGCGTTCATCAATGTCATCTCTGAGCAGCAACCATCTTCAGTTACTTCCTCCATCATAAGGTCCATGTAAATTTGCTGCCAAAAAATCATTTGCTACTTCCCAGTTGGATGAAATGAATCGAGGGAAGTTTGGAGATGGACACCAATGCATCTATTATCTCATTAGCAGCCTATTTTTCAGACCTAAGAGATGGAGTTCAACTGGACCTGGAGACTTGTCAGCCTGTGATTCATTCAAATTGCATACCATTTTCCTTATCATTATAATTTCTCTAAGTTCCTCCTTCCCTTCCACCTCCTGATTTATAGTTATGACTGAAATGATTTTTGTATTCTCTATAGTGAAGACAGAGGAAAAATACTTGTTCATTTCACCCACCATTTCTTTAGTTCTACCATTAACTCCACACCCTCACTCTCTAGAGCGCAAACACACATTTCACTTACACTTTTCTTTTTACAATACCTGAAGGAATTCTTGTCATCAATTTTTACATTCTGAGAGAGTTTGCTTTCATGCACTATTTGCTTCCTCCAAGTTAACATTTTAGTCATTATGTCCTGTTCCTTCTACTTAGGCTTGTCATCTCGCCTGTAACCCATCTTTGCATAGTTACATGCCTTTTGAAATTTTATGTTTTCCCTAACTTCGTAATTAACCATCATGGTGGGTCCTCCCCTTAGAAATTTTCTTCATAACAAGGAAATATTTATTCTGAGTATTCCAAAATATCACCTCTAAAAGTCAGCCACTGTGTTTCAATTGATCCAAGCCTGAGTCTAGTTCACTTCAGCTTGCTCAGTTTTCATGCTTACATTGTTCACTTTATTTAGGTTTAAAACACTAGACTAAGACCTAAGTCTTCTCTCATTCAAATGGGATATAAAATTCACTTATATCATACCTCACTGTACCGAGGACTCCCTTAACTCTGGAGTCATTAATGAATCCTGCCACATCACACAATACCAAGTGTAGCACACCCTATTCTATGGTTGGTTCTACATTGTACTGCTTTAAGAAACTATCTCAAAATCATTCTAATCCAATCTACTATTGCCAATCTGATTGTTTTTGTTCTGTTTCTTTGTGAGTTGAAGTCGCCCATGCTTATTGCTGTCTCAACATTTTTTTCTTGTGTACTTTATCCCACATTGTGGTAATTATTAGACCACTCCAAACAGTGATTTCTTACACCCACGCTTGCTCATTTTCACACACATTCTCCTGAACAAATGTCATCTCTAACAGTTCTACCAATGCCATCTAAGATTAACAGTGATAGGTGTCCACCTTTACCGAGCTTTCTAATTTTCTTGAATATCATACAGCCCTTGATATTTAGAAATAAATCCTTGTCATCCTGAAACCATGTCTCTGTGACAGCAATCAAACCAATTCATGAATTTCAATTGAATTAATTTTTTTTTATGAATGCTATGTGCATTCAGCCTCAGAGTCATTAATTTTTGTTTGTTTTTGAAGCTTTGTAGCACATAGTCTGGATTGTTAGTGTATTTCTCATATTCTTTCTCTCTCTGCTCACTTCTGTCATTCTCTGACCTCATTTCGCATTATTTTCTCTCATACCTGTGTCTACTCATTGATGTCTCATGTATTTCCATATATGATCCCTTTACTTAGTTTAATTTCCTCTCTACTTCCTTACTTCCTAGAGCACTGACCCCAGCAGAGTTCACGTGTAGACCATCTCAACAGTATGGTGCCCACTTTCACCAGCATTGGTGCCAGGGGCCCATGAACAGAACCTTACTTCTCCCACACCAGTCTTTGAGCCATGTATCCACTTCTCTGATTTTATTTATTCAATGCCTTCTTTTCTCTCTTAATCCAGAGGATACAACCTCGGATGTTTTTCAGTCTAATTCCGAGCTACTCATAGTCTCTGCTCAGCACCTTCAATTCTACCCATGCCATTGAACTACATAGATCACAACCATTGGATTTTCTACCCCTTTGTAGTGCAAGTTCCTTTCCAGCTCTGAGCTGATGTTCTGAACCTTGGCACTGGGCAGGCGACACAGCTGCCTGGACTTTTGCTTGGTTGCTGCCGAGAACAGTGTCAGTCCCCCTCACTCTGGAGAGGCATTGGCCTCGTGGTCTTATCACTGGACTGGAGACCCAGGTAATATTCTGGGGATGCGGGTTTGAATCCCATTGCAGCAGATGGTGGGATTTGAATTCAATAATCATCTAGAATTAAGAATCTAATAATGACCATGAATCGATTGTTGGAAAAACCCATCTGGTTCACTAATATCCTTTAGGGAAGGAAACTGCCATCATTACCTGGTCTGGCCTATATGTGACTCCAGATCCACAGCAATGTGGTTGACTCTTGACTGCCCTCTGGGAAATTAGGAATGGGCAATGAATGCTGCCTAGCCAATGACACCCTCATTCTTGAATAAATAAAGGGAAGAAAATCTATACTTTAATTTACTAGTACCACATCCCTACCATACTAGAGATGAGGCGGCAGAGCCTTTGGCTTTTAATCTTTGAGTCATCATTGTCTACAGGTTTAATACCAGGGGACTGGAGGATTGCAAATGTTGTGCCCTTGTTCAAGCGGCCAGTAGAGATGACCAAGGTAATAATAGACCAGTGAGTTTTATGTCTGTTAGAACATAGAACATAGAACAGTACAGCACAGAACAGGCCCTTCAGCCCACAATGTTGTGCTGACCACTGATCCTCATATATGCACCCTCAAATTTCTATGACCATTAGATTAGATTAGATTAGATTAGATTACTTACAGTGTGGAAACAGGCCCTTCCACACCGACCCGCCGAAGCGCAACCCACCCATACCCCTATATTTACCCCTTACCTAACACTACGGGCAATTTAGCATGGCCAATTCACCTGACCTGCACATCTTTGGACTGTGGGAGGAAACCGGAGCACCCGGAGGAAACCCATGCAGACACGGGGAGAGTGTGCAAACTCCACACGGTCAGTCGCCTGAGGCGGGAATTGAACCCGGGTCTCTGGCGCTGTGAGGCAGCAGTGCTAACCACTGTGCCACCGTGCCGACCATATGCATGTCCAGTAGTCTCTTAAATGTCCCCAATGACCTTGCTTCCACAACTGCAGCTGGCAATGCATTCCATGCTCTCTCAACTCTGTGTAAAGAACTCGCCTCTGACATCCTCTCTATACTTTCCTCCAACCAGCTTCAAACTATGACCCCTCGTGTTAGTCATTTCTGCCCTGGGAAATAGTCTCTGGCTATCGACTCTATCTATGCCTCTCATTATCTTTTATACCTCAATTAGATCCCCTCTCCTCCTCCTTTTCTCCAATGAAAAAGGTCCGAGCTCAGTCAACCTCTCTTCATAAGATAAGCCCTCCAGTCCAGGCAGCATCCTGGTAAACCTCCTCTGAACCCTCTCCAAAGCATCCACATCTCTCCTGTAATAGGGCGACCAGAACTGGACGCAATATTCCAAATGCGGTCTAACCAAAGTTTTATAGAGCTGCAACAAGATCTCACAACTCTTAAAACTCAATCCCCCTATTAATGAAAACCAAAACACCATATGCTTTCTTAACAACCCTGTCCACTTGGGTGGTCATTTTAAGGGATCTATTACCTGCACACCAAGATTCCTCTGTTCCTCCACACTGCCAAGAATCCTATCCTTAATCCTGTACTCAGCTTTTAAATTCGACCTTACAAAATGCATCACCTCGCATTTATCCAGGTTGAACTCCATCTGCCACCTCTCAGCCCATCTCTGCATCCTGTCAATGTCCTGCTGCAGCCTACAACAGCCCTCTATACTGTCAACGACACCTCCAACCTTTGTGTTGTCTGCAAACTTGCTAACCCATCCTTCAATCCCCTCATCGAAGTCATTAATAAAGATTACAAACAGTAGAGGCCCAAGGACAGCCCTGTGGAACACCACTCACCACTGACTTCCAGGTGGAATAATTTCCTTCTACTACCACTCGCTGTCTTCTGTTGGCCAACCAATTCTGTATCCAGACAGCTCTGTTCCCCTGTACCCCATTCCTCCTGACCTTCTGAATGACCCTACCATGGGGAACCTTATCAAATGCCTTGCTGAAGTCCATATACACCACATCCACAGCTCGACCCTCATCAACTTTTCTAGTCACATCCTCAAAGAACTCAATAAGGTTTGTGAGGCATAACCTGCCCCTCACAAAGCTGTGTAGATTGCATTTAATCAAGCCAAGCTCTTCTAGAGCCTTTCTCATGCCCCCTCCTAGCTCTCCTCAGACCATTTTTTAGCTCCTTCCTCACCTGCCTGTAATCCTCTAGAGCTGAGCTTGACCCTAGCTTCCTCCACCTTATGTAAGCTACCTTCTTCCTTTTGACGAGAAGCTCCACCGCTCTCGTCATTCAAAGTTCCTTTACCTTACCCCTTCTTGCCTGTCTCAGAGGGACATATTTGTTCATCACTTGCAACAACTGTTCCTTAAACAGTCTCCACATGTCTATAGTGCCTTTACCATGGAACAATTGCTCCCAGTCCATGCTTCCTAACTCATGTCTAATCACATCATAGTTTCCTCTTCCCCAATTAAATATCCTCCCATTTTGCCTAATCCTCTCCTTCTCCATAGCTATGTAGAATGTGAGGCAGTTGTGCTCACTATCACAAAAATGCTCTCCCAACACAAGATCTGATACCTGCCCCGGCTCGTTTCCGAGCACCAAGTCTAGAATGGCCTCTCCTCTCGTCGGCCTGTCAACGTACTGAGTTAGGAAACCCTCCTGAACACACCTTACAAAAACAGCTCCATTCAAATCTTCTGCTCGAAGGAGGTTCCAGTCAATATTGGGAAAGTTAAAGTCACTCATTACAACAACCCTACTACGTGTTGTAGGAAAGTTTTGGAAAGGATTATAAGAGATATGATTTATAATCATCTAGCAAGCAACAATTTGATTGCAGACAGTCAACATGGTTTTGTCAAGGGCAGATCATGTCTCACAAACCTCATTGAGTTTTTTGAGAAGGTAACCAAGCATATGGATGAGGGTGGGGCAGTTGATGTGGTGTACATAGACTTCAGTAAAGCCTTTGATAAGGTTTCACATGGTAGGCTGTTTGAGAAAATGCAGAGGCATGGGATTGAGGGTGATTTAGCAGTTTGGATTAAAAACTGGCTTTCTGGAAGAAGGCAGCGAGTGGTGGTTGATGGAGTCCAGTTACTAGTGGTGTGCCACAAGGGTCTGTTTTGGGACCACTGCTGTTTGTCATTTTTATAAATGACTTGGATGCAGGCATAGGTGGATAGGTTAGTAAGTTTGCAGATGATACTAAAGTCGGTGGAGTAGTGGACAGCGTGGAAGAATGTTACAGTTTGCAGGGGGACTTGGATAAATTGTAGAATTGGGCTGAGAGTTGGCAAATGGAGTTCAATGCAACTAAATGTGAGGTGATTCACTTTGAGGAGAATAACAGGAAGGCAGGGTATTGGGTCAATGGAAAGATTCTTGGTAGTGTGGATATGCAGAGGGATCTTGGAGTCCATGAACATAGATCCCTGAAAGTTGTCATCCAGGTTGATAGTGCTGTTAAGCAGGCATACGGTGTGTTAAGTTTTATTGATAGAGGGATTGAATTCCGGAGCCGTGATGTCATGCTGCAACTGTAAAAAACACTAATGCGGCCAGACTTGGAATATTGTGTATAGTTCTGCTCGCCCCATTACAGGAAGGATGTGGAAGCATTGGAAAAGGTGCAGAGGAGATTTACCAGGATGTTGCCTGGTCTGGAGGGAAAGCTGAGAGACTTGGGTCTGTTCTCATTGGAAAGAAGAAGGCTAAAAGGGAATTTGATAGAGACATGCAAGATGATCAGAGGATTAAATAGGGTAGACAGTGAATGTCTGTTTCCTAGGATGATGATGTCAGCTTGTATGAGGGGGCTTAGCTACAGATTGAGGGGTGATAGATTTAAGACAGATGTCAGAGGCAGGTTCTTTACTCAGAGAGTGGTAAGGGGGTGGAATGCCCTACCTGCCAATGTAGTTAACTCAGTCACATTAGGGGTATTTAAACAGTCCTTGGATAAACCCATGGATGATGATGGGATAGTGTAGAGGGATGAGCTTAGATTAGTTCACAGGCCGGCGTAACATCAAGGGCAGAAGGGCCTGTTCTGCCCTGTATTGTTCTATGTTTAGTTCTTGTTGCTCCTCCTTGAGTATTTCCCTCTCCCATGGTGCCATTTAAAAGGTCAGTGGACTTGGGATTGTATGGTGTAAAACTCAGGTTCTAACTCCCCAAAAGCTGTCAGCCATCCAGAAAACACAAGTCAGTGCAGCTCCAACATAAGGGTGGCATGGTGGCTCAGTGGTTAGCACTGCTGCCTCACAGCTCTGAGGAAATTTGATGTACAGAGAGATGGCTTACTTCTGCTCCTCATTCTTATCTTCAAAATGCACTGAGTCTCCTTCAATGGCCCCACCAAACCATCACCTCTGCCACATAGAAGAACAAAGGTAGCAGATGTCAGAGAACACCACCGCCAAAACAATTCCATTCCAAGGAAAATGCCTATACCAGCCAATGTGCTGCTTAGTAAACTCAAAGTAGTGCCAGTAACTGGAACAAAACTTGTGCATTTTTCTGAGAGTTGAATGGGAAAATTCAGTGAGTAAGCACGTGACTCATGGAAAATGCAGGGGAATGACGGTGGGGTAAGGTGAAGAAAGTGATGGAAAGGAAACACAGAGAGCTTTGTCAGTTGAGTAAGAACTTAGAGAGTGAAGATTGGAGTGCTATGTTATTTTAGTTGAGTACCTGTAAATCATATTGGAGAAAAGTGTTGCATCTTTTTATTTTCTGGATATAAGATTTATGCAACTTGACTAAAACATTGCTTTCCCCTTCCCTTTCAGTCTTGTACTTAAGTTCTTTTGTTAAGATATATTAGTCTCCTGATGTTTTGTGACTGACCATGATAGTCAAATTAAAAATCAAAGAAAATCTCATAGTCTTTCAAGCCAGGTTTTACCATGTTCTCTTTACTTCAGTTTTGCCATCAGTTGGGATCATGACAGCTGTCATTTCTCACAATTAGCAGGGCAAGATATTTGACCTTTTCTTAACGAGGTTGATTGAGACAGAAATATTAGTCTGGACCCTCCCCTCCATTTATTCACAATTATTGTGTCTTAACAACGCAGAATGAGTCTCAGTTGAGTTTCTCAGTTGTTGCCTAGGCTGGAGAGTTTCAATGATAAAGAGAGACTGGGCAGACTGGGATTGCTAGAGCAGAGGAGATTGAGAGGCAACGTGATTCAGAAATATAAAGTTATGAGGGGCATAGACAGGGCGGATATGAAGAAAGTTTTACCCTTGTTGGAGGATTCTATGACCAGAGAAATAGATTTAAGGTAAAGGGGAGAAGGTTTTGAGAAAATATGAGGAAAACCTTTTCACTTAGAGAGTGTGGGAATCTGGAACTGACTGCCTGTAAGGCAGAAACCCTTATAGCATTTAAGAAGCATTTAGATGTGCACTTGCAACCCCAAGACATATAAGGCATCAAATGCAACATGATCTGGACAATATTCAGGCTTAGGCCAACAAGTGGCAAGTAACATTCGCGCCATACAAATGCCAGACAATGATCATCACCAATAAGAGACACTCTAACCATCGTCCATTGGCAATCAACTATTACTGAATCCCCCATTGTCAACATCCTTGGGGTTATCGTTGACCAAGAACTCAACCGGATCCACCACATAAACACAGTGAAAAGAAGAACAGGTCAGAGACCAGCGATACGGTGGCAAGTAACACACCTCCTGACATCCCAAAGCCTATCCACCATCCAAAAGGCACAAGTCCAGAGTGTGATGGAATACACCCCACTTGACACGATGGGTGCTGCTCCAACAACATTCAATAAACTTGACACCATCCAGGACAAAGCAACCTGCTTGATTGGCACCACATCTATAAACATTCAATCTCTGCACCACTGCCACTCAGCAACAGCAGTGTGTACTATCTACAAGATGCAGAAGTTCACCAAAGATCCTTAGACAGTACCTTCCAAACCCATGACCACTTCCATCTAGAAGGACAAGGGCAGCAGGTAGTTGTGAATGCCACCACTTGTAAGTTCCCCTCCAAACCACTCACCACCCTGACTTGGAAATCTACCTCTGTTCCTTCACAGTCGTTGAGTCAAAATCCTGGAATTCCCTCCCTCCCGGCATTGTGGGTCAACCTATAACAAGTGGATTCAAGAAGGCAGCTCACCACCACCTTCTCAAGGGAAAATAGGGATGGGCTATCAATGGGAGAAGGTTTCCGGAAAATATGAGGAAAACCTTTTCACTCAGAGGATGTGGGAATCTGGAACTGACTGTCTGTAAGGATAGGAGAGGCAGAAGCCCTCACCGCATTTAAGAAGCATTTAGATGTGCACTTGCAATCCCAAGACATACAAGACATCAAATGCAACAAGATCTGGACAATATCCAAGCTTAGGCTAACAAATGGCAAGTAACATTCATGCCATACAAATGCCAAACAATGACCATCACCAATAAGAGACACTCTAACCATCGTCCCTTGGCAATCAACCATCACTGAATTCCCACACTGTCAACATCCTTGGGGTGTTGACAGTGGGGGATTCAGTGATGGTTGCCAGTGATGCCCAAGTCCCACAAATGGTTAAAAAAAACTAAAAAGGGCTATGGGTCATGTGCTGAAAAATGGGATCAGAATAGTTAGGTGGTTTCATTTGATCAGTGCAGACTCAATGGGCTGAAGGGTCTTTTTCTTTGCTGCAGATCTCTATGATAGGCTGGGACGTCTTTTCCCTGGAGCATGGAAGGGGTGACCTTATAGAGGTTTACAAAATTATGAAGGGCATGCATAGGGTGAATGGCCAAGGTCTTTTCCCCAGGATGGGGGAGTGCAAAACCAGGGGGCACAGGTTTAAGGTGAGATTTAAATGGGACGGGCAATTTTTCACACAGAGAGTGTTGTGTGTATGGAACAAACTGCCAGAGGGAGTGGTAGAGGTAGGTACAACTGCAACTTCAAAAAGACATTAGGAAGGGTACATGAATCAGAAAAGTTTAGAGGGATATGGGCTAAATGTAAGCAAATTGTATTAATCCAGTTTTAGGATATCTGATTGGCATGGACGAGTTGGAGTGAAGGTTTGGGTCTGTGATGTATGACTTTATGACTCTATGACTTGGACTCTGAGACTTATCCAAAAGCTGCACATCTTACGATGTACTACATCCTCAAAACTACTATCTGCTTCACCAGTCGAATATGTACACTTGATTTGTTTTATTTTAAAGAGAAAAGTAGCCCCATACATATAACACAGATGCAACCATTATCACACTGATTTAAATGGCTGCTTGGGAGCACAAAATATGAGTATTGCTGGAAAAGCTATCTTGCTGGGTAATGATTACTGTGATCAGATCATTGCTCACTGCATCAGACAGGCAAGATCTGAAAGACACCACTCTAGGACATGCTTGGATGACCTCAATTTATCCTGACCTCAAAAGAGGCAGGCGATTGCCTAGTGGTATTATTGCTGGACTGTTAATCCAGAGACCCAGGTAAAGTTCTGGGGATGTAGACTCAAATCTCACCACAGCAGATGGTGGAATTTGAATTCAAAAAATTCTGGAATTAAGAGCTTAATGATGACCATAGATCCATTGCCAATTGTTGGGAAAACCCATCTGGTTAACTAATGGCCATCCTTACCTGGTCTGGGCTTGCATGTAACATCAGACCCAAAACAATGTGGCTGACTCTTAACTGATTTCTGGGCGATTAGGGATGGGCAATACACACTGGCCTAGTCAACGATGCAGTTGTCACATGTATCATAGAATCCCCACAATGTGGAAGCAGGCTATTTGGCCTGTCGAGTCCACCCTGACCGTCCAATGAGCATCCTACCCCGAACCCTTTCCCCCTAACCTTTCCCTGTAACCCTGCATTTCCCATGACCAATCTACCTAACCTGGACATCCTTGGGCTGTGGGAAGAAACTGGAACACCTGGAGGAAACCACTGTGGAATGTCGTCTTGAATGTCTCATCTGACCCTGCCTTTGGCAAATATTCCAGATGCGAACTACTCACAGTGATTTTATTTCACACTTCATATTTGCTTCTTTTGTAAAACTCTTTACAACTGTGCCCATTAGCTCATAATCTGCTGCAAAACTGGAAATGTTTGTGCTTATCTACACAGCCCTGACCCTTCATGATCTTCATGACGTCTATCAAATTCCACCATAGCCTCTCCCCTCCAACACAAACAGTTTCACTTCTCCAGTCTATGCTCAAAGCTGAAGTTTCTCATCCCTGAAATCATTCCTTTTCACGCCCTCCCCCCGCCAATATGTTCACAACTTCACAACTTCCCTCAAGTGTGGTGCCAAGAATGGTACACAATACTCCAGATGAGGTCTAACTAGTATTCTGTATAAATTCAGCAGAACATCCCTGCTCTTCTACTATCTGACCCCATCAATGAAGCTTTAAATATAGTTTACTTTATTAACAGCTCTCTCTACTTGTGCTACCATCTTCATTGAGTTATACACTTCAGACCATAAGAAATAGGAATGGGGTAGGCCATTCAGCCCCTCAAACCTGCTCATAAGATCATGGCTGATCTGACATACCTCACATCCGCTTTCCTGTTTTCAGGAATAAGTTAGGAGTGTAGGTCTGGGTGGGATTCTCTTCAGAGGGTTAGTGTGGACTCGAAGGGCCAAATGATCTGCTTCCACACTATAAGGATTCTATGATTCTATGATTAAATGATTGTTTAAATAGAAAGAATTGTTATGGACCAGGTGAGACCTTCCAAAGTACATGATGGAGAGGGCCTGGACACTACCATTAATCTCTTTTAAAAAGTCAAGTGTAAGATGCTGTGTTCCAGATATGTTTCGATGGGTCCACCACTAAGTGTTAATCAAAGTATACTTTATTCTTAAAATACAGTTAAAATACAACAAGAAGAAATATTTGCATAATTTTACTCTATTGAAATACTTAACAAGAAAATATATTATTTAACCACTAAACACCCACTGTTCTGGCATAGACAGCATCCTATAAACATACCCTCGGCAAAGGCAATGCAGCAACACAGTCATTTATCTCAATGGCTGTTCTTTGCAGTCAAATAGAGAGAAACACTGGAAGAATCTGTCCCTTTTGATTTTTGCGAGGAAGTCTAAGACTTTCCTCTAGTAACAGGTAGATGGGATTAATTTATAAATACATCATGGTTAGAGAAATTTAGCTTTGAGTTCCAGCAACCAGCAAAACTGCCAACTGACTGAAAGCAAAACTGACGAAGAGCTTATGCTCGAAAAGTTGATTTTCCTGCTCCCCGGCTGTGCTTTACCAACACCACACTCTCCGACTCTGAAGTTTTCTATGTCTGTGTGAGCCTGACCCCATCCACTTCATGACATTTTCGTCTTCAAAAAAGTATTCAAGGAGAACTCAAAGCTATTTGCCAACTTCCTGTCCGAAGCAAACAGTTTGGTGCCACTGTGACAACAGCCCTCTGCAAGGACAGAACACATCTCTTAAAGGCACAGTATTGTCACACAATGTACAGGGTTAGAGGAGACAGGTACTAACCAGAATGTTCAGAGAGCCAGTGCTGACACATTTGGCCAAATGGACTCCTCCTGTACCGTAACTATTTTGACAATTTTAAAGGCAAATAAATTGTAATTTCACAAGCTCTACAACACCATGTATGATACCATTGACACATACATGAACAAGGAAAGAAAAGGTTGACATATGAATCCACCTCTTTAGATATTGGCAGATTGAAGTATGAGACAAGTCATGTGCAACATGTCAATGCTAACAATCTTAACAATTGAGATAACCTCTCCTCCCACATGACGGTGTTGGGAACCCTCAGTTGACACAAAGAACTCTTCAGCTGAGCACTTGAAATACGAGGCTCCAGTCTGAGTGCTGGAAAATGGGATTAGAATAGGTGGATGTTTGAAGATTGCTGACACAAGGTGGCACGCTGGTTGGCACTGCTGCCTCACAGTGCCAGGGGTCCAGGTTTGATTTCAGCCTCGGGTGATTGTCTACGTGGAGTTTGCAAGTTCTCCCTGTGTCTGCCTGGGTTCCCTCCTGGAGGGACAAAACATTACACATGATGTTTTCCATGTCCCAAGGACATTATTTCATCCTAATCACTGATTATTTCACAAAGTTACCCTTTTTTGTGACAAATTAAGGACACCCACTTGTGCAATGACTACTGACACATCGACAGCCATATTCTGTATGTTTGGCTTACCTCCACACATTATGTCCAACAGCAAACCACACTAAACTCCTGCAGCCTTCAGAGACATACAAGTAATAACGTACTACAAAATCCATAATCATGAATGGTAAGCTTTTCAGACCTGGGTTGTAGCAATTTAGCTATGAAGAGATTCAAGGCTGCAGTTGTTTTCCTCAGAGCAGAGAAGGTTGAGGGGGGATCCGATTGAGGTGTGTAAAGTTCTGAGGGATATAGTCAGGCTCAATAGGGAGGAATGTTTGTTCTTAGTGGGGTTTAATAACTAGGGGTCACAGTTTAAAGCCAAAGATCAAGAGGTTAAGATAGGATTTAAGGAAATTTTAGGCTACCTGGAACTCGCTGTTTAAAAGGGTGACGGTGTTGGGAACCCTCAGTTGACACAAAGAACTCTTCAGCTGAGCACTTGAAATACGAAGCTCCAGTCTGAGTGCTGGAAAATGGGATTAGAATAGGTGGATGTTTGAAGATTGCTGACACAAGGTGGCACGCTGGTTGGCACTGCTGCCTCACAGTGCCAGGGGTCCAGGTTTGATTTCAGCCTCGGGTGATTGTCTACGTGGAGTTTGCAAGTTCTCCCTGTGTCTGCCTGGGTTCCCTCCTGGAGCTCGGGATTCCTGTTTCCACACTGTAGGGATTCCATGATTCCGCAATGACCAAAAAGCCTCTTTCTGTGTTGTTACAGACTTAATGACCCGAGGATGGAGCAAGTTTGAAAGGGCAAGAGATCTAATCTTACTCTTCAGTCCTGAGTTTTTATGGTAATACGATTGCAAGGTGAAAAGTCTCAACAACCTGTCTTTTTTTCTCAGCAATATATCTTACTCTTTTACGTAACAGAGCCTCTGGTAAAACAAAAGATATTGACTCTCCCTCCAATTGAACCTTTGAAAGAGTTCCCTCTCTATCAGACACCCTTTTCCACAATGCATATTTTATATGAGTCAAAGACCATTATTATAGAGAACTTATCAACGTAATACATTGCTGGAAAGTTAACAGAAACATATACCCGAAAGGCAATTTCTTGCAGAGGTTTATATACTCAGTATAGCAGAAAATACTTTGTGATCTTTTAGGAACTTCTGGTTTGATTTTGCAAGGAGATATCGCTATTTTGTGAATTAACAAAGAAATAACACATTGATCCATGCATTGATGGCTTAATCCTCATGAAGTGGTCAGCATTCAGAATCATGTACTGAATTTAAAGCAGGTGGTTGTTTGAACTACCCCATGCGTTCTTTATACACAGTAGCCATTGAACTTGTCATCCTGTTCCCCAAACTTTAATCACATATTTCACTTGGTTTCAGTAGAGGGATTACTTTTTGATATGGAGGTAGGAAGCTAGGATCAGAAAACCTCCTGACTTAGTGAATCCATCTCCATGCATAGAACCCGTGCACACAAAATCACAATTTCCACTCGTGATGGGGGATTACTGAGGAGTAGATATTTAGAAGTCTGAACAAATTATGGTGGCTCAGTGGTTAGCACTGCTGCCTGGGCCCTGGGTTCAATTCCAGCCTTGGGTGATTGTCTGTGTGAGTTTGCACATTCTCCCCTTGTCTGTGTGGGTTTCCTCTCACAGTCCAAAGGTTAGGTTAGGTGGGTTGACAATGCTAAATTGCCCATAGTGTCCAGATTTGTGCAGGCTAGGTAGATTAGCCATGGGAAGTGTTGGGTAACAGGGATGGGGTGGATCTACATGGGATGCTTTTCGGATGGTTGGGACAAATGGCCTGTTTCCACGCTGTAGGGACTGCATCATTCTATTATCTTTGGAGGTAGCTCAAAAACAGCCATGGAGGCAGATGCCTTGTCTGAAGGGTGGACTTGGTTTCCGGAGACTTGGGTTTGATAAAAGGCTGTTGGGCCCTCATCCTTCATTTGTCCCACCCTCCAACCTTATCACCATCTGCCCACTTACCTGCTCTGTACCACCTCTTATTCCCATCCTCCGCTTTCCTCCCGTACTCCAAAGATGTGCCAGTTAAGTGAATTGGCTGTGCTAAATTGCACAGAATGTTGGGAGATGTACAGGCTCGGTAGGCTAGCCATGGGAAATGTTGGGTAACAGGGATGGGCTGGTTCTGGGTGGATGCTCTTGGAAAGGTCAGTGTGAGTTGGATGGGCTGAAAGGCCTGTTTCCACACTGTAGGGATTTTTTGATTAGATATTCGCAGCGAAGTTCAACAAGCAGAATTTGATCCTTGGCCCCTTATAAAAAAATGACCTTCAAAATGTATGCGGCTGTCACTCATCCAGATTGATCTTGATAGACTAAACATGAGGAAAATGATTAGATTCCTTTGGCAGAGCATGGAATGACAATAGAGAATAGACAATAGGTGCAGGAGTAGGCCATTCTGCCCTTCGAGCCTGCACCACCATTCAATATGATCACGGCTGATCATCCTTAATCAGTATCCTGTTCCTGCCTTATCTCCGTAACCCTTGATTCCACTATCCTTGAGAGCTCGATCCAACTCTTTCTTAAATGAATCCAGAAACTGGGCCTCCACTGCCCTCTGGGGCAGAGCATTCCACACAGCCACCACTCTCTGGGTGAAGAAGTTTCTCCTCATCTCTGTCTTAAATGGTCTACCCCGTATTTTTAAGCTGTGTCCTCTGGTTTGGCACTCACCCATCAGCGGAAACATGTTTCCTGGCTCCAGATTGTCCAATCCTTTAATAATCTTATACGTCTCATTCAGATCCCCTCTCAGTCTTCTAAACTCAAGAGTATACAAGCCCAGTCGCTCCAGTCTTTCAGCGTAAGGTTGTCCTGCCATTCCAGCAATTGACCTCGTAAACCTACGCTGCACTTCCTCAATAGCCAGAATGTCTTTCCTCAAATTTGGAGACCAGAACTGCACACAGTACTCCAGGTGTGGTCTCACCAGGGCCCTGTACAGCTGCAGAAGAACCTCTTTGCTTCTATACTCAATCCCTCTTGTTATGAAGGCCAGCATGCTATTAGTCTTCTTCACTACCTGCTGTACCTGCGTGCTTACCTTCAATGACAGTATGACTAGCTCTTCAACTCGATTATGAGAGGTAGGCTGGAACTTTAGCATGAGTGTGAAGCATCATTTCCCTTTTTTGCCAACAATAAGCTTGCAATGCAAATCCACAGGCAGATTTTCTGCTCTGCTGTGCCGAGGGAATATTCAGTCCTCAGGTGTAGCGAAGATTAAAGAGGATGCGAATGCACTCAGTCAGCTTCACGCCCCCATGCCACGTCTTGGAATTACTGGAGCTTCCCTTATCTGACAGACTAGAGCTGGGCCCAGACCATTAGGAGGAGAAATTCCCAATGCAACTGAGACCATGTTTTGTTGGCACTGCTTGCTCATTATTATCACTCAGGCAACTATGTAGGGGACATATTTTGAAGGGTCTTTGAAACACTCTGAGAAACTGCAATACTCTCAATAATCTCTCCTTTCTCCACTCTCCCTTTCACCCTTTTCAGTTTTATCATGATTACATAAACTATGGACTATTAAGCTTTGAAAATCTTGTTAACTTGGAGTTTGGGGCTGAGAGAACAACAGTGAGAAAATGAACTCGTAGGTGGAAAGTGGAGCAAAGCAATATGTCCATGCTGATGAAGGGTTCTGGCCCGAAATATCAATTTTCCTGCTCTTCAGATGCTGCCTGACCTGCTGTGCTTTTCCAACAACACACTCTCAACCCTGATCTCCAGCATCTGCAGACCTCACTGTCTCCTCTTCCAAAGTAGTGTCTACTGACTGGGGCTGACAACCACAGCCAGAAAATACAGTCAAGTAGATAATAACCTGGACATGAAAGTTCATCACCGAGAATATATAGTTCACAACGAGACCTTCAAATGTCTCTGGACACTGTGTTTTGATTTCAACTCCACCTCTCCTCATCCTCATTCCACTCGCTAGCAAAGGAATTATTTCCTGAACTGATGATTCTTCTGGAGACAGTTGTATGATTTTTAAAAGATACATAGGATTTTTAAAAGATTCTTTTGACATTTGGTTTTGTCTCAAGGTTGGTCACTTTTTCTAGAACTGGGCATCACTTCCATATAGACAGAAATCCCTTATTCTAGTAGCCACTGGCAATTGTCTAGACATCACTCCACGTTTCTTGATGTCTTTGTTCTGTCACAAAAGGCTACAGCTTAAAACATAACTGCAAAGTTCTTGTGGTGGTGTATTAGCATCCTGAACTGGGAAACACACCTTCAAATCCACATCCACCCTGGATGTGGATTTGAAGGTGTGTTTCCCAGTTCAGGATGCTAATACTCCACCATGGATTTGGGTCATAATCTGTTTGAGCAAGTTGATTAAAAGTTTACATGGGAGCTTTTTCTGTTGTTATAATTATGTAAATCCTGACAATATAAGTGATGTACATCAAAGAATTGGGGACAGGTTCCACCTGTTGAATAAGTTTTAGATATTTTCTAATCGGTCTGCTCAGAGGTGTTGTTACACACTTCCAGAGCAGTATTTGATTTGATTCATCACTGTCACACGTACCTAAGTTTTTCAAAAGTGCAAAAGACTATTTTAACCAACTCAGGAGGCGCAGGATTTATTCACCCATCCAGACCTTGTGGAAACACTCTTTTCCATTTTGTTGCTGAAATTATTGACCCTTGCGTTCCACAGGGAAAAGATATTCCCAGCTCTGGATTGATGCCGACTGAAGATTCATTTGAACGTTGATGTATTTGAGGAATATAGGCTTAGGGCTTTAGCCTGTTGGGAAAAGAAGACATCCAGAGTCTGATTATTATTCAAATTCTGGGCAAAACAGATGGCCGTGGAATTAATGTAGAAAGTAAAACTGCATTTATTGGAAATTTGAGATCTGTATTTGAAAAAATAGAGATCAAAACTCTGGAGGTGAACAACAGGTTTAACTTCATAGCATCTGATAAAGATAAGCATTGCTTATGACTTTGTAACTATGGTATTCATAGATATATCATGTTGAGACTTAAAGTTACACCAGGTAAGGAATAAATACAGATTCATGGAAACACCACCACCTGCAAGTTCCTCTCCAAGCCTCCCTGATGGCATTGTGGATGGGCTTACAGCAATGGACTATATGTTTCAAGAAAGCAGCTCACCACCACCTTCCTAAGGGCAACTGGGATGAGCAATAAATACTGGCATAACTAGTGATACCCATATCCCATTAAATGTATAATCTACCTTCTTCGTGTGTTCATGCCCATTTTTATCACAAAATCTTCTCTCATTCTAGAGTGCTGTAATCTGCCGACGCTGTGCTCTTTATACTCACTGACACACAGCCATGTGACATAAATGCAAAATTGCCCCAAGATCCTGAATCTATTACACAATGTCTAAATCAAGATGGAAGGCCGATGATTGTTATGCCCAAGTACACAGGAACATGATTAACCCATTTTGCCAGAGCGGCGAGGAGAGAAGGAAAAGTGAAGTGAGGACTGCCGGGAAGGGTAAGTTTTCCCGCATTAAAAGGGACTTACCTCGGGAGTCGGGCCTCCATTTTGCCAGACCGGCGAGGAGAGAAGGAGTGGTGAAGCGAGGGCTGCCGGGAAGGTAAGGGCTTAATTTACCAGTGCCTAAACCCAAGATACTACACGTGCAGTATCTCCCTCCCCACCCCCTTGCCCCCCCCCCCCCCACACCCCCCCGTAACCGGAAGAAAAAGACCCTGTAAGATAAGGCTTTTATTTCTTATCTTTATTTTTCATTTAGTTAAGTGCATTGTTTGGGTTTAGTTAGTTCATATAAAGCTAAGCTTACAATGGCAGGGGACCTCAGACCCATGGCATGTGACCCTTGCTTGATGTGGGAGCTTAGGAACTTGTCTGACGTTCCTGAAGTGTGTCCAGCTGCAGCTGTTGTTTGACCGCATGACGACTCTGGGGCTGTGGATGGACTCACTGTAGAGCAGCCGCGATACTGAGGAGGTCGTGGATAGTATGTTTAGTGAACTGGTCATACTGCAGGTTAGAATTGCTGAGGGAGACAGTGAATGGGTGACCAAAAGACAGAGAAAGAGTGGGAAGGCAGTGCAGGTGTCCCCTGCGGTCATCTCCCTCCAAAACAGGTATACCGTTTTGGATACTGTTGGAGGAGATGGCTCACCAGGGGAGGGCAGCAGTTGTCAAGATCATGGCACCGTGGTGGGCACTGCTGTTCAGAAGGGCAGGAAAAAGACTTGCAGTGCCATAGTCATAGAGGATTCTATTGTGAGGGGAGTAGATAGGCGGTTTGGTGGCTGAAAACGGGACTCCCGGATGGTATGTTGCTTCTGAGGTGCTTGGGTCAGGGATGTCACCAATCAGCTGCAGGGTATTCTAAAAGGGGAGGGTGAACAGCCAGTTGTCTTGGTGCATATAGGCACCGACGATATAAGTAGAAAATGAGATGAGGTCCTGAAAGAAGAATTCAGGGAGCTAGGAGAGAAGTTAAAGGGAAGGACCTCAAAGTTGGTGATCACGGGATTACTAGCAGCGCCACGTGCGATCCAGCGTAGAAATGAAAAAATAGGCAGGATGAACACGTGGCTTGAGAGATGGTGTAGGAGGGAGGGGTTCAGATTTGTTGGACATTGGGACCGGTTCTGGGGAAGGTGGGTCTATTACAAAAGGGACGGTTTACATCTGAACCAGACCGGAACCAATGTTCTTGGGGGAGTTCTTGCTACTGCTGATGGGGACGGTTTTAAACTAATGTCGCAGGGGGCTGGGAACCAGAAGAGAAAACAAGTAGGCAGCGAGGTGGAGGCTACGGACTGTAAGAATTATGAAGATAACATTAATAAAGGGAAGAATAGGCAGAGAGCAGATGAGCGCAAACAAACTGGTGGCATGAAATGCATCTACTTTACTGCAAGGAGTATAGTGTGTAAGGCAGATGAACTTAGAGCTTGGATTAGTACCTGGGAGTATGATGTTATTGCCATCACAATAGGGAAGGGCATGATGATTGGTTGAAGGAAGGGCATGATGATTGGCAACTAAATGTTCCAGGATATAGACGCTTCAGACAGGACAGGGAGGGAAGTAAAAGAGGGGGGTGGAGTTGCATTGCTGGTCAGGGACGATATCACGGCTGTGCTAAAGGAGGACACTATGGAGGTCTTGGGTAGTGAGACATTATGGGTGGAGCTGAGAAATAAGAAGGGTGCAGTTACATTATTGGGGCTGTATTACAGACCTCCCAACAGCGTGAGGTAGAAGAACAAATAGGTAAACAGATTATGGAAATATGTAGAGGCAATAGGGTAGTGGTGATGGGAGATCTTAATTTTCCCAACACTGACTGGGATACACTTAGCGTCAGAGGTCTGGATGGAGTAGAATTTGTACGAAACGTCCAGGAGAGTTTTCTAGAGCAGTATGTCAATAGTCCAACGAGTGAAGGGGCCATATTGGACCTGATACTGGGAATGAGCCAGGACAGGTAGTAGAAGTTGCGGTGGGGGATTTCTTTGGGAACAGTGAACACAATTCGGTAAGTTTTAGAATACTCATAGATAAAGAAGAGAGTGGTCCTAAGGGAAGAGTACTAAACTGGGCCAAGGCCAATTATATCAAAATTAGGCAGGAGCTGGGAAATGTGGATTGGACACAGCTGTTTGAAGGGAAGTCCACATTTGACATGTGGGAGGCTTTCAAAAATAGTTTAACAGTAGTGCAGGATAGGCATGTCCCGTTGAAGGCAAAGGATAGGAAGGGCAAGATTCATGAACTGTGGATAACGGGAGAAATTGTACAAATAGCCAAGAGGAAAAGGGAAGAGTACATAAGGTCTAGGCAGCTAAGAACAGAACGTGCCCTGGAGGAATATTGGAAGAGTAGGGCAAGTCTTAAACGAGGAATCAAGCGGGCTAAAAGGGGTCATGAAATAGCTTTAGCAAGCAGAATTAAGGAAAATCCCAAAGCATTTTAATCTTAGATAAGAAGCAAGTGGGTAATTAGAGAAAGGATTGGTCCACTAAAAGATAACGAAGGAAGGCTGTGTGCCAAACCTGAGAGAATGGGTGAGATTCTGAATGATTACTTTGCATCAGTGTTCACTGAGGAGAGGAACATGATGAATCTTGAGATTAGAGATAGAAGTTTGATTAGTCTGGATCACGTTGGCATAAGTAGGGAAGCTGTGTTGAGTATGCTAGTGGTTAGCGCTGAAAATGTGTTGCTGGAAAAGCACAGCAGGTCAGGCAGCATCCAAGGAGCAGGAGATCGACGTTTTGGGCATGAGCCCTTCTTCAGGAATGAGGAAAGTGTGCCATGCAGGCTAAGATAAAAGGTAGGGAGGAGGGACTTGGGGGAGGGGCATTGGAAATGCGATAGGTGGAAGGAGGTTAAGGTGAGGGTGATAGGCCGGAGTGGGGGTGGGGGCAGAGAGGTCAGGAAGAAGATTGCAGGTTAGGAAGGTGGTGCTGAGTTCGAGGATTGGGACTGAGACAAGGAGAGGGGAGGGGAAATGAGGAAACTGGAGAAATCTGAGTTCATTCCTTGTAGTTGGAGGGTTCCTAGGTGGAAGATGAGGCGCTCTTCCTCCAGCCGTCGTGTTGCTTTGGTCTGGCGATGGAGGAGTCCAAGGACCTGCATGTCCTTGGTGGAGTGGGAGGGGGAGTTGAAGTGTTGAGCCACGGGGTGGTTGGGTTGGTTGGTCCGGGTGTCCCAGAGGTGTTCTCTGAAACGTTACACAAGTAGGCAGGCTGTCTCCCCAATATAGAGGAGGCCACATCGGGTGCTGCGGATGCAATAGATGATGTGTGTGGAGATGCATGTGAATTTGTGGCGGATGTGGAAGTGTCCCTTAGGGCCTTGGAGGGAAGTAAGGGGGGAGGTGTGGGCACAAGTTTTGCATTTCTTCCGGTTGCTGGGGAAGGTGCCGGGAGTGGAGGTTGGGTTGGTGGGGGGTGTGGACCTGACGAGGGAGTCACAGAGGGAGTGGTCTTTTCGGAACGCTGATAGGGGAGAGGAGGGAAATATATCGCTGGTGGTGGGGTCCGTTTGGAGATAGCGGAAATGACGACGGATGATACGATGTACATGGAGATTGGTGGGGTGGTAGGTGAGGACCAGTGGGGTTCTGTCCTGGTGGCGATTGGTGGCGGGGCTCAAGGGCGGAGGAGCGGGAAGTGGAAGAGATGCGGTGGAGAGCATCGTTGATCACGTCTGGGGGGAAATTGCGGTCTTTGAAGAAGGAGGCCATCTGGGTTGTAGGGTTTTGGAACTGGTCCTCCTGGGAGCAGATGCGGCGGAGACGAAGGAATTGCGAATTGGGATGGGGTTTTTACAGGGGGCAGGGTGGGAGGAGGTGTAGTCTAGGTAGCTGTGGGAGTCGGTCGGTTTATAGTAAATGTCCGTGTTGATTCGGTCGCCCAAGATAGAAATGGAGAGGTCTAGGAAGGGGAGGGAGGAGTCTGAGACGGTCCAGGTAAATTTGAGGTTGGGGTGGAAGGTGTTGGTAAAGTGGATGAACTGTTCGACCTCCTCATGGGAGCACGAGGCAGCGCCGATACAGTCATCAATGCCTCGAGATTGAGGGGGGACCTGATTGAGGTTTACAAAATCATGAAGGGTATAGACAGGATGGATAGAGACAAGCTTTTTCCCAGGGTGAAGGATTCAATAACGAGAGGTCATGCTTTCAAGGTGAGAGGTGGAAAGTTTAAGGGGGATGCACGTGGCAAATACTTCACACAGAGGGTGGTGGGTGTTTGGAACACGTTGCCAGCAGAGGTGGTAGAGGCAGGCACGGTAGATTCATTTAAGATGCGTCTGGACAGATGCATGAGTAGGTGGGGAGCAGAGGGATACAAATGCTTAGGAATTGACCGACAGGTTTAGACAGTACATTTGAATTGGCTCAGGCTTGAAGGGCCTGTTCCTGAGCTGTAAATTTTCTTTGTTCTTTGTTCTTTAACCTGTCCCACTTCTTCCACCATTTCACGAAATCATAGCCGATCTGTGATGTGATTCAATTTACCCAGCTTGGTTGTATATCCATTAATGACTTCGATGGTCCAAAACCTATCAATCTCACATTTAAATTAAGAATTAAACTCGCAATTGTTGGAAGGGTGATCAACCTTCGACCACCCATGTAAAATCTATCTCTAACTTTTGAGTATACTCCCTTAGTCCTAGCAACCTTAGTCAATAAAAAATAGATTCTCTCCATCTACTCCATCTCCAACTGTTTGCCTTATTGTCTTGAAAGCTTTAGCTAAATAATTCCTTGTCTTCTAAATTTCAAGGAGTACAATTTTGTTTCTTTTTCTCTTAATTCATTCCTAGATATGGGCATCATTGGCTTGGCCAACATTTATTGATATCACTAATTGTCCTTGAGTAGGTAATGGTGAGCTGCCATCTTAAACAATGTCAGTACACCCGCAATACTGTTTACAAGGAACCCAACAAAGTGTCATGTCAGTCTAATACCTCTCTGTAATTTAATCCTTGGAGTGTAGGTATCATTTTGATAAACTTGCATTCAAGCCTAATATATCTTTCTTAGAATATTCTGCCCAGAACTGCTTGTGATATTCCAGGTGAAGCCAAACCAAGGCTTCACGTAAAGTGGTGCTGGAAAAGCACAGCAGGTCAGGTAGCTTCCAAGGAGCTGCCCGAAAATCTGCCCGAAACGTCGATTTTCCTGCTCCTTGGATGCTGCCTGACCTGCTGTGCTTTTCCAGCACCACTCTAATCTTGAATCTAATCTCCGGCATCAGCAATCTTCACTTTCACCAAGGCTTCACATTGCTGAAGCATGGTTTCAAACTCTTTGTATTCTAGTCACCTTGCCATCAGGATTCTGGGTTAACTGTCATATATAGCAGAGAAAGGAGAAATGTTTATCCCCTATCGCCAGAACCAAGTGGAAGTTCCTGCTCTTTGTACAGTTCCTTGCATCATGTATTAACTTCAAAAACTGATAGATGATACCCTGAAGATCTGGCAAGGTCAATTACTGCAGCTCGATATACCTCCCATTGCTCAACTGAAAGGCAATTCATTGGGGAATACCACTTAGTCTTATGATTTATAGAAAAGACTTGGAAGATACAGTGACGCTCTGCGTTTTTGACGATTTTTTTTAACAGAAATTTTTAATTCTTCTGTTCTGATTCGGTGGCAGTCTCTACCTCCAGACCTGGTAAGCAAATGTTTTGGTGATTTCAGTGGTTGCTGGAAGAACCAATGATCTGAAAAGCTCAATGATTAACTGGCTTACTTTATTTATCTCACATTAGTGCAAGATAGAACATCATGCTTCATATTTAATCAACATTTATTTCTTAATAAAAGCTAAATGTGGACTATTGCTTTTGGTTCTGGATGTACAAAAAGGTAGAAGTCAACATTTCTTTCACAGATTGCAGAAAGAGTGTATTATTTTCGTGGGGGTTCATCTCCAAGCAGTGGAGTCCTTTCAAGGATGGAGTGAAGAGAATCAGGTGCTGGTCTTGATGAAACTCTGAAGGAGTTTGCGTGTGTTTCTTTTTCCCCTGGTTTAGTGCCATAAACAGCCAACACCACAGCACAAATTGAAAATGACCTGGAGAGCTGGTTGCAAGGAATGGGCTGAATATTCATGAACAAATTGGCACAGTGGCTCATTGGTTAGTATGGCTGCTTCATAGCACCAGGGATCCGTGTTCGATTCCAGCCTTGGATGACTGTCTGTGTGAAGTTTGCACATTCTCCCCAGGTTTCCTCTGGGTGCTCTGGTTTCTGACCACAGTCCAAAGCTGTGCAGGTTAAGTGAACTAGCCATGCTAAATTGCCCATAGTGTCTAGGGATGTGCAGGTTAGGTGGATTAGCCATGGGAAATGCAGGGTTACAGATCTGGATGGGATGCTCTTCAGAGTGTTGCTGTGGACTTGATGGACCAAATGGCCTGCTTCTATACTGTTGGGATTCTATGATTGAATAATAAATGATTGATTCTTGAGATCTGCTGTCAAATTCCCTATCCCCTGTTTAGCTTCAATAACTCCACTGAGCCTGTTAAGTGCAATATCACATGTTGATCATTGCACAAAAGAGTGTTAATGACAGAGGCACGGAACTGGCTTAGTATCAGTCCCTTGCCCTTTATGCATAAGCAATACTATCATACAGGTAGTTTTTTGAACAGATATTCTTCGCAAGTGGACACTGTTAGCAAGACGAGAATTTATTGTCCATTGGAAGGGAATGAACAGATGTGTGAAGAGAGACTGGATTGTTTAATTGAGTTTAAGGGCAGCATGGTTCAGCTGCTCCTATTTTCTATGTTTCGATGTGATAATGACGAGCTGTCTTGACTATCTGGAATTTGCACAGTGATGGTACAGCATTGGTCGATATGGAGTTCCAGGTTTTTGACCCAGTGATATGGCCTCTTCTTAAATACAGCATGGTGTCTAAACATCATGACATGTGCCATTGATTCCCAGGATCTTTTTGGAATCTTGATGGCACATATTCAGGAAGCAATCCCGGCCTCAGACTGGATGGTACATACACATGTGCTTCATTTATTGTAACCTTAAAAATTCCAACAACATACAATTATGTGTTACTGTTAGCACAGCAAAATGTTCCAGGTGTTTCAAAAGACCATTAATGATCAAAGTGGGTAAATTTTAGGACAGATGACCAAAGGCTGGGTCGGAAATGTAAGTTTGAAGGAATATTCTAAAGTGCAGTTTGAGAGGTTAGGGGAGGAATTACAGAGATAATGGCTAAAGCAGATTGAAGGGAAGCTGCACCCATCCCTGTCTACTTCCTCACAATAGTAGCCACAATGTTAGAGTGATTAAAATTGAAGATGTGCAAGATGATAGGATCATCATAGAATCCCTACATGTGGAAACAGGCCATTTGGCCCAACAAGTCCACACCGACCCTCTGAAGAATATCCCATCCCCCTACACATCCCTGAACGCTACGGGCAATTTAGCATGGCCAATTTATTTAAACTGCACATCTTTGGCGTGTGGGAGGAAACCAGAGCACCCGGAGGAAATCCACGCAGACACGGGGAGAATGTGCAAACTCCACACAGGTCACCCGAGTCTGGAATCAAACCCAGGTCCCTGGTGCTGGTGCTGTGAGGCAGCAGTGCTAACCACTGAGTCACTGTGCCAGCCGAAAGCAGACGCCTTGAAAGCGTATATAGCTCAGAAGAATTTCGAAATAGTGAGGGGCAAAACTGTGAAATGATTTGAAAGTGAGGATGAGAATTTATAATTGAGCTATTATCAAACCCAGTGAGGAGAATTTTGTACACACAACAGGGAGCAGATGACTGGATGTTTTTGAAGATAACACAACATCTTTGGAGCCAATGGCTTGACACTGAAAGCATACGTGAACATTGTCTATAGGCTTGAGGTAATTCAGGAATATGAGAAACTGTGGATTGGTTGAAACATGGAAGACAAAGGAACAGAAGTAGGCCACGCCATCCATGAGTTTGCTCCACCATTGACTGAGATCATGGTTGTTCTGAGAATCCTCAATTTCACTTTCCTGCCTTTTCACATGACTCTTAATTCCTTCGGCGATTAAAAATCTATCTCAGCCTTGAATGTATGGAATAACCCAGCATCAATAGTCCACTGTGGTTAAGAATTCCCACAGATTCACACCTTTAGGGTGAGAGGGGAAAGATATAAAAGAGACCTACGGGGCAACTTTTTCACGCAGAGGGTGTTGTGTGTATGGAATGAGCTGCCAGAAGAAGTGGTGAAGGCTGGTACATTTACAGCATTTAAAAGGTATTTGGATGGGTATATGAATAGAAAGGGTTTGGAGGGATATGGGCCAGGCGCTGGCAGGTGGGACTAGTTTGGATTGGGATATCTGGTCGGCATGGACGGGTTGGACTGAAGGGTCTGTTTCTGTGCTGTACATCTCTATGACTCTAAAGAATTCCTCCTCATCTCTGTCTTCGATGGGTGATCCCTTACTCTGAGACGATACCCTCTGATCCTGGACTCTCCTCCAAGGGAAACAACCTTTCTTCAACGAACCTGTCAAGTTCCCTAAGAATCTTATATGTAGCACAAACCATTTGGCACAGGACCTAGAGATTGTTTTCAGTGTCATTAACTGGGGAGGAACTTGATGGGGTGTCTCCCCACTAACGTAGAAACTGCCAATTTTGACATTTTTGATGGCGTGGTTTGTATTATAATCAAGTTATCAGCTTTTCTGGGAATAAAAGCAAAATGGAACAGATGTGGAAATTTAAAATAAGAGCAGACTGTTGGAGAAATTCAGGTCTGGCAGTACCTGTGGAGGGGAAAAGTAAGTTACTATTTTGAGTCCAATACAACTCTTCTACAAAACTGAAGTAAAATCCTATTGGACTTGAAACATTAACACTGTTCCTCTCTTTCAACAGATGCTACCTGATCTGCTGGATTTCTTTGGCATTTTTTGTTTCTAACCACAGAGAGGTTGAAAATTATTCCAGCCAGTGAGATTTCAAACAATAAAATTGCTTCAGAAAGAAGAAAATATTGGTTTTGGCAAGTGCTTGGAGAGTATTTGATAACTTTACATGCAACCCTCTGAGACTGCTATCCTCATTCAGTTGTGATCTTTGTATATTCCCAGTTTTGTTTACTTTAGCCGCCTGGATCCTAAGATAAGGAATTCTTTCCTGAAATAGTCATGATTTGGAGATGGCCGGTGATTGGACTGGGGTGGACAAAGTTAAAAATCGCACAATATCAGGTTATAGTCCAACAGGTTTATTTGGAAGCACTAGCTTTCAGAGTGCTAAAGGAGCAGTGTTCTGAAAGCTAAGTGCTTCCAAATAAACCTGTTGGGCTATAACCTGGTATTGTGCGATTTTTAACTTTCCTGAAATAGTTCTTTCTCTCCTTCCTCTTTACAGATACTCCCATGCCAAGCTTTGAACAACCATCTCAGTATCTCTTTTGTTTGGTGGGGTGTTAGTTAGCTCATTTGGCTGGATAGTTGGTTTTTACATAGTATAGGAAACAGTGATTGGTTCAATTTTCATATGTGCTGACATCCACATCGAGGCTCCTCCTTCTCATCCCTATGTTGGATTTGTATTGACCCTGTGGTTAAACTCACCACCAATTACCAACTCTAATGAGACAGTAGCTTATGTTCCTCTGGGACAGTAGCAACTTTTGTATCTCCCTTAATGGCTCAGTGATTTTATTTTTGTCTTATAACCCTCCAGTAAAGCTCCATGAGATGTTTGGTCAAAGGTACTATATAGGTGCAACTTTAGCCTGTGAGTTTCTGAAGCAATGCTGTAGCAGTGCAAACATGAAGAGGTCAGTTTGCTGAGTTGGTTAGACAGCTGGTCTGCAATGTAGAGTGACCACTGAAATGTGGGCTCAGTTCCTGCATCAGCTGATGTGACTGTGAAGGACTCTCCTTGTCAGTCATTCCACTTGCATGGTGCATAGTAAACCTTAGGTTAATTAAACAACCACTAGCTCTCTCTCATGAGGAAGCAGCCATATAGTTTGTTAGGATTTGACTTATTATTGTCACATGTACTGAGAAACAATGAAAAGTATGGTTTTGCGTGCGATCCAGGCAGATCCCACCATACATAACTGCATCAGGGTAATACAACAGAATGCAGAATGTAGTGTTACAGCTACAGAGAAGGTGCAGAGAAAGATCAACCGTGACAACGGTACCTTTATTTACTTTACATTTGGATAATATTTTAAGATGGAAACAATACAGATCTATGAGGGAAGAGATGAAGAGTGAGACTAACTCAGTTATGTGGTACAGTTTCGATGGGCCAAATAGCCTCTTTCTCATTTTATTATTGTACAATTCTCTGATTTGTAAGAGGAACGTTGACTGATAATACATTTCTTGTATACTGTCATGGGATGTGGGCATTGCTGGCTGGGCTACCATTTATTGTCCATCCCTAGTTGTCCTTGAGAAGGTGGTGGTGAACTAACATCTTGAACCACAGCAATCCATGTGCTGTAGGAAGACCCACAATGCCATTCAGGAGGGAATTCCAGGATTTTGGTCCAGTAACACTGAAGAAACTGATATATTTCTAAGCCACGATAGTGAGTGGCTTGGAGGGGATCTTGCAGGTGATGATGTTCCTATGTACCTGATACCCTTGTCCTTCTAGATAGAAGTGGTGGGGTATCGAAGGTGGTCTCTGAGAATCTTCGATGAATTTCTACAGTGCATCTTGTAGATGGTATGCACTGCTGCTACTGAGCTTCACTGGTTAAAAGATTGGATGCTTGTTGATGTGGAGCTAATCAATTGGATTGGATGGTGTCAAGCTTCTCGATTGTTGTTGGAGCTGCACCCATTCAGGCAAATAGGAAGAATTCTATTGCACTCCTGACTTTGCCTTGTAGATGGTGCACAGATTCTGGGGAGTCAGAAGGTGAATTACACTCTGTAATATCCCTAGACTCTGACCTACTCCTATAGCTACTATATATATGGTGAGTCCAGTCACGTTTCTGGTCCATGCTAATCCCCGGATGTTGATAGTGGAGAATTCAGTGATAGCGACATTGTCAGCATGGTTAAGTTGTCTCTTATTGGTGATAGTCATATTCCTGGCCTTTGTGTGGCATGAATGTTATTTGCCATTTGTCAGCACAAACCTGGATATTGTCCTGATCCTGTTGCATTTGAACCTGGACTGTTTCAGTGTCTGAGGAGTTGCGAGTGGTGCTGAATGTTGTGCAGTCATTGGCGAACACCCCACTTCTGACCTTATGATGGAGGGAAGTAAGAAGAATGAAGGGATGTAGTATATTCTTTTATTTGGTAGGTTGATCCTCAGTTTTGTAATGGATGTAATATTTGATTCCATTCATTTTGCCTTGTATAATTGTTTGTAGCCATATTATATATATCTCTTACAGCATATGGTCTGAATATCTTTTGCTGCTATTCTGATTAAAGTTACTGTTCCTTGATGAGTGCCTACCTGCTTGTCGTGACAGACAGGCTAAATGGTTTTGTTATATAATTTGTATTCTCTTTTATAAATTCCAAAACATACCTGAACTGGTGTCACTTTTAAACAACGTGAAATGTTTGTGCATTTTCATGAGCTCATTCAATGTGTATTATTGCCTGGTAAGGTTGCAGCCTTTCAATAGCCTTTGTAACCCTTGTATTTCTCATGTAAAATCTTGAATATGTGACTGTGTCTCCTGAACTCATTAAACTCTGTGCTCTGAGATGACACAAAAATTAAAGGTTGTTGAATCAGCCAAAAGCTCTATAATTAAATGTAGTACGGCTGGTCTAGTTTTAAAATTCAGAGGAAAGAATAGGTTTCCTAAGGGGCTATGTGTTTGAATTTAAAGATCTTTACAGTCACTGGCAAATTATAGCATTTCAAATGAATATAAAAATACTTTGAAAAACATGAAAGATTCTGTGATAGATACTCAGAGAAATTTCCATCTGTTTGGAAATGAACACTTCCATGCACAATGCAATTCGGATTTTATGTAGCGTCAGTTGGGTTTCGGGTAGGCTGTGCAGGATTTGGGTTGGGGTCAATACGGTTTTGGATGCAGATAGTAGGGTTTCAATTGAAGCAAAAGGGTTTTGGGTGGGAGCAGTGAGGTTTTGAGTGACATGGGCAGAATTGAGTTTGGTATGGTTTAGGGTGATATCTGTTTTGGGGAGAATGATCATCATTTTGGAAGGGGTCAGTTGGGTTTTGTGTGGGAGCAGAAGAGTTTTGGCTTGGAGCAAATGAATATTGGATGAGTATAGTGTGGCTTTGGGGAAAGCAGAAAGGTTTGGGTGCCTAAATATAAGGTAACAGCACTACTTTGATGTAGCCAACTACAGTTCTGAGGAAGGGTCATTCAATCCGAAATGTTAATTCTGATTTCTCTCCACAATTCTGCTAGATTTGCTGAACTTTTCCAGCAATTTCGGTTTTTGTTTCTGATTTACAGCATCTATAGTTCTTTTGTTTTTTAACAGTTCAGCTGGGGATGAACACACATCCAATTTCCAAATTGGACATAAAGCCTTAAGAAGTTGTTATTATTTAAAACTTCAGGCAGATTGAATATCTTTGAATGCAATTAATACACTAAAATATATTGAGCCTGATAACTGATTCATCATTTATGTCGCACCCAAAATAAGTTGCTTGGAAATGTGATGAAGATTAAACAAAATTTATTTAAAAGGACAGGTCAGCTTTAGTAGCCAATGAAAACTGCTAAGAAAATTTGTTAAGAATTTACTTGTTAATATTGTCAAAGTTAATTCCTAGACTATTGTCCAAAAATGTGATGTCGTTGGTAGGAGTATTCAAGAGCAAGTCACAGATACAAAGCAAAGTTATTCTGTCTCAGGTGAGCGACGAGGGACATCAGAGAGAGTAGATAAGTGTTCTCAGTAAGCTCACACATCTATCATCTCCTCAAACTGTCAAACAAATCTACTTAGAGTCATGGAGTCATAAAGATATATAGCATGGAAACACGCTTCGGTCCAACTCATCCACTCAACCAGATATCCTAAATTAATCTAGTCCTGTTTGCCAGCATTTGGCCCATATCCCTCCAAACCCTTCATATGCCCATCCAGATGCCTTTTAAGTGTTGTATGTGTACTAACCCCCCCCCGCCGCACCTCCTGTGGCAGCTCATTCTATACCACCCCGTGCATGAAAACATTGCTCCTTAGATCCCTTTTAAATCTTTCCCCTCCCACCTTAAACCTATGCACTCCAGTTTTGGACTCCCCAACTCTGGTGAAAAGACCTTAGCTGCTCACCCTATCCATGCCCCTTATGATTTTATAAAACTCTATAAGGCCAACCCTCTGCCTCCAATGCTCTAGGGAAAGTAGCCCCAGCCTATTCAGCCTATCAAGCCTATCCCTATAGCTCAAACCCTCCAACCTTGGCAATATCCTTGTAAATCTTTCTGAACTCTTTTAAGTTTCAGAACATCTTTCCTATAGCAGGGAGACCAGGACTGGACACAGTCTTTCCAAAGTGGCCAAACCAATGTCCTATGCAGTCACAACATGATCGCCCAACTTCTATACTCAACGCTCTGACCAATAAAGTCAAATGTACGAAACACCTTCTTCACTCCCCTGTCTACTTGCAACTCCACTTTCAATGATCTACAAACCTGTACCCCAAGGTCACTTTGTTCAGCAATACTCCCCAGGACCTTATCATTAAGTGTATAAGTCCTGCCCTGATTTGCCTTTCCAAAATACAGCACCTCGCATTTATCTAAATTAAACTCCATCCACCACTCCTCAACCCATCAGCCCATCTGATCAAATTCCTGTTGTACACTGAGGTAACCTTTTTCACTGTCCACTATACCACATATTTTGGTCTATCTGCACTTATGAGAATGGCAAGTTATTAAGGCACCAAGGAATGGTATGCTGTTGCCAGCCACAATGAGATCCTTAATGGTGTAGAATTTGAGCTATCATATATGTCATCAAACTGTCACTGGTCATAGTAATATAGGACAACATAAGATATAATGCACAGTAACAGGCCACAATCTGTTCTACAATCTCACCATTTTTGGATAATAACTGTTCTTCTGAAATTCCCTGTTAGTTTTCCTAGTTACCATCTTCTTTGGATGCCTTCTAGCTATATCTTCCCCATTGGAGGAGTCATTCCATCTATATCCATTCTATCAAAACTTATGTAATTTTAAAGAGCTCTATTAGGTCAAACCCCAACTTTGTCTTTTCAATGGAAAGTAAAGACAATCTCACTGGGTCTGTTTTCATAGAACATAGAACAATACAGCGCAGAACAAGCTCTTCGGCCCTCGATGTTGCACCGACCTGTGAACTAATCTAAGCCCATCCCCCACCTATCCCATCATCATCCATGTGCTAATGTGGCTGAGTTAAACTACATCAGTAGACAGGGCATTCCATGCCCTTAACATTGTCTGAGTAAAGAACCTGCCTCTGACATCTGTCTTAAATCTATCACCCCTCAATTTGTAGCTATGCCCCCTCGTACAAGCTGACGTCATCATCTTAGGAAAAAGACTTTCACTGTCTTACCCTATCTAATCCTCTGATCATCTTGTACGTCTCTATCAAATCCTCTGATCATCTTGTACGTCTCGATCAAATCCCCTCTTAGCCTTCTTCTCTCAAATGAGAACAGACGCAAATCTCTCAGCCTTTCCCCATGAGACCCTCCCCCCAGACTAGGCAACATCCTGGTAAATCTCCTCTGCACGTTTTCCAATGCAAACCCTTGTAATTTTTCTCTGCTTCTTCTCCTGAGCCTTGAGCTGCATTTTGTAAAGCAACCAGAAATACCCTAATGTAAATGTGGATTAACCAAGATTGGAACATAGGAGCATAAGACATAGGAGCAGAAGTAAGCCATTCAGTCCATCAAGTTAGCTCTGTTAATCACTGAGTTCATGACTGATCTAATGATTGTCAACTCCACTTTCCTGCCTTTTCCTTACAAGTCTTGATTCCCTAGCTATCTCAGTGTATGCAATCCCAGCCTTGACACTCCACCTCACTACCTTTGAGAGAAGAAATTCCTCCTCATCTCTGTCTTAAATATTCAATCATCTGTGATGATGCCCTCAGGTCCTAACCTCTTCCACAAGGGGAAACAACTCATCCACATCTACCCTGTCAAGTCTGCTAATAACCTTGTACGTTTCAATAAGATTATCTCTCAGTTTTTTTGAATTTCAATGTGAACAGGCCCAACTGACTCAACTTCTCCTTTCAAGCCAATCCTGCCATACCTGAGATCAGCCGAGTGAGCTTTCTCTGGTCTGCCTCCAATGCTAGTGTATCTTTCCCAATAAGGGCCCCAAAACTATTCCCAGTGTTCTAGCTGTGATACAATTTTATCATAACATTCGTACTTTTTAATTTGATTCCTTTGGCAGTAGAGCCTAGTGCTTGGTTTGATTTTTAGTGTTCTGTTAACCTATAGTGCGACTTTTCGTGATTGGTGTGTCTGCACTAGTCCAGCTGAATTTGCACATTCCAACTAATATATGACACCCTCGGTTTCTTACCATAATATGCAAGCTCACATTTATCTGTGTGAACTTTATTTGCCTACAATTTGCTATTTCCACAATTTTCTTAATGTTCTCCTATAATTTATTATGTTATACCTCAACATTGATAGTTCCTCCTTCCTAACGTCCACCTTCCTTCAGATAGAGAAATAAATTCTTTCTTTTCTGATTTCGAGAAACTTTTCTCATCCTTCACACATTGACAAAACAGTTCCCATCATTTCATCTTGTTTTACTTTCCAAGAGGATTGGTTAATATCTGAAGCATACTGACACATCTTGATGGCACCATTATAAAGAATATTTTTTTTCCTCTGTCTTTCTGTGTATTTGATAGTGAACTGAAATGGGGAAAAAGCTGGTTTAAAGCCAAGGATTATGGCAGTTTTGAAAGGCAAATGACCAGATGCTCATTGTAAGTGCTGTTTACACAGTTGCTTGTTCACGCAAATAGTAGAAGCTTGATCTGCAGATGAGCTGGAGCCAATGGGTTTGCATGAATGTAGCTTTGGCTAACAATAAATAGCTGACTGGTTCATGAACTAGTAACTGGCTATTGAGGACAAAGGCTTTCTGCCTGCCAACAGTTTCATGATTGACTCCCAGGGAGCTGAGCCATTTGGGATGAGATGTTTAGGAACCATCATTCCTCTTGAGGAGAAGGAACTGATTGTGCTCTGCAGTAAAAAGCATCTTAAGCCTGAAGATAACTTATTTATTTCCCTTTTCCAGTTGATATAGGCTGTGATTTTTAATTGATTACCCAAAGACCTTTACAAGTATGAATCAGTCCCCCTGTGCCTTCTGCAAATGGGCGAAGTATCTCAAGAAGGAAGATTAAGAAGCAATGTTCAGATCATCTCAACAAATGCTGTGAACAGGGAGCACTAAGCTTCCTGGTCTTTTCCTCTGCTTATAGCAAACATTTATTTGTTTCCCTGCCAGAATGTGTAAAAGGGAATTTTATAAGAGACTCAGAGTTTTAATGAATGGAATTACACATTGAAAATTCTTAGTTGTTTATTTATTGCTTGATTAATTTTTTTGTCATATGTACTGAAGTACAATGACAAGGTTTATTGACGAGCAGTACAGGTAGATCATAATAAGCAAGGATGTACAGATCAAAAAGACTTAGAGGCATTCAGGTGACAATATACAGAGCACATGCTAGGTGAGATCAGCGATAGGCAGATCAGCATTATTTGAGGCTAGAGAATCCATTCATCAGTCTAATAATAGCCGGGAAGAAGCTGTCCCTGAATCTGCTGGTGCATGTGCTCAGGCTTCTGTATCTTCTCCCTGATGGAAGGTTATAGAAGATCAATACTGGGATGCGATGGGTCTATGATGATGTTGACAGCCTTTCCGCAGTAACGAGCCATGTAAATGGAGTCCATGGATGGGAGGTTGGCTCCCTTGATGGTCTGAGCTGTGCACACCATCTTCAGTAATTTCTTACAGTCCAGGCCAGAGTGGTTGCAATACCAGGCCGTATGCAACCTTTTCTGTAATTAGAACCTATTTGTAATAAATAATAATTTTTGTTAAATTCAGTAACATAGAATCCCTACAGCGCACAATGAGGCTATTTGGCCCATTGGGTCTGCACTAAACCTCCAAAAAACATTGCACCAGCCCCTTACCCTCTTCCCTGTAACCCTGCATTCACCATGGTTAACCTACCTAGCCTGCACATCCCTGGACACGAGAGACAATTTAGCCTGGCCAATCCACCTAACCTGCAACATGGTCCATGCTTTCCATGGCACTGAGTCTAAAAAGGAGGAAACCGAACAAAACGGTTTTTGACTTTTGTGGTGACTCCAGGAATAGCAGAGTTTGATTTTCACTGCACTCCCTCAGTAAGGTTTGGCAGCTTCCTGATGTTTGATCATGCAGGGACGGGACAACAAGAGTTGCTTTATTTTAGTCAATCTAGGTTGGTCAGGAGGGGACAACTGTGCTTCTTCTCTGTGAGTGAGGAGGGAAAATCTGACCACACTTGCCTCTGTATTGTGCAATCAGTCGCTGTGGAGTGAAGTGCGGGATGGAATAAGAGGATTGTTGATGGCTGTTCAAAATGATTTAATAACTGAGACATGGTGATAGTTTGCCTGCGTCCAATCTCTGTCAGAGGAGTAATTTGAGTTTCAGAACACCAACCAAGGCAGAATAAATGACATCTGCTTTTTTTCAAAAAATATGTGCTCATCAAATCAATACACAACCTTACGCTCATACATTACCAAGGTATAGTTTTCTCCATTTTCAGTCTACTAACCAGGGAATAGAATATATGGCTTCAAAAACTTAATGGTATACTTGTAGTCATCACTGTGGGAGCACAAATGAGCAAATGCCTTTGTTCTGTAGTATTAGAGGACAATAGTCAACAGAATTATTGCACTCTGCCATCATTTACTTAAGACAGCATTTGCAGTAATTATATAGCTGAAACACCAGGGAAATCGTTTTTATGCCACACAGCTACATTTTAACTGTCTCAGATAAATGTTTAACCTAAGCAGCATAAAATCATAAATTCGTCACTTCACAGCAACTCTTTGATTCAATCTTTAACTGAGGTACTTATAAACAGACAGGTGATGTACTGCATTTGCTGTGCTATCCTGCTTTTGCTGTATAAGTGTCTATCAACATTGTGAGACTAGATCTAGTGCTTCGTGCTCCACACCATGCATGCATAATGAAAGATCTGCATTTAAATAGAACCATTCATAATCTTTGAGTATCTCCAAAGTGCTTTGCAAACATTTACATTGTTTAAAAGTGTTATCACTGTTGGACTGCAGGAAATGTGGAAGCCAATTTATGCACAGTAAAAACCCACAAATTGCAAAGCGATGATGATTAGATTCTTTGGTATTTGCAATATTGATTGAGAGGCAAGTGTTACCTAAGAAACAAAGGACAACTTCTCCAATTTTCAGAATAGTGTCTGCAATTTGGGGTGGCACAGTGACTCAGTGATTAGCTCACAGCGTCAGGGAGCTGGGTTTGATTTCCACCCTAGGGTGACTGTCTGTGTGGAGTTTGCACATTCTCCCCGTGTCTGCATGGGTCCCCTCCTGGTACTCTAGTTTCCTCCCACAGTCCAAAGATGTGCAGGTAAGGTGCATTGGCTGTGTTAAGTTGCCCATAGTGTTCTAGGGATGTGCAAACTAGGTGGATTAGCCATGGGAAATGCAGGGTTACAGGGTTAGGATGGGTTTGAGCAGGATGCTCTTCAAAGGATCAGCGTGGATTCGATGGGTTGAATGGCCTGCTACCATACTGTAGGGATTCTATGATCTTTTACATCGATCAGACAAGGCCACTGCCCAAGGTATCATCTGAAAACCTCTCCCTCAGTACTACACTTGCATGACAAGAATTTGTGCTTACTTGTGCGAGAGTGTGACTTGAACCTACAAAGTACCGACCGAGGTGAGAAGTGATCACACTATGTGTGTGTGTCATTTGCTTCAGCGGTGATCAGAGAGCTGGGTCACCTGTTAACACTTCAGCTCTCCAGTATCATCTCCAATCCTGAAGACAGCAAAAGAGGTTAACGTTACATCTCACTTTTACATGACTTCGGGACATTCCAAAGCACTTTGTAACCAAGGTGCTGCTTCTGAAATCTTGTCTCCCTTAGATTGAAGTAAATTAAGTGGGCATTTTGTCTCCAGCAAGCTTCCGCAAACAACATATAGTCAATGATAACTGGAGGAATAGTGGAGGAGGAACAAGAGTGATAGATGAACTCAATTGCAGTAAAATCATGCATTATATTCAGAGTGCCAGTGCGTGGTGATACTGCATGTAACATGTGGAATAACACTTTTCTCTGTATTTTTATATACATAAGACAATAAATCTAAATCTTGAAAGTTTAAAGCCACATTAATGAATGTATATTCTTAGTGAATGTTATTAAGGGATAGATATTATCCAAGAGTCTGGAATACTTCCTGTGCTCATAGTTAATATGTAGCTTTAATAAACATACAGGAGAACAGACCAGACTGCAGTTTAATATCTCTTCTGAAATACAGAATATTTCTCAATTGCTTCCCTCAGCAATGTATGTCAGCCTAGATTTCTATGTTCATATTTCTGCTGTAGGACTCAAACCAACAACCAATGGGCTCAAAAACAAGAATGTCACTAATTCATAGGTAAGACAGACAGGGAGTCTAAATTATATGCACGTGAATAACCTTGATCCTTTAATTGCTATAACGGTTGATAAAATCAGCCGTGTAATATGGAGCTGTACATATTACAAAACATCCTGATTCAATTCGAGGTCTGTATTGAGCTTTATCTATTACACAACAAGCCAGCAACTGAGCCCAGGTTACATTTAACAGCAAAAGAAGTAATTATCACTCCTATTGAGAGATAATTGGTGCGATTAAGATGTACACAGATCAAATTGTACAAAGTGCAACTGAATTGCTATTTTTCTTACCTGGAACATGCTGTGACCCTTTTCTTTTGACCCAGCCAACCTTCATTGATGCACCTCATTTCATTGGCTGTCATGTTCAAGGATCTCGCAATGTTTTAACAAAGGAGTGAAAATGCCTGATCAACAGCCAGAAACCCTTTCAATACTGCAGACTACAAAAGCAGAGCACAGAGTTTCAGAAAATCTCAGCCTGCCATATGTTATCTACATCATGAGGAGTTTAAGGCAATATCAGACCTTTTATCTTATGGTTGATGCTTGTTTACATGCAGATTATATTGCTTATTGTGCCAATCAGATCAGAAGATAGGAAAATAGGAATGGGAGTAGGCCATTCAACCCATCAACCTGCTTCGCCATTTAATGCAGTCATGGCTGATTGAACAATACAATGCTTTGTATCCACACTATTCGCACAACTTATTACCCCACTGATAATCAGAAGTCTATCATTGTTTATTTTAATCATCCTGAAAGACTGAGCATGCACAGATTTCAAAGATTCACAACTCTCTAAGTTAAAAAAAACTTTCTCCTCACCTTGATCCAAAATGACACCCACTCCACTTATTTTTAAATTCTTCCCACTGGTTACAGACTTCCAAAACAGGGGAGCCATCTCACCTGTATCTAACCTTCGAATATTTTGAAGCTTCCAAAGTGATCATCTCTCATTTTTTTGTAAATCTAGAGAAGACACGCTCTGTTTATAAGACAGTCCCACCATCCCAGGAACAGGTCTGGTGTATCTCCATTGCACTTTATCAATAGTGGTAGTATCATTCCTGAGATAATCAGAGAATCCCTATAGATGTATACGTATTACCAGGTACCCACTGAATGTCAAGTTGTTTTTGGAATGATGTGTGGGTGGCACGGTGGCACAGTAGTTAGCACTGCTGCCTCACAGCGCCAGAGACCCGGGTTCAATTCCCGCCTCAGGCGACTGACTGTGTGGAGTTTGCACGTTCTCCCCGTGTCTGCGTGGGTTTCCTCCGGGTGCTCCGGTTTCTTCCCACAGTCCAAAGATGTGCAGGTAAGGTGAATTGGCCATGCTAAATTGCCCGTAGTGTTAGGTAAGTGGTAAATGTAGGGGTATGGGTGGGTTGCGCTTCGGAGGGTCGGTGTGGATTGTTGGGGCGAAGGGCCTATTTCCACACTGTAAAGTAATCTAATCTAATCTAAAATCTAATCTAATCTAGGATGGGGATAGAATTGGGTAGGTAATTAATGAGTCATGTGTAATAAAATCTCATGACATTTAAGGCAAAATTCCTCCACATAAATTAATGCAACACACACCCAGCTAAACTACATTAGATTCAGCCCATTGTTCTTAAAATCTTTGATCCTCTCTCACCAATGTTTAGAACAGAGGACATAGAACAGGCCCTTCAGCCCTCGATATTGCGCCGACCTATGAACTAATCTAAGCCCATCCCCCTACATTATTGCATCATCATCCATGTGCTTATCTAAGGATTGTTTAAATCTCCCTAATGTGGCTGAGTTAACTACATTGGCAGGCAGGGCGTTCCACCCCCTTACCACTCTCTGAGTAAAGAACCTGCCTCTGACATCTGTCTTAAATCTATCACCCCTCAATTTGCAGCTATACCCCCTCATACAAGCCAACATTATCATCCTATGAAAAAGTCTCTCACTGTCGACCCTATCTAATACTCTATGTCTCTATTAAATCCCCTCTTTGCATTCTTTTCTTCGATGAGAAAAGACCCAAGTCTCTTAGCTTGTCCTCATAATACCTTCCCTCCAGACCAGGCAACATTCTGGTAAATCTCTTCTGCCTCTTTCCAATGCTTCCACATCCTTCCTGTAATTGGGCGACCAGAACTGTACACAATATTCCAAGTGAGGCCGCACTAACGTTTTGTACAGTTGCAGCATGATATCACGGCTCTGGAACTTAATCCCTCCAAGGGCGGCACGGTGGCACAGTGGTTAGCACTGCTGCCTCACAGCGCCAGAGACCCGGGTTCAATTCCCGCCTCAGGCGACTGACTGTGTGGAGTTTGCACATTCTCCCCGTGTCTGCTTGGGTTTCCTCCGGGTGTTCCGGTTTCCTCCCACAGTCCAAAGATGTGCAGGGTTAGGTGAATTGGCCATGCTAAATTGTCCGTAGTGTTAGATAAGGGGTAAATGTAGGAGTATGGGTGGGTTGCGCTTCAGCGGGTCGGTGTGGACTTGTTGGGCCGAAGGGCCTGTTTCCACACTGTAAAGTAATCTAATCTAATCTAATCTAAAGTCTCAGGGCTTCAGGTTAAACATGGGTAAGGAAACCTCCTGCTGATTACCACGTACTGCCCTCTCTCAGCCGATGAATCGATACTCCTCTAGGTGGAACAGCACTGAGGATAGCAAGGGTACAAAATGTACTCTGGATGGTGGATTTTAATGTCCTTCACCATGAGTGGCTAGGCAGCAACATTACTGATCAAGCTGGTTGGGTTCTAAACGACATCACTGCTCGACTGGGTCTGCATCAGGTAGTGAGGGAACCAAGAAGACGGTTCAAGAAGGCAACTCACCACCATGTTCCCAAGGGCAACTAGGGACAGGCAATAAATGCTGGACCAGCTGGTGATATCCACATCCCCCAAAATGAATTTTAAAAAACTCATCTGGAAAATAGCAGGTTGGGCAATGCAGCACTCTCTCAGTAGGACTTGCATGATCAGTCCAGATTTTGACCTCTGATCCCTGAGGAGGAACGTGAACCCATGGTATTAGATTCCCTACAGTGTGGAAACAGGAACTTCGGCCCAACAAGTCCACACTGACCCTCCATAGAGTGACCCATTCCTGACCCTAGATTTATGCCTTATTGATGCACTTTACACTATAGGCAATCTAGCATGGCCAATTCACCTGACCTGCACGTCTTTGGATTGTGGGAGGAAACTGGAGCACCAGCAGGAAACACACGCAGAATGTGCAAACTCCACACAGACAGTCACCCATGGTGGTAATCGAACTCAGGTCCCTGGTGCTGTGAGGCAGCAGTGCTAACCACTGAGCCACCATGCCACCCCAAATAGAGAATGAAGTGTCAAGAGCTATTCTTTGAGAAGCAGAAGCAAATTGCTGCAGATGTCAAAAATCTGCAATTAAAACAAAAAATTCTCGAAATACTCAGCAGATCTGGCAGTTGTTGTGTTGGGCGAAACAAAGTTAACATTCCAGGTCTTTGAACTTTAATCAGACCACATTGTGTTCAGTTCTGAGCACCTTATTCAAGGAAGGATGTTAAATTCCTGGAGAGAGTACAAAAGAGATTTACTTGAATAATATCAGAATGAGGGATTTTAGATACAAGGAAAGATTAGAGAGTTTGGCCTTATTCTCCTTGGATTAGAGAAGATTAAGATCATATTGAGATGAACAATTTTTATTTAAAAAGATATTCTGTTTCCACTAGCTGGTACATCATTATATAAGGGTTACAATTTCAAGATTGTCAGTAAGGGAGGTCAGATTGAAATGAGGAGAAACTTCTTTCCTTTAGAATTTGGAATGTGTTGCCTGGGAGAGCAGTGAAGGTGCATTCTGTCGGAGGTTTCAAAGTGAGTATATTTCTGAAAGTGATGAATTTAGAGGGCTACTGAGATAGTGCTGAAGAATAGAACACACTAGGTCGATCTTACAGGGGCCGGTACGGACACGATGGGTCGAATGGGCTCCTTCTGTACTGTGAAATTCAATGATTCGGTTGTTCTTTTAGGAAACATTCAAATCGTCAAAGCTTATTATGTGGGGCAATGTGAGATTATGCACTTTGGCAGGAAGAATTGAGAAGATGAATATTAATGAAATGGAGAAAGGCTGTGGAAAGCTACAGAATAGAGGAATTTGGGAATCCTCATCGTTGAACCACAAGCTAGCACCCAAGTTCAGTGAGTAATGGGGAAAGCAAATGGAGCATTGTTTTCAAAGAGGACATAATATAAAACTAGGAGGTTGTACTAAAACTATAGAAGGCTCTAGCCAGAGTACAGCTGGAAAGCTGAACAGCTTTAGACCCCTTATCTCAGGAAAGACATACTGGTAATGGAGGCAGTCTAGAGAAGATTCACTAGTTTGATATCAGGTTTGGAGAGACTGCCTTAAGAGGAGAAGATGAGTAGGTTGGCCCTGTACTCATTAACGTTAAGAAGAATGAAAGGTGACCTTAATGAAACATAAAAGATACTTCGGGAATTTGACAGGGTAGATGTGGAAGAGTCCCTTATGGGAGAGTCTAGAATCAGAGGGAATTATCTGTGGAGTCGGTGGAATAAGGTTTTGCACATTTAAGACAGAGATGAGGAGGAATTTCTTCTCTGAGGGCTGTTGAGGCTGGGTCATTAAGTATATTTAAGGCTGAGGTAGATTTTTAATCAGCAAGCGGAATTAACGGTTATGGGGAAAAGGGCAGGAAAGTGGATTGGCAGATCAGCATGATCTCATTGAATATTGGAGGGGACTCAATAGGCTGAATGTCCTTCCATTCCTAAACCTTATGGTTTCACAGGTTGGAGTTTGTGCTGGATAGCCTTGGAACATCATTCTGATGAATAAAATGATGGAGAAGCAGTTTTGCTGAACTGGCATTCAGTTAGCAGGTGGCATGGACTTTAAAGTGGCATGTTGCAATATTAACACTCAAATGATTGCCACATTTAGTAGGAAATTCTTTTGTTTACAGATTCAATGGTTAACCCTTTTAGAATGAATGGATTAACACTGGGGTTCAGATGGTAGTCAAAACAAAATCGCACAAATGGACTGAGCAATTGAATTTTAATGTGACAGCTTCATCAGTTCAAAATCTTTGGTGAGAGAAAATCTTCAAAGTTGGAGGTGGGGGTGGGGGGGCAGAAAAAAGTTCTGGAAGGAAGTCCTGTAGAATGAATACTGATATTTTTGCAATATATTCCAAGGCAGCTTAAAAAAAAGGATATCAGAGCTTTGATTTGGGATGTCATTCCATACATTACAAACACATCGCAGTGTAGTACTGGTCTTTCAGAGCTAGCTTAATCCATCCCAAGGTAACAGGAGGGGGTCCTAAACTCAACAATAAAGGAGAGAAGATTCTCATTTCCATTTAAAGTTTACTCGGCATGCCATCAGCTGTTTGAAGAAATATCCAGTTCCAAAGCATGAAAGCTCTTTCAAGAAATGCTCCCACTGATGTTGGTTAAAAGTGGCTTTGGGAGAAATAGATGGAACAGTCAATCCTCACATTTCCCCCTCCTCACCTTATTCAATTACCCTCAGTAACACTGAGCAGATATGATTCCCTGAGAGATTTGCCTTAATGGAGATTACCCAGGTATAGAGATGTGTGACTACCTGAACTGGTAAGAAAGCACTGAATTAACATATCACTGCTTACCAGCTGCTGTGGTTTTTGAAAAAAGTATGCATAGGTAGCTTATTCATCATTCTTAATGGCCCACTGTAGCCCAGATTGAGTTAGAAATGCAAACTTCCTGTATTGTGTAAACTGTCTCGCTATTATGTGGAATGCAAAACAAACAGCAGATCAGAATCTTCCCCTTGTGCTGTTGAAATACTCATCCTCACCTCTAACTCTGCTGGAAAAAATGACAAACTTTTATCCCTGGTCAAAGTTTACAGAATTTACTTAACATTATTCCTCCAGATCTCTTTGATTTGGAGGTCTAACCCATTACTGACAAAATAATGTATCACGTTGCCAGAAAATTCCCAGTGATGAATTACTTAAAAGTGCAATAATTGTCATATTAGAAAGCAAAGTGGCCATCATTTTACACACTGAAAAAGCCACATTTATGAATAAGACAAGCGACCATATCTTTTTTTCAGCTGATCGACTACTTAGATTACTTACAGTGTGGAAACACACCCTTCAGCCCAACAAGTCCACACCGACCCTCTGAAGAGCAACCCACCCAGACCCATTCCCCTACATTTACCCCTTCACCTAACTCTATGGGCAATTTAGCATGGCCAATTCACCTAACCTGAACATAGAGTCATAGAGTCATAGAGATGTACAGCACGGAAACAGACCCTTCGGTCCAACCTGTCCATGCTGACCAGATATCCCAACCTAATCTAGTCCCACTTGTCAGCACCTGGCCCACATCCCTCCAAACCCTTCCTATTCATATACCCATCCAAATGCCTCTTAAATGTTGCAATTGTACCAGCCTCCACCACATCCTCTGGCAGCTCATTCCATACACGTACCACCCTCTGCGTGAAAAAGTTTTCCCTTAGGTCTCTTTTATATCTTTCCCCTCTCACCCTAAAACTATGCCCTCTAGTCCTGGACTCGCCGACCCCAGGGAAAAGAGTTTGCCTATTTATCCTATCCATGCCCCTCATAATTTTGTAAACCTCTATAAGGTCACCCCTCAGCCTCCAACGCTCCAGGGAAAACAGCCCCAGCCTGTTCAGCATATCCCTGTAGCTCAGATCCTCCAACCCTGGCAACATCCTTGTAAATCTTTTCTGAACCTTTTCAAGTTTCACAACATCTTTCCGATCGGAAGGAGACCAGAATTGCATGCAAAATTCCAACAGTGGCCTAACCAATGTCCTGTACAGCCGCAACATGACCTCCCAATTCCTGTACTCAATACTCTGACCAATAAAGGAAAGCATACCAAACGCCTTCTTCACTATCCTATCTAGCTGCGACTCCACTTTCAAGGAGCTATGAACCTGCACTCCAAGGTCTCTTTGTTCAGTAACACTCTCCAGGACCTTACCATTAAGTATATAAGTCCTGCTAAGATTTGCTTTCCCAAAATGTAACACCTCGCATTTATCTGAATTAAACTCCATCTGCCACTTCTCAGCCCATTGACCAATCTGGTCCAGATCCTGTTGTACTCTGAGGTAACCCTCTTCGCCGTCCACTATACCTCCAATTTTGGTGTCATCTGCAAACTTACTAACTGTACCTCTTATGCTCGCATCCAAATCATTTATGTAAATGACAAAAAGTAGAGGGCCCAGCACCAATCCTTGTGGCACTCCACTGGTCACAGGCCTCCAGTCTGAAAAACAACCCTCCACCACCATCCTCTGTCTTCTACCTTTGAGCCAATTCTGTATCCAAATGACTAGTTCTCCCTTTATTCCATGAGATCTAACCTTGCTAATCAGTCTCCCATGGGAAACCCTGTCAAATGCCTTACTGAAGACCATATAGATCACACCTACTGCTCTGCCCTCATCAATCTTCTTTGTTATTTCTTCAAAAAACTCAATCAAATTTGTGAGACATGATTTCCCACGCACAAAGCCATGTTAACTATCCCGAATCAGTCCTTGCCTTTCCAAATACATGTACATCCTGTCCCTCAGGATTCCCTCCAACAAATTGTCCACTACTGAGGTCAGGCTCACCGGTCTATAGTTCCCTGGCTTGTCTTTACCGCCCTTCTTAAACAGTGGCACCACGTTTGCCAACCTCCAGTCTTCCGGCACCTCACCTATGACTATCGATGATACAAATATCTCAGCAAGAGGCTCAGCAATCACTTCTCTAGCTTCCCACAGAGTTCCCGGGTACACCTGATCAGGTCCTGCGGATTGATCCACCTTTAACTGTTTCAAGACATCCAGCACTTCTTCCTCTGTAATCTGCACATTTTGCAAGATGTCACCATCTATTTCCCTGCAGTCTATATCTTCCATATCCTTTTCCACAGTAAATACTGATGCAAATAGGATTAAGCCAGGACAAAGAAAGAACATTCCTGTATCTCCAAAAACAGGAAAACTTTAACATTCACTTGAATTAACAAATTGAAAAATTGTGAAAAGTTGAAACAATTATCTCTAATAGATATAAGGTTTCTCATAAAGGGTTACTCGACTCGAAACACTAACTCTGTTTTCCTCTCCATGGATGTTGCCAGACTAGCTGAGTTTCTCCAGCACTTTCAGTTTTTATTTATTGAAGTTATAGCTTGGATGGTTGAGTCGAACTGGAAATTGCAAAGTTCTTGCTTCCAGATGTGCTCGCTCTGATTTTATCTCACAAAATTGTGTGACCTCCACATGCTTTTATAACCAAATAAAAAACAAAGAATGCTGGAAGTCAGAAACAGAAACAGAAACTCACAACCCTAAAGAAAGATCACTGGACTCGAAACATTGACACCACTTTCTCTCCACAGATGCTGCCAGATCTGCTGAGTTTCTCCAGCAATTTCTGTTTTTGTTTTTGATTTTATAACCATATTAGCCTAATCATCCATTCTTGGGGGAGTGTTTCTGTAAAATCAGTCCTAAGATGTTCCATTTTGCAATCTTCTGGTATAGAAGTGGAGAGTGAAGGTACCTGGTAGTCAAAAGTGAGGACTTCAGATGCTGGAAACCAGAGTCTAGATTAGAGTGGTGCTGGAAAAGCACAGCCGGTCAGGCAGCATCTGAGGAGCAGGAAAATTGACGTTTCGGGCAAAAGATACCTGGTAGCCTATTATTATACATAAAAATGAGGAGAAGTAGGCCATTCAGCTGCTTGATCTTGCCTCGCCATCCCATAATATCATGGATGATGTCATCTCGGCATCACCTCCTGCCTGCTCCCCGCACTCTGGGGAAGTGAATTCCACACATTCAGCTTTGGTTAGGCCACACACTTAAAATATTGCATTCAATTCTGATCGCCACTTTACAGAAAGGATGTGGAAGCTTTGGAAAGGGTACAGAGGAGGTTTACCAGGCTGCTGCCTGGATTAAAGGGTATGAGTTATAGGGAGAGGCGAGAAAAACTTGGATTGTTTTCTCTGGAACAGCAGAGGCTGAGGAGCGACTTGATTGACAAACTATCAAATTATGAGATGCATAAATAGGGTTAATAGTCAAAATCTTTTTCCCAGAGTTGAAATGTCTAATGCTAGGGTGCATGCATTTAAGATGAAACGGGCAAGTTCAAAGGAGATGTCAGGGGCAGCTTTTTTACACAGAGAGTGGTAGGAGTCTGGGACAAGCTGCCAGGGCTGGTGGTGGAGGCAGATACGTTAGGGGTGTTCAAGGGACTTTTAGATAAGCTCATGAATATGCAAGGAATGGAGGGATCTGGACCAAAGGCAGACAGAAGGGATTAAGTTAATTTGGCATCATGTTCAGCACAACATCATAGTTCTAAGTTCCAAGTTGCTACGGGGAGAACGCTGGTAAGTGGAGCTGAAATGCGCATCAGCCATGATTGAATGGCGGAGTGGACTTGATGGGCCGAATGGCCTTACTTCCACTCCTATATCTTATGGTCTTATGGTCTTATGGTCAAGTTCTATGTTCTATTCACAGACAGAAGTAACTCCTTCTCATTTGTTTCAAAGCCAAAATATTGTAAAACTATGACCTCTCATTCTAAACTGCCCCAAATGAGGAAACATCCTCTCTATGTCCACTTTGTCAATCCTTTTTAGTAGCATATGCACTGATCTCCTCTGATTCTTCTGAACTCTAGACAGTATAGGTCTGAACTGTTCAACCTCTCTTTGTAAGACAGTTTCCCATTTCTAGAATCCATCTAGTGAACCTCCTCTGAATTGCCTCCAGTGTAAATACATCCTTCCTCAGGCAAAGGGACTAAAATCTCTTTTGTAATAAATGCTGAAATTCTATTTGTTTTTCTTTATTACCTGCTGTATCTGCATGCTAGTTTTCTGTAATTCATGCACAAGTACACCCAGATCCTTCTGCAGTGAAAAACTCTGAAAATGCTCTGCTTTTAGATAATAAGTTGCTTTCTATTCTTCTGACCAAATCGGATAGCTTCACACATATCCAAGTTAAACTCCATAATAATATAATGCAATAGCTGGTGCATTTTACAGTTTTATGGGAAAGAACAGAGAAGTGGAAGAAAGAGGACAGCTCTTTCAAAGAGTTGATATATGCATATTGGACTGAATGGTCTCCTTTGTTATTTTATGATGTTAAGTAAATGCTTGTTCTATTCACAAAAATCAAAGGTGCAAACTTAGGACTGAAAAATTGGAGCCAATCTATCGGGAGAGGCTGAATAGGCTGTGTCTGTTTTCCCTGGAGCGTTGGAGACTGTGGAGTGACCTTATTGAGTCTTATAAGATCATGAGGGCCATACGAAGTTAAAAATCACGCAACACCAGGTTATTGTCCAACAGGTTTATTTGGACTATTTTGGACTATAACCTGTATGGTGTGATTTTTAACTTTGTACACCCCAGCCCAACACTGGCACCTCCGGTATCTCCAAATTGAGACTAGATTAGTTTGGGATATCTGGTTAGCAAGGACGGATTGGGCCAAATGGTCTGTTTCCGTGTTATACATCTCTATGATTCTGTAACTCTGTGTTTTATATTGAATTGAATTGAATTGAATTGAATATATCATTTATAGCAGAGATTCCAAAACATTTTTATTTAAACTTGTATATTTATTGCAATTGTGCATCTTTTAAATGACCAGCCAATGCCATTCCATGTTTATTGTGCTTTCTCTCATATCATGCTCAGCTCTTCACCATCCTAGCCATTCTTCCACTGCCATCCCGAACCCCATTCCTTCCCTCAAATGCCATCCAAATTCCCATTCCATGACCTCCCAGGCCTATTCCATTACCTCCCAGGCCTTTCCACTTCCCTCACTGCAACTCCCCATCATTTACGGTGTCTCCACTCCTGTACCATGTGGTCTTCCCACTCCCATTCCTTCTGACACTTTCCATGTTGTTTTCTGCTATCTCCTCTGCTGACTATCCACCTCCCTCCCCATGACATATCCCAAACCTCTCACTTGCCATTTCCCCATTCGCTAGGTCTTGCAGCTACAGAATCTTTGTTTGTGGTCACTGCTTACCTTCCACCATCAATGCTGCCATCTACTATTGCTTCATTTACAATGATGTTGCCAGGCTTGGAGGATTTGAGCTATAGTGAGAGGCTGAATAGACTGGAGCTGTTTTCCCTGGTACATCCAAGGCTGAGGGATGACCTTATAGCGAATTATAAAATCATGAGGGGCATGGATAGGGTAAATAGACAAGGTCTTTTCCCTGGGGTGGGGAAGTACAGAACTACAGAGCATAGGTTTAGGGTGAGAGGGGAAAGATTTAAAAGGGATCTAAGGGACAACTTTTTCACGCAGAGGGTGGTGCATGTATGGAATGAGCTGTCAGAGGAAGTGGTGGAGGCTGGTACAATTACAGCATTTAAAAGGCATCGGGATGGGTATATGAATGGAAAGGGTTTGGAGGGATATGGGTCAAGTGCTGGCAAATGAGACTAATTTAGTTTGGAATATCTGGTCGGCATGGACATGTTGGACTGAAGGGTCTGTTTCCATGCTGTACATCTCTTTGACACCATGACTCTATTTGTCCCACAAACCTCTGCATGTACCATGCCCCAGCCAACAAATCCGCCTGACAGTTATTCAGAACATTGTGAACAAAAGGAAAGAAAAGCTTGTATTTATATTGGACTTTTTGCAACCAGTGAAGGTCTGATTTACAGCCAACAAAGTACTTTTTGAAGTTTAGTTGCTATTGTAATGTGGAAAATGCAACAGTAAATATGTGTACAGCACACTCTCTCAGACAGCAATGCCATAATTACTCAATCTACGCTCTTGATGGGGTAAATATTCACCAGGACAACACCCATGCTGTTCTACAAAATACTGAATTGAGATTATTTACATGCAGCCAACCAGACAAACTGGACAGTATCTTATCTTACCTGAAAGATAACATTTCCAACACTGCAGTGCTTCTTCAGTACTGTATTAAAATGGCAATCTTGATTGCTAAACTCAAGCCTTGAAATTAATCCCGAACCCTATACTTCTGAGATGAGCTGACACTCCTGGCAGATAAAAAAAATTGTTGCTTTTACACAAGTATGCCTTACAAATAGGTACCTCCTACCTCAATTACCAGGGTATACCATTTTATAGAGAACAAGTGAAACCTTAGTTAATGTCCACTCCCTCCACACAATTAAATGTCGTTAACAAGCAATTAGCATCCTGGTTATAAAATCTAAGTGCCTTTTTGTACAGTAAATAGCCTGCGGATGAAATTCCCAATGCCATCATCATTTATATTATACTTATTCTGATATCTTGTGGACTAAATACAACAGGAATCCTATAGCGGCATAAATGATGGTGTGTTTGGCAACCTGTCAATCTTCTTTGCCCCCATCTGCTTCACCCCCCTCTCCCACCTATCACCTTCTCCCCCACCTCCGTCTACATATCACATTCTCAGCTAACATCCTCCCCAGCCTCAGCCCCCTCCCATTTATCTCACCACCCCCTCGGCTGACAGCCACATTCTTGATGAAGGGCTTTTGCCTGCTCGACTCGCCTGCTCCTCGGATGCTGCCTGACCTGCGGTGCTTTTCCAGCACCACACTCTCAACAGTTTGTAGAGGAGTCTTGTTTAGATAAGCAACTGCTCTCACACCCTAAATGGTGAGTAGTGGACAAGCGATTTTATGGTGACATAGAACATAGAACATAGAACATAGAACATAGAACAATACAGCACAGAACAGGCCCTTCGGCCCACGATGTTGTGCCGAACTTCTAACCTAGATTAAGTACCCATCCATGTACCTATCCAAATGCCGCTTAAAGGTCGCCAATGATTCCGACTCCACCACTCCCACGGGCAGCGCATTCCATGCCCCCACCACTCTCTGGGTAAAGAACCCACCCCTGACATCTCCCCTATACCTTCCACCCTTCACCTTAAATTTATGTCCCCTTGTAACACTCTGTTGTACCTGGGGAAAAAGTTTCTGACTGTCTACTCTATCTATTCCTCTGATCATCTTATAAACCTCTATCAAGTCACCCCTCATCCTTCGCCGTTCCAACGAGAAAAGACCGAGAACTCTCAACCTATCCTCGTACGACTTCCTCTCCATTCCAGGCAACATCCTGGTAAATCTTCTCTGCACCCTCTCCAAAGCTTCCACATCTTTCCTATAGTGAGGCGACCAGAACTGCACACAGTACTCCAACTGTGGCCTAACCAAAGTCCTGTACAGCTGCAACATCACTTCACGACTCTTGAATTCAATCCCTCTGCTAATGAACGATAATACTCCATAGGCCTTCTTACAAACTCTATCCACCTGAGTGGCAACCTTCAAAGATCTATGTACATAGACCCCAAGATCCCTCTGTTCCTCCACCTGACTAAGAACCCTACCATTAACCCTGTATTCCGCATTCTTATTTGTTCTTCCAAAATGGACAACCTCACACTTGGCAGGGTTGAACTCCATCTGCCACTCCTCAGCCCAGCTCTGCATCATATCTAAGTCCCTCTGCAGCCGACAACAGCCCTCCTCACTGTCCACAACTCCACCTATCTTCGTATCATCTGCAAATTTACTGACCCACCCTTCGACTCCCTCATCTAAGTCATTAATAAAAATTACAAACAGCAGAGGACCCAGAACTGATCCCTGCGGAACTCCACTTGTAACTGGGCTCCAGGCTGAGTATTTACCATCTACCACCACTCTCTGCCTTCGACCGGTTAGCCAGTTTTCTATCCAATTGGCCAAATTTCCCTCTATCCCATGCCTCCTGACTTTCCGCATAAGCCTACCATGGGGAACCTTATCAAATGCCTTACTAAAATCCATGTACACTACATCCACTGCTCTTCCCTCATCCACATGCTTGGTCACCTCCTCGAAGAATTCAATAAGACTTGTAAGGCAAGACCTACCCTTCACAAATCCGTGCTGGCTGTCCCTAATCAAGCAGTGTCTTTCCAGATACTCATAAATCCTATCCCTCAGTACCCTTTCCATTACTTTGCCTACCACAGAAGTAAGACTAACAGGCCTGTAATTCCCGGGGTTATCCCTATTCCCTTTTTTGAACAGGGGCACAACATTCGCTACTCTCCAGTCCCCTGGTACCACCCCCTTTGCCAGTGAAGACGAGAAGATCATTGCCAACGGTACTGCAATTTCCTCTCTAGCTTCCCACATAATCCTAGGATATATCCCGTCAGGCCCGGGGGACTTGTCTATCCTCAAGTTGTTCAAAATGTCCAACACATCTTCCTTTCTAACAGGTATCTCTTCTAGCTTACCAGTCCATTTCACACTCTCCCCTTCTACAATACGGTCCCTCTCGTTCGTAAATACTGAAGAGAAGTACTTGTTCAAGACCTCTCCTATCTCTTCCGACTCAATACACAGTCTCCCACTACTGTCCTTGATCGGACCTACCCTCGTTCTCGTCATTCTCAGGTTTCTCACATACGCATAAAATGCCTTGGGGTTATCCTTGATCCTATCCGCCAACGATTTTTCATGCCCTCTCTTAGCTCTCCTAATCCCTTTCTTCAGGTCCCTTCTGGCTATCCTGTATCCCTCCACTGCTCTGTCTGAATCCTGTTTCCTCAACCTTATGTAAGCCTCCTTCTTCCTCTTTACCAGACATTCAACCTCTCTCGTCAACCAAGGCTCCTTCACACGACCATTTCTTTCCTGCCTGATAGGTACATACATATCATGGACACGTCGTATCTGCTCTTTGAAAAAGTTCCACATTTCCACCACATCCTTCCCTGACAGCCTATGCTCCCAACGTATGCTCCTCAAATCCTGCCTTACAGCATCGTAATTTCCCTTCCCCCAATTATAAAATCTACCTTGTTGTGCGCACCTATCTCTCTCCATAACCAAGGTGAAAGTCACAGAATTGTGGTCACCATCTCCAAAATGTTCACCCACTAACAAGCCCACCACTTGTCCCGGTTCATTACCGAGTACCAAATCCAATATGGCCTCCCCTCTGGTTGGACAATCTACATACTGCGTTAGAAAAGCTTCCTGGACACACTGCACAAACACCGCCCCATCCAATCTACTTGATCTAAAGAGCTTCCAATCAATATTTGGGAAGTTGAAGTCGCCCATGACTACGACCCTGTGGCTTCTGCACCTTTCCAAAATCTGTTTCCCAATCTGTTTCTCCACATCTCTGCTGCTATTGGGGGGCCTATAGTAAACACCCAACAAGGTGACTGCACCTTTCCTATTTCTGACTTCAGCCCATACTACCTCCAGAGGCAGATCCCCCTCAAACTTCCTTTCTGCAGCCGTTATACCATTTCTAATTAGCAATGCCATCCCCCCTCCTTTTTTCCCACCCTCCCTAATCTTACTGAAACACCTGTAACCAGGAACCTCCAACAGCCATTCCTGTCCCACATCTATCCACGTTTCCGTGATGGCCACAACATCGTAGTCCCAGGTACCGATCCACGCCTTAAGTTCACCCACCTTATTTCTGATACTCCTTGCGTTGATGTATACGCACTTGAGCCCATCTCTGTGTCCGCTAGTAGTCCCTGTCAATGCTACCTTCTCCACAGCCCCCCTACAGTCTTGGGCATCCTGACAAACAGCTAACCTACTTGCTGGACTACAAGTCCGGATCCCATCCCCCTGCCAAATTAGTTTAAACCCCCCCGAAGAGTGCTAGCAAACCTACCCCCCAGGATATTGGTGCCCTTCTGGTTCAGGTGCAACCCGTCCTGTTTGTACAGGTCCCACCTTCCCCAGAATGCAGTCCAATTGTCCAAATATCTGAAGCCCTCCCTCCTACACCAGCCTTGCAGCCACGTGTTCAACTGCACTCTCTCCCTATTCTTTGCCTCACTGTCACGTGGCACCGGCAACAGCCCAGAGATGACGACTCTGTCTGTCCTAGCTTTTAGCTTCCAGCCTAACTCCTTGAGCTCTTGAATGACCTCCCCACCCCTCTTCCTACCTATGTCGTTGGTGCCAATGTGCATCACATTGCTCCCAATTCCTTTTGACATGATTTCCACAAATAAGAGGGCTCTTGTGATGCAGTGGTAGTGTCCCTATCTCTGAGCCAAAAGACTTGCCTTCAGGTCCAACCTGCTTCAGAGGTGTGTGGTAATGTATGTGATTGGGTCAGTTACTAGTATCTATCCTTAAATTAGCCAGCCTCTCATGGTGCCCCAACCTCTTGGTGCCCCAACCTCTTGGCCAGAAGGTCTAGATTCAAGTCTCAGGTGCTCCAGGGGTGTGTCATGACACAAATGAACAGGTTGATTCAAAGTATTCAACTTTGTGATGTAGGGGTAACATCCCTACCTCTGAGCTTGGAGATCTGGATTCAAGTCCCAGTTTTGTTTTTATTCACTTGTAGGAGGTTGACTTTATTGGCTGGGCCAATATTTACTGCTCTTCACTAGTTAAACTTGAAAAGGTAAACTGCCTTTTGAAGCACTGCAGTCCATGTGCTGTAGTAGACCCATAATGCTATTAAGGAGGGAATGTTAGGATTTTGACCGACTGACACTTGAAGCCATGGTGACATATTTCTAAGTTAGAATGGTGAGTGGCTTAAAGGCACAGAGTCATACTGTCATACAGCATGGAAACAGACCCTTTGGTCCAACCAGTCCATGCCAAACATAATCCCAAACAAAACTGGTCCCACCTGCCTGTGTTTGACCCATATCCCTCCAAATATTTCTTATTCACGTACTTATTCAAATGTCTTTTAAACTTGCATCTGTACCTGCCCATCACTTCTTCTGGACGTTCATTCCACACACAAACCACTCTCTGCGTAAAAAAGTTGTCCCTCATGCCTTTTTTAAAAAAATTCTCCTCTCACCTTAAAAAAACATGCCCCCTTGTCTTGAAATCCTCCACCTTAAGGAAAACATCATCTACCATTCACCCCGTGATTTTATAGACCTCTATCAAGTCACCCCTCCAACTACTACTCTCCAGTGAAAATAGTCGCAGTCTACCCAGCCTATTTTTATAACCCAAAGCCTCCATTCTCAGCAACATCCTGGTAAATATTTTCTGAACTCTTTTCGATGTAATAATATCCTTGAAGGGAAATTTGTGAGTGGTGGTGTTCTCCTATATCTGCTGACCTTGTCTTTCTAGATGAAGGTTATTGTGGGTTTGGAATGTGTCCCAGAGTTGTATAATAACATCACTGAACAGGTTGATAAGAAAATATGTAACCACAGATAAGCATTCACCAGCAGAGATCGTTCTGAATTTATCAGAAGTTGAAACACAAATCATTCTTTATCTTCCATAGTAAGTGTCAGCTGAGAATACTCACCATAGACATAGCTTTGACTTATCATGAAAATGATCTTCTGTGAGATCCTTTGGAGCTTTTAAGGATATAACTGGAAAATCAACCAAACCGGTCACCAGCAAAACAATTCATACTGCTCAACAAAATCAAGTGTGGTGGATAGACAATTTGATGTTAGCTCTTGGACAGGGACACATGTGACAAGAGGTTTAGGTGATGTCAGTGCAATTGCTGTTGGGGATTCGGGCAGCACCAAATGAGGCATTTTATTCAGACATACCACAGGACAACTGATGTGAGAAATGGAAACTATCACAGTGATAAAGTAGTTTGTGTGACACGGGTAGATATGGAGCTGTATTGCAAAGAAAGACTTTAAAGAAATTTTCTCTGCATTTAACTGTGTTGGATCCTGACATTTAATAGGTATACATTCAATTTCCTATCCAGTAGTCTTGGTGAGCTGAAAATCTCAAAACATTCTATTATCAAGATAATTTGGATAAATGCGAGGTTATTCACTTTGGAAGCAAAAACAAGAAGGCAGATTACTACCTGATTGGCTGTTCATTGGGAGAGGGGAGTGTGCAGAGGGACCTGTGCACTGTGGATCCTTGTGCACCAGTCACTGAAGGTAAGCATGCAGTGGCAGCAGCTGGTGAAGAAGGCAAATGGGATGTTGGCCTTCATTGTAAAAGGTTTCGAGTACAGGAGCAGGGATGTGTTGTTGCAGTTATATAGGGCTTCGTTGATGCTACACCTAGAATATTGTGTGCAGTTTTGGTCTCCTTTTCTGAGAAAGGATGTTCTTGCTCTCGAGGGAGTGCGATGAAGATTTCCCAGGCTGATTCCAGGGATGGGGGGGGGGTGCTGACGTATGAGGAGAGATTGACTAGGTTAGGATTGTTTTCACTGGAGTTCAGACGAGTGAGGGGGGAATCTCATAGAGACTTATAAAGTTCTAACAGGACTGTTCAGGGTAGATGCAGGGAGGATGTTCCTGATGGTGGGTGTGCCCAGAACCAGGGGTCACAGTCTGAGGATTCAGGGTGGACTATTTAGGACAGAGATGAGGAGACATTTCTTCACCAAAAGAGTGGTAAGCCTATGGAATTCATTATCACAGGAAGTAGTCAATGCCAAAATATTGAATGTATTCAAAGGATGGCTAGATATCACACTTGGGGGGAATGGAGCCAAAGGTTATGGGGAGAAAGCAGGATTAGGCTATTGAGTTCGATGTTCAGCCATGATTGTGATGAATGGCGGAGCAGGCTCAAAGGGCCTCTCTACTATGCTTCTATCACCAATGATACTCATACTTGTCATTAAAAGAGGAGTGGGTAAGGTGAGGACATGTGATAAGTAATCAGTCTCACCTAAAGCAGCGGGTGAAATGTGGATGCCAAGACGGGCAGTTAACATCATTTAGAGAAATAGCATGAGAAGGAATGGACAAGAGTTGTGTCTGTATTGGGAGCTGCCTCTTGTATGTCACTCTTACTTGAGTACAGTGGAAGGACCTGATTGGTGAGTACTGACAAGTTTTTCCATAGTTCTAATTGCAATAACTAGAATTTTTGTGATGTGATGGCAGGTCAGTTTGACTAAGTGGAGTGCACATCCTGCAGAACATGCGAAGCCATGATCACACCATGTAACCCAAGAAGTGTCACCAACTGCACACACTTGAATGGTGTTGTGTATCCGTCAGACAGGGGACAACATGGATAGCATGTTTAGGGAGCTGGTCACACTTCAGGTTAGAGGCAGGAATGCAATGGGTGATTGCTTGGCAGCCTAAAGGACTAAGGCAGTCAGTGCAGGAGTCCCATGAGTCTGTTACCCTTGTTAATGTTATATAATTATAGATACTGGTGAGGATGAGAGCAATTTCTGTTTTTGTTTTAGACAGCAAAGAGACTTTGTAGTGCAGGTTCTTAGTTCCTTGAAAATTGAGTCACAGGTAGATAGAATAGTGAAGAAGGCATTTGGCATATTTTCCTTTATTGGTCAGAGTTTTGAGTACAGGAGTTGGGAGGTCATGATGTAACTGTACAGCACATTGGTTAGGCAGCTTTTGGAATATTGTGTGCAATTCTGGTCGCCCGGCTATAGGAACGATGTTCTGAAACTTAAAAAGGTTCAGAAAAGATTTACAAGGCTGTTGCCAGGGTTGGAGGATTTGAGCTCCATGGAGAGGCTGAATAGGCTGGGGCTGTTTTCCTTGGAGTGTTGGAGGCTGAGGGGTGACCTGATAGATGTTTATAAAATCATGAGGGACATGGGTAGGATAAATAGACAAAGTATTTTCCCTGGGGTGGGAGAGTTCAGAATTAGACAGCAGAAGTTTAAGGTGAGAGGGGAAAATTTAAAAGAGATCTAAGGGGCAACGTTTTCACATAGAGGGTGGTGCGTGTATGAAATGAGCTGCCAGAGGAAGTGGTGGAGGCTGATACAATTGCAGCATTTAGAAGGCATCTGGATGGGTATATGAATAGGAAGGGTTTAGCGGGATATGGGCCGGGTGCTGGTAAATGGGACTAGATTAATTTAGGATATCTGGTCAGCATGGATGAGTTGGACTGAAGGGTCTGTTTCCATGTTGTACATTGCTATGACTCTATCTCCAGCATCTACAGTTCTTTTCTTTTATTTATGAAAGGCATTTGTGCAATATTTCAGTGACCAGCATTGCCCCATTCCTTAAGGGCAAAGCCTGCGTGAATGAAAATGTGGAGGGGAGGTTAGAGGTTAAATCAAAATAGAATCAGAAGGGGAAACAATGCACTCCACATCCCTGCAGTTCCCACCTCACTGTAAAGACCTCGAGAGTGTTTGTGGACACCATGTGCTACTTCACCAGGGGCACCTGGGACCGAACCACAGAAGAGGGGCAGGCAGTCGGCCATAACAACCCTCTCTACGGCCCGCTGCCTGGACCTGTTGATGACCAGTTTGGCCAGGCCCAGGAGCAGACCCGCGATGAAGTCTTCAGACCTGCCCTCCCTCCTCCGCACCGGGTGCCCGAAGATCAGGAGTGAGGGACTGAACTGCGGCCAAAAGCAGAGGAGAAGGTTCTCTAGAAAACTAAAAATGGAGTGCAAATACCCACACCAAATATATGCATGGCCCACGGACTCCAGAGCACCACAGAACAAGCAGCTGGGCTGGGAGTTTGTGAACCACCACAATCTGTGGTTGCAGGGGATTGTTGTGTGCAGCACCCCCCTCCACCCCAGATCCCTGAGAGAAAGTGGGAGAACGCCCACTTGGAGAGTCCTCCATGGGGATCCCCACCACCCGGTGGTAAATGGGTACACCAAGGCGTGTCCGGGTGGTGCATAAGGGAGAAGAGGTGGATAATGTGCAGCAGGAGTTGATATGGGGCTTTCACATCTTTAAAGGATACGTAACAAAAATTACAGAGGCGAGTCAGATTGGGGGCATAGACCTTCAGGGGAACTGTAGGATCCGGGGCCAATTTGAAAGTGAAAGGTATTTATATTGGTTTCAAAACAATCTTTTCATCCAAGATATAACAAGCTCAATGAGAGAGGGTACAATTCAGATTTAGTATTAGGAAAGCTGGATGGGTGGATAAAGTAGCAATGGGTGACAGTTGTGGAGAAAGTGATCACAACACAGATTGATTTTGCACCATTAGGGAATATCAGACAGTAGTAAAACTTTTAAATTGGGTGATGGCAAACTTTATAATGCTGAGTGATGTTCTGGCAAAACTTGACTTGTTACAGATGTTTTAAGGATATTTTAGTGACAAATCTGTGGGAGACCTTCAAAGGCAAGATTCCATAGGCGTGGTGTGGACATGTAGGTAAAAACAATGACTGCAGATGCTGGAAACCAGATTCTGGATTAGAGTGGTGCTGGAAAAGCACAGCAGTTCAGGCAGCATCCGAGGAGCAGGGAAATCGACGCTTCGGGCAAAAGCCCTTCATCAGGAAAGAGGCAGAGTGCAGACACTTTGCCTCTTTCCTGATGAAGGGCTTTTGCCCGAAACGTCGATTTCCCTGCCCCTCGGATGCTGCCTGAAATGGTGTGGACATGTCCCTGCAGAGGTTAAAGGTGATATAGCCAAACTTAAACTTCACTGGTTATCCTGAAGCATCCAGAGCAAGTTAAAGCAGAAACATAGAGCTTGTGAACCTCAAAAAAAGTAATAGAGGAGTGTAGAAAGTACAGGGTGAAGTAAAATAGGGAACAGGTGAGCAAAGGAAGGATACAAAAAATATGCCTGGTAAAATCAGGGAAATTTCAAAGATATTCAAAGATATTAAGAGTGAGAGGATGACGAAGGCAAGGATTAGACCTATTAGAGATGGATATCAGAAATTGTGTGTGGACATAGAAAATGTATGAAGGTTTAAATGAGTATTTCATCTCTATCTTCACAGAATGAGAAGTCTTTTATTCATTATTCATTCATGGGACAGGAGTGTTGCTGGGTAGCCAGTATTTATTGTCCATCCCTAGTTGCCCTTGAGAAGGTAGTGGTGAGCTGCCTTCTTGACTTGATACAACCAAATTTGGCGATGCGGTTTGGGAGAGATTGATTTTGATTTTGACCCAACGAATTGGGTCCAAAGTTACATCTGAAGCATTCTTCCAATTAAATCTGGATCTCTGCCCAAAACGTTTCTCCCTTAAAATTAAATCTGGAACTTTCTCTCAGCAAATGAATTCTGGAACGCTGACCCAATTTACATCTTGAACATCTTTCAATATCCTTGTGTTTCTCTAAGAGTGAAGGGCAAGGACAGTAAGTCCCTGGATGTTAAGGGTTTGGTAAAATGAAGGAAGTGTATGTCAGGCACAGTGCATTTAAAACAGGGGAGGTCTTTTCTAAATATAAAGAGTGTTGGGTTAAAAAAGAAGGGAAAAGAGGAGGGCAAAGAGGTGGCGTGAAATATCTTTGGCAGGTGGGATCAAAGAAAACTCAAAGCTTTTAATAAGTCTATTAAGAGTAAGGACCATCAGGGAAAGAGTGCAACCTATTAGAGATTAAAAGGACAATGTATACGTGGAACTCAAAGAAGTGGGTGAGACCTTTTCATCTGTATTCACAGAGGAGAAAGATGTAGCTGGGATTTCAGCTGAGGTGGTGAGATTCTAGAACAAGTTAAAATTATTAAGGAGGAGGGATTTGATGTTTTAGCTGGCATAAAGGCGCATAAATCTCCAGGGCCTGATGAGATGTAGCCCAGGCTGGTATAGGAGGACAGGGAGGAGATTGCTGGGGCCCTGATGGAGATATTTCATACCTCGCTGTCCATAGGTGAAGTGCCAGATGACTGGAGACAAGGTAATATGGTTCCTTTGTTCAAGAAGGGCAGCGCTGACGGCCATGATGGGGAAATTCTTGGAAAAAGCTCTGAGAGATGGTATTAATCAGCATTTGGAAAGGACGGGATTGATTCAAGCTAGTCAGCATGGATTTGTTAGAGGGAGACCCTGTCTGACAACTTTATTTGAAATTTTGTAAAGGTGACTAAATTTATTGATGAGGGTAGTGCTTTTGATGTAGTTTACATGGACCTCAGTCAGGCCTTTGACCAGATACAACATGGAAGGTTGGTCCAAACGTTATGAGCCAATGGGATCCAAGGAAAATTGGCAAACTGGATTCCAAAATTGGCTAACAAGAAGGTGATAAAGGGAAATGGTGAAGAGTTGTTTTTGTTATTGGAAGCCTGTGACTAGCGGTGTGCCTCAAGGATTGGTGCTGGGACATTTGCTGTTCATTATGCAACTTGGATGTGAATGTATAAAGTATAATTATTAAATTTGCAAATAACATGAAAATTGATGGTGTTGTTGATATGGAGGCAAATGGTCTCAGGCTGCAGTCAAACACTGATCAGCAGTGTTTGGGCGGCACGGTGGCACAGTGGTTAGCACTGCTGCCTCACAGCGCCAGAGACCCGGGTTCAATTCCCAACTCAGGCGACTGACTGTGTGGAGTTTGCACATTCTCCCCATGTCTGCGTGGGTTTCCTCCGGGTGCTCCGGTTTCCTCCCACAGTCACAAAGATGTGCGGGTCAGGTGAATTTGCCATGCTAAATTGCCCGTAGTGTTAGGTTAAAAAAGGGGTAAATGTAGGGGTATGGGTGGGTTACGCTTCGGCGGGTCGGTGTGGACTTGTTGGGCCGAAGGGCCTGTTTCCACACTGTAAGTAATCTAATCTAATCAATTACAGATGAAATGCAGTCCTGATACGTGTGAGGTGATGCATTTTGGTACGTGTGATAAGGGAAGGATATGCAAAATGAATGGTAGGTCCCTACGGAGTGCTGAGGAATAAAGGGACTTGGTATACAAGTCCATAGATCCCTGAAGGTGTCAGCACAGGTAGGGAAGGCAGCATATGGGATGTTTGCCTTCATTTGCTGGGGTGCATAATATAGGAACAAGAAAATCTTGTTACAACTTTACAAAATGGTGGTTAGGTCATAGGGGGAATACTGTGTGCAGTTCTGATGGCCACACTATCAGAAGGATGTGATTGAACTGGAGAGGGTGCAGAGGAGATTCACCAGGATGTTACCTGGGATGAAGAGTCTCAGTTATGATGAGAGACTGGATAGGCTGGCTTTGTTTTCCTTGGAGCAGAGGAGGCTGAGGAAAGGGATGTGATTGAGGGATGCAATGAGATAGAGTCGTCCCTGAGAATCTCTTCCCCAGGCCAGATGTATCTAGGACCAACAGACACAGGTTAAGGTGAGGAATATATGTTATAGAGGAGATCTGAGAAAATCCCTTTTCACTCAAAGGCTGGTCGACCTATGGAACATGCTGCCTGAGTGGGTGATGGAGACAGGTATTCTTGCAACATTTAAGAAGCACCTGAATGAGCATTTAAAATGCTAGGGCATAATAGGCTCTGGGCCAGTTGCGGTTAGTGTAGTTTGTGGTTTGTGGATTAGAATAGACATGGTGGGCCGAAGGGCCTGTTCCTGTGCTGCATGATTCAATGACTAAAACTGAAGCTTCCGTCTCTCTCAAAATTAAATTTAGATCTCTCACAAAAAAACATTTCTCCTGCAAAATTAAATCTAGAACTCTTCCAAACTTAAATCTTGAACTCTCTCACAAATGGGAATCATGAACTTTTTGTCCCTCTTTCCAATGAAAGGTTCCAATTGGTCGAGAAATTGATTTCAAGATTGTGACCAATAGATAAAGAGTATTAACTGATGTGGGACAATGATGGAGGTATTTTCTAATTAAAAGAGAAAATGTTGGGAAATCTCAGCAGGTCTGGCAGCATCTGTAAGGAGAGAAAAGCTGGTGCTTTGACAAAGGGTCAGTTAGACTCGAAACATCAGCTCTTTTCTCTCCTTACAGATGCTGCCAGCCCTGCTGAGATTTTCCAGCATTTTCTCTTTTGGTTTCAGATTCCAGCATCCGCAGTAATTTGCTTTTATTTTCTAATTAAGCTGTTCAGAAATGTTACTATCCGCCTGTGGAGAAGCTGGGACTTTGAACATGGGTTCCCTGGCTCAGAGATAGGGACACTACCACTGTACCACAAGAACCCCTGCAACAATGATGGATAAATGGGATCATGATATAGATCAGCCATGATCAACTGAATGGGAAGAAAGCCTTGAGGGACTGAATGGCCTACACTTGTCGTTATGACCAGTCTTGAAATACATGCACCCGACCCACCGAATGGCATGGCAAGAATGGAAGAATATAATTTAACGAACCGCCAGATAGAAGTGTCCACATTACCATTCCACAGCACAGATTGTCTCTCTCAGGCTTCTGTCCATCCAACATATGGGTTCATCATTGAATACACTTCAACACAGTCTGCCTGTCCTTCTGAGGAAGAGTTCAAGAACAGGCACAATCAAGAATATTAAGTTACTCAGTGTATCCACTCTCTGGAGGGGCCCATTGCTGTGGGATTTGGAGAAGATACTTCCCGACATAATATTTTCCAAACAATATTCTTCTGAGACTTAGAGGATTACTGAAACTAGAAGTTCACCAATGCAGATTAGTAAAATAGTTTAAATGTGATATTCTCTCACAATCAATTAAGATTAGATGGATGTTCTTGGCTTTCTTCGAAAAGGTTAAAAAAATCGACACCAGGTTATAGTCCAACAGGTTAATTTGAAAGTACAAGATTTCAGAGCACTGCTCCTACTTCCAAATAAACCTGTTGGACTATAACCTGGTGTTGTATGATTTTTAACTTTGTCCGACCGAATCCATCACTGACACCTCCACTCCTTAAAAAAGGGCACTGGGTAGGGGGTTAGAAATTTACTTTGAGTTTTGACTTCAAATGTAGCCTACTGGCTTTAAGAGTCCTTTTTAAATTATTGTGGACTATGTCAAATCATAACATGAAACTAATTTGTCAAGAAAATCCTAATTTCACTCAACGTATGATTGGTTTGTGGACAATTGTAAAATAGGAACAGGGATAGACAATTTAATCCACCACATCTCACCCACCATACAATGAAATCACAGTTGATCTGTTTCCCTGACCCCAAATTTGCCCCATATTTCTTCATAACTTTGGTTAACAAAAACCTACCAATCACAGATTTAAAGTTAGGAATTGATTTAACATCAATTGCCTTTTGCAGATGGGAGTTTCAGAGTGTTGCCATTCAATGTGTACAAATCTTTCTCAGTTTCACTCTGAAAAGGTCTGGCCCTCATTGTCTGAGGCATTCACATCGTCAATCTCTTGAACAGTAGAAATAGAATAGGTAGTGAGGAACTTGCTTGAAAACTTTGATTAAATCAAAGGGCTTCACTCAGTGAGACTGCTGGTGGTGTAGTGATTATATCACTAGAATAGCAATTCAGAAGCCAACATTCACATTTTGGGATCGGAATTCAAATTCCACTCTGGCACCTGGTGATAAATATTAAAACAAAACTCACCCAATGATGACAACGTACCCTTACTAAATAAAAGCTGTTGGATGCTGGGAATCAGAAACAAAAACAGAAATTGCTGGAAAAGTTCAGCAGACCTGGCAGCATCTGTGAAGAGAAATCAGAGTTAATGCTTTTGGACCAGTGATTCTTCCTCAGAAATTGTGGTTTTTGTTTGTGTCTGTAATCATTATTGCTCGCCATAAAAATGCATCTGGTTCACCAATATAACTGCAGATCCCTTGTTTAACTCTAAACTGTCCTCCAGACGAGCCACCAGGAGACAAGAAAATCAACTATCCACAAAAAGGCAAGACCTATGCTCACTAGTATTTTTACATACAGATGAGGAAGGACATTACTTCGACTGGGACAACACATCCATCCGAAGACAAGCCAAACAGAGATACACGCAAGAATTCCTCGAAGCATGGCACTCCAATTGGAACTCTATCAACAAACACATTGACTTGGATCCCATTTACTACGCCCCTGAGAAAAAGAACAGGAAATGACATGACCACAGGAAATGACATCACCAACCCAAGGTAACCCAAACACGTAAGGAAAAGAGGTCCAAAACCAGCACTTCATCCAGAAGCTCACTGATGATGTTACCTCGTATGGTGATGAAACGTTTGAAAACAAACCTTCCAGCTCAGCGAACAAACCTACTTCCAGAACCTCAACCTGAGCTACAAATCTTTTCAAAACTCACTGTCCTCCAGACAATTAGGGACAGACAATGAACATTGGCCTAGCTAATGCTGTTGAAATTCCAGAACAAATACAAAAAATTCCAAATGCCATCTAATCAGAGCTTTGTAGAAATAACAACTGTCCTATACTCCTTTGTATTCTTGTCCTTTAACCATGAAGCTTTGCAGATTATTTTCTACTCTTGAGCACAGTTTAATGAGCTTTGTTTGGATTTTCCCACCCCCTCCTGCATCCATCCACCCCTTCACTTTCTCGCCACACCAAGTTTTTATGGTCCACCAATATTTTTAATTTTTTTAATCACTTAGAGAGTACACTGTCGTGTCTTAGATCCAAAGTGGACTTCACGTTTACCGACATTGAAATCCATTTGTGGTTTATCACTTTCCTCAGTCCATTAATTGCCAATTTTAATGCTGTGCTCTCACCTGCACAGCTTCCAACCCTTGCTATCCTCCTGTCATTGACAAATGTAGGCATGTTATTTCCAATACCATCAATCGGACTCACTTGGACTAAGATACGCTGAGTGTAGACCTCACAGCCAGCAAAAATAAATTCTCACTATCTACCCTATCTTGAAAACTTTGATTAAATCACTCATAAACTTCTTAGTTCAAGGGTTTCAGAGGAGATGGAGGAGAGTGGGCTTTGACCCCACAACAGTGAAGGAATGACAACATAGTTCCAATTCAGGATGTTGTGTGAACTTGAGTGGGAACTTACAGCTGGTAGTGATCCCATGTACCTTTTGCTCTTGTCCTTCTCAATGGTAGAGGTCACGTCTTCAGAACGTGCTGCTGTTGGAGTCTTGGTGAGTTGTTGCATTGCATCATGTAGCCAGTACACACTGCTGGCATTATGGTTCAATAGTGTGAATATTTAAGGTGGTGGATAGGATGCATGTCAAGCTAATTGCTTTTTTCGAGATGGTGTTGAGTTTCTTACATGTCATTGGAGCCAATATATGTATGGATATCCTGACTTGTAGGGAGAGTGGATAGGTTCTGGCAAGCCAGAAGGTGAGTTAAGTGCTGAAAATGATGGCCTGGCAATTGTGTACTGACAAAGGCTTTGAAACATTGTGAGATGTCCTGAGAATGTGAAAAGTAGATTCTCGCTCACGTGGCTCAAATTGTTGGTGTGCACTATTTGAAATGGAATGTATACAGGTCTGTGAGGATAAAGTGGGGAATGGCAACCGGGTCAATTCCCCCTTCAGAAGGACAGTATAGATATGATGGATTCCCTCTGTCGTGTAGCCATCCTTTGGTTCTATCATTCAATGTAGTATTTATATTTCTCATTTTATGTAATCCACATCATGGAACATGGAACAAACATAGATCTAGTCAAGGAAGTCATGGAAATTACAGTCAAGCAGCTTAACTATAATTGCTACCACTCCAGCTTTGAAGTGTGGACTGTCTGAAGGTTAAAAATTAGACTCTTGATGCCACAGATTAAATGTACCTACGCAGCATGCTCAAAAAACAGAACCCTGTTGAAAGTACTGGAGTTCTCAGTATCAGTGGTCTGATGGATTAGACATGGGCTGAGCCTAATGCCATTCTAATATTTACACACTGACATTCCCCAACAGAACTCTGAGAATAGAGTTGTGTTCCGAATTGGAAATTCTCTTTTCCCTGAACCAAAAAACAAACATTTCAATGTGAGTTCATCAATTCTAACACCCAGTGTAAATCAGGTCAGTGTGGAAATAAGGTACCACCATGCAGATGGACTCATAGAATCACAGAGATGTACAGCACGGAAACAGATCCTTCGGTCCAACTTGTCCATGCCGACCAGATATCCCAACCTGATCTAGTTTCACCTGCCAGCACCCGGCCCATATCCCTCCAAACCCTTCCTATTCATATACACATCCAGAAGCCTTTTACAAGTTGCAATTGTACTAACCTCCACCACTTGCTCTGGCAGCTCATTACATACATGTACCACCAGCTGAGTGAAAAAGTTGCCTCTCAGGTTTCTTTTATATCTTTCCACTCTCACCCTAAACCTATGCCCTCTAGTTCTGGACTCCCCGACCCCAGGGAAAAGACTATGTCTATTTATCCTATCCATGCCCCTCATGATTTTATAAACCTCTATAAAGTCACCCCTCAGCCTCCGACGCTCCAGGGAAAACAGCCCCAGCCTATTCAAACTCCCCCTGTAGCTCAAATCCTCCAACCCTGGCAACACCCTTGTAAATTTTTTCTGAACCCTTTCAAGTTTCACAACATCTTTCCGATAGGAAGGAGACCAGAATTGCACGCAATATTCCAACAGTGGCCTCACCAATGTCCTGTACAGCCGCAACATGACCTCTCAACTCCTGTACTCAAACTCTGACCAATAAAAGAAAGCATACCAAACGCCTTCTTCACTATCCTATCTAACTGCGACTCCACTTTCAAGGAGCTATGAACCTGCACTCCAAGGTCTTTGTTCAGCAACACTCTCCAGGACCTTACCATTAAGTGTATAAGTCCTGCGAAGATTTGCTTTCCCAAAACGCAGCACCTCACATTTATCTGAATTAAACTCCAGCTGCCACTTCTCAGCCTATTGGCCCATCTGGGTTGTAATCTGAGGTAACCCTCTTCACTGTCCACGACATCTCTAATTTTGGTGTCACCCGCAAACTTACTAACTGTACCTCTTATGCTCGCATCCAAATCATTTCTTTAAATGACAAAAAGTACAGGACCCAGCACCGATCCTTGTGGCACTCCACTGGTCACAGGCCTCCAATCTGAAAAACAACCCTCCACCACCACCCTCTGTCTTCTACCTTTGAGCCAGTTCTGTATCCAAATGGCTAGTTCTCCATGTATTCCATGAGACCTAACCTTGCTAACCAGTCTCCCATGGGGAACCTTGCCGAACGCCTTACCGAAGTCCATATAGATCACATCTACTGCTCTGCCCTCATCAATCTTCTTTGTTACTTCTTCAAAAAACTCAATCAAGTTTGTGAGACATGATTTCCCACACATAAAATCATGTTGACTATCCCTAATCAGTCCTTGCCTTTCCAAATACATGTACCTCCTGTTCCTCAGGATTCCCTCCAACAACTTGCCCACCATTGACGTCAGACTCACTGGTCTATAGTTCCCTGGCTCATCCTTACCACCCTTCTTAAACAGTGGCACTTCGTCAGCCAACCTCCAGTCATCTGGCACCTCACCTGTGACCATCGATGATACAAATATCTCAGTAAGAGGCCCAGCTTCCCTAGCTTCCCACAGAGATCTCGGATACACCTGATCCAGTCTTGGGGGTTTATCCACATTTATGCTTTTCAAGGCATCCAGCACTTTCTCCTTTGTAATATTTCCCCACATTTTATATCTTCCATGTCCTTTTCCATCGTAAATACTGATGCAAACTACTTGTTTAGTATCTGCCCCATCCTTGCAGGTCCACACATAGGCCGCCTTGCTGATCTTTGAGGGGCCCTATTCTCTCCCTAGTTACCCTTTTGTCCTTAATGTATTTGTAAAATCCCTTTGGATTCTCCTTACTTCTATTTGCCAAAGCAATCTCATGTTCCCTTTTGCCCTCCTGATTTCTCTCTTAAGTATACTCTTACTGACTTTATACTCTTCTAAGGATTCACTCGATCTATCCTGTCTATACCTTACATATGCTTCCTTCTTTTTCTAAACCTAACCCTCAATTTCTTTAGTCACCTAGTATTCCCTATACCTACCAGCCTTTCCGTTCACCCTAACAGGAATATACTTTCTTTGGATTCTCGTTATCTCATTTCTGAAGGCTTCCCATTTTCCAGCCATCCCTTTACCTGCGAACATCTGCCTCCAATCAGCTTTTGAAAGTTCTTGCCTAATACAGTCAAAGTTGGCCTTCCTCCAATTTAGAACTTCAACTTTTAGATCTGGTCTATCCTTTTCCATCACTATTTTAAATCTAATAGAATTATGGTCGCTGACCCCAAAGTGCTCCCCCACTGACATCTCAGTCACCCGCCCTGCCTTACTTCCCAAGAGTAGGTCAAGATTTGCACCTTCTCTCATAGGTACAGCCACATACTGAATCAGAAAATTGTCTTGTTCACACGTAACAAACTCCTCTCCATCTAAAACCTTAACATTATGGCAGTCCCAGTCTATGTTTGGAAAGTTCAAATCCCTGACTTTTACCACTCTATTTTTCTTACAGATAGCTGAGATCTCCTTACAAATTTGTTTCTCAATTTCTCGCTGACTAATAGAGGCTCTATAATACAATCCCAATAAGTGATCATCCCTTTCTTATTTCTCTGTTCCACCCAAATGACTTCCCTGGATGTATTTCAGGTATTATCCTCCCTCAGTACAGCTCTCATGCTATCCCTTATCAAAAACGCCACTCCCCCATCTCTCTTGCTTCCCCCTCTGTCCTTCCTGTAGCATTTATATTTTGGAACATTAAGCTGCCAGTCCTGCCCATCCCTGAGCCATGTTTCTGTAGTTGTTATGATATCCCAGTCCCATGTTCCTAACCATGCCCTGAGTTCAACTACCTTCCCTGTTAGGCCTCTTGCATTGAAATAAATGCACTTTAATTTATCAGTCCTACCTTGTTCTCTGCTTTGTCCCTGCCTGCCCTGACTGTTTGACTTGCCTTTGTTCTCAGATTGAAATAATTCCTCACTATCTCCCTGGATACTTCCCCCGACCACCATCCCCACTCCTCCCCCCCACCCCACCTCCGCATCTTACTAGTTTAAATCCTCTAGCAAATCTTCTAACCAGCATATTAGTCCTCTTCCAATTTAGGTGCAATCCGTCCTTCTTGTACAGGTCACTTCTACCCCATAACAGCTTCCAATGATCGAAAAATGTGATTCCTTCTCCCATACACCAGCTCCTCAGCTGTGCCTTCATCTACTCTATCCTCCTATTCCTGCCCTCACTAGCTTGTAACACCGGGAGTAATCCAGATATTACTACTCTTGAGGACCTCCTTTTTAAATTCCTGCCTAACTCTCTGTAATCACCCTTCAGAATCTCAACCTTATATTTAGTGTGGACGAGTCAGCCCAGTGTGGATTAGTAGGGCCAGCGTGGAGCTTAGTCACACTGTGAGTTGTGGTCCCAGCGTGGAGCTTAGTCACACTGTGAGTTGTTGTCCCAGCGTGGAGCTTGGTCCCACTGTGAGTTGTGGTCCCAGCGTGGAGCTTGGTCCCACTGTGAGTTGTGGTCCCAGCATGGAGCTCAGTCTCGCTGTGAGTTGTGGTCCCAGCATGGAGTTTACATCAAAACATGGAGTTGTTTCCAATGCATCAAGGCTCACTTCAAGCATAACTCCCTTCTATTGATAATCCTTTGAGCAATTTCTATAACTGGAATTTGAAATTAGTGAATTTACCCTCAAGAATAATTTAATTTAATAGGGAAAATTATTTTCATTTTTGCTTGATGAATTTATTCAATTGTTTCTAAAGAATTTTGGTCAGCATGAAGACACACAGTGTGTCCTGGTTTAATTTCATTTGATTTACTGTTGTCACATGTTCTGCAATACAGTGAAAAGTGTTGTTTTACATGCTGTACAGGCAGAGATCATAACATATAAAGTGGATCAGGATAGCAGAACAGAGTGCAGAATACAGTGTTACAGCCACAGAGAAGGTGCAGAGAAGGAGATCAATATTAATCTTTGAGAGGTCTATTCAAAATTCTGATAAAAGCCGGGAAGAAGCTGTTCTTGAATCGTACGGGTATTCAAACTTCTTTATCTTCTACTCAACAGAAGAATGTAGAAGGGACTATATCTGGTGTGGGAGGGGATTATGTTGGCTGCTTTCCTGAGGCAGCAGGATGGCATCAATGGATAGAAGGTTGGTTTGTGTGATGGACTGGGTTGTGTTCATGACTGTTCAGTTTCTTGCGGTTTTGGGAACAGCATTTGCCAGACCACGCTGTGATGCATCCGAGTGCTTTCTGTGGTGCAACTATAAAAATTGGTAAGAGTCTTTGTGGACATGCTGAATTTCCTTAACTTCCTGAGGAAGTAGAGGTGTTTTTGCACTTTGGCTATACAAAAGGTGACACCTATAATGTTATTCGTTGTGGTAGATCTTGACATTGTGAGATTATGTGAAAGGATTTACAGTGAGGTAACATTTCAAGTTGGATTTCTCACAATTTTTATTTCAACAGAAATCCTCTGCATCAGAAGACAACAAAACACCAAATTCTAGCCGTTTGAACATAACTTCAGCCTCGCAGATTAGGTTCAGATAAGAACTTTGAACTCCAACATTCTGCAAATCCCTACACTTTGAACCCTATCTCTGACCATGCATCAATTTTATGCAAGTAATCCCAAGAACAGCAAGAATGTTAGCTTCAGAATGGATCAAATCTCCTTGACGCAATGGCACATCAACCTTTTGTAGTATCGAGTTTGTGTAAGAAATATTAAATACCATGCTTTGCACCTCTTTCCCAAGGAATAGCATATTGGCTGCAGCTTTTGTACAAATGTTGACAAAGACCGACTATTTGAGCGAGTACCTGAGTAATAGGAAATTTTATAGATGATACAAACACACAAAATTGATGGGACAAGGGCTGCTACCCATACTCATGATGGCCAGAGCATCATAATTAACCAATTACTCCTTTTCCTCTGCCATCTTACCCCTGCCCATTACTGCCTGGCATCCCACCCTCACCTCTGGTCTACTCAGACCTCTCATTGCTTTCTCAATTCCAAAGTGCCCCTTCCTCATGTTTTTTTTAAAGTAAAGCCCTCAGTCGACTCACAGCCAGGACTCGTCAATTGATGTCCAGTATCAAAGGACGTGCGGACCCTTGCAGTGTGACCATCTCCAGCTCGGAGGAAGCGGGCATTGAAATGATGGTAGAAACAGGAAAGGAGCACATTGCCAGGACCCCAAGGACGATGTTAGGTGGCAGCGACTGGAGGAGCAGAAAGGTTAAGTCTACAGAGAGGGAACAATGAATTTTTCCAACTGATTCAGCGTTAGAACATAGAACATAGAATATAGAACAGTACAGCATAGAACAGGCCCTTCAGCCCACGATGTTGTGCCGACCATTGATCCTCATGTATGCACCCTCAAATTTCTGTGACCATATGCATGTCCAGTAGTCTCTTAAATGTCCCCAATGACCTTGCTTCCACAACTGCTGCTGGCAACAGATTCCATGCTCTCACAACTCTCTGTGTAAAGAACCCATCTCTGACATCCCCTCTATACTTTCCTCCAACCAACTTCAAACTATGACCCCTTGTGTTAGCCATTTCTGCCGTGGGAAATAGTCTCTGGCTAACGACTCTATCTATGCCTCTCATTATCTTGTATACCTCAATGAGGTCCCCTCTCCTCCTCCTTTTCTCCAATGAAAAAAGTCCGAGCTCAGTCAACCTCTCTTCATAAGATAAGCCCTCCAGGCAGCATCCTGGTAAACCTCCTCTGAATCCTCTCCAAAGCATCCATATCTTTTCTATAATAGGGTGACCAGAACTGGACGCAGTATTCCAAGTGCGGTCTAACCAAAGTTTTATAGAGCTGCAACAAGATCTCACGACTCTTAAACTCAATCCCCCTATTAATGAAAGCCAAAACACCATATGCTTTCTTAACAACCCTGTCCACTTGGGTGGCCATTTTAAGGGATCTATGTACGTGCACACCAAGATCCCTCTGTTCCTCCACACTGCCAAGAATCCTATCCTTAATCCTGTACTCAACTTTCAAATTCGACCTTCCAAAATGCATCACCACGCATTTATCCAGGTTGAACTCCATCTGCCACCTCTCAGCCCAACTCTGCATCCTGTCAATGTCCCGCTGCAGCCTACAACAGCCCTCTATACTGTCAACGACACCTCCAACCTTTGTGTCATCAGCAAACTTGCTGACCCAATATTTGGTAATATTAATTTAATACTAATTTATTCAATATTTCACCACATGTATAATTTATTGAGTAATTTATCGTGTAATCCAAGATGGCATTGGAACACTGTACCAGGTGCAAGTGACAATATTAAGTATATCTAAACTGAAATATTCTACCAGTATCTTCTGCAGCCACTTCGAAGCATTTGATTTTGATGTTGATTTTATTGCCAGGAGTACAGTGAAATGCATATAACATCACCACACAAGGTGCCATCCTAGGTACAAAGTCTTAAGAACAAGGTTAAAAGAAAGAACAAAATTAAAAATTAAACATTGCAGAAATTATAGTACAGTGCCAAACATACGAAATAAGGTTAAAAGTTACACATTGTAGTCCTTCTTACTTTCAAGAAGAATATAAAGCTAAAAGTTCAGACATTACAGTCTTAAGGGCTCAGCCATGGTGAGACTGCATTTTGAGGAATCATCTTGAGTCTGGAAGTCCACGCTAAGGCCCCACCAAACCGAGAGACCACAACACCAGGCTGAGAGACCGCCGTGTACTGCCGAAAGACCACCATGTCAGGCCAAGAGACCATCATGCTGGAAGTATGGTACCAAAGCTATCACAATAATATGGCTTTAAGAAGAGAAATATTGGCAGTTCAACATTCCTAGTTACAGGATTTAACAACAAGATTGAGACACTTTAAAAAGGAGAGTGTTAAGACATTGCTCATTAAGATTCTCTACCACCATGACGAGGGATGGGAAGAAGCATCAACTTAAGCCTTGTGTATTGAACTGAGGTAGAATAAAAATGGGTAGCCATACTACTGAGAGTTTATGGTGGATTCTCAAATAATCAGAGGGAAATGAAAGAGCATAGATTTCAGCAAACTGCTGAGAAATGCAGAAACATTGGGAAGGTGATATACGCTAATATTCACATCAGTGCAAAAAAATACAGAGCATGGAATTGTTTTTCCAGTGGAGGAAGAGCTGAGCTATCAGCACTCCCATAAATATCTGCCTAAGACTGGAGGTTTCTTGGTACTGGACTTTATTCCGAGGGAAGCAGAAGCTATTTGGATCAGAACCTTAATTCTAATTCTAATTCTAACCAAAAAAGGGCAGAATCTTCTAAGAATCTGAGTGACATGTACTACGATAGCAGAATCAGACAGGAACTCCTGAACAATGGTCATTGGAGTTGAAATGTTAGTTCTGCTTTCTATGCACAGAAGCTGCCAAACCTGCTGAGCTTCTCCACCAATTTCTGTTTTTATTTCAGATTTTCAGCATCCACAGTTCTTTGTTTTAGACAAAATGTATCCTTCATCTTTTAATAACCACCTTACCTCCTTGTCCAATGGCTTGAGGATGGGTGGTACATGTCTCAGTGGTTAACACTGCTGCCTCATGGGACCTGGGTTCAATTCCAGCCTTAGGTGACTGTCTGTGTGGAGCTTGCACATTCTCCCCATGGCTATGTGGGTTTCCTCCCATAGTCCAAAGATTTGGATAAAAATGTGCAAGGCATGATTAGTAAGTTTGCAGATGACACTAAAATAGAAGGTATCGTGGATAGAGAGGAAGATTATCAGAAACTGCAGCACGACCTTGATCAGCTGGGGAAGTTGGCTGAAAAATGGAAAATGGAGTTTAATATAGATAAGTGTGAGGTCTTGTATTTTAGAAAGTCATATCAAAGTAGGAATTTCATGGTGAATGGGAGGCCTTTAAGGAGTGTAGTGGAACAGAGGGACCTTGGTGTTCAGGTGCAGGGTTGTCTGAAAGTGGAGTCACAGGTAGACAGGGCAGTGAAGAAGGCTTTTGACACATTGGCCTTCATCAGTCAGAGCACTGAGTATAGAAGTTGGGAAGTTATTTTGCAGTTATACAGGACATTGGTGAGGCCACACTTGGAATATTGTGTTCAGTTTTGGTCACCTTGCTATAGGAAAAATTTTATTAAATTGGAAAGAGTGCAGAAGAAATTTACAAAGATGTTGCCAGGACTCTAAGATCTGAGTTATCAGGAGAGGTTGGACAAGCAAAGTCATTTTTCTTTTGCGCATAGGAGACCAAGGGGGGGAATCTTTTTGAAGTGTATAAGATCATGAGTGGCACAGATAGGGTGAATGCAACTCAGTCTTTTTCCCAGGGTTGGGAATCGAGGATGAGAGGGCATCAGTTTAAGGTTAGAGGGAAAAGAATAAAAGAGAACCTGAGGGGAAACTTATTTACACAGATGGTCGTATGCATATGGGGTGAACTACCTGCAGAAGTAGAACATAGAACATAGAGCGTTATAGTCCAGGACAGGCCCTTCGGCCTACAATGTTGCATCAACCTGTGAAATTAATGTGATGCCCATCGAACCTACACTGTTCCATTATTATCCATGTGTATGTCCAATGCCCATTTAAATGCCCTTAACGTTGGTGAGTCTACTAATGTTGCTGGCAGGCCCTTCCATGCCCCTACAACTCTCTGAGTAAAGAAACTACCCTGTTATCAGTCCTAAATCTATCACTTCTCAATTTAAAGCAATGTCCTCTCATGTTAGTCTTCACCATCCAAAAAAAGGCTCCCACTCTCCACCCTATCTAACTCTCTGATTATCTTATATGCCTCAATTAAGTCGCCTCTCCATCTTCTTCTCTCCAGCAAAAAAAAAGCCTCAGTTCCCTCGTCTTTCCTCATAAGATCTTCCTTCCATACCAGACAACATTCCAGTAAATCTCCTCTGAACCCTTTCCAAAGCTTCCACATCCTTCCTATAATGCGGTAACCAGAACTGCACACAGTACATCAGGCATGGCCTTACCAGTGTCTTGTACATCTGAAGCATGACCCCGTGGCTCTGAAACTCAATCCCCCTACCAATAAATGCCAACACACCATATGCCTTCTTAACAACCCGATCAATCTGGGTGGCAACTTTTAGGGATTTATGCACCTGGACACCAAGATCTCTCTATTCATCTACACTGCCAAGAATTTTACCATTCGCCCAGTACTCTGCATTCCTGTTACTTCTTGCAAAATGAACTACTTACACTTTTCCACATTAAACTCCATTTGTCACTTCTCAGCCTAGCTCTGCATCTTATCTATGTCCCTCTGTAACCCACAACACCCTTTGGCATTATCTGCAACTCTACCAACCTTAGTGTCATCTAAAAAATTTACTAACCCATCCTTCTACACCCATCTCCAGATTATTTATAAAAATGACAAACAGCATTGGCCCCAAAACAGATCCTTGTGGCACACCACTGGTAACTGAGCTCCAGGATGAACATTTCCCATCAACCACAACTCTCTGTCTTCTGTCAGCTAGCCAATTTCTGATCCAAACCGCTAAATCACCTTCAATCCCGAAACTCCTTATTTTGTGCAATAAACCACTGTGTGGAATCTTATTAAATGCCTTACTGAAGTCCATATACACCACATCAACTGCCCTACCTTCATCCACCTATTTTGTCATCTTCTCAAAAAATTCAATAGGGTTAGTTAAGCATGGCCACCTCTTCACAAAACCATGTTAACTATCCCTAATCAAATTATTCCTTTCCAGATGACTATAAATCCAATCTTCCATAACCTTTTCCAACACCATACTTCCCTTCTTAAACAAGGGAACAACATTTGCTACCCTCCAGTTTTTTGGCACTATTCCTGTCAACAATGATGACATAAAGATCAAAGGCAAAGGCTCTGCAATCTCCTCCTGGGCTTCCCAGAGAATCTGAGGATAAATCCCATCTGGTCCTGGTGTCTTGTCTATTTTCAGATCTTCCAAAATTGCTAAAACCTCCCCTTTGTCAACCTCAATCCCATCAAATCGTGTAGCCTATATCCTCGTATTATCATTAGCATTGCCCTTATCCAATGTGAATACTGATGAAAAGTATTCATTAAGTCATAGAGTCATAGAGATGTACAGCACGGAAATAGACTCTTCGGTCCAACCCATCTATGCCAACCAGATATCCCAACCCAAACTAGTCCCACCTGCCAGCAGTCAGCCCATATCCCTCCAAACCCTTCCTATTCATATACCCATCCAAATGCCTCTTAAGTGTTGCAATTGTACCAACCTCCACCACTTCCTCTGGCAGCTCATTCCATACATGTACCACTCTCTGTGTGAAAACATTGCCCCGTAGGTCTGTTTTATATCTTTCCCCTCTCACTCTAAACCAATGCCCTCTAGTTATGGACTCTGCACCACAGGGAAAAGATTTTGCCTATTTATCCTATCCATGCCCCTCAAATGTTGTAAACCTCTATAAGGTCACCCCTCAGCCTCTGACGCTCCAGGGAAAACAGCCCCAGCCTGTTCAGCCTCTCCCTATAGCTCAAATCCTCCAACCCTGGTAACATCCTTGTAAATCTTTTCTGAACCCTTTCAAGTTTCACAACATCTTTCTGATAGGAAGGTGACCAGAATTGCACGCAAAATTCCAACAGTGGCCTAACCAATGTCCTGTACAGCCGCAACATGACCTCCCAACTCCTGTACTCAATACTCTGACCAATAAAGGAAAGCATATCAAACACCATCTTCTCTATCCTATCTACCTGCGACTCCACTTTCAAGGACCTATGAACCTGCACTCCAAGGTCTCTTTGTTCAGCAACACTCCCTAGGACCTTACCATTAAGTGTAAAGGTCCTGCAAAGATTTGCTTTCCCAAAATGCAGCATCTCGTATTTTCTGGTCACAGGCCTCCAGTCTGAAAAACAACCCTCCACCACCACCCTCTGTCTTCTACATTTGAGCCAATTCTGTATCCAAATGGCTAGTTCTCCCTGTATTCCATGAGATCTAACCTTGCTAACCAGTCTCCCATGGGGAACCTTGTCGAACGCCTTACTGAAGTCCATATAGATCACATCTACCACTCTGCCCTCATCAATCCTCTTTGTTACTTCCTCAAAAAACTCAATCAAGTTTGTGAGACATGATTTCCCACGCACAAAGCCATGTTGACTATCCCTAATCCCTAATCCCTAAATACTGATGCAAAATACTTGTTTAGTATCTCCCCAAATTTCTGCAGCTCCACACAAAGGCCGCCTTGCTGATCTTTGAGGGGCCCTATTCTCTCCCTAGTTACCCTTTTGTCCTTAATGTATTTGTAAAAACTCATTGGATTCTCCTTAATTCTATTTGCCAAAGCTATCTCATGTCCCCTTTTTACCCTCCTGATTTCCCTCTGAAGTATACTCCTACTTCCTTTGTACTCTTCTACAGATTCACTCAATCTATCCTGTCTATACCTTACATATGCTTCCTTCTTTTTCTTAACCAAACCTTCAATGTCTTTAGTCATTCAGCATTCCCTATACCTATCAGCCTTTCCTTTCACCCTAACAGGAATATACTTTCTCTGGATTCTTGTTGTCTCATTTCTGAAGGCTTCCCATTTTCCAGCCGTCCTTTTACCTGCGAACATCTGCCTCCAATCAGTTTTTGAAACATCTTGCCTAATTCCGTGAAAATTGGCCTTCTTCCAATTTAGAACTTCAACTTTTAGATCTGGTCTATCCTTTTCTATCACTATTTTAAATCTAACAGAATTGTGGTCGCTGGCCCCAAAGTGCTCCCCCACTGACACCTCAGTCACCTGCCCTGCCTTATTTCCCAAGAGTACATCAAGTTTTGCACCTTCTTTAATAGGTACATCCACACACTGAATCAGAAAATTGTCTTGTACACACTTAACAAATTCCTTTCCATTCCAAACCCTTAACACTATGGCAGTCCCAGTCTATGTTTGGAAAGTTAAAATCCCCTACCATAACCACCCTATTATTCTTACATTAGCTGAGATCTCCTTACAAGTTTATTTCTCAATTTCCCTCTGACTATTAGGGGGTCTATAATACAATCCCAATAAGGTTGTCATCCTTTTCTTATTTCTCAGTTCCACCCAAATAACTTCCCTGGATGTATTTCTGGGAATATCCTCCCTCAGCACAGCTGTAATGCTATCCCTTATCAAAAATGCCAACCCTGTTCCCTCCTCTCTTGCCTCCCTTTCTATCCTTCCTGTAGCATTTGTATCCTGAAACATTAAGCTGCCAGTCCTACCCATCCCTGAGCCATGTTTCTGTAATTGCTATGATATCCCAGTCCCGTGTTCCTCACCATGCTCTGAGTTCATAAGTGCTTCCCTTACGCCCTCAGATTGCACACACAACTTTCCACTACTATCTTTGATTGGCCCTAATCTTACTCTAGTCATTCTTTTCTTCCTAATTTACCTATAGAAGGCCTTATGTTTTTCTTTGATCATATCTGCCAACAACTTCTCATGTCCCCTCCTGGTTCTTCTTAGCCCTCTCTTTATATCTTTTCTGGCTAGCTTATAACACTCGAGCCCCCTATCTGATCCTTCACGCCTCATCCTCACATAAACCTTCTGCCTCTTCACAAGAGCTTCAACTTCTTTAGTAAACCATGGCTCCCTCTCTCGACAACTACCTCCCTGCCTGATAGGTATATACTTACCAAGGGCCTGCAGTAGGTGTTCCTTGAATAAGCTCCACATTTCAACAGTGTCCATCCCCTGCAGCTTCCTTTTCCATCCTACGCATCTTAGATCTTGCCTAATCGCATCATAATTGCCTTTCCCTCAGGTATACCTCTTTCCCTGTGGTATATACCTATCCCTGCCTATTGCTATTGTAAACATAACTGAATTATGGTCACTATCACCAAAGTGTTCGCCTACCTCCAAATCTAACACCTGGCCGGGTTCATTCCCCAGTACCAAATCCAATATGGCATCTCCCCTTGTAGGCCTGTCTACGTACTGTGTCAGAAAGCCCTCCTGCACACATTGATCAAAACCTGACCCATCTAAACTACTTGAACTATAGTATTCCCAGTCAACATTGGGGAAGTCCCCCATTGCAAGTGGGTTGAGGCGGGTACATTAACAACCCTTAAAAGGCATTTAAAATACATGGATAAGAAAAGTTTAGAAGGATATGGGTCAAGTGCATGGAAATGAGGTTAGCATGGATGGGCATTTTGGTCGGCATGGACCAGTTTGGGCCAAACGGCCTGTTTCCGAGCTATGGGACTCTATAACTCGATGTGCAGGTTAGCTGGACCGGCCATGGTAATCAGTTGGGGGGTGGGGGGTGGTTTACAGGGATACGGCGAGGGTTGGAGTCTGAGCGGGATGCTCTTCAAAGAGTTGGTGCCGACTCAATGGGCTGAATGGCCTCTGCTTGTACTGTCAGAATTCTATGCAGAAGTGAGTACTGCAGATGCTGGAGATTAGAGTCAAGATTAGAGTGGTGCTGGAAAAGCACAGCAGGTCAGGCAGCATCCGCAGAGCAGGAAAATCGATGTTTCGGGCAGAAGCCCTTCATCAAAAGACCTTCCTGATAAAGGTCCTTTGCCTGAAATGTTGATTTTCCTGCTCCTCGGATGATGCCTAACTGGCTGCGCTTTTCCAGCACCACTCTAATCTTGACTGTTGGGATTCTATGGTCTTATGGGCATGCGCGGCTGTAGCGATAGGCTCTCAACTCTCTGGGTGAAGACAATTCTCCTCATCTTAATTCTAAATGGCCCTACTATCGGAAAGATACAGAGTCTTTGGAGGAGGTGCAAAGAAGGTTTACCAGGATGCTGCCTGGACTGGAGGGCTTGCTTTATGAAGAAAGGTTGAAAAAACTCGGACATTTCTCTGGAGAGAAGGAGGAAGAGAGGAGACCTGATCGAGGTATACAAGATAATGAGAAGAATAGATAGAGTCAATAGCTAGAGACTTTTCCCCAGGGCAGGATTGACGGGTACGAGGGGTCATAGTTTTAAGATATTAGGGGAAAGGTGTAGAGGGGACGTCAGAGGTAGGTTCTTTACGCAGAGAGTTGTGAATGCATGGAATGCGTTGCCAGCTGTGGTGGTGGAAGCAGAGTCATGAGGTACATTTAAGCGACTGCTGGACAGGCACATGGAGTGCAGTGAGCTGAGGGGGGCGTAGGTTAAGTTATTATATTTTACATTAGGATTAAACCTCGGCACAACATCGTGGGCCAAAGGGGCTGTTCTGTGCTGTACTTTTCTATGTTCTATGTGCTATGTTCTACCCTGTCTCATTAGTCAGTAACTCTTGGTTCTGGACTCTGTGGTCATCAGATACATCCTCCCGTTCTGTATGTCTTCGGATGGGTGAGTATCCACGTTGAGCAAATATGTCCTTCCAATGCAGCGGTGTAAAAAACAGTTTACCCATTTTGGCTGCCTGTCTACACCACCAGTAGCATGGCATTCAAATGCGATGAATTGAGCTTTTAATAAGCTTAATTGACCCTTAATTATTTTCTTAATTCATTCACAAATGAGTGCATCATTGGCCGGGCCAACACTTTTTGCCAATCCCTAGCTGGAAAAGCACAGCAGGTCAGGGAGCATCAGAGGATGGGGAAAGTCAACATTTCAGGCATAAGCCCTTTATCAAGAATCAGGAATCCCCTGATCCTCAGATGCTGCCTGACCCCCCTGAGCTTTCCAGCGCCACCCTTTTCGACTGTGACTCTCCAGCATCTGCAGTCCTTGCCTTCTCCAATCCTGCCCTGGAGGGCAGTTGAGAGTCAATCATATTGCTGTGGGTCAGGAGTCACATATAAGACAGACCAGGTAAGGATGGCATTTTCCCTCCTAAACAATTTTGGTGAACCAGATGGGCTTTTCCTCAACAATTGACAACAATTTTATGGTCATCATTAGACTCTTAATTCCTGATTTCTTTCTCTATTGATTTCAAACTCCTGCAGTGATAGAATTCAAATCAACATCCTTAGAACATTACCTGGGTCTCCTCATATGGTGCCTGACTGGCTGTGCTTTTCCAGCACCACACATTTTGTCTCTAGATTAATAGTCCAGTGATGATACCATGAATCCATTGCCTTGCCTAATTAATTGCTTACAAATGTTATTAAGGGAATGAGACTCAGGATGGGTGAGAATGTGATGGATAGCCACCCAGTGTATTTTATATGACTCCACCCCCTGTTGAGAACACACCCACTGGGGTCATATAATATCAGACCGCAGTTTCCCATTCAGTTCGGGACAGTCTTTAAAGAAAGGGACAAGCTTTCAAATCAATCTCAGTGCACCCATAAAACATTCTACAGGCCACTTTTGCAATCAACAGCACACTTTGGAATAGAGGACGTTGATGGGAGATTTAATGGCGATATATAAAGTGATGAGAGTCTAGATTAGAGTGGTGCTGGAAATGCCTCATTCCTGATGAAGGGTTTTTGCCCGAAACATCGATTTTCCTGCTCCTCGGATGCTGCCTGACCTGCTGTGATTTTCCAGCACCATTCTTAGCTAGACTCTGATCTCCAGCATCTGCAGTCCTCACTTTCACCTATAAAATGATGAGAGCCTAGACAGCGGATAGGAAGGCCATATTCCCACAAACAGAGAGGTCAAAATTTCAGGATCTGTAATTGAAATAATTATCAAATCGATTTGTGCGGGAGGGTTTGGAGAATCATTTTTCTCATCCAGAGGGTTGTAAAAATCTGAAACTCACTGCCTGAAGAGTGACAGAGGCAGGACTTCTTAGAGAATCGAAATAAAATTTGGATATGTAATTAAAGTGTTGTCACCTTTTGGGTTGCAAGATCTGGCTTAGAGGAGGTGATATAGGCTTAGAGGAGGTGATGGCCTAGCAGTGTTATCATGACACTTAGTCCAGAGACCCAGGGGTTTGCATCCAACCATGGAATTTGAATTCAATAAAAATCTGGAATAAAAGTTTAATAATGGCCATGAATTGATTGTTGGAAAAACCCATCTGGTTCACTAATACCCTTTAGGAAAGGAAACTGCCCTCCTCACTGGGTCTGGCCCCACATGTGAGTCTAGATGCACAGCAATGTCTTTGACTCTTAACTTCCCTCTGGGCAAAAAATGCTGCCTTAGCCAGAAATGCCCATATCCGATGAAAGAATGAAAAAAACAAGGCTGCTTTCTGGGCTAGCATACACACAATTGCCTCCGATTATGCCATAACATTTTGATGTAATATCTCCCCTCAGAGAAGCAAGAAAAAAAGTTAAGGATGAATACTGCATTCAGTTCTGGTCTCCCTTCTGTAGGAAAGATATTATTGAACTTGAAAAGGTTCACAAAATACTTGCAAGGGTAGTTGCCAGGGTTGGAGGGTTTGAGCTATAGAGAGAGGCTGAATAGGCAAGTCTGTTTTCCCTGGAGCATCGGAGACTGAGGGGTGATGGTATACAGGTTTATAAAATCAGGCGGGACATGGATAAAATGAATAGCCAAAGTCTTTTCCCCGGGGTGAGGGAGTCCAGAACTAGAGGGCATAAGTTTAAGGTGAGGGGGGAAAGATTTAAAAGGGACTTAAGGAGAACTTTCTCACCCAGAAGGTGGTGCCTATATGGAATGAGCTGCCAGAGGAAGTGATGGACGCTGGCACAATTACAACATTTAAAAGGCATTCAAGTTCAATAACATCTTTCCTACAGCAGGGAGACCAGAACTAAGTGCAATATATGAATAAGCAGGGGTTAGAGTGATATGGACCAAATACTGGCAAATGGGACTAGATTAATTTAGAACATCTGGATGGCATGGCCAGGATGGATCGAAGGTTCTGTTTTCATGCTGTACACCTCTATGACTCTATGATCATAGTGCCAATAAGAGTTTATTTTTTCCCACCAAAATCTTCAAGCTTTTGATACACTTCTGTAGAGCACATGGGCAAGGTGCTCTCTGCAAAGAGACTTGCCTTTCATAAGGTCCCAGTCAGAAACTAGTCCAGGTCTGTTCTGAAGACCTGCAGACAGACAACACTACCAGCTCAGTCAGCATTCCATTCCAGAGGGTCACTATGCTCTGGGAAATGAAGAATAACTTGGAACATCCAGTTATATCCTTGCAGAGTTTAAACAATGGACCAAACGATCTTCCAGTTGCAGCTGCGCTGAGGTATTTAGCACCTTGTAAACGTTATAATGTAATGTTGGCTAATTTGTTGCTGTTGTCATGTGTAGATAATGACCTGATCAGCATTCAGCACTAATGTTCAGTGACACTGCAGGTAATGAGATCACCCAACACTGATGAAGACAAATGAAAAAGAACAATTTACAATCATTTCATTCAGTCATTCCAATTTTCATAATTTCTCTGTTCACTTTGCTAAATGGTCTTCACCACAGGGATTGATAGACCAGTAACCTTCCCACAAACTTGGAGGGAAAGGGATTTAACCGGAGAAAGAGAGAGGGAAAGGCAGAGACATGGCCAGCACAATGTGCTGCCTATAATTTCTATCAGCATCAAGTTTTTGACATCAGCAAGATGAAAGGAATAGTTCAGTAATTCAAGGGATAGTGGGGGTGGGGGTAGGAAGAAAAGCCAATTTTTAAACTGTTCCTTTAACGATAATTCAGATTAATGGGCCATATACAGTCCTGGTAACGCTCTAACTGGCTCTGTGCTGTAGGTAATCAGGCTGACATTATCGCAAGCACGAAAGTGACATCTCGTCATCAGAAATCTTCTTCATTGGCACCGAAAATGCCAGCCACATCACCTCTGACTGTGTGGCCCTACATCTATTAACCTTATTGATTTGGAATCACGCTGTGCCACACTGGAAAACTGCTCCCCGCTGGAAGATTGAAGTGGATCAATCCCTGCATATGGACAAGAACTCAATAACAACATAGTCAGGGGTCTTTCTCGAACAAGTACTTAGGGTAGTTAAAAAAAATTAAAAATAAGAAACTTCACTTCGTCTTTAAATTATCTTTTCATCGCACTTTTGAAATAAAACCGACCTCAGAATGAAACATTTTGAGAGAAAACATCCACATTTATTCTGAAAAAAGATCCCACCTAACTGCAAGCATTTACATGGTGCATTCCTAAATAATTAACAAAATCTGACGGGGGATCATCTCGCTCCTCCGCTAATGAGCAACATGCTCCTTTAATGTATAGAGCAAATGCCATGATGCACTTCAGTTTACATTGCTGTTTTGTTTTTGCAAAAGCAGCTTGCCTTAACTGACAGGATGAATAACCTTCTGTGCAGGAAACCAGACATGCTGCAGCAGCTGCGTGTTGCATGGACCTAGAAATATTCTTCCCTTTTGAGACTGGAAAACAGCTCTACCTGGTTTGTTATGTTTTCATATTAGCCTCCCAGATGTGTTTTCTTTAGCAACAAAATTAAAGCAACATGTGGCATTGAAGTTTGGAGCTGATTATCTATGTTTTTTCTGCGCATTGAATACAATGTAAGAGCTCTAAAAAGGATTTAAGGCAAAATGGCTTTTTTAAAATTCATGTGGGCATTGCTGGCTGGCCAGTATTTATTGCCCATCGCTAGCTGCTCGAGAGAAGATGGTGGTGAGCTGCCTTCTTGAACCGCTACAGTCCATCTCATGTGTGTTGACCTGCATTAAGGTAAATTCCACGATATTGACCCAGTGACAGTGAAGGAATGGCGAAAAATTGCCAGAAAGGCAAATGGTTTGGAGGGGAACTTGAAGGTGGTGGTGTTCAATCAAGAAAATAGTCCAATCTCCATTGCCAATCCTTCAACTGCTGGTTAATGGAACTAGAATCAGCAAAAGTTGAAAATTATAAGACCATAAGAAATAGGAACAGGCATAGGCCATTCAGCCCCTCAAATCTGTTCCACCATTCCAAAGGATTACGGTTGATCCTACATTCCTCACCTCCACTTTCCTGCCTTTTCCCAATAACCCTTGATTCCTCTTGTTTCCCTGACTGGTCAAGAATGTAAGTACACACATGGAGTCTGCCCATATAGACCTCTGTGGCAAAGAGTTTCAAAGACTCTCAGCTCTCTAAGAGGAGAATTTCCTCTTCATCTTAGTCCTGAATTGATGATCCTTTATTCTGAGACTAATTATAATAGAGTAGGATATCCTTTATTGCAACAAGTATTCAATATAGAATACAATGAAAAGCGTGTACCATCACCCATACATAGGCACCATTAACTTAGAAAAATATTTAAAAAGATCATTTAAAGAGGGTCCAATTTTTCCTTCTCCGCTGCTACAGCATATCACTGCCAAAATCCCGCTGTAGGCTATACCAGTCCGCGCCATGCCACGACCAGGGGCCCACTCCAGGCTTCACAGGCCAACTGACCATCGCTGTAGCCACACTGCATCTGAACACCCCCAATCCAGAACCCATCTAAGACACCAAACAGTTCTCTTAATCGGGTAAGTTTGACAAAAAAAGGGGGAAGAAGGAAAAAGAGAAAGGAAAAAAAAAGTGCTGACAGAGAGGACAAGCCTGGGCACAGGAGCCCGCATACTAACTACTCCACTGCCGCCATCTTGGAAAGAGGCCTGCTGTTATTAGGCTTCTGAATGAACCTCTCAAATTTTAAATTTAATGTTGATTTCATTCTTTGTGCATCTTCTCTGTAGCTGTAACATTGTATACCTTGCTCTGTTCTATTACCCTAATGCACTTTTTTTATTCATCCACAGGATGAGGGTATTCCTGGCTAGGCCAGCACTTATTGCCCATCCCTAATTGCCTGTAGGGTTAAAAGTCAATCCACACTGTTGTAGGTCTGGAGTCACATGTAGACCAGACAAGGTATGGATGGTAGTTTCTTTCCCTAAAGGACATTAATGAGCTTCAAATGGTATGATCTGTCTGTACTGCACACAAAACAAAACTTTTCACTGCACCTAGGTACATGTGACAGTAATGAATCAAGTTAAATCATATTTTGGAGGTCACTATGATCCTGTACAGTGTGCACAATGGCAAAAAGAATCTTATCACTTCCAACTCTTCTCACTACTCTTTGGTTCTGTGGGTTTGCTCACCATTGCTGCAATGTAGAAAGATCAGTCCCACACTCCTGGTTAAAGTTAAGAAACTTTAATGATGATAATTCCACATAGAGGATGGTGAGACAGGACATTTTATCTGGAGCCCTACAGACCCAAGTTCCATGTGATCTAATGACATAATGATGTGATGGTGCCAGTGTTGGGTTGGGATGGGCAAAGTTAAAAATCACACAATTTGAAAGCTTGTATTTTCACATAAACCTGTAGGACTATAACATTTTTAATAATGTCATATGACATCGTGCATTTAACACATGTTTTTTCACTACAACGAGGGTGTAGTTATAGTTCGTTTTGCTTTATACAGAGTACATCATCGTGATTGGATGAGTGATTGCCAGTGCTGCTGGAAGTATGCAGGTCTGCAAGATCATATCTTCACCATCTTTACAGCCATGTAACCTTTAATCAGCTTGAGCAGCATTTTTATCTCACCAGCTATTCAAATGTGTTAACGCTGCGGTTTGGTGACCATCTCACATATTTCCAAGACCCACATCTCCAGGCTCATTGATTTCCATTATCTGCATTTTGGCCACATTGCTTAGAGAAGAGCATGATGCTGCCGCTTATCCTGGCATTAACTGAAGTCTTACTTCTTACTCAGCATTTATCTTGCATTGACTTTGGCCATCCATTTGGTGGCATGGTGCCTCAGTGGTTAGCACTGCTGCCTCACAGCACCTGGGACCTGGGATGGAATCCAGCCTCAGGTGACTGTCTGTGTGGAGGTTGCACATTCTCCCCATGTCTGTGTGGTTTTCCTCTGGATGCTTCGGTTTCCTCCCACAATCCAAAGATGTGCAGGTCAGGTGAATTGGCCAGGCTAAACTGTCCATAGTGTTCAGGGATGTGTAGGTTAGGTACATTAATCAGGAGTAAACGTAGGACAATTGGGTAGGGGAATGGGTCTGGGTGGCTTATTCTTAGGAGGGTTGGTGTGGACTTATTGGGCAGAAGGGCCTGTTTCCACACTGTAGAGATTCTATTATTCATTAACAAACATTAGAATGTGCTCCTTACAATGTTCTTTGATTGAAGGTCTACAATTGCTTTGTATTTACATAATTCATTGCAATGCTTGAAAAAAAGATAAGCTGACTTTTAAGGACTGCATAAAATGTGATTCATTGAGTTTAGTCAAACATTATTTTATCTTCCCTGATTCTAGATGCCATTGTGCACATTGTACAAAATCAAAGTGACCTCCCAAATATGACTTGATTTGATTTATTATTGTTACATGTACCTAGATACAGTGAAATGTTTTTGTTTTGCATGCAGTACAAGGCAGATCATACCATACAAACTGCATTAGGGTGATAGAATAGAGTGAGGAATGAATGTGCAATAGAGGACATCCATGCAAGTTTTGAAAAGGTAAGAAGGACAGTAATAATTCACTTGTCACAGCAATTACTTCAATGAAGGGAAAGTGAATCTTACCCTTCCTGGGGTTTCTGCAAAGGCCCTGATCAGGTTGCGTATTGAGTTAACTTTTGGATGTAGGTTTGCTCGCTGAGCTTGGAAGTTCATTTCTAGACGTTTCGTCACCCCGCTAGGTAACATCTTCAGTGGGCCTCAGGCAAAGCACTGCTGAAAATTCCTGCTTTCTATTTATATGTTTAAATCTATAAATAGAAAGCAGGAATTTTCAGCAGTACTTCGCCTGAGACCCACTGAAGGTGTTACCTAGCGGGGTGACAAAACATCTGGAAATGAACCTTCAAGCTCAGCGAGCAAACCTACATCCAAAACCTCAACCCCAGCTACAAATCTTCTCGAAACTCATTGAGTTAACTGTTTCTGGTGGTTCAGCCAATACTGTGCTGTGGCAGGTCTCAATGAAAGGGAAGATAAAGGCCAGGTTAATGAATTACTGTACACAATCAGAGGCAGTGCTGACATCATTCTTCCAGGCTAGAAACTTCAAAATACAGCATTGTAATTAAAGATAAAACAAGGATGCAGATACTGGAAATTTGAAACGAAAACAGAAATTGCTGGAGAAACATGGGCCTCTCAATGTTATATGGACACAAATCAGAATTAATTGCAATTCTTATCATCGAACCCGACAGTGTGGAAATCGGACACTTGGCCCATTAAGTCCACACTGACCCTTTGAAGAGCATCCCACCTCCCTAACTTATAACCCTACATTTCTCATAGCTAACTCACCTAGCCTGCACTTCCCTGAACACTATGGGTAATTTAGCATGGCCAATTCATCTCACCTGCACATGTCTGGGCAGTGGGAGGAAACCGGTGCAGCTAAAGGAATCCCACACAGACACAGGGAGAACATGCAAACTCCATTCAAGCGGTTACCTGAGGCTGCAAATGAACCTGGATCCCTTGACAATGAGAGAGCAGTTCTAACCAAAGAGCCACCCTTACAAGCTAATGTATTGAGTCCTGTGAACCTTCTTCAGAACTAGACAGTAACTGGCGAATAATTGTAATTTTCCAAACTTGTGGATGGTACAAAGCTAATTGGGAGAGAGTGTTGTGAGGAACATGTACGGTGGCTTCGAGCAAGTTTGGACAGGTTTAGTGGAAGGGCATGAACATGATAGATAGAGTATAGTGTAGAAAATTTGTGCTTATCCACTTTGCTAGGAGAAATATGTGAGCAGTGCATTTATGAAGTAGTAAGGGACCTAGGTGTCCCTAATGATAAGGCATAAAGGACAATATGCAGTGCAGCAAGCTTTTAGGAAGACTAATGGAATGCTAGCCTTTTTCGCAAGATGATTTTAATACAGCAGTAGAGAAGTTCTCATGCTCCAGCTTTGAATCTTGGTTAGACTGCCCCTGGAGTGTGGTGCACAGTTTTGGCCTCTTATTTCAGGGTGGTACGGTTGCTCAGTGGTTAGCACTGCTGCCCCACAGCATCAGAGATCCAGGTTCAATTCCACCCTAGGACGGCTGTCTGTGTGGAGTTTGAATATTCTCCCTGTCTCTGTGTGGGCTTCCTCTGGGTGTTCTGGTATTGTCCAAAGATGTGCAGGTTATGTGGATTGGCCGTGCTAAATTGTCCATAATGTCCACGGATGTGTAGGTTATGTGGATTAGCCATGGGAAATGCAGGGATAGGGTGGGGAAGGTAGAGATGACTCTGGATGGGATGCTCTTCAGAGCATGGTATGGACTTGTTGGGCTGAATGGCCTGTATCCACACTGTAGGGATTCAATGAGAATGATGTTGCCAGAAAGCAAGTGGCATTATGGGTCTACCTAGATCAAACAGGTTGCAGTGGTTCAAGAAGCTCACCATCAGCTTCTCAAGGACAACTTGGGATGGTCAATAAATGCTGGCCCAGCCTGCAATGCCCATTTCCCATGAATGAACTTTTAAAATAGTGAGTGTGAATCCAGGGTAGGAGCAGGCCTTCTAAAAGATGATGTAATGGAGGCAATATGTCAGAAGTCCTGAATAGAGAACCTGCCCCAGCTTCCACAGAAAAATTTTCATCCCACCAATTTAAAAATCCAAAGTGTGTGGGACATCATGGATAGAGAGAAGCTGTTCCTTTTCATAGGTGGAACAAGAATGTAACGGCATTGATTTAATGTTATTTACAAAAAAAAGGAAAGATGAAGTGAGAGAGAAAAAAAAATGTTCACGCAGAGAGTGGTTAAGGTATGGAAGGCACTGCCCGGAAATGTGGTGGAGGCAGAGAGGCAGGTTCAACTGAGGCACTCCACAGGATAATGGATGGTTATTTGAATTGAAATGGTGGGCAGGGAGATGGTAAAAAGACAGGAGATTGGCATTAGGGGATAGAACCGGTATAGGCAAGATGGGCCAAATGGTCTTCTTATTGAGGAGTAGCCACCATGAGATTGGCCTGAGGGGCTACATTTCACACACCAGCTCCATGTTCTTGCTGTAAAAATTCAATAACTCTGTAAACTTCACCACCACAGCAGAGCGGAGTTCGATTAGCATCGCCCTTCACTTCTCTGGAAATTAAAGTGGCCAATGGGGAGTGGAAACCATGGAAACGGGCTTCTCTTGTATTCTCCCACACTCCAGCAAGGTTAGCCGAACTTTAAAACTCACAAGCCAATAGGAATTTTCAGCGCACTTGACTGGGATTGCTCACAGCTACAGGTTCCATGCCAGGATGAAAGAACAAAGTTCCAATTGACCACATCAATCAATCTCCTTTCATGACAGCCTTTCAATATTATTAATATGATGGCCAAATGTCAATTGCAGCTGGTGAGGTGATTCTGAAGAAAAGGAAAATTGAAGTTTGATGCTGGAATACCGTTTCTGACAATTTGACTATTCTTGTTCTGGACGGTGGGCACACTGCCAATGCTTTATCTGTTTCATTTGGCATGAGATTGATGGCAATATATCACCCACTCATGTTCAATTTGTTGGGTGTGCTTAAAATAAACAATGACTCAAGTGCAACCATGCAGTGCTCCTTTTCACTCAGATATCATTTACACAAGCTTCCATTTACTTCTCCCAAGTTTCAAACCATTGGATATGTTTTCATTTTTTCCTTTCCATCCCTGAGGCAAACAGTTATCACAGTGAATGATACTTTGTGGTTATTCCTTGAAGTGTCAAGTAAATCACAATTCAGTCGCTTATTGAAGTATTCTGACTATCCTTTCAGATGATAATCAAGACCAGCTATGATGGAGTCATGAATGAGGAAAGAACATTGTGCCTTTTCTCAGGCAATACATTGACAGATTTGAAAAACCGTTTCCGAGTGTCACAGTTAGCTTGTTCTTCATTTATTGAGCATTATGGTTCACCTATTATTTTTTCCTCAGTTATATTTTCCTCCTTTCTTGGGTATTTGCTGCTTATAACTTACATCGATAAAAATTCCTGCAATGTGGAAGCAGGCCATTCAGCACATCGAGTCCGCACCGATCCCCTGAAGAGTATTTCAACCTCCCCCAACACCCTATCTTGGTAATCCTGCATTTCCCATGGCTAATCCACCTAACCTATACATCCAGTGGTTAGCACTGCTGCCTCACAGTGCCAGGGATCCGGGTTTGATTCCACCCTTAGGCAAATGTCTGTGTGGTGTTTGCACATTCTCTCTGTGTCGATGTGTGTTTCCTCAGGGTGCTCTGGTTTCTTCTGTCAGTCCAAAGATGTGCAAGATAGGTGGATTAGCCATTGGAAAAGCAGGGTTACAGGGATAGGGTTGAGGTGTGGGATGCTCTTTGGGGGATCAGTGCGGACTCAATGGGCCAAATGGCCCACTTCCACACTGTAGGAATTCTATGCCTGTACACAATGGACAACTTAGCATGGTCACTCCACCTAACATGCACATCTTCGGACTATGGGAGAAAACCGGAACACCCAGAGGAAAGCCACGCCGACATGGGGAGAATGTGCAAGCTACACATGGACGGTCACTTGAAGACAGAATCGAACCCAGGTCCCTGGCATTGAGTCACTGTGCCACCCCCAGTTGTTTATTGCAAGTTCACAATGGCATGAGACTTGACCGGTCATCATTTATCAGAATCATGACTCAGCACTGGGTGTCTCTCCATATGTATTCCTACAAACAACATTTCTTTTTTATCACATATATGATTCAGATACAATTAGGATTAATTGCCTCAAGCTAGTAGCATACACTGCCAAAGAAGACTTGAGTGATTTAGTGATTCTACAGAATGTTTAAAAGAAAGACTCCAAGTGGGATTCAAGTGTTGGCAGCAAGCCCACAAACAGTCAGCAGAGGGACACCATGAGTATAAAATCAGCCAAGATCTAAAAGATGACGAATTGAGGCAGACCTTTAGTAGGACTTATTTGAATTGCATAAGTGCAACAAAGGAACATGTTACAAACCAGTATCTGTTGAAGAGTAAGTACTACTGTCAGTGCAGAATTGGATTCCACCTCTGACACCTTTCAAGTGTGAGCTGAAGATGTGAACAAGCTTGGTAATTTTGTAACAAGCACAGAGAATGCTGGAGAAACTCAGCAGGTCTGACAGCATCCATGGAGAGAAAAAGCAGTGTCAACGTTTCAAGTCCAGTGTAACTCTTCTTCAGAACTGTGTGGATATGTGTGGCGTGAGCAAACGTAGATCAAAAGTTAGGATGTAAGAGAGCTTTCCTCGAAATGATTTCCTTCTATTTGTCAGGGATACTTTAGAAGTTGGAAATCACCTTCAAGGTTATTAGGGCATTTTAAGTTCCATAATTATTGATCTCTAAATAAATATAAAATTTGATAAGTACTCCATTTAACTCTTACCCGTTTCTTCCTATCAGCAAAGTGGCAGCACGTGGATTAGCTTCCCAGTTTGGATGTAGTAATTGAATTGGCTATAGTCTTCTATAAGGAACATGGTGTCCTGACTCCTAAAACTTCGAGTCTATCTGTGAGTGAGATACCATACATTCTGATCTAAGCGCATCAATTTTACACATCCCGCAGGAGGGAACTGGAATGTGCGGAAAGTGTAAAGTTGGGTGCGTTGATGATGGCCCATCTCCCACCCACCTCTGCTTGGAGTGTGCTAGCAGCAGGGTACATGAGGAGCATCCCACCTGACCTTGGGCCAATTGAAACCTTCAGTGGCCAATCATGGTACTTTGTCTATACGTCAGGATAAAGGCAAATGGTATATCTGAGTAGGTTGACTGCGAGATCAGTGTCAAAAAGTGTGGTGCTGGAAAAGCACAGCAGGTCAGGCAGCATCAGAGGAGCAGGAGAATCACAATGAAGGGCTTCTGCCTGAAACATGAACTCTCCTGCTCCTTGGATGCTGCCTGACCTGCTGTATTTTTCCAACACCACACAGTTCAACTCTGATTTCCAGCAATCTGCAGAGCTCACTTTCTCCTAGTGACTGTGAGCTCAGGATGGTAGTTCCTCCTGTTTGGGATATCTTTGCCACAGAAAGGGAAGCACTCACTTGAATCTCACTTGAACCAGACCAAGGTCTACTGACACCACCTTCTCCTCTTTGCTCCCATCTCAAAGTTTGACTGACTTTGAATTTAATCCTCAGGCAACAATCCTACTCAGGGACTCTTTGCAGATCCAGCAGTTGCCAGCACTCCTGGTGGTGTTGCTGGGACTGGACAGCAGCTGGTCAGCTGACTGATGGCCAGCTCTTGGACTTCCTCCCACATAGAACAAACACAATGAACTCAGACAGTAGTTGCCTGGCAACTGTAAAATCTGGAAAAGCGCAGCAGGTCAGGCAGCATCCAAGGAACAGGAGAATCGACGTTTCGGGCATAAGCCCTTCCTGAAGAAGGGCTTATGCCTGAAACGTCGATTCTCCTGTTCCTTGGATGCTGCCTTACCTGCTGCGCTTTTCTAGCAACACAGTTTCAGCTCTGATCTCCAGCATCTGCAGCCCTCACTTCCTCCAACTGTAAAATCTGGCCATGGATTGCAGTGTAATGTTCAATTTGTTCACTTATGTTTGATTAGTTAGTCTGGTTCACTGATCCTTTTACATTGCTTGATTGCATAATCATGTGGATGGAGCTAGTAATCATGTGACTGATTTCATAAACACTGAAGAATATTCTGGAGCACTTGGGGTCTAACAACAATTTCTGTATATTCTAAGATGAGTGCTGTGTCCTGTTCCGTTGACCATGTTAAATGAAGGATATTATTACAGTGGAAAGGATTCAGAAGAGATTTTCCAGGATGTTGCTGGGTATGGAGAGTTTGAGTTATAAAGAAATATTGGATAGGCTGGGACTTTTTTTCACTGGAGAGGAGGTAGTTAAGAAGTGATTGTATAAAGTTTTATAAAATCATGAGGGGTATGGATAGGTGTCTTTTACCTAGGATTGGGGACCTATCTTTAAGTTCATACGTTCATAAGATATAGGTCATTTGGCCCATCGAGTCTGCTCCAATCATGACTGATTTGCTCCTCACCCCCATTTTCCTGCCTTCTCTCCATATCCCTTCAACCCATTACCAATTAAAAATCTGTCTAACCCCTCCTTAAATTTACTCACTTGTTGAGAGGATGAAAATTTTAAAAAGACATGACAAGCAAAGTTTTTTACACAGAGGGTGGTTCATGTGGGGAATGAACTTCCTGCGGAAGTGACGAATCTGGTATCGGTTACAACATTTAAAAGACACTTCGGTAAGTACATGAATAGGAAGGTTTTAGAGGGATGTGGGCCAGGAGCAGGCAGGTGAGACTAGTTTAGTTGGGATTATGTTTGGCGTGGACTGGTTGGAGCAAAGGGTCTGTTTCTGTGCTGTGAGACTCTATGACTTTCTATGTTTAAAGTTCTGGAGATAGACTGTCTGGATTTCAAAGTGGAGTCACTTCTATTTTATTCTGAGGAAAATCAGATAAATGAAGTCGACTACAAACCTAACATGAGGTGAAGATGAAATATAATTGTCTGAGTTATCCACATCGCAGCTCTCTAGACAATGAGCAATGTTATGTCCATTGTCTAAAATTCAGCCCAAAATGTCTCACCTTGATTTAAAATTGAGGATCATGAGGGCAGCAGGAGGCCATTCAGCCCCTTGAGCCTGCTTTACCATTCAGGAAGATCATGATTAATCTGTGGCCTAACTCCGTATACCTACATTGGGTCCACACCCCTTGATAATCTTGCTTAATTAAAATTTGCTGATCTCGGATTTAAATTTAAGAAATGAATTTGGATTGACCGCCAGTTGAGGAAGAACGTTCCAAACTTTGCATGTAGAAGTCTTTTCTAACATCTCCCCTGAATGGCCTGGCCCTAACTAGACCATGGTTCTCAAATCTTTGACCAATGAAAATAGTTTAACTCTATCTGCCCTGCCTTTTCCTATTAATATCCTGAGACCTTGATCCGATTATCCCTTAACCTTCCAACTTTTAGCCAATAAAGGCTCAGTTTGTCTAATCTTTTACCTTAGCTTAATCCCTGAAGCCGAGGTAATATTCTTGTAAACTTGTGCAAACGCAACACATCCTTCTGAAGGTGCCCAGATCTGCTCACAGTGCTCTAGGTGGGATCCAACTGGGAATCTGTATAACTGCAGCATGGCATCTGCATCCCCATACTCCAGCCCTTTAGAGTCGAAGGCCAACATTCCACTAGGTTTTTTGGCTATTTTCTGCACTAGTTTGTGGCATTTTAAAGAGCTATGCACCTGAATCCAAAAATCTCGTTGGACAGGCACTGTATTTAACATTGTGCCTTCGAGAAAAATACCCTGGTCTATCCTTTCTCTGTCTGAAATGGACAACCACACACTTGCTTATGTTAAAGTCCATCTTCCCCAGCTTTCCCATTCACCTAATTGATCAATATCCTGCTGTAATTTTATGCAGTTGGCAGCACTGTCTACAATACTGCTCAATTTTGTGTTGTCAGCAAATTTGGATATTTAACTTTTTATGCCATTATTCAAAACATTAATGAATATTGGGAATAAATGAGGCCCCAATACAGATCCCTGTAGGACATCACTATTGACATCCTGCCAATTTGTTACTTACCCATTCCTGATGAAGGGAAACATCGACTCTCCTGCTCCTCAGATGCTGCCTGACCAGCTGTGCTTTATCAATGCCACACGTTTCAACTCAGACTCTCCAGCATCGCAGTCCTCACATTTTTCTACTTACCCATTATTCCAACCCTCTGTTTCCTGCCACGCCAAAAACTGTCCTCGCCATGTCAGTAATTTGCCTCCATTCTGTGGGCTTCTATCTTGGCTAACAGTCTCTTGTGTGGGACTTTATCAGCAGTCTTCTGATCTAATGCAGTGGTTCAGGCTTGAAGAAACCTCCAAATCGGGTGCAACATTTGGCCTGAGAGACAAAACCCTTTCTTATTGAACAAGATGTGCTAACATCCTTCAGACATGGTAGGCTGTTTGGCATCCTCTGCAACAATAACAATCAGCAAGTACAATCGTTGAAAACACAATCAAATCCTATTGAATGAAAACTGAAGTTCCGGCTGATGCTTTATAACATTGACAAGCTTATCAATTATATGTGACCTGTTGTTAACGAGAAACTGTTTAAGACCATAAAACCATAAGAAATAAGAACAGGAGTAGACTATTAGCCCTTCAAACATTCTCAGCATTATCAAAACAAAATGTGCATATATCCACCAATGCCAAGAAGCTAAACACCATCCAGGACAAAGCAGCTCCATGAGAATGTTCAGCCTCCTCTTCCAATATACAATGACAATATTGTGTATCAGCAGTTCATTGCAGAGTAGCAACTCCCAAGGCCCCTTTGACTGCACCTTTCAAACCTCTATTCCCTGAATGGGTTGCAGACAAAATGGAAATGCCATCACCAAAAGATTTATCTCCAAGCCATGCAATATGCTGCCTTGGAACTCGACCTTTCACAGCCACTGTGACAGAATCAAAGTAGTCTATGACAGCAACTGCACCTACACCACATGGAGCACAATGATTCAAGAAACTGGCTCATCACAATCTCCTCAAGATCCGTTAGGGATGAGCAAGAAATTCTGACCCAGTCATCGATGCCTACGTTCCGTGAAATAATTTTTAATCCATTTGTCACTAAGACACATCAGGACTGAGGCAAGTTCGACAAAGGAGAATCTATAACGGGAAGGAGGGGTGGAAAGTACTCTGGATTAGTGGTGCTGAAAAAGCACAGCAGTTCAGGCAGCATCTGAGGAGCAGGAGAATCGACATTTCAGGCAAAAGCCCTTAATCAGGAATAGCCGGGTGGAAAATATGTCAAGGAAATGGATTTTACTGTTTATAGAGTGTTTTAAGGAAGTTCTACTGCAATTGTGTTGGTGAGATTCCACCTTGAGTACTGTGAGCAGTTTTGGTCTGTTTATTCAAGGAAATTTATCATTTCATTGCAGGCAGTTCAGAGAGTGTTAACGAGAATGATCCCCAGTACAGAGGGATTGTCATAAGACCCAAAGTTTAGACAAGTTGGGACTCTACTCACTGGAGTTTAGAAGAATGAGAGAAGATCTCATTGAAACATATCGGACTGTAAAGGGGCTGGACAGAGTCAGTGCTGGGAGGATGTCACCCCTCATGGGAGAGTCTAAGATCAGGGCACAGTCTCAGAATAAATAGGCCCCAGTTTAAGACTAAGGTGAAGAGGAATTTCTTCTGTTAGAGAATTGGGAGTCTTAGAAATTCCTTGCTTCAGAGAGCCTTGGGGGCAGAGTCCTTGTGTATATTTACTACTGAGATAGATGCTTGATCATTTGGAAAATCAGGGGGTATGGGAAAATACAGGAAAATAAATGTAAGGAATGTTGATAAGTCGTGATCCTATTGAATGGCAGAGAAGGCTTGAGGGGCCAAATGGCCTACTCCTATCCCATTTCTTATCATCTTATGGTTTTAAACATTTTGTTGCTAACAACAGGTCACAGCATAGTTGATAAGTTTGTCAATGTTATAAATCATTAGCTGGAACTTCAGTTTTCATTCAATGGGATTTGATTGTGCTTTCAATTATTTCAATTTGTTAATATTTGTAATATATATAGTACGTCAATTCTCTTTACAATCACACTTTTCCTTTCTGTGTTGTGTGACTATTAATCGAAAGAGTTTCTAAAAGTAGATGGTGTGTCACTTAACAGCAAATAGTGATAATATCCCAGTCCCATGTATATTATAAGCATTTTTCTGGGCTTTGCTACTCTACTACACAACATACATTTCCTGTTCTATAAAAATAAAATGATTACTGCAGTTTTTAGTACTCATATGACTAAGTTTGCACAAAATACATTTTAAGAATTAAGGGCGGACACATAAAATGGGAGTGATGCACATTCATTTTGTTAAGAAGAATAAAAAAGAATATTCTTTAAAAATGGATTGGAACTGTTAAACACATATGTTTAAATAGATATGGGTGTCCATGTACTTTTAAATCTTTGCTTATGGAATATGGGCATCACTGGCAAATTCAGTACTAATTGCCCATCCTTAATATCCTTGAAGACAGAGATGGATAGGTTTTTCATTGGTAAGGGGTTCAGGGGTGACAGGAAGAATGTAAGAGAGTGGAGTTGAAAAACGTATCAGCCATGATCAAATGGCCGAACAGACTCAAGGGACCCAATGGCCCGATTCTGCTCCGATATCTTATGATCTTATGATCCGTGAAGCTGCTTGTTTGAATCACTAAAGACTGTGTGTTGTTAAATCACCCATCGTTCTGTTAGGAAAGAAGGTATAGGATTGTGATCCACAAAACGTCACATCGGTGTTCACCAATGGGAGGGACTTGAGGGATGTTGAGGTTAAGGAAAGGTGTGTGAATACTCTCAGATAGGTCAACATAACCAAGGACAAAGTGTTGAGTGTCTTGAGAGACATTGAAATAGGTAAGTCCCCAGAGCCAGACGGAATCTCATAGCATCCCTTCAGTGTAGAAACGGGCCATTTGGCCCAACAAGTCGATACTGATCCTTTGATTAGTATCCCACCCAGACCCATTTTCCAATCCTATTACTCTACATGTACCCTGACTAATGCATCTAACCTACACATCCCTGAACACTATCAGCAATTTATCACAGTGAATTTATCTCACCTACACATCTTTGGATTGTGAGAGAAAACCAGAGCACTCGGAGGAAACCCACGCAGAGATGGGGAGAAGGTGCAAACTCCACACAGACTGCCTGAGGCTGGAATCGAACCAGGTCCCTGGCACTGTGAGGCAGCAAAGCTAGTCATCCAGCCACCATGTCACACCTGGGATCTATGCCAGGCTGCCATGGGAGGCAAGGGAGGAAATAGCTGAGACCTTAATGGATATCTGTGCATCCTATTTAGCTTCAGGTAAGGTTCTAGAGGACTGGAGAATGGCCACTATTGTTCCTTTGTTTAAGAAGAGAAACAGAGATAATTCAGGTAATTGCAAGCCAGTGAGCCTGATGTCAGTGATGGGGAAGCAGTTGGAGAAGATACTGAGAGACAGAATTTATTCACATTTGGAACTGAATGGATCTGTTAGTGAAAAGCAGCATGGGTTTGGTTGGGGAAGGTCATGTCTCACTAACTTGATTGAGTGCTTTGAGGAGATGACATAAATTATAGATGACAGAAGGGTGGTAGATGTTGTCTACAAAGATTTTCATAAGTGATTTGATAAGGTGCCTCACAGCATGCTGGTACAGAAGCCAGAGTCTCATGGGATCTGGGGTGAACTGGCTCGATGGATATAAAACTGGCTCAGTCATAGAAGACAGAGAGTAGCAGTGGAAGGGTGCTTTTCAGAATGGAGATGAGTAACGAGTGGTGTTCCATAGGGATCAGTGCAGAGACCTTTGTTATACAGACATAGACACGTACAGCATAGAAACAAACCCTTTAGTCCAATTCTTCCATGCTGATCAGATATCCTAACCTAATTTAGTCCTATTTGCCAGCACTTGGCTCATACCCCTCTAAAGCCTTCCTATTCATATATCCATCCCGATGCCTTTTAAATGCTGCAATTATACCAGTAGCCTAATAAATGTCCTGTACAGTCACAACATGACCCCCCAACTCCTATACTCAATGCTCTGACCAATAAAGGAGAGCATATTAAATGCCTTCTTCACTATCCTATTTACCTGTGCCTCCACTTTTAAGGAATTATGAACCTACACTCCAAGGTCTCTTTGTTCACCAACACTCCCCAGGACTTTCCCATAAGTCCTGCCCTGAGTTTCCTTTCCAAAATACAGCACCTCACACTTATCTAAATTAAACCCCATCTGCCACTCCTCAGTTGTTTGTCAGATATAGATAATTGCCCTGAAGGAAAATGTAGATGGCTTGATTAGTAAGTTTGCTGATGACACCAAAAATGGCAGAGTTGTCCAGGGGCTTGAACAAATCGGTTAGCCATTGGGGGCGATCAGAGTCAGGATGCTCTCCTCATCAGGGGAGATGAGTCTACTGACAGCCTACAACTCATCTCCAGCTTTTCTGCCCTATTGTTGGCTGTGTTTTCTCTGTTAGACTGAGTGGGAGTGGCAGGTATATCATGGAAGGTGAAAGAGGGAGGCCCAGCTGATACTTTTGGTATAGGCAGGGAGGTGGCCTGAGTGAGTGGTTGGGCACACCAAACCATAATTTTCATCATTCCTACCTTGGGCAATTTTAATGGGATCCCACTTCATAGTTCTTGACATTTCACTCATGTTTCTTAATCCAAAACCATGATATTGCCACAAAATGTTGACCGTAACTCAACTCTGAACATGTTAATGTAAGAACTGGAGCAGGAGTAGGCCCCTTGAGCCTGCTCCATTATTTAATACCATTATGGATTATCTCATCTTGGTTTCAACTCCACTCTCCTGCTCAGTCTCCATAACCCTTCAAGCCGTAACTAAGTAAAAATCTGTCTATCTCCTCCTTAAATGTATTCAATGTCCCAGCATCCACCACCCTCTGGAGTACTGAATTCCAATGATTCATGACCCTTTGATAGAAGTAATTCCTTCTTATCTCTGTTTCAAATCTGTTAGACCTTATCCTAAAACTATGACCCCATATTCTTGACAGACCCAAATGATTAAACATCGTCTGTGCATCTACTTTGTCAATCCCCGTTAGCATCTTACACACCTCAATTAGATCTCCTCTGATTCTTCTAAACTCTAGAGATTATCAGCCCAAACTGCTCAATCTCTCTTCATAAGATAAACCCCTCTCCTCATTTCCTCAATCTAGTGAACCACCTCTGAATTGCCACCTATACAAAAACATCCCTTCTTTTGTAAGGGAACCAAAATTGTATGCAGTACTCCAGGTATGGTCTCACAATGCCTTGCAGAATTGCAGCTACATTTCATTACTTTTATAATGTACTCTTTGAGCAATAAATGCCAAAATTCCATTTGTCGTCCTTATTACCAGCTGCATATGCATGCTAGTTTTCATTGATTCATACATGAGGACACCCAGATCCCTCTGCATTGTTGCATTCTGAAGCTTCTCTCCATTTAGATATTAAGTTTCTATTCCTGTGACCTGTTTGGATAACTTCACGCTTATCCACCTAAAACTTCATCTGCCAAATTTTGGCCCATTCACCTAATCTATCCATATTTATTTGTAAGTTTCTTATTTCTTCAAGACAACTTACTTTCCCATCTATTTTTGTGTCACCTGCAAATGTAGCTAGAGTACATTCTATCACTGCATCCAAGTCATTAATGTAGATTGTAAATAGTTGGGGCCTGAGGATCTGACCCTGTGGCTCCCCACTAAGTTCCATCTTGCAAACCAGTAAAAAGACCCATTTATCTCAACTCTCTGTTCTCTGTTGGTTCACCAATTCCCTATCTAGGCTAATCAACGACCCCGTCTGCTATGTGATCTTACCTTGTGTATGAGCCTTTTGAGTAGCACCGAATCAGATACTTTCTGGAAGTTCAGATATACTAAATGCTCAGGATCCCTATGATCCACTTTGCTTGTTGCATCTTTGATGGACTGTAGCAAATTAGTCAAACATGATTTGCCCTTCATAAAACCATACTGAATCTGAAAGATTGCATTTTGACCTGCCAAATGTCCTGGAAGTACTTCCATCATCATTGATTCTAGCTATTTCCCAATGACACACATTAAACTAACAGATCTATGGTTTCCTACTTTCTGCCTCACTTGCTTTTTCTGAACAAGGGTGTGATATTAACATTTCTCTGACCCACTGGAACTTTTCCCACATCCAGGAAAGTTTGGAATTTTATAACCGGTGAATCCATTATCTCTGCTGCCACTTCCTTTAAGGCCATATGATATATGCCATCAGCCCTTGGGAATAGTCTGCCTTCAATCCCAATAGTTTACTCAATATTTTTCCATAGTGATTGTTCTAAATTCCTCCCTTTCTAGCTGTGGCTACTGGGATGGTACTAGTGTCCTCCATTTAAAACATCGAGGCAAAACATCCACTTTATGTCTTCGTCATTTCTGTGTTTCCCACTCCTCAGTCTCATTCTCCAATGGACCAACATTGATTTTTGCAACTCTTTTCCCTTTTATATATTTATGGAAGCTTTAGATATCCACTTGTATACTTCATGCAAATTTTCTTTCATAATTTGCCTTAGCTCTTTTTTCACTTTTTTATGCCATGTGTCAGTTTGTCAGCAAATAAAGACTAACATGAGAGTAACCTCTGTATGGGACATTCGTTAAAATTACACATGACTTGGCTTTTTTAGCCCAGCTTTGGATCAATATCTAGGACATAGTGTTACAATATTAATTCAACTCGACATATATCATTCAAATTATCCTCTCGTCTCTTTTAGCAAGAACTTCTGCTTTAATTTTGATTATGTTCTTAAATGTAGAATTACTTAATGATCAAAATTTAACAATATTATTGCTGAGAAAAAAACCCAAGAACTCTAAACAAACATGATCAAAGCAACTGTTGCTTTTGACTTGTTATAGCCGTGAGTTTTTCTTTAAAAAATCAGTTTCACATAAAAGGATATTTATAATCCGTAAGTATCATCATGAACATTAAGGACAATTTCCGAGATTGTACATTTGTTTGACCTCCAATCACTTTATTTGCTTTCATTGTGAAACTTATTTGCTTTAGTTCAATTCACTTCAGACCAATGTATTTTACTTGGACTTCAATCTAAAAACTTTTGTGTAGAATTTTTAAAAAGTAGCCATTTTGAATACTCCCAACTTCTTAAAATGGTCAAGATTTCATAAAAGGGCTCTTATGTCAAGTATGTCTAGATAGGCACACAGAGATTTACTTTGAAGTAATATCAGTTAAAAATTGCATTCTTCAAGACAGAAACCTAAATGATTCATTTCAAAGCAATTGATTTATTTTAAACACATATTAAGTTAAACCTGCATTTGCTTCAGAAATCAGACCTCAATTTAGGTCTTGAACATTTCATCCCTTGTCTTAAATTTTTGGTAAATTTTAAATATCAAGTGATCGCACTAATTTACTTTCCACCAGTGATAGTTCTGGGCCAGTAAAACAGCAATTTCAGAACGAAAGTGTGTTCACCATCAATGTTCCACATGGAAAAAATTACTGGCCACACAGTATTACAGATGGAGCAATTCTCTGGGGTCCGTAGAGCTCAGTCCTTTTGAAGTCTATCCCAAGCAAGCATCTGTACAAACAATGTACAATGAAACAATAAACTCTCAGACACGTTTCCATGACATTGGTCCCCGTTTCGATCAAGGAGACATGGTTGGAAACCTCAGCTAGGAATTTTGTCCAAACATTTTTAAAAGCGGCAATAAACAGCACAGATGCCCTCTGTCCATTTCGGAAATTGTTCTCCGGTTTATTAAAAGTATGCGATGACCTGGGTCAAATCGCCTATAGTTGTTTCCCATTCTCTAAAGGAGCACTTGGCTTCTGACTCCACCAGATCATTGGGCTCTGTCTGACACTCATAAAGCTACGTTTGTTCTTCATTTACTTAATAAAAAGTGAAGGAAGTATTTTGCCAATTATGTGCGTGCATGCATTTATTTTTATACATATAAATATAAAACTAGAATTTGCTTGGGGTCACAAATTGTTGATCAATTAAGAGGTGGTTTTAGTTCTTTGTAATGCTTTCTTGGAGTATCTTGGTGACTGGAAGGACACATTGCCCAAAGCAACTTTACTCACCCTGATATGACAATTGGCATCCATGTCTACCAAAGCAGTGATTCTGTCATGCACTCATCAGGCAGTGTCAGTTGAACACAGCTGGATAAAAGAACTTTCACCTAGGGCAAAGCTGTAAATGCTAACTTCATCTGCATGGGAAAAGTTACTGTCATTCCCCCTGACAGCAAAAGCCTTCAGGACATATTGCAACAGGAAGATTAGCTTCAGTGTCTTATAGCTCTTGTCAGATTTGGATGAAGAACCATTATAAATGTCAAAAAACCTGCTTTCAGAGTCTTTTTTTCTTTTTGCAATGCTGCAAGTTTCTAAGTTACAGTTATTGGATATAAGGCTGAGTGTTGAGATAATGTATGATTATATTTTCAAGAGTCGACAATCGAGTGACAGAAATTAGTTTACTGCTATTATGCCTTGTCACTGTTGTGTCAGAAGAATTTGCATATTGTTCTCTCATTAAACAAGGTCAGAGGTTACTCAAAATCAGGTTATAGTCCAACAGGCTTATTTGAAATCACAAGCTTTTGGAGCGCTGCCCCTTCCATCAGGTAAAGTGAAGGGAAACGCACAGGCACAGAATATATGAGCACCAAGAATATGAATCCTGTGCCTGTGCATTTCACTCCACTTCACCTGATGAAGGGGCAGCGCTCCAAAAGCTTGTGATTTCAAATAAACCTGTTGGACTATAACCTGGCATTGTGTGACTTCTGACTTTGCCCACACCGGTACAATGGCATCTCTCCATCTCATTAAACAAAAAGCAGCATGTCCTTGTAAATTGTTTAACAAGAGCTCCTTTGATGCTTTGGTGGGCGGCACGGTGGCACAGTGGTTAGCACTGCTGCCTCGCAGCGCCAGAGACCCGGGTTCAATTCCCGACTCAGGCGACTGACTGTGTGGAGTTTGCACGTTCTCCCCGTGTCTGCGTGGGTTTCCTCCGGGTGCTCCGGTTTCCTCCCACAGTCCAAAGATGTGCAGGTCAGGTGAATTGGCCATACTAAATTGCCCGTAGTGTTAGGTAAGGGGTAAATGTAGGGGTATGGGTGGGTTTCGCTTCGGCAGGTCGATGTGGACTTGTTGGGCCGAAGGGCCTGTTTCCACACTGTAATCTAATCTAATCTAATCTAATCTAATCTGAACCCACCACCTGCAAGTTTCCCTCCAAGCCCCTCACCAACCTGAGTTAGAAATATATCACCATTCCTTCACTGTCACTGGGTCAAAATCCTGGAATTCCCTCCCTCATGGTGTTGTGGGTCAACCCACAACAGGTGGACTGCAGCAATTCAAGAACTAAATTGAATTGAATTTATTGTCACGTGTACCGAGGCACAGTGAAAAGCTTTGTCTTGCGAGCAATACAGGCAGATCACAGAGTTAAGTAGCATCAATAAGTAAATAATAGGTAAACAGTGGCAAAAACCAAAACACAGGTACAGGCGAGTGTTAAGAGTTTGTGAGTCTATTTAGTATTCTAACAACAGTAAGGTAGAAACTATTTGAAACTGGCTGGTGCATGTGTTCAGGCTTCTGTATCTTCTCCCTGATGATAGAGGTTATAGAAAAACATTGCCAGGGTGGGATGGATCTTTGAGAATGCTGGGGCCTTTCCTTGACAGCGGGCATGGTAGATGGATTCTACAGATGGGAGGTTGGCCTTTGTGATTGTCCAGGCTGAGTTCACCTCTCTCTGTAACCGTCTCCAATTTTGAATGGTATAGTTGCCATACCAGGTAGTGATACATCCAGACAGAATGCTCTTGAGGTTGTGCCTATGGAAGTTGGCAAGGGTACTCACCATCATGCCAAATTTCCTCAGCTGCCTGAGGAAGAAGAGACGTTGTTGGGCCTTTGTAACCAGTGCTGAAAATGTGTTGCTGGAAAAGCGCAGCAGGTCAGGCAGCATCTAGGGAACAGGAGAATCGATGTTTCGGGCATAAGCCCTTCTCCAGCAACACATTTTCAGCTCTGATCTCCAGCATCTGCAGACCTCACTTTCTCCTTTGTAACCAGTGCGTCCACATGAAGAGTCCAAGAAAGCTTGCTGTGAATGACCACTCCCAGGAGCTTGACACTCTCCACTCGTTCCACGTCTGTGCTGTTAATGTGCTCACCACCACCTTCTCAAGGGCAACTAGGGATAGGCAATAAAATAAATGCTGGTCCAACCAGTGATGCCAATGTCCCATAAATGAATTGTAACAATCTAGGATAACAGCACGGCCAATGCCACCAATCTGAAATAAATTCATAAAATGCTAGAGAAACTTGGTAGGTGCTGGAGGGAAAATCAGAGTTGACTTTTGGAGTTCTGTTTCTCTCTCTACAGATGCTGCTGGACCTGCTGAGTTTCTCCAGCACTTCTTGTTGTTATTTCGGATTTCCAGTATCCACAATATTTCACTTCTATTCCAGCAGTATGAAAATCCACTGTCCAATGGTTAACAGTTAAAGATCAATAATGAATGATTTATGTTTATTATAAAGAATAATCAATGGTAGAGTGTCTTTTTGAAGATTGCAGCATGCACCCAGTTAGATGACTATAGAACTTATGGATCCCACATTAGTCCAATTCAATTTGAATCTCAAATTTGGTGTGAAAAGAAATATAACAGAGACATTTATTTATGTTGCTTCTGTGGCCATCTGTCCCTAACAATCCAGGAAATTCAGAGCATTTTTTAAATATTCACTCTCAGGATGAGAGTGTCACTGGCCTCATTTTTTGCCCATCCTTCAATGCCCAAGGCCATTGAAAGTCAACCACATTGCTTTGAGTCTGGAGTCACAAGTGGACCAGACAAGCACAACAATTTCCTTCTCAAACTGACATTTGTGAACGTGATGTTCAATGTTTGTGTGAAGATTTGTAGCTCGGGTGCTCGTTGTTGTGGTTCTGTTCGCCGAGCTGGAAGTTTTTGTTGCAAACGTTTCGTCCCCTGGCTAGGCGACATCATCAGTGCTTGGGAGCCTCCTGCGAAGCGCTTCTTTGATGTTTCCTCTGGTGTTTATAGTGGTCTGTCCCTGCCGCTTCCGGTTGTCAGTTTCAGCTGTCCGCTGTAGTGGTTGGTATATTGGGTCCAGGTCGATGTGTTTGTTGATGGACCTGGACCCAATATACCAACCACTACAGCGGACAGCTGAAACTGACAACCGGAAGCGGCAGGGACAGACCACTATAAACACTGGAGGAAACATCAAAGAAGCGCTTCGCAGGAGGCTCCCAAGCACTGATGATGTCGCCTAGCCAGGGGACGAAACGTTTGCAACAAAAACTTCCAGCTCGGCGAACAGAACCACAACAACGTGATGTGTTTAACTGACAATGGATCCATGGTCAACATTAGACTTTTAATTCCAGATATTTGATTGAATTCAAATTCCACCATCTGCCACAGGGGGATTTGAACCCAGGTCCCCAGCATATTGCGTGGGTTTCTGGGTTAACTGTCCAGTAATAGTCTCACTCGGCCATCATGCCCCCACTTGTTCCATCAACGACTCCAATTTTAAAAAAAATTGCTGCAATTCCCTGGTTGTCACTTTGCACACGACAATTGATCAGCTTCTGAGATTGGTTACCAGATCAAAGCCATTATTAATTGTTTGCTGTCATGTTGTTTCAGTAAGTACTCTTGATTTGTGCAAATGAAAACAACAAAAAAAAGTTATGTCTTAAACTTTGTAACTTTGTGCAGCAAATTTATGTCACAGCAAATTGCAAAGTATTTTGCAGGAGTGAAAGGGAGGAAATTCCAGATCTTACAGCCTTCAGAGTTGAAACCTTAATCAACAATGGTAGGACAAGTAAAATCAGGAATACGCAACAGGTAGAATTAGAGGAGAGCAGAATTCTGAGTGCTTTAGGAGTGGAGGAAATTGCAGCATAGAATCATAAAACCACTGCAGTACAGAAAGAGGCCATTTCACCCATTGAGTCTGCATTGACCCTCTGAAGAGCATCCTACTCCAGCCCAGACCCCCACCATTTCCCTGTGAACCCACATTTGCCATGGCCAATCTATCTAAATTATACATAGCTGGACACTACGGACAATTTCAACACGGCTAATTCATTTAAACCTGCTCATCTTTGGACTGTGGGTGAAAACCAGGAGCACCCACAGGAAACCCATGCAGACACAGGGACTATGTGCAAACTCTACACAGGCAGTCACCCGAGGTGGAATAGTGAGGGCCAAGGGCATAGATAGAATTGAAAACAAGGTTGAAAATTTTAATATCAGTAATTTGCTCAGTAGGTAGCCAATGTAAGTTGGCAAGTTAAGGAACGATGATTGAAAGAAAAATGGTCTGAATCAGAAAATGAGCAACAGATTTGTAGACGGCTTCAAGTTTCTGAAGGGTAGAATGTGGGCGCTTGTATGGAATAAGGTGGAATAGTCAAATCCAGAGATTAAAAAAAGATATTTTGCTAACAGATAAGCTAAGCAAGGATAAAGTCAAGTGCTTTGATGTTTGATTTGATTTATTGTTGTCACATGTACCCAATTACAGTGAAAGGCTTTGTTTTTCATGCGGTACAGGCAAATCATAGCAAAAAAGGACATACAGATCATTGGCTGTTTCGACAGAATGAGGTATACAAGGTTACAGCTGCACAGGAGGTGCTCAAAACAAGACCAACGTGAGCTAAATCAACATGAGTTGAAGTTGGAGAGGTCCATTCATTAGGCTAATAGCAACAGGGAAGAAGCTATTCTCGAAACTATTTGGGGCAACACGGTGGCTCAGTGGTTAACACTACAGTCTCACAGCACCAGGAACCCGGGTTCGACTCCAGCCTCTGGCGACTCTCTGTGTGGTGTTTGCACATTCTCCCCGTGTCTGCGTGGGTTTCCTCCGGGTGCTCCGGTTTCCTCCCACAATCCAAAAACGTGCAGGTCATGTGGATTGGCCAGGCTAAATTGCGCGTAGTGTCAGGTATATTAGTCAGAGGGGAAAGGATCTGGGTGGGTTACTCTTTGGAGGGTCAGTATGGACTTGTTGGGCCAAGTGGCCTGTTTCCACACTGTGGGGAATCTAATCTGATGCATGTGTTCAACTTTCTGCCTGATGGAGGAGAGCATGTCAGGGTGGTGGGTCTTTGATGATGGAGGCATCCTTTCCATGGCAATGAGAAGGTTTAAATCTGCGTATTTAAGATTGAGATAGATAGATTTATGATCAGGAGGGGAATCAGGGGTTACGGAGAAAGGGTAGGAAAGTGGGTGTGAGGAGTGTTGGATCAACCAAGATCCTATTGAACGGTGGAGCAAGCTCAGTAGGCCAAATGGCTTACTCCTGCTCTAACTTCTTATTGCCTTCTGGTCTGAAAGTAATTGGTCTTTGTGATGGAGTGGACATCTAGTTGGAAGCACATCTTAGGATCAAACATGCTACTGAGATTAGAAGGAGACCGTGACCACCTCAGATAATTGCCAGGGAGTGGAAGAGAGTTAGTTAGGGAATGGAATTTGTACCAGGGACTGAAGATAATGATTTCAGCTTTTCCAGTACTAATTTGGAGGAAATTTCTTGTCATCCAGGTTTGGATTTTGGGTAAGTTGTTTCATAATTTAACAAACATGGAAGAATCAAGAGCGGTGATGGTGGTATCAAGCTGGATATCATCGGTATAAATGCATAAACAAAAGATGTGCTTTCAGAGGAGCTCACTCAGGAAATCGTTATAGATCAGGAATAGCAGAGAGCCAAGAATTGTTGCATACAGGTGCAATGAAAGGGTTAATGATGAACGGTGCCTTAAGCACCATCCACAATAAGTATGTTGTATAGACTTGGGAGAGGAAATATTTAGAATCTTAAAGGTGTGAGATCGACCATCTGGCTCCTCCTCATAGGCTCCATAATAAATCCTTCACATTGATGTAACTTGTATAAAGTTGCTACCATGGAATAAATGACTTTTCTGTTTAAGATAACAGCCACCTCCTATTAGATTGCAAAACGGCTTTCCTTCAGTGTACTTGATCAAGCAAGTTCCCACTATGTAAGGGATAATGGCAGCAGACCAAATAATTCAAATACAATGATGGTGAGCTGGTTTGCCATGTAGAGTAACCCTTACAGCATGCATTGAATTCCTGCACTGGCTGACGTTACCATGAAGGACTCTCTCTCTCTCAACCTCTCCTCTGTCCTAAGGCATGGTGACCCTTAGATCAAACTGTCGCAAATCATCTTCATCTAGTGAAAGAGCAGTCTTATGGTCCATTAACATCTTGGTAACTTTACCTTGCCTTAAGACATGAAGAATATTGGTGAGGATTTATTTGACAACAAGAATAGATCTTTGAGGGTATCAGGAGAAAGTGAGGACTGCAGATGCTGAAGATCAGAGTGGAGAGTGTGGTGCTGGAAAAGCGCAGCAAGTCAGGCAGCTCCTGTTGAATGTCGATTCTCCTGCTCCTCAGATGCTGCTTGACCTGCTGTGTTTTGAGGACACCATACAGGGGCAGAAAAACCACTGTACATGACTCTGTAGCTGTGAATTGATTTATAAGAATGGAACCAACTGAGTGTTATTCCATTCGGGTGGATGATGGTGGATTGTTAGAGAAAGTCGATATGTCCAAAACTTCAATTAGCTCGAATAGGATGAGGGGCGATAGTTCTGACATTAGCCACTTTGTAAATTTTCACATGTTTTCAGTGATACACTTATATACTGTTCATTTCTGATTTCCTCAACACAAATTGATTCCTGGGATGGCAAGATTGTGCACAAGGAGACATTGAATTAATTTGGATTGTGTCCCCTGGAGTTTAAAAGAAAAAATGGGAAGGATCTCATGGAAACCTATAAAATTCTAACAGGATTAGGCAGGTCAAATGCAGGAAGGATGCTCTCAATGGTAGGGAAATAAAGACTTAGTGTCACAGTTGAAGAGTAAGAAGTAAACATTTTTGGATTGAGATGAGGACTGGCTTCTTCACCCAGAGATTGGTATGTTTGTGGAATTCATTACATGGAAAGTGGTTGAGGCCAAAACATTGTGTTCGCGAGAAGGAGATAGATATAGCTCTTGTGGCTAAAGGGATATTGGGAAGGTGGTGGTGTGGATTAGGGTATTGGTCTCAATAATCAGACGTGATTATTTTAAATAGTGGGGCAGGCTGAAGGGCTGGAATGGTCTACCCCTGCTCCAATCTTCTATATTTCTATGTTCTTTCCTATGTAGAAGGTTTTGGGGCGGCACCGTGTCTCAGTGGTTAGCACTGCTGCTTCATAGCACTAGGGTCCCAGGTTCAATTCAAGACTCGGGTGACTGTGTGGAGTTTGCACATTCTCCCCGTGTCTGCGTGGGTTTCCTCCGGGTGCTCCGGTTTCCTCCCACAGTCCAAAGATGTGCAGACCAGGTGAATTGGCCGTGCTAAATTGCCCGTAGTGTTAGTTGCATTAGTCAGAGGGAAATGGGTCTGGGTGGGTTACTCTTCAGAGGGTCAGTGTGGACTGATTGGGCTGAAGGGCCTGTTTCTATACTGTAGGGAATCTAATCTAATATAGAATGACTCAGCGAGATGAAGGTCTGATGAAGTGTCATCTAGACTCGAAACATTAGCTTGCTCTCTCTCCATAGCTGCTGTCTGATTTGTTGTGATCCTCAGCATTTGTTATTTTTGGTACAGATTCCAGCATCTGCAGTAATTTGCTCCGACTCAGAGAGATGTGTTGAATCATGAGGAGGTTTTGTGTAAATTGAACTCTTTCTCACTGGAAACGGGAAGACTGAAGGGTAGCGTGATTGCTGAGTTTAGGATTCTGAAGACCATGGCCAGCTGTTCCATCAGAGTTCAATGTGATTGTGTAACCTAACCGACCAGGCGTAAAGTCTCAAAGGAGAATAAAGTGGGGCAGCAATTCGAACTGGGTGGCACAGCCTCTCTGTTAACTTGCTGTCAAGCAGATTAATTTAAAATTAGATCCAATCACTTGATGAGTGAGTGTTGAATCTACAGAAGACACTCCCTGGAAAGCTGATCAAAATAAATAGCATTAATGTATTCAAACGTGAATTAGATATGAATATTGTTATGGTGTATTCCTCCCAGGACAGCAGAAGATGAATGAAATGAGGGTTATGGGGAGAATGCAGGAGAAAGGGGTTGAGCATTATATTAGCCATGAATGAATGGCAGAGCAGGGTCAATGGACCAAATGGCTCCTATATCTTTATGGCCTTACGGCCTGATCTTTCACCTTTAGCAATTCCTGCACCAGCCCTGTAAAAAGATGAAATGAACAGGATCTCTGGCTGCAAAGGGGTGGGCTGGAGGAGAGGATGTAATTCTGCTCCTTCTATCATTTTAGCGTGAAGTAATTATTCAATTAACTGCCTGCCACCTTCCTCATTAGAATTCCCCAGCATGCAAGTAAAACGTGACTGCTGTTATTCATCTCTTATCTTAAGATATTTCTTTTGACAATACTCCCACCATGACCATCAAAAACAAAATGCTGAAACTCTCAGCTGGCTCATTCACAGCATCTCTTTGCACAGTTTGAAATAACTTGATTGGAATACATTTCTGGCTGACAAATGAAAAGGAGCAATTAAGTTCTACATTGTATTATTTTTTATGAAAAGGTTTTTGGGTGTTTTTTTTTCCTGTCGTGTTCCAGACAGAAGGATTCAGCTGAGGAAAACTGAATGCTTTTCTACTTCTGACAGCTAGGGGCAAGGTTTGAAAAGTGAAATCAGAATTTAACTACCCCTCCTACAAAAATGATGGGCAGGTTACAGATGTTCTGCGTTTCCTTCCTGTTTCCAAAGCTACTATTTTTTATTCAATTTCAAAATGAGGGCATCTTTAGCTAGATCAGCATTTATTGTCCATCCCTAATTGCCCCACTTTATTCTCCTTTGAGACTTTATACCTGGTAGGTTAGGTTACACAATCACATTGAACACTGATGGACAGCTGGTCATGGTCTTCAGAATCCTAAACTCAGCAATCACGCTACCCTTCAGCCTTCCCTAGAGGCCAATTAAAAATCAAATGTGGGCCAGACCAGGTAAGGATGGCAATTTCCTTCCCCAAAGGATATTAGAGAAACAATTTTTTTTTGACAATTTTTTTATGGTCATCATTAGACTCTTAATTCCAGATTTTTAACTTTCTTCTAATTGAATTCAAAGTCCACCATAGTGGTATTTGAACCTGTGTCCCCAGAGCATTAACCAGGTATCTGGATGAACAGTCCAAAGTTAGTACTACTAGGCTATCACCTTCTCATCTACAATGCCTCGCAGGATAACAATCCTTGGTGATGATTTGGGGATGCCGGTATTGGGCTGGACAATCACCTGATGAAGGAGCGTCGCTCCGAAAGCTAGTGTGCTTCCAATTAAACCTGTTGGACTATAACCTGGTGTTGTGTGATTTTTAATCCTTGGTGAGACAGACATGGTCCTGTTCAGCTGGCTAAATGGTTCATAGCATCAGGAGTTGAAGGAAGTCCCATCTACACTATCAGTCATGGTCAGCATTCCCTCAGACAATGCATAGCCACAGGCACAGAATGGACCAATCCAGTTTGCATGAACCATTATAGCTCAAGGTACGTGGCTCACTGGTTAGTGCTACTGCTTCACACCTTCAGGCACCCAAGTTTGGTTCCAGACTCGGGTGATTGTCTGTGTGGATTTTGAATGTTCTTCCTGTATCTCCTGGGATTTCCACTGGGTACTCCGGTTTACTCCCACAGTCCAAAGATGTGTAGGTTAGGTGGATTGGTCGTGCTAAATCTGGGGTTATGGAGATAGAGTATGAGGTTGGGTGTGGATCGGATACTCTCTGGAGGGCTGACACAGACTGAACGGGCTGAATGGCCTCTTTCAGCACTGAAGGGATTCTTTGATTCACTGAACTCATCGACTTCCTGCATTGAGGAAAACAGCTGAACTCATGAACATTCTCCTGATCAGGAAGGGAGAAGTGAGGGATGCAGATGCTGGAGATCAGAGTCAAAAACCTGTTGCTGCACATAGAGTGTGTATAGGAACAGTGCATGGAATTCCAAATGATTCACACTGGTCAATGGCAGTGACACTGCAGGGATATCTGCTGCAATTGTTGACCCCTTCTCGCAATTCAGCACATCAACCAAGGGCACAGTCAGTAACCAAGGAGGCAGTGCTTTCCATAACCCATAGAGAACCATCATTGCCACCAAACACCTCGATCCTCTGACAGACAGGGCCCAGTGATAGAGGTTGGCTCTGCATCAATGCTCTGGAGGTGACCCTCAAATACCTTCATAATGAGGACATTGACCACATGGGAGTCAGCCAGCTGTCAAGGCAAGTGAGCAGGCCAACCCCCAGCCCTGCAAGCGTCAGGCAGAAGTGGGCACATGTGGAAGTGAGTATAGAAGCTGTAGTATCATGCAGAGCACTGGGTGGGTCATTATGGTGTCTTGTTTCTGCAGATGTGCACTGTGTGTCTTTAGGACTCCTGACGTAAATGATGAGAAGGATAAGAAGGGTTCTCATTGAAACTTACTGAGAAGCCTGACAAAGTAGACATGGCGAAGACATTCCCACCAAGAGGAAAGTCGAGGACCCAAGGACACAGCCACAGAGCAACCCCTTTAGAACTGAGATGAGGAGGAAATTCTTCAGCCAGAGGGTGGTGAATCTGTGGAACTCTTTGCTGCAGAGGGATATGGAGGCCATGTCCATGAGTGTTTTTAAGAAAGAGATAGATAGTATCTTGATTGGGAAGTGGATCAAGGGTTACGGAAGAAGGCAGGAGAATAGGATTGTGAAACATACCAACCATGATCAAATGGTGGATTAAACTTGATGGGCAAAATTAACTTATTCTGCTCCTATACCTTATGGTCTCCTGCTAATTGTTGATGCATGTTAACCTTGTAAGAATGGAAGGACAGGAGAAGAGGGAGGAGATAGTGAAGATGAGAAAAAAGATCGAGGTGTGGTACATCATCTGGATAGAAGTAAGACTTCCATTGACAGAAGAACAGAGCAACTAGGAGTAGGAGAAGGCCATTCAGCCCCTTGAGCCTGCTCTGCCATTTGATACGATAATGGCTGATCCCATCTCAGTCTCAACTCCACTTTTCTGCCTACTCTCCCTAACCGTTCAGCCCATGACTAATTGAAGATCTGTCTGTCTCCTTTTTAAATTTATTCAATGTTCCAACATCGGCCAACATCTGAAGCAGAGAATTTCACAGAATCATGACCCTTTGTGAGAAATAGTTTCATATTATATCAGTTGTAAATCTGCTGGCCATTGTCATGGTGGCAGCGAACATTTTCTGGTTTTAATCTTCTATTGAAAGTTAGAATGCCAGCTCAGAGTGAGTTTCAGACTATGTTGTTCCTCCTGGATCAGAGAGGCTCAGTTGCAAGTTCTGACGTGACCTGGTGAGGCCAGGATCACTCAATGTTCTGCATCCAACCCCACAACGATCTTCCTCCTCCTCCTCCTCCTCCTCTTCCATGACCCATTCCTCTTCTTCCCCCAGTGAGTCATGTTCTTTTAAGGCTGCACCATCCATAATGACCAAATCTCTCCGGAAGCCAATGGGACGAACAGTGAATCGTTGCAATGATCAACGTTCCCGGAAGACTGCAAATACAAACCTTAGGTGTGCGATCCCAAAATTCTGAGAGATACCCTCAGGGTCTTTCTCACTTTTACCTTCTTTACCATCAGAAGCAGCATGGACAGCTTCAATCCACACAGCCCATTTGATGCAGGAGTCTACACAGTGGTGGGGGAGGGAGTTGAGTTTGTGTTACTGCTAGTGGTGGTGGAGGGAGGGAGGTGAGAGTGTGCTCTCAGTGGTGCGAGGAGAAGACAAGAATGTCTTTCTGGTGGGAAGGAGGGAGGTGAGAGCGCGCTTCTGTTGGGGAGAAGGAAGGTGAGTGTGTGATCCAGGTGCTGGTGGAGGGACGTGAGAGTCTGTTCCTGGTGTTGGGGGAGGGGTGTGAGAGTGTGTTCCTGGTGGTGAGGGAGGGGTGTGAGAGGGTGTTCCTGGTGATGGGGGAGGGGTGTGAGAATGTGTTCCTTGTGGTAGGGGAGGGAGGGAAGAGTGTGTTCCTGGTGGTAGGGGAGGGAGGGAAGAGTGTGTTCCTGGTGGTGGGGGAGGGGACTGAGATGGTCTTCCTGGTGGTGGGGGAGCAGGGGTGAGAGTGTGTTCCTGGTGGTGGGGGAGGGGGTGAGAGTGTGTTCCTGGTGGTGGGGGAGGGGAGTGAGAGGGTCTTCCGGGTGGCAAGGGAGGGGGGGGGGGTGCGAGTGTGTTCCTGGTGGTGGGGAAGGGAGGTGAGAGTGTGTTCCAGGTGGTGGGGGAGGGAGGTGAGAGTGTGTTCTTGGTGGTGAGGAAGGGAGGTGAGAGTGTGTTCCTGGTGGTAGGGGAGGGAGGGAAGAGTGTGTTCCTGGTGGAGGGGGAGGGGGGTGAGAGTATGTTCTTGGTGATGGGTGAGGGGGATAAGAGTGTGTTCCTGGTGGTAGGGGAGGGAGGGAAGAGTGTGTTCCTGGTGGTGAGGGAGGGGGCTGAGAGTGTGTTCCTGATGGTGGGGGAGGGAGGGATGAGAGTGTTTTCCCTGTGGTGGGGGAGAGTTGTGAGAGTGTGTTCCTGGTGATGGAGGGGGGGAGGAGGTGAGAGTGAGTTCCTGGTCGGTGGAGGAAGAGGTGTGAGTGTGTTCCTGGTGGTGGGGGAGGGGGGTGAGAGAGTGTTCCTGGTGGTGGGGGAGGGGATGGGGTGAGAGTGTGTTCCTTGTGCTGGAGGAGGGGATGGGAGAGAGTGTGTTCCTTGTGTTGGGGGATGGTGGTGAGAGTGTGTTCCTGGTGGTGGGGGAGGGTGGTAAAGTGTGTTCCTTGTGTTGGGGGAGGGGGGTGAGAGTGTGTTCCTGGTGGTGGGGGAGGGAGGGGGTGAGAGTGTGTTCCTTGTGTTGGGGGAGTGGGGTGAGAGTGTATTCTTGGTGGTGGGGAGGGAGGTGGGAGTGTGTTCCTGGTGATGAGGGAGGGGGTTGAGAGTGTGATCCTGTTGGGGGGAGGGAGGTGAGAGTGTGTTCCTGGTGGTGGGGGAGGGGGGTAGTGTTTGTTCCTTGTGTTGGGGGAGTGGGGTGAGAGTGTGTTCCCGTTGGTGGGGGGGAGGGAGGTGAGAGTGTGTTCCTGGTGATGAGGGAGGGGGTTGAGAGCGTGATCCTGTTGGGGGGAGGGAGGTGAGAGTGTGTTCCTGGTGATGAGGGAGGGGGTTGAGAGTGTGATCCTGTTGGGGGGAGGGAGGTGAGAGTGTGTTCTTGGTGGTGGGGGAAGGGGGTGTGAGTGTGCTCCTGGTGATGGGGAGGGGGGTGAGAGTGTGTTCCTAGTGGTGGGGGAGGGGGTGAGAGAGTGTTCCTGGTGGTGGGGGAGGGTGGTAAAGTGTGTTCCTTGTGTTGGGGGAGGGGGGTGAGAGTGTGTTCCTGGTGGTGGGGGAGGGAGGGGGTGAGAGTGTGTTCCTTGTGTTGGGGGAGTGGGGTGAGAGTGTATTCTTGGTGGTGGGGAGGGAGGTGGGAGTGTGTTCCTGGTGATGAGGGAGGGGGTTGAGAGTATGATCCTGTTGGGGGGAGGGAGGTGAGAGTGTGTTCCTGGTGGTGGGGGAGGGGGGTAGTGTTTGTTCCTTGTGTTGGGGGAGTGGGGTGAGAGTGTGTTCCCGGTGGTGGGGGGGAGGGAGGTGAGAGTGTGTTCCTGGTGATGAGGGAGGGGGTTGAGAGCGTGATCCTGTTGGGGGGAGGGAGGTGAGAGTGTGTTCCTGGTGATGAGGGAGGGGGTTGAGAGTGTGATCCTGTTGGGGGGAGGGAGGTGAGAGTGTGTTCTTGGTGGTGGGGGAAGGGGGTGTGAGTGTGCTCCTGGTGATGGGGAGGTGGGTGAGAGTGTGTTCCTGTTGGTGGGGGAGGGAGTTGAGAGTGTGTTCCTGGTGGTGGGGGAGGGGGTTCAGAGTGTGTTCCTGTTGGTGGGGGGGGAGGGGTGAGTGTGAGTTCCTGGTGCTGGGGGAGGGGGCGAGAGTGTGTTCCCGGTGGGGGGGAGGGGTGTGAGTGTGTTTCTTGTGGTGGGTGTAGTGGGTGATAGTGTGTTCCTGGATCTGGGGGATGGGGGGGTGAGAGTGTGTTCCTGGTGGGTGGAGGAAGAGGTGTGAGTGTGTTCCTGATGGTAGGTGTGGGGGTGAGACTGTTTTCCAGGTGGTGGGGGTGGGAGGAGGTGAGCGTGTGTTCCTGGTGGTGGGGGAGGGAGGTGAGAGTGTGTTCCTTGTGTTGGGGGAGGGTGGTGAGAGTGTGTTCCTGATGGTGTGTGTGGGGGTGAGAGAGTGTTCCTGGTGGGGTGTAGGGGGTGTGAGTGTGTTTCTTGTGGTGGGGGTAGGGGGTGAGAATGTGTTCCCGGTGGGGAGGAGGAGGTGTGAGTGTGTTTCTTGTGGTGAAGGTAGGGGGTGAGAGTGTGTTCCTGGATCTGGGGGATGGTGGGGTGAGAGTGTGTTCCTGGTCGGTGGAGGAAGAGGTGTGAGTGTGTTCCTGGTGGTGGGGGAGGGGGGTGAGAGAGTGTTCCTGGTGGTGGGGGAGGGGGGAGTGAGTGTCTTCCCTGTGGTGGGGGAGGGATGGGGTGAGAGTGTGTTCCTTGTGGTGGAGGGGGGGGGATGGGGTGAGAGTGTGTTCCTTGTGGTGGGGGAGGGGAGTGAGAGTGTGTTCCTGGTGGTGGTGGGGGGTGAGCGTGTGTTCCTGGTGGTGGGGGGAGGGAGGCGAGAGTTTGTTCCTGGTGGTGGGGGAGGGATGGGGTGAGAGTGTGTTCCTGTTGGTGGGGTAGGGAGGTGAGAGTGTGTTCCTGGAGGGAAGGGGGTTAGAGTGTGTTCCTGATGGTGGGGAAGATGGGTTAGATTGTGTTCCTTGTGGTGGGCGATGGGGCTGTTAGTGTGTTCCTGATGGTGGGGGAGGGTGGTGAGAGTGTGTTCCTAGTGGTGGGAGAGGGGGGTGAGCGTGTGTTCCTGGTGGTGAGGGAGTGGGGTGACAGTGTTTTCCCTGTGGTGGGGGAGGGAAGTGAGAGTGTGTTCCTGGTGATGGAGGGGGGGAGGAGGTGAGAGTGAGTTCCTGGTCGGTGGAGGAAGAGGTGTGAGTGTGTTCCTGGTGGTGGGGGAGGGGGGTGAGAGAGTGTTCCTGGTGGTGGGGGAGGGGATGGGGTGAGAGTGTGTTCCTTGTGCTGGAGGAGGGGATGGGAGAGAGTGTGTTCCTTGTGTTGGGGGATGGTGGTGAGAGTGTGTTCCTGGTGGTGGGGGAGGGTGGTAAAGTGTGTTCCTTGTGTTGGGGGAGGGGGGTGAGAGTGTGTTCCTGGTGGTGGGGGAGGGAGGGGGTGAGAGTGTGTTCCTTGTGTTGGGGGAGTGGGGTGAGAGTGTATTCTTGGTGGTGGGGAGGGAGGTGGGAGTGTGTTCCTGGTGATGAGGGAGGGGGTTGAGAGTGTGATCCTGTTGGGGGGAGGGAGGTGAGAGTGTGTTCCTGGTGGTGGGGGAGGGGGGTAGTGTTTGTTCCTTGTGTTGGGGGAGTGGGGTGAGAGTGTGTTCCCGTTGGTGGGGGGGAGGGAGGTGAGAGTGTGTTCCTGGTGATGAGGGAGGGGGTTGAGAGCGTGATCCTGTTGGGGGGAGGGAGGTGAGAGTGTGTTCCTGGTGATGAGGGAGGGGGTTGAGAGTGTGATCCTGTTGGGGGGAGGGAGGTGAGAGTGTGTTCTTGGTGGTGGGGGAAGGGGGTGTGAGTGTGCTCCTGGTGATGGGGAGGGGGGTGAGAGTGTGTTCCTAGTGGTGGGGGAGGGGGTGAGAGAGTGTTCCTGGTGGTGGGGGAGGGTGGTAAAGTGTGTTCCTTGTGTTGGGGGAGGGGGGTGAGAGTGTGTTCCTGGTGGTGGGGGAGGGAGGGGGTGAGAGTGTGTTCCTTGTGTTGGGGGAGTGGGGTGAGAGTGTATTCTTGGTGGTGGGGAGGGAGGTGGGAGTGTGTTCCTGGTGATGAGGGAGGGGGTTGAGAGTATGATCCTGTTGGGGGGAGGGAGGTGAGAGTGTGTTCCTGGTGGTGGGGGAGGGGGGTAGTGTTTGTTCCTTGTGTTGGGGGAGTGGGGTGAGAGTGTGTTCCCGGTGGTGGGGGGGAGGGAGGTGAGAGTGTGTTCCTGGTGATGAGGGAGGGGGTTGAGAGCGTGATCCTGTTGGGGGGAGGGAGGTGAGAGTGTGTTCCTGGTGATGAGGGAGGGGGTTGAGAGTGTGATCCTGTTGGGGGGAGGGAGGTGAGAGTGTGTTCTTGGTGGTGGGGGAAGGGGGTGTGAGTGTGCTCCTGGTGATGGGGAGGTGGGTGAGAGTGTGTTCCTGTTGGTGGGGGAGGGAGTTGAGAGTGTGTTCCTGGTGGTGGGGGAGGGGGTTCAGAGTGTGTTCCTGTTGGTGGGGGGGGAGGGGTGAGTGTGAGTTCCTGGTGCTGGGGGAGGGGGCGAGAGTGTGTTCCCGGTGGGGGGGAGGGGTGTGAGTGTGTTTCTTGTGGTGGGTGTAGTGGGTGATAGTGTGTTCCTGGATCTGGGGGATGGGGGGGTGAGAGTGTGTTCCTGGTGGGTGGAGGAAGAGGTGTGAGTGTGTTCCTGATGGTAGGTGTGGGGGTGAGACTGTTTTCCAGGTGGTGGGGGTGGGAGGAGGTGAGCGTGTGTTCCTGGTGGTGGGGGAGGGAGGTGAGAGTGTGTTCCTTGTGTTGGGGGAGGGTGGTGAGAGTGTGTTCCTGATGGTGTGTGTGGGGGTGAGAGAGTGTTCCTGGTGGGGTGTAGGGGGTGTGAGTGTGTTTCTTGTGGTGGGGGTAGGGGGTGAGAATGTGTTCCCGGTGGGGAGGAGGAGGTGTGAGTGTGTTTCTTGTGGTGAAGGTAGGGGGTGAGAGTGTGTTCCTGGATCTGGGGGATGGTGGGGTGAGAGTGTGTTCCTGGTCGGTGGAGGAAGAGGTGTGAGTGTGTTCCTGGTGGTGGGGGAGGGGGGTGAGAGAGTGTTCCTGGTGGTGGGGGAGGGGGGAGTGAGTGTCTTCCCTGTGGTGGGGGAGGGATGGGGTGAGAGTGTGTTCCTTGTGGTGGAGGGGGGGGGATGGGGTGAGAGTGTGTTCCTTGTGGTGGGGGAGGGGAGTGAGAGTGTGTTCCTGGTGGTGGTGGGGGGTGAGCGTGTGTTCCTGGTGGTGGGGGGAGGGAGGCGAGAGTTTGTTCCTGGTGGTGGGGGAGGGATGGGGTGAGAGTGTGTTCCTGTTGGTGGGGTAGGGAGGTGAGAGTGTGTTCCTGGAGGGAAGGGGGTTAGAGTGTGTTCCTGATGGTGGGGAAGATGGGTTAGATTGTGTTCCTTGTGGTGGGCGATGGGGCTGTTAGTGTGTTCCTGATGGTGGGGGAGGGTGGTGAGAGTGTGTTCCTAGTGGTGGGAGAGGGGGGTGAGCGTGTGTTCCTGGTGGTGAGGGAGTGGGGTGACAGTGTTTTCCCTGTGGTGGGGGAGGGAAGTGAGAGTGTGTTCCTGGTGATGGGGGAGGGGGTTGAGTCTGTGTTCCTGGTGGTGGGGAGGGGGTTGAGAGTGTGCTCCTGGTGGGGGAGGATGGGGGGAGAGAGTGTGTTCCCGGTGGGGGGAAGTGGGTGTGAGTGTGTTCCAGGTGGTGGGGTGGGTGGGGGGAGGTGAGAGTGTGTTCATTGTGGTGGGGGAGGGGGATGAGAGTGTGTTTGTTGTGGTGGGGAGTAGGGGGTGAGAGTGTGTTCCTGGATCTGGGGGATGGGGAGGTGAGAGTGTGTTCCTGGTGGGTGGAGGAAGAGGTGTGAGTGTGTTCCTGGTGGTGGGGCGTGGGGGAGGGAGGTGGTGAGAGTGTGTTCCTGGTGGTGGAGGAGGGGGGAGTGAGTGTCTTCCCTGTGGAGGGGAAGGGGGATGAGAGTGTGTTCCTGGTGGTGGGTGAGGGAGAGGGTGAGAGTGTGTTCCTGGTGGTGGGGGAGTGGGATGAGAGTGTGTGGGGAAGGGGCGGTGAGAGTGTGTTCCTTGTGGTGGGCGAGGGGGTGTTAATGTCTTCCCTGTGGTGGGGCAGGGAGGTGAGAGTGTGTTCCTGGTGGTGGGGTAGGGGGGTTAGAGTGTCTTCCCTGAATTGGGGGAGGGAGGTGAGAGTGTGTTCCTGGTGGTGGGGGAGGAAAGTGAGAGTATGCTTGTGATGGTGGTGGAGTGGGGTGAGAGTGTGTTCCTGTTGATGGTGGCGGAGGGGGGTGAGAGTGTGTTGCTGGTGATTGGGGATGGGGGTGAGAGTGTGTTCCTGTTGGTAGTGGGGGAGGGAGGTGAGAGTGTGTTCCTGGTGATGGGGGAGGGGGGTGAGAGTGTGTTCCTGGTGATGGGGGAGGGGGGTGAGAGTGTGTTCCTAGTGGTGGGGGAGGAAAGTGAGAGTGTGTTCCTAGTGGTGGGGGAGGAAAGTGAGAGTATGTTCGTGATGGTGGTGGAGTGGGGTGAGAGTGTGGGTGGCACGGTGGCACAGTGGTTAGCACTGCTGCCTTACAGCGCCAGAGACCCGGGTTCAATTCCTGTCTCAGGCGACTGACTGTGTGGAGTTTGCACTTTCTCCCCGTGTCTGCGTGGGTTTCCTCCGGGTGCTCCGGTTTCCTCCCACATTCCAAAGATATGCAGGTCAGGTGAATTGGCCATGCTAAATTGCCCATAGTGTTAGGTAAGGGGTAAATGTAGGGGTATGGTTGGGTTGCGCTTCGCGGGTCGGTGTGGACTTGTTGGGCCGAAGGGCCTGTTTCCACACTGTAATGTAATGTAAAAAACAATGTAATGTAATGTAATGTAAAAAAAAAGGAGGGTGATTGTTTTCTTCGTGGTGGGGGAGGAGGGTGAGAGGGTGTTCCTTGTGATGCGGGAGGGAGGTGAAAGTGTGTTCCTGGTGATGGGGGAGGGCGGTGAGAGTGTATTCCTGGTGGTGGGGGAGTGGGGTAGTGTTTGTTCCTTGTGTTGGGGGAGTGGGGTGAGAGCGTGTTCCCGGTGATGTGGAGGGGGATAAGAGTGTGTTCCTGGTGTTGGGTGGGGGGTGGGAGTGAGTGTGTGTTCCTGGTGCTGGGAGAGGGGGTGAGAGTGTGTTCCCGGAGGGGGGAAGGGGCTGTTAATGTGTTTTTTGGGGTGGGGGGTAGGGGGTGATAAAGTATTCCTGGATCTGGGGGATGGGGGAGTGAGAGTGTGTTCCTGGTGGGTGGGGGAGTGGGGTGTAAGTGTGTTCCTGGTGGTGGGGGAGGAGGGTGAGAGTGTATTCCTGGTGGTGGGGGAGTGGGGTAGTGTTTGTTCCTTGTGTTGGGGGAGTGGGGTGAGAGCGTGTTCCTGGTGATGTGGAGGGGGATGAGAGTGTGTTCCTGGTGTTGGGTGGGGGGTGGGAGTGAGTGTGTGTTCCTGGTGCTGGGAGAGGGGGTGAGAGTGTGTTCCCGGAGGGGGGAAGGGGCTGTTAATGTGTTTTTTGTGGTGGGGGGTAGGGGGTGATAAAGTGTTCCTGGATCTGGGGGATGGGGGAGTGAGAGTGTGTTCCTGGTGGGTGGGGGAGTGGGGTGTAAGTGTGTTCCTGGTGGTGGGGGAGGAGGGTGAGAGTGTATTCCTGGTGGTGGGGGAGTGGGGTAGTGTTTGTTCCTTGTGTTGGGGGAGTGGGGTGAGAGCGTGTTCCTGGTGATGTGGAGGGGGATGAGAGTGTGTTCCTGGTGTTGGGTGGGGGGTGGGAGTGAGTGTGTGTTCCTGGTGCTGGGAGAGGGGGTGAGAGTGTGTTCCCGGAGGGGGGAAGGGGCTGTTAATGTGTTTTTTGTGGTGGGGGGTAGGGGGTGATAAAGTGTTCCTGGATCTGGGGGATGGGGGAGTGAGAGTGTGTTCCTGGTGGGTGGGGGAGTGGGGTGTAAGTGTGTTCCTGGTGGTGGGGGAGGAGGGTGAGAGTGTGTTCCTTGTGTTGGGGGAGGGTAGTGAGATTGTGTTCCTGGTGGTGGAGGAGGGGGGTGAGAGTGTGTTCCTGGTGGGGGGGGGGGGGGGAGGAGGGTGAGAGTGTGTTCCTTGTGTTGCGGGAGGGGAGTGAGATTGTGTTCGTGGTGGTAGGGAAGGGGCGGTGAGAGTGTGTTCCTTGTAGTGGGCGAGGGGAGTGTTAGTGTCTTCCCTGTGGTGGGGCAGGAAGGTGAGAGTGTGTTCCTGGTGGTGGGAGTAGGGGGTGTGAGTGTATTTCTGGTGATGGGGGAGTGGGGTTAGAGTGTGTTCCTGGTGGTGGAGAGGTAGGGGGTGATAATGTGTTCCTTGTGGTGAGGGAGTGGGGTGACAGTGTTTTCCCTGTGGTGGGTAAGGGGAGTGAGAGTGTGTTCCTGGTGGTGGGGAGGGGGGAGAGAGTGTGTTCCCGGTGGAGGGTGAGGGGGGGTGAGTGTGTTCCCGGTGGAGGGGGAGGAGGTTGAGACTGTGTTCCTGGTTTTGGGTGGGGGTGGGGGTGAGAGTGTGTTCATGGTGGTGGGGGAAAGGGGTGAGAGCATGTTCCTGGTGGTGGGAGAGGAGGTTGAGTGAGTCTTCCTGAGGTGGGGGAGGCAGGTGAGAGTGTGTTCATGGTGGTGGGGGAAAGGGGTGAGAGTGTGTTCACGGTGGTGGGGGAGGGGTGTGTGAGTGTGTTTCTTGTGGTGGGGGGTAGGGGGTGAGAGTGTGTTCCTGGATCTTGGGGATGGGGAGGTGAGAGTGTGTTCATGGTGGGTGGAGGAAGAGGTGTGAGTGTGTTCCTGGTGGTGGGGGAGGGAGGGGGTTAGAAGTGTGTTCCTGGTGGTGGAGGAGGAGGGTGAGAGTGTGTTGCTGTTGGTGGGGGAGGGGGGTGAGAATGTGTTCCTTGGGGTGAGGCAGGGGGTGAGAGTGCGTTCCTGGTGGGGGTGAGGGGGGTAAGATTGTGTTCCTTGTGGTGGGCGATGGGGTTGTTAGTGTGTTCCTGGTAGTGGGGAAGGGGGTTAGAGTGTGTTCCTGGTGGTGGGGGAGGGAGGTGAGAGTGCGTTCCTGGTAGTGGGGGAAGGGGGTTAGAGTGTGTTCCTGGTGGTGGGGAAGGGGAGAGATTGTGTTCCTTGTGGTGGGCGAGGGGGGTTAGAGTGTGTTCCTGGTGGTGGGGGAGGGAGGTGAGAGTTTGTTACTGGTGGTGGGGGAGGGTGGTGAGAGTGGGTTCCTGGTGGTGGGGGAGGGTGGTGAGAGTGTGTTCCTGGTGGTGGGGGAGGGAGGTGAGAGTTTGTTCCTGGTGATGGGGGAGGGAGGACAGAGTGTGTTCCTGGTGATGGGGAGGGGTGTGAGAGTATGTTGCTGGTGGTGTGCGAATGGGGTGAGAGTGTCTTCCCTGTGGTGGGGGAGGGGTGTGAGAGTGTGTCCCTGCTGGTGGGCGAGGGAGGGGGTGAGAGTGTGTTCCTTGCAGTGAGGAAGAGGGCGAGAGTGTGTTCCTGGTGGTGGGGAAGGGGGATGAGTGTGTGTTCCTGGTGGTGGGGGAGGGGGGTTAGAGTGTCTTCCTGGTGATGGGGGAGGGGGGTTAGAGTATGTTCCTGGTGGTGGGCGAGGGAGGGGGTGAGGGGGTGTTCCTGTTGGTGGGGGAGGGAGGTGAGAGTGTGTTCCTGGTGGTGGGTGAGGGAGGGGGCAAGAGTGTTCCTAGTGGCGGGGCAGGGAGGTGAGAGTGTGTTCCTGTTGATGGGGGGTGGGGTGTGAGTGTGTTCTTGATGGTGGGGGACGGGGGTGAGAGTGTCTACTCTGTGGTGGGGGAGGGAGGGGAGAGTGTGTTCCTGGTGGTGGGGAAGGGGGGTTAGAGTATGTTCCTGTTGATGGGGGAGGGGGGTGAGAGTGTGTTCCTGGTAGTGGGCGAGGGAGAGGGTGAGAGTGTGTTCCTGGTGGTGTGGGTGGGGGTTGAGAGTGTGTTCCTGGTAGTGGGGGAGGAGGGTGAGAGTGTGTTCCTAGTGGTGGGGCAGGGAGTTGAGAGTGTATTCCTGGTGGTGGTGGGGGGTGTGGTGTGAGTGTGTTCCTGGTGGTGGGGGAGGGGGTGAGAGTGTGTTCCCGTTGGTGGGGGAGGGGGCTGAGAGAGTGTTCCTGGTGATGGGCAAGGGAGGGGGGTGAGAGTGTGTTCCTGGTAGGGAGGGAAGGGGTTGAGATTGTGTTCCTTGTGGTGGGCGATGGGGCTGTTAGTGTGTTCCTGGTGGTGGGGGAGGGGGGTGAGAGTGTGTTCCTGGTGGTGTGGGAAGGGGGTGAGATTGTGTTCCCGTTGGTGGGGGAGGGGGCTGAGAGTGTGTTCCTGGTGGTGTGCGAGGGGGGGTGAGAGTGTGTTCCCTGTGGTGGGGGAGGGAGCTGAGAGTGTGTTCCTGGTGGTGGGCAAGGGTGGTGAGAGTGTGTTCTTGGTGCTGGGTAGGGGTGTGAGAGTGTGTTCCAGGTGGGGGGGAGGTGTTGTGAGTGTGTTTCTTGTGGTGGGGGGTAGGGAGTGAGAGTGTGTTTCTGGATCTGGGGGATGGGGGTGTGAGAGTGTGTTCCTGGTGGTGGGGGAGGGGGGTGTGAGTGTGTTCCTGGTGATGGGGGAGGGCCGTGAGAGTGTGTTCCTGGTGGTGGGGAAGGAGGGTCAGAGTGTGTTCCTGGTGGTGGGGGAGGAGGAGCGAGTGTGTTCCTAATGGTGGGGGAGGCAGGGGGTGAGAGTGTGTTTGTTGTGGTGAGTGAGGGGGTGAGACAGTGTTCCTGGTAGTGGGGAAGTGGGGTAAGATTGTGTTCCTTGTGGTGGGCGATTGGGCTGTTAGTGTGTTCCTGGTGGTGGGGGAGACGGGTGAGAGTGTGTTTCTAGTGGGGGGGAGAGGGTGTGAGTGTGTGTTTTTGTGGTGGGGAAAGGGGTGTGAGTGTGTTCGTGGTGGTGGGGGAGGGGGTTGTGGGTGTGTTCCTGTTGGGGGGAATGCGGTGTGAGTGTGTTCCTGATGGGGGTGGTGGGGGGTGAGACTGTGTTCCTTGTGGTGGGGGAGGGAGGTGAGAGTGTGTTCCTGGTGATGGGGGAGGGGGGTGAGAGTGTGTTCCTGTTGGTAGTGGGGGAGGGGGGTGAGAGTGTGTTCCTGGTGGTGGGGGAGGGGGTGAGAGTGTGTTCCCGTTGGTGGGGGAGGGGGCTGAGAGTGTGTTCCTGGTGATGGGCAAGGGAGGGGGGTGAGAGTGTGTTCCTGGTAGGGAGGGAAGGGGTTGAGATTGTGTTCCTTGTGGTGGGCGATGGGGCTGTTAGTGTGTTCCTGGTGGTGGGGGAGGGGGGTGAGAGTGTGTTCCTGGTGGTGTGGGAAGGGGGTGAGATTGTGTTCCCGTTGGTGGGGGAGGGGGCTGAGAGTGTGTTCCTGGTGGTGTGCGAGGGGGGGTGAGAGTGTGTTCCCTGTGGTGGGGGAGGGAGCTGAGAGTGTGTTCCTGGTGGTGGGCAAGGGTGGTGAGAGTGTGTTCTTGGTGCTGGGTAGGGGTGTGAGAGTGTGTTCCAGGTGGGGGGGGAGGTGTTGTGAGTGTGTTTCTTGTGGTGGGGGGTAGGGAGTGAGAGTGTGTTTCTGGATCTGGGGGATGGGGGTGTGAGAGTGTGTTCCTGGTGGTGGGGGAGGGGGGTGTGAGTGTGTTCCTGGTGATGGGGGAGGGCCGTGAGAGTGTGTTCCTGGTGGTGGGGAAGGAGGGTCAGAGTGTGTTCCTGGTGGTGGGGGAGGAGGAGCGAGTGTGTTCCTAATGGTGGGGGAGGCAGGGGGTGAGAGTGTGTTTGCTGTGGTGAGTGAGGGGGTGAGACAGTGTTCCTGGTAGTGGGGAAGTGGGGTAAGATTGTGTTCCTTGTGGTGGGCGATTGGGCTGTTAGTGTGTTCCTGGTGGTGGGGGAGACGGGTGAGAGTGTGTTTCTAGTGGGGGGGAGAGGGTGTGAGTGTGTGTTTTTGTGGTGGGGAAAGGGGTGTGAGTGTGTTCGTGGTGGTGGGGGAGGGGGTTGTGGGTGTGTTCCTGTTGGGGGGAGTGCGGTGTGAGTGTGTTCCTGATGGTGGTGGAGGGGGGTGAGACTGTGTTCCTTGTGGTGGGGGAGGGAGGTGAGAGTGTGTTCCTGGTGATGGGGGAGGGGGGTGAGAGTGTGTTCCTGTTGGTAGTGGGGGAGGGGGGTGAGAGTGTGTTCCTGGTGGTGGGGGTATGGGGTATGAGCGTATTTCTGGTGGTGGGGGAGGGGAGTTAGAGTGTGTTCTTGTTGGTGGGGGAGGGGGGTGAGAGTGTGTTCCTTGTGGTGAGGGAGGGGGTGAGAGTGTGTTCCTGGTGGTGGGGGAAGGGGGGGAGAGTGTGTTCCTGGTGGTCGGGGTATGGGGTATGAGTGTGTTCCTATGGTGGGGGAGGGGGGTGAGAGTGTGTTCCTTGTGGTGGGCAAGGGGGGAGTTTGTGTCTTCCCTGTGGTGGGGTAGGGAGGTGAGAGTGTGTTCCTGGTGGTGAGGGAGGGGGGTGAGGGTGTGTTCCTGGTGGTGAGTGGGGTAGAGTGTGAGGGTGTGTTCCTTGTGGTGAGGGTGGGGGAGAGAGTGTGTTCCTGGTGGGGGTGAGGGGGTTAAGATTGTGTTCCTTGTAGTGGGCGATGGGACTGTTAGTGTGTTCCTGGTGGTGGGGGAGGGGGGTGAGAGTGTATTCCTTGTGGTGGGGTAGGGGCGGTGAGAGTGTGTTCCTTGTGGTGTGCGAGGGGGGTGTTAGTGTCTTCCCTGTGGTGGGGGAGGGAGGTGAGAGTGTGTTCCTGGTGGTGGGCGAGGGAGAGGGTGAGAGTGTGTTCCTTGTGGTGGGGGAAGGGGGTGAGAGTGTGTTCCTGGTGGTGGGGGAAAGGGGTGAGATTGTATTCCTCGTGATGGGGGAGGAGGGTGAGAGGGTGTTCCTTGTGATGGGGGAGGGAGGTGAGAGTGTGTTCCTTGTGATGGGGGAGGGAGGTGAGATTGTGTTCCTAGTGATGGGGGAGGGCGGTGAGAGTGTATTCCTAGTGGTGGAGGAGTGGGGTAGTGTTTGTTCCTTGTGTTGGGGGAGTGGGGTGAGAGTGTGTTCCTGGTGTTGTGGAGGGGGATGAGAGTGTGTTCCTGGTGTTGGGTGGGGGGTGGGAGTGAGTGTGTGTTTCTGGTGCTGGGAGAGGGGGTGAGAGTGTGTTCCCGGAGGGGGGAAGGGGCTGTTAGTGTGTTTTTTGTGGTGGGGGGTAGGGGGGTGATAGAGTGTTCCTGGATCTGGGGGATGGGGGAGTGAGAGTGTGTTCCTGGTGGATGGGGGAGTGGGGTGTAAGTGTGTTCCTGGTGGTGGGGGAGGAGGAGAGAGTGTGTTCCTAATGGTGGGGGACGCAGGGGGTGAGAGTGTGTTTGTTGTGGTGAGTGAGGGGGTGAGACGGTGTTCCTGGTAGTGGGGAAGTGGGGTAAGATTGTGTTCCTTGTGGTGGGCGATTGGGCTGTTAGTGTGTTCCTGGTGTTGGGGGAGAAGGGTGAGAGTGTGTTCCTGGTGGTGGGCGAGGCAGGGGGTGTGAGTGTGTTCGTTGTGGTGAGTGAGGGGGTGAGACGGTGTTCCTGGTAGTGGGGAAGTGGGGTACGATTGTGTTCCTTGTGGTGGGCGATTGGGCTGTTAGTGTGTTCCTGGTGGTGGGGGAGACGGGTGAGAGTGTCTTCCTAGTGGGGGGGAGGGGGTGTGAGTGTGTTTCTTGTGGTGGGGAAAGGGGGTGAGAGTGTGTTCCGGGATCTGGGGGAAGGGGGGTGTGAGAGTGTGTTCCTGGTGGTGGGGGAGTGGGGTGCGAGTGTGCTCGTGGTGGTGGGGGAGGGGGTTGTGAGTGTGTTCTTGTTGGGGGGGAGTGCGGTGTGAGTGTGTTCCTGATGGTGGTGGAGGAGGGTGAGACTGTGTTCCTTGTGGTGGGGGAGGGAGTGAGATTGTGTTCCTGGTGGTGTGGGAGTGGGGTGTGAGTGTGTTCCTGATGGTGGGGGAGGGGTGTGTGAGCGTGTTCCTCGTTGTGGGGGAGGGGAGTGAGAGTGTGTTCCTAGTGATGGGGGAGGGAGGGGAGAGTGTGTTCCTGGTGGTGGTGTAGTGGGGTGTGAGTGTGTTCCTGGTGGGGGGGAGGGGAGTGAGAGTGTGTTCCTTGTGGTGAAGGAGGGGGTGAGAGTGTTTTCCCTGTGGTGGGGGCGGGGGTGTGAGAGTGTGTTCCTGGTGGTGGGGGAGGGGGGTCGGATTGTGTTGCTTGAGGTGGGCGATGGGGCTGTTAGTGTGTTCCTGGTGATGGAAGGGGGGTTTAAAGTGTGTTCCTGGTGGTGGGGGAGCGGTGTGAGAGTGTGTTCCTTGTGGTGGGGGAGGGGGGTGAAAGTGTGTTCCTGGTGGTGGGGGAGGGGGGTGAGAGGGTCTTCCCTGTGGTGAGGGAGGGAGGTGTGAGTGTGTTCCTAGTGGTGGGGGAGGAGGGTGTGAGTGTGTTCCTAGTGGTGGGGGAGGGAGGTGAGAGTGTGTTCCTGGTGGTGGGCAAGGGAAGGGGTGAGAGTGTGTTCCTTGTGATGGGGAAAGGGGGTGAGAGTGTGTTCCTTGTAGTGAGCGAGGGAGACGGTGAGTGTGTGTTCCTTGTGGTGAGGGAGGAGGGTGAGAGCGTGTTCCTGGTGGGGGGGGAAGGGGGTGAGATTGTGTTCCTGGTGGTGTGGGAGGAGGGTGAGAGTGTGTTCCTAGTGGTGGGGCAGGGAGGTGAGAGTGTGTTCCTGGTAGTGGGGGGGGGGGTGGGGGGTGGGGGTGGTATGAGTGTGTTCCTGGTGATGGGGGAGGGGGTGAGAGTGTGTTCCTGATGGTGGGCGAGGCAGGGGGTGAGAGTCTGTTCGTTGTGGTGAGTGAGGGGGTGCGACAGTGTTCCTGGTGGTGGGGAAATGGGGTAAGATTGTGTTCCTTGTGGTGGGCGATGGGGCTGTTAGTGTGTTCCTGATGGTGGGGGAGGGGGGTGAGAGTGTGTTCCTGGTGGTGGGGAAGGGGAGAGATTGTGTTCCTTGTGGTGGGGAAGGGGAGAAATTATGTTCCTTGTGGTGGGCGAGGGGGGTGTTAGTGTGTTCCTGATGGTGGGGGAGGGGGTTAGAGTGTGTTCCTGGAGGTGGAGGAGAGGGGTGAGAGTGTGTTCCTGGTGGTGGGGGAGGGAGGAACAGAGTGTGTTCCTGGCGATGGGGGAGGAGTGTGTGAGTGTGTTCCTTGTGGTAAGGGAGGGTGTTTAGAGTGTGTTTCCGTTGGTGGGGCAGGGGGCTGAGAGTGTGTTCCTGGTGATGGGCAAGGGGGGGGTGAGAGTGTGTTCATGGTGGCGGGGGAGTGGGGTGTGAGTCTGTTCCTGGTGGTGTGCGAGGGGGTTGTGAGTGTGTTCCTAGTGGTGGAGGAGGGCGGCGAGAGTGTCTTCCCTGTGGTGGGGGAGGGAGAGGGTGAGAGTGTATTCCTTGTGGTGAGGTAGGGGGTGAGAGTGGGTTCCTTGTGGGGGTGAGGGGGGTAGGATTGTGTTCCTTGTGGTTTGCGAGGGGGGTGTGTTAGTGTGTTCCTGATGGTGGGTGAGGGAGGTGAGAGTGTATTCCTAGTGATGGGGGAGGAGGATGAGAGTGTATTCCTGGTGGTGTGGGAGTGAGTGTGAGTGTGTTCCTGGTGGTGGGGGAGGGGAGTGAGAGTGTGTTCCTTATGGTGAAGGAGGGGGTGAGAGTGTTTCTTCCTGTGGTGGGGGTGGGGGTGTGAGAGTGTGTTCCTGGTGGTGGGGGACTGGGGTGAGAGTGTGTTCCTGGTGGTGGGGGAGGGAGGTGAGAGTGTGTTCCCTGTGGTGGGCGATGGGGCTGTTAGTGTGTTCCTGGTGGTGGGGGAGGGGGGTGAGAGTGTGTTCCTGGTGGTGGGGGAGGGGATTGAGAGTGTATTCCTGGTGGTGTGGGAGTGGGGTGTGAGTGTGTTCCTGGTGGTGGGGGAGGGGGGTGAGAGTCTGTTCCTGTTGGTGGGGGAGGGGGGTGAGAGTGTCTTCCCTGTGGTGAGGGAGGGAGGTGAGAGTGTGTTCCTGTTGGTGAGGGCTGGGGTGAGAGTGTGTTCCTGGTGGTGGGGGAGGGGGGTGAGAGTGTCTTCCCTGTGGTGAGGGAGGGAGGTGAGAGTGTGTTCCTGTTGGTGAGGGCTGGGGTGAGAGTGTGTTCCTGGTGGTGGGGGAGGGGGGTGAGAGTGTCTTCCCTGTGGTGAGGGAGGGAGGTGTGAGTGTGTTCCTGTTGGTGGGGGAGGGGGGTGAGAGTGTGTTCCTGGTTGGTGGGGAAAGGGGGTGAGAGTGTCTTCCCTGTGGTGGGGGAGGGAGGGGAGAGTGTGTTCCTGTTGGTGGGGAGGGGGTGAGAGTGTGTTCCAGGTAGTGGGTGAGGGAGAGGGTGAGTGTGTGTTCCTTGTGGTGAGGGAGGGGTTGAGAGCGTGTTCCTGGTGGTGTGGGAAGGGGGTGAGATTGTGTTCCTTGTGGCGGGCGAGGGGAGTGTTATTGTGTTCGTGATGGTGGTGGAGGGCGGTGAGAGTGTGTTCCTGGTAGTGGGGGGGGGGGGGGGGGGGGGCGTGGTGTGAGTGTGTTCCTGGTGGTGGGCGAGGCAGGGGATGAGAGTGTGTTTGTTGTGGTGAGTGAGGGGTGAGACGGTGTTCCTAGTGGGGGGGAGGGGGTGTGAGTGTGTTTTTTGTGGTGGGGAAAGGGGGTGAGAGTGTGTTCCGGGATCTGGGGAATGGGGGGTGTGAGAGTGTGTTCCTGATAGTGGGGGAGTGGGGTGTGAGTGTGTTCCTGATGGTAGGGGAGTGGGGTGAGAGTGTGTTCCTGGTGTTGGGGGAGGAGGGTGAGAGTGTGTTCCTTGTGGTGAAGGAGGGGGTGAGAGTGTTTTCCCTGTGGTGGGGGCGGGGGGTGTGAGAGTGTGTTCCTGGTGGTGGGGAAGGGGGTAAGATTGTGTTGCTTGTGGTGGGCGATGGGGCTGTTAGTGTGTTCCTGGTGGTGGGGGAGGGGGGTGAGAGTGTGTTCCTGTTGGTGGGGGGGTGGTGAGAGTGTGTTCCTGGTGTGGGGGAGGGGGGGTGAGATTGTGTTCCTGTAGGTGGGGGCGGGGGGGGTGAGAGTGTGTTCCTGGTGGTGAGGGAGGTGGGTGAGAGTGTGTTCCTAGTGGTGGGGGAGGAGAGTGCGAGTGTGTTCCTGGTGGTGGGCGAGGGAGGTGGGTGAGAATGTTTTCCCTGTGGTGGAGGAGGGGTATGAGAGTATGTTCCTGGTGGTGGTGTAGGGATTTGAGATTGCGTTCCTGATGGTGGGGGAGGGAGGTGAGAGTTTGTTCCTGGTGCTGGGGGAGGGGGGCTGAGAGTGTGGTCCTGGTGATGGGGAAGGGAGGTAAGAGTGTTTTCCCTGGGGTGGGGGAGAGGGGTGATATTGTGTTCCTGGTGGTGGGGGAGGGGGTTGAGAGTGTGTTCCTGGTAGTGGGGGAGGGGGGTGTTAGTGTGTTCCTGGTGGTGGGGGAGCGGGGTGAGATTTTGTTCCTTGTGGTGAGGGAGGGGTGTGAGAGTGTTTCCCTGTGGTGGGGGAGGGGGGTGATATAGTGTTCTTTGTGGTGGAGGAGTGGGGTGAGAGTGTGTTCCTGGTGGTGGTGTTGGGAGTTGAGAGTGTGTTCCTTTTCGTGGGGGAGGGGCGTGAGAGTGTGCTCCTGGTGGTGCGGGAGGGGGGTGGACCGTGTTCCTCTTGGTGGGGGTGAGGGGGGTAAGATTGTGTTCTTTGTGGTGGGTGATGGGGCTGTTAGTGTGTTCCTGGTGGTGCGGGAGGGAGGTGAGAGTTTGTTCCGGGTGTGGGGGAGGGGTTTGTGAGTATGTTCCTGGTGGTGGGGGAGGGGAGTGAGAGTGTGATCCTGGTGGTGGGGGAGGGGGTGAGAGTGTCCTCCTGGTGGTGGGGGAGGGAGGCGAGAATGTGATCCTGGTGCTGGGGGAGGGGGTTGAGTGTGTGTTCCTGGTGATGGGGGAGGGGTATGAGAGTGTCTTCCTGATGATGGGGGAGGGGGTTGAGAGTGTGTTCCTGGTGCTAGGGGAGGGGGGGTGAGAGTGTGTTCCTGGTGGTGGGGGAGGGGTGTGAGAGTGTGTTCCTGGTGATGGGGGGAGGGAGGCGAGAGTGTGTTCCCGGGGGTGCCGCCTGCCAGCACCTGGCCCACATCCCTCCAAACCCTTCCTATTCATATACCCATCCAGATGCCTTTTAAATGTTGCAATTGTACCAGCCTCCACCACATCCTCTGGCAGCTCATTCCATACACGTACCACCCTCTGTGCCCCTTAGGTCCCTTTTATATCTTTCCCCTCTCACCCTAAATCTATTCCCTCTAGTTCTGCACTCCCCCATCCAGGGAAGAGACTGTGTCTATTTATTATATCCATGCCCCTCGTGATTTTATAAACCTCTGTAAGGTCACCCCTCAGCCTCCGACGCTCCAGGGAAAACAGCCCCAGCCTATTCCACCTCTCCCTATAGGTAAAAACAATGACTGCAGACGCTGGAAACCAGAGTTTAGGTTAGAGTGGTGCTGGAAAAGCACAGCAGTTCAGGCAGCATCCGAGGAGCAGGAAAATCGACGTTTCAGGCAAAAGTCCTTCATCAGGAATACAGGCAGAGTGCCTGAAGGGTGGAGAGATAAATGAGAGGATGGCTGGGGTGGGGAGAAAGTAGAATAGAGTACAATAGGTGAGTGGGGGAGGAGATGAAGATGATAGGTCAGAGAGGAGGGTGGAGTGGATAGGTGGAAAGGAAGATAGGCAGATATGACAAGTCATGGGGACAGTGCTGAGCTGTAAGTTTGGAACTAGGGTGAGGTGGGGGAAGGGGAAATGAGGAAACTAGTGAAGTCCACATTGATGCCCTGGGGTTGAAGTGTTCTGAGGCAGAAGACGAGGCGTTCTTCCTCCAGGCGTCGGGTGGTGAGGGAGCAGCGGTGGAGGAGGCCCAGGACCTCCATGTCCTCGGCAGAGTGGGAGGGGGAGTTGAAATGTTGGGCCACAGGGCGGTGTGGTTGATTGGTGCGGGTGTCCCAGAGATGTTCCCTAAAGCACTCAGCTAGGATGCGTCCAGTCTCCCCAATGCAGAGGAGACCGCATCGGGAGCAACGGATACAATAAATGATATTAGTGGATGTGCAAGTAAAACTTTGATGGATGTGGAAGGCTCCTTTGGTGCCTTGGATGGAGGTGAGGGAGGAGGTATGGCCGCAGGTTTTACAATTCCTGCGGTGGCAGGGGAAGGTGCCAGGATGGGAGGGAGGGTTGTAGGGGGGCATGGACCTGACCAGATTTTACTGCTCCTCGGATGCTGCCTGAACAGCTGTGCTTTTCCAGCACCACTCTAATCTAACCTCTCCCTCTCGCTCAAATCCTTCAACTCTAGCAACAGCCTTGTAAATCATTTCTGAATCCCTTCGAGTTTCACAGCATCCTTCCGATAGGAAGGAGACCCATATTCTAAAAGTGGCCGCATCAATGTTTTGTACAGCTGCAACATAACCTCCTAACTCCTATACTCAATACTCTGACCAATAAATTTGCACCTCGGTACCTTTAAATGGTGACATTGTACATTTTTGCCTGTCCTGCTGTCTCCCTATACTTGAGTACACATGATAATAATCTAATTCTGGGTCTGGGTGGGATACACTTTGGAGGATGGGTATGGATTTGTTTGGGCCAAATGGCCTGATTTGACACAGTAGGGATTCTATGATTTTCTATCATCTCTCAATTCACTAAACTGTCACACAAGCGCAAACAACCTTTCTGCATCAGGAGTGTGTCTGTGGACCATGGAGCAGGGAGATAATTGGCAGGGAAAGGTTATGAGGCCCCTTGATGTATCTGAATAGTTCACTTTGCCCTACAACTTAATTATGACCATTGAAATTTGCGGGTCTCATTTCACAAACTATGATGAGTTATGAGAGGAAGTGGGCACACTCAATTCCTGTTCCTGATGTTTCAGGTTTGACCCATTGACTGGAATCCATCTTACTGTTTTCGTGAATTACGATTCACAGCCCCTAATTTTCTCAATGAGTGTCCAGGTGAAATTTCCTCAATCCCACAGAGGAGGAGTTAGAGCCACATTTTGGAAATTACAGTGCGCCAGCTCCAGTCTCTCTGTATTTGGCAGGGATCTGCTCTGTGCTGGAGTGATCATTCCTCTTGCTGTAGTAGGCAGGCAATTATGGCCAACCCATTTCTATCTTCCCTCTCTGCACTCTTAATTATGTTCACAAAGCTGCTCGTCTTTGATTCTCTAATCTTCTGTTGTCAGAATGACCTACTTATCAATATTCAACACTCAACCTTGATTATTAAGGACCTCATGCATCTACTCTGTACTAAGCCACCCGCACACATTCCCCCCCCTCCCCCAATTAGTGTTACAAAGACCAGAGGGCTGGTCTCTCATTAGAAAGAGTTTAAGCTGAGGGTCACCATGCCCCAGGCACAGAGGGAGACTGAGAAGGAGAGTCCAACATGGCCACCTCAGCCAGTGCGGGAATTGAACCCGCACTGTTGACTTCAATCTGCTTCACAAAGCAGCCATCCAACCAACTGATCCAACTGGCCCCTTTTGTATATATCAATACTTTATATTTGGCTTTTCTCAAGGATCAATAGTAACACATTATGGCAGTTCTTCACTGACTCGCATCCCAGCACTGTGAACCATAGAATCCCTACAGTGGCCATTCAGTCCATCAAGTCCACACCAACCCTCTGAAGAGCATCCCACCACACCACACTATCCCGGTAATCCTGCATTTACCATGACCAAACCAACCAGCCTGCGCACTGTGGGAAAATCTAGCATGGCCAATCCACCTAACCTGCAAATCTTTGGACTGTGGGAGTAAACCCACACAGACACAGGGAGAATGTTGCTAGATATGGAAAGTTTGAGAAAGGCTGGATAGGCTGGGACTTTTTTTCACTGGGGCGTAGGAAGTTGAGAGGCAACCTTCTTGAGGTTTATAAAATGACAAGGGGTATAGAGAGAGTTAATGGTTGGTGTCTTATCCCTAGGGTGGGGAATTTCAAGACCAGGGAGGGCACATATTTAAGATGAGAGGAGTGAGATTTTAAAAAGGCATGAGGGGCAAATCCTTTACACGGGAGGGTGGTTCATGTTTGAAATGAACTCCCAGAAGATGTGGTGAAAGTGGGTACAGTTACAATGTTTAAAAGACACTTAGATAAGTACATGAATAAGGAAAGGTTTGTCAGGATACAGTCCAGGAGCAATTACATTTAGTATGGACCAAAGGGCCCATTTCCATGCTGCATAACTCTATGACGGTCACCTGAAGGTGGGATTGAACCCAGGTCCCTGGAGCTGTCAGGCAGCAGTGCCAACCACTGAGACACTGCATCCAGGCTCTTAACTAACGATTGAGCAAAAATGCATTTTGATCCTTGTGTCCCCGTAGAAAATGTAAACTGTTAACAGTTGCAAGTTAATTGTGCTTGGTCAGTTGAGAAAACTCTGCAAATGGCATTATCTTAAATATATAATAAAAGGTTCAGCTCATGAAAGAAACAATTAATAAGTATTCTTTGAAAGATGAAATAAATTTGAACTGCACAAGTTTTATTCAGAGTCTTGCGAGAAAGTTTTTTTCTATTTATATTTCCTCCTCCTTGAGAATGGAGTGGTGCAGTATTTCTCTCATTAGCAGCTTATTTTCTCATCAGTTGGTTTAGCGTGCCAATGCTATTTTGTAACCAGGAGAAACTGATGCCGTTAGACTGGTGGACTTTGCAGTCAGAGTCTGGGATCTGTCAACCTGCGTTGTTCATTCCCATGTATAATGGCTCAGACATACATGGTTCAGTTAGCTTTATCCAGAATGGAACGTCTCAGCCAATGAGTGAATGGCCTGAAGGCATGAACTGACAGGGTCGTAATCTTGGAAATAATTTACTGAAGTGATGTTGCTGGTTCTTGCAGAGTGGTCAACTCTGTGGGATGCGAGCTGAAGACGTAGCTTCACTGAAATTAAGGGACGCTCTTTCAGATTGTACGAGATGACCTGCAGATTACTATCATAGCTCATCATCATGTTGAATTTCAGTGCAATTATGCACTTCATTAATGCTCTGTGGCAGCACAAATGCTCAGATTGCAAAGGTAGGATTACTGACCACATTGCCCGAGCAAACACTGAACTTCTGACCCTTACCACAGATTTTAAGTACACGGAATCAAATTGATGACACTATTGATGTAGAGATTCGTGTGACAAAGGGACATCATGGAAATGTGACCACCCGAGTTCCTAAACTGTGTAGTGACCAAATTAATTAAGGATCATACTGACAGTGTTTCCACTTTGGCAGTTAATGGCAATCTGGGTATAAATTGTGCCTATAATTGCACTGGTTTATCTAAAGTGAATATGTGATTCACGGTTCTGCTCCAACTCATTTGCATAATCATTAAATTAAAATCGTTAATGAACCAAGGCAATCAGGCAAGTGCTTTAGAGTTTTTTTTAGCCTTCCTTGCATTAAAAAAAAGACTCCTGTATTTTAAGTGTGGTAAATTAGTGCAGCTTTATTAATACAGCTGACAATGGGTTTAATCTCAAATAGGAGTATTTTTAATCAGTATCTGGTAAGAAGCCCAGTCCTAAATATCCTTAAAAAGCTGCAGAACTGTTTATTACTTTCATTGATGAAAATATACGGATTTGTAGTTAAATACCTTTGACATTCAAAACCTTTGAACAGATGCCTACGGGTGTCCTTGCACCTGACAATAACTAGGCAAGGTACGATGGGCCAAGTTAGAACATAGAACAGTACAGCTCAGAACAGGCCCTTCAGTCCACGATGTGTGCCGACCATTGATCCTCATGTATGCACCCTCAAATTTCTGTGACCATATGCATGTCCAGCAGTCTCTTAAATGTCCCCAATGACCTTGCTTCCACAACTGCTGCTGGTAACGCATTCCATGCTCTCACAACTCTCTGTGTAACGAACCCGCCTCTGACATCTCCTCTATACTTTCCTCCAACCAGCTTAAAACTATGACCCCTCATGTTAGCCATTTCTGCTCTGGGAAATAGTCTCTGGCTATCGACTCTATCTATGCCTCTCATTATCTTGTATACCTCAATTAGGTCCCCTCTTCTCCTCCTTTTCTCCAATGAAAAAAGTCCAAGCTCAGTCAACCTCTCTTAATAAGATAAGCCCTCCAGTCCAGGCAGCATCCTGGTAAACCTCCTCTGAACCCTCTCCAAAGCATCCACATCTTTCCTGTAATAGGGCGACCAGAACTGGACGCAGTATTCCAAGTGCGGTCTAACCAAAGTTTTATAGAGCTGCAACAAGATCTCACGACTCTTAAACTCAATCCCCCTGTTAATGAAAGCCAAAACACCATATGCTTTCTTAACAACCCTGTCCACTTGGGTGGCCATTTTAAGGGATCTATGTACCTGCACACCAAGATCCCTTTGTTCCTCCACTCTGCCAAGAATCCTATCCTTAATCCTGTACTCAACTTTCAAATTCGACCTTCCAAAATGCATCACCTCGCATTTATCCAGGTTGAACTCCATCTGCCACCTCTCAGCCCATCTCTGCATCCTGTCAATGTCCCGCTGCAGCCTACAACAGCCCTCTATACTGTCAACGACACCTCCAATCTTTCTGTCGTCTGCAAACTTGCTGACCCATCCTTCAATCCCCTCATCGAAGTCATTAATAAAAATTACAAACAGTAGAGACCCAAGGACAGAGCCCTGTGGAACATCACTCACCACTGACTTCCAGGCAGAATATTTTCCTTCTCCTACTACTCGTTGTCTTCTGTTGGCCAGCCAATTCTGTATCCAGACAGCTAAGTTCCCCTGTATCCCATTCCTCCTGACCTTCTGAATGAGCCTATCATGGAGAACCTGATCAAATGCCTTGCTGAAGTCCATATACACCACATTCACAGCTCAACCCTCATCAACCTTTCTAGTCACATCCTCAACGAACTCAATAAGGTTTGTGAGGCATGACCTGCCCCTCACAAAGCCATGTTGACTGCATTTAATCAAGCCATGCTTTTCCAAATGGTCATAAATCCTATCCCTCAGAATCCTTTCTAACACCTTGCAGACGACAGACGTGAGACTGACTGGTCTGTAATTACCGGGGATTTCCCCATTTCCTTTCTTGAAGAGAGGAATTACATTTGCCTCTCTCCAGTCCTCAGGTACGACTCCAGTGGAGAGCGAGGATGCAAAGATCTTCGCAAGTGGCGAAGCAATTACATTTCTTGTTTCCCAAAGCAGCCGAGGAAAAATCTGTTCCGGGCCTGGCGACTTGTCAATCTTAATATTTGACAAGATTTTCAGCACATCAGCTTCCTCTATCTCTATCCATTCCAGCATGCACACCTGCTCTTCAAAGGTATCATTCACTATAAAGTTTGTTTCTTTCATAAAGACTGAAGCAAAAAAACTCATTTAGGGCTTCCCCTACCTCCTCAGACTCCACACACAAGTTCCCTATGCTATCCCTGATCTTGCCCTACTCTTTCTTTGACCATTCTCTTATTCCTCACATAAGTGTAAAATGCCTTTGTGTTCTCCCTAATCCGTTCTGCCAAGCCTTTCTCGTGCCCCCTTCTGACTCTCCTCAGACCATTTTTGAGCTCCTTCCTCGCCTGCCTGTAATCCTCTAGAGCTGAGCTTGACCCTAGCTTCCTCCACCTTATGTAAGCTACCTTCTTCCTTTTGACGAGAAGCTCCACCGCTCTCGTCATCCAAAGTTCCTTTATCTTACCACTTCTTGCCTGTCTCAGAGGGACATATTTATTCATCACTCGCAACAACTGTTCCTTAAACAGTCTCCACATGTCTATAGTGCCTTTACCATGGAACAATTGCTCCCAGTCCATGCTTCCTAACTCATGTCTAATCGCATCATAGTTTCCTCTTCCCCAATTAAATATCCTCCCATTTTGCCTAATCCTCTCCTTCTCGATAGCTATGTACGAATGTGAGGCAGTTGTGGTCACTATCACCAAAATGCTCTCCCACCACAATATCTGATACCTGCCCCGGCTCGTTTCCGAGCACCAAGTCTAGAATGGCCTCTCCCCTCATCGGCCTGTCAACGTACTGAGTTAGGAAACCCTCCTGAACACACCTTACAAAAACAGCTTCATTCAAATCTTCTGCTCGAAGGAGGTTCCAATCAATATTGGGAAAGTTAAAGTCACCCATTACAACAACCCCATACGTCCACACTTTTCCAAAATCTGCAGACCTCTGCTTTCTTCCATCTCCCTGCTGCTATTGGGGGGCCCGTAGTAAACCCCTAATGAGGTACTGCTCCCTTACTGTTCCTAATTTCCACCCATACTGACTCGGTAGGCAGATCTTCCTCGACAATGGAAGCTTCTGTAGCTGTGATACCCTCTCTGATTAGTAGTGCTACACCCCCTCCTCTTTTTCGCCCCTCCCTATTCTTTTTAAATGCTCTAAACCCTGGAACATCCAGCAACCATTCCTGCCCCTGAGAAACCCACGTCTCTGTTATGGCCACAACATCATAGCACCAGGTACTGATCCATGCTCTAAGCTCATCACTTTTATTCCTGATACTCCTTGCGTTAAAGCAAACACACTTTAACTGATCCCTTGGTTCCTTCCCAGGAAAATCCTTCCCACGAGCTGGTCTACCTCTTGCTATTGCCTCACCTGCATCAACTCTCACCACCAGTATACAGCTCAGGTTCCCACCCCCCGCCATACTTGTTTAACCCCTCTCGAACTACTCGAGCAAACCTTCCACCCAGGACATTGGTCCCCCTCCAGTTCAGGTGCAACCCATCCTTCATGTACAGGTCCCACCCTCCCCAGAAGGCATCCCAATTATCTACATAACTGAAGCCTGCCCTCCTACACCAGCTGTGCAGCCACGTGTTAAGCTGCGCCCGCTCCCTGTTACTCGCCTCGCTATCTCGTGGCACTGGTAGTAGACCCGAGAACACTATGCTGTTCGTCCTGCTCTGTAGCTTCCACCCTAACTCCCTGAAATCACTTTTTATATCCCCTATCCTTTTTCTGGCTATATCATTGGTGCCAATATGTAACACGATTTCTGGCTGTTCGCCCTCCCCTTTCAGAACCTTATACACCCGATCGGAGACATCCCGGACCCTGGCACCAGGGAGGCAACATACCTTCCGGGAATCCCGATCCTGACCACAAAATCTCCTGTCGATTCCCCTAACTATCGAGTCCCCTACCACGAGTGCTTTTCTATTCTGCCCCATTCCCTTCTTTGCCACAGTGTCAGGCTCAGTGCCAGAGAACTGACTACTATGGCTTTCCTCTGGTAGGTCATCCCCCCCCAGCAGTATCCAAAATGGTATACTTACTGCTGTTGTCTCTGTCTGTCCTCAGTTGACAAATCTGTGAGTCTTTGATTAATTTTAAGAGTCTTCTTGATGACCAGCACAATGGCCACAATTTGTGGATACTCACCATGGTGATTAATTCGACCCAGGGAGCCAGTCGGTTTGGTAGGCAGTGCTGATTTCCAGGATAATTGTCTGAAAGTAATGTTAGGGAGTGGGCGAACTTAATTTTTCCTCAATGTCAATCGCATTTCAAATTGCTCTGGTTTGGTTGCTTTTGAGTGTGATTTTCAGGGAAAAGCAAATACAACCCAATCGAACAATAATGCAGTCCCCAGAAAATGAAGTGGCGCACTCTGACCTCCAAGTGATTGATCCCCTGTTGATACTATTTTTAAAAAGGAAAACTGCCATAGTTAGTGTTTTGCCACTGGCGCACATATCTCTGCAATGAAACAGAGAACTTTAATGTTTTGAGTGCCAAGTGAATTTTTGGAAGTGCATGTTTTTTAAGTGACGACAAAATTATTTCTGTTCATCTTCTAACCCGTCTCATTACACTTTGCCACTTCTGCATACAGTCTGTGGGTTAATAACCTGTGCCAGTTCTATGCCAGCAAAACCAACATAGATTAACTCACCCGGTTAGTGCCACTACCTGGCAAAACTGGAAGGTGAAATTTGACAGCTTTGGTCCATGGTAGCTCAGTGGTTAGCACCACTGCCTCACAGCACCAGGGACTTGGGGTTCAATTCCAACTTTGTATGACTCTCTGTGTGGAGTTTGCACATTCTCCCCACGTCTGTGTGGGTTTATTCACAATCCTACTGATTGAGGATGATCAGCCATGATCATAACGAATGGTGGTGCAGGCTCAGAGGGCAGAATGGCCTACTCCTGCACCTATTATCTATTGTCTACTGTCTATTGCTCGAGTTTCCTCCCACAGTCCAAAGATGTGCAGAATAGGTGGATTGGCCATTACTAAATTGCAGAGAAAGTGAGGTCTGCAGATGCTGGAGATCAGAGATGGAAATGTGTTGCTGGAGAAGCGCAGCAGGTCAGGCAGCATCTAGGGAACAGGAGAATCGACGTTTCGGGCATAAGCCCTTCTTCAGGAATGAGGAAAGTTTGTCCAGCAGGCTAAGATAAAAGATAGGGAGGAGGGACTTGGGGGAGGGGCGTCGGAAATGTGATAGGTGGAAAAAGGTCAAGGTGAGGGTGATAGGACAGATTGGGGTGGGGGCGGAGAGGTCGGGAAGAAGATTGCAGGTTAGGGAGGCGGTGCTGAATTTGATGGATTTGACTGAGGCAGGCTGGGGGGAGGGGAAATGAGGAAACTGGTGAAATCCGAGTTCATCCCTTGTGGTTGGAGGGTTCCTAGCCGGAAGATGAGGCGTTCTTCCTCCAACCATCGTTTCGCTGTGGTCTGATGATGGAGGAGTCCAAAGACCTGCATATCCTTGGTGGAGTGGGAGGGGGAATTGAAATGTTGAGCTACAGGGTGGTTGGGTTGGTTGGTCCGGGTGTCCCAGAGGTGTTCTCTGAAACGCTCCGCAAGTAGGCGGCCTGTCTCCCCAATATAGAGGAGGCCACATCGGGTACAGAGGATGCAATAGATGACTAAATTGCCCCATAGTGTTCAGTGATGTGCAGCCTAGGTGGGTTAGACATCTCTGCAGTGGATCGGTGCAGACTGGATGGGCTGAATCACCTCTTTCTGAATTGTATAGATTCTTATCTGAAGGGGAATGTACTGGCATTGGAGGCAGTCAGAGAAGGTTTTCCAGTACTGTCTTTTGAGGAGATGTTGAGTAGTTTGTGTCTGTATTCACTAGAGAGGAGACTTTATTGAATAATACAAGAATCCTGAAAGAGTGGGTGCTGGGAGTTTGTCTCCATTAGCGAGAGAGTTTAGGACCAGAGGTAATATTCTCAGAATAAGTCTAACATTTAAGAATGACACAAGGAGGGATTTCTTCACTGAATGTAGTAAATCTGTGAAATTCGTTTCTGTAGGCTGGGAGGTTAGGTGTCATCAAGGTTAAGATAGACAGATTTTTAGTCCGTAAAAGGATGAAAAGTTATGGGGAAAAGACAGGAAGTTGGAATTGAGGATGATCAAATAATCTTGATCTCATTGAACAACAAAGCAGACTTGATGGGCCAAATTTCCTACCTCTTCTCCAATACCTTATGGTTTTATCAGATTTTCTGGTAGCTCTTGACATGCCCAACCCTTTTCTGTGTGGGCTTGCTCAGCTCAGTTTTGCTTAATAGAAGGCATCACTGCAACTATAGATTGGCGTATGATCTGCCAACATTGGAAAGCCCACAGCTTGTGGAGCAGGTAAGGCAGGTCAACTTTGATCTAATTAAGTGACAGACCAAGCTCACGGAGTTTAGCAAGTTTCAGACAATAAGAACAAGACAGTTATGTAAAAACTGTAAAAACCATCAGGGCGAAAGTGAGGACTACAGATGCTGGAGATCAAAGTCTAGATTAGAGTGGTGCTGAAAAAGCACAGCAGGTCAGGCAGCATCCGAGGAGCAGGAACATCAACGTTTTGGGCAAAAGCCCTTCATAAAAACCATCAGTTAGGCAATAACTATAAAATCATGTGCAGTTCAGGTCTTATTACCACAGCGCAGCTATAATTGTATAGAGGAGATTCTTGAGAAGATCTGAAGGGTCATATTGAACTGAAAGCACTAACTCTGATTCTCTATTGATGAGGTCTGAGCTTCTCATGGAGTCACAGAGTCATACAGCATGGCAACTGACCGTTCAGTCCAACCAGTACATACCAACCATGTTCCCAAACTAAACTAGTCCCACTTGTCTAGTATGGAGGGAAGGTCTTCTGAGGAAAGGCTGAGGGATTTGAGGCTGTTTTCATTAGAGAGAAGAAGGTTGGAGGGTGACTTAATTGAGACATATAAGATAATCAGAGGGTTAGATGGGATGGACAGTGAAAGCCTTTTTCCACGGATGGTGATGGCTAGCATGAGGGGACATAGCTTTAAATTGAGGGGGAATGGATATAGGACAGATATCAGAGGTAGTTTCTTTACTCAGAGTAGTAGGGGCTTAGAATGCACTGCCTGCAACAATAATAGACTCGTCAACTTTAAGGGCATTTAAATGGTCATTTGATAGATATATGGATGAGAATGGAATAGTGTAGGTTAGATGGGTTTCAGATTGGTTTCACAGGTTGGCACAACATTGAGGGCCGAAGAGCCTGTACTACACTGTAATGTTCTATGTTCTACGCCTCTGTTGGGTCTATATCACCCCAACTTTTTCCGATTCTTAACTTATCCAAGGGTCTTGTAAATATTGTAACTGTACCTGCATCCACCACCTCCTCTGGTGGATCATTCCACACACGAACCACTCTCTGTATAAAAAAGTTGCCCCTCATGTCCTTTTTGAAACTTTCTCCTCTCACCTTAAAAATGTCTCCTAGTTATGGTCTTTTACTATAGGGAAAACACCTTTGCTATTCATCTTATCTACGTCCCTCATGATTTTATAAACTTCTATAAGTCACCCCTCAAGTTCCTACACTCCAGTGAAGAAAGTCTCAATGTCTCCTTATAACTCAAACCCTCCATTTTCAGCAACATCCTGGTAAATCTCACCTTTTCTAAAGGACATCAGTGAATCAGGTTGATTTTTTTAATGACATCAATGCTGCTTTCATGGTCTGAGACCTGCTTTCACAAACTATATCTAAATTCCACTAGCGACTGCAGTGGTGATTGAACCTGTGACACCAGAGCTTTAGTATGGGCCTCAGGATTACCATTTTGTAACATTACCACCACACCCACTTCATCATTCACTACAATTGCTGATGATCTTCAACTTCAACCCCATTTTCCTGCCTTTCCCTATATCCTTTGATTCCCTGATTTTCTCATTTTTGCCCAATCATGAAAATCAATGGAGTGAAGGATAACCAGGTTCTGAATATGGTTTCAATGATACTTCCCTCCAGGTAGCCAGGGTGGTGAAGAAAGTGTTTAACACACTTGCCTTCAGTGGTCAGAATATTGAGGACAGGAGGTGGGATGTCATGTTATGGCTGTACAAGACATTGGTAAGGCCACATTTGGAGGAATGCACACAATTCTGGTCACCATGCTTATGGAAGGATGTCATAAAATTGGAAAGAGTCCAAAAAAGATTTGCAAGGATGTTACTGAGACTAGAGAGTTTGAGTTATAAGGAGAGGCTGGGTAGGCTGGGTAAAAACAAGGACTGCAGATGCTGGAAACCAGAGTCTAAATTAGAGTGGTGCTGGAAAAGCACAGCAGGTCAGGCAGCATCCGAGGAGCAGGAAAATCGATGTTTCGGGCAAAAGCCCTTCATCAGGAATAGAGAAATAAAGGAGAACCAAAAAGCTTTCTATAGGAATGTGAGGAAATACGAGGGTAGGAATAGGGCCAGTTAAAGACAGAACTGGGAAGTTGCTGTGTGGACCCTGCGGAGATCAGAGAGGTGCTAAACGAAAGTTGGGTAGGCTGGGACCTATTTCCCTGGAGTGTAGAAACCTGAGGGGTGACATAATAGAAGTTTATACAATCATGAGGTGGCATGGATAGGGTAAATAGACAAGGTCTTTTCCCTAGTGTAGGGAAGTTCAAAGCGAGCAGGCGTATATTTAAGGTGAGAGGGGAAAGATTTAAAAGGTACCAGAGGGACTACTTTTTTGTGCACTGGGTGGTTATATGGAAAGAGCTGCCAGAGGAAGTGGTGGAGGTGGGAAAGTTACATTGAACAGGTATCTGGATATGAAAGATTTAGAGGGAAATGGGCCAAACACAGACAAATGAGACTAGTTCAGTTTAGGTAATCTGGTCAGCATGGACTAGTTGGACCGAAGGGTCTGTTTCCGTGCTGTATGACTCTATGACTCCATTAACAAACCTCACCGAATTGTCCTGTCTATGCTCCACTCAGGCAATGGCTTCATCAATTACCATGGACATCACTTCTGTAAACCTCCTCACCAAGGTGAAGTGACGAGGGTTAGTAAACATATCGTCTTTTTTTGATTCCTCAAAGGGACAGAATGCAAAAACATTCCTCATTGCAAACGACAGTATGCCTGAGCCTGTGTACTCAATGTAACTTATAAATCCTTTCGAACATTAGACGGTAACATAAGCTGGAGTGACGGATTCTGGGTAATCCAAGATGGAGGACGTGAAACATTTCTGGCTGTAACAGCTGCTTCTTTTTCGAGGTTTTTTAGGTGTTGAGGTATTTTAGGTTGGTGCTTGACAATTAAATCTCATGCAAATACAAAACCAGCCCAAGTTTCTCAAGCAATAAGTCGAACTGAAGTGTATAGCCCCTTTCCTTTCCAACTCTCATCTGTTTCGGCTTTTCTGGGCATGCAGTGCCTGCAGATTAAGTCTTCTGCCTGTTGCTCCGGATTTAGCAGAGATCAGCTGGACACCTATTCCCCACTGGGTCCTCCTCAGCTTCTGCATCACTATGCCTTTTTCCTTCTGTGCATGGCTTTCAGTCTAGTGCTGTTTTCTATCCGACAACCTACAAACAAACCCTGTTTGAGGCATCATTCTTTGTAACAACACTATAATCCTTCAAACAGAGGCCTGTTCTGAAATTCTGGCCCGGCAATGATGTAGCCACGCAGGTGAATATTTGCTCTGTATGGGTCATCTTCTAATCTTGGAAGCACAGCAGGGAAAGGAAACTTTCACACACACACACAAAAAAACATGCATTAGCAAACCACCAGCTAATGCTAATTGCACGCATTAAATTACCTTTATCTTTGTCCTTTCCTGCATAAAATTAAATTATCTGGGCACAAGTTTGAAGTCTCCTGTGTGATAAAACGAAGAGTACTAGTCCTATTATCACAGTATTTGGCATTGATAACAGCACAGTAATTCTCCTGTGCAATTATTTTGTTTATAAATATTTGTTTGTTTCATTCCCTTCAAAGAAACATGGTGTCTGGTTTTGACAATAAGGTTTTTTTTCCCCCAACTGGCTGTTCCTGATGAGAAAATCTTCGACCCACGTGGAGCAAACTCATTGTTCCTGTGAGAGCAGCACTATTAAAGTGAGCTACCGCTGATGCCATAAGATCAGGGTGCTCAAGCGGACTCTGCTCTTGGCACTGCTAGAAATGAATTGCTGTGAAATCTCTGTGAGAGAAATCATGTTAGGGTTGTATCATTGCCCCCCTTCAGTCTGTAACAAGCAGCAGTATAAACTCATTTGGCATGCACTGTCAAAATAAACTCAGTGTCGTATCCTCTGAAATATTGAAATAAAATGGAGAACGGCACGGTGGCTCAGTGGTTAGCACTGCTGCCTCACAGCACCAAGGTCCCAGGTTCGATTCCAGCCTCGGGCGACTATCTCCCCACAAACTCCCACAATCACAAAGATGTGCAGGCCAGGTGAATTGGCCATGCTAAATTGCACTATAGTGTTGGGTTCATTAGTCAGAGGGAAATGGGTCTGGATGGGTTACTCTTCGGAGGGTCGGTGTGGACTTGTTGGGCTGAAGGGCCTGTTTCCACACTGTAGAGAATCTAATCTAAACTGTGGATGCTGGGACTCCTAAACAAAAACAGAAATTTGTAGAGTAAACTCAACAGGTCTGACAACAACTGTGGAGAGAAAGCAGGGTTAATGTTTCAGGTCCAGAGACCCTTCCTCAGAACACAGTAGCATGGAGGCTCAGTGGTTAACACCGCTGCCTCACGGTGCCAGGAACCTGGGTTTGATTCCAGCTTTGGCTGACTGTCTGTATGGAGCTTGCACATACTCCCAGTGTCTGCGTGGGTTTCTTCCAGGTGCTCTGGTTTCCTCTGACAGCCCAAGGATGTGTGGTTTCGGTGGATTGACAATGGAGAGAGGATCTGGGTGGGATACTCTTCAGGGGGTGAGTGTGTACTCGGTGGGCTGAATGGACTATTTCCACACTGTGGTCATAGCTAAGGAAAGATTGATATACACCCTATACTGTACATGGAGTGGAGTTGAGTGAGTGAGCAGATGGGCAAAGATGAAGCCTAGAAAAAGGGAATGACAGACAAAGGAATGGATGATGATGGTACGTCAGGTCCCCCACATTCCTCTCTATATGTGCGATGCTCTCTGATGCCCCCTCACATGCTATATAAATATGCTGTTATAAACCATGCATTCCTCAATTGTGAACAGATCTGGGGACTAAACATTAGGAAGGGTATTTGCCCTTGGAGGGAGTACAGCAAAGGTTTCCAAGAATGATACCTGGATTTCAGGGATTAAATGATTAAAAGAATTATACAAATTGGGCCTGTTTTCTCTAGTTATTTGAAGGTTAAGGCAAGATCTGATTGAAGTCTCCAAAATATTAGCGGGGAAAAGACAAGCTTTGTAAGGATAAACTATTCCCACTAGTTGGGGATTCCAGAACTGGGGGCACAGTCTGAGAATTATGGCCAGACCATTCAGTAGAGATCTTGGGAAGTGTCTCCACACACAGAAGGTGATTGATGTTTGTAACTCTCTTTCACAAATAGTAGTGAATACTAGTCTAGTTGTTAATTTAAAATCTGCAATCAATAAATATTTGTTAAGCAAAGGTATTAAGAGATATAGGCCAAAAGACAGGTGTATGGAATTCGATTGTATTACTTACAGTGTGAAAACAAGCCCTTCGGCCCAACAAGTCCACACCAACCCTCCAAAGAGCAACTCACTCAGACCCATTCCCCTACGTTTACCCCTTCACCTAACACTATGGGCAATTTAGCATGGCTAATTCACCTAACTTGCACATCTTTGGAGGAAACTGGAGCACCCGGAGCAAACCCGTTAGAATGTGCAAACTCCACACAGACAGCTGTCTGAGGTGGGAATTGAACCCGGGTCTCTGGTGCTGGGAGGCAGCAGTGCTAACCACTGTGCCACCGTGTGGCAGTTCAGTCATGATCTCATTAAATGGTGGAACAGGTTTGAGAAACTGAATAGCCAACTCATCTTCTTGTGTTCTTATGTTCCAATCAACATTCACTGATTACATTCTTCATAACCTTTGTAGTTTTTGCTTTATTTATTCATTCACAAGACATGAGCATTGCTGAGAGGGCTGCTGCATATCATCTAACCCTAAATTCCTTTGTGATGCTGGGGGTCAGCTCCCTTTGGAAAAGACTGAAGACTATCGTGAAGGTAACTCCTCACTGCTCTAAGGTGGGAGTCCCAAGATTTTGACGTCTGAAGACAGAGGAACATTTTCACTCAAGACAGTGAAAGATGTGGAGGGTGAGTTGGAGGTCACAGTTTTTCCACAGACTTTATTCTTCTAGTTGGTGAAGTTTTGGAGCCGCTGTCGAAGAAATCAGTTCTGAAGAACAGTCATACCAGACTCGAAATATTAACTCTGTTTCTCTCCACACAAGTGAAGCCAGACCTGCTGAGCTTCTCCAGCATCCTCTGTGTTTGTTTCAGACTTCCAGCATCTGCAGTATTTTGCTTTTTGTCAAAGAAATCTTGGCAAGTTGCTGGAGTGTATCTTATAGACAGTGCGATTTGCTTCCTGGTGACAGAGATAGTGAATTGTTTAAGGTGCTACAGCGCTGCGCACAGAGAGGGGAGCCGGAAGGTAAGCAGAGACCAGTTTAAATTAACGTTTTTCTTTTCGCAGTCTGTGTTTTTTTTTCAACTAGAAGCGGGAACCCGGAAGTCGTCAACAGAGGCTTCTGGGAAGGTAAGAAGTTTGAGTGGAGAAGGAACCCGAGACACTACACGTGTAGTGTCTCCCACCCTCCTTCCTCCTCTAACCTAAAAAAAAGGACTCAGTCGGCTGAACAGGTAAGCTACTTAGTGTTCTTGCTTTGGAGCCTAAGTGTAAAGTTATGGCAGCGCAGGCAGTGGAATGTTCCTCCTGCAGGTAGGGGTGACCACCGATGCTCCTGCCGACTTCATCTGCAGGAAATGCAGCCAGCTCCAGCTCCTCACAGACCGCGTTAGGGAACTGGAGCTGGAGTTGGATGAACTGAGGATTATTCGAGAGGCTGAGAGGATGATAGATAGAAGCAACAGGGACATGGTTAAGCCAGAGATCAGAGGTAGCTGGGTAACAGTTAGAGGTGGGAAGGGGAGGTAGCAGGCAGTGCAGGGATCCACTGTGGTCGTTCCCCTCAACAATAAATATACCGCTTTGGATACTGTTGGGGGGGACGGCCTAGCAGGGGTAAGCTGCAGTGACCGGGTCTCTGGCACGAGGTCCGGCTCTGAGGCTCAGAAGGGCAAGGGGGAGAGGAGGAGAGCGCTAGTTATAGGAGACTCTATAGTTAGAGGGACGGACAGGCGATTCTGTGGACATGGGCGAGACGTTTGGATGGTTTGTTGCCTCCCGGGTACCAGGGTCCGAGATGTCTCGGACCGTGTCTTCAGAATCCTTAAGGGGGAGGGAGTGCAGCCAGAAGTCGTGGTGCATATTGGCACCAACTACATAGGTAGGAAGAGGGATGGGGAGGTCATTCAGGAGCTCAGGGAGTTAGGCTGGAAGCTAAAAGCTAGGAAGGACAGAGTCGTCATCTCTGGGTTGTTGCCGGTGCCACATGACAGTGAGGCAAGGAATAGGGAGAGAGTGCAGTTGAACACGTGGCTGCCAGGATGGTGTAGGAGGGAGGGCATCAGGTATTTGGACAATTGGACTGAATTCTGGGGAAGGTGGGACCTGTACAAGCAGGACGGGTTGCACCTGAACCAGAAGGGCACCAATATCCTGGGAGGTAGGTTTGCTAGCACTCTTTGTGGGGGGGTTAAATTAATTTGGCAGGGGGATGGGATCCGGACTTGTAGTCCAGCAAGTAGATTAGCTGTTTTTCAGGATGTCCAAGAATGTAGGGAGGCTGTGGAGAAGGTAGCACTGACAGGGAATACTTGCGGGCA